>NC_134084.1:87753824-90153824 GCF_000715075.1 Nicotiana tabacum
ATTTTGATCCGAGAGTCATAATGGAATTATGGAAGTTAGAGTAGCTCTGTAGTGTTGAATGTGACGTGTGTGCAAAATTTCAGGTCATTCGGATGAGGTTTGATAGACTTTTTTATCAAAAGCGTATTTTTAGAGTTTTTCAAATTCTTAGGCTTGAATCCGATGAAAATTGGGTGTTTTGATGTTGTTTTGAGCGTTCCGAAGATTGGAACAAGTTTGAATGATGTTTTAGAGTTGGTTGACAGGTTTGGTTGAGGTCCCGAAGGCCTCGGGTGTGTTTCAGATGCTTAACGGATCATTATAAGTTGTAAAAAGTTTGTAGATTTTGTTCAGCTGTTGCAGAGGAATTTTATTCTTCGCATTCGCGAGTGGGCCCTCGCGTTCGCAAAGAGTCAGTTGAGGAAGGTGAAAATTAAGCGTTCACGTTCGTGAGGAAGGCACCACATTCACGAAGTGCTAAGTGTTTATACATCGCGTTCGCGTGGGTGGTGTCGTGTTCGCATAGAAGAAAATGAGCGGCTGAGTTTCAGTAGATTTAACGCATCACATTTGCGATAGGTGGAACACGATCGCGAAGGCCTGTCTGTGCAAAGCATCACGTTCGCGAGGTATTGTCCGTGATCGCGTAAGAGGAAAAATGGTAAAAGTCATTTTGTGCTTCGCGAACGCGAGGGTTTGACCGCGTTCGCGAAGAAGGAATTACCTGGGCAGATATAAGATTTCAAAATCGAGGGTTTAGCCATTTTTATCAAAACTTAAGCTTGGGAGCTCGAATTTGAGTGAGATTTTGAGTGATTTTCAGAGAGATCGATTGGGTAACGATTCAATACTCCTTTTTGTTTGTAAACCATTAATCTAAACATGAATTCATCATTTAATTTCGAAATTTGTATGAAAATTGGGGAAAAGTTCTTAGACCAAGAAATTGAGTTTTGATTGGGGATTTGATATCGGATTTGGATAATTTTGGTATGGTTAGACTCGTGAGAGTTTGAGGATTCTGAAACGATAAATTTTACCTGATTCCGAGACATGGGCTCGAGGGGCATTTTGGTCATTTTACCTAATTTCGCATGTTAGCTTTGAATTTAATTGTAGAATCAGTTACTTGAAGTGTTATTTATATTATGCGATTGAATTGGATAGATTTGGGCCATTTAAAGTTGAGTACTCGTGGCAAGAGCGTGGTTACGGATTGATTTGAGTTTGTTCAAGGTAAGTGGCTTGTCTAACCTAGTGTGGGGGACCTTCCCCTTAGGATATGATAAATTTGATAATTGAAATGCCTTGTACATGAGGTAACGAGCGCGTAGTTGAGCTAATTGTTAAAAATCCATTATTTCCTTAAGTATTTCAATTGAGTTCTTTTTCCTGTTTTATTCTACTTGCAAATTTAGCCTGTTGCTAGTTTAGAAAAGCATGTTTAGTTGACTTAATCGCCTATTCGCTTAAACTGCCTTAATTGCATTACGTGAAACATGTTAGGCTAGAATTAACTGTTTACTTGGTATGAAATTTAGCTTAATTGGGTATTCTTGTGTTGCTGCTGTGTATTTTTACTTTGGGATTACGGGACGGCATCTCGGGAGATCCCCTGTACGTATTCATGATCTGAACTGAGGTGTGGGATACCAAGAGATCCCTGGCACGTATATTGAGGATACCAAGAGATCCTCGGGATATCGAGAGATCCCTAGCATATATTGAGGATACCAAGAGATCCCAGACACGTATATTGAGGATACCAAGAGATCCTCGGGATACCGAGAGATCCGTAGCACATATTGAGGATACAAAGAGATCCTCGGGATACCAAGAGATCCCTAGCATATATTGAGGATACCAAAAGATCTTCGGGATACCAAGAGATCCCTAGCATATATTGAGGATACAAAGAGATCCACGGGATACCAAGAGATCCCCAATTATCATCCTTGTTATGAGTGGTACTTCCTTGTGGTTTGCCTTCATCTCTGTTCCCGTTATTGTACTCTTATTATCCTGTATAGATTCTTAATGTAGATTCTCAATTGTACTGTTTATCTTATCTTATCATCTTTATATTTATTTAATCTCAGTAGGGCCTTGACCTTCCTCGTCACTACCCAACCGAGGTTAGGCTTGGCACTTACTGAGTACCGTTGTGGTGCACTCATGTATCTTCTGCGCATGTTTTTCATGTGAAGATCCAGGTACCGCTATTCAGGCCTACCATCTTTGAGGAGGCAGCTGCTCTAGAGACTTTGAGGTACATCTGCCGCGTCCGCAGACCGAGAAGTCTCTTTCTATTCTAGCTATTAAACATTGCCCTTCAGTATTTTCTTTCTTGTTAGACATTTCTGGAGTTAGAGCTTCTTATGTATCTCTTAGCTTGTGATTCATTGGTTTCTGAGTTTTGGGAACATGTATTGGTTTTAAGAGTAAATATTGTGCATGTCGAGCGGCACTTTTAAACGCTGTTTTATTACTCTATTTCTATTTTAAATTGTTTAATTCCAAATTATGTTTATCTTCCGCATTTTAGGCTCACCTAGTCGTAGAGACTAGGTACCATCACGATGGTTCACGGAGGGCAAATCGGGGGTCGTGACAAGTTGGTATCAGAGCTCTAGGTTCATAGGAGTCATGGATCACAAGCCGGTTTATTAGAGTCTCGCTGATCGGTACGGAGACATCTGTACTTATCTACGAGAGGCTATGTAACTGTTAGGAAAATTCCACTTTATTTGATTTCCTTGTCATGCGATATTTTGACATCACAACTCTAAACTTCTACCTTCTATTCTCTCACAGATGGTGAGGACACGTGCTACTTGAGATAATCAGGCACTCGCGCCCCTTACTGCAGTCGTCAAAGGTCGGGGCCGGGGTAGAGGCCGAGGACGCGCACGTGGTGCAGCTAGAGCACCTGCGCGAGCTGCCGCCGAGGTACCACCAGCAGTTCCAACTGGAGTCCAGGCGCCTGACACGCCTACTGCTACCACTACTCCAGCCCTTCAGGAGACTTTGGAATAGTTCATGAGCAGGTACACCACTCTAGCTCAGGCAGGGTTGCTTCCCCTTGTTGCAGCCACATCTCAATCCGGGGGAGGAGCACAAACTCCCGTCACCCGCACTCCTGAGAAGCGAGTGCATGTTGAGCAGGTCCCTGAGATAATTTATGTACAGCCTACAGTAACAGGTCCCTGAGATTATTCATGTACCGCCTACAGTGCCAGTTCAGCCCGAAGATAGGGCAGCAGCTTCCTAGGAGGAGCAACTGAGGCTTGAGAAGTTCAAGAAGTACAAGCCTTCTATACTCAGCGGTCTAGCATCGGAGGATGCTCTGGGATTTCTAGATGAGAGCTACCGCATTCTCCGTACCATGGGTATATCAGGATTGAGCGAGGTTTCCTTCACTACCTTCCAGCTTCGAGGAGCCGCCTATGAGTTAGACAGTCCGGATGAGGCTGCTTCACTGACTTGAACTCAATTTTCAGATCTGTTCCTGAGAGAGTATGTTCCTCAGAGCCTTAGGGATGCATGGAGTGCAGAGTTTGATCATTTGCACCAAGGTGCTATGACTGTCTCAGAGAATGCTGTCTGTTACACTAGTTTCGCTAGGCATGCACCAGCCTTGGTTTCTACTGTTTACGAGAGAGTTCACCGGTTTATTAAGGGCCTTATTCCCAGCATCAGGTCTAGCATGGCTCGTGAGTTGGAAATGGATATTTCTTATCAGAAGGTGGTGAATTTATGGTATTTTTGTAAATAATTTATTTTGTGATCATAATTTGTAATTTTTCATCATAAATTACTTTGTAACATTTGCACTACAATTATTTCTACACACATAAACTTGGATTTTAGCAGATCATAACAGTTTCTATATAGTAAAATTATCGAACACTTGAATTTAGAAAAACAACAGGATTGAAAAACATAGCAAACCTGCAATTGTGCTCGCATTCAACATACTGCATTCCAAATCGAAATCTTTCGCTATTATACACAGCAGATGCATTCCTAGGTTTTTATTTCCTTTTTAGTCTCTATATACACTCGCACACCTATATCGTTTCTAATTTCCATTGGAGGACAACGTTCGTTCATTGTGTATTTGATCTCAATAATTTTTACAAAAGTATCGATCATTAGGCGTTTTGAAATTGCGGCATTCAATTGACTAGAATTTGAATCTTCATTGACTACAATTCCGTCAACATCAAAGTCTATATATCTCCCGAAACAATCCCAACACCCATTGAGCTGACACATTATCGCCAATTTTAGCATTATATCCCCAAATTCAATTAAATTACAGAGAAAATAATTTGGAATCCTAGAAAAACTTTAGAAATCTACTATATGTTCAAATGCGATTGTGAATATTTCGCAATAATCTAAATCATTTTCTTCAGAAAGTTTTTTTTCCTGAATTTTGTTGCCTTTTTAATGAAAACGGAAAAAATCATCGTTAGAAAATGATTCTGCAGAAATTTGGGCGATAATTGCGTATTTTGTTTGTTGTAGATTTTACCGTATAAAACTTGTAACTGAAATATATTCTCCCCCTTCAATCACGTGTCTAAAAATAGAAGCTCACACATATAATGAGTGTATTTTAGATGATTGTATTTTTTTGTAGGGAAAATATGTTTATAGTGGGTAATTTTTAAAACTGGGACAATTTAGATAAATAGGTTTCATGTAGTGTATAGGAAGAAAAAAATCCCTTAAGTATTTTTGTGGATTATACAGCTGCCACAACAGTTAATCTCTAGAATCTAATTGCCCCTTGCTCTTTAACCCTATAGAAGCTGGAGCTTATATTTTTCAGTTATTTTATATGGGAATAAAAGTAAACTCTCAAACTAGAGAAGGTTAAGCAAGTATCTAAGTAAAAGTTGAAAAAGAAAATAGGGAGGAGGAAAATAAATGAATAGAAAATAAATGCATGATGAAAGGTAAAAGTAGGCAATGGAGATTTCGAGGGTGTTTGGATTGGCTTTGTCAAATAAGCTTTAAGTTCTTTTAAATTTTTTCTAGTGTTTGAAGAAGTTAAAAAGTTATTAAAATAATAAAAAATTACTTAAAATAAGCAAAAAGCATAAATCAGGCAATCCCAACTTATTGCATTTCGGCTTAAAAGTTATTTCGGTTGAAAAGCTACTTTTTTTAAGTGAATCCAAATATAGAGCGGAAGTTTTGAAAGAGAAGGGATCACTTGGCATTAAGATATGCTTCAGAAAAACTTAATGAGGGGGCGAGCTTGGGTGGGTCGGGTAATTACTTTGGGCCGCTTAGGTAGAAAACTATAGGAAGGTTGCCTGTGCAAATGCACGGGCTCAACATAAAAAATGTCGAGCTTCCTTTTGAGTTTCACATATCAATAAACTACTCCATATAAAAATGAAAATAGATGACCATAACCAAATAACTTTTATATCAAGTGCATAATAGAATATTATGATAATTTTCTTTTCTAGATAATATCTGCAAAAGAGAATCTAAGAACACTGTACAACTTTAAGCCATTCAGTTTGTATCTTCAAGTGCAGTACAATTAATCATTTATTTGTCCAGCTTAGCACTGAACCTTTGCTATTCCAACGAAACAGGAAAAAAGTTTATATTACTACTTGTTGTGCTTGTAACATTTTCCAACATTATGTAACATGGTTCACATGATCCATATTTTACAATGTAGTGAAATTAAAAAAGAAAACTAAGATAAAGCCTCTGCACAAGTATGCAGAGCATGGATAGACATATACCATGAATTGTTGGACAGACATAAAACCATGGATCCTTCACATTAATAAAATTAATTTGTTGTATGTGATGAACAAGCTTAGAAGATTTTTATAATTGTTTTTTCATCTATGCAAAGCTTCTTTTATTCCGTTCCCAGTAATTAACTTGTGCATACATCCTTTCCTATGAGTTTTTAAAAACTATGGCATTTGTGACGTTGTGAGTTCTCCAGTTCTTTGTCACGACTCTAAAACCGACCTGGTCGTGATGGCACCTATCGTGAACTAGGCCAGATGTAACGATCCGACCGGTCGTTTTGAGCTTTTACACTTCGCTCGCCAGTTCTCGGGCATGAATAGCCCTGTGTGATGTATTATGCCTTATGTAAATCGTCGGTTTTGCTTTCCAGGGTGATCAGAATGAATTTGGAAGAACAGTTCTCAGTTTGAAGCTTAAAAATTTGAAAGGTTTAACAAAGTTTTGACTTGTTAGCATATGATCTCGGATTGGAATTTTTATGATTTGGTTAGCTCCGGTAGGTGATTAGGGATTTAGGAGCATGATCGGAATGTATTTTGGAGGTCCGTAGAAGGTTTAGGCTGGAATTGGCGAAATTGAAAATTTGGCATTTTTTCAGTTGGTAGTGAAAATTTGATATCGGGGTCGGAATGGAATTCCGGAAAAGGGAGTAGGTCCATTGTATCATTTGTGATGTGTGTGCAAAATTTCAGGTCATTCAGACGAGCTTTGATAGACGTTTTGATCGAATTCGGAATTCGAAAGTTTTTGGGATTTCTTAGACTTGAATCCGATGATGATTTGATGTTTTGATGTTGTTTTGAGCGTTAGGTTGGAACAAGTTTGAATGATGATATGTGATATGTTGGCATGTTTAGTTGAGGTCCCGAGGGCCTCGGGTGAGTTTTGGGTGGTAAACAGATCAATTTTTGGACTTTGGACTTGGCAGTTTTGCTGGTTTTTGTTGCAGAGATTTTTGTTCATCGCGTTCGCGGTCAGGGACTCGCATTCGCGAAGCGTGTTATCGAGGTGGTGAATTCTGTTCTTGGTGTTCGCGCTTTGGGTGTCGCGTTCACGTAGTTATGTCTCCAGTAGGTATTGCATTTACGAGGCTTGTGCCGCGAACGCGTAGAGCATTTTGGGAGCCGATATTTTTTCTTCATCGAGGGCGCGATGGTCCTCCCGCTGTTTATTGTGAAAATGGTAATAACAATTAAATTTGATTATGGGACTCTAAAAATACGTCATCTATTTTTTATGCTAGTTGTTAAGTAGTTGATGCTATATATGTGAGACTTAGAAACGAACTGAGAGTTAAGAATAAGGTGATAACCGAACCGATAGGTTAACAATCGGAGCCTCGAGATTGTCGATTCGGGAGCCTTGATTGTTAACCTATCGGTTCAGTTATCACCTTATTCTTAACTCTCATTTCATTTCTAAGTCTCACATACATAGTATCAACTGATTAACAACTAGCATAAAAAATTACGTATTTTTAGAGTCCCATAATCAAATTTAATTGTTATTATCATTTTTCATGGTAAACAATTTGGTGCCCACAGTGAGGCTAAAAATAATAGCAATTATTTTTAGTTTCTTGCTGGTTTTATTACATAACGCAAGTTATCTTTCAAGCTTTTCTTGTCCAAGATCTTCGATTTCAGGTCGAAATGTCTAACTCAGCGAATGGAGGTGAAAACAACAATCCTGAGGACCACGGAGAAAACGTTGTGGCTGCTCCAGGTGTTGGTGTGCCACCACGAAACCTTGAGAATTCACCAGTACCAACCCCCGTGGATGCGGTCTCGCGCGACGCCCAACACATCGACATAAGCTTGCACACCAACAGGAGTGTGCACCAAGTAGATCAAAAGGAAGCTCAGAAAACCCCAACTAGGGAAGAACGGGAGGTTAGCCTTCATGTTATTTTTGAAATATTGCAGGCACAACAACTGGCTGTTGCTCAGCTGCAAAGTCACTAGAAAACCCCTAGCATAGTAGCATCGGGGACAGCTCCCCCGACCTAATAGGTACCAGAGAGATCGAGCAATAACGGGTCGATATCCGACCCTATTATCGTAAAGATGCTCGAGGACCTCACCAGAAGGATTGAATCGGGCAAGAAAATGATAGAAGCCAACGACAAAAAGGTTGAGACCTACAACTCTAGGGTCGACCAAATTCCCGGTGCACCCCCGGTCCTGAACGGTGTGGATTCGAAGAAGTTCGTACAAAGACCGTTCCCAGAGGAAGCGGCTCCGAAACCCATCCCAAAGAAGTTCAGAATGCCAGACCTCCCAAAATAAAACGGGACCTCAGACCCTAATGAGCAATGAAGGGCAACAACATAAAGGACGACGAGATCGAGTCCGTCTTACTAAAAATTCGGGGAAACACTGTCTAAAGGAGCAATGATGTAGTATCATAACATGGACTCAAACTCTATAGACTCATTTGCCATACTGGCAGATTCCTTCATAAAGGCGCATGCCGGGGCCATCAAGGTGGCCACGAGGAAATTCGACATCTTCAAAATTAAGCAAAGGGAGAACGAGATGCTGCGAGAATTTGTATCTCGCTTTCAAATGGAACGAATGGAACTACCACCGGTCTATGACGACTGGGTAGTGCATGCCTTCACTCAAGGTCTGAACGAACGAAGCTCGGTGGCTTCAAAGCAGTTGAAATAGAATTTGGTCGCGTATCCCGCTGTGACCTGGTCCGACGTCCATAACCGATACTAGTCTAAAATCAAGGTCGAAGACGACCAGCTAGGGGCCCCTTCAGGCTCAGTATACCCAAGAAGGCTTCTGGCGAAGGAGCCAAGTCCAAACAAAGAAAGATATCAACCATACACCGAAGACAGAAGGAATGCCCCAAGGCGCAACTCACCTCGCAACGATCGAAGGATAGACCGAGGACAGAACCTTCGAGGACTCATCAACAGAGCTGGATTAGATAGGAACACAGGGCCAACGGAGGCACCTTGCTTATCATAATATAATTTCAATGTCGATGTGTCAGACATCGTGTTCGCCATCAGTAAAATCAGAGACGTCGGGTGGCCCAAGCCTGCACAATCAGATTCTTCACAGAGGAATCATAACTTAGCGTGCGAATTTCACAACACGCACGGCCACAGGACTGAGGATTTCCACCAACTCCAAGAAGAGCTAGTCCGACGACTCAACAAAGGTCACCTCCGGGAATTCCTCAGCGACCGAGCCAACAATCAGTTCCGAGAAAGAGAGGTGGCCAAGAAGAACAAAACAAATGAGCCACAACATGTCATCCACATGATCTTGGGAGGCATCAATGCCCCATAGGAACCCGTGATGAGAAGGACAAAAATATCCATCACAAGATAAAAGCAAACTCGAGGGTGTATACCCGAGGAAGCCCTCACATTAAGCGAAGAGGACACTGAGACCTTGTCTCAACCCCATAATGACGGACTGGTAATCTCTTTCCTTGTAAATACATTCCAAATAAAATGTGTACTCATGGATCTAGGTAGCTCGACCAACATTATCAGGTCGAGGGTAATAGAGCAACTCAACTGCTTGACCAAACTATGCCCGCCGCCCGAGTCCTCAACGGATTCAACATGGCAAGTGAAACAACGAAAGGAGAAATCACCCTCCCAGTCAATGTGGCCGGCACAACACAAAACGTCAAATTCCATGTCATCGAATGAGACATGAGGTACAATGCCTTGTTCGGACGACCGTGGATAAAATGCATGAGAGCAGTACCATCCACCCTCTACCAAATAATGAAATTGCCAACAAAGGATGGGATTAAAACCGTCTACGGGGAACAACATGCGGCGAGAGAAATGTTCGCGGTGCACGATGTGGCACTGACACCAATACCTCCGCCCGCAAAGGAGCCAAAGGGTAATCAAATTACATCTTCAGTTAAGCCCGATTAAACAAAGCAAAGGACCGCACCGCGTCCTCATCATAAGCGAGTAGAACATATCGGACCTTAAAATGTCATCGGCACATCCCACACTAAGGTATAACCCTCTCCCTTTTCATTTTATATTTCACACTAACCTCTATGCAGGTGCCCGACCGAAGCAGTCAAAGCGCTTACCCAGCCTAATGACCTTAAGGTTTTAAAGCACCCGTTGCAATCTTTTCCTTCGATTGAGTTTTTATCCCGAAAAGGGTTTTAACGGCAAGGTTTTTAATGAGGTAACCTTCACATGCTGCCTAAAGACGACTCGACAAGTATTCAAGGCTTCTTTCGCAATAAACCTCAAACACTAGGGGAACCCCCCGGAAGGCCATTTACTCGGAAAAGCCAAGAAATGCCAAATGGGGTCCCAATAGGAAAATGATGTACCGGGCCAAACGGTCGAACGAACCGTGTCCGTATAGCCGGGCCCCTGATGGTGAAAACATGTACACTTGTACCAAGTAATTGAAGAATATCTTTTATCAAAGCATATCAAACTCCAAAAGAAGCTCGGCACCTTCGCAAAAATGATTCCCCCGCCGAAAACATCCCGAACACTCGGGGACTGGCGTCAACAATTCAACACCTGAACGACCTCCAGGTCGGGACTCCAAATTCATAAACCCTCAATGAGGCAACATGAAAATCATGAAACGTCTCCAAGGCCAAAAGTGCCCCAAACACTCGGGGGCTGGCGTTAAAATCTCAAAAAATGCACGACCTCGGGGTCGGAAACTCTGAAATTGTAAGCTCTCAATGAGGCAATACAAAGTTTACAAGAAATGGCTTTGAGCCAAGATACCCTCGATGACTTACAGACTGTCGCCAATCACCATTCATTAAAAAACCCAAGGACATAAGACCCCGAGCTGGCAGACTCAGTCTCGTAAGACCTACATAAGGCATCAACAATATCTGTAAGACCTCAAACAAGGCATGAACAATACTTGTACCAAATATCCAAAACTGTAAGACCTCAAAGGAATGCAAAACTTGTAGGACCTTACTTAAGGCATAAACCCGATCTCAAAGTTTCGGCTATATATCGAACTTGTAAGACCCCTAAAAAGGCATACCCTGGATATAAATACCGAAACTACTTTACTTGGGACTTAATGGCGCCGGCCGAACATAAATGACTCCGGTTATAAGGTTGTACCAGCCAAACTAACGCGACTCAGGGACGCCCGACCGTCGCAACAAAATCGCAGGCCTTCAATTACTTTGAATCTACTTCAAAAAGAACCAGTTAAACAGACTACCCTCGACATAGGCAAAAGATCTTCGACCATGTTAGCTCCAAATCACAGGCTTTAAGATACTCAGCCTCTGAGCCAAACCTCCCGAGGTGCTCGATTATCGCCACATAACGACTCACAATCGAGGTTTTTATTGAACCGTCAAAGAGTCAGGAAAAAATTCACAAAAATCAACGAGGGAAAAATAAAGCCAATAAAAGGTCGCTTCGACCAAAGGCATAAGATCCATTGTCACCAACCCACAATAAAAGGTCGCTTCGACCCAAGGCGTAATAGCCATTGTCACCAGCCCACATTAAAAGATCACATTAGCCCAAGGCATAAGAGCCATTGTCACCAGCCCGCACAAATACAAAACTTGACGGTCGAATGAGCTCGAGTCAAAACCCGATTTAGAGACTGAACCCAAAATAGTTAACTATATATACCGAAGGGCAAGGTGTAAAGTCGTTGTCGCTAGCCCACATAAAAGGTCACATCGAACAAGTGCGTAAGAGCCTACGGGCCAGCCTAATAGGCCCTAGGGCCATATCGCGAATCTAAGGATTCCTACCAGCTCAAAGACCAGTTCCCCTGACCAAATTCAAGATAGAGACATACAAAAGAAATAAAGCTACAAGGTTTTCCCATGTGTACATATGCAAAAATAAATGCAATCTCCATTTATAAACATGCTTTGAAAATGCAATATACCGATGGAGAAATCTATGCCCCCTTGGAGCTATGGCTTGCCGGCCTCGTCTTCTCTTTCTTCGGCGTCGGACAGAAGTAACCGAGCATCATGCTCATCCGCCCTCACTTGCGCTAACTCTTCTCAAAGGATGAAACCCCTAGCATGGATATCCTCGAGGGTCATTTTTCAAGATTTACAATGAGCATATTCTTCAATTCTCTCTTCGCGATCGAGGATCCTTTTCAGATCAGCTTGAGCATCAACAACATCCTTTAAATAGATCACCATCTACTGTCAGCCTTTGTTCGGCTTATTACGGCTTCAGCCCGATCATCAACGATTTCAGCCCTGGCCTTTGAAAGATCGAACTCGAGCTTCATAATCATATCTATTTGAACCGACGTGTTATCACGAGCCAAGCAAAGTTGAGCCTCAAAAATGGGAACTTCAGCCAGAGCACCCTTCCCCTCTAAAGCCTAAGCCTCCGCCCGAGCTTTTAGCTCATCATTCTCACGTTGGCCCGGCCAACTTCATCCCAAAGGTGCTCCAGGGCCTCCGTCTTTTTCTACAACTGAAATAAATGAAGCATTAGACTCAGAAGCCATAAGGCGGAATGCACGCTCACCCGGGACAGAAAATTACCTGCTCTTTCAAGTAGCTCTCATAATTCAAGCTTCGGCTCACCTCATACCGCAAGTGTACCAACTTGACTTCCTTTTCATCGCAAAGGATCCTAATGGATCTCTCCTCATCCAGAGTTTTTCGCAGCCTGGCTTCACTATGAAGCAGCCCGGACTTAAGCTTGTCGAAGGCCTGCAAAAGAAAACCCAATAAGGAAGGGAAGGCACGAAGCTCGAAAGGCCTGTGCCAAAACTCACCGAAAAGTGAAGCCGCTGGGCTTCCTCAAAGGCCGATCGCACATCTGCCAACCTAGTTCCCCTAGCTCTGAAAGGATCAACTCTAGTCAAGGCATGGTCACTCGGTATATGCGACCCCGGGTTCCTAGTAACCCTCGAAGTCTTATAAATGGAAAAAGAAGGCGACAATAGAGAGGAAACCATCTTTCCAGGACCAGGAACAACGGACGTGGCAGGCTCGGACGATGCTTCCACTCCGAAGCCCTGATCTTGTTTTTCCTTGTATTGAGCGCCATCGCCCTGTAAAAGAATCTCTCGCTTATTGTTGTCATTCTTTAGCGTGGAAGCTGGCAATCCTCCCCCCTCTCCAGAGGAGCGCGGCCTCGCATCGAAAGGCTCTCCGATGCCTACAACATCAAGATTAATACGCATAAAGGGAAAATGCCTCTCCATATGAAGGAAGGGAAAGGAAAAAGTAGCACAACACGCACCATGATGTTTTGCTTCCTATTTGCCTCGGGACAAAGCTCGCCACTTGCGCTCATCATAGGTCGAGTGGATCACCAACTTCCGAACCCAATCCAGCAAATTAGAAACATCGCCCGGCGCCCATGAAACTGCTGTAGAAAAAGAAAAGAAGGCACGGTTATGAAACCAACTTTTGCCATAGACAAAAATGAGAAGGCACAGAAGGCACCACTTACGTGTATAATTCCATTCCTCAGGGAATGACATAAGCTCAATGGGGATAATGTCAGCAGTGCGCACTTGGACGAAGCGACTCATCCACTCCTGGTCTCCATCTTCCTCATCATCAACAATGAAGGGCATGATCGATCGACATCACAAGGTTAGCAGACCTCGATGGTGAAAGGGTCGGTACAACCTAACAAGATGACTGAGCATAAGTTCAAGCCCCACCTTCTCCATAAAAAATCTCATCATTAACACTGTTTGCCAAAATGACGGGTGGACCTATGCCAAGGTAACCCGATACTTTAAATAGAAGTTGAGCACAACCCTATCAAAGGGGCCGAGTGTGAAAGGATACGTGTTTATATTTAAAAATCCATCGGCATGATCCGTGATGCCCTCATCCGGGGAAAATGTCTATAACACTACTTTCTCCCCCCATCCGTAGTCTTTTCTCACTAACTCAAGGTGATCTTCTCCTATCAAAGAAGTAATCATCAAGGTATACTCTCGTTTCTCCTAATTGTGGGAGGCGGAACTATCCCCTTTTTGTCAGACAGACCCTAACGTAGCAGCCATGGCTATGGCAAAATTAGAAAACTAAACCAGGAATCTGTGCAAGTGCGTTAGCACTGAAATGATGAAAGGCTTAATGTAGGAAAAGAAGGGCAATTACTTAAAATGGTGGGATCTCTAAAAGAGAAGAAACAACCCTATATATATATTTATATATATGGAAAAAACATCAACGATCCGCCTACCTCGAAGCCGATCAGAAACACTAACTGATGTCACCAAATTGGCTTAACAACTTGGCAACCATATCGTACATTAGGCGACGCCATGTAAATGTTTTGAGAATGGAAATCCCTGCATCATCGCCAGTCCCGAGGTGGTACCCGACCTAGAGGACCTCCATCAAAGGAAAGTTAGGCCCTAAAAAGCCAACGACATCACCGCAAGTCCCGAGGTGGTACCCGACCTCGAGGACCACCATCAAAGAAAAGTTAGGCTCTAAGGAGCCAATGACATCATTGCCAGTCCCGAGGTGGTACCTAACCTTGAAGACCTCCATCAAAGAAAAGCTAGGCTCTAAGGATCCAACGACATCATCGCCAATCCCAAGGTGGTACCCGACCTCGAGGACCTCCATAAAAGAAAAGTTAGGCTCTAAGAAGCCAAAAACATCATTGCTAGTCCCGAGGTGGTACCCGACCTCGAGGACCTCTATCAAAGGAAAGTTAGGCCCTAAAAAGCTAACGACATCATCGCAAGTCCCGAGGTTGTACCTGACCTCGAGGACATCCATCAGGAAAAGGTTAGGCTCCAAGAAGCCAATGACATCATTGCAAGTCTCGAGGTGGTACTCGACCTCGGGGACTTTCGTCAAAAAAGAGTTAGGCTCAAAGGAAATAAGCACTAAAACTCCGCCTGTATCTGCTCTCAAAAGCTTAATGGCAGTCCCTATCCTCGGACCTCCGAGAAAATTTCCCCTCAAAGACTACCGCGGGGCCTAGGTGATAAATCACAGTCTCAAGGCTAGAAGGGTTACATTCATTCAACCCGAAATAAGGGTCCCGACGACCCAAGTTTATCGGTTCCCAAGGAACGACGAAGGGTTCCGCAGGAGGTCGTATTAGTCAATCAAAGGTCAGGAAAAATACTCACACCTGGGTTCGATATTGGCAGTAGCCGATAGATTCACGCATTTAAAGTCTTCATAAGTGCAAATGAAAGGAAATACAACAATCATCGAAGACAAAATTGAAGAAACTTCTTTGTATTCATAAAAGTTTTGATTACAAAAGCCCACGAAGGGTCTTTACATATGATTACAAAAGCCCACAAGGGGTCCTTACACATAAACAATGAAGAGAAAAAGTACACATGTAGCAAAAGGAAAAAGCCTAATCTACTCTCAAAGGTTCATCCTCGCCAGCAGCATCTTCGAACACCACCTCCTCGGGAGCCTTATCCTGATCTTCTAGAATGGAATATTCAAGAGGGAAGATGAAGAAGAGGAAAGCGATGGAGAAGAGAAAAGTGACGCAGAAGAGGCAGAAAGGAACGAAGAAGTGGCTGGGTGAAAAATCTGTCTAGTATGTATTTCACCAGTGCTACTATTGTAAAGCCACTTCTTGGGATGTTGCCCCGGTGCAGGATGCAACAGTTAGTAGATAGTACCACCTCACTCCACGGAAAGCAAAGGGAGTGAGGCATTGCACTAGGTAATCGGAGGAGGTGAGCAGCGGTGTATAGTTCGAGCTCCCTCGTGAGTAGCGGTACAGAGTCCAAATATTCCCCTAAGTCAGGAGAAATCGGCTCCCTGCTTCCTCGTCCCGAGCCAACGACGACAACAACAACAACAAAACGGTATAGTCTCGCTCGACAAAAGAAAGTCCGGTAGATAGGTTGTGGCATGGCTGATAGAAATGCCACCGTATCATCTTGAGGCTATGGGCCTTAAACATGGTGAACGACAATGGGTAAAGATGGCGAGAAGAGAAGGATGTATAGATATGGGAAGACACTTGGGTGAAAGGTTGATCCCAGGAGGCTCCCATTTATAAAAAGGGCGACAACATAACCGATGGCACCATTATTGCCCTCCAAAGACATAATGGCAGGCACATTTAATGCGTCCTTATTGGATGAACCAACGACGACATTACAGCTCTGAAAAATGAGAAACTGTAATGCTTTGAATAATACTGTAGAAGTGAAACGATGGGATGTTTCGGTTATCACGGAGGCTTGCGTCATCAGTATGACATCATCGCAGGAAGTCCGAACAGTCGAATGTCAAAATTATTTCTTATTGCTCCTCTCTAAGAAACACGGGGACTATATGTATACGGTGAAATTGGATAGTCCAACTCCTCATCATCGAGGCACCTCAGATGATCATCTTGAAGGCTCGAGGTTGCAAGGTTATGGTTGAGTTTCCTCCCCCGAGGTTCATCGATGCTCGACCCGAGGACAATGTTGACCATGACTATGATAGAAATGGGGAGTTCTCAAGGCACACGGATAGGATTGACATAGCCTAGTGGGCCACCCTATTCTCGAATCAGGATGTCATCTAGCTATCCCATCTCCGCTTCTTTATGTCATTAATGTATTTTGTACTATGTTGGGATTCCCCTCCTATATAAAGGGGATCCTTGTCATTTTGTAAACCTATGTTGCTTTAATTGCCCCATACTAAATAAATAGGAAGGTGAGGGTAATGAGTTTAGATTCGTAGAAGGTCTTCGCAAAGCGAGTATCTCGGCTATGGTACTTTTGGGGGTGCTTCAGAGGAATGCGAGGGTTTATGAGCCTTAGGGCGATGTGATTTTAAGCTAAATTTCATGGTGCAAGTTTTAGTTAAGGATAGTGGTGTACTAGCAATGAAACATATTAGTTTGAAGGTAATTAGGAAGGAACACAAAGAATTAGGATAGCTTAGTAGTAGGTTGGATTGACAGGGTAATGGATATGATCGGTTCTTGGGTGCTTATGATGCACTGGGTTTCCATAGGTGTTTTGTGGTAATGCTCTTATGCTTTGATGGCCTGCGTAGCTGGGTTGAGTTGGAGGAATTTAGTTCTGACGGTTTGGTCACTTGCCAATGAAATTCGGAGGGTTCTTGATGGTTTCTACCACGGTTAGAGATGTATATTTTCTACTAGCGCGAGGAGCATGAGAAGTATAGTGATTTTCTGCTAGATGGGATCAAATGGAAAGTCTTGGCTAGTTGAGTACATGGTAGTTTGTGGCTCGGAATGGATTATAAAGTCCTCATATTTGACATAGGATGGCATGGTATATGCAGTATGTTGTGTAGGGTTAAGATTGCGTGTAAGGTTACGGTTCAGTTTTAGAGTGAAGGTTATAAATTCTTAGGCGGCATGGACAATTTTAAATGGCTAAATAAATGAGATCACTGATCGATGTGGCTTGATAATGGTATACATTTTAGAAAGAGCAATGTGCTGAGTTGAGGATACTTCATTAGTATTGTGGCACTTTTTTGTTGGATCGACTGCTGATATTCGAGTTTGCTTGGTGGGATAGAAAAATTTTAGGAGTACCTCTCATGGAATGATTGGGTATTAGAGGTGTGTTATATATTCGGGTGGCGAAATTGGGATCAGATATGGTGATTCATGTGCTTTATGGATTTGGAGACTGGAAGTTCTCATGAACAAGTTATTTCGCGGTTGTGGACTGTAAAGATGTGGGTAAGCTAGTCAGATGATAGTATGTGCTATGATTCAGTCATTGTGAACCTTCAGAGGGTTATTTATCTGTTGTGGGTGACCAGAGTTGATGTGTGGTTCATTGGTAGACCCAACATGGATGTATGTTTTGCACCGGGTCGGAATTGTTGACTCCAAACTGTTATTGTTGAGAGATATGCCATTTGATTGTTGTTGAGCTTATCCGTGTTCTGGAGCGATCTATGAGTTACTCTTCTATGTTACGAGGAGTTGTGATTTGTTGGTTATATGTGCATATGGTGCGATTCCATTTGAGCTTTATAACGGAGTTTGAGTGAGACGGGTATTTGGGTGTTGCATGATTAATCGTGCATTGGATGTGTTCTCTCGGACTGATATAGAATTGCGTCATTTGCTTCTCCATGGTTATGGTGATTCACTTTTGGGTGCTAGGCATCAAATTGTGTCTGGTTGTTGATTTTGAGCATAGTGACTTAAGGTGTTTCATATGGACTAGTATTTGGCTAGGGTCGCGCATTGCAGCAAGTTATGTGGGGGTATAACCCTTCAGGTTAGATTCGTGTGTTCTATTTCTACGATGTGATATGGGTTCTCAGCATTGTGTGTGGTGGTACTAGTGAGCTTGCAGTACAACTCTCTCATTTGAGTCATTTTCATGATTTGAGTATGTTCAGATTGTTGCATAGGTTGCACAGGTTGCGGCTTTAGATTGTATTGATGTGTCATGTCACCGGAGTAGTTGTGTTTGATTAGATGAGATCGTTAGGATCTAGAATGAATACAAATGGATTCGATTTCAGCATGTTGGAAAGAGAATAATGATTTTCGGCTTAGAAATTGCCATGGTCCTTGCAAAAGAGAAGTGGCTTCACGAATGGTTGATCTGAGGAGTGGTTATGACTTTCTACATGTTTCATTTATCATTGGTAGTATGCGGAAGTGTTGGAATGAAGCTTTATTTGATAAAGGCTTATTATCGAAATTCGGAGGTTTTGAGCAACTGTTGTGATTAGAAGTTATCGTTATAAGTGTTTGAGTTATGTGGTATGTCATGTAATTGCACCTGAAGTTGTAGGTATGGATTGTTACAGCTGGTTCGGGCTTATTAAGAGTATGGATATGAGATTCTGATCTTGTAGATGACTTCAGAAGTGGAAATGTGGTTCTAAGGTTTATGGGTTGGGTTGTGAAATTTCAGTTATATTGTGTTATCGGACCTATATGAGATAAGGTGACATGTATCACCCTCGTGTATGTGCATGGTAAGGTTTCACAGCGATTTGATGGTTTTTGGAGCAACTCTGGGCATGACCGAGGATGAACGTATGTTTAAGTAGGGGAGGATGTAACGACCCGACCGATCGTTTTGAGCTTTTGCACTTTGCTCGCCAGTTCTCGGGCATGACTAGTCCTGTGTGATGTATTATGACTTATGTAAATCGTTGGTTTTGGTTTTCAGGGTGATCAGAATGAATTTGGAAGAAAAATTCTCAGTTTGAAGCTTAAAAATTTGAAAGGTTTGACCAAGTTTTTACTTGTTAGCATATGATCTGGGATTGGAATTTTTATTATTTGGTTAGCTCTGTTAGCTGATTTGGGACTTAGGAGCATGATCGAATTGTATTTTGGAGGTCCGTGGAAGGTTTAGGCTGGAATTGGCGAAATTGAAAATTTGACATTTTTCCGGTTGGTAGTAGAAATTTTGATATAGGGGTCGGAATGGGATTCTGGAAGTGGGAGTAGGTCGATTGTATCATTTGTGATGTGTGTGCAAAATTTCAGGTCATTCAGACGAGGTTTGATAGACTTTTTGATCGAATTCAAAATTCGAAAGTTTTTGGGATGTCTTAGGCTTGAATCTGATGATGATTTGATGTTTTGATGTTATTTTGAGCGTTTCGAAGGTTGGAAACAGTTTGAATGATGATATGGGATATGTTGGCATGTTTAGTTGAGGTCCCAAGGGCCTCGAGTGTGTTTCGAGTGGTAAAAGGATCAATTCTTGGACTTTGGACTTGGCAGTTTTGTTGGTTTTTATTGCAGAGATTTTTGTTCATCGTGTTCGCGGTCGGGGACTCGCGTTCGCGAAGCGTGTTCTCGAGGTGGTGAATTCTGTTCTTCACGTTCGCGCTTTGGGTGTTGCATTCGCGATGTGTTGATGCAGTGTTCTTCGCGTTCGCGCTTTGGTGGTCATGTTCGCGTAGTTATGTCTCCAGTAGGTATCGCGTTTGCGAGGCTTGTGCCGCAAACGCATAAAGCATTTGGGAGCTGATACATTTTCTTCATCGTGGACGCGATGGTCGTCCCACGTTCACGAAAGACGACACCTGGGCAGTCAGTTTATATTTTTAAAATCGAGAGTTTAAGTCCAATATCACAAAAACCATTAGAGAGCTCGGGAGAAGGTGAAATTTGATGATATTTTCAGTAGAACTATTGGGGTAGGTATTCTTCACTCATATTTGGTTTAATTCCATGATTTAATCTTGGCTCGGGGGTCGAGTTTAGCCAATTTCAGGATTTTTGAGTTAAATTGATTATTTTCCCTTGGGCTTTGTTCCTTAGCGCATATTAATGGTATGATACTGATTTTGGTTAGAGTTGGAGAAATTGGAGGCCGAATCGAGGGTAAAAGGCATCACGGTCTAGAGTTGGGACTGGATCGAGGTATATAATGATTGTAAATATTGTGCTGAGGGCATGAATCCCCGGATTTCACATCGTTGTACTACTTTGGGGTGACGTACACCTAGTTGACGAGCATGGAGTCGTGCACCATTGGGGATTGTGACTTGGTCCGTCCTGTACGACTGATAAGTAGCGTATTCGATTGAAAACTATTTGATATCATTGTGTTTTGAAAAGTGTTGCTATGTTTCGGGCGGAATGCCATATTTGGGCCTCGTGCCAACTGTTTTGGACCCTTATGGGGCTTTTACTACTATTCCTCACTATTTTGACTTAATAGTTGTACTCAGTCATGTTGTGTTTTACTGATTTCTTAACTCAACCTTATTTACCCAATTTTGATACTATAAATGATATTCTTGAGCTGAATGCACTGTTTTACTGATAGTCCGAGTGGCTTGTGTGGTTGATGGCTGAGAGAGGCCGAAGGCCTGATTGTGAGGTTAATGACTGAGAAAGACCGAGGGTCTGGTTGTGAGGTTAATGACTGAGAGAAGCCGAGGGCCTGGTTGTGAGGATTATATAATTATGGATCGGAGTACATGCCGCAACAATATATATATGGATCGGGCTGCACGCCGCAGCGATATAGCGCTTGGGTTGTAGGAGCCCCTCCGAAGTCTGCACACCCCCAGTGAGTGCAGTCAACTATATATGTGGATTGGACTGCACGCCGCAGCGGTTATTATATGGTACCTATTAGACGTGAGTGCTGAGTGCTGAGAGTTGAGTCATGAGTGACTGAGTGGCTGGCCTGAGGGGCTATATATATATATACACACACACATACACACACACATATACGAGTGATGCTTCGCCTT
Organism: Nicotiana tabacum; assembly: GCF_000715075.1. Taxonomy (NCBI): domain Eukaryota; kingdom Viridiplantae; phylum Streptophyta; class Magnoliopsida; order Solanales; family Solanaceae; genus Nicotiana; species Nicotiana tabacum. Next base: position 87,774,765 of record NC_134084.1, read on the forward strand.
AGGGTCCTGTTTATGAACTTACTATTTTCACTCCTCCTTAAAATGAGTCTCTATTGAATATATTGATTAAATTACTGCAATCACTCATCTCTAGACCGAACCTCTATTGAAAATGTTAAACAAATGTTTTAAACAACTTTCATTAAACTGAAGTTTTTTCGAGGTGTTCAGGATTTAGTCACTGATTTGGCTTTGTTACTTCCACTGAGATTTTTTAGTTATGAGATGGTTATGAACTTCTTTTTGCCCGAGGGGCTGTATAAGAACTATGCTTTTGACCGAGGAGCCGATTATGATTTTCATCACTTTCACTATAAATTACATCGAACTTCTATGGAAACTGTTAGAAAGACATTTTTAAAGGATTTTTCCCCGAAATGGGAGTTGAACAAGATGATTTGAGTTGTATCCTGTTTTGGAAACATATTGTACCCACTGTGGTGCTATGACGTAGTTTACGTGATTTCTTACTACTCAGTCTTTATTTACTTTTATTACTTACTGAGTTAGCGTACTCACATTACTCTCTGCACCTTGTGTTTAGATTCATGTATTTCTAAGCTCGGTGGCAGATTCATCGGAGTTAGCAAGGTAGCTGCATGACGATCGCAGCCCAGCATTTTTCCCTCCTTATTCTTTCTTATGTATTCTTGTGATTTTCCCGATCTTTATGTTGTTAGACAGTTGTAGTAGATGCTCATGGCTAGTAACACCCCAATGTTCGGGCTTTCTTTTCGCACTGTTATTTTGTTTTAAACACTTTATAAAGGTTTATTGTTAAATAGCTTTGATTTTATCCTAAGAATGAAAATATTGATTGGTTTTGGGATGTGTCGGCTGGCCTAGTTCCATGATAGGCACCATCACGATCGGGTTGGTTTTGGGGTTGTGACACTAGCAGACATAATTCCCGAATCAACCAGTATTGGATAGAAAGTCATTTTTAAGCTATAAATTTATAGAAATCTCATAACATATATCTAAATAACCAGTGCGGAAACATAACACAAGCCCAACATCGGGGTGTCTATGATGAACCAAAAGGTCATCACATGATTTACAAGTAAATTCAGTGTTTCAAAGACTTAGAAGCCTCCTTTTATCTCACCTCGATTTGCGTGCATGGTCCAGGCGTATATTCGGAACTCTTTTATGTGGAAATTTGATAAAAATTGCTAATTTGACCTTTAAAATTAAATTTAAGTTGACTTCGGTCAATATTTTGGGTAAACGGATACGGGCTCGTGTTTTGACAGTCCCGGAGGGTCCTTAGGAAAATATGGGACTTGAGCATATGCCCAGAATTGAATTCCAAGGTCCCAAGCCCAAGAAATGAATTTTTGAAGAAAATTGTTTAACTGAAATTTTAAGAGTTTTTGGAAATTTGAATGTGTTTGAATCTGGTGTTATCGGGCCCGTATTTTGATTCCGGAGCTTGGTACATGTCTTATATGATATTTAAGTTGTGCCTGTAAAATTTGGTAAGAAATGGATATCATATGACGTGATTCATACCCTTAGTTGTAAAATTTGAAACCTTTAAAGTTCTTGAGATTTTCATTGATTTTGATGATAAACTCGTAGTTGTTGATGTTATTTTGATGATTTAAGAGCACAAGTAGGTCCGTATGATGTTTTTGGACTTGTGTGCTCGGGTGAGTTTTGGATAGGCAACAGAGTGGAATTGGACTTAGGAAAACTGCTGTGTTGTAGATCTGCAAGCTTCGCAATTGCGAGCTCGCATTTGCGATGACTGGGCAGGGGGTGACCTTTGCATTTGCGTAGCTCCAGTCACATTTCCAACTCCAACAGTGTTCGCATTTGCGAACGGATGTTCACATTTGCGAGGTTGACAGGGCAGGCCTTACTTCGCAATTGCGAAGCCTTGGCCGCAATTGCGAGTTCAGATTTGCGAACATATCATCGCAAATGCGATATCTGCGCCTGTGTAAATTATAACTTAGCCGAAAATTCTTCATTTTTCAAACTCCCTCAAACCCTAAGCTCTCTTGGGCGATTTTCTAAAGAAATGTTTTTCTCCAAATCGATTGTAAGTCATTTCTAACTCATTTTCTTTAATCTATAACATCTTTTTACATGATTTGAACTCAAAATTAAGGGTTTTCATTGGGGAAATTGGGTGTTTTGGGTATAACCTAGGATTTTAAAATTTTGGGGATTTGGACCTCGATTTGAGGTTTGATTTCACAACAAATTATATTTTTGAGTTTGTGGTGAATGGGTAATCGGGTTTTGCTTCGAACCTCGGGTTTGACCATGTGGGCCCGAGGTGATTTTTGACTTTTTGGAGAAATCATTGGAAAACCTATTTACATGCGTTAGAATTGATTCATTTATCATTTATTGGTATCGTTAAGTATATTGTGACTAGATACAAGTGAATTGGTGGTGGAAACAAGAGGTAAAGCGGTAGTGGAGGCTTGAATTGTGTTCGTAGCATTAAGGTAAGTGTTTCGTCTAACCTTAGCTTGAGGTATTAGGAGTCGTGTATTATTTGCTATATGTTAATTGTTGAGTGCGACGTATAGGTATGGTGATGAGTATCTATACGTTGGTGTCAAGCATGTCCGTGAGTCTTATACTATGATTAATGTGACTCCGTTTTGTATTGTTCATGCTTTATATGATGACTTATATTGTTGAGCAAGGCTTGTGGAAGTATTAATGGTAATTGAACATTGTAGAGCGTTGGCTCAAGTTGAGAATTGAGTTGTGAAGTAATTGTGGAAAAGAAAAGAGGTTTATGATATTATCTCCCTTGTCGGGATATTATTGCTTTTGATATTATCTCCCTTGCCGGGATGTTATTTTTTTGATATTATCTCCCTTGCCGGGATATTATTACTCATGTTATTATTTACCTTGCCAGGATATTGTTGTTATGCTATTGTTCCCTTGTCGGGATCTTGTTGTGAAATTATTGATTTCCTTTCCCAAATTACTTTGTGATTGTTTCTTAGGTGAGGAAGAGTCTAAAGCACGAAGGGTGATGCCGTTCATGATTTTGAGAGTGCTAATGCATGAAGGGTGATGCCGTGTCGATATTGTGAGGTAAAATCACGAAGGGTGATGCTGTGCCGCGCGATGTACAATGTCGTGCCATGATATGAGTGATAATGCATGAATGATAATTTCGTGCCATGATTATGTGAGGTAACAACATGAAGGGTGATGCCGTGCCGATTCTATTGACATTTATGGTGAGGATAAGAGTAAAAGCACGAAGGGTGATGTCGTGCACGTGTTATTGAGTTCTTGATTCTTGTTGATAATTGAATTATGGCTCTCTTAACATTCCTTTATTGGTTTTTCTGTTGTTACCTGGTATTCCCTGTAGCATGTTTCCCCTTCATATCTTTAACTATAAATACTGCCTTTATTTCCGCTGTATATGATTTAACTACACAGGTTTATTTGGTAGTCTGGTCCAAGCTGATAGGTTTTAAGGTTAAGTTTCAATGATGATAATATTATCTTCTATCATATTTTTTCAAGGTAAACAAAAAAAGAAAAGAATGAACATAATTAGCAAGAGTGGTACAAGATTCAAAATGAAGAAAGAAGGAAGAATTAATTACTGCATTAATGATCATTAGGAGGCAGCTCGAACTAAGGAGTGAACGAAGATTCTGTTACAATCATTAATGGCCAATCAAAAAGCATTTTGACTCAATCAAGGGAACCCAGATTACTAAATCTGGATCATTCTAGTTTCGAAGAATACGCTCACTAAATCTCTCCTTGAAATCAGCCGTAACATGGAAGGTCACATTCGAATCTGGTCCAGTCAAAGAGCAAGATTCAAAGAGGCATCTTTTGGGTCAAATCCCTTAATCAAAGATCTTATGCCTCCCGTTTCCAATAAGGATTTAATGGCTCTTTTCTCTGGTATAAAAGGAAGCTCTCTCAAGAGGAAGACTATGCAACTACAAAAAGAGTATTCCAAATCTGTCTACTTCTTATTTCAAACACTATAATTCTGAGTTATCAGTGTCTCAAAAGATAGAGAGATCTAGAGTATAAAAGAAACTTGTGTCTCTTGATTAGAACTCAATTGCTGATTCTATAAGATGATGGTAAACACAAATCAATCGTGTAAATTTATTCAAAGATCTTAAGGGAACCTTTCTGACCCAAAAGAACTGGATGTAAGTACCACAATGGTACCAAACCAGTATTGCTCTTTACTGCTTTTAATCCTTCTATCTCGTGGATTAGTCAACTAATAGTCATATTAGTCGACCAAATTTTAATTTGGCAACAATTCAGCCCCTATTGTACTTTCAATTGGTATTAGAGCAAGACTCACAATTTGTGCTTTACCGCCAGTGAGAAAAAGATCAATGGGATCCAACACTATTGCTTGTACTATTTTTCAAGAACGAACCTCTCAGGTTCGACCTCCTTACTTCAATGATCAACATTTTTCACAGTGGAAAGTTTGCATGGAAACATACACCATGTCATACGATATCAAAGTAAGGTGTGTGATAAAAAAGGCAAATTTTCCAATTCCTCCAACAAAAAATGCAGATGGTGAAATCATCACAGCAACTGATCCTCTGGATTTGGACAATTACACTGATGAACAAGCTGTTGTCATCACTCTGAATGCAAAATCAAAAAATTTACTATACAATGCTATCAGTGGAGAAGAATATGAAAAAATATCCAGTTGCAAAACTGCAAAAGAAATGTGGGATAAACTGGAATTCACTTATGAAGGAACTAACAAAGTAAATGAGACTAGAATAAATCTCCTGGTTGGGCAATATGAACTATTTCAAATAAAGGATGGAGAATCTATTGAAGAAATATTTTCCAGGTTTAGAAAATTCCTTGGAGACCTCAAATCATTTGGAAGATCCATTAAAAGTGGCGAACAGGTTAGAAAGATCCTAATAAGTCTACCTACACTTTGGCAACCAAAAGTTATCACCCTAGAATGTCAAGACCTGGACAAAATCTCCTATGATCAATTCAGAGGTGGTTTGATCGCTTTTGAGAAAACTCATCTTGATAGACAAATTCAAGAGAAAAAGAAAATCGTTGCCTTTAAGGCAACCTTGGCTGAACCTGAAAATGAATATGATGTAGAAGAAGGAGAACAAGATGAAAACATTGCAATGCTCTCGCAAGTTGTGACTAACATGATGAGAAGGAACAAAAACTACAGAAGAGGTAAGTTTAATTTCAGAAAAGGAATGGCAAGAAATGAAACAGATAAAAATGATGGAAGGTGTTACGAATATGGAAAACTCGGACATGTCAAAGCTGACTGACCTGAATTAAAAATGAAGCTTAGCTGGAATGTGCAAAAGAAGAAAGCTTTTGGAGCATGGAGCGATGAGGAGGAATCTGATCATGAGGAAATTGCGAATATGTGTTTTATGTCTCTATGTGAAAATGAAGAACCAGATAAACTTGCACTAATGATAGACAATAATTAATAAGAAGATGATTCAAGAAGACCCTATTCATCGTTGGATGAAGGAACCAGTGAGGCACGTACTCCTTTATGTCCATCTTGTTATGAACTTTAAGAATTTGTTGATATTGCTCTTGTTGATATTGAAAGAGTGGTAAATGAACTCAGAAAAGTCAAAAGAGAAAAGGAAAGAGAAAAGAAGGATTGGGCCCAGGAACTAGAAATATTTGAAGTTGAACACGATATACTTCAAGAAGAAGTAAATGAACTTAGGCTTCAATTGAATGGTCTACAAAAATCTTCAAGTTATAGTTTAGTTCAAAATGTTCCTATTAGAAATAAAATAGCATGCTCCTTTTGTGGTAAAGATGGGAATAACACTAACAATTGTATGAACAGAATTAGAGTGGAGAATATTCTAGAAACTGCAACAGCTCACCTTGCACCTACTGTGTCATAAGAGGTCACACCTCAAATCATTGCAGGTTCAAAAATAACAGGAGGTGGATTTGGAGACCAAAATCTTCAAATCGAACAAATAGATTTAATCAGTCAGGACCCAAGAAGGCTTGGGTACCTAAAAATAAGTAATCTTGTTTTGCAAGAACACCGTAAGGAGAACCAAAAAGGAAAATAGTATCTCGACAACGCGTGTTCCAGACATATGACGGGTGACAAACAACTGTTCAAATCTATCACCAAGTTAGATGGAGGAACTGTTACATTTGGTGACAAATCCAAAGGAAATGTTATTGGTGTTGGAAAGGTACCTTTAAGCTCTACATATGGCGTGGATGAAGTTTACTTAGTGGATGAACTCGGGTACAATCTTCTCAGCATCAGTCAACTGTGTGACAATGATTATGAGGTTCTTTGTAAGAAAGATGGTTGGCTCATAGAAGATGAATCAAGTAATATCATCCTCTCTGGAAATAGGGATAGAAATGTATATTCTATCAAAAACCTTGAAAACTTTGGGGATTAAATTTGTCTGTCTTCTATAATTGAAGATCCCTGGGTTTGGCATAGGAAACTTGGGCACGCAAGCATGCACGCCATTCAAAAACTTTCAAAACATGATCTTATCATTGGTCTTCCAAAATTAGATTTTTCAAAAGCTCATATCTGTGATGCATGTCAATTAGGAAAGCAAACTCGATCCTCTTTCAAAGTTAAAAACATTGTTTCTACTTCTAAACCTCTTCAACTACTACACATGGATTTATTTGGCCCCACTAGAACTGCTAGTATTGGAGGTAAGAAATATGCTTTTGTTATTGTAGATGATTTTTTTTTGGATTTACATGGGTTATATTTCTTAGTCATAAAGATGATGCATTAAAGAATTTTGAAGTCTTTTATAAGAAGGTTCAACGTGAGAAAGGTTATTACATCTCTTCAATCAGAAGTGATCATGGTGGAGAGTTTGAAAGCAGAACATTTAAAATTTCTGCAATGAATAAGGAATCTCTCATAATTTATCTTCACCAAGATTTCCTCAACAAAATGGTGTAGTAGAACGAAAAAATAGAACCTTGCGGGATATGGCAATAACGATAATAGTGGAAAACTCTTGACCTCACCACTTCTGGGCAGAAGTTGTAAGTACAACGTGTCATATTATTAATAGATGTCTCATTCGTCCTATTCTCAAAAAGACTCCATATGAGCTATGGAATGGTAAGAAACCAAACATCAGCTACTTCCATCTTTTTGGATGCAAATGTTTTGTTCATAACAATGGTAAGAATAATCTGGGCAAATTTGATCTGAAAAGTGATGAAGGTATATTTCTTAGTTACTCTCCCTCTAGTAGAGCTTACAGAGTTTACAATAAGAGAACCTTATGCATTGAAGAATCTATTCATGTTGTTTTTATTGATACTAACCCTTGCTCCAGGAATGAACATGTTCTTGAAGACGAGGAAATTTCGTATGCTCCAAAATCTGTTATTGTAGTAAAAGATCATCAAACTGAGTCAGCTAATCAACAAAATCAACCAGTTGAAGATCCTTCAGAAGATCATGACTTATCTCCACCAGATCAGTCGACTGACACAACTTCTGGGAATACTCCAAATGAATGGAGAAACGAACCAGGATATCCTCACAAATTCATTATTGGAGATCCACGGGAAGGAATAACTACCAGAAGATCACAAAAGAACAAGTCTCATGTAGCTCTCATCTCTCAAATTGAGCCCAAAAAGATTGATGAAGCTCTAAAAGATTCTTATTGGATCAACGCTATGAAAGAAGAATTAGATCAGTTTGAGAACAACAAAGTCTAGGAATTAGTTCTAAAACCCTAAAACTCCTCTATTGTTGGGACTAAGTGGGTGTTCAGGAACAAACTGAATGAATCAGGCCAAGTCCTTCGAAATAAAGCAAGACTAGTGGCCCAAGATTATTCTCAACAAGAAGGAATCGACTATGATGAAACCTTTGCACCTGTGACAAGACTTGAATACATCAAAATTTTACTTGCCTTTGCCGCCCACAAAGGATTCAAACTGTATCAGATGGATGTCAAAAGTGCGTTCTTAAATGGTTTTATATTTGAAGAAGTATACATAAAGCAACCTCCTGGATTTGCAAATGCTACACTTACAAACCATGTATACAAGCTTACTAAAGCCCTGTACGGTCTCAAACAAGCTCCGCGAGCTTGGTATGAAAGGTTAAGTTCTTTTCTTTTGAGTCAAAGTTTCAAACGAGGTAAGATAGGTACAACTCTTTTTATTAAGCAATCAAATTCTGGTAATCTAATTACTCAAATTTACGTTGATGATATTATTTTTGGAAGTCCTAACGCCACTTTTTGTGAAGAATTTGTTCTTTCCATGAAAGGTGAATTTGAGATGAGCATGACGGGAGAACTAACCTTCTTCCTTGGACTTCAAATCAAGCAGTCTCCTAAAGGAATCTTCATCAGCCAATCAAAATACACCAAGGAGCTTATCAAAAAGTTTGGAATGGAAAATGTTATGGCTATTGGTACTCCTATGACTCCAACTACTGTGCTAGATGATGACAGCAATGGAAAAATGCTTTATGAAACCATGTATAGAGGAATGATTGGATCTCTACTTTATTTAACTGCTAGTCGACCAGATATTATGTATATTGTATGCAAATATGCTAGATTTCAGTCAGCTCCTAAGGAATCACATTTGACTACTGTCAAACATATTATTACATATCTAATTGGTACCACTAAATTCGGACTTTGGTATGATCAATCTAACAATTTTTCCTTACGAGGTTTTTCAGATGCTGATTTTGCAGGAGACAAAACTGATAGGAAAAGAACCAGTGGGACATGTCAATTACTAGGAAATGACTAAGTATTTTGGCACAACAAGAAACAAAATTGTGTTGCTCTTTCAACAACTAAAGCAGAATACCTAGATGTTGGAAGTTTTTGTACACAAGTTTTATGGATAATGCATCAACTCCTTGATTATGATTCATGTCTTACTGCTACTCCTATTTTTTGTGACAACACAAGTGCTATCTGTCTATCTAAGAATTCTGTGCATCATTCTAGGGCAAAGTATATAGAAATTAAACATTATTTTATTCGTGATCATGTTGCAAAAGGTGATATTGCATTAGAATTCATTAGCACTGATTCTCAACTTGCAGATATTTTTACTAAACCTCTTTTAGAAGAGAGATTTTGTATCCTTCGAAAAACAATTGGCATTCTGCCAAATTTATAAACCAATTGTCTGTTAAATTGTTTAAATTATTCTGTATGTTTTTTTTGTATATTTTATTTCCTTAATTATCCGTGTACTAATCAATTTTTATGTAAAGGTGTAATTATTACGTGCAGTTCCAAACCATCACTTCCTTCTGTATTTGACCCTTCCGATAACCAAGACGCCTCTTCACTTTTCTCAAATCCCTGGTAAAAACCTCTATCTTCCCAAAACACCTTCCTCATTCCTTAGCAAACACCCTTCCGATTTCTACATGGCTAAAAGAAATCCTTCCTCTGCAACCAGAAGAAGCCGTATGTTTCAAAAACCCCCAACACAGAAGGAACGGTGGATGTAGAATCATCTACTGATTCAGACCTACTCAAAACTGATAATGACAGTAGTGCTTCATCTGAAGATCAACCTATTAGCCAGAAAAAGACAAGAAAACGACCCATGGAGCAAACAAACAAAAAGGTTGAATGCAAAAAGGGCTAGGTAGAATGCTTGGATTTCGGTCCAGAAGACAAGCTGATCTTCTATGGTCCCTATGAAAAGGCAAGGTTTGAGTCCTATAAGTCAAAATCAATGGCTTATGGACGATGTGTAAGTCTCTCCCTTATGCAAAGTCTTCGTCGTGATGTGACTAAAATTTTTGATTTCCAGCATCTTTTCCCTGTGTTTGACACTCTTGAAAATTCTGTGTATGAAGAACCTGTGCCAATGTTTTATGCAAATCTGTTTGTGAATGATAAGGATGTCTTAGAGTCTATGGTCTTAGGTACTAGAATTGTGTTGGACTCCTACCATTTTGAAAAGATCTTTTCTACCAAATTTAGTGGGTACGATGTATTTGTCCAAAATTCTTGGCCCAAAGATTTTGATGTGTCTTTTGAAGAAGCAAAGACCTTTCTGTCTGATAACCCCCCTGACATTGGCCCTAAAAATCTGAAATTTGAACACTAGGTTTTGGTCCACATGATTGCTACTACTTTACTTCCCAAGTCTAGGTCCCTACGATCATTGTCCACTAGAGATATCTTTGTCATCTACTGTCTGGTCAATAACAAGCGCCTTAATTGGTTTGTATGGATCCGTCAATATCTGCTTGAGAGTATCAGGGATATTTCCTCGTCTACTGCTTGTCTTCCCTATGGCATTCTTGTATCTCATATTCTGAAAGTTATGAAGGTTGATTTAGCACCCTTTACCCCCAAGCACATCTCCAGTACCTATGATAAAATAGCTTTCTCTATGATGGGTTACTCATTGGGTGAAAATGGATGGGTTAAAAGGGCCAAGGTTGAAAGTGCTCCAGCTCCTGTAGATGTTCCAGTTGATCAACCAGTCCCTCAGTTGACTACCTCCCAGAGTCTTCCACACATTCAACAACAACTTGATGAAGTCAAGCTAATGCTAGTGGAAATGAAAGAACAAGTAGATAAAATCAAAGTAGTCACTAAGGAGACAGGTACAGATGTAGCAAAGCTACGATAGACATCAGGGCTACAAGGAGATAGGGAACAAGGGCCTTCAATTCCATGACTGAAAAAATGGAAAAGCTTGTCGAAGATGTTGACAACTCCTATGACTCCTTCTGCACCAAAGTGATCAACACCCTCAAATACTTTCTGGGACGTCATTAATTATCTTTGGTTGTTTTGTGACAAACAACTTATGTTTCTTTTGTGTGGTGTTTAAACTATTATTTTTGGGTCTGTACTAACTTAAGCCTCTTCTGAAGGTTATACTGCTCTAACCCATTTAGTATGTTTATTATATATGCTCTGTGTTTTTGTATGTTATTCCTTTTCCTTTTTTGATTGATATCAAAGGGGGAGAAAAACTGGGAGTAAACACTCAGGGGGAGACATGAGCACAACTTTCTAAACATAGGAACAATTCAACTCAAGGGAAGCACTAGCTTAGGGGGAGCAACTCCTAAAGGGAAGTATCTTAAGATTCTTTAAATCCTATTTACTCCCTCTTGATTGTCATCATCAAAAATGGGGAGATTGATAGGTTTTAAGGTTAAGTTTCTGTCACGACCCAAACCGAAGGGCTGCGACGGGCACCCAGTGCCTTACTCAACTGAGTACCAATGTAACATAACTTTCTTATCATACTAACATGAGTAAATGAGCCAGAAAACCCGTTATGAATAACAAGAATAAAACATAAGGGAATACTCAACATATGAAGACCTAACATGATACACAAACTTATATATGTGACATACGGGCCTATAAGGCCGACATGACCATTTGTAAACTCGAAACATAGGACGACAAGGCCATACAAGTATCCATACACCTGACATCTATCTATAAGCCTCTAAGAGTACATAAAATCATAAAGGTCGGGACAGGGCCCCGCCATACCAATCAATACATATCCAAAGCATACTGACCAAATAGGCAACTCCGGAGCAAGTGGAGTGCACCAATACCTTCCGCTGAGTTGATAGCCTACTTGGAGGAACGTCAACCTATCTATCAGGACATGCGGGCATGAAACACAACATCGTCAGGCAAAAGGGATGTCAGTACGAATAAAGTACCGAGTATGTAAGGCAGGAAAGCATAAACAAGAATAGTAATGTAAAGAAAGAGAGATGAGATACAACCTATAACATCTGAGTGCCTTTGGGGGCTACTAACATCAAATGCATAATACATATATATATACATAAACTTTTAAAAAGCATACGCCTCTATGGGCATCATCATTATCATATCGTACCCGGCCTCAAAGAGGACTCGGTAAAAACGTACCCGACCATCATAAGGCTCGGTAGAATCGTACCCGGCCACGTGAAGCTCGGTAAACCCAACTGATCAGTGGTTGCACAATAGGTGCCATACCCGGCCGACTATAGCGCGGCTCGGTAGAGTAAAATAGATACTATATATAATGCATGCTAGACTCATGGAATCACGTTCTAAACCTTTCAGAGTGACTTAAGGTCATTATGGATATCCCCACCATCAATATGAACCTTAGTAGGATTTAAGGATCATACACACTTGTTTAGAATAATTTTATAAGGAAAGAACAACATGGACAACCTTAGTTGCTAGGAGTGGAGTCATTATGAAATAGCGTATCGTTTATGTTCATTTCATTTTAGATGATGCCAAAACAAAGAATAAAGTGCCTTAACATACCTTGTATGTGTGCTGCCCAACCTCAAGCTATGCAAATGTCACGACTCCTTAGTCTACAATAAGAGAAATGACACTATCGTTATCATTTAAGCGTCGTAACTATTATGTATCGACCACAACCTATTTTACAATGAAACGGACAAAACCTCCCCTATATATATGACTTCACACTAGTCAAAACAATCACAAATAGCCCAACATACCCTTATCACTTCATCAACAACACGACAACCATAATCGTTCCAAACAATCCGAAAATGTTACGACAAACGACCAATAAACAACCTTGCCATTATGTGGTGGTTCTACACACCCTTCCTCCTCTCAACTTCATAAAAATAGTAGTAAAATAGACAACTCAATACCAACATGAAACAGCCCACAAAACAGTCCCAAAAGTTCATCAACTCAACAATAATTTTTCAGTTTACTTAAACATGTTCCGACTTGTCTTTTCTTTCAAATTGAGAAACTAAACCAAACGTACATAATTGTACCTCTTATCAAATAAATCAGACATGAATTCAGCTTAAAATAAGTTCACAACCAACCAACCATTATACAAGAACAAACAACATAGCATTCTTTCGAAACTAGCTAGGTCTATTTTTTACTATTGAGTTACAACTCGCAAACGCATAGCTAATGGAAGGAGAAGCATAAACTTACCTTGTACTGAGTATAACCCATGAAACCTGGTCCTTATTCATCAAAAATAAGTTCCTCAACATGGCTACAAGAAGGAGAAAGAGAAACTAGCAAGCTGTCCGGACTTTTCAGCACTAGAATTGCGTCGTAACACCCGGAATATCCTAGGGTTTGTGTGGGATTTTTGGGGAGGCGTTGCAGGGGTTCAATTTGGTTTTATTGGTCTGAAATATAGGTGAAATAACTGAGTATATATTCCCTTAAAAGTCTCCTCTTGGCCGACTTTGGGGCTTTTAATTTTGTCCTCTCATTTTGGCAAGTAGGTGGTGCACCTACTTGTCACCTACCAATCTGTGCTGTCTCGCAAAAATACGAATATCTCTATACTCCAATATCGTATCGACAAACGGTTTAATGATTTAAAAACTAAACTCATATATATTTAATTTGGTAGGTATATCATCCCTTAATTCCATGTATATTGGGATAAAAGCTCAGTTACATTTGACCTAATTTTCAGCACATTTATGAATGGAACTTGTGATGACCTTTTCCAGTTTTTGTTCCACAACTCGCTTGACTTCAAAACATAACGCCAACTATCATACGACTAAAATAACTCATATTATAATCTCCTTATAATGTTAATAACCCTAGTTTCACCCCAAAAGTACATGGTAAAACATTCCAACTTGTCGGCTTTCGGCGAAACCTATTTTCTTCAATTTGTTTAGCTTCTAAGCCTTCAAACTCTCTTACTACTTGGTATCAATGATCTTAAATATTTGTAACCTTCACGTTAACATGATGAACTAACTTCTTAAACTTATGAAAGATGATTCCATTTCTGAGCTTACATTAAATGACTTATGATGTACTCTTACATACAAAAACATGGGGTATACCATCATTCCCCCCTTTGGAACATTCGTCCTCAAATATTGACGAATGCGCTTATCAGTCTCATAGCCTGTAGCTCTTACGAGTACTTTAATATTGTTCTTAACATCTAGGAAACTATTTTGTAAATAAATCCAAGGGCCTGGGTATTCCCCCCTTTAGGCCTCTTTCTCATACTACGACCTGTGGTCGGAATTCTTCCAATCTCATAACTGTTGTTACCTTCTGACATGCATTATGTACAACCGTGTACTTATATGTTTGTCTATGCGACTCTTTTCTCCTATTTCCTCCAGCTTTTGGCCAATATCTAGGCCTCACTTTGTGAACATATACAAAACTACGACAAGATGTCCCTCTAAGCATCTATAGGTGTACTAAAGTTCTTCTTTTGGTACTTTATCGAACTTACAATTGTTTCTATACATTGCTTCATAGCCTTGGTTACCTATGCTTATGGTTTTATTACATATAGATAGTTCATACTATATCCTAACTCTTACTTCGGTTTATTATTACCGTGGTCTGCCACCCAGCTCTCGGTTACTCGTTCGTTGTGTGTCCTATATGTATAAATCTAAGTCCTTTAATGCTTCCTCATTATTGTTCATCTTAATAATGACGGTCTAATCTCATCTCATACTTTGCAACTTTTATCCATCCATTGGTGATTCACCTTAATGTTGATCCATAATCTACCACTGACAACCTGAGACCTCTTACGTAGTACATTGTCACTAGGGCTCACGTCTCATCAGGGAATATCTTAAGGGACTTACCCAATCCACCTAGGGACGATACTATACTTCTATAACCATATTTCATAGCATCCTAATATGATTCATCTTATGGGGGTATTCCAATCCCGTGCAATTCATAAAATACCTTCTCTTTAAATTATTCCCCCAATCAAAGACCTAAATGTCATCCTCTTATCTATCACAATTACACCCTTATTCTACTACCCGGGCAGCATTTCATCTCTTCTAATTGCTCCTAGTCTTAGACTCATCTATGTTAATTCAAGTTATACTGAGCTTTTTATAACATACGTAAACCATCAGCTCTCTTGTTTGATGGGCTTAATACTGAGGTCTTACCTATTCTTATCAGCTTCTAACTCATATTTTCTTATCCTTACTCCCATATATCTAAAATCTTGTCACTCTGCCATACTTTAGATTGCGACCTACACATATCTATTTGTACTACTCACATCCTTCCCTTTAACTTGCTAGCACCACAGATTTCCTTTTGTGCCTTCTCAGTTGTCTTTAAATGTAAGCAATTACTTTTCCTGACCGTTCTACCACTTGTTGCATGAATACTTGGCTTGTATTATTGCCCATAAATACTATAATTTCATGTACCTCATAAGATCTCAAACATTACCTTTGATTTTTTTTCCATTCATTAGCCACTATAGGCGCCACTTTCTTATGGAGTGCATCCAATGTTGTAGTGAAACTATTGTTACCAGACCAATTCTTCTTCAAGTTAAAATGATTAGGTTGAAGCCCTCTTCCTTACTTCTTCAGCTAGTCTTTCGTGGTAGTACTTACGGGAGATCCTCTGACTCCTGTAAAGCTACAAGCTTATTACACCTTATACCCAAAGAAATTTTTGATGTTGTCACTCACCTATAATTATCCTTAGTTACTTACCTCCGTGCACTTGTGCTCATAGGGTTGCTTCTGAACTAAAATTTTTGATTGTCTTCCTAGTGGCACCGTCTTTTATTTTCGTAACACTTATATGGTACCTTTAACAACCCCAACTCCTATCTGAATATTTCTCAAGTTTTACGACGTCATATCTGCGAGACTAAATTCACTATGTTGGGGTTCACTACGGTTATCTTGTACAATCTGCTGATTTGTCTATATCCTCTTGGCTAGCCATAACTAGGCTCTTCCTCAATCATCTACTAACTATTCGTTGGTCCATTCTCATCTCTATATTCTGCGTAATCTCCCTTGGGTTATGTCCTTTGTTTTAACTTACCCATCGCACTGGATCCTTATGTATCAAGTGTTTTTTTTTTGCACTTATTTATCAAAAACATCTGATGTGGGAACCCTTACTACCTTTCCCCGGTGGCGTTCTTGCATAATGTTCTGAAGTGGTAACATAACTGAAGGTCTGAATAAATGCAATCTCATTCTTTTCGGTTTTCTACCACATTCTTCCTTTACTATTCCATAGTTACCTCTTCATCTTTGTTATTTTTTTCCACATCTGCACTAACATTTTACTCACCTTGAGGTAACCTTTCTATACCGGGGAAAATTGAATTTCTTACGCACATGGGTGACACTTAGTGTAATTGGTACACTTAGTCCCTTAAGCTTAACTCTACTCACTGTGCTTGCTTTAAGGAAGCGTCTTCCTGAATAAACCTTAAAGGTTATTCTTTTGTTGTCCATTCTATTATTGTTGCAATGCTATCTCTGAAATTCTCACAATGACAACTATTATTAACTCATTCGGTCCCTTATTCATATTCAGTTTATCTTGTTTACCAGCTCATACTGATTTCTATTACTCTAGGTCTAACCTTTCCTTCTGGCAATCACGTTAGAGTCACCAAATCATTTCTCGAAATGGGAATATGACTTTATGTCTTATACTCTTTTATTGCCTTAAGTCTTGTCACCTCTTGTATCTTCCTTCACTTGACTATAAACTCTGTCATCGTGTCGTATTTTGATTTACTGTTATCACCCATTTATTACATCTTACTCATAATGCTTCATTTACTCTCTTCTTATTCTCCGGCTAATATTTCTGTCTATCACTTTAATCTAATAACTTTAACAAATTATTCTTGCACTTTTAGCTCCCCTTGCTTCATCTCACTGGCTCTTTAGGTCACCTAGCATTCTCTCTTTACTAGGAACGAGAGCCATACAAAGGTAAATATTTATCCCTTCTAGGATTCCAGTGCCAATCTTCTAAATTTTCTGAACATTCTATTATTTCATATCTAAATGTGCTATTCTAGAGTGCACCATCGAGCTATCTCACAAGGAGAATTATTACCACATTTGCAATATCCTTTGGAAATGTCAGCTAATGCTAACAATCCATCCACCATTTTGGGTTATTCTAACCCCAACTAGATCCTGATATCCCATCCTTCTTTTAAACTATATTTGTTAGCTCCCATAGGGCATAATTAAGATGGGTGTGGCCAATTGTATAGATCTTTGTTACTGTTGAAGGTAACTCAAAATACTTATATTTCTCTGCCTGAATTGCAAATACTAATAATCTTCATTAGCTGGGTTCCTCATACTTGTTTTTCAAGTTATATTTTTCACTTATTGAAACTTGTATCCACCTCCTAATTCTCTCATCGCTCTTTACCATATGGGTGGATAGTTATTCATGACTTGGGGCTCCTTATCAAGAGGCTCACATATCTTAGTACACACATGATCTGCTGGAGACCTAACATTTACGCATCATAAGTATTATGCAAAATCATGTTCCTCTGATCAACTCTTCCACATCCACATTCAATCTCTTACCAACTATCTTTCTAGATGTAGGCATCGTTGTATTATGAAAAAGATAGAGTTTAGGAAATTGAGTTCTTACAACTGAGCTCTACCACACGATATAGAATAAGAAGAAAGAGTGATAATCCTAAATGCCTTGTAGTCTCCTGCTTATAAGTGTGGTGCACGACACACCCATAAACAAGACTCTACTAGACACGACTTGTAAACTCCCTAGGACAGAACTGCTCTGATACCACTTCTGTCACGACCCAAACCGAAGGGCCGCGACGGGCACCCGGTGCCTTACTCAACCAAGTACCAACGTAACATATCTTTCTTATCATACTATCATGAGTAAATGAGCCAGAAAACCCATCATGAGATAACAAGAATAAAACATAAGGGAATACTCAACATATGAAGACCCAACATGATACACAAACTTATATATGTGACATACGATCCTATAAGGTCGACATGACCATTTGTAAACTCGAAACATAGGCCGACAAGGCCATACAAGTATCCATACACCTGACATCTGTCTACAATCCTCTAAGAGTACATAAAATCATAAAGGCCGGGACAGGGCCCCGCCATACCAATCAATACATATCCAAAGCATACTGACCAAATAGGCAACTCCGGAGCAAGGGGAGTGCACCAATACCTTTCGCTGAGTTGATAGCCTACTTGGAGGAACGTCAACCTATCTATCAGGACCTGCGGGCATGAAACACAGTGTCCCCAGGCAAAAGGGACGTCAGTACGAATAAAGTACCGAGTATGTAAGGCAGGAAAGCAGAAACAAGAACTGTAATATAAAGAAAGATAGATGAGATACAACCTATAACATCTAAGTGTCTCTGGGGGCTACTGACATGAAATACATAATACATATATATACATAAACTTTTAAAAAGCATACGCCTCTGTGGGCATCATCATCATCATATCGTACCCGGCCTCAAAGAGGACTCGGTAAAAATGTACCCGGCCTTCATAAGGCTCGGTAGAATCATACCCGGCCACGTGGAGCTCGGTAAACCCAACTGATCAGTGGTTTCACAATAGATTCCATACCCGGCCGACTATAGCGCAGCTCAGTGAAATAAAATAGATACTATATATAATTCATGCTAGACTCATGAAATCACATTCTAAATGAACCTTAGTAGGATTTAAGTATCATACACACTTGTTTAGAATAATTTTATAAGGAAGGAACAACATAAACAACCTTAGTTGCTAGGAGTGGAGTCATTATGAAATAGCGTATCGTTTATGTTCATTTCATTTTAGATGATGCCAAAAGAAAGAATAAAGTGCCTTAACATACCTTGTATGTGTACTGCCCAACATCAAGCTATGCAAATGTCACGACTCCTTAGTCTACAATAAGAGAAATGACACTATTGTTATCATTTAAGCGTCGTAACTATTATGTATCGACCACAACCTATTTTACAATGAAACGGACAACACCTCCCCTATATATATGACTTCACACTAGTCAAAACAATCACAAACATCCCAACATACCCCTATCACTTCATCAACAACACGACAACCATAATCGTGCCAAACAATCCGAAAATGTTACGACAAACGACCAATAAACAACCTTGCCATTATGTGGTGGTTCTACACACCCTTCCTCCTCTCAACTTCATAAAAATAGTAGTAAAATAGACAACTCAATACCAACATGAAACAGCCCACAAAACAGTCCAAAAAGTTCATCAACTCAACAATAATTTTTCAATTTACTTAAACATGTTTCGACTTGTCTTTTCTTTCAAATTGAGAAACACAACCAAACGTACATAATTGTACCTCTTATCAAATAAATCATACATGAATTTAGCTTAAAATAAGTTTACAACCAGCCAACCATTACACAAGAACAAACAACATACCATTCTTTCGAAACTAGCTAGGTCTATTTTTTACGATCGAGTTACAACTCGCAAACGCATAGCTAATGGAAGGAGAAGCATAAACATACCTTGTACTGAGTATAACCCATGAAACCTGGTCCTTCTTCATCAAAAATAAGTTCCTTAACATGGCTACAAGAAGGAGAAAGAGAAACTAGCAAGCTGTCCCGACTTTTCAACACTAGAATCGCGTCGTAACACCCGGAATACCCTAGGGTTTGTGTGGGATTTTTGGGGAGGAGTTGCAGGGATTCAATTTGGTTCTATTGGTCTGAAAGATAGGTGAAATAACTGAGTATATAGTCCCTTAAAAGTCCCCTCTTGGCCGACTTTGGGGATTTTAATTTTGTCCTCTCATTTTGGCAAGTAGGTGATGCACCTACTTGTCACCTACCAATCTATGCAGTCTCGCAAAAATGCGAATATCTCTATACTCCAATATCGTATCGACAAACGGTTTAATGATTTAAAAACTAAACTCATATATATTTAATTTGGTAGGTATATCATCCCTTAATTCCATGTATATTGGGATAAAAGCTCAATTACATTTGACCTAATTTTCAGCACATTTATGAATGGAACTTGTGATGACCTTTTCCAGTTTTTGTTCCACAACTCGCTTGACTTCAAAACATAATGCCAACTATCATACGACTAAAATAACTCATATTATAATCTCCTTATAATGTTAATCACCCTAGTTTCACCCCAAAAGTACATGGTAAAACATTCCTACTTGTCGACTTTCGGCGAAACCTATTTTCTTCAATTTGTTTAGCTTCTAAGCCTTCAAACTCTCTTGATACTTGGTATCAATGATCTTAAATATTTGTAACCTCCAGGTTAACATGATGAACTAACTTTGTAAACTTTTGAAAGATGATTCCATTTCTGAGCTTACATTAATTGACTTATGACGTACTCTTACATACGAAAACATGGGGTGTAACAGTTTTAATGATGACAATATTATCTTCTGTTATATTTTCGCGGTAAACAAAAAAGGAAAGAATGAAGATAATTAGCAAGAATGCTACTCGATGCAAAATGAAGAAAGAAGGAAGAATTGGTTACTGCATTAATAATCATTAAGAGGCAGCTCGAACCAAGGAGTGAACGAAGATTCAGTTACAATCATTAATGGCCAATCAAGAAGAATTTTGACTCAATCAAGGGAACTCTGATTACCAAATCTTGATCATTCCAGTTTCGAAGAGTACGCTCACTAAATCTCTCCTTGAAATCAGTCGTAACATGGAAGGTCACATTCGAATCTGGGCCAGTTAAGGAGCAAGATTCAAAGAGGAATCTCTTGGGTCAAATCCCTTAATCAAAGATCTTATGCCTCCCGTTTCAAATAAGGATTTAGCGGCTCTTTTCTCTGGTATAAAAGGAAGCTCTCTCAAGAGGCAGACTATGCAACTACAAAAAGCGTATTCCAAATCTGTCTACTTATTAGTTCAAACACTGTAATTCAGAGTTATCAGTGTCTCAAAAGATAGAGAGATCTAGAGTAAAAAAGAAAGTTGTGTCACTTCATTAGAACTCAATTATTGATTCTATAAGCTGATGGTAAACACAAAGATACCATCAATCGTGTAAATTTATTCAAAGATCTTAAGGGAACCCTTGTAACCCAAGGGAACTGGATGTAAGTACCACAATGGTACCGAACCAATTTAAATCGTGTGTGTCTTACTATTTCTCTTTACTGCTTTTACTCCTTCTGTCTCGTGGATTAGTCAACTAATAGTCATATTAGTTGACTAAATTTTAATTAGGCAACAATTAACCCCCTTTGTACTTTCACTAGCCTCGTCACTACTTCGCCGTAGTTAGGCTAGGCACTTACCAGCACATGGGGTCGGTTTGCTGTTACTACACTCTGCACTATGTGCAGATCCCGGTGCTGCAACTTTTGGACCACAGTGAGCTTGCTGCCTTTAGTCCATCAGGCGACCCGAGGTAGTGCTGTAGGCATCCGTAACCCTTGGCGTCTCCTTCTATCTTTCCATATTGTTTCTTCTATGTATTTTAGAAACAACTTTGTATTTATCTTTCGGACCCCTATTTGTAGTACTCCTATACAGTTTGTGAGATTGTGACACCAGTTCTGGGTAGCTTATGTTCATGGATTGGTATCGATATTA
Source organism: Nicotiana tabacum (assembly GCF_000715075.1). Taxonomy (NCBI): domain Eukaryota; kingdom Viridiplantae; phylum Streptophyta; class Magnoliopsida; order Solanales; family Solanaceae; genus Nicotiana; species Nicotiana tabacum. The sequence goes on from NC_134084.1 coordinate 87,796,235, forward strand.
TTATTAAATTGTTACATTTCATTCTTCCACTTTATTATTTCCGCTATTTATATAATTTTAATTCGCAACCGTTGAAGGATCAAATATAGAAAAGGTAAAATAATTGTATTGCCTAGCTTTCACAAGTAGGCGCCATCACGACTCCCGAGGGTGGAAAATTTAGGTCATGACAGTGTCACAAGTCACGAGCAACAACAACTCTGTCTAAGTACAATAAAGTCCAACAAAGTGTGGAACGTAATTCTAATATATAATATGAGCGAGAAGAACAGGGATGCGAACGCCATGCAGCTACCTTGTCAACTCCAAGACTTGCTGAGAGAACGATCAATGTTCGCTATCAAGACCCGCAACTCCTGAATCTGTACACAAGGTGCAGGGAGTAATGTTAGTATGCCAACTTAGTAAGTTATAAAAGTAAATGAAAGCTGAGCAGCAAGAAAGTAGATAATTTCACGTCATATCACTACGACAAATACAATGCATTCCCCAAACAGTACAGAAATCATTTAACTCGTAAAACAAACTTAGTTTAAGTAGAAACCTTTCCTTTTAAAACTTCTTTCAATAGTTTCAAACAAGTTATGAAAATAGTGAGTAAAAATGATAGAAACGTAAACAACCCCTCGAGCAAGACATGAACTATAACCGCCCCTCGGGCAAAATATCAACAGAACCAGCCTCTCGGGCTACTTCACAATCACTCATAATCAGCTCTTCAGGCAACAACATAATCAAGATCAGCCCCTCGGGACACATCACATCACTCACACTAGGTACCCGCTCTCACTGGGGGTGTTCACACTCCGAAAGGGCTCCTACAACCCAAGCGCTATCACAAGCTATCATGACCCAAACCTGGACCCGGTCTTGATGGCGCCTCTTATGAAGACAAGGCCGGCCGACACTTCCCCCTTTTCTAATTATTAACAGTTAAGCATTAAGAAAAAGTCGAAACATGATAAAATAACCCAAAGTAGCAAATAATGTCATAAATACGCAGAAGAACAGCCCAGCACAGCCCGATATCGGGGTGTCACTAGTCATGAGTATCTATAAGTCATAATACAAGTCTGCTAAGTCTATAAGCTAGTACAAATGTCTGAAAAGAGATAGAAATGATGAAGGAGGAGAAACACGGGACGACGGACGTCAAGCAGCTACCTCGTGGACTCCGATATCTACCGGGAGCTCTTAAGTCGCACTAGTAGGATCCACAATGCCTGAATCTGCACACATGGGTGCAGGAAGTAAAGCGAGTACTCCAACTCAGTGAGTAACAAATGTAAATAAAGACTGAAAGCAAGAAATCACGTAAAGCAAAAAGCTGAACACAGTCAATTATGAAAAGTCTTCTTCAATAAGTAAATAGGTAATTGATAGTCCATTATGAAAAGTGAACACATAAAGGCTCGCACCTCGGGCACAGTATCAACAAATCCACCCCTTAGGCAACATCTCAGAATAGTACCAGCCCCTCGGTCAATCACATAGTAGAATACAAGCCCCTTAGGCTCAATCTAACATCACAATGGGTACCCACGCTCACTAGGGGTGTACAGACTCCTGGATGGGCCCCTTACGGCCCAAGTGCAATATCAAGCCACCTCGTGGTATCATCACTAGGCCCTCGGCCTCATATCAATCAAGCCACCTCATGGAATACATATCTTAGGCCCTCAGCCTCATAATTAGTATCAAATGTTTCCTCACAACATAGGGCCTCGACCTCACTCAGTCAAAAATCCTGACAAGCCACTCGGGCAATAGTAAAACAGTGTTTCTCAGCCCAAACATCATTTAAGTATTTAAACTAAGTAAACATGGCTGAATACGAAAACAGTGGAAAATAACATGACTGAGTTCAAGTATAAAGTCAAAATAGTGAGGAAATATCATTAAAAAATCTCCGAAGGGTTCAAATAGTTGGCACAAGGCCCAAATATGGCATTCAGCCCAAATCATGATGATAGCAAATAGGTTTCAGTCAAATACCCGGTAAAATAGTCATCCGGGACGGATTAAGTCGCAACCCCCAATAGTGCACAACCCCACACTCGTCATCAAGCGTGTGCCTCACCTCAATATAGCACTACGATATGCAATCCAGGTTTTCAAACCCTCAGAACATCATTTACAATCATTACTCACCTCGAACCGGTCAAATCTCTAGCTCGCGATGCCTTTGCCCCTCCAATCGGCCTCCACTCGCGTTGAATCTATCCAAAATTAGAACGAGGACGTCAAAATATGCTTAGGGAACGAAGCCCAAGCAAAATTAATCAAAATACGACACAAACCCGAAATTACCAAAACCCGACCCCCGGCCCCACATCTTGGAATTCAATAATTTTTACATTAATAGGTTCCTTATCTCCCCACGAGTTCATGCATATCAAAAGTTCTGAAATCCGACTTCAAATGGTCCACCAAAATCCTCAAACAAAGGACTAAGTTTCCAAGACCTAGTTTCCCTAATTTTCACCCTTAATTTCCATAATTTCTAGCTCTAATCTGTGAAATAATAGCATATGAGCGAGTTTTAAGTCCAAATTCCTTACCTCAATGAAGTTCCCTTGAAATCCCTCTTTCAAATCGCCCAAAAGCTCCAAAGCTGAGATAAAAATGGTGAATAGCTCAAAATTCCCGAAGGCCACAATTTATACCTTCTGCCCAGACATTTTCATATCTGCGGTACAAAACTCGCTTCTGCGGTATTGCATATGCGGTTCTTCTTCCACTTCTGCGGAAATCATTTAATGGACCAAAACCGCTTCTGCGATCAACCTTTCGCACCTGCACCTTCGCGGGTGCGGTCCATTAACCGCATTTGCGACCACTCTTCGGCTTATGCGGCACCGCACCTACGGTCCCCAATCCCTAGGTGCGGAAATACCAGTAGCAGCAACTTCAGCAACTGCAACAAAGTCCAAAGTTCTATGTTAACCATCCGAAATCACCCCGAGGCCCCCGGGACCTCAACAAAAGCATAAACATATCATAATACCTTATTCAAACTTGTACCAACCTTCAAAACACCTCAAACAACATCAAATCAACCAAAACACATCGAATTCAAGCCAAATTTTCTAAAATCTTCCAAATTCTGCTTATGATTAAAAACCCTTCCAAACCACGTCTGAATGACCTGAAATTTTGCATATACATCCCAAATGACACAACGGAACTACAACAACTCTCAGAATTCCATTCTGACCCCTATATCAAAATCTTGCCTATCAACTGGAAATCTCCAAAATAACAACTTCGCCAATTCAAGCCTAAATCTACTACAAACCTCCAAAATTTGTTCCGATCACGCTCCTAAGTCACAAATCAGCTCCCGAAGCTAACTGAACCATCGAAACTCACATCTGAGCCCTCTAACACATAAGTTAATATCTGGTTGACTTTTCCAACTTAAACTCACTCTAAAGAGACTAAGTATCTCAAACCTTACCAAATTCTTTCCGAACTCAATCCGACCAACCCAATGCCACATAACATGGGTAAACAAAGCATAACGAAGTGGAAATAGGGAAAACGGAGCGGTACCTCATGAGACGACTTGCCGGGTCGTCACATCCTCCCCAACATAAACAAACGTTTGTCTGCGAACGAATCAAGAAACATACCTAAAGCCTCAAACAGGTGAGGATATCTTCTTCGCATCTCCCACTTGGTCTCCCAGGTAGCCTCCTCCGCGGGCCGACCTCTCCACTGCACTTTCATTGAAGCTATATCCTTTGACCTCAACTTTCGAACTTGATGACCCAAAATACCTACTAGCTCCACATCATAAGTCAAATCCCCATCCAACTGAACCGTGCTGAAATCCAAAACATGAGACGGATCCTCAATATACTTTCGGAGCATAGAAACATAAAATACTGGATGCACACTCGACAAGCTGGGTGGCAAAGCAAGCTCAAAACCTACCTCCCCAATCCTCCGAAGCACCTCAAAAGGCTCAATGAACCGCAGAATCAATTTCCCTTTCTTTCCAAATCTCATAACACCCTTCATGGGAGAAACCTTCAACAAAACCTTCTCACCAACCATGTAGGACACATCTCGAACCTTCCTGTCAACATAACTCTTTTGCCTCGACTGCGCTGTAAGAAGCCTCTCCTAAATCACCTTTACCTTTTCTAATGCATCCTGCACCAAGTCTGTCCCCAATAGCCTAGCCTCACCGGGCTCGAACCAACCAACTAGATATCTACACCGCCTCCCATACAATGCCTCATATGGAGCCATCTGAATACTCGATTGGTAGTTGTTATTGTAAGCAAACTATGCAAGCGGTAGAAACTAATCCCATGACCCTCCGAAATCAATGACACAAGCACGCAACATGCCCTCCAATATCTGAATAGTGCGCTCGGATTGCTCGTCCGTCTGAGGTTGAAAAGTTGTGCTCAACTCAACCTGAGTACCCAACTTTCGCTGCACAGACCTCCAAAACTGCGATATAAACAGAGTGCCCCTATCTGAAATGATGGAAACTAGGACACCATGCAACCGAACAATCTCCCAGATATAAATCTTTGCCAACCACTCTGAAGAATGGGTAGTACACACAGGAATGAAGTGCATGGACTTGGTCAGCCGATCCACGATCACTCAAATAGCATCGAACTTTCTCAAAGTCCATGGAAGTCCAACTATGAAGTCCATAGTGATCCTCTCCCACTTCCACTCTGGAATATCCATCTGCTGAAGCAAGCCACTCGGTCTCTGATGCTCATATTTCACCTGCTGACAATTGAGACACCGAGCTACAAATTCCACAATGTCTTTCTTCATTCTTCTCCACCAATAATGCTGTCTTAGATCCTGATACATCTTCGTGGCACCCAGATGAATGGAATACCGCGAGCTATGGGCCTCTTCAAGGATCAATTCCCGAAGCCCATCCACATTGGGCACATAAATCCGGTCGTGCATTCTCAACACCCCATCATCACCAATGGTCATATCTCTGGCATTATCATGCTGAACTCTATCCTTAAGGACAAGCAAATGCGGATCATCATACTGGAAATCTCTGATGCGATCATATAAGGAAGACCGAGAAACCACACAAGCTAATTCCTGACTAGGCTCCAAAATATATAACCTTAAGAACCGATTGGCCAAGGCCTAAACATCAACTGTAAGAGTTCTCTCCCCAACTGGAATATATTCCAAACTCCCCATACTCATCGCCTTTCGGCTCAAAGCACCGGCCACCACATTGGCCTTTCCCGAATGGTACAATATAGTGATATCATAATCCTTAAGCAACTTCAACCACCTCCGCTGCCACAAATTGACATCCTTCTGTTTGAACAAGTGTTGGAGGCTATGATGATCAGTAAACACCTCACAAGACACCCCATACAAGTAATGTCTCCAAATCTTCAATGTGTGAACTATGGCCGCAAAATTCAAATCATAAACGAGGTAGTTCTTCTCATAGGGCTTCAACTGACGAGAAGCATAAGTAATAACTCTACCCTCCTGCATCAATACATAACCAATGCCAACTCTCTAAGTATCACAATACACAGTATATGAACCTGAAGCTGATGGTAAAACTAACACTAAAGTTGTGGTCAAAGCTGTCTTGAGCTTCTGAAAGCTCTCTTCACACTAGTCCGACCATACAAATAAAACACCCTTCTAAGTCAACTTGGTCAAGGGCGATGCAATAGATGAGAATCCCTGAACAAAATGGCGATAATAACCCGCCAAACCAAGAAAGCTACGATTGTCTATGGCTAAGGACAATTTGGGCCAACTCTGAACCGCCTCTATCTTCTTCGGATCAACCTGAATACCCTCACTAGACACCACGTGCCCTAAGAAAGCCACAAAACTGAGCCAAAACTCGCACTTCGAGAACTTTGCATAAAGCTTCTCCTCTCTCAATCTTTGCAACACAACTCTCAAATGCTACGTGTGCTCCTCCTGACTACGCGAATACACCAAAATATCATCAATGAAGACTAGGACAAACGAATCGAGATAAGGCCGGAACACATTGTTCATCAAATGCATGAACGCTGTTGGGGCATTGGTCAGCCCAAAAGACATCACCAAGAACTCATAATGACCATATCGGGTCCTGAAAGCTGTCTTAAGAATATCCGAGTCCCTGATCTTCAACTGATGATAACCTAAATGGAGATCAATCTTGGAGAACACTCTCGCCCCCTGAAGCTGGTCGAATAAATCATCAGGCAACAGATACTTGTTTTTAACTACTACTTTGTTCAATTGCCTATAATCAATGCACATTCTCATAGTTCCATCCTCCTTTTTCACAAATAGAACCGGCACCCTAAGGTGACACACTAGGCCGTATGAACCCTTTATCAAGGAGTTCCTAAATTTTCTCCTTTAATTCCTTCAACTCCACTGGTGCCATACGATAAGACGAAATAGAAATTGGTAGAGTGATCGTCACCAGGTCAATACCAAAATCAATATCTCTATCCGGTGGCATGCCCGGCAGGTCTGCAGGAAACACATCGGGAAAATCCCTCACAATTGGAACAGAATCAATACTGGGAGTCTCATCACCGGCATCCCTCACAAAGGCTAGATACAAAAGACAACCCTTTCCAACCATATGCTGGGCTTTCAAGAATGAGATCACTCTACTGGGAACATAATCAGTCACACCTCGCCACTCAATCAATGGCACTTTCGGTATAAGCAATGTGATTATCTTAGCATGATAGTCTAGAATAGCACGACACGGAGACAACCAATCCATGCCCAAAATGACATCGTAATCCACACATACAAAATAATAAAAGATCCACATGGGTCTTCATACCCCCAATAGTCACCACACACAACCGGTACACATGGTCTACAACAACAGTATCGCCCACTAGGGTAGATACATGAACAAGTAAAGCAAGAAACGCACGGGGCATACCCAAATAATGAGCAAAGTATGATGACACATAATAAAAGGTAGAACCAGGATCAAATAATATAGAGGCATCTCTGTGGCAGACTGAAACAATACCTGTAATAACAGCATCTGAAGCAATAACATTGGGTCTACCTGGAAGTGTATAGAAACGGGCCTGACCGCCACCTGATTGACCTCCCCCATGGGCCAAACCCTAGCTAGCTGGGCGAGTGGTGGTGAGGTAACTGGCGCTGAAGCCGATGGCTGACCCCTCTGATGAGATGAACTCGCAAGACGATGAGGGCACTGCCTCTACATATGACCCATCTCACCACACTCATAGCAACTCCCAGGTGCTGGAGAAGGGGATTGAAAGGAACTCCTCACACTGGAGTGACTAGCAGAAGTACTCGGCATAGAAGAGCCCTGAACTGATAGAGCATGGGACGAACTCTGAGCTGGAAGGGCACTAAGTGATGACTGGCCTTGATGAGAACTGTGAGAACCATAACCTGATGGAGCCCCACGATAAACTGGGCGAGCTGGCTAAGCATGCCTGAATGGACGACCTCTGCCGTGCAGAAACTGACCTCTCAAAGGAGTACCACTATAACTACCAGATCCTCGAGGCCTCTTGGCCTCCCTCTCCTCGTGCTCCTGGCGACGAACAGACTCAATCTCACAGGTGATATCCACAACCTCCTCGAAAGTAGCACCATTCACCCTCTCCCTGGTCATGAGAATACGAAGCCAATAAGTGAGGCCATCAACAAACCTCCTAATTCTCTCTCTATTTGTCGGAACCATCCAAATAGCATGCTGAGCTAACTCAGAGAACCTCATCTTGTACTGTGTCACCGTCATCTCTCCCTGATGCAACCACTCAAACTTCCTACGCAGCTCCTCTTTGCAGGTTTGCGGCACATACTTCTCCAGAAAGAGAACGGAGAACTACTGTCAAGTAAGGGTGCTGCACAAACAGCCCTACGCCTTTCAAAAGCCTCCCACCAAGTGAAGGTAGCTCCCGAAAACTAATAAGTAGTGAAAGCGACCCCGCTGGTCTCCAAAATACCCATTGTACAAAGCATCCTCTAACAATTATCTAAGAAACCCTGGGCATCCTCTCCCTCTGCACCACTGAAGGTCGGAGGCTGCAGTATACCAAACCTCTCCAACCTACGCTGCTCATCCTTCGGCATAGTAGGAACTACATAGTCCTGAGCATCTACAACCGACTGGGCTGGATGTGTCACCAGCATCTGAAGTCACTGCACGACCTGCTCAGGCGTGCGCGGCTGGAGTCTGATTGCCTCCCCCGGCCTGAGAAGTAGCTGCGGCTGTAGTGGCTAAAACCGCCTGAGCTAGGATAGTGTAAAATGATAAGATCTGAGCCAAGGCCTCTTGAAAACCCGGAATCACAATGGGCACAGCTGGTGCCTGTGATGGTGTTGCTGGAGCGCCCATAACTAGGACCTAGTCCTAAACTGGGGCAGCTGGTGGAGCTGCAGGTGCTGCCCTAGCTGCTCTACCCCTACTCCTACTACGACCGTGTCCTATGCCTTTGGTGGCCACGGCTGGCGGCACTGGTGGTCATCCATCCTGACCGGTAGCGCGTATCCTCACCATCTATGAGAGAATATAATAACAGAAGTTTAGTACTCGGATCAACAAGTTACCACAACAAGAATTTCAAGAATATGAAGTTTTCCTAAAGGTTCTGCAGCCTCTCGAGGATAAATACAGATGTCTCCGTACCGATCCACGAGACTCTACTAAACCTGCTCATGACTCGTGAGACCTATGTAACCTAGGCTCTGATACCAACTTGTCACGACCCAAAGTAACAGATAATGTCAAAAATACGCGGAAGAACAACCCGACACAGCCCAATACCGGGGTGTCACTAGTCATGAGCATCTATAAGTCATAATACAAGTCTGCAAAGTCTACAAGCTAGTACAAATGTCTGAAAAGAGATAGAAATGATGAAGGAGGAGAAACATGGGACGACGAACGTCAATAAGCTACCTCGTGGACTCCGATATCTGTCGGGAGCTCTCAACTCGCACTAGCAGGATCCGCAACGCCTGAATTTGCACACAGGGGTGCAGGGACTAAAGTGAGTTCTCCAACTCAGTGAGTAACAAATGCAAATAAAGACTGAAAGCAAGATATCACGTAAAGCACAAAGTATTCTATAATAAAGCAGTAAAACCATTTAAAAAATAGTAAATCAGTGAAAGATAGGTAAAATTCTTTAGCTCAAATGTAGTTTCATGAAAAGCCTTTTTTCAATAATTCAACAAGTAAAACAAGTATTTGATAGGTAAGTAAACAAATAGAAGTTTGCCCCTCGGGCACAGTATCAACGAATCCGCCCCTCGGACAACATCTCAGAATAGTACCAGCCCCTCGGGCTCAATCTCATAGAACAATACCTCCCCCTTGAGGTCAATCTCACATCACAATGGGTACCCGCGCTAACTGGGGATGTACAGACTCCTGGAGGGGCCCCTTACGACCCAAGCACAATATCAAGCAACCTCGCGGCATCATCACTAGGACCTCGGACTCAAATCAATCAAGCCACCTAGTGGCGTACTTATCTCAGGCCCTCGACCTCATAATCAGTATCAAATGATTCCTCACAACATAGGCCCTAGGCCTCACTCAGTCAAAAATCCTCACAAGCCACTCGGGCAATAGTAAACAGTGTTTCTCAGCCAAAACATCATTTAAAAATATCATTTAAGTATTAAAACTGAGTAAACATGGCTGAGTACGAAAATAGTGGAAAATAACATGACTGAGTTCAAGTATAAAGTCAAAATAGTGAGGGAATATCATTAAAAATCCCAGAAGAGTTCAAATAGTTGGCACAAGGCCCAAATATGGCATTCAGCCGAAATCATGATGATAGCAAATAGGTTTCAGTCAAATACGTGGTAAAATAGTCATCCGCGACGAACTAAGTGACAATACCCAATAGTGCACGACCCCACACTCGTCATCAAGCGTGTGCCTCACCTCAATATAGCAGTATGATGTGCAATCCGGGGTTTCAACCCATCAGAACATCATTTACAATCATTACTCACCTCGAACCGGTCAAATCTCTAGCTCGTGATGCCTTTGCCCCTCGAATCGGCCTCCACTCACGTCGAATATATCCAAAATCAGAACAAGGACGTCAAAATATGCTAAGGGAATGAAGCCCAAGCAAAAATAATCAAAATACAACACAAATCCTGAAATTACCAAAACCCGACCCCCGGGCCTGCATCTCGGAATTCAATAATTTTTACATTAATAGGTTCCTTATCTCCCCAAGAGTTCATGCATATCATAAGTTCTGAAATCCGACCCCAAATGGTCCAACAAAATCTCAATAAAAAGCCTAAGTTTCCAAGCCCTAGTTTCCCCAATTTTCACCCTTAATTTCCATAATTTCTAGCTTTAATCCGTGAAATAATAGCATAGGAATGAGTTTTAAGTCCAAATTCCTTACCTCAATAAATTTCCCTTGAAATCCCTCTTTCAAATCGCCCAAAAAGCTCTAAAGCCTAGATAAAAATGGTGAAATAGCTCAAAATTCGCGAATGCCACAATTTATACCTTCTGCCCAAACATTTTCGCATCTGCGGCACAATACGCGCTTCTGCGGTACTGCATATGCAGTTCTTCTTCCGCTTCTGCGGAAATCACTTAATGGACCAAAACTGCTTCTGCGATCAACCTTCTGCATTTGCGCCTTCGCGGGTGTGGTCCATCAATCGCATATGCGGTCACTGCCTTTCCATGGATTTTCGCTTCTGCGATCCATTATCCGCATATGTGACTTCACAGATGCGGTCCACTTCTTGACGACTTCTCCAGGTTCCGCTTCTGCGACCACTCTTCCGCTTATGCGGCGCCGCACTTGCGGTCCCCAATTCACACGTGCGGAAATACCAGCAGCAGCAACTTCAGTAGCTGCAACAAAGTCAAAATTTCTCCGTTTACCATCCGAAATCACCCGAGGCTCCCGGGACCTCAACCAAAAGCACAAACATATCCTAATTTCTTATTCGAACTTGTACCAATCTTCAAAACACCTCAAACAACATCAAACCAACCAAAACACATCGGATTCAAGCCAAATTTTCTAAAATCTTCCAAATTCCGCTTGTGATAAAAAACCAACCAAACCACGTTCGAATGACATGACATTTTGCACACACATCCCAAATGACACAACGGAACTAATGCAACTATCAGAATTCCATTTCGACCCCTATATCAAAATCTCGCCTACCAACCGGAAATTGCCAAAATAACAATTTAGCCAATTCAAGCCTAAATCTACTACGAGCCTCTAAAATTCATTCTGATCACGCTCTTAAGTCACAAATCAACGCCTGAACCATTAGAACTCACATCCGAGCCCTCTAACACATAAGTCAATATCCGGTTGACTTTTCCAACTTAAACTCACTCTAAAGAGACTAAGTGTCTCAAACCTTACCAAATCCTTTCCGAACTCGATCCTACCAACCTGATACCACATAACATGGGTAAACAAAACATAACAAAGCAGAAATAGGTAAAACGGAGTGGTAAATCATGAGACGTCTGGTCGGGTCGTCACACAAGCCACCTCGTGGCATAATAAATCAGGCCATCGGCCTCTCATATATCACAATCTGTACAACATGATGCGGCGAACAACCCAATCCCATGATATCCTCACAAAACAGGCCCACGGCCTTACTCAGTCAGAAATCTCTCAATCCACTCGGGCTAACAGTAAAATAGGGGGCTCAGCCTAAAATATCATTTATAGTATCAAAACGGAATAAATGAGACGGAGTTATGAAATCAGTAGAACACAGCATGACTGAGTACAGCTATTAAATCAAAATAGTGAGGAATTTGAGTAAAGAAAGCCCCTAAGGGTCAAAACAGTTGTCACAAGGCCCAAATATGGCATCCATTCCAAAACATAGTAATACTTTCCAAAACACAATAGTATCAAATAGTTTTCAATTAGATACGTGACTTAATAGTTGTATGGGACGGACCAAGTCACAATCCCCATCGGTGCATGACCCCACACTCGTCATCTAGTGTGTGTGTCACCTCAAAGTAGTGAAACGATGTGAAAACCGGGGTTTCATACACTCAGGACAACATTTACAATCATTACTTACCTCAAAACAGTCCAAACTCTAGCCCGCGACGCCTTTTCCTCTCGACTAGGCCTCTGAATGCTCCAAATCTACCAAAAAATCAGATTCGTGATGTCAATATACGCTAAGGGAACAAAGCCCACGTGAAAATAATCAAATTATATCAAAAATCCCGAAATTGGCCAAACCCGACCCCCGGGCCCACATCTCGGTATTTGATAAAAATTACATCACTAGAATTCTTATCCTCCCACGAGTCTATACCTACCAAGAACATCAAAATCGGACCTTGAATGGCCCCTCAAATCTACAATGTAAACTCTCCAATTTCACGCCCTAAACCCTGAATTTTAACCCATAAATCCCACTAATTTCATGTCTAATCATTAAACAATTGATATAGAATCGAGTATTGAGTTTAAAAACTTTACCTCTAAGTGTTATCCTTCGAATCCCTCTTCAAAACCTCTCAAATAGCTCCAAGTCCGAACCCAAATGGAGGAAAAATGACCAAATTTTGTGAAGGAAAGAATTTATATTCTCTGCCTAAGGGTTCCGCATTTGAGGTCAAATAAGCGCACCTGCGCTACCGCTTCTGCGGAAATTCTCTTCTTCTGTGGTTTTCACCTAAGTGGGCCAACTTCCGCACCTGTGCCTCATGGCTCACAGGTGCATCTAACCATCCGCTCCTGCGACTAAGTCCGCTCTTGCGGTCAGCCCCACACACCTACGATCATCTCACCTACGGTTCCCAATCCACAGGTGCGGAAAAAACAAAAGTCGAAAATTCTGCAGCTCCACTCAAATTCTAAATCTTTCACAAACCATTCAAAGCCATCTCGAGGCCCTCGGGACCTCAACCAAACATTCCAACATATCACGTATCACCATTCAACCTCATACCAACCCTCGAAACACTCAAAACAACGTCGAAACATCAAAACACTCTCGGATTCAAGCCTAAGGATTTTAAAACTTCCGAATTCTGCAACTGATCCAAAAACCTGTCAAACCTCATCCGAATGACCTGAAATTTTGCACATATGTCACAAATGACACAACGGAGCTACTCCAACTTCCAGAATTCCATTCTAACCCCGATATCAAGATTTCTACTACCGACCAGAAAATGCCAAAATTCTAATTCGCCAATTCAAGTCTAAATCTACTATAGACCTCCAAATTACATTCCTAACACGCTCCTAAAGTGGTGCTCGAGGGTCTGGCAGTTACAGTGGTTCTCCTTCGAGGGGCCAGTTCCAGCATGATAGAGGTCGTTCTTTCAGGCCCTCTTAATCAGCCCGTCCAGAGTATCACGGGGCATCTTTAGGTCATGGTCATCATGGATCTCAGTGGGTCCAGTCATCACTCAGTGCCCTACCAGCCTAGATCTCGTCACGTGCCCCATCAGTTCAAGGTTCTTCCATGCCAGGTCCTTCTACTGGTCATTCCGGTGTTAGGGGTTCCCTTTAGTCCCCATCTCCAGCACCGAGTAGTTGTTATGAGTGCGGAGAGTTTGGACATATGAGGAGGCAGTGCCCTCGACTTCGTGATGGTCAGCTTCAGCAAAGGGGTTAACCCTCGACTTCTGCTCTAGTTACTTCACCACTTGCCCAACCAGATAGGGGTGGGGGTCAGGCAGCCAGGGGTCGCCCCAGAGGGGGAGGTCGATCAGGCGGTGGCCAGGCTCGATTTCATGCTATTCCAGGCAGGACAGATGCTATTGCTTCTGATGCTGTCATTACAGGTATTGTTTCAGTCTGCCATAGAGATGCCTCTATATTATTTGATCCTGGTTCCACCTATTCTTATGTGTCCTCATATTTTGCTCATTATTTGGGTACATCCCGAGAGTTTATTGCTTTACATGTTCATGTATCTACCCTGGTGGGCGATACTATTATTGTAGACCATGTGTACTGGTCATGTGTGGTGACTATTGGGGGTCTGGAGAGCCAAGTGGATCTATTGCTATTGAGCATGGTGGATTTTGATGTCATTTTGGGCATGGATTGGTTATCTCCGTGTTGTGCTATTCTAGACTGTCATGCTAAGACAGTCACTCTAGCTATGCCAGGTGTACCGCGGATCGAGTGGCGATGTGTGACTGATTATGTCCCTAGTAGAGTGATATCTTTCTTGAAGGCCCAGTGTATGGTTGGGAAGGGTTGCCTTTCATATTTAGCGTTTGTGAGGGATGTGGGAGCTTAGACTCCTAGCATTGATTCTGTTCCAGTTGTGACGGATTTTCCCGATGTGTTTCCTGCATACCTGCCGGGCATACCACCGAACATGGATATTGATTTTGGTATTAACCTGGTTTCGGGCACTCAGCCTATTTATTTTCCTCCATATCATATGGCACTAATAGAGTTGAAAGAATTGAAGGAGCAACTTCAGGAACTCTTAGATAATGGTTCATTCGGCCTAGCGTGTCACCTTGGGGTGCACCAGTTCTGTTTGTAAAGAAAAAGGATGGAACAATGAGAATGTGCATCAATTATATGCAATTGAACAAGGTAACAATTAAGAACAAATATTCCTTGCCTCACATTGATGATTTATTTGACCAGCTTCAGGGAGCGAGAGTGTTCTCCAAGATTGATCTCCGTTCGGCTATCACCAGTTAAAGATCAGGGATTCAAATATTCTTAAGACTGCTTTCAGGACTAGATATGGTCATTATGAGTTTCTTGTCATGTCTTTCGGGCTGACCAATGCCCCAGCAGCGTTCATGCATTTGATGAATAGTGTATTTCGGTGTTATCTGGATTCGTTCGTTATAGTATTCATTGATGATATTCTGGTGTACTCTCGTAGTCAGGAGGAGCACGCGGAGCATTTGACGGTTGTATTGCAGAGACAGAGGGAGGAGAAGCTTTATGCAAAGTTCTCTAAGTGTTTGGCTTAGTTCAGTGGCTTTCTTGGGACACGTGGTGTCCAGTAAGGGTATTCAGGTAGATCAAAAGAAGATAGAGGTGGTTCAGAGTTGGCCTAGACCGTCCTCAGCCACAGAGATTCGTAGCTTTCTTGGGTTGGTAGGCTATTATCGCCGGTTTGTTCAGGGATTCTCATTTATCGCATCGCCCTTGACTAAGCTGACTCAGAAGGGTGCTCCATTTGTATGGTCGGACGAGTGTGAGGAGAGCTTTCAGAAGCTCAAGACAGCTTTGACCATAGCTCCAGTATTGGTTTTGCCATCAGCTTCAGGTTCATATACCATATATTGTGATGCCTCGAGAGTTGGGATTGGTTGTGTATTGATGCAAGAGGGTAGAGTTATTGCCTATGCTTCTCGTCAGTTGAATCCCCATGAGAAGAATTACCCTATTCATGATTTGGAGTTGGCTGTCATAGTTCATGCATTGAAGATTTGGAGGCACTACTTGTATGGCGTATCTTGTAAGGTATTCATTGATCATCGCAGTCTTCAACATTTGTTCAAGCAAAAGGATCTTATTTTGAGGCAGCGAAGATGGTTAGAGTTGCTTAAGGATTATGATATAACCATATTGTACCATTCGGGAAAGGCCAATGTGGTGGCCGATGCTTTGAGCCGGAAGGCAGTGAGTATGGGGAGTTTGGCATATATTCCAGTTGGGGAGAGACCCCTTGCAGTTGATGTTCAGGCCTTGGCCAATCGGTTTGTGAGATTAGATATTTCGGAGCCCAGTCGGGTGTTGGCTTGTGTGGTTTCTCGGTCTTCCTTATATGATCGCATCAGAGGTCACCAGTATGATGATCCACATTTGCTTGTCCTTAAGGACAGAGTTCAGCATGATGATGCTAGGGATGTGACCATCGGTGATGATGGGGTGTTGAGGATGCAGGGCCGGATTTGCATGCCCAATGTAGATGGGCTTAGAGAGTTGATTCTGGAGGAGGCCCATAGCTTGCGGTATTCTATTCATCCGGGTGTCGCGAAGATGTACCAGAATTTGAGGCAGCACTATTGGTGGAGAAGAATGAAGAAAGATATTGTGGGATTTGAAGCTCGGTGTCTCAATTGTCAACAGGTGAAATATGAGCATCAGAGACCGGGTGGCTTGCTTCAGCAGATGGTTATTCCCGAGTGGAAGTGGGAGAGGATTACTATGAACTTTGTTGTTGGACTCCACGGACTTTGAAGAAGTTTGATGCTATTTGGGTGATTGTGGATCGGCTAACCAAGTCCGCACACTTCATTCTGGTGTGTACTACCTATTCTTCTGAGCGGTTGGCAGGGATTTATATCCGGGAGATTGTTCGGTTGCACGGTGCTCCGGTTTCTATCATCTCAAATAGAGGTACTCAGTTTACTCTGCAGTTTTGGAGAGCCGTACAAAGAGAGTTGGGTACTCAGGTGGAGTTGAGCACAACATTTCATCTTCAAACGGACGGGCTGTCTGAGAGTACTTTTCAGATATTGGAGGACATGTTGCGTGCTTGGGTTATTGATTTCGGAGGTTCATGGGATGAGTTTCTACCGCTTGTAGAGTTTGCCTAGAACAACAGCTACCAGTCGAGTATTCAGATGGCTCCGTATGAGGCTTTGTATGGGAGGCGGTGTAGATCTCCAGTTGATTGGTTCGAGCCCGGCGAGGCTAGACTATTGGGGACAGATTTGGTTCAGGATGCCTTAGAGAAGGTGAAGGTGATTCAGGAGAGGCTTCGTACAGCGCAGTCGCGTCAGAAGAGTTGTGCGGACCGGAAGATTCGAGATGTGTCCTACATGGTTGGTGAGAAGGTCTTGCTGAAGGTTTCGCCCATGAAGGGTGTTATGAGATTTGGGAAGAAGAGAAAGTTGAGTCCGCGATTCATTAGGCCTTTTGAGGTGCTTCGGAGGATTGGGGAGGTGGCTTATGAGCTTGCTTTGCCACCCAGCTTATCTAGTGTGCATCCGGTATTTCATCTTTCTATGCTCCGGAAGTATATTGGAGATCCGTCTCATGTTTTTGACTTCAGCACGGTTTAGTTGGATGATGATTTGACCTATGATGTAGAGCCAGTAGCTATTTTGGGTCGTCAGGTTCGGAAGTTGAGGTCAAAGGACTTAGCTTCAGTGAAAGTGCAGTGGAGAGGTCAGCCCGTGGAGGAGGCTACCTAGGAGACCGAGCGGGAGATGCGGAGCAGATATCCTCACCTATTTGAGGCTTCAGGTATGTTTCTTGACTCGTTCGAGGACGAACGTTTGTTTAAGTTGGGGAGAATGTGACGACCCGATCAGTCGTCTCATGAGTTACCACTCTGTTTCCCCCATTTATGCTTTATTATGCTTCGTTATCCGTGTTTTATAGTTGAGTAGGTTGCGTTCGGAGTAGATTTGGTAAGAAATGAGACACTTAGTCTCTTTTGAGAAGGTTCAAGTTGGAAAAGTTAACCGGATATTGACTTGTGTGTTAGAGGGATCGGATGAGAGTTCCGATGGTTTGGTTAGCTTCGAGAGGTGATTTATGGCTTAAGAGTGTGATCGCGATTGGTTTTGGATGTCCAGTGTAGAATTAAGCTTGAATTGGCGAAGTTAGTATTTTGGCGATTTCTGATTGTTAGGTGAGATTTTGATCCGAGGGTCGGAATGGAAATCCAAGAGTTGCTGTAGCTTAGTTATGTCATTTGTGATGTGTGTGAAAAATTTCAGGTCATTCGGACATGGTTTTGTTGGTTTTTTTTTATCAAAAGCGTATTTCGGAAGTTTTAGAATACTTAGGCTTGAATCCGATGAATTTTGGGTAATTTGATGTTATTTGAGGTGTTGTGATAATTGGAGAAAGTTTGAATGAGGTTTTAGGATGTGTTGGTGTTTTTGGTTGAGATCCCGGGGGCCTCGGGTGAGTTTCGAATGGTCAATCGGACCATTTTTGGCTTTAAGAAGTTGCAGAATTGGCTGATCAGATGTTGTAGGTTTTAAGCCTTCGCGATCGCGTAGGGTCCATCGCGATCGCCTAGAAGCATTTTGGGTTGGCCTGAATTTAGCCTTCGCATTTGAGGTCTCACATTCATGGAGGGCTTTGATCTTGTGCTTTGCATTCGCATGTAGTGTTTCGCGTTCGCGTATAAGTATTTGGGGGTCCAGTGGTTTTGTTCTTCGCGTTCGCATCAGTTGGGTCGCGTTCGCACAGGTCGGGAAATCAAGCATCGCGTTCGCAGTAAAGTCATCGCATTCGCATAGTGTATTTTTGGTGTCGTGGAATTTTGCTCTTCACGATCGCGAGGCTTGGGCCGCGATCGCGATGAAGGAATACCAGAACTAGGCAGTAAGTTTATAAAATATTTCATCCGTGATTTTGAGCCATTTTTCCACCATAGTTGATCATTTTGAGACCTCTTTAAGGCAGATTGAAGAGGGATTCAAGGAGAAGTGATTGGAGGTAAGATTTATGAACCTAAAACGTGATTCTATTGTGAAATTAACATAGAAATTCATCGAACCTAAGCTAAAAAATGGAAGAACTTGGGTTTGGAATTTTGAACTTTTAAATTGGGATTTGAAGGACCATTTGAGGTCGGATTTGAGAACTTTTGATATGTATGAACTCGTGGGAGGATAAGGAACCCATTGATGTAAAAATTTCTGAGTTTTTAGATGTGGGCCCAGGGCTTGGGTTTTGCTAATTTCGGGATTTTTGATATTTTTCGATTGTTTTCGCTTGGGCATTGTTCCCTTAGCATATTGTGACGTATTCATTCTAATTTTGGATAGATTCGACGCACGTGGAGGCCGATTCGAGGGGAAAAGGCATCGCGAGATAGAGTTGTAGCCGGTTTGAGGTGAGTAATGATTGTAAATGATGTCATGAGGGTCTGAAACCCGGGATTGCACATCGTAGTGCTATATTGAGGTGAGACATGCGCTGGATGATGAGCGTGGGGTCTTTTACTACTGGGGATTGAGACTTGGTCCATCCTGACTGATTATTTTACCGCGTATTTGACTGAAACTTATTTGTTATCATCATGATTTGGGATAATTGCCATATTTGGGCTTCGTGCCAACTGTTTGAACCCTTCGGGTATTTTGACTGATTTTCCTTACTATACTTGGTAAAAATCATATACTCGGTCATGTTTCTATCTGTTTTAAACGATTCAAGCCGGTTTTATCATACTATTCCTAAATTAGAAGAATTTGTGGGCTGAAATCCCTATCTTCTATTATTGTGCCCGAGAGGCTGTGAGGTTAATGACTGAGAGGGGTTGAGAACCCAATGGTGAGGATATTATATATGTTATGGATCGGGCTGCACGCCACAACAATACTTATATGGATCGGGCTACACGCCGCAGCAATTTAGCGTTTGGGCTATAGGATCCCCTCCGGAGTCTGCACACCCACAGTGAGCACAGTCGATTATCTATATGGATCGAGCTGCATGCTGCAGCGATATACAGATCGGGGTGCACGCCGCAACGATGTACGGATCGGGCTGCACGCCGCAACGGTTATTCTGATTTCTGTTATTATGAGAGATATATGGGTCGAGAGCTGAGAATGAGCACTAAGTGATGAGAGTGAGCTAAGGAGCTGATACTGTTTTGAGTAATTGATACTGTGCCCGAGGGGTAGATTTCTACTTGTTATTTACATGCTAAATTACCTGTTTTACCTGATTTAAAGAGATTTTACTTGACTTCTTCACTGATTTACTGCTTTACGTGATTTTTACTACTTTGAAATAGAATTTCTTTGTGCCTTTACGTGTTTTCATGCTTTCAGCCATTATTTATAATTATTACTCATTGGGTCAGAGTACTCACATTACTCCCTGCACCGTGTGTGCAGATTCAGGCATCGCACAGTCCGCTCCTGAGTGTTGATCTTCCCGTCCAGGCAGTGTTTCGCAGATGTCGAGGTAGTTGTTGGCATCCGCAGCCCCCGTGGCTCCCTTATCTTATCAATTTCATGTTTTTAGAACTATTGTATCAGGTTTAGTGATTAGTAAATTGTATCAGGATTTCTCTTAGTTGCTCATGACTAGTGACACCTCGGTTTGGGCTGTGTCGGGATGGATTTTACTATTGTTATCGTTAATTCCGCAAATTATGGATATTATATCATGCTTTAGAACTGTTTATGATATTAACTGTTTAAAAGAGGTGTTCGATTTTGGTTTGGCTGGCCTTGTCTTTACGAGAGGCGCAATCACGATCGGGTTCGGGAATTGGGTCATGACATCAGTACACCTTGCCCTTCGCATTCATGTGGTTGTTGTTGCATTCGCAATGCCAAGGCAGCTTAGGCCTTCACGAATGAGAGGCTTCTTCCGCGTTCGCGAAGAAGAGGGTTTCAGTTGGGTAGAACCTTATTTTAAATACGGGATTTAGACCTTTTTCTCTCATTTTCAGACATTTTACCGATTTTGGAGCTTCAAAAAGGGGGATTTCAACCTAGCTATTGAGGGTAAGTAATTTCTACCTAATGTGAGTTTAATACATAGATTATAGTTAGATTTTAACATATAAATTTGTGCAATTTATGGGTTAGATGAAAAACCTAGGTTTTTATTTATTTATGAAAGTGGGATTAACGACGAAATTGGTTATGGAATTTAGTAAAAATCATATACTTGAGTTCCTAAGGTTATAGGTAACAACTTTCATCAAAATATTTTGAAATCCGGGCACGTGGACTTGGGGGTAAATTTTAGGAAACTTACATTAAGGGTTAGGTAATTACTTTAATAGTTGGAATATGAACTTTTGATCACGTATTGATTAGTTTATATACCATTTGATTAGTTTTGGATTGTTCGACACCGAATTGAGGTTTGAGCACAATCTTGGACCGAAAAGTAGGCTTTGAGACGAGGTAAGTCTCTTTTCTAACCTTGTAAGAGGGAATTAACCCCATAGGTGAATTTAATTAATATGTGCTTCTATTTGTGGGGGATACGTATGCACGAGATGACGAGAGCCCATACGTCGCTACTAATTATGCGTATGTATGGGTAGTCTAGGACCCAAATCTTGTTATACTTGCGATGTTTGCATCCTACTTGATAATTTAATTGTGTAAATCATGTTGAAACTCGATAAAGGAATTGTAAGAAGTTAAACTTCATTTAATGGACCGTGAATGAGAATTTGGTATTTCTTTAAGTATTTTCCCCTTAATAAATCATGAATTGTTTGTTTTAATGTATTTTCTCTTCTTGTGGAGTGGGTCGAATGCCTCGGCAGAAGATATATGCATCTATGGTTTGTGCCTTTCGACCCTCGGCAATGCACAATTTAAATATTTTATGTTGGATCGGGCTTGTAATGACCCGACCAGTCACTTTGAGATCTAGCACGTCGTTCAGCAGTTTGAAGCTATGAGCAACTTCACTTTAGGTATTATGACTTGTACGTGTGGTCGGAAGTGAATTTCGTAAATTTAGAGTTGATTTGGAAACAAAATTCTCAATTCGAATACTTTAAGTTAGAAGAATTGACTAAGGTTAGATTTTTGAGTAAACAACCTCAAAATGGGATTTGAATGTTCCAGCAGGTTCGTATGATGATTTTGGATTTGGGCGTATGTTTGGAATGTGTTTTGGATGAACCGGGAGCGTTTCAGCGCCTATTGTGGAAGTTAGCATTTTGGAAGAATTTCATAAATTTGGGTTGACGTTTGTTTGGAATTGTAAGTCTGGGAATAACTTCGTATGCTCATTTTGGTATTGGCAGCACATTCTGAAGTGGATTCGGAGGTCCGTAGTTTGGAGTCATTTTGCGAAAGTTAGAAATTTCAAGGTTTTGAGAAGTTTGACCGGAAGTGGACTTTTTGATATTTATGTCTGATTCCTATTTCGGAAGTTGGAATGGGTCCGTAATGTCTAATGTGACTTGTGTGCAAAATTTGAGGTCAATCGGACGTGATTTGATAGGTTTCGACATCGAATGTACAAGTTTAAAGTTCTAAAGTTCATTAAGCTTGAATTGGGTTGCAATTCGTGATTTCGATGTTGTTTGATGTGATTTGAATGCTCGACTAAGTTCATAATATTTTTTGGGACGTCTTGGTATAATTGGTTGAGGCCCCAAGGGCCTCGGGTGAATTGCAGATAGTTAACGAGTTGACTTTTGCCTTATGAAGAGGCTGAGGCTGCTGTCATCTGGTGTAGCCGCACGTGCGAGGTTTTGACCGCAGGTGTGGAGGGTGCAAAAACGACATAGGAGTCGTCGAAGCGGAGTAGGTCAGCCAGGTGAAGGACCGCAAGTGCGGAGTTTTGGCCGAAGACTTGGGCGTAGAAGCGAACGAGGATCGCAAGAGCAGAATTTTGACCGCACCTGCGGAGCCGCTCCGCAAGTGCAAAAGTCGGCTGGGCAGTGAGGTTTCTTTAAAGACGGGACTTGGCCCATTTTTCTTCCATTTTTCACTAGGTGTAAGCAATTTTGGAGCTCCATTTTCTTCATCAATGTCAAGGTAAGTGATTCCCACCTATTGCAAGTTAAATACTTGAATTATATCTAGATATTTACATGGGAAATCATGAGAAATTAATGAAAATTTGGGGTTTTAAAGAAAAACCTAGAAATTTTATATTTTTTTATTTTAACCATGAAATTGGACATGGAATTTGTAGTAAGTTATATATTTAAGTTCGTGGTGTTATGGGTAAAGTTTATCTTCGAAATTTTCGGAATCCCGACACGTGGGTCCAATGGTGATTTTATTGACTTTTCAAGCGGAGTTGGAAATTATTGTAAATAGGATTATAATGAGTATTCGAGTATATATTCATCGGTCTGCACAACTATTGACTAGTTATGAAGCGTTGGGCATTGGTTTGAGCGGTCGGAAGGGCTTGGCAGGCGGTTATGGAGCTTCAGAGCGAGATGAATCTCCTTTCTAACCTTGTAAAAGGGAATTAACCCCATAGGTGAACTAAATTAATATGTGCTTCTATTTGTGGAGGCTACATACACACGAGGTGACGAGAGTCCGTAGGTAGCTACTAGCTATACCTATGTCCGGGTAGTTTTAGGCTTACATCATGCTTTGTTGTTATTGCTATTTGATTTATGGTTATTGTTTGCCTTGAGAAGAAGCATGATTGAGCCTGAGTAATAATTGTCTTAAAAAGAATTGAAATTGAGGAATATAAGATTTAAATGTTTTCATTTGAACATCGTATTTTCGAAAAGAATTAAGGAATATTATAATAACTTAAGAAGTTTATGTGTAACCACGTCGCAATTATATTCTGCGAGTGGGGTAAATTTTTACTACTCTCATGGGAGCGGGTCGTTCACCTCGGCAGGTTAAATAGATGCATCTATGGTTAGTGTCGTTAGACCCTTGACAGTGTACAATTTACATTTATATGTTGGTTCATGTCATTCGACCCTTGGTAGTGCACAGTTTATATTTATTTATTGGATCAGGCCATACGACCTCGACATGATTTGCACATGATTGAACTGATTGATTTGGAATGTATAATAAATGATATTGTCTATTTGGCCTAAGATAAATTGTTAAATGACGGGAAATAAATCTGGAGATTTCTTAATTATAAGAATCGCTTACTTTCTTCAAAATATTGAGCTTACAGTCGCTTTATATAACTCATGTTTAAATCATATCATTGGTATTTTATTTATAGCCCATAGTAAGTGTCGGAGTCGACCCCTCATCACTACTTCTTCGAGGATAGAGGGGATACTTACTGGGTACGCCTTATTTTTGTACTCATACTACACTTGCTATACATTTTATTGTACAGGCACATATACCTTTAGTGGCCTTATGGGCGCAATGGCAAGGTTGACACAGGGACTTAGTTGAGCTGCATCTCATGTTACGATCCGCATCCAGCAGAGTCTCCTTCAGAGTATTATATTTTTCTCTCCTGTCCAATGTTGTATTCCGGACAGATGCTGTATTTTATTTTATTCTTCCTAGTTGATGCTCATGCACATGTGACACCGGGGTTTTGGATGATTATGGGTTATTCAGTATTGAGATTTGTTAAAATATTATTACTTACTCAGAAATTTCCATCATCCACTATTAAATTGAAGAAAAACTGTAAGTTTAAAAAGACTACAAAGAGAACCAAATTAATTACTTATTGTTGGCTTGCTTGACAGCAGTGTCCAGCGCCATCACGACCTTAAATGGATTTTTAGTCGTGACAGCATGGTATAGAGCACTAGGTTCACATAAGTCTCATGAGTAATGAGCGAGTCTATTAGAGTCTTGCGGATTGGTACAACGACATCTGTACTTATCTTCGAGCACTTCCCTTCTTGATTCTTTATCGTGCGATTTCATTCCTTTGAGGCTTATGCCTTCATCTCTTTCCTATTCAATCTTATGTGACGTGAAGAGATTGTTATAAATTCATGATTTTGATGTTGCTTAATGTGATTCGAGGTCTCAAACAGATACGTGTTATGTTATTGGATTGGTTTGTGTGATTGGATGGGATCCCGGGGGCCTCGAGTGTGTTTCTAGGTGGTTTTGGATCAATTTGAGCTATTTTGCAATAGTTGATGCTGGTGTCTGGTGCTACCCTTCGCGAACGCGAAGGGTCTCACGTGTTCGTGAAGAAGAAAAGTAGGCTGAGGATTTTTGTTCTACACGATGCAGTGGTCGCGAACGCGAAGAAGGAAGGGGACCTGGGGACCTGGAACTATTTAGCTTACGCGAACACGAGGCTTGCCCTTTGAATGCGTAGCAGTAGGGATTGAAGGATTCGCGAACGCGGCACTTTGGTCACGAACACGTAGAGGAATTCTGGGAGGCAGCATTTTTAGCCTTCACGAACGCGAAGGTATTCCCGCGATCGTGAAGAAGGGTCGTCTGAGCAGTGTATAAGTTTGCAAAAAATGGGTTTGACTTATTTCATCTCATTTCCTCAATGGGAGCCGACCTAAGAGCGATTTTGGAGCTCCATCTTCATCATCTACATCAAGGTAAGTGATTCCCACCTATTGCAAGTTAAATACTTGGATTATATTTTGATTTTAACATGGAAAATAATGGGAAATTAGTGAAAATTTGGGGTATTGAAGAAAATCCTAGAAATTTATATTTTTGGATTTTGACCACGAAATTGGACATAGAATTTGGAATAAATTATATATTTGAGTTCGTGTGCTATGGTTAAAGTTTATCTTTGAAATTTTCGGAATTCAGACACGTGGGCCCGAGGGTGATTTTATCAACTTTTCGAACGGAGTAGGAAATTGTTGTAAATTGGATTATAATCAGTATAACAGTATATATTTATGTATTTCCACATTTCATAAATAGTTTTGGAGCGTTGGGCATTGGTTTGATTTGTTAGAAATGCTTGGGAGCAGGTTATGGAACTTCAGAGCGAGATAAGTCTCTTTCTAACCTTGTGAGAGGGAATTAACCCCATAGGTGAATTGAATTCATGTGTGCTCTTATTTGCGGGAGTCGTACACAGCTGCTTATTATGCCTATGTCCAGGTAGTTTTAGGTTTACACCATGCCTTATTGATACCGTTATTTGATTATGTTTATTATTTGCCTTGAAAAGAATTGAGATGGAGTATGCTTATTAATTTCCTTGGAAAGAGTTGAAATTGAGGATTTCGAGATTTGAAAGTTTTCATTTGAAATTTGTGTTTTTGGAAAGAATTGAGGAATATTATTATAAGGACCCGACCGGTCGTTTTACTTTCTAGAACCTCGTTTCCTTAAATAAGGCTTCCCGTTCGTGCTTTTACTGTTTTATGACTTGCGGGGATGGTTAGTTCAGGATTTGGAAAGGTTCGGGTTGGAATCGGAACACTTGGTTCCTTAAGGTTGGCTAAGAGGGCTAGGTTTGACTTTCGGTCAATATTTTGAGTAGACAACCTCGGAATCGGAATTTAACGGTTCCAATAGGTTTGTATGATGATTTCAGACTTGGGCGTATGTTTAGATTGGGTTTTGGATGGCTCGGGTGCGTTTTGGCGCTTAATACTTAAAGTGGTTCTTTGAAGATTTTAGAAGTTTTTTAAATTTTCCTTGGAGCGGGTTTTGGTTATATCGAGATCCAAATGGAATTCCGAGATAGGGAATAGTTTCATAATATCATTTAAGACTTGCTCGCAAAATTTGGTGTCATTCCGAGTAGTTTATGTATATTTTGGCACATTAGAAGTAAATTGAAGAACTTGAAGTTCATAAGTTTGATTCAATTGGTTTTGAGGTGTGATTCTTAGTTTTAATGATGTTTTGGGAGTTCCGAGAGTTCGAGCAAGTCCGTTTTATGATTCCACACTTGTTGGTATGTTCGTGCGGGGCCTTGAGTGTCAATCGGACGAGGCTCGAACCAAGTTGGAAATTTGGAGGAGCAGCTGAAGCTCCCAATTCTGCCATAATCACACCTGCGCTTGGCCAGGTGCAGCTGCGAGCTTGCAGAAGCAAGCCAACCTCCACAAAAGCGGGACCACAGAAGCAGGACCCGTCCGCATAAGCGAAAGCAGCCGGCCTAGGAATTTCCGCAGAAGAGGACTTTTGTCTACAGAAGCGAGGGCGCAAATGCGACCCTGTGACCACATGTGCGGAATCATTGGAGGCAGTGATGTTTGTTTAATGAGTGACTTAGGCATTTTTCTCACATATTTCAGACACTTGGGCGATCATAAAGCTTCAAAAAGGGATATTTTAACCTATCTATTAAGGGTAAGTAATTCCTAACTAATGTAAGTTTAATATATAGATTATGGGTAGATTTTATCATGTAAATTTGTGGAATTCATGGGTTAGATGGAAAACCTAGGTTTTTGATAAAAGTGATATTTAACCACGAAATCTATATGGAATTTGGTAAAAAACATATATTTGAGTTTACGAGATTATGGGTAAAAACTTTCTTCGAAAATTTCCGAAATCCGGGCACGTGTGCCCAGGGGTGAATTTTAGGAACCTCACATTAGGGGTTAGGTAATCACTTAAATAGTTAGAATATGAAATTTTGAACATATAATAATTAGTTTTTACACTATTTTAATAGTTTTGGATTGTTCGGCACCGATTTGAGGATTTGAGCCTAATCTTGGACCAGAAAGTAGCCCTTGAGACGAGGTAAGTCTCTTTCCTAACATTGTAAGAGGGAAATAACCCCATAGGTGAATTAAATGAATGTGTGTACTTGATAATGCCCAACTATGCCTTATAAAAAGGACAAGCAGTCATAGAAAATATAATCCGGGTATTTAGCCCAAAGTCGAATCCCACAGGGAATTAACCTACCAATTACTTTTGTTAGACTCATTGAATTCTCTGTAATCAACTTCCCAGATATTTTGAATAACACTTGTGTTACGCACCATAATATTACGTCCTGCAGTATTCAGTTACGACAGTGTTGTACCCGATAGTATTACATTACTGTGATATTATGCTTTGCAGTAATAAGTTACGACATTGTTGCACCCTGTAGTATTACATTACGGTGATGTTATGATTCGCAGTAATAAGTTACAACGATGTTGTACCCTGCAATATTTTACGTTGAATTTGTCGTAAGGTAATTGACATCGGTCCAAGGAAAAGATTATTTAGAGATTATAAGGAATATGCTATTTCACATGTGATTAGTGAATTCATGAAGGTGAAAGGGGGAGCAAGTCTAAGAAAATGAATTTTTGTCAAGTTTGGCATTTTGGGGTAAAATACGGCCCAAGCGAAAATACCCGATATTTATGGACTAGTTCCATACAAGGTACCACATGACCATGATAGTAAGGTGAATAAGATGTGTGAAAAGTGAGTAGTATTTTAAGAAAGTGAAAATAATTCTCAATTGTGCGGGTAATTGATTAATTACCGGGTAACAAGATATTACCTAATTAATTGGGAATATATTGAATAAGTGTTATATAGTATAATGTGGAATCCCCATATTCAAAATAAATGACTCTTGAATTAATATTGATTACCCAAAAATTAGAAAATGTAATACAAAGTAACCATAATATAGAGATAATCATTTTCTCAATAAATAAGATAAAACCACTACAAGATAAACTAGAATTACTATATAATGATAATCCACTCCAAGGATGGGAAAAACATCAAACAAAAATAAAGATTGAACTAATAGATGAAAATAGCATAATAACACAAAAACCTTTAAAATACAATTTTAATGATTTAACATAATTTAAAATGCATATAAAAGAATTATTAGATAATAACTACATACAAGAAAGTAATAGTAAACATACTAGCCCAGCATTTATAGTAAATAAGCATAGTGAACAAAAAAGAGGAAAAAGCCGTATGGTTATAGATTATAGAAACTTAAATGCAAAAACAAAAACATATAATTATCCGATACCAAATAAAATACTAAAAATTAGACAAATACAAGGATATAACTATTTTAGTAAATTTGACTGTAAATCAGGATTTTACCATTTAAAACTAGAAGATGAATCTAAAAAGTTAACAGCATTCACAGTACCACAAGGATTTTACGAATGGAACGTATTACCTTTTGGATATAAAAATGCACCAAGTAGGTATCAACATTTTATGGATAATTACTTCAACCAATTAGAAAATTGTATAATATATATAGATGATATATTGCTATATTCTAGAACAGAGAACGAACATATAAAACTATTAGAAAAATTCATACACATTGTAGAAATATCAGGAATAAGTTTAAGTAAAAAGAAAGCAGAAGTAATGAAAAATCAAATAGAATTTTTAGGTATACAAATAGATAAAAACGGAATAAAAATGCAAACCCATGTAGTACAAAAAATAATTAACTTGAATGAAACACTTGATACAAAAAAGAAGTTACAATCATTTTTAGGATTGGTTAACCAAGTAAGAGAATATATTCCTAAATTAGCAGAAAACTTAAAACCATTACAGAAAAAATTAAAAAAGGACATAGAATATCATTTTGACGAAAAAGATAAAATACATATACAGAAGATAAAAAATATGTGTAAAATATTACCAAAACTATATTTTCCAGATGAAAAGAAACAATTTACATATATTGTAGAAACTGATTCTAGTGATCACAGCTACGGAGGAGTTCTAAAATATAAATATGATAATGAAAAAATTGAACACCATTGTAGATATTATTCCGGATCATACACGGAACCACAATTAAAATGGGAAATAAATAGGAAAGAACTATTTGGATTATATAAATGTTTGTTAGCATTTGAGCCATATATTGTTTATAACAAATTTATAGTAAGAACAGATAATACACAAGTAAAATGGTGGATAACTCGGAAAGTACAGGATTCAGTAACTACAAAGGAAATAAGGAGACTTGTATTAAATATACAAAATTTTACATTTACAATTGAAGTAATACGGACTGACAAGAATGTTATTGCAGACTACCTATCAAGACAAAGGTACCCAAACAGATGAAAGCCAAGAATCAAAAGACATATTTACAATCCTTACTACTCTATCCTTACAGATGGAGAGTATGGGAAAAAGATTACAACAGCTAGAAAGTCAGCAGCATGACTATAAAAATGCGGAGCTAAGTCAATCGGAAGACTCTAAACTTCCAGAGGTAGAAGGAGACGTTGGGAAACTCCAAAAAACCCATAACACAGTTGCTTTATATACAGCTGCAGGTACAAGCAAACAAGTTAGCAAAAAGCCACATATCAATGTAAACCTAAATACCGTATTTGATAAGCCATTTACATCAAAAAAGCCAAGAGAAGCAATAGTTATAGCCCCACAAACTTCAACCTATGCTAATAGCCTACACCACAACAAAAAGGTATATAACCATATTACTCAAACATATATTGAGAATATATATAAAATCCAGACATTTCTGAACCTAAACCCTAGATCAACAACTACTACAGATCCAACACAAGATTATGTAACCCAAAAACTACAGGGATATAATAGGCTTATAGCCCAGCCAAAAACAAAAGCAAACCTAGTAAAAACATGTTACAACTACGGACTACTTAGCACAGTATATACCCATGATGGAGAAGAAATAATTGGAATACCAGAGCTATACAAAGCATTTGTCACCTTCAAGAGAATTACAAAAGGCAACCTATTCTTCATCAAATTCTATACAGCACCAGCGGAAATACTATATGATGAAATAAAACCCATAATACAGGTGATAAAAATAGGACTAACACGAGATATGATAATACCGGAAGAGATAGAGAAACAACCGGAGATACAGAAAATGGAGATACCAAGTTTCTATGCTAATAAAAGAATAATTGGTATAGCAACTATTATTCAAGAACTAGCTAACAATTATCTACAAGGAAATGCTATCTGGAGCTACTATTCCAGAGACCAGTTGATGATATATGCCAATTCAAAGGAACTACGCCAAGGAGATATGGATGAAGTCCAGAAATGGATTTTATCATTATTAAAGCCAGAAATGCAACCAACTACCAGAGCATTGAAAAAAGAATTTATTTCAAACGAGTTATTAACAAGATACTGCAAACTAGTAGGACACAAATATCTAGACCACATATGTTCAAAGTGCAACGGAGATGATAACTATGTACCAGAAGTCCAACTAGAATGAAGGTATCAACAAAGAAGACAAAAGAAGAAGACAACTACTGGAAACATATAATGTAAAGTAAATAGTACTAGTCGCATTCATGAACAGTAAATGTCGTTCATGAATAGTAAGAGTCATAAAGTAAATAGTATATGTCATAATCATGAACAGTAAAGGTCGTTCATGAATAGTAAGAGTCATAAAGTAAATAGTATATGTCATAATCATGAACAGTAAAGGTCGTTCATGAATAGTAGGAGTCATTTGTAAACAGTAAGAGTCGTTTTAATTTTCTTTATATAGAATGTAAATCTGAGGAAGGAGGACATCCTCAGACATCCTCACCCTTACCTTCTTCTCTCTAATATTCTCTCTTATCTTCTCTCTTGTAAGAAATATCTGAGTTAATTACAAGTATCTAAAACAGCTATGGAGCATTCAAACGAGTTACAAAACCAGGTAAGTTTATTTATAATCATGTTTAACTAAACTCTTATATTCCTTATAATCTCTTAAATATCATAATTGTTTATCATGTTATAGTACTGTTATAAAGAACATCTTGAGAAAGTTTGCCTGTCTAATAATGCTGAGAGTAGTTAAGCCCAGACTATGCCATCCTAAAGTGGAAACCAGTAGGCAAGGAAGCCGTTTAGGGGAGTACACAGAGTTGAGGCGCTGTTAGGGTAAATGATTGAAGCATGAAAAACATGGTAGTGACCAGAAAAGATTGTTCAGTATAACTTATTAAAATATGATAAACTCTATGATAAACAAAGAGGTTAGAGGGAATATGTTTAGTAAACACATGATAAGGATAAATAATAAATCTAAATGAACAACCACACGTATTTATTAGAAGAAAATATTGATTACAAAATACTTATGTTATATATCTTTAAGAGACTTAATAACGATGTTAAAAGAAAAATTTACGATATTTTAGTTACTTTTGAAATAATATATGTAATGGAACAAGCATTTACGGAACTAATTGTATCACATGAAATAGATATATTAGATCTATATAAACTAGATTTATATTCAGACTAATGATCACATATCAAGTTAATAAAATCTTTTTATAAATGAAACATAACACTTTTCATTATATAAGATTCTATAATACCCAGAAATGGAAACTTCTTAAAAACCTCAGTAACATAAATAGAAAAATAGATTGTGTTAAATACAATATTAAAACCTGCAAAGATATTATTAGATATAATAAATTACGTAATAAAGCTTTACTAACTATAGAAAATGAAATTGAATTTTATGAAGATAAACTTGAAAGTTATCAACACAGAAAAGAAATAACACTGAGAAATATATAAACCATGGATATATGTATCAACAGGTATACATCTCAGTATTAATATGAACAAATCAAAAATTGATAGTTACAAATATTTTAAGTACTGGTTAGAAATTTTAAAACATATAAATATGTCAAAAATAATATTAGAAAAAAATATAGAAGAATATCAAAAAACTAAAGATATTAAATACTTAGAATACACACTTGAAAATATAAAAGAAATTTCAAGGTTAATTTCGTTAGCTACAGATAATCATGAAAAAGCATTTAATTCCACAACTACATGAAAAAGATCCTATGAAAAATAAGATGAACTCAAACAACCCCCCCCCCCAATTGGTATCAGAGCTATGAAAAATAAACATTTATTTTAAGAAGCAAATCATGAAAAATAACACTGACATTAATAGTACAAACCCGCAAAACAGTGAAACAATCAAAATAACTAAGAAATCGCAGAAAATTAGGAAGAAACTAAAGAAACTATATATAGAATATGAATACTTAAGTATCACAAAAATAAACAAAGCTAGGCTGTCCAAATTAATCGATATAATATCTAAAACAGAATATAAATATGTTTGTTATCTAAAGGATAAAAGATGAATAAAGAAGAATTCGCATTTGAAGAGAAAACATATGAGAATCCAGAAGGATTAAAAATAACAATAATATTTTCTAACTTAGGAAGAAGATATAAAAAAATAGGAAATAACCTAACCTTAATGTTAGAAAAAGAAACTGTAAAACTAGAGGATAGTTTAACCGCCATGGTTAGAATAACAAAAGAAAACGAAGAAATAGATAGAAAACGAGAGATTAAAGAAATACAACAGCAAGCTAAAGAAAAAATACAACAGATAGAGGAAGTAAAAAACACTAAAATAACAGAATTAGAAAAAGAATTAGAAATGCTAAAACAGATGTATGCAAATAAACTAAAAGAAAAGGAAAAACGTAAAGAAGAAGAAGAAGAACTAAAACTAACAAATGAGATAGAAAGATTCAAATTACAGTTAGAAGAAGTACAGGAGAGTCCATCAAAAATAAGTATAAACGAAATAAATGACCAAAGTGATAAAGACACAGAACTAGGAGAAAACTATTCAGAAACAAGTGAAACATACACAGAACTTATAGAAAAAACAGAAAAGATAAAAATAAACCCAGAAATAAATACAGGAGATATGAACGAAGATAAACCAAGCATATCAGGAATAAAAAATCCAAAACAATTAAACCCAAACAATTACAGAGTAAGTTATGATGCATATGACAGAAACAAAACATTATGGGATAAAAGGTTAAATAAGAAATGGGCACCAAGACAGATAACTGAACAATATAATTTTTTAGATCTAGATTGTGTAGCAGATATAAATAAAACAATACAATTATGGATAGGATATATCTCAAAACAACTAATAGATAATAAAATAACAATAACGGAAACACCAGGATATATAGAAAGAACATTAATAGGAACTGTAAAATTATGGTTACAAAATTTATCAAGTGAAAGCTTAGACACATTAAGGAGTAATAAAAAACTTGACGGTACAACTACAACAACAGTTACAGATATATTAAATAAATATGAAATAGCAATAAGAAATGAATTTAGTAGTATGACAACAGAAGTAGAAGAACAAAATAAAGAAAAAATTACAAATAGAAATTTAATGACAAAATTAGCAATATGTAATATGTGTTATATAGATGAATATACTTGTGCATTTAGAGACTATTATTATAAAGGAACATATAGTCCAGATGAAAGTAAAGAGATAAGAAAATTATATTTTACAAAATTACCAGAACCCTTTAGCTCAAAAATAATAAAAAGTTGGAACGAAGCAGGACTAGCAGATACATTAGGAGTAAGGATAAAATTTCTACAAAACTGGTTTATAGAATTATGTGAAAAATATAAAGAAAACATGAAAATGGAAAAAATATTAGTAAAAAATTTGGCATGTTGCAAAAGTAGAATAGCACCCCAATTTGGCTGCACAGATAAATATTACAAAAAAGAAGGAAAGAAAAAGAAATTTAAAACAAAATATTCAAAATATAAATATAAGAAACCAAGAAGAAGATATTATGTAAAAAATTATAAACATAAAAAACCATATAGGAAAAAGAAAAAACTAACAGAATGTACTTGCTATAATTGTGGAAAGCTAGGACACTTAGCCAAAGATTGTAAATTACCAAAAAACCCAAAGAAGAAACAAATTACCGAAATATTGATAGATAATGATAAATATACACAAGTAGAATATGTAGATTATGAATTAAGCAGTGAAGACAGCATATATGAGATATCAGAAAACGAGTTCTCTGAAAATGAAATAAACAAGGATATAGAAGAGTCAGATGAAGAAAATTATGACTGAAAAAGATATACAAATTATACAACAAGAAGAACACCAAGATGAACAATCTTCAGAACAAAAAATAATATTTGACGCTAATATATTTGAACAAATAAAAGGAAAAGAATTGGATCTAAGTATAGACAAAATATTAGAAGTACCAACAATAAAGAATTGGTTTAAAAGACAAAAAGAAGAATACTATGTAGTAAGCCAAAGAGAACATATAATAGATTGTAAATACATCAAAGGTAAAGCACAAATACCAATTTTAAATAAAAGACTACTAAATAAAGAAATACAAGATATAAAAGAAAAAAATCCAATAAAATATGTACACTTAGGAGGAACGGAGATCCTAATAAAAGCATGTTTTAGGGAAGGAATAGATACCCCTATAGAAATATACTTGGCAGATGATAGGATTGTACAACCTATAGAAAAGAGTATAATAAGTGCTGTAAGAGGTAACTTAATATACCAAAAATTTAAATTTATAGTAAGTGCTAACTATTCAGTAGCAGTAGATGATAAAAATATAGATAAATCATTAGTATTATACTGGAAAATGTCTGGAATAGAATTAGCACCAGGAAGTAAAATATTCACAGCAAGATGTAAAAATCTATATGTCTTAACAACAAAACATAAGATAACAGCTAAAAATAAAATAAATAAAATAAAAATAGAAAATCCATTCGAAAGAATAGTATCAGTTATAGACAACAATGATTACAGTTATACAGAAATAGACATGGATGAAGATTTAGAAATAGTAAAAGAAAGATTAAGCACATCAAAACGAATAAATAATGAAATGCCAGAAACATCATCAAGAAGTACATCAAGAAGTACATCAAAAAGAATAAATTATACCACTCCACAAAAATTAATAGAACAAAAAATAGAAGAAATAAACCCACATCATTATTATATAACAGGAATAATGGACCAAAGAAAATATTTAATACTAATAAATACAGGGCAGGAAGAGAATTATGTTATAAGAGAACTAATACCAGAACAAGAGATAGTAACAATAGAACAACAAAATTCAGAACTACCAAAAGCGTTAAGAAAAAACGAAGAAACAACTGAAAAAGAATTAATTATTGGAGGAATACCAATATTAATAAATTTTAAAATATATCAAGGAGATAAAAATATTACACTAGGGATAAAATGGTTAGAAAAAGTCAAACCATATAAATTAGAAGATAGGCAATTAACAATAAGTTATGAAAATAAGAAAATAATAATAAAAAGAACTTTGATATAATGTCAAAGATATACATACTTTCCAAAATAATAGTAGAAGGATATTATAATAGATATTATACACCTATGGTGGATACAGGAGCAGAAGCTAATATTTGTTGACATAATTGTTTACATACTTTCCAGAAAGTATTTTGAATCTTTCTATCTCATTTGTTAGTTTTAGTTCTTCTTCTTCTTCTTTACGTTTTTCCTTTTCTTTTAGTTTATTTGCATACATCTGTTTTAGCATTTCTAATTCTTTTTCTAATTCTGTTATTTTAGTGTTTTTTACTTCCTCTATCTGTTGTATTTTTTCTTTAGCTTGCTGTTGTATTTCTTTAATCTCTCGTTTTCTATCTATTTCTTCGTTTTCTTTTGTTATTCTAACCATGGCGGTTAAACTATCCTCTAGTTTTACAGTTTCTTTTTCTAACATTAAGGTTAGGTTATTTCCTATTTTTTTATATCTTCTTCCTAAGTTAGAAAGTATGTAAACAATTATGTCTACACATATTAGCTTCTGCTCCTGTATCCACCATAGGTGTATAATATCTATTATAATATCCTTCTACTATTATTTTGGAAAGTATGTATATCTTTGGCATTATATCAAAGTTCTTTTTATTATTATTTTCTTATTTTCATAACTTATTGTTAATTGCCTATCTTCTAATTTATATGGTTTGACTTTTTCTAACCATTTTATCCCTAGTGTAATATTTTTATCTCCTTGATATATTTTAAAATTTATTAATATTGGTATTCCTCCAATAATTAATTCTTTTTCAGTTGTTTCTTCGTTTTTTCTTAACGCTTTTGGTAGTTCTGAATTTTGTTGTTCTATTGTTACTATCTCTTGTTCTGGTATTAGTTCTCTTATAACATAATTCTCTTCCTGCCCTGTATTTATTAGTATTAAATATTTTCTTTGGTCCATTATTCCTGTTATATAATAATGATGTGGGTTTATTTCTTCTATTTTTTGTTCTATTAATTTTTGTGGAGTTGTATAATTTATTCTTTTTGATGTACTTCTTGATGTACTTCTTGATGATGTTTCTGGCATTTCATTATTTATTCGTTTTGATGTGCTTAATCTTTCTTTTACTATTTCTAAATCTTCATCCATGTCTATTTCTGTATAACTGTAATCATTGTTGTCTATAACTGATACTATTCTTTCGAATTGATTTTCTATTTTTATTTTATTTATTTTATTTTTAGCTGTTATCTTATGTTTTGTTGTTAAGACATATAGATTTTTACATCTTGCTGTGAATATTTTACTTCCTGGTGCTAATTCTATTCCAGACATTTTCCAGTATAATACTAATGATTTATCTATATTTTTATCATCTACTGCTACTGAATAGTTAGCACTTACTATAAATTTAAATTTTTGGTATATTAAGTTACCTCTTACAGCACTTATTATACTCTTTTCTATAGGTTGTACAATCCTATCATCTGCCAAGTATATTTCTATAGGGGTATCTATTCCTTCCCTAAAACATGCTTTTATTAGGATCTCCGTTCCTCCTAAGTGTACATATTTTATTGGATTTTTTGCTTTTATATCTTGTATTTCTTTATTTAGTAGTCTTTTATTTAAAATTGGTATTTGTGCTTTACCTTTGATGTATTTACAATCTATTATATGTTCTCTTTGGCTTACTACATAGTATTCTTCTTTTTGTCTTTTAAACCAATTCTTTATTGTTGGTACTTCTAATATTTTGTCTATACTTAGATCCAATTCTTTTCCTTTTATTTGTTCAAATATATTAGCGTCAAATATTATTTTTTGTTCTGAAGATTGTTCATCTTGGTGTTCTTCTTGTTGTATAATTTGTATATCTTTTTCAGTCATAATTTTCTTCATCTGACTCTTCTATATCCTTGTTTATTTCATTTTCAGAGAACTCGTTTTCTGATATCTCATATATGCTGTCTTCACTGCTTAATTCATAATCTACATATTCTACTTGTGTATATTTATCATTATCTATCAATATTTCGGTAATTTGTTTCTTCTTTGGGTTTTTTGGTAATTTACAATCTTTGGCTAAGTGTCCTAGCTTTCCACAATTATAGCAAGTACATTCTGTTAGTTTTTTCTTTTTCCTATATGGTTTTTTATGTTTATAATTTTTTACATAATATCTTCTTCTTGGTTTCTTATATTTATATTTTGAATATTTTGTTTTAAATTTCTTTTTCTTTCCTTCTTTTTTGTAATATTTATCTGTGCAGCCAAATTGGGGTGCTATTCTACTTTTGCAACATGCCAAATTTTTTACTAATATTTTTTCCATTTTCGTGTTTTCTTTATATTTTTCACATAATTCTATAAACCAGTTTTGTAGAAATTTTATCCTTACTCCTAATGTATCTGCTAGTCCTGCTTCGTTCCAACTTTTTATTATTTTTGAGCTAAAGGGTTCTGGTAATTTTGTAAAATATAATTTTCTTATCTCTTTACTTTCATCTGGACTATATGTTCCTTTATAATAATAGTCTCTAAATGCACAAGTATATTCATCTATATAACACATATTACATATTGCTAATTTTGTCATTAAATTTCTATTTGTAATTTTTTCTTTATTTTGTTCTTCTACTTCTGTTGTCATACTACTAAATTCATTTCTTATTGCTATTTCATATTTATTTAATATATCTGTAACTGTTGTTGTAGTTGTACTGTCAAGTTTTTTATTACTCCTTAATGTGTCTAAGCTTTCACTTGATAAATTTTGTAACCATAATTTTACAGTTCCTATTAATGTTCTTTCTATATATCCTGGTGTTTCCGTTATTGTTATTTTATTATCTATTAGTTGTTTTGAGATATATCCTATCCATAATTGTATTGTTTTATTTATATCTGCTACACAATCTAGATCTAAAAAATTATATTGTTCAGTTATCTGTCTTGGTGCCCATTTCTTATTTAACCTTTTATCCCATAATGTTTTGTTTCTGTCATATGCATCATAACTTACTCTGTAATTGTTTGGGTTTAATTGTTTTGGATTTTTTATTCCTGATATGCTTGGTTTATCTTCGTTCATATCTCCTGTATTTATTTCTGGGTTTATTTTTATCTTTTCTGTTTTTTCTATAAGTTCTGTGTATGTTTCACTTGTTTCTGAATAGTTTTCTCCTAGTTCTGTGTCTTTATCACTTTGGTCATTTATTTCGTTTATACTTATTTTTGATGGACTCTCCTGTACTTCTTCTAACTGTAATTTGAATCTTTCTATCTCATTTGTTAGTTTTAGTTCTTCTTCTTCTTCTTTACGTTTTTCCTTTTCTTTTAGTTTATTTGCATACATCTGTTTTAGCATTTCTAATTCTTTTTCTAATTCTGTTATTTTAGTGTTTTTTACTTCCTCTATCTGTTGTATTTTTTCTTTAGCTTGCTGTTGTATTTCTTTAATCTCTCGTTTTCTATCTATTTCTTCGTTTTCTTTTGTTATTCTAACCATGGCGGTTAAACTATCCTCTAGTTTTACAGTTTCTTTTTCTAACATTAAGGTTAGGTTATTTCCTATTTTTTTATATCTTCTTCCTAAGTTAGAAAATATTATTGTTATTTTTAATCCTTCTGGATTCTCATATGTTTTCTCTTCTAATGCGAATTCTTCTTTATTCATCTTTTATCCTTTAGATAACAAACATATTTATATTCTGTTTTAGATATTATATCGATTAATTTGGACAGCCTAGCTTTGTTTATTTTTGTGATACTTAAGTATTCATATTCTATATATAGTTTCTTTAGTTTCTTCCTAATTTTCTGCGATTTCTTAGTTATTTTGATTGTTTCACTGTTTTGCGGGTTTGTACTATTAATGTCAGTGTTATTTTTCATGATTTGCTTCTTAAAATAAATGTTTATTTTTCATAGCTCTGATACCAATTGGGGGGGGGGGGTTGTTTGAGTTCATCTTATTTTTCATAGGATCTTTTTCATGTAGTTGTGGAATTAAATGTTTTTTCATGATTATCTGTAGCTAACGAAATTAACCTTGAAATTTCTTTTATATTTTCAAGTGTGTATTCTAAGTATTTAATATCTTTAGTTTTTTGATATTCTTCTATATTTTTTTCTAATATTATTTTTGACATATTTATATGTTTTAAAATTTCTAACCAGTACTTAAAATATTTGTAACTATCAATTTTTTATTTGTTCATATTAATACTGAGATGTATACCTGTTGATACATATATCCATGGTTTCTATATTTCTCAGTGTTATTTCTTTTCTGTGTTGATAACTTTCAAGTTTATCTTCATAAAATTCAATTTCATTTTCTATAGTTAGTAAAGCTTTATTACGTAATTTATTATATCTAATAATATCTTTGCAGGTTTTAATATTGTATTTAACACAATCTATTTTTCTATTGTTTTTTTATTTTTTTTTTTATTTTTTTTTGTTAACTTTTTAGATTCATCTTCTAGTTTTAAATGGTAAAATCCTGATTTACAGTCAAATTTACTAAAATAGTTATATCCTTGTATTTGTCTAATTTTTAGTATTTTATTTGGTATCGGATAATTATATGTTTTTGTTTTTGCATTTAAGTTTCTATAATCTATAACCATACGGCTTTTTCCTCTTTTTTGTTCACTATGCTTATTTACTATAAATGCTGGGCTAGTATGTTTACTATTACTTTCTTGTATGTAGTTATTATCTAATAATTCTTTTATATGCATTTTAAATTCTGTTAAATCATTAAAATTGTATTTTAAAGGTTTTTGTGTTATTATGCTATTTTCATCTATTAGTTCAATCTTTATTTTTGTTTGATGTTTTTCCCATCCTTGGAGTGGATTATCATTATATAGTAATTCTAGTTTATCTTGTAGTGGTTTTATCTTATTTATTGAGAAAATGATTATCTCTATATTATGGTTACTTTGTATTACATTTTCTAATTTTTGGGTAATCTTTTCACTTCCTTTAATCCAGGGTGTTGTTTTTCTTACTTTATTATTTACTCTTTTTGCTCCTAATCTTTGTTTACACGGGGTAGTAAACCACCAATGTGTTTTTGTTATAATATGTGGGTATAATTTATCTAAAAATGACATTCCTAATAATATATCTTTATTTGTGAATTCGTAACTATATATTTCTTCTATGGTTAATATTTTATCCCATATTTGTATTTTTATATTTCTTGCTTTATATGTTATCATACTTCCTTCATTATTAAATCCTGTTACTACTATGGGGGTTTTTAGCTTTTCCCATTTATTTTCTGGTAAACAATTATGTCTACACATATTAGCTTCTGCTCCTGTATCCACCATAGGTGTATAATATCTATTATAATATCCTTCTACTATTATTTTGGAAAGTATGTATATCTTTGGCATTATATCAAAGTTCTTTTTATTATTATTTTCTTATTTTCATAACTTATTGTTAATTGCCTATCTTCTAATTTATATGGTTTGACTTTTTCTAACCATTTTATCCCTAGTGTAATATTTTTATCTCCTTGATATATTTTAAAATTTATTAATATTGGTATTCCTCCAATAATTAATTCTTTTTCAGTTGTTTCTTCGTTTTTTCTTAACGCTTTTGGTAGTTCTGAATTTTGTTGTTCTATTGTTATTATCTCTTGTTCTGGTATTAGTTCTCTTATAACATAATTCTCTTCCTGCCCTGTATTTATTAGTATTAAATATTTTCTTTGGTCCATTATTCCTGTTATATAATAATGATGTGGGTTTATTTCTTCTATTTTTTGTTCTATTAATTTTTGTGGAGTGGTATAATTTATTCTTTTTGATGTACTTCTTGATGTACTTCTTGATGATGTTTCTGGCATTTCATTATTTATTCGTTTTGATGTGCTTAATCTTTCTTTTACTATTTCTAAATCTTCATCCATGTCTATTTCTGTATAACTGTAATCATTGTTGTCTATAACTGATACTATTCTTTCGAATGGATTTTCTATTTTTATTTTATTTATTTTATTTTTAGCTGTTATCTTATGTTTTGTTGTTAAGACATATAGATTTTTACATCTTGCTGTGAATATTTTACTTCCTGGTGCTAATTCTATTCCAGACATTTTCCAGTATAATACTAATGATTTATCTATATTTTTATCATCTACTGCTACTGAATAGTTAGCACTTACTATAAATTTAAATTTTTGGTATATTAAGTTACCTCTTACAGCACTTATTATACTCTTTTCTATAGGTTGTACAATCCTATCATCTGCCAAGTATATTTCTATAGGGGTATCTATTCCTTCCCTAAAACATGCTTTTATTAGGATCTCCGTTCCTCCTAAGTGTACATATTTTATTGGATTTTTTGCTTTTATATCTTGTATTTCTTTATTTAGTAGTCTTTTATTTAAAATTGGTATTTGTGCTTTACCTTTGATGTATTTACAATCTATTATATGTTCTCTTTGGCTTACTACATAGTATTCTTCTTTTTGTCTTTTAAACCAATTCTTTATTGTTGGTACTTCTAATATTTTGTCTATACTTAGATCCAATTCTTTTCCTTTTATTTGTTCAAATATATTAGCGTCAAATATTATTTTTTGTTCTGAAGATTGTTCATCTTGGTGTTCTTCTTGTTGTATAATTTGTATATCTTTTTCAGTCATAATTTTCTTCATCTGACTCTTCTATATCCTTGTTTATTTCATTTTCAGAGAACTCGTTTTCTGATATCTCATATATGCTGTCTTCACTGCTTAATTCATAATCTACATATTCTACTTGTGTATATTTATCATTATCTATCAATATTTCGGTAATTTGTTTCTTCTTTGGGTTTTTTGGTAATTTACAATCTTTGGCTAAGTGTCCTAGCTTTCCACAATTATAGCAAGTACATTCTGTTAGTTTTTTCTTTTTCCTATATGGTTTTTTATGTTTATAATGGATCTTCAACAATTCAAAAACGTGAGATTTCATACAAGTTATACTACGTAGAAGCAACGGGATTTTGCGATTCTAAGGGAGTACGGAACAATCCTTCTCAAGAATATCATACGGATTTTTCCTTACTTCAACCCGTCGTTATGTGTTCGTCACACAAGACGTGTGTTAGAGGAATTGTAAAGAAAATCTGTCCAGGTACGTTAAGGCTATCCCTTCTTTCCTTTGGCATGATCCATACGATACGAATGAAATGTGCAAATGCACAAGTTCCATGAATGACTCTATTCCTAGAAGTATTAGAGATATCTATGTTATTGAATTTTCGTATGTCATAATATTTTGTCATCTGTTCATGGGACTCAAAAAATATGAAAGTTGAAAGGAGTTTACTTTATGATATTATTCAAAAGCAAAATGGTCTTATGAAGCTCTGAAATATTGTATTAACGTATTTTTCATGCATTGCATTCACGTGCATTGACCCATGACCATATGACATTATATACGCACCACCTCCTGATCAGCTGGTATATGATGATGATGTTGCCCACAGTGGCTGAAATATGATTCAAACAGCGTTATATACGCGTATATATATATATATATATGTATATGAGATATGAGAAAGGTTATTGCGTTATATACGCACCACCACCTGGTCATCTGGTATACGATGATGATTTTGCCCACAGTGGCCGATAAGATATGATGGGATGCCCTCAGAGGCTGATGATGTTATGAAACATGTACCTATGCACGACATGACATTCATACGAATATGCATAATGCTAAAAGTAACTTATGATTTACAAAGTTATTCAGACTTACAGGTTGATCATGTACTCTATATGTATTCCATGTCTCTTATGTATTTATTTATGTGTCTTACATACTCTGTACATTATTCATACTAACGTCCCTTTTGCCTGGGGACGCTGCGTTTCATGCCCGCATGTCCCGATAGACAGATCAAGAGCCCTCCAAGTAGGCTATCAGCTCAGCGGAAGATGTTGGTGCGCTCCATTTGCTTCGGAGTTGCTTGTTTAGTTAGTATGATTTAGACGTGTACTGTTTGGTATGGAGGGACTCTGTCCCGACCTTTACGACATTTATGTACTCTTAGAGGCTTGTAGACATATCTCGTGTACGTGAAATATTGTACGGCCTTTGTCGGCCTTTATTTTGAGTTTATAAATGATTATGTTGGCCTATTAGGCCCGTATGTCACGTGTATATGATGATGTAATATGAAAGATACGTTACGTTGGTACTCATTTGAGTAAGGTACCATGTGCCCGTCGCGGCCCATCGGTTTGGGTCGGGACAACTTGGTGATATTTCTACTAACTATAACTGATTAAATTAAGTAAATTAAAAGCTAACTATGACTAAGTTGTAAACAAACAAGAGAAGGATCTAAGGTTATGATTTCCCCTATTAATGGAATCCCTTCCTGTTATGTGTCGCATAGATTTGCCTAATCGTCTCTATCGATCATGAGCACTCTTGCTACCGTAAATCTCTCCCAAGTAACTATGATAATTTACTAGACACACTCTCGCGGGTTACGCTAGCTGGCTTTTATTACAGCTCACTTAGATCGCACCCAAGGTTTCATTATCCCTAATCCCACCTTTAAACCCTTGGTTAGTGATTCCTCATATACTTTGGGAGTGGTGTTGTTCAACAACTACCTAAATATGCACTCTCTCCTGAGTAATACATATTAAATAGGTACAGCTAATTGAGGATCCTATCAATTAACTACAACAAGAATGTAGTTTAAAAAATAGAGATTAAACTGGGAAAACTATAGTAACACAAAAAGAAGTTCATCCCTTAACAGGTTCCATCAAAATCCTAGACTAAATAATTAGCTACTCATAATCGTGTTCATAATAACAACAGCAAAATTCATCATGAATGATAAATACAAAAGGAAGAAAGGTAGAACTCAATGTCGAATTATCCTCCTTGCCTCCTGCCTCTTATTGCCTTCAACAAAGCTATAAAAACCTTGATAATCTCTTTTTGCGAGAGCCGAACCTCTTATAGGTTAAGTGGAATTACCCCCAAATTTCCAAGTTTACCCCTGAACTTTCTGTGCTCCGGAGTGACTAGCGCGGCCGCGCTAGTGGCCGTGCATATGGCCAAGTACACTGTCCCATTTTTCTGCTCTAGCGCAGTCGCGCTAAGGCCACACTTGGCCCGCGCTAG
Organism: Nicotiana tabacum; assembly: GCF_000715075.1. Classification (NCBI taxonomy): domain Eukaryota; kingdom Viridiplantae; phylum Streptophyta; class Magnoliopsida; order Solanales; family Solanaceae; genus Nicotiana; species Nicotiana tabacum. The sequence goes on from NC_134084.1 coordinate 87,840,916, forward strand.
AGTGAATCAGCATTTTCTCTCTTCTTTTCTTTCTTCTTTCATACGTACTCATCTCCGAGGGTCTTCCCTTGCTTTAATTTAGCTCCAAACAATTTCCTAAGTCCTCATAAGCACAACTTGCTCCTGCAAAACATGAAATTCACAATTAGAGCCATTTTATCATCATTTAAGCTTCCTAGAACGGTGAAGCATAGTCAAGTTGGGGTCATCTAGCCTATTATCAACACCCTACACTTAAATCATTGCTAGTCCTCGAGCAATCCACCATACTCTATAAAGGTTCCTTCACTAAGCTTTTCTCTAACGTATCACACCAAGAACAAATCACCAAAATTACGTCTAGTAGTGTAACATCTTTGCCTCAAGAGTCGACTCTCACGTGCCATGCAATATTCATACTTACTCGAATTACTCTATATATAGGTCAAGACTTACCTTTCCTTCATCAATCAAATGCCCTCGCATCACATAAGAGAGTAGTTCCACAAATAATAATATTAAGAACAATTAGGAACTTAGATAGACAAAATTCGCTCACTCTCAAAAAGAACACTCATATGCCACAAAGATGCACCATATGCTTGCTCGTAGTGTACTGCTCTACTAATCAAACCCATTCAGTCTAAGATCACTTATAACTTCATTTGGTTGTAATGTAGGCTAAGGGGTAGGTAGGATATATTTGGATATAGTGACTAACCTCCCTAAGCACTTTTAATACAATCACCTTCGCATTCAAAACCATACTTCTGTCAGACCAAACATTCCACCACACTTCTATTTATAATACCCCAAACTCCATTAGGTGCAATTGTATCATGTCACAACTTATCAAGGACTACATTTACTTATTTTTTTTTCTCTTTTTTTCTTTTTATGTGGCGCTTATTCTTTCCTTTTTCAAAGCACTACACCTTTTTTTATTTCTTTTATTTTCTAAATTTCTTTGGTTCCACTCGAAAACCAAACCACCACCCCACACTTTAACTTTTGCATATTTCATAACCATTCACGTGCTCATGGAAGGTAAAGGGGTTCAAACAGATGGGCTGTTCAAACACTTGGGTAAGACTTGTAATTTGGTTGCCAAAGAAATAGGCTTATAGGCTCAACATGATTAACTACGATGTATCGCATTTAGGTGGGTCTACTTTATATATCTGGCTTAACAAATAAATGCCTATATCACTTCTAAGAATGAATAAAGCAACTATTTCGCTTTGCAAACACGCAAGGTAAGTTCTAGGCATCAAATGTAGAGCATCGAATACAATACAACTCACACACATATGGCACATGACTCACTCCAGATTGGCTTATCAAAACACTCTCGTTTGAGTACTCAAGTCAGTTACAAACATACAATTTAAGGTACTCTAACAAGAATCAACCACTAAGACGAAGCGTCACACTCTAGTGTCTACTGTGTTAAGGTGTATCAACGCTCAGGGCTTCTCTTCCTATTTCAGCTCATAGCCCATAAGTGCCAACTAAAAACTAGAAACAAAATAAGCAAAAACTAACTACACCCGGTTCAAGAAAAACCCTTGGAAAAGAACCGCGACCCAAAGAAAAACCAAGGGGGAATTACTACACTACCTAAAACAAAAAATCTTTTTGGTATTTTATTTAGATTTACGTCCCTCAAGAAAACTGTCTAGAAGATCCGTCATCAGGAAAAGTCCAACATATTTCTAGTATTTTTATTTTAGAGATTTTCTCGTCGACTTAGACCCTCAAGAACCTCGTAGAAAGAGATCCGTCGTCGGGACAAGTCGACTTACCTAATTCGACTGCTACTCAAAACCACAAAAACGAAGAAAACATAAAGCAATCAAGTTCTTACATATATACACATACATTGAAGTATCCCCCACCCCACATTAGAAAAGAAGACATGTCCTTATAGCATACAAAATAAAGAACAGTGAATTAAATGAACTTCCCTAATTGATCAATCTTGATCGGAGACCGTCCAGGGGTCCAGATGACACGCTCGACCCAAAGCTCGCAGCCAGCCCATTATTTTCTTCTTAGATTTAACCTGCTGGGTTGCCACCGTATCAACATACGTGCCTAAGTCAGCAACCGAGGTTTGCAACCCTGCCATCTCCTACTCTAAGGTTGTTAATCAGGTAACCCGACTAACCCTAGATTGTAATGCAGCTGCTACAACCTATGTATGGGCGGGCGACTCGGCTCTTAATTACTTCCTCCTGCTCATCCTCTCCTTCCTCAGATTCATCGGAGTCAGCACTATCATCACCACCAGGTGCCACAGGCTCCTTCCCAGTAGTTACCTTGTCAGTTCGAAACTTTCCCTCTCTCGGCACTTTGCCATCCACATTCAAATTTTCCGGCACCCGAGCTGCCCTCAAAGCCTAGTGACTAGTGAGGGGAAAAAGAAACCATACCTCTTCACCAGACACCATGTCAACATCTCCTTATGAATAATCTTGGACACGTCAAAGTTGTGACCATTTATAAAGCACCAAATTAAAGCAGCTCGAGGAGCATTCACTTCCGTGGTATTGGAGGACGGAAGCAGGAGGTTGTTGATGACATACAGTCAGCACTTCCCTTCAAAGGTGAGTGCCACTGAATGGAACTTCTTCCCAAATTCATCCACACAATCTCCTTGCCAGGTGTTGACGCCCCCTTTTCTCTAATCATGGGGTCAGAAATCGGGTATACGACATTGGGAAGTACAACTCTATTCCCTTTCGAGAATTGGGTTTTGGAATTTGAAGAGTCACCACCTAATGATTATAGTGCATTAGGACACTTTTTTAGAAGAGTTTGAGTTGGAAAACTAGAGTTCGGGTAAGAGCTAGAAATTATCTCGAGGGGAAGGTGTTAGGAACCCCTCAAGATCCACTAGTGTGGTTCCCGACCATGTTACAATTGTGACATTACAAGTAAACAATCAAGGATCAAATAAGGATTCGCATATAACATTGCAATCAGGTTGAAAACTTTCGAAGGTAAGTAGAGAGTGCAGAAATTTTTTAAAAAAAGAGATTTGAATAATTTTACAAGAAAAGATGAAAGCAAATAAAGGGAGGGGGGTACAATTAATATGGATCACTTCAATGCAATACCCAGCAATCACTCCTCAGAAGAGGGGTCACACGTGATATTAGCGCATCGGTCATCATATCCATATCTACCCTTCCCACCCCGTTAAGGTGTTAAAGCGTGGAATGGTATCGTTACTTATTTCATGCTATTATCCGTCCCAATTCTATCAGTCCCGGAGGCATATGGGACTACTAATCATAAAGGGGAGGGAGTTGGGGCTGTTAAGGAGTTTTCAAAAGGATAAAAATCTAGGCGACAAGTAATAACAGATAACAGTTAAAAAGGAAACAAATAGAAGTTAAGGCTCAAGTAGGCCTCCTCATTCAAAGCAGCAGATTATTTAGCATGACTTACAAATACTTGTTTGGTCTGTATTAAACTTAACGTAGGAAGGGTGGCTAATTTATCACATATTTTAAAATAAGAAGTCCGAATTAGGCCTGCCTGCTGGTTGTAATTGTCAAAACTGATGCAATTATAAAATTTTACCCTAAGGCTTGCCTAGGCATTAAACAAAACCTTTAGGCATGATATCTATTAGTTTCAAAAATAAAGAAGTAAACTGACTGCAAAAAAAGAATTGTCAATTACAGGGACATAAGATCTGCAGGTGTTAAACATTATTGCTACTGATTTTAGGCTTATAAGCGAGTTGACGATTCAGGTTTAGTTAACAACTCCTATAGACATGCTTTCTAGGTGTTACTGATTTGAGTACTGTTATTGCTTATGCAGGAATCCTATAGGTAGGTTGTCTATATGCAATTGATTAGGTATTTAAATCCTATAATAGGTTTTCCTAATGACGGATGCAGAATGCAGAAAGTCCTATAGGCATGGTGTCTATATGAAGATACAGAATTTTAGAAGTATAGTAATTCCCTACGAACATGGTATCTACCCCTTCCATGCATAGTCCCCTACCCTTTTCCACTAGCCGACCCCAAATGTTTATTACAAGATTATTACAGACCAGAATGAATAAGAAAAAATATATCAGAAATTAAAGATTCCAACCAAGGAGAGCCTAATTCAGACCCTAGGTCTGAAATATGAAATAAACCAACTTCCAAAGATCAGATTCCAAAGCCTTTCTCTTATTTGGGATGTGTAAAAGTTCCAAGGAGCTTCAAGAACTCCAGGCAATGCTTACACCCCAAATATATTGCAGAATTAGATTATAATGCAGTGTGGAAGGGTCAGCCCTCAAATGTCCAAGTTCAGAGGGAACTCAAGGTCCCAAAGCAAGGCTCAAAAGAGAAGGGCAGAACTTAAGGTTCTAGGAATAGGTGTAGGTGCAATAGAGGGGAATTAGGGAATGCCAAGGCAGGCTGGTGGTCATGCCCAACAATTAGGAGTGCTGGCACACCCCTGATCAGCCTATCAGCTAAAAATTAGAGAGTTAGGACCTATTGAAGGTCAGGTTTAGCCCGGGACAGTAACTTGGATGCTGCCAGGCTATACCTCAACTCAACACACCTAAGGGAATGGGGTATGGGAAATTGAAAGAGCCTAGGATCCAAATGATCCAGCTTTAATCCATAGACAATAACTTTGTGTATTGCCATGTCTTAAACCACAACTCAAGCACATAAAGGGGTATGGGGAATGGGATTCAATGCAGTAACAGATAACAAGACATAAGCATACTATCATAGAAGTTGAACTCTACAAAGAAGTAAAGCAGGCATAGACATAAAAACTTGTAAGTAAACACATTGGGGTTGATGCTAGAATCAAAACTAGGACATACCAGTTTCAGGAGAAACAAATGAAAGCAGAAGTCTTGAGAAAGCCAAAGTGCAGAAAGTTTTAGAAGGGGTTGTGAGAATTAAGTGAAGCTCTGAAGTGTATTCCGTGTTGTGAAAAGAAAAAGAGTCGAGTATTTATAGCTTAGAAAACAGGTAGAGAGTAAGGGAAGAATCATAGTAATTATGGAACTATGTATCAATTATAATCAATCAACATAAGAACTTCCTTTAATTAAGGAGTTCAAACTCAAACGGTAATGGACAACAATCAGTTAAGGAAAGATAATCAAGTAAACATCTTGTGTAAAGTAGGAAATTAGGGGTAAATACATAGGTGTTTAACAAAGGAAAGAAAATTTTAAAATATACGGTTAGCCCAAATAAGGCAAGAACACAATAAATTAATTAATACCTAGTAAATCAAGGAATCAGGGATTCGACATTACCAATGAACCAAGTCAGAAAGATTTTAACTTAAGGAAAATCAGTAGCAATCAATTAGACCTATTAAAAGGGATTTTGAATCAATCACAAGTTGGAAAGCCCTTTTACAGAAAGGTTCATCACATATAAAGAGCATACAGACACGTTAAGTATGAAAGAAAAATTGTCATGCCATCGTAAAATCAGAGTAAAATCCAGTAACGGAGTTTAGAAGAGTTTATCAAAAGGTCAGAATCATATGAAACTTCGAAATTAATCTAAAAGAGTTGGGGTTTTTGAAATAAGAACCCCAGTTCGGGCAAACCATAAAGCAAAGATGAGAGGGCCAGCAGTTGAATCGAAACATGTTCAGAGGTTTCTAAAAAGAACTGAAACTTCTAACATGCTTCTCGTAGCAACAGAACTCATGAATAGCATGTAAATACAATAGAAGAGTTCAAAGTAATAGAGTAAAGAAACTAATTCGAAGCATGGTGAGAAAAACTGATAAGAACAGTAAAAGGAAGCATGCTTAAGAAGATCCTTTTAGAAGATGCTTAAACAAAGTTCAGTAGAAGGAAAAAAATAGTAGGAGCACTTGAGAACATGATAGAAGAATACAGTAGGTGAAACATACCAGAACATGGTAGAAGAAAATAGTAGAACATAGTAGAAAAGCATACAAGGACATAGTGTAGAAAACACAATAGCAGAACATATAAGAACGGAATATAGAAAGCGCGGTATAGGAATATACGTGGTAGAAGGAAAACATAAGAACACAGTAGAGGCAAATACATACAAAAGAAAAGGAGAAGAAAGTCAGATAAACACTTACGCATTTTCAGAAAACTCTAGATGGTAAAAGAGGCTTCGGAGAGTAATTTTTGAAAGAAAAGTTAGGGAAATCGTTTGAACACTCAAGTAGAGCATAGATACACAACAGATCTAAAAGAAAAATTGGGGAAAACCTCGACGAGTTAGGGTTTCAGGGGTTAGGGGATTAAAAAAGGAAAGGGTGAATGAGGGTCGTTGATCAAAATGATCAACGACCACGATTTAAAAGAAAATCCGAACGGGTTTGAAAATGGGTTAAGGGGTCGGGTAAAAATAAGAATTGGGTCGTCCGAATTTGAGTTTGAAATTGGGTCACTTTTAGGCAAAAAATTGAAATGTAATGGGGCTATAATTGAAATGAACTAAGGCTACATGTTAAATAGCCAGTTTTACCTTTTTTATTTATAAAAAATGGTAAAATGATTTTAAAAACAAATTAAAAGCACTAAGCTAATTAATAATATATAAAAATTAATCTAAAAATTCTGGAAATGATTTTATGATTGCAAAACGCTATTAATCGTAATATAGGCCATAATTGCAATTTTATGTAATTTAGCTTACAAAATATCAAATGAATTTGTAAAAATATGCAAAAATAATGTTAATTATATTTTGGTGTAACTATGAGGATGGAAATAAATTATTCACCAAAATGATAATTTCGGAAATAATTATTGGATTTCGTACTGTTAAAATAGACAATAAATTGGTTTTGAAAATCTTTAAAAATTTGGGAAAAATACCAAAATACTTGGGCTTGCTTATATATGCATACACATACTATTTTGAAAGTATCTTGAGTATAAAAAATATTAAGGGAAAAATTGGGTATCAACAGCTGCCCCTCTTTATCCGGGAAGGATGAAATAATTGTCGGGTAAAGATAAGATGGCCAATTTTGACCGGAAGTGGCGATTTGAAAGGAGTTTTGACCGAGATCTAGTTTTTGAGTTGCCTACATATCCCTGGTCTTACAGGAATCAGACCATATGTAGTTTCGGAACCATTGACGGAATATGCCGATGGAGATTTGAAACGGACGAACGCGATGTTTAGATTGAGAGAGGTTTTCTGAAAAATCGATAGGCTGCGGAAACCGGAGCGGGATCGCCCCTACTGAGATGGCCATTGCCAGCCGGTGTACCTGCAAGTAAGCAATACGAACATATATTGTGCATAAATTTAAACATGATGCAAATTCCTATTGGACCATGAATGCTGCCCTCGGACGGTTAGGATGATGTTCTCGAATCATGACGTCCTAGGCCATGAAGCGTATGATAAAGGATTCGCAGGCTATGAAGTGATGTTCTCGGGCTATGAGAATGATGCCTCAGAACCATGATGCCTTTGAATAATGATATGCAAAAGATAAAATGGGGTCCTCAGGCCATGACACTGCGTTCACGGGCTATGCAAATGGTGCCTCCGAACAATGACGCCTTTGGACAATTTGGCAATCTTTCAGCCCATGCAATGTAGCAGGTGGTGATCTTTCAGCCGATGTAAGACGTAAATAAAAGGTTGCGATATTTCAGCCATGCAAGAAAATAAAGTGGCAATATTTCAGCCATGCAAGAAAAATAAAGTGGCGATATTTCAGCCATGCAAGAAAATAAAGTGGCGATATTTCAGCCATGCAAGAAAATAAAGTGCCGATATTTCAGCCATGCAAGAAAATAAAGTGGCGATATTTCATCCATGTAAAAAAATAAAGTGGCGATATTTCAGCCATGCAGATGGAGACAGAGGTTAGTCTCGGAAGGCAGAAAGTCAGCCTTATGCAGATGATGATGGAGGTAGAGCTTAACCTCGGAAGGCAGAAAGGTAGCCTTATGCAATGCAGAGAAATGCAGGATGGAGACAATGCTTAGTCTCGAAAGGTAGAAAGGTAGCCTTATGCAACGCAGGAAATGCAGATGGAGGTAGAGCTTAACCTCAGAAGGCAGAAAGGTAGCCTTATGTAGTGCAGAGAAATGCAGGATGGAGACAATGCTTAGTCTCGAAAGGCAGAAAGGTAGCCTTATGCAATGCAGGTAGATGTAGGATGGAGACAGAGCTTAGTCTCGGAAGGCAGAAAGGTAGCCTTATGCAATGCAAAGATATGCAGATGGAGGTAGAGCTTAACCTCAAAAGGCAGAAAAGTAGCCTTATGCAGATGATGATGGAGGTAGAGCTTAACCTCGGAAGGCAGAAAGGTAGCCTTATGCAGTGCAAGAATGCAAAAGGACGATTAGTAGTAACATCTCTTAGCTGATTACGACAATATGACTGCTGGGGAGATTGTGTACGGATAGCAATTGCGGGCAAGTGATGATTCTGAGAAGTTGTATTCTTGAGAGTGCATAAATATATCTAATGATATTGCGAATTGAGTGCCTGCATCCAAAGAAAAATCGTGAGTTCTGTAAGGGGAAAGGTTAGTTTGTCTTCCCCGGGCTCTTGACGTGGTGTGTCATTGGGGTAGCGTCGCTAAACAACAGCAATTCGGATAATAGTTATGCATGATTTAGTAAATATAACGTATATAATCGAAAATAGTTTTCTTTAGATGAACCAACGACTGCGACGTGGTTCAAGACATTGCAACCTCTTTTTCTCCGGAATTTTGAGGGTCCTCCTCAAAATTATGCCCCAGTTAGCTGAGCGGACATTTCTGACGCTTGTGTTGAATGACTAAAAACATCTTTGGAATTTTGAGGGTCCTCCTCAAAATTCTGCCCCAGTTCACTGGGCTGGCGCTTCTGGCGATGCATGAACTAAAATTAACTTCGGAATTTTGAGGGTCGTCCTCAAAATTCTGCCCCAATTCCAATAGCGGGGAAAAATGGAATTTTTATTAAATTATGACCGAACCCATAGGGCTGCCTACGTATCCCCTCTTAAACAGGAATCAGGTCAGGCGTAGTTCAAATTACATCATTAAGGGAATCATAAGCGGTTACATATAATATCGTTTCACTACATCTGAATTGATTGGCTTCGGCCAGACCTCTCCATCTATCTCTGCAAGAATAAGGGCTCCTCCAGTTAGAACTCGATGAACCATGTACGGACCCTGCCAATTCGTAGAGAACTTCTCCTTGGCTTCACCTTGATGTGGGAATATTTTCTTCAACACTAGCTGCCCCGGTGTAAACTTTCTTGGCTTAACCCTTTTGTTGAAGGCTTTGGACATTCTGTTCTGATACAACTGACCGTGTCAAACTGCATTCATCCTTTTCCCATCTATAAGGGCTACATGCTCGTAGCGACCTCTTACCCATTCTGCATCATCCAACTCTACTTCTTGTATTATCGTTAAGGAGGGAATTTCTACCTCGGCGGGGATGACCGCCTCTGTACCATAAACCAGCATGTAGGGAGTTGCTCCGATCGATGTGCGGACTGTAGTGCGGTATCCCAATAAGGCGAATGATAACTTCTCATGCCATTGTTTGTGCCTTTCGACCATCTTCCTTACTATCTTCTTGATACTATTATTGTCTGCTTCCACAACTCCATTCATCTGAGGCCTGTAGGCTGTAGAGTTCTTGTGTTTGATCTTGAAAATTTCACACATTGCTTTCATCAAGTCGCTATTGAGATTAGAACCATTATCGGTGATGATTGATTCTGGAACTCCGAACCGACAAACAATGCGGTCGCGCATGAAACCCGCCACAACCTTCTTAGTGACCGCCTTATATGATGCTGCTTCGACCCATTTGGTAAAATAATGGATTGCCACTAAGATGAACCTGTGCCCATTTGATGCGGCAGGCTCGATAGGTCCGATAACATCCATTACCCAAGCGGCGAATGGCCACAGTGAGCTTGTTGCAGTAAGCTCGCTTGGAGGCGCCTTTATCATATCTGCATGTATCTGACAGCGATGACATTTGCGAACATACTGGATACAGTCTGTTTCCATAGTCATCCAAAAATACCCTGCTCGGAGTATCTTCTTTGCTAAGATAAAACCATTCATGTGCAGCCCACAGGTCCCTGCATGCACTTCGTCTAATAGCCTAGATGCTTCTTTTGCTTTGACACACCTTAGTAAACCCAAATCGGGAGTCCTCCTGTACAGGATTTCTCCACTGTGAAAGAAGTTGCTGGATAGCCTACGAAGTGTGCGCTTTTGAGTAGCGTTGGCAAGTCCTGGATATTCCCCTATGGTCAAGTACTCCCTTATGTCGTGGAACCATGGTTTTCCATCTACTTCTTCCGCAACGTGGGCACAATAAGCTGGCTGATCATGAATCTTTACTGGGATGGGATCAATGAAATTTGTATTTGGATGCTGGATCATGGACGATAAAGTAGCTAATGCATCAGCAAACTCGTTCTGGACTCTGGGGACGTGCTGAAATTCTGTCTTTGTGAACCTTTTCCTCAACTCCTGTATATGATTCAAGTAGGTAAGTATCTTAGAGTTCTTGGTTTCCCACTCTTCTTGAACCTGATGTATGAGCAAGTCTGAATCCCTGATTACTAGCAACTCCTGAACGTTCATGTCAATGGCCATTTTGAGCCCCAAGATGCAGGCTTCATATTCGGCCATATTATTGGTGCAAGGGAACCTGAGCTTGGCAGATACCGGGTAGTGCTGGCCAGTTTCTGATACTAGAACTGCTCCTATGCCAACTCCTTTGAAATTTGCAGCTCCGTCGAAAAACAACTTCCAACCATCATAGGATTCTGTAATATCTTCTCCTATGAAAGATACCTCTTCATCGGGAAAATACATTTTTAGGGGCTCATATTCTCCGCCCACCGGATTCTCGGCGAGATGGTCCGCCAAGTCTTGCCCTTTGATTGCTTTCTGGGTCACGTAAACAATGTCGAATTCACTTAGCAGGATCTGCCACTTGGCGAGCTTGCCAGTGGGCATGGGATTCTAAAAGATATACCTTAGAGGGTCTATTCGGGATATGAGATAAGTAGTGTAAGCACAGAAGTAATGCCTCAACTTCTGCGCGACCCAAGTCAGAGCACAACAAGTGCGTTCTAAAAGAGAATATCGGGCCTCGTACGGTGTGAACTTCTTACTGAGATAGTAGATGGCTTGCACTTTTCTCCCTGTTTCATCATGTTGTCCTAAAACACAACTGAATGCTCTATCCAATACCGCAAGGTAAAGCAATAGGGGTCTTTCTGTCTCGGGAGAAACCAAGACCGGCGGCGTTGACAGGTATTCCTTAATTCTGTCAAAAGCTTTTTGACAATCAATAGTCCATTTGGCGGCGGCATCCTATTTCAACATTTTGAAGATAGGTTCACAAATGACTGTGGATTGAGCTATGAAACGGCTGATATAGTTGAGTCTTCCCAGGAAACTCATCACGTCCTTCTTGATCTTTGGCGGTGGCAATTCTTGTATAGCTTTGACTTTGATGGATCCAATTCTATTCCTCGACGACTCATGATGAAGCCCAATAATTTTCCAACAGGAACCCCGAATGCACACTTGGCGGGATTCAGTTTCAGATTGTACCTCCTCAGTCTGTTGAAGAACATTCTTAGATCTTCCATGTGATCCCTGACTTTCTTGGATTTGATGATGACGTCATCCATATATACCTCGATCTCCTTGTGTATCATGTCATGAAAGATGGTAGTCATAGCTCTCATGTAGGTGGCACCAGCGTTCTTCAAACCGAACGACATCATTTTGTAACAGTACATTCCACATGGCGTGATGAAAGTCGTTTTATCTGCATCTTCCTCATCCATCCATATCTGATGATACCCAGCGAAACAATCAACAAAAGACTGCAACTCGTGCTTGGCGCAGTTGTCGATAAGAATGTGTATGTTAGTCAAGGGGAAGTCATCTTTGGGACTGGCCCGATTAAGATCCCGGTGGTCAACATAAACTCTAACTTTCCCATCCTCTTTTGGCACTGGAACGATGTTGGCTAACCATGTCGGATACTCTACTACCCTGAGAACCTTGGCTTTGACTTGCTTGGTAACCTCTTCTTTGATTTTCAAACTCATGTCGGGTTTGAATTTCCTGAGCTTCTGCTTTACCGGCGGGCATGTTGGATTTGTTGGCAGTTTGTGAGCTACAATGGATGTGCTGAGACCAGTCATATAATCATATGACCAGGCGAATATGTCTTTATATTCCTTTACGAACTCCGTGTACTCTTTCTTTTCTGATGGTGACAGGTGAATACTGATGCGTGTTTCTTTGACATTCCCTGTATCTCCCAGATTAATGACCTCAGTTCCGTCCAAGTTATACTTAGGCTTATTTTCAAAATTCTCAACTCCTCTGACGACCTCTTCTGGTATATCATCCTCTTCTGAGTTTGTATCCATTTGTTGCGTTGTCTCGTTGCAAGTCACAATCGTTGGTTCATCATCAAGGTAAGTAATAGTAATGCTGTGTAAAATAAAGTGAATGATAGAAAAATAATAAGAGCGAGATATATAATAAACTAAAATACTTCGATTAAATTCGCAATTGTTTTGAGTATCAGAGCTTTTTTCAGAATTAAAGACAATGTGAGAATAAAATCAGCTAGTAAAAAAGTAAAATGTGATGCATGGTGCTTTTGTTTAGCCTTTCTACCCCGAAGCTTTCCGGGTCCTGGTGGTTCTAATTGACCAATTGTTGAGGCTTCCAGAATGCACGAACTAACCTTTGGGGAGGGGAATAAAAATAAAAGAAAAACAAAAAAAGTAACAAGTTAGCGCGAATTATGAGGAAAAATGTTGCAGTATTTAAACATATTGTGGAAGAATATAAATCAAGTCCTAATTTGGGTGCCTCGTTGTGCCCGAGGTAGGCCTAGCGACAAGTTAATTTGGAGAACTTATAATGCTAAATGCCTCATTTTATTGATAAAAATAAGACGAATCCAAAACGATGCTAAATAAAATGTCACTAGTGGCCATCGGCCTTATTACATCATTAAAAGCAAAATAAAAGACTCCTAACTACTTGGTCCCAGAAGGACCTTCCCCAGATTCGGCATCTTAATCCCCCTCGAACAGCTTCACCAGCTCGCGCAGTCCTAGCAGCAGATACGCTTGGGCCAAATGTCCGCCTGCATTCCCTTCAGCGTTTCGACATTCTTCAATCCTTTTGAGGAACTTTCCTTCTAGCTCCACTAGACCCCACTCCACTAGACCCCGCTCCAAATATCCTAGTCGCTTGTTGGCGTTGACAGCCATATCCTTCCATTCCTCGATCAACTTCTGATGGGCTTCTTGTATTTCCCGATGCTCACTTTCACACTCTCGAATCCTCTTGCGCAGTTGATTGTACTTAACCCATGCTTCAGCTTTCTCGTCGATGATTCTGTGTCCGTGAATGAACCCGAGCTGACCCATACCATTGTGATTATCTTCCAACCAACCCGAATAGTGCGGCATGCAACCAGCGTGATACCTGTCTGGCTTAATAGATTCTTTCCCCAAAACGAGCTTGCAATGCCACATGTGTTGAGCTTGGCATTTGTGAGGGCTATCATCGTCCTGGAAATCAGCCCTAAAGTGACTCATTTTGTCGACCCTTGGTATGATTTGATTTCTTCCAGCCTGCCTCATGGCTCGCAGGGGAACATAAGGATACGTTTCTCTTAGACCAATGAGTATGAGAAATGGTGCATCTCGGGATCGAACAATGAATTCTTCCGTAGGGAACCATTCAACCATCCACTGTACCTGGTCTTCTTTTAGATTCTCAAATAACTCCACCCATCTTCCAGCGTCCTCTGGCTGAGCGAACATGTTAGGCATATAATTCATATGCCTTGGCTGGTGGAAGGCAATGTGATCATCCCAGTCTCTGAGTAAGATCTCTTGTCGGTATTCTTCTTTCTAGAGGTGCTCCATGAGCCAGAGCTGAAGTAATAAATTGCATCCCTCAAAATGACTGGCTTTTCGCTGACAGTTGTCCAGAACCCGGTATATCTCTGAAACTATCATGGGCACTATACTGAAAGGTTGTCCGCCAATTCCTTCCATCAGAGTCTTGGTTACCATGGCCAGTCTGGTGTAGATCCTAGCCTTCTTCATAGGGAACACTATCATCCCCAGGAAACAAAACATGAATACGAAGACCCTTCTGTGAATATGCCCCAGTGAGGTGAGGGCAAATTCATCTGAGTAGGTGCGGTATGACTTGCTATGGCCGTACCTCTCGTACAGATAGTCGAATGGGATGTAGGAGTTTTTCAAACAGGTCAAGTCTGGGTTCTTCTTCAGTCTCATCATCATAAGGAAACCCCTACCCTTGCGATTCTCTAACATAAGCAAACCCGGAGTCTCCCAAGGAATACCAGCTAAGCCTCCTATTTCTTCGAGCAAAGGAGTCATTTCAAGGTCCCCGAAGCGGAACACGGACCTGTCACTATCCTAGAACAGAGTTGCAACCTCTATGATTTTGTTGTCAGGCTGGATTTCTAGAAGAGAAGGCAGATTCCCTAAGTATTTGCGGACGAGTGTCTGATCACTGGAGTGGATATCTTCCCACCAATTTAGCAGCCTTGGATGAATGTTGGTTACCATGCCAAATCTGGGGACTTCGTGCCTTATTTTCTGCAAAAAAAAGTGTTAGACCCTTACCCCGCCAGACTCGACTATTTAAACCAATAATTAGCATAAAAAAGCATTTAGTTCTCCAAATAAATGCACAGAACATGTAGGTGTCCATTTGGGTTTCAGGGAAACCCGATGGACTTTGGACAAGGATATCTTAATGAGTCATTATGTGGACAACATAACTGACTCGGCTAGGTTTGACCATGATGCATGCACAGTTAGACAGAGTAAGGTTTCTATTGGGGTATTAGACAGGTACCCTTGAGCGGACAACTCAAGAGGGAAAGGCATGAAACCGTCGACTGCACCGCTGATCGACTAGTTTTACCACAAATACGCCTTTGCCGAATTTAAAGGGTGATAATATTGGAAGAGCGCAACCACATATTATAAGCGTTGCTATGGTATTTTTTTGGCACGAGTGGAATATGATGTTGAAGATGCAGTTTACAAGAATGAAACAAATTGACATGTATTTTCATGTTCATAAGATAAATGATTACAATAATTGCAGTAATTACAACAGTATTGAAATAAAGCAGTAAAGGAAAGCAGCTAAAGGAAGGAAAAGACATGAAGAGCCAAGTTAGTTTCGTAGTGAAAGAATAAAAGACAGTAAATAAAGCAATTAATGAGATAGTAAACTCACAAGCAACATGCAATGGTAAAAGCCTAAAGAAGATCTACCCAGCAGAGTCGCCATGCTGTCGACGCCCCCTTTTCTCTAACCGTGGGGTCAGAAATCGGGTATACGACATGGGAAGGACAACTCTATTCCCTTTCGAGAATTGGGTTTCGGAATTTTAAGAGTCGCCACCTAATTATTATAGTGCATTAGGACACTTTTTTTAGAAGAGTTTGAGTTGGAAAACCAGAGTTCGGGTAAGGGCTAGAAATTATCTCGAGGGGAAGGTGTTAGGCACCCCTCAAGATCCACTAGTGTGGTTCCCAGCCATGTTACAATTGTGACTTTACAAGTAAACAATCAAGGCTCAAATAAGGATTCGCATATAACATTGCAATCAGGTTGAAAACTTTCGAAGGTAAGTAGAGAGTGCGGAAATTTTTAAAAAAAAGAGATTTGAATAATTTTACAAGAAAAGATGAAAGCAAATAAAGGGAGGGGGATCCTAGGTTTAAAATTAATATGGATCACTTCAATGCAATACCCAGCAATCTCTCCTCAGAAGATGGGTCGCACGTGATATTAGTGCATCGGTCATCATATCCATATCTACCCTTCCCACCCCGTTAAGGTGTTAAAGCGTGGAATGGTATCGTTACTTATTGCATGCTATTACCCGTCCCAATCCTATCAGTCCCGGAGGCATATGGGACTACTAATCCTAAAGGGGAGGGAGTTTGGCTTTTGCAGAGTTTTCAAAAGGATAAAAATCTAGGCGACAAGCAATAACAGATACCAGTTAAAAGGGAAACTTATAGTAGTTAAGGCTCTAGTCGGCCTCCTCATTCAAAGTAGCAGATTATTTAGCATGACTTACAAATACTTGTTTGGTCTGTATTAAACTTAACATAGGAAGGGTGGCTAATTTATCACATATTTTAAAATAAGAAGTCCGAATTAGGCCTGCCTGCTGGTGGTAATTATCAAAACTGATGCAATTATAAAATTTTACCCTAAGGCTTGCCTAGGCGTTAAACAGAACCTATAGGCATGATATCTATTAGTTTCAGAAATAAAGAAGTAAACTGATTGCAGAAAAAGAATTTTCAATTACAGGGACATAAGATTTGGAGGCGTTAAACATTATTGCTACTGATTTTAGGCTTATAAGCGAGTTGACGATTCAGGTTTCGTTAACAACTCCTATAGACATGCTTTCTAGGTGCTACTGATTTGAGTACTATTATTGCTTATGCAGGAATCCTATAGACAGGTTGTCTACATGCAATTGATTAGGTATTTAAATCCTATAATAGGTTTTTCCTAATGACGGATGCAGAATGCAGAAAGTCCTATAGGCATGGTGTCTATATGAAGATGCAGAATTTTAGAAGTATAGTAATTCCCTACGAAAATGGTATCTACCCCTTCCATGCATAGTCCCCTACCCTTTTCCACTAGTCAACCCCAAATGTTTATTACAAGATTATTATAGACCAGAATGAATAAGAAAAAATATATCAGAAATTAAAGATTCCAACCAAGGAGAGCCTAATTTAGACCCCAGGTCTGAAATATGAAATAAACCAACTTCCAAAAATCAGATTCCAAAGCTTTTCTCTTATTTGGGATGTGTCAAAGTTCCAAGGAGCTTCAAGAACTCCAAGGAAATGCTTACACCCCAAATATATTGCAGAATTAGATTATAGTGCAGTGTGGAAGGGCTAGTCCTCAAATGTCCAAGTTCAGAGGGAACTCAAGGTCCCAAAGCAAGGCTCGAAAGAGAAGGGCAGAACTTAAGGTTATAGGAATAGGTGTAGGTGCAATAGAGGGGAATTAGGGAATGCCAAGGCATGCTGGTGGTCATGCCCAGCAATTAGGAGTGTTGGCATACCCCTGACCATCCTGTTAGCTAAAATTAGAGAGTTAGGACCTATTGAAGGTCAGGTTTAGCCCTGGACAACAACTTGGATGCTGCCAGGCTATACCTCAACTCAACACACCTAAAGGAATGGGGTATGGGAAATTGAAAGAGCCTAGGATCCAAAGGATCCAGCTTTAATCCATAGACAATAACTTTGTGTATTGCCATGTCTTAAACCACAGCTTAAGAACATAAAGGGGTATGGGGAATGGGATTCATTGCAGTAACAGATAGCAAGACATAAGCATACTATCATAGAAGTTGAACTCTAAAAGCAGTAAAGTAGGCATAGACATACAAACTTGTATGTAAACACATTGGGGTTGATGCTAGAATCAAAACTAGGACATACCAGTTTCAGCAAAAACAAATGAAAGCAGAAGTCTTGAGAAAGCCAAAGTGCAGAAAGTTTTATAAAGGGTTGTGAGAATTAAGTGAAGCTCTGAAGTGTATTCCGTGTTGTGAAAAGAAAAAGAGTCGAGTATTTATAGCTTGGAAAACAGGTAGAGAGTAAGGGAAGAATCATAGTAATTATGGAACTATGTATCAATTATAATCAATCAACATAAGAACTTCCTTTAATTAAGGAGTTCAAACTCAAACGGTAATGGACAACAATCAGTTAAGGAAAGAGAATCAAGTAAACATCTTGTGTAAAGTAGGAAATTAGGGGTAAATACATAAGGGTTTAACTAAGGAAAGAAAATTTTAAATTATACGGTTAGCCCAAATAAGGCAAGAACACAGTAAATCAATTAGTACCTAGTAAATCAAGGAATCAGGGATTCGACATTACCAATGAACCAAGTCAGAAAGATTTTAACTTAAGGAAAATCAGTAGCAATCAATTAGACCTATTAAAAGGAATTTTGAATCAATCACAAATTGGAAAGCCCTTTTACAGAAAGGTTCATCACATATAAAGAGCATACAGGCACGTTAAGTATGAAAGAAAAATTGTCATGCCATCGTAAAATCAGAGTAAAATCCAGTAACAGAGTTTAGAAGAGTTTATCAAAAGGTCAGAATCATATGAAACTTCGAAATTGATCTAAAAGAGTTGGGGGTTTTGAAATAAGTAACCCAGTTCGAGCAAACCATAAAGCAAATATGAGAGGGCCAACAGTTGAATCGAAACATGTTCAGAGGTTTTTGAAAAGAACTGAAACTTCTAACATGCTTCTCACAGCAACAAAACTCATGAATAGAATTTAAATACAATAGAAGAGTTCAAAGCAACAGAGTAAAGAAACTAATTCGAAGCATGATGAGAAAAACTGATAAGAACAGTAGAAGGAAGCATGCTTAAGAAGATCCTTTTAGAAGAGGCTTAAACAAAGTTCAGTAGAAGGAAAAAAATAGTAGGAGAACTTGAGAACACGATAGAAGAATATAGTCGGTGAAACATACCAGAACATGGTAGAAGAAAATAGTAGAACATAGTAGAAAAGCATACAAGGACATAGTGTAGAAAACACAATAGCAGAACATACAAGAACGGAATATAGAAAGCACGGTATAGGAACATACGTGGTAGAAGGAAAACATAAGAACACAGTAGAGGCAAATACATACAAAAAAAGGAGAAGAAAGTCAGATAAACACTTACGCATTTTCAGAAAACCTTAGATGGTAAAAGAGGCTTCGAAGAGTAATTTTTGAAAGAAAAGTTAGGGAAATCGTTTGAACACTCAAGTAGAGCATAGATACACAACAGATCTAAAAGAAAAATCGGGGATAACCTCGACGGGTTAGGGTTTCAGGGGTTAGGGGATTAAAAAAGGAAAGGGTGAATTAGGGTCGTTGATCAAAATGATCAAAGGCCAGGATTTAAAAGAAAATCCGGACGGGTTTGAAAACAGGTTAAGGGATCGGGTAAAAATAAGAATTGGGTCGTCCAAATTTGAGTTTGAAATTGGGTCACTTTTAGGCTAAAAATTGAAATGTAATGGGGCTATAATTGAAATGAACTGAGGCTATATGTTAAATAGCCAGTTTTACCCTTTTTATTTATAAAAAATGGTAAAATGATATTAAAAACAAATTAAAAGCACTGAGCTAATTAATAATATATAAACATTAATCTAAAAATGCTGGAAATGATTTTATGATTGCAAAACGCTATTAATCGTAATATATGCCATAATTGCAATTTTATGTAATTTAGCTTTAAAATATCAAATGAATTTGTAAAAATATGCAAAAATCACGTTAATTATATTTTGGTGTAACTATGAGGATGGAAATAAATTATTTACCAAAATGATAATTTTGGAAATAATTATTGGATTTTGTACTGTTAAAATAGACAATAAATTGGTTTTGAAAATCTTTAAAAATTTGGGAAAAATACCAAAATACTTGGGCATGCTTATATATGCATACACGTGCTATTTTGAAAGTATCTTGAGTATAAAAAATATATAGGGAAAAATTGTGTATCAACACCAGGTACACATATGGTTTCAAAGAACATCTCCTACTGGATGTATTTTCTACCATAGGCTTCATAATAATCCTCCATCTCCACCACCAGTGCGGGCAGCTGGTATATCCTTTGAATAGCCTCAACAGAGGCATCAACAGCCTTCTTGCACACTGTTACTAAACCATCCACATATTCTGGAATGTTAGCATAAAATTCACGTACAACCATCACATTCACAACATCTGGTTCTTCAAAGAAGATTTGTAGCCCACGCCTGACGAACTCATTATACAAGTTGGGACAACCAAGTTGGAGCGACCCTATACTTATGCCCCTTTCCGGTATTGGTTTCTTAGAAGCCTTATCAGCAAAACGGTCTTAAGCCTTGGCAGAGACGAACCTGTTACTATCAAAAGGACGAGTAGCAGCTGACGCCCGCACCCTGGAATATCCAGCTTGGCCGATGGATGAAGCACCTGTTGTTCAGCATTTCCTGGAAGGTGCTATAGTACCTGGAAGAAGAATATCATTATCACAACACAAAATATATGACTCAACTGCAGTTACTCAGACTTCACCCTTACAATTGGTCACAATTATCATTGACACTCATTGTTGCATTTTACAAACACGTTGTGGGCATTATTCACCAGAGCTCCAAATTAATCATGTTGTAACCCAATAACCACCATAATTGCCCCAAATTCACCTAACTAAGTTAAGACGTACAACTCCACAAATACCACAACCCACAAGCACTACATATACACTACAAATTACTTCTATAAAAAGAGAAGAAAAACTACTACATAAATAAGAAGTCAAACAAAAATCTACAAAAATTGGCAAAAAGAAAACCTTACCTGAAGTGGTCGGAGATTGTGAGAACAAGGGGAGCTGGGATTGGCTTGATCTTGGGAATTCAGGCTAGGATTATTTGGGAATGGAGAAGAGGGAAATTTGGAGAAGATGGGAATTAGGGCTGGGGTTCTTAGGCATGGGGTGTGGATAAGAGAAGAGGGGAATAGTTAGGGTGGGGGTGATAAACAAAATAAAACAAATAAAATACAAAAATGAGAAAATAAAAATAAAATAAAATGTTAAGTTATACAGAATGGCAGCTTAAACGGAACTAACACGGTTGTAGCACAGTTCGAGCGCGACCGCGCTAGCAAAACAGAATGTTTGGCCATATGCACGGGCGCGCTCCTATGCGAAAAGCTGAGGCAGAATACTTGGCCATTTGCGTGGACGCGCTCATGGGCCTCGAGATGTTTCCATTTTTTTACCTTTTCCTTCAGCGTCAAGCTCACCTGCACTGGTTAGTACTTACCAAAATCAAAAATAACAAATACTAACTATACTAAAGTCACTGTGCATTGGGTTACCTCCCGACCAGCGCCTTAGTTAATGACATGGCATGACAGTTACAATAAGTCAATAGGTTGCCTCCCATGAACCGTCTGATTTAACGTCATGGCACGACGCAGATGAGAGCATTTAAGGCTCGCTCGACCTCTGAGGTTCAGTCAGATGGATCACTGACACTTCCTTGGTTTCATCCATGCCCACATATGGTTTCAATCTTTGCCAATTGACTATAAATGTGTGGGAATATTTCTCTGAGCCAATATCTATGGCACCTGAAGGGAGCACTTCGACCACCCTAAATGGCCCAGACCATCGACTTGAGTTTACCCGGAAATAGCCTTAATCTTGAATTGTAAAGCAACACCATGTCTCCGAGATTGAAATTTTGCTCAACAATGTTGTTGTCGTGCCTTCATTCTCTCCTTGTATAACCTCGTGCTCTCGAAAGCAAGAAATCAAAACTCGTCTAGCTCATGCAATTCTGTGACTCTATTTGTTCCCGCAACCTCAATGTCCAGATTTAGCTGTTTCATTGCCCACCAAGCTTTATGTTCTAGTTCCACTAGCAAGTGACAGGGCTTTCCGAACACCAACTTGTATGGTGACATACCAATTGGTGTTTTGAAAGCGGTTCTGTAGGCCCAGAGTGCATCATCTAGCCTTTTCGCCCAATCAGTTCTTGTGGCATTCACAGTCTTGGTTAGCACACTCTTTATTTCTCTATTCGACATATCGACCTATCCACTGGTCTGAGGATGATATGGGGTTGCCACCCTGTGGCGCACATTTTACTTTGCTAGCAATTTCTCAAAGGCTCAATTGCAGAAGTGAGTGCCAGCGTCACTGATAATAGCTCTCGGGATCCTGAAACGGGTGAATATATTCTTTTTCTAAAACCCCACCACCACCCTTGCATCATTGGTGGGGAGTGCTATAGCTTCCACCCATTTGGACATGTAATGTACATCAGCAAGTATGTACTTATTGCCAAAGGAGCTGATGAAGGGGCCCATGAAGTCTATCCCCCATACATCAAACACTTCAACCTCTTGAATTGGGTTCATGGGCATCTCATGGTGACGGGAAATGTTCCCGGTTCACTGTCATTCATCACAGCCCTTAACGCATTGACATGCATCCTTAAACAATATTGTCCAGTAGAACCCGGCTTTTAGATCTTTTGCTATCGTCCTGACTCCTCCAAAATGTCCGCCATATGCCGATGTGTGACATGCCTGCAAAACAAAAGATTGTTCTATCTCGGGGACACACCTCCGGATCATATTGTCAACACAAATTCTAAACATATAAGGTTCATCCCAGTAATACATGTGGCAGTTACGATAAAACTTTTTCTTTTGCACAGAGGAAAGGTCATAGGGAACTATACCGCTTGCCAGATAATTTGCAAAGTCTACATACCATGGCACTTCCTCAAGGCTTGTGGTGAGTAGCTGCTTGTCCGGAAAAGTTTCCAGAATATCCTCTGCCTTAACTGAGTTTTTAGCTCCTTCAAGTCGCGATAGATGATCATCGACCTGGTTTTTCGTGCCCTTACGGTCACGAATCTCCAGGTCGAACTCTTACAATAATAGAACCCAACGAATCAGGTGTGGTTTGGACTCCTTCTTTTCAATCAAGTACATGAGAGCAGCATCATTAGTATATACAATTACCTTAGATCCAATCAAGTATAATCTGAACTTGTCAAATGCGAACACCACAGCCAGCATCTCCTTTTCAGTCACAGTGTAGTTTAGCTGGGCTCCACTCAACGTTCTACTGGTGTAGTAAATCGGGTGCATTAGCTTGTCTTTCCTCTATCCTAGCCGTCACGCCACTACATAGTCACTGGCGTCACACATGAGTTCGAATGGTTGCTTCCAGTCGGGGGCAACAATGATGGGTGCTGTGACTAGCCTCTTCTTCAACTCCTCGAATGCTACCCTACAATCATCAGAAAGCATGAAAAGCTGATCTTTTTCTAACAACTTACAAAGAGGGTGGGCAATTTTTGAAAAGTCTTTGATGAATCTCCAGTAGAAACCGGCATGCCCGAGGAAGCTCTAGATTGCCTTGAGTGATGTGGGGTGGCAGATTTGCTATCACATCAACTTTATCATGATCCACCTCGATTCCCTTGCTTAATACCCGGTGTCCCAAGAATATACCCTCTTGTACTATGAAATGACACTTTTCCCAATTAAGTACAAGGTTAGTCTCGATACATCATTTCAACACTCGGGTCAGGTTTGTAAGGCACTCATCGAATGCGTTTCCTATCATTGAGAAATCATCCATGAAACCTCCATTATGTCTTCAACCATGTTGGTGAATATGGCCATCATGCACCTTTAGAATGTGGGAGGTGCATTGCATAGGCCAAAGGCATCCTACGGAAGGCAGAAATCCCATAAGGACATGTGAACGAAGTCTTCTCTCTGTCCTCTGATGCAATGGAGATTTGGTTTAACCCTGAGTAACAATCAAGAAAATAGAAGTGGGACCTCCCTGGCAGTCTGTCAAGCATCTGATCAATGAAGGGAAGGGGGGAAGTGGCCTTTCCGGGTGGCCAAATTCAATTTCCGATAGTCTATACAAATTCTCCAGCTAGTGACAGTTCTTGTAGAGATCAGCTCATTGTTATCATTTTTTACCATTGTCATACCACCCTTCTTAGGAACATATTGCACCGGGCTAAAACAGTTGCTGTCAGAGATAGGAAAATGATTCTCGCATCCAACCACTTAATGACCTCCTTCTTCACCACTTCCTTCATGTTGGGGTTCAGCCTTCTTTTGTGCTCCCTGGAAAGTTTGTGCCCCTCTTCCAGCTGAATTTTATGCATACAATATGCCGGGCTGATCCCCTTAATGTTTGCCATAGTCCACCCAATGGCAGTCTTGCACTCCGGGAGTACTTGCAAAAGTTGTTGTGCCTTTGCATCTAACAAACTAGACGAGATAATAATAGGTAATGTGGATTTAGGTCCTAGGAACACATACCTGAGATGGGCAAGCAATGGCTTCAACTCCGGCTTTGGTGGTTCTTCTATGGATGGCTTGGCTGGAGGAGTTTCTCTTTTTTCTAAGTACCGGGGCTTGAATTCAAGTGATCTCTCCCAAAACCCTCTGCCCTCTAGAGCCAGCACCCATTCTGTCAATTCTTCCCCATTCACCTCATCTAAATTCATAAGACATGCAACAAGAGGATCCTCAATAGTCAATGTCTCATCATCCTCTTCCACGATTACATCCACAGCATCAATAAGAAAATAATTGGCGAATTCACTTGGTCGCCTCATAGATTTCTACATGTTGAATGTTATCACCTTATCGTTCAACCCCATCTTGAGCTCCCTAGTTCACAATCAATAAGGGCTCCCCATGTGGCCAAGAACGGCCTTCCCAAAATTATGGGAATTTCTTCATCCACTCTACAATCTAGAATCACAAAATCTGCAGGGAACACAAATTTCCCTACCTGTATCAACACGTCATCCAAAATACCTGAGGGTCTTTTCACAGTTATGCCAGCCAGCTACAACAACATAGATGTGGGTCTAGCTCTTCGAATCCCCAACCTCTTATGAATCGCCAGGGGCATAAGATTTATACTAGCCCCTAAATCACAAAGTGCCTTGGCAAAGGCAAAGTTACCAATGGTGCAGGGAATTGTGAAACTCCCTGGATCAGGCAACTTTTCAGCAATTGGTCTAGTCACCACAGCACTGCTGGTCTGAGTTAGAGTCATTGTGGCCAAGTCTTGGAAGTCGAATTTTCGGGACATCAAGTCCTTTATCATTTTGGCATAACCAGGCATCTCCTTCAAAGCACAAATCAATTGAATATTTACCTAAATTTGTTTCAACATCTCCAAGAATTTCTTGTATTGTTCCTCTTTCTGGTATTTGGCTAGCCTCTGTAGAAATGGTGCTGGAGATCTCTTCTTCTCATTGATTTGGGTTTTCTATTTTTCAGACAATTCCTCAACTACCAGTTCCTGGGCTATCTCAGCTTCTTGCTCAGCCTCAATCTGTGTGCTGGTTTCTTCCTGGGCAGCTATACTGTCACCTCTATTAGTTTTGCTGAATCATCTAGCTCAATGGGCACTGGTACAAGTGTCTCAGCATGTCTGCTTTTGCGAGCCCTGTATTTCTCCAAGTTTAGGTCTCTGCAATTACGTAGACTCACTGCCATCAGCTGCTTTGGGCCTTGATCTTTTGGATTTACCTGAGTGTCTACATTTGCACTTCAAGGTCTAGCCTATTTGCGTGCATCTACTCTTTCACTCATTTTTGCATTTGACCCAATAACTTGCTGCATCATTGCCTCGAGTCTAGCAAACCCATTTTTCTATCTCCCACCATGTTGCTGCTGAGGAGGATGATAACCCAGCTACTGATTTTGGTTGTTGTATCCCTATGGCCTTTAGTAGGGTGCCACATTATTGTGATGTCGCATGGCTGCCATATTTCCATTGTTGTGTTGTAGCTGGACTGCCTGTAAGGCTGATTTGGTTGGCCCCAATTCTGACCACCATGTCTCTGACCCCTATAATTAGACACATAATTCATGTCCTCGGGGTAATGATGATTATCACTTTCTGCATTCCAGTGGCTACCAATTGGCTGATAATGCAAGATGTGCATAAGCCCCCATTGGTCTCATCTACAATATGCAACTACTGCTTCTGCCGTGACTCTTCCACCTTTTTGGTGAGTATGCTCATTTGTGTCATTAAGGTGGTCATATTTTCAGCAAGAGTGTTGGCTGGATCTAAGGGCACTGAGTGAACTACTGGAGTGATAGGTGCATTCCTGGTTGTCCACCCCGAATTCTGTGCCATCTTGTCAAGCAGGATCTGCCTTTCTCTTCATGATATGCTCAAGAATGCTCCACCAGCTGAAGCATCAATATTTGCCTTCACGCTTTCTGTCAAACCCATGAAAAACCTCTGCCCCAACATCTGCTCTGGAATACCGTGGTATGGACATATAACCAACATCCCTTTGAATCATTCCCATGTTTCTTGCAATGTTTCTATTGGTTTCTTTCGGAAGCTCAAATTTTCATCTATTTGCTGAGCAGTCTGGTTTGGTGGATGTAAC
Organism: Nicotiana tabacum; assembly: GCF_000715075.1. Taxonomy (NCBI): domain Eukaryota; kingdom Viridiplantae; phylum Streptophyta; class Magnoliopsida; order Solanales; family Solanaceae; genus Nicotiana; species Nicotiana tabacum. Next base: position 87,867,010 of record NC_134084.1, read on the forward strand.
TTATTCACAAATTGCTTGACTAACTCCTCCCAAGTCATGTTGGAATTAATGGGGAGTGAATTTAGCCAAGTCTGGGCAGCTTCTGTCACTGAGAATGGAAACAACAACAGCTTTATTGCTTCCTAAGTTACGTTGGGTTGCCTTTGAGTTTTGCAGATTGACAGGAAATTCTTCAAGTGCTGTTGAGGATCTTCAATGTATGACCCCGAAAACAAGAGCAACATATTGTTAGCCCCCATTTGGCCATACATTTTGGCAAGTTTTTTTCAAAATTTTTTTGAAAACATTGTTTGTCCATAGATTAGTGATTTGTTTTTGAAATATTTCTGAAAATATCTTTCAAGTTTCCAAAATCTTGTTTATGGTAGATTTTGGGTGAAAATCAAGTTCCTACTCACAAAACTTCAAATTTTTTTCAAATAAAATGCATGTCCAAACATAATTTCAACTTCCAAAAATTATTTTTTAAAACTACTTCAAAAATTATTTTTCAAGTTTCAACTCAATCTATGTCCAATCGCTAGCTTAGTGATTTGAAAAGATTCAGCCTGTATCAGCAGGATTAATATCGCTGTGGCCAAATTCTCTGTTGTGGGTTGTGCCCAGTCATATAGAGGAGCTTCTGGTACAAGAGGCTCTACTACCTGCGCAGCTGGGTCTACCTCGCGATCCCCCATGTTTGGTTCAAGTTGTTCAGTTGATTGTTGTTGTTTGTTTTTCCGGTTGGCCCGATTCAAGGCCTTGAAAACTTTCTTGAGATCTGATAATGCTTCAAACACTTCACCAGTTGTCGGTAAGTTTCTAGGCATGCACCTGTACAACCAATTTAACAAACGTTAAAATTTTAATATATGGATTGAAAATAAAGAAAACTGACTCCACTAAGAATTTTTGTATTTCTTTCAACTGTAATTGATAACACCCTTAATTCCCTGGAAACAGCGCCAAAATTTGATCACACCTAACTATGCCTTATAAAAAGGACAAGTGGGCATTGCAAATATTATCCGGGTATTTAGCGAAGAGTCGAATCCCACAGGGAATTAACCTACCAATTACTTTTGTCAGACTCACTGAATTCTCTATAATCAACTTCCCAGATATTTTGAATAACACTTGGTGATATTTCTATGAACTATAACTGAATAAAATTAAATAAATTAAAAGCTAACTATGACTGAGTTGTAAACAAATAAGAGAAGGATTTAAGGTTGTGATTTCCTTTATTTATGGAATTCCTTCCTGTTATGTGTCGCATAGATTTACCTAATCGTCTCTATAGATCATGAGCACTCTTACTACCATAAATCTATCCCGAGTAATTACGACATTTACTAGACGCACTCTCCCGAGTTACGCTAGCTGGATTTTATTACACCCCACTTAGATCACACCCAAGGTTTCTTTATCCCTAATTCCACCTTTAAACCCTCGGTTATTGATTCCTCATACACTTTGGGAGTGCTGTTGTTCAACAACTACCTAAATATGCACTCTCTCACGAGAAATACGTATTAAATAGGCACAGCTAATTGAGGATCCTATCAATTAACTACAACAAGAACGTAGTTGAACAAATAGAGATTAAACTGGAAAAACTATATTAACACACCAAGAAGTTCATCCCTCAATAGGTTCCATCAAAACCCTAGAATAAATAATTAGCTATTCATAATCGTGTTCATAATAACAACAAAAAAATTCAACATGAATGATAAATACAAAACGAAGAAAGATAGAACTCGATGTCGAATTATCCTTCTTGCCTCCTGCCTCTTCTTGCCTTCAACAAAACTATAAAAACCTTGATAATGTCTTTTTGGGCGAGCTAGACCTCTTATAAGTTAAGTGGACTTACCCCCAAATTTCCAAGTTTACCCCTGAACTTTCTGCGCTCCGGAGTGACTAGCATGGTCACGCTCGAACCACGCTAGTGGCCGCGCATGTGGCCAAGTACACTATCCCATTTTTCTGCTCTAGCGCGGTCGTGCTAAGGCCGCGCTTGACCCACGCTAGAGTGAATCAGCATTTTCTCTCTTCTTTTCTTTCTTCTTTTATACGTACTCAGCTCCGAGGGGATTATCTTGCTTTAATTTAGCTCCAAACACTGTCCTATGTCCTCATAGGCACAACTTACTCCTGCAAAACATGAAATTCACTATTTTATCGTCATTTAACCTTCCTAGAACGGTGAAGCATAGTTAAGTTGGGGCATAAATAGTTGCCAAACTACATGAATCTAGCCTATTATCAGTACCTATTTGTGGGGGCTACGTACGTACGAGGTGACGAGAGTCTGTACGTAGCTACTACTTATGCTATTGTCCGAGTAGTTTAGGACCCGTATCATGCTATACTTGAAATGTTTGCGCCCCTACTTGTTAATTTAATTTCTTAAGTTATGTTGGATTTTGATAAAAGAATTTTAAAAGTTTAATATCACTTACTTGAAGTTGTGAATGAGACACTTGACTGTAAATGTGAATTTGTGCTTTCTTTAAAAATATTTGCTATTTGTGGAGCATGCCGAAGGCCTCGGTAAAAGATAGATGCATCTATGGTTCATGTCGTTCGACCCTCGATAGTGCACAGTTTAAATATTATATTGGATCGAACAGTACGACCTCGTCATAATTTGCATATGATAATTCTTTGGAAACTATTAATAATTTATATTACTTAAATGTCATGAAATGCAAGCTGTTAAATGATGAAATTAAACTTGGGATTTAATATTTGTGAAAGAAGAATTTATTATTTCTTTTTATTGAGATTTCAGTATTTTTCATGAAATCCATGCTTAGGATAAAATTTTATTATATTATCGTTAGCCTCTAGTAAATGTCAAGTCCACCCCTCGTTACTACTTCTTCGAGGTTAGACTGGATACTTACTGGGTACATATTATTTATGTACTCATACTACACTTCTGTACTTTATTGTACAAGATCTGAGGCAGGTGCATCTGGTTACCAGTCTGGCACGCATCTTTGATCCCCGCTACGAGATTTACGGTGAGCTGCCCTTCCGAGCCGTACTGCAGCAGTCGAAGTCTCTCCATTTGTTATATTTTCTTTTTATTCCATTTCAAACAGTAAACTAGTATTTTTTTGTATATTCTACTAGAATGCTTATACACTTGTGACACCGAGTCTTGGCACACACTAATAGACTTATGATTTTGGGTTTTATTTCTAAAGTTATGATTTCGTTTAGCTGCTATTGTTTTGTTCTCTTTAAAAATCCATTATTCATTAGATTTTTTAAATGTAAGGAAAGTTAGTTGTTTGGAAAGTTAAACAAAAGTGAAAATCACTAGATTGTTCATTGTTCGCTTGTTTAGCAATGGTGTTGGGTGACATCACGGCCTAAACTAGAATTGGGTCATGACAACATTAATAACTTGAGAAATCTATGTTCAACCGCATCGAAAATATAATCCGCAAGCTAGTTAAATTTTCACTACTCTCATGGGAGCGAGTCGTTCGCCTCGATAGGTTAATAGATATATCTATGGTCCGTGCCATTCGACTCTCGGCAGTGCACATTTTACATTTATATGTTGGATCGTGTCGTACGACCTCGGCATGATTTTCACATGATAGATATTTGGAACTAATGATAATTGATATTGTTTCATTGGTTTTAGACATAAATTGTAAATGACGAAAATAAATTTGGAAATTTCCTATTATAAAAAGAATTGCTTACTTACCCCTTGTTATTGGGTTTTCAGATGTTTTATACAATTCATGCTTAATTATAATATCGGTATCTTATTGTTAGCCCATAGTAAGTGTTGGAGTCGACTCCTAGTCACTACTTATTCGAGGTTAGACTGGATACTTACTGGGTACGCGTTAATTTACGTACTCATACTATACCTGCTGCACATTTTTGTGCAGGTACATATAAATCTAGTGGCCTCGTGAGCGCAGAGGTGTGGTTAATGAAAGGACTTAGGTGAGTAGCATCCACTAGTTTGTATTTCGAACAGATGATGTATTTTATCTTACTCCCTAGTTGATGCTCACACTTGTGACACCGGATTTTGGAAGTGATTATGGGTTGTTCAATATTTTAATTACAAAAATATTATCATTCATTCTGTAAGTTCTATCTTTCACTATTGAATTGAAGGAAATTATGATTTCAAAATACTAAAATAAGTAATCAAGTTAATCATTTATTGTTGGCTAGCCTGAGAACCGTGTTAGGTGCCATCACGGCCTTTACTGTATTTTCGTCGTCACATATGATCTTTATTATCTCGCTCAACGAGTATTTATATTTACATAAAAAAATAGAAAAATACAACTAATACATATTTACAAGTAACAGTAAAGAGAAAAGGAAAGTGGGTTAGCTCACCTTATTGGGCCAACTGTGCATATGGCTAAGTGTTTATTCTGGGCTCTAACTCCCCCCTCAAGTTTGAGGGTGGAGAAATGCCAAGCTTGCAATGAATACCATAATGCAACTGACTAGGCAAGGCCTTAGTCATAATATCAGCAGTTGACGTATAGTTGAAACAAAATGTAAGGTAATAAGCCCAACTGTGATGCATTCACGCACATAATGACAATCAGTCTTGATATGTTTAGTGAGCTCATGGAAAATATGTTTCTTGGATATGTTGAGTACAGTCTGACTATCGCAATATACAGGTACAGGACTGGAGATGGCAAAACCAAGATCACCTAGTATCTGACCAACCAAGCCACCGCTGCAGCCAGTTTTCTCAAGGCCCTATACTCAGCCTCAGCTGAAGATAAGGAGATGGTAGGCTATTTCATACTTTTCCGAGACACAGGACTGCCACCAAGAGTGATATAAAACCCTCTCACAGACTTGCGAGATATTGCACAAGAGCCCCAATCAGAATGAGAAAAACCCACAAAAGACGTATCATCAGAACTAGAGAGCAAAATACCTTATGTGAAATCATGCAAAAGATATCTTAGAACATGAATAGCAACCATCATATGAGGTACCTGGAGCCTCTGAAGGAACTGGCTTAGATGTTGGATAGAAAATGAGATATCAAGTTTTGTGTGTTGCAAGAAATTTATCTTCCCAATTAGCCTTTTGTATACACTTGGATCAGAAATAGGAGCTCATATGTCTAAAGTAAGAAGGATCCAAGGGTGTAGAAACAGGGAAGAAGTGATGACAATTGAACTCTTGAAGGAGGTCAGTGGTGTATTTGTGTTGACTCATCATGTACCCTTGGGTGCCGGGAAATCTCCAATTTACAAAGTAACGAACCAAACCTAGATCCTTGATTTTAAATTGAGTGTCCAAGAACAGTTTCAAAGAATTTAATTTAGAGATGTCATCACTAGCAAGCAAAATATCATCAACATACAATTCTAAGACAACTAGAGAACCAGAAGACGACTTTGTGAAGATTGAATAGTCATTAAGAGTAGAAATGTAGTCTCTGGATTGCAGAGCTTTAGACAGTTTAGAAAACCATTGTCTAGAAGCCTGCCTGAGGCTATATAAAGACTCTTTGAGCCTTCAGACCATTGGAGGAGATTTAGAATTAGAGTAGACATCCATCCTAGGTGGAATCTTCATATAAACTTCCTCATGAAGGTCACCATAAAGAAAGGCATAGTTGGCATCTAACTGAAAGACAGTCCAGCCTCTCTTTACAGCTAAGGTCAGGAGACATTTGATGGTTATCAGCTTGACAGTAGGGGAAAATATCTCAGCGAAGTCAATACCTTCTCTCTGAGTATCACCCCTGATAACAAGCCTTGTTTCATACCTTTCAGTAGAACCGTCTGCCTTTTGTTTAATCTTGTAAATCCAACTTGCAAGGGATGGCCTTTTTGTGAGGAGGAAGGGGAACAATGTACCAAGTTTGATTGGACTCAAGGGCCTGAAATTCTTTTAGCATTGCCTCTTGCCAAGCAGGATGAGAAGCTACTTAATATTGAGGCTCATGCACATGCAACTCAGTTTGGGACACCTTAGATACTGCAGAAATGGGAACATGTGGAAGGACAAAATTGGAGACATAGTCCTTGAGGTAGAATGGTTGGGTAGTAGGTCTGGTGGATTTTCTAATAGCAGAAGCAGGTGGAGAAGGTTAGTCAGCATTATGTGAAGGAAATTGAAAGGCAGAAGAAGAATGAGAAGGAGAGGAATGAGGAGAGGTAACAGTAGAAGGGAAGGACCAGTTGCAGCATGAACATTTGTTGTAGCAGTATGAGGAGAAGAATCAACATCTACAAAAGGTGGAAAAGAAGAGGAAGTGGCCGTGGAGGAGTCTGCTGAACCACAAGGGAAAATATGTTCATGAAATACCTCATCCCTAGAGTAGAAAATAAAAGAGGTGGAGAGGTTCATAAGTTTGTAATCCTTTTTGCCACAGGGGTACCCCAAGAAAAGGCTATGTATGGCTATAGATTGGAACTTGTCCCTGCCAATCTTGGGGGAAGTAGCAAAGCATAAACAACCAAAAGACTTCATATAAGTATAAGAAGGAGGATGCCCATGTAGTTTTTCGAAAGGAGAAATGTTGTTTAAGACAGTCAAAGGCATTCTATTAATTATGCAGGTAGAAGTTAGAATACAGTCACCCCAGAATTTAAGAGGGAGTTTAGATTGGAAAAGAAGGGCTCTAGATACTTCCAATAAGTGATTATATTTCATTTCCAGAACTCCATTTTGTTGTGGTGTGTGTGGTATGGTTGTTTGGTGTAAAATACCCTGATTGATAAAGAAAGTAACAGCCTCAAAACTACTGCCAAGTTCATAGGCATTATCAGATCTGAAAGTTTGAACTAAGGATTTAAAGTGCACTTTGACCATAGAAGTAAAGGCTTTTAGTATAGAAAGAGCATTGCCTTTACATGATAAAACATAGGTCCAGGTAGCCCTGCTATAGTCATCATTTAAGGTCAAGAAGTATATAAAGCCATTATAGGTTCTAGTATTGTAAGGTCGTCCCCAAAAATTTGAATTAATTGAAAGAGAACAGTGGAATGAATATGACTATCATGAAAAGGTAACCTTTGTTGCCTAGATATTAGGCAAACAGAACAAATAAAAGATTGTTTGGAAGTCATTTTATCATATAGAAAATGAATAGATGTCATTCTTTGAAAAGGCATATGTCCTAGCCTTTGATGCCAAACCAAATCCATCATATTTATAGTAGGTGTCTAATTACATAGAAGAGTATTTATAGAAATTGGAAGACAATAAGACTTATTACAAGAAACAGAAGTGGAAAAAGCAGAAGAGACATTTTGGGATAGGAACAAATCAACATCGGGATGCAGATAGTACAATCTCCAAGAAGCCTTACCAATTACCAGCGATCTTTTCAGAGAAAAGCCCTATAATGAACAATTAACTTTGGTAAGAATAGCTATGCAATCCAACTCAGAGATTAATTGGTTTATAGAAATAAGATTAAAATAAAAGAAAGGTACACGAAGGACATTAAGCAAGGTTATATCATGTCTGAGATGTAAAGAACCAGTTGACAAAACCGTAACTTTATATCCATTAGGTAGAGTAACAAGAAAGGGTTTAGGCAAAGGCACAAGGTTGTGAAATAAGTGTTTGTGTGGAGTGATGTGATTTGTTGCCCCTGAGTCTAATATACAAGGATTTACACCTAACTAAGAATATGTACATATATGAGAAGCAACAGAATCTACAGCATAAGCAGTGAACAAACCTACAAAATGTGCAAATCCAGGTACCTCAACATAGAAATTATCAGAACCAACACCAGGAGACCAATGGACTTGCTGGAATAAAGTCATCAGGTGATGTTATTGTTCCTTGGTGATACCATGAGTAGAGTTCTCAGTAGATAGTTGTGAAGAAATAGTATAATGGTTGGGTGGAATGTCAGACTGGACACATACGGTTGATTTCCTGCCTTTGGTAAACTTGAAATCCGCAAGAAAACAATGAAGTTTGTAGCATTTATCCACTGTGTATCCAGGTTTCTTGCAATATTTGCAAGAAACAAAATAATTATTCTTCGTGGAATCAAAATTGATCCTTTGGTTGAAATTTTTATTTGGTGCAATTGAAGATACAGAGAAGGTGGCAGACTCATTGGAGAAGTTTTGAATTGAGGTTTGAGTTTCTCTTTGGTTCACATCTTGTTGCAAAAGAGAGTAAGATTTGCTTATTGGTGGTAAAGGATTCATGATCATGATAGCACTCTTCATAGTTGAGTAAGAGTCATTCAGCCCATTTAGGAACTGGAAGAGTTTTTAATCTTCTATAAACTTGGGAAGAGATCCACAAGAACATATGGGCCCTACATTTGAGGAATTCAATTCATCCCAAAGACTTCTAAGTTTGGTAAAGTATGTGGCAATGTCAATATGACCCTTGGACAGTTGAACTAATTTTTCTTTGAATATGAAGGTATTTAGACCCATTTGACTGCCCAAATCTTTCATTGATGTCAGTCCAAACCTCCCTTGCAGTCCTAAAGCACGTATCACTAGTGTCTATGCCTCTAGAAACATATTTGGTGATCCAAGACTTGACCATATCATTACACCTTTCCTAATAAGAATAATAGGGAGAGTTGGTAGAAGGTTGGGCAATACTCCCATCTAATAGGCCTAGATTGTTTTAGCAAAAAGAGAAGTAAGCATGCTACTTCTCCATAGTACAAAGCCATGTCCATTGAATGGGACATGTACTTGTTAACTACCCGGATTGTATGGCTGGTGCACATAGAAAGGATGAGAAGGATCTAGTGTGAAGTGTGTGAAACCCTTAGGAGTGGAAACTAGAGGAGAGGTGAGGTTATCCACATGATTACCCATATTATCTCCTAACTAAATCAACGAAGGGAAACTATAGTATGTACAACTATTTCTCTCTATAACAGCCTCGTTTGTTCCAGATTTATTTAGTTGTTATAATGAAGTACTATTATAGAAAACATATATTATAGCATAGCATGAAAATTGTTTCCAAAAGAAACTTGACTTTTATAATGAATATTTGTTATATAATGATGATGTTATAGAGAGGTCTGACTGTAATAGGCAAACATGCTTAAAATTAATAACATGCAAAATGTTGTAGACATGAATTCTCACATAACATAACCCTGAATCATATCAATATGAACTTCAAAAGTGTAGATTAGAGCGATATTACCAGCCTTCTTCCCAAAAACCCGAAGAAGTACGGTCTTCATACACACCGCAAACCCTAGCTTGTATTTACCCACAAATTCGTCGAATACATCACAAAACCCGGAGTTTATCCTGATGTAGATTATGTAGAGAGAGATTCCAGCATAACCCCCAAAATTTTGGTCCAGTAGTAACAGATTCACCAACGCCTCGAACTTTAACCAAAAATTGATTCTGGTGAAATCATCAACCGATTTACCATTGAAGATGAAGCTCATGTGACGAGTAATCAGAATCCCAGCTCTGATACCATGTCAATGTGAAGCTAATTGAGCTATGGCATAATCAGTGATAGAAAACTCGAAAAGGGTCGAGAGAAGAGAGAGGAAGATGAGATGATATGTGGAAAATAAACCATCTGATCTTTGTTATCTCACTCGAGGAGTACTTATATTTACAGCAAAAAAATAAAAAAATACAACAATTACATATTTACAAGTAACCAGTAAAGTGAAAAGGAAAGTGGGCCACCATGGTTGGCTAGTTGTGTGTGTGACTAAGTGTTCATTCTAGGCTCTAACACTAAATTACATAAAACCTGTAAAGTGGAAGTAAACAACATTAAAAACACTATTTTATCAGCAAAAATGTAAGATTAAAGAAGAGTATTTATCAATTGCTCAAACGACTCACCGCCATGTCATTGGCACTTTGTGAATTCCACGTCAGAAGATAAAAAATTTCATTGTGTAAAAATGGAGTTTGATTTGTGAATTTTCTAGAAATAAACTTTTAGAGCCTTTTTGGAAAGCCACCTAGGAATTGGATTTGTGTGTAACTGAGTGTAATTATACAGTTTGACATGTTTGTTTGGCCAAGTAATTACCTGATCAACATGGATTGGGTGTGATTGGAGGGGTGTAATCACACTCTCCAATTCTCAAAGAGGATGTGTGTCACGACCCGGATTTCCCACCATCAGGATAATGATGGCGCCTACTCTTGAAAGCTAGGCAAGCCAACAGATACATTTCTAACGCATTAATTATTAACCCAAACACTAATAAATTATAACTAAAACTAAGCAGATATAAAGTGCAGAATTTCATAACAGCTCAAAGTTATAAAACAAGGCTACCCCAATGATCTGGTGTCACAATTTCACGAACATCTAAGAATTTGTACAAACACTTGTTTAAAAGAAATACATTTGTTCTCGAAATGAAAAGAGACAGGAAATCTATAACGGAAGGAAGGGGACTCCAGGGTTTGCGAACGCTGACAGATGTACCTCGGGTCTCCTGTGGACCGAAGGCAGCAACCCAAACTCTACTCACGAGGTTCGTCACCAAAATCTACATAGGAAGTGCAGAGTGCAATATCAGTTAAACCGAACCCATGTACTGGTAAGTGCCGAGCCTAACATTGGCAAAATAGTGACGAGGCTAGGACACAACAAACAACATAAACTCGTGCAGTTAAATAATATACTAACAGAATAACAATAATAGAAGCTAAACAGAAATTAACGTGAAGGGGCAACATGCTATGGGGGTACCAGAATAAGGAATCACAGTAGTAATAGAAATTAAACAATTTGTGCACTTGAACCGATAACAACACATAATCACAGCAAACAGAAAATGCACGGCATCACCCTTCGTGCTTTTACTCTCAATTCTCACCAGGCAGTCAATAATAGAAATGTGCATGACATCACCCTTCATGCTTTATCACTCTTCCTCCCATATGAATAATAGAAATGTGCACGATATCACTCTTCATGCTTTATCTCTCTTCCTCACGCTATGCATAAATATAAATGTAAATGTGCACGGCATAACTCTTCGTGCTTTATCACACTTCCTCACCATATGAATAATATAAATGTGCACGGCATCACCCTTCGTGCTTTAACACTCTTCCTCACCATAACAACAACAGAAACAACAACAACCCGGTAAGGGCACCACAATCAAAGAACATTGTTTCATCATTTAATTTCACAATAAAAACCCAAACTTGAGCCAATACTCACACAATATCCAAACCAAGAACAACATAGTAAAACTTGTTAACATGAACAATAACTTGCTTAAGCAGGAAATATACATATAAAGAAGCACAATGGTCGCAAGAATAGAACTCACTCACATGCTATGACCTGACAACGATGTATATATACTCGTCACCACACCTATACGTCGTACTAAACAACTAACAAGTAGAAAATAGGACAAACAATACCTAATCTCTCAAGCTAAGGTTAGCCACAACACTTACCTCGATTATACGGCCACAATCAAAACTCATTTACCACTTTACCTCTCGATTCCACCTCCAATCTGCTTGTATCTAAGCATAATTAACTTAATAACATCAATAAATGCTAAAGAACTCAATTCCAATGCTTAATTATATGTTTTCCAACATTTTCCCAAAAGGTCAAAAATCGACCCCGGACCCGCTTTGTCAAAACTCGAACTTCGGACCAAAACTCGATTATCCATTCACCCTCGAGCCGAGATATGCAATTTGTTTTGGAATCCGACCTCAATTTGAGGTCTAAACCTCCAATTTATAAAAATTCCTAATTCTACCCAAACCCCCAATTTTTATCATACAAATCTTAGAATTTTGGTTGGAAATTTACGAAATTTGATGGGAAAGTGAAAGAAATTGGGTTAGGATCAGTTACCAAAGTTTTGGGGAAGATTTGGTCTTGGGAGAATTGCCTCTAGGGTTTTAGGATTTGAGAAATGTGAAGAATGAGCGAAAATCCCGTCTAAGTTTCATTTTGAACAAATGCAGATGTCGCAATTGCGACCAGAGCTTCACAATTGCAAAGCTTGCAATTGCGAGATAGGCGTTGCAAATGTGAACCTGCTGCATGTCTGCTACCGTTGCAATTGCGAACCTTTGGTCGCAATTGTAAAGGCTGCCCCTCCCTGATGACTTTGCAAATGCGAACTATGCTGGCCTAGGGATTCCTCGCAATTGCGATAAAGCCCTCACAATTGCCAAGAATGTGAAGCTCGCAAATGCGAAGCCTAATCTCGCAATTGCGAGATCAGAGCCTGCAACAAATACCAGATGTAACAGCATATTTTTTCTAAGTGTAAACTCACTCTGTGGCCTATCCAAAACTCACCCGAGCCCTAGGGGATCTAAACCAAACATGCATAAAAGTATAGAAACGTCATACGGACTTGCTCGTGTGATCAAAACGCCAAATTAACATCTCAAGCAACGAATTTAACACCAAAACTCATGATTTTCTTAAGAACACTTGAAATTTATATTTTCGCAATCGACGTCCAAATCACGTCAAATTAGTTTTGTTTCTTACCAAATATCACACACACGACTTAAATATTATATCAAATATGTATCGTGCTCCGGAACAAAAATACAGCCCCGATACGAACGAGGTCACACACTATTCCATTTCTAAAAATCCTTGTATTTTCCAGCAAACAATTTTCTTCAAAAATTCATTCTTCGGGCTAGGGACCTCGGAATTCGTTTTCGGGCATACGCTCAAGTCCCATATTTTACTACGGACCATACGGAACCGTCAAATCACGGGTCTGGGTCCATTTGCCAAAAATGTTGACCGAAGTCAACTTTAATCAATTTTAAAGGTAAAATTCAATATTCTTCTTAAATGTTTTCACATAAGGGCTTTCCAGATATACGCCCGGACTGCGCACGCAAATCAAGGAGAGACAAAAGGAGTTTTTTATGTCCTCAGAACACATGTTTTACTTCTAAAAGAAGAGATGACCTTTTGGGTCATCACATTCTCCACCTCTAAAATAACCATTCGTCCTCAAACAGACATAGAAAAGTACTTGAGTCGCTGAAAAGATGGGGATATCGGCTCCGCATATCGGACTCAAACTCCCACATAGCTACCTCAGCAGGCTGACCTCTCCGCTGCCTATGAACTGAAGAGTAACTCTTTGATCTCAACTGTCGAACCTGTTGGTCTAGAATAGCCACTGGCTCCTCCTCGTTGGTGAAATCCTTGTCCAACTGGACAGTGCTAAAGTCTAATAAGTGGGATGGATTGCCGTGATACTTCCGAAGCATGGACTCATGAAATACTGGATGCACAGCTGATAAACCTGGCGGCCACGCAAGTCTGTAAGCCACATCTCCCACACGATCAAGGATCTCAAAAGGTCCGATGAACCTAGGTCTTAGTTTTCCCTTCTTCCCAAATCTCATCACGCCCTTCATGGGCGACACCCGAAGCAATACTCGCTCTCCGACCATGAATGCCACATCACAAACCTTACGGTCGGCATAACTCTTTTGCCTGGACTAAGCTATACAAAGCCTATCCTAAATGATCCTAACCTTATCCAAGGCATCCTTTACTAAATCTATACCCAACAATCGAGCATTTCGAGGCAAACCACCCAACCGGCGACCGACACCACCTACCATATAATGCCTTATAGGGAGCCATCTGGATGCTCGACTAATAAATATTGTTTTAGGCAAACTCTATTAATGGCAAGAACTGATCCCAAGAAGCTCCAAAGTCAATAACACAGGCTCGGGGCATATCCTCCAAAATCTGAATAGTATGCTCGGACTATCCGTCTGTCTGAGAGTGAAATGTTGTGCTCAACTCGACCCGCGTACCCAACTCACGTTGTACTGCCCTCCAGAAATGTGTACCTCGGTCTGAAATGGTAGACACATGCACACCATGAAGGCGAACGATCTCAAGGATATAGATCTATGCCAACCGCTCCGAGGAATAAGAAACTGCCACAGGAATGAAATACGCTAACTTAGTCAGCTTATCCACAATAACCTATACTGCATCGAACTTCCTCTGAGTCTGTGGGATTCTAACAATGAAGTCCATAGTGATACGCTCCCACTTCCGCTCAGGAATCTCAATGTTCTGAAGGACACTAGCAGGTTTTTGATGCTCGTACTTTACTTGCTGACAATTCAAACACCGAGCTACGTATGCAACAATATCCTTCTTCATCCTCCTCCACCAATAATGCTACTGCAAGTTGTAATACATCATAGCGGTTCCCGGATTAATAGAATACTGAGAACTATGGGCCTCCTTTATAATCAACTAACAAAGTCCATCCACATTAGGCACACAAACACGACCCTGCCTCCTCCAAACTCCGTCATCTCCAATTGTAACCTGCTTGGCACCTTCGTGCCACACTGTGTCCCTAAGGATAAGCAAATGAGGATCATCATACTACCGATCTTTGATACGCTCCAACAAGGAAGAATGAGCGACTGTACCAGCTAGAACACGACTGGGCTCAGAAACATCTAACCTCACGAACTAATTGGCTAAATCTTGAACATCATAAGCAAGCGGTCTCTCACCATCTAGAATATACATAAGGCTTACCATACTGGCTGACTTCCTACTCAAAGCATCAGCCACTACGTTGGCCTTCCCAGGATGATAAAAGATGGTGATATCATAGTCTTTTAATAGCTCCAACCACATCCTCTACCTCAAATTTAGCTCCTTCTGCTTGAACAAGTATTGCAAACTCTTGTGATCCGTGAACACCTCACATAACATGCCATACAAATAGTGCCTTCAAATCTTCAGCGAGTGAATAATGGTTGCTAGCTCCAAATCATGAACTAGATAATTCTTCTCGGGAATTTTGAACTGTCGCGAAGCATATGCAATAACCTTGCCATTCTGCATCAACACCACACCAAGTCCAATACGAGATGCATCACAATATACTGTATATGGCCCTGAACATGTGGGCCATACCAACATCGGCATCGTACTCAAAACTGTCTTAAGCTTCTGAAAGCTCACCTAACACTCATCCGGACACCTGAACGGGGCACCCTTCCAGGTCAACCTAGTCATCGGGGCTGCTATAGATGAAAACGCATTCATAAACCGATAATACTAACCTGTCAAACCCAGGAAACTCCGGATCTCTGTAGCTGATGTGGGTCTAGGCCAGTCCTTGACTGCCTCAATTTTCTTAAGATCCACCTGAATACCCTCTACTGATACGACGTGACCCAGGAATGCTACTGAACTCAACCAAAACTCACATTTCAAAAACTTAGCATATAATTGGTTGTCTCTCAGAGTCTAAAGAACGACTCGAAGATGTTGCTCATGCTTATCTTGACTCTGGGAATAGATCAAAATATCATCAATGAAAACAATCACGATGGAATCTATATACGGCTTGAACACCCAGTTTATCAAATCTATAAATGTTGTTGGGGCATTTGTCAACCCAATTGACATCACTAGAAACTCGTAATGCCTGTACCGAGTGCGAAAAGCTGTCTTAGGGACATCGGATGCCCTAATACTCAACTGAAGGTAGCTAGATATCAAATTATTCTTCAAAAACACTTTGGTACCCTGAAGCTGATCAAATAAATCATCAATCCTCGGCAATGGATATTTGTTCTTGATGGTGACTTTGTTCAATTGCCGATAGTCTATGCACATCCTTATCAACCCATCATTCTTCTTAACAAACAACACCGGCACACCCTAGGGCGAGACACTACGTCTAATCAATCCCTTATCAAGAAAGTTTTGCAACTGTTCTTTCAATTTCTTCAACTCTTATTGGGCCATACGATATGGCGGAATAGAAATGGGTTGAGTGCCCAGAGCCAAATCAATGCAAAAAATCAATATCTCTATCGAGTGGCATCCCCAATAGGTCTTGAGGAAATACCTCTAGAAACTCACGAACAACTGGCACAAAATCCATAGAAGGATCCTCAGCACCAGAATCACGAACATACGCCAAATAAGCCAAATACCCCTTATCGACCATGCACCGAGCCTTCATATAAGAGATAACACTGCTGGTAGAATGACTAGGAGTCCGTTTCCACTCCAATTGAGGCAACCCCGACAATGCTAAGGTCACGGTCTTGGCGTGACAATCCATTATGGCATGATAAGGTGACATCCAATCTATTTACCGTGAAAATGGTAACAACAATTAAATTTGTAAATGGGATTCTAAAAATACATGATTTATTCTTGAGCTAGTTTTGAGGGCAGTTTGTATTAAGACTACGCAGTATAACAATAAAATACAAGTTAAATCGAGGCAATAAGCAGACCGAAGGGGCTTGTTGCCCAAGCATGGAGCTGATCGATGGAGGCCTCGAGGCTGAGGCTTGGGTCGGGATCGAGCTATCGGGGAAGGTCGGGGAAGGGATAACAAGCAAAGATACGATTAAGTAAGACTTTTCACGGTCAGTATTGAGCTATATAACGACGAACAGGTTAAGAGATAATGGATATGAGGGTTGCTTCTAGCCAATTCTGAATGATAAAAAGGATGATTGAATATAAACAACTTAGAACTAAGGAGAATGAACAAATTATAAAGAGCGAGAGAATATATTATTGCTTTTTGTAGTCAAATGGAGCTCTCATTTACAAGGTGTTAGTGACCAACTTTCTATAGAAAAGGGGGCCGTCCAAACTTAGTATAGAATCTTTTGACATGACAAAAGAGATGGGATGTGACAGTCCATTAGCTTCACGTCGAGTGAGGGCTGGCATCGAACAACTCGAATAGATCTGATTGACTCTGGGCACACTCTTCGAGCTGATCCCCGCATTCGTCGGGCTTTTAGTAGATGTTCATTCTTGGCAAGGAACCAGTGGGTTTTAATAGGGGACCAACTGACCCAAGATCCCTTGCTTTCGGGACCATTCTCCAGGATATCACTTCGGGGGGGGGGGGGGGATCGGTTCCCCGATTTTTACCGCACACAGATAGTCTTCGCGTTTCTTAGAGGGGAGTGATAAGAAACGATATGAGCACATTATTTCCTAATCCTGGGTAGCGGTATCATCCTGATGGCATAGCCATCCTGTGATAGGTATCGAAGTAATTTTCCTTTTCACTTCTTCAGGGACCTCCAAAAGGTTGTGACCCTCGGAGTCATTGCTATCGATTCAGTTTCTACGAAAGTATTGATTGCGCCTGCCATTACGTTTTTCGAGGGTGTTAATAGCGACGTCGCTTGCTTTGCTATCCCTATAAATGGGGCTATTTGTGGTTACCTTTCTTACTCCCACTTCTTTTGATACCTATCTTTCCTTCCTGCTCTGCTGCTTTGTAGTTCCACCATCTTGATGTGTTCGAGGCCCCAGATTTCAAGTTTTTACGCTATATATGTGCCCTGACTCCTTTTTTTTATCCCTTTTTTATTAGACGAACTCATACCGCCGTGGTGCTGCTACTGTTGCTATTGTTGTTACTGCCGCTATCGCTATCAGCTCGGGGCGATGAGGTAGAGGGCCAACTCCTTCCGATTTTAGGGGGTTCTCCTTTTGGATTATACATCTTTGCTCAAGAGGGGGCTCGGTTTATACACCACTGCTCACCTTCCTCCTTCAGCTCAGTGCGTTGCACCCCTTTTGGATTCCCGGGAGGTGTGGCAGTGGCTCCTACTGGAGGTTGCATCCTGAGCTGGGGCAACGTCTCAAGAAGTGGTCTGGCGGGACTAATATAGGTGGGATTCTCTGTAGCCCGATTTTTCACCCAGCCACTTCTTGTTTTCCTTCCCTCACCTCTCTCCCGTTTGAAGATGCCATTCTAAGGAATCTAGGTGGGGTCCACGAGGGCCTCGGACTTGGAAGATATTGTCTTTGAGGTCATGTGCCTGAGGGGATGATGACAGAGATGCCATAGAAAAGTAGGCTAGACCCTTAGGTTTTCTCTGTATGCATATCTTCGAATTTTTCTTCCATGTAATGACCCCCTCACGGGCCTTTGTAATCATGTGTAAGGACCTCTTGATGGCCGTTGTCTATGTTTTTCTTGTGAATATGAATAATCTACTTCAGACTTCTACTTTCCTTGCTTTTGCTTTTGTTTTTGAATGTCCTCATGCCCTTTGAGGCTTTTTGAATGCTTCCTTTTACTCGCAGACTATCGACATCTGACTCGGGTGCGAGTATTTGGTCCGATAGGTCTGGGTTATCCCTCCCCCCCAACTTACTCGAAGATCAAGCGTTGAATCCCGAGACCTATAGGAATGTTATCTCGAATGAAAGTTGCTTTCGAGTATCCGGGCTCCCTGTTGGTGTTCGATGTAGATATCCCCTATCCAGAATGTATAGGATTGGACTTTGTTCATTCTTGGTTGCTCCTTCGAACCTTTGTGGAGCTTTTTGATTGATAAGATGGTTCGGCATAAGGTTTGTTATGTCCCGACCAAAAAATGGGAATAGTAATATCAGGCTGCCAGATCATTATTGTAAAGGTGAGGGCGATGTCTTCAGACTTTACGATGGCCCTCGAGAGGCGGCCCCACCAAGTGCTGGCGGGTTTAGGGATACTGGTGGTTTTCCAAATGCAACTTCAGGGCGGAGATTTGCCTGCGATAGGGTCATCACAACCGATATCTGGGGGTCGGTTCATAGGAGCGTCTGTCAAGAAGCATCTGCTGGCCGTCTTTCTTTGGCGGAGGCCTTTGTGTGCCAACTTTGTGTTAGCGAAGGCATTGCTGGCCTTTAGGAGCTTTTCTTTATCGTGATGGGGACTTCCGAGGCCGGCTATTATACCGTCGCAGGATATGGCACTGATGGCCGGTGTCCTTGGTTGCTTTTGCACCCTAGGGGGTCGTCGGGATCTGCTTTTAACGACTTCTTTATTTGGGGAAGGCGGAGACCGGGCCTAGGCAAGTCGATCTGCTCGTATGTTCAAACCACACCTTTGATACCCTCATCAGTCATTTGTAAGGATGAAGGGATGTCATTCGGGCTGCATGCCTTGTGTTCTACCGGTTCTATCTGCGATGAAGGTGAATTCAGCATTTGTTTTTTCTTTCTTCCATTGTGGGCGTTGTTGGCGTCGGATGGTCCCTCGGGGGTATGGATGCGCCTCCTTCCGAGGCTGTAGATCTCCAGGCGGGCAGCGTTGATAATGAGATATATGGTGTGCCGGAACCTTTTATCAAGGCGAGACCGCTTCATGCTTCTAAGGAGAATACCTCGACTAAGACGAGTGCCTCTAGGGCCCTTTATATCCAGGGATGGGCCCAAAATATGGGAGCTATTTGATGGAGCAGGTGGCGTTTTCCAATGCGTGCTTCGCCCCTTTTGTCTTTAGAGCTAACCCTCCCCCTTTTCCGTTTATATCAGCTAAGAAAAAGAGTGGATTTTTTGGAGTACCTTAAAGGTCATGTTGGTTTCGCCAGAGCAGCTCATGGGGGGGCTAAGAGGTAATGTGCGGGCTTATGCTCCGGAGGGGACGGATGCCTCGGATAAGGTCTTTGTCTCTCGAAGCTCGACTTCCTTTGTGTCAGCGTCAAAGATCGGTCGGGTATGACCGGGAAACCGAGGGGTGCCGCTGACGTCTAGGCTGGATTGGAGTGAGACCTCGACAGAGGGCAGAAAGTCAAGGAATGTGTTCGTCGTAGATCTGGAGAGGGGTACTCGAGCGTGTTGACGCAAGGGGTTCCGTTGTCCTGGAGGAATTGGCTCGGTCAAGGAGAATAACTGTGGCGCTTGATTATTTCTTGTGGAGGGTGAAATTTTAGCAAGCTGTGGCTTTCTTTGGTGCGGAGAACCGTGGCGCATGATTATTTCTTATGGAGGGAGAAATTTTGGCGAGCTGTTGCTTCGTTTGGTGCGGAGTGTTGATTCTGCCATTTTGTCATTTTGCTTTTGATGCACGCGGAGTTTGCCTGTAGATGGAGAGTGTGCCCCTTTTTGCGCATGCAATATATAAGAAGGAATTTGTAATTTTGTAACTTTAGTACCTTTTTTCTTTGTTCGTTGTTCTCGACCGGGCGGGCCGGTTTTGGACGCTCGGAGGGATCCTAGTAGACTTGGAACTGACCGGAGGTCTTAGGCACTATTTTTGATGTGAATGGGTTTTAGAACTTTCGCGTTTGGCCTGGCTGCTTCGGCTTAGCCTCTAAGTTGTGCTCTGACTTCGACCTTTCCTGTTCTTTGATTTCTTTTGCCCGTATGGGTAGGTATTAGTCATTTTCCTCTTCTATATTTGGGCATTTTGCCATTTTCAGCTGTCTTTTGGGTCTAGTCGCATTTGTGACCCGAGCTGCAATTGCTCTTCAGGATTTATCCAGGCCGCATGGGCGAATGCTGGTGGCTTTTCGAGCTTTGGGTCGAAGTGGCCCTGCGGATACGTGGCCTAGAAATTTAATCCACAAATGGCGGTCTTTTTCGAGTCGTGCCCTTAGGCACCCTACAATTCAATTATTTTGGGTCCAGTCTCCGAGTCGTATTATGACTTCGAGCTTCAATTGGTCTTCGAGCTCTTCCCTACCTGTATGGGCGGATGATGACAGCCCTTTGTGCTCTAGGTTGAATTTGACCTTGCGGGCACGTGGTCCAAAAATTTGATGATGGTATCATTCGGGCCATGCCCTTAGGCACGCTGCGTTTTAACTATCTTGGGCCCAGTCTCTGAGTCGTGTTGCTACTTGGGCTGTAATCGACCATTCAGTTCCTTCGATTCTATGGCTAGCAATGGTGGCTTTTATTCTTCGCCCTTGGGCGTCTTGTAAATTCAGGGTATAGTCTCCGAGTTGCATTGCGATTCGAGCTGTAATCGACCCTTCAGTTCCTTCGATTCTCTGGCTAGCGATGGTGGCTTTAATTCCTCACTGTTGGATGTCTTGTAATTTCTGGGTTTAGTCCTCCGAGTCGCATTGCGATCCGAGCTATAGTCGAACCTTAAATCACATTTAGATTCTGACGACAATAGCACTTGTGCCGCGCCCGTAGGCGTATTGCAATCTTCAGGTCCAGTCTCCGAATCGCGTTGCGATTCGAGCTTTGCTTAACCCTAAATTTTATTGAATTTCTGGCGACGATGGCACTTATGTCATTTGGTCATTGGGAGCTTTTAATATGTGGCACGTAAACTTGTGTAGTTAACTATTTTGGATCCAGTCTCCAAATCGGGTTACGATTCGAGTTCATTTTAATCCTCAAGTTGTCAAGATTTTTAGCTGGCGACAATGGCTCTTACACTTCTGGTCGTAGAGACCTTTCAGTATGTGGACCATAGGCTTGCTTAGATGGCGACAATGGCTCTTATGCTGTTTTTTGCCCGTGGGCTTTGTGTAGGCTTTGTATCCGCTCATTAAGGCTTTTTTGTAATATTTTGCCAGACCCGTCGTCGGTTCTAGAGGAACCTCGATTTCAAGTCATTGTCGGTGATGATTCGAGCATCCCGTAATGTGCATAGCTCATAGGTCAAGTAGATCAACGCTTTGCATTTTTTGGAGCTGACATTGTCGGGGCTCGTTTTTGCCTGTAGAGGGAAGCCTATTTTAACCGGTTCTTTCCGAAGTATATTAGAGTAATGGCTTGCGATTTTTTAGCAACAGCCTGTCATCCTCAAGTCGCGTTATTTGGGCTGTATCAGCCGTTTCGACCGTAGTCGTATGCGTTTGGCCTTAGCCATTTTTGATCCCTTAGTGATACTTTAGGGATTTTCTTGCCTATTGAGGTCTTACAGTTTTATCATGCCTGTTGAGGTCTTACAATTTGTCATGCCTGTTGAGGTCTTACAATTTGTCATGCCTGTTGAGGTCTTACAGTTTGTCATGCTTGTTGAGGTCTTCTAGTTTGTAAAATATATCTGGTTGTGTCGACGCTGCCCGTTAGGGTCTTACAATTTCAGATTTTTCTAGTTGAGTGGCGATTGATAGTTGTCTCCGAGTCATCGAGTATGTTTAAGCTTGAAGACAGCTTCTCGTGAGCTCGGAGTTGCCTTCTAGGGGCTTGATGAACCCGGAGTTTCGACCTTGGGGTCGTCCAAGTTGTCGAATTGCTTACGTTGAGTCTCTGATTATGCCAGATCAGTTTAGGCTTGAATACCACTTTATGTAAACTTGAGTTGTATCGCGAGGGCTTCGTGAGCCCGGAGTCCCGACCCTGGGGTCGTGGGGGTGCTGAACCGTTTAAGTCTCCGAGTATATCGGATCTGTTTAAGCTTGAGTACCGCTATTCGGGAAACGAGATGCTGGAAGATATTCTCTGATTCATCGGCATAGTATGCATGCTATTTGTGTCAGACTGGCTTATGTTTCGTCGAGTATGGTTGCTTTGATGATTGGTCCTACTTCGAGAGGGAGCCTTCCTTTTCTTTCATGGGAGAAAAATGGATAATTTTTGATTGATATAGTACATGCTTCCACCCTAGCGGATTTCTATTATATAGACCGTTTGGCCCTATACACCGTCTTCATGTAGGGACCTTCAATTTGGCGTTTCTCCATCTCCTTTGGATTGGGCGGCTCCCATGGGGAATGCCCCCCGTCAATTGTAAGTTGGCCGATAGGGTGGCTTTGATCAACCCTGTGGAGTTTCCCTTTTAAGAGGTTTTGTCGTCGTTGCCTCGTTAAAAACCTTGTCGGTAAAAACCCTTTCCTTGTTTTGGGATAAAAAACTCGGTCGAAGGAAAAGAGTGCAATGGGTATGCTTCGGGAGTCTCGATTTCTTCTGATAGCGTCAGTGTCCCGATTTCTCGGGCTGGGTGCCTACATAGGGTTTAATTCTTTGTTCAAAATAAAAATAAAAGAAAGGGATGTACCTTAAAGTGAGGTAGGCCGGCAGCACCTCGGGGTCGGTTTATTATTACCACCCGAGGTTGGATATGTGATGCGGATTTCACTTTTATCAAACCCGATTGGGGCCGAGGTCTGATTCACCCATTGGCTTTTTTGGTAGCAGAGGCGCGGGCGTCGGCAGCACATCGTGTATGGCGAACATTTCTCTTGTCGCATGTTGCTCCGCATAGACAGTTTAGATCCCGTCCTTTGTTGGGAATTTTATTATCTGATGGAGAGTGGATGGTACCGCTCTCATGCAGTGTATCCATGGTCTCCCAAACAAGGCGTTATATCTCATATCTTCTTCGATGACATGGAATTTTGTGTCTTGGGTTATTCCGGCCACGGTGATTGGAAGGATGATTTCCCCTTGCATTGTCTCGCTTGCCATGTTGAATCCATTAAGGACCCGAGTGGCGGTTATGATCCTTTCAGTTAGCCCGAGTTGTTCTACCACTCTCGACCTAATGATATTGGCCGAGCTACCTGGATCCACTAGTACACATTTTATCTGAAAAGAATTTACAAAGAAATAGATTACTAGAGCGTCGTTGTGGGGTTGGGATAGATCCTCAGTGTCTTCTTCGCTGAATGTAAGGGCGTCTTCGGGGATATGTCCCCGAGTCCGTTTTTCTCTAGTGATGGATATTTTTGTTTTCCTCATCATGGGCTCCTGCAGGGTATCAGTGCCTCCCATGATCATGTGGATGACGTGTTGTGGTTCGTTTGCCTCATTTTTCTTGGTCGCCTCCTAATCCCGGAAATGATTTTTGGCTCGATCACTGAGTAATTCCCGAAGGTGCCCTTTGTTGAGTAGTCGGGACACTTCTTCTTGTAATTGGTGGCAATCCTTGGTTCTGTGACCGTGTGTATTGTGGAACTCGCACACTAAGTTGTAATTCCTCTATGACAGGTCCGACTGTATTGGTCTGGGCCACTTGGCGTCCCTGATTTTGCTGATAACGAACACGATGTCCGATATGTCGACGCTAAAGTTGTATTTCGACAAGTGGGGCACGTTCATCGGTGCCATGTTTCGATCGAGCTTGGTTCTGTCGAAGAACCCTCGAGGGTCCTGTCCTTGATCTATCCTCCGGTCGGTGCGGGGTAAGTTGTGCCTCGGGGCATTTTTTCTGTCTTCGAGGTATGGTTGGTACCTTTCTTTGTTTGGTTTCGTCTACTTTGCCGAAAGTTTATTAGGGTAGCCTGAAGAGGCCCCCAACTGGTCATTTTCGGCCTTGATCTTTTACTGGTATTGGTTGTGAACGTCCGACCATATTACGGCCGGATATTCGATTAAACTCTGCTTTAGTTGTTTTGAGGCCATCAAGCTTCTTTCGTTTAGGCCTTGGGTAAAGGCCTGCACTGCCCAGTTGTCGGAGACTGGCGGTAGCTCCATTCGTTCCATCTGGAAGCGGGATACGAACTGCCGAAACATCTCATTCTCCCTCTGCTTGATTTTGAAAACGTCAGATTTCCTTGTTGTTACCTTGATGGCTCTGGCATGTGCTTTTACGAAGGAGTCTGTTAGCATGGTGAATGAATCTATGGAGTTGGGAGCGAAGTTGTGGTACCATATCATGGCCCCCTTTGAAAGTGTTTCTCCAAATTTTTTCAACAACACGGACTCGATCTTGTCATTTTTTATGTCGTTGCCTTTTACCATGCATGTCTAAGTAGTGACATGTTCGTTAGGGTCGTAGGTGCCATTGTACTTAGGGAGTTCCGGCATTCTGAACTTTTTCGGGATAGGCTTTGGGGTCGCTTCCTCGGGGAACGACCTTTGAATGAACTTTATTGAATCCAAACCTTTGAGGACTAGGATCTCACCTGGAATCTGATCGACCCTGGAGTTGTAGGTCTCGACCTTTTTATCGTTGGCCGTAATCATTTTCTCTCCTGATTCGATCCTTTTGGTGGGGTCCTCGAGCATTTTTACGATGGCGGGATCGGTCACCAATCCGTTGTTGCTTGACCTTTCGAGTATTCGCTCGACGGGGGGAGCTGTCTCTGGTAATGCTGTGCTGGGTCCTCGGGTGGCTTTGCAGCTGAGCAATGGCCAGTTGTTGTGCCTGCAACATCTCGAAGATAACATGAAGACTAACTTCATGTTCTTCTTGGGCCGAGGTTTTTTGTGCTTCCTGTTGGTCGCCGTGTCTTACGTTCCGGTTAGTGTGAGAAGTTTCGTTGACTTGTTGCGCATCCTATGAATCTGCATCCGCTAGGATCAGCCCGGAGTGATATCAGGATTTGGTAGAGGTGCTCCAGCAGCCGGGACAGCCACGCCACTTTCCCCGTGATTTTCGAGGTTGTTGTTTTCGGCTCCGTTTATCGAGCTGGACATTTTATCCTGAAATTAGTAGGTCTTGGACAAGAAAATTGTGAAGGGTAACGTGCATTTATGTGACGAAACCAGCAAGAAAATAATCACTATTATTTTTAGCCCCATGGTAGGCACCAAACTGTTTACCGTGAAAATGGTAACAACAATTAAATTTGTAAATGAGATTCTAAAAATACGTGATCTATTCTCGAGCTAGTTTTGAGGGCAGTTTGTATTAAGACTATGTAGTATAACGACAAAATATGAGTTAAATCGAGGCAGTAAGCAAACTAAAGGGGCCTATTGCCCGAGAGTGGAGCAGATCGATGGAGGCCTCGGGGCTGAGGCTCGGGCCAGGATCGAGCTATCGGGGAAGGGATAACAAGCAAAGATACGATTAAGTAAGGCTTTTCACGGTCAGTATTGAGCTATATAACGATGAACAAGTTAAGAGATAATGGATATGAGGGTGGCTTCGAGCCAATTTTGAATAATAAAAGGACGATTGAAAATAAACTTAGAACTAAAGAGAATGAACAAATTATAAAGAGAGAGAAGATATTATTGCTTTTCGTAGTCAAATGGAGCTCTCCTTTACAAGGTGATAGTGACCCCCTTTTTATAGAAAAATGGGACGTCCAAACATAGTATAGAATCTTTTGACATGACAAAAGATATGGGATGTGACAGTCCATTAGCTTCACGTCGAGTGAGGGCTGGTATTGAACTGATCGAATAGATCTAATTGACTCTGGGCGCACTTTTCAAGGGATCCTCGCGTTCATCGGTCTTTTAGTAGATGTTCATTCTTGGCAAGGCACCGGCGGGTTTGGGGGGGAGGCGACCGACCCAAGATCCCATGTTTCTGGGACCATTCTCCGGGATATCACTTCAGGGGGGGATCGGTTCACCGGTTTTTACCCAACACACAATCCATCCCTAAATTGACATAGAAATCTACAAAATTGAGAAATAGGAGTTCTACGCTAGTCTCAAAACCCCTAATAACAACCACACATGAACGATAGACACGATCTACAATAATAGAATCACCCACCGATGTAGACGCATATACAGGAGAACCAAAGAATCACGAGGCACAACCAAATACGAAGCAAAATAAGATGACACATTGGAGTATTATCCTGGATCAAACAGAACTGAAGCATCTCTACTACAAACTAGAACAGACCTGTGATAACTGCATCGGAGCACTCAGCCTCAGGCCTGGCCGGGAAGGTATAACATCGGGGCTGGACCCCCCACTCTTTACTACATCCTTGGGACGAGCTCCTGCTGGCTGGCCTCCACCTCTAGCGGCCTGACGCCTACCTCTAACACCTCGACCTCTACCTCTAGTTGTCTGACCACTACCTCTAGCTGACTGAACGGGCGGTGGAACACCTGGTGTCAGAACCATGGCATGAGAACCCTGATGCTAAGAACTACTCGAGGCTCGAGGGAAATATCTAGCAATATGCCTTGTATCGCAACAAGTATAACAAGACTTCTTCTGTTGAGACTGCTGACCCTGAAACAGACCCTGACGGCCTGAGTAACCACCCTGAAAACTCTAGAGCGGAGGTGCACTGATAGAAGCTGGTGATGCACTATGTTGATACCCAATGTTTCCTTATATATTTTCAATATGCAAAATACCTTCAAAATAGCATATATATTCATATATAAGCATGTCCAAGGTTTTATTATTTTTTTCCATAATTTTAAGGTTTTTAATTGATTTATTTTCTCCCTTTTTACCCATAAAATCCCAAATAATTATTTCTAAAATATTGTTTTGATAAGTCATCTATGGGATTTCTATATTTATGCCAAAATATGGCTAAGGTAATTTTTACATATTTTTATAATTACATTTAGTATCTTTAAAGCTAAATTGCACATAATTGCCATATTAGCCCCTTTTAAGATTTAATTATGTTTTATATGCATAAAATTGGATCCTGTATTTTTAAATTTCTAATTATGTATTATAATCATTTTAGATTTCTAAACTATTTTTTAGAAATTACCTACTATTTTTTATAAATCAAATAGGGAAAAAACTAGCTATTTAAATTATAGCCAAATTGGATTTCAATTATAGCCAAATCGGACCCCAATTCCCAACCCAATTTACAATTAAAAACCCGACCCACACCCTATTGAACCATACCCAAACCCGGAACCCACCTACCCCATTTAATCTCGACCGTTGATCTCTCAGATCAACGGTCAACGCCATTTCTTTCCTTTTTTAATCCAACAACCCCCCAAACCCTACCCCATTCTTACATTTGTGCCGCCTCTGAATCCTCTCCTCCTATATTCTCTCTCAGACACCCTCAAACCCTAATCATGATACACCTTCTCCGGCCACCTCCCTTGCCAGAAACAATGGCCTCTCATCATCTCCTGGCCTCTGCTTCACCCCATGCCGGTTCGACACTACCCTGAGGTCCTCAGGTGATCTTGGAGCGGTTCAACTCCTATCCATGGTCTTTCATGCCATTTTCCGGCCATCCATGGCTGTTCGAGTAAGATCTATGACTTTTCCGACTATAATTGGTAACATTTTAAGGTCCTCTAATCTTCTCTGGGTTCTCTGAAACCCTAACTCTTGAGATTTTTCACTTTTCTTTAGATCTGTCTTAGATCTAGGTATATCCATGAGCTTTTAACCAATTTTTCTTCATCTCTACTATTTTTCGAAAACCCTAGATTCGCTATAGTTCGATTTTTCTTAGATCTTTCTAGATCTGAGGTGATTCGAGTATTATTAAGCGTTTTCCTTTAAAACCTCATGTTTTAACTAACTATTTCGAATTTTTAATCACTCTTCATAAACTAGGGTTCATTCCAAGTTGATTTTCAAAGGGTTTTTCTGACTTCTAAGTGTTTGATTTATTATCCTTTCATCTTCGTGACAGATTTGCGCAAGAATATGAAACCCTAGTTGATTCTATGTGGTTCCTTCAATCTGTGCTTCGATTTGGAGTATCTATGTGGTACCAGTCGTGCTAGTTTACTCCATCTTTTGGACTTAAACATTTTTTCCTTCTTAAATCCAGCATTTGTGTGATTTTCCCCTAATTAATCTTTATTCTTTTGAAGGTTTTGCTGATTACTTTACTCTTTTAAGATTCGTGTGCATATATATATTTATTTCCTTGTTTATGACTTCAATTGGTCATCTCTGCCTTAATTATTTGCCTGTATAATTTTAGGATTCATACTGACTCCTTATTTGGTATGATTTGGACTCCTTGCCTTAATTAAACCCCTGATGTTACTGTTAATCAATAACCCCTAATTAAGGGGGTCTATTCCGAACCCCTTTAGGTGATTTGATTCTGTAATTCTGTGACTGTCCCTAATTGACTAGCTTTTGATTCTTTACCTTATTGGTCCTACTCCTAAAGTGCTATATATACACTCTTGTTTTACCTCTTAACACACGAACAATAGTTGAGAATACACACACCCACACTCAAACTCTCTCTTCTTTCTCTGTTACTTGTGCTAACTACTCGTCTAGCCGGCTAAAAGCCAAGGCTAGAGTCTGGAACTCTACTTGCTTTACTTTCTGCATTTTTGCTTCCTTAACTGGTATGTTCCTAGTGAAATTTTGAAACTCAAATCTATGTGCTCCATGTCTGTTAATCCATGTCTCCTTCTGCATTAATTTAATGGCTTCTGTATTTAATCGCTTTTCTTGGTTGCTGCTTTATACAACATGCTTAAGTTTTTCCCTCTCTTGTTCAAGTGTGTAATCAGCGTGTCGGGGTATCGCTTGTCTTGCTTGATACCCGTCCAGCATGTCTACTTGAGTTCATGTATATTTCCCTCGACTAGTATGCCATGTTAGTATCATAGACTCTTAATATACTTGATTAACTGTCACGACCCAAACCGAAGGGCCGCGACGGGCACCCTGTGCCTTACTCAACCGAGTACCAACGTAACATATCTTTATTATCATGTTATCATGAGTAAATGAGCCAGAAAACCCGTCATGAGATAACAAGAATAAAATATAAGGGAATAGTCAACATATGAAGACCTAACATGATATACAAACTAATATATGTGACATACGGGCCTATAAGGCCGACATGACCATTAGTAAACTCGAAACATAGGCCGACAAGGCCATACAATTATCCATACACCTGACATATGTCTACAAGCATCTAAGAGTACATAAAATCATAAAGGTCGGGATAGGGCCCCGTCATACCAATCAATATATATCCAAAGCATACTGACCAAATAGGCAACTCCGGAGCTCGTGGAGTGCACCAACACTTTCGCTGAGCTGATAGCCTACTAGGAGGACTGTCAAGCTATCAATCGGGACCTATAGGCATGAAACGCAGCGTCCCCAGGCAAAAGGGACGTCAGTACGAATAAAGTACCGAGTATGTTAGGCATGAAAGCATAAACAAGAACAGTAATGTAAAGAGAGAGATAGAGGAGATACAACCTGTAACATCTGAGTGCCTCTGGGGGTTACTGATATAAAATGCATAATACATATATATGAATAAACTTTTTAAAACATTCGCCTCTGTGGGCATCATCATCATCATATCGTACCCGGCCTCAAAGAGGACTCTGTAAAAGCATACCCGACCATCATAAGGTTCGGTAGAATCGTACCCGGCCACGTGGAGCTCGGTAAACCAACTGATCAGTGGTTGCACAATAGGTGTCGTACCCGGCCGACTATAGCGCGGCTCGGTAGAGTAAAATAGATACATATATATAATGCATGCTCAACTCATGGAATCACCTTCTAAACCTTTTGGAGTGACTTAAGAGCACTATGGACATCCATACCCTCAATATGAACCTTAGTAGGATTCAAGGATCATACACACTTGCTTAGAATAATTTTATAAGGAAAGAACAACATGGACAACCTTAGTTGCTAGGAGTAGATCCGTTATGAAGTAGCGTATTCATTTCACTTTAGATCATGCCAAAAGAAAGAAGAAAGTGCCTTAACATACCTTAAACCCATTGAGTCCCTAATCCCTTCCAATCAACTCTTCAAACAAGTCAACTCAATCTATCATAGTATAAGGAGATTCAAAATCAGTGCTGAGCAAAGGCTAAGTCTATAACTTAAGCTAGTAGCTTGTTTACTTAAATTTGGGCAGCATCTCCCTTGTAACAAGGGCCTCCTCCAATACCATATACCAACAACAATTACCAGAGCAATCCATCAATACATAATTATCAATATCAAGACACCATATAATAACAAGAAGTCACAACTACATTACGACGAGCGGCAAGCTCCGATTGGAATCCGTATACCCCTTATCAATCCTTATAGACTTCTTACTTCAACATAAAAGTATCATTAACATGATAATGAAGTCATTAATCAATGATTCAAGCCTTAAACCATATATTTATAACAACGAAAATAATCCACAACTTCAACTATCCTCAATTAGCAACTTTATTCACTAGTTCATGTCTAGCCCATCCATTTAACTTAATCAACATCAAGATAACCTTAGGCACAAGAAATATCACAATATACATACCTTATACAGTAACTTCACGTCAAAATCCAAGTTATATTCAGTTTACAACAACCCTTAATAGCAATACAACACCATAGAAGTGACTTAAGCTAATCCAAGTATTATCTTGTAGTTTATCATCCTAACAACTTAACCAACATATAAGCAAGATTAAGCACAATTAGTAGGCTGTTATACTCACCTTAGAAAGCAGCAAAAACTTGGAATTTCATCCAAATACAGCCCACAACAATGCTCAATGACAACACAACCTCAAAGAGGTGTTGTTCTTCACTAGAACTAAGTTTTGATGTTGAAATATGGTGTAATCACTTCAAACCCTTGTGGTATATGTTTAGGAGGGTTAGGAGAAGTTTGGAGACGATGTTTAGTTGAAAAATGAGAAAAAATAGGCGTCCAAATCGTTTATAAATTGAAGTAGGTCAACCACCGCCTAAGTGGGTCCCATTGGGAGCTGCTTGCGCGGTCTCGCGAAAACGCAAATATCTCTCTACTCCAATGTCGTATTGATGAACGGTTTAATGAGTTAGAAACTAGGCTTGAAGACCTTAAATTTGGTAGGTAGAACACCCCATGATTCCAAGTATATTTGGAGAAATTCTCAGATACATTTGACCTAAAATTCAGCAAATTTATGAATGTAACTTGTGATGACCTTTGCCAACTCTTGTTCCACAACTTGCTTGCCTTCAAAATGTAGAAAATGAATATCATACGACTAAAATAACTCATAGAATAACCTCCTTATCATGTTAATAACCCTAGTCTCACCCCAAAGTACATGTTATAACATTCGAAACTTGTCGACTTTCGACGAAACTTATTTTCTTCAATTGGTTTAGCTTCTAAGATTTCCAACCCTCTTGGTACTCGTTATTCATGATCTTAAATATTTGTAACATCCAAGGTAACATGATTAACTTACTTTATTTGCTTCCAAATATAATCTCATTTCCGAGCTTACATCAATGACTTATGATGTACTCTCACGTATGAAAACTTGGGGTGTAACATCATTCCCCCCTTAGGAACATTCATCCTCGAATGTTGACTGATGCGCTTATCAGTTTCATAAACTATGGCTCTTACGAATACTTTAATGTTCATCTTGCCATCTAAGCAACAGTTTTGTGAATAAATCCAAACGCTTGGGCATTCCCCCCTTTTAGGCCTCTTTGTCACGCCATGACATGTGGTCGGAATTTTTCCAACATCGTAACATTTGCTACCTTATATCATGCAGTATGTACGACTGTGTCCTTATATGAGTGCCTAGCGACTCGTCTTCCCTTTTTCCTCCATCTTTTAGCCAATCTATAAGCCTCACCGTATGAACATATACAGAATTATGACAAGCTATCCCTCTAGGCATCTATAGGTGTATTGATGTCTTTCGCTTGGTACTTTATCGAACTTAAGACTATTGCTATCTCTTGTTTCATAGCCTTGCATATCTATCCTTATGGATTTACTACATCTAGGTAGGTTATACTATACCATAAAACTTACTTCGTTTTATAATTACCGAGGGTTGCTACCCAACTCCAGGTTACTCTCTCGCTGCTTATCCTATATATATAAATCTAAGTCCTTTAGTGCTTCCTCAGTTTTATTCATCTTAAGAATAACAAACAAATCTCATCTCATACTTTGGAACTTGTACCCATCTATTGTTTTTTCACCTTAATGTTGATCTATAATCTATCACTGATAACTTGCAACCTCTTACGTAATACACTGTCACTAGGGCTTACATCTTATTGGGGAACATCTGAAGTGATTTCCTGATCCACCTAGCGATAATACTATCCTTCAATAACTGTATTTCATTGCATCCCAACGCGATTCATCTTATGGTGGTATTCTAATCCCATGCACTTAATGAAATCCCTTTCTCGTTAAATCATTACTCAATCAAAGGCCTAAGAATCATCCTCTTATTTATCACAATTACACCCTTATTCTACCGCCAGGGCAGCATTCCATCTCTTCTAAATGCACCTAGTCTTAGACTCCTCTGTGTTCATTCAGGCTGTACCAAGCTTTTTATTACATATGGAAATCATCAGCTCCCTTGTTTTGATGGGTTTAATCCCGAGGACATATATATTCTCGTCACCTTCTCACTTACCTTTTCATATCCTTACTCCTATCAACCTAAAACCTTGTTGCTCTACAATACTTTACCTTAGGACCTACACCGATCTATTTATACTACTCACAACCTTCCTTTAACTTTCTAGCACCATAAATTTCCTTTCGTGCCTTCTCAGTTGTCCTTAAATGTAAGCAATTACTTTTGCTGGTCGTTCTATCACTTGTTGCATGAATACTTAGCTTGTCTTTTTGCCCACTAATACTATAATTTCCTGTACCTCATATGATCTCAAACATCACCTTTGATGGCTTTTTTTCCCATTCATTAGCCATGATAGGTGCCACTTTCTTTTGGAGTGTATACAATATTGTAGTGAGACTGTTGTTACAAGATCATTTACTCTTTAGCTCACTATGCTTAGGTGGAAACCTTCTTTCTTATTTCCTCATCTAGTCTTTCATTGTAGTACTTGGAGAGACCTTCTGGCTCTTGTAAAGTTGCGAACTTGATATATCATACACCCGAAGGAAATTTTCGTTGTTCTTACTCGCCTATAATAATCCTTAGTTACATAACTTTGTGCCTTTGTGCTCGTAGGGTTACTTCTAAGCTCAAATTTTTATTGTCTCCTTAGTGGAACTCTCTCTTATTTTCATAAACCTTTAAAATGGTACCTTTAACTACCTCAACTCCTATATGAAATTTTTTTCAAATGATTGTGATCTCGTATCTACGAGACTGAATTCACTATGCTGCTATTCACTACATTTATCTTGCATGATCTATTGATTTATCTGTGACCTCTTGTCTAGCCATAACTGGGCTCTTCCTGAATCAACTACTAATTACTCGTTGGTCCATTCTCATATATATATATATATATATATTGCATAATCCCTCTTGGGATATATCCTTTGTCTTAACTTATCTCTCGCCACTAGCTCCTGATGTATCAAGTGCCCATTCACACTTATTTATCAATAACATCCTGGCCGGAAACTTTTACTGCCTCTCCCCGGTGTCGTGCTTGTATAATGTTCTGGAGTCGCAACATATCTGCAGGAACTGAATAAATGCAACATCATCCCTTTCTCCTTTTTACCACATTCTTTCTTTACCATTCCATAGTTAACTGAACCGCTTAACTCTGAGTTAATATCATATCACACCATATCCCCCCCTTTAGGGGAGTACTAAGATTTAGTACTACGATGATCTACCTATAGTTGTTTTACCTTTTCATATTTGGCGTCTTTTCACATTATCAATGAACCTTAATCGCCTTATGGTAACCTTATGTACCAGGGATAACTAAATTTTTTACGCACGAAGGTGACACCTACTGTTACTAGCACACTTAGTCCCTTAAGATTAACTCTGCTCAGAGTGCTTTCTTTAGGTAAGCGACTTCCTAAATGGCCTTTAAAGGTTATTCGTCTGTTGTCTATTCTATTATTGTTGGAGCACGATCTTTGAAATTCTCACGATGTCGACCATTATCAAATCCTCTGATCCCTAATTCACGTTCGATTTTATCTTATTCACCAGCCCATACTGATTTTTATTACTCCGGGGTCCTACCTTTCCTCCTGGTAATCACGTTGAAGTCATCAAATCATTTCTCGAAATAAGAATATGACTTTATGGCTTATACTCTTTTATTGCCTTAAGGCTTGTCAACTCTTGTATTTTCCTTCACTTGACTATAGACTCTATCATCGTGTCATATTTTGATTTACTATTATCACCCATATATCACATCTTACTCATGATGCTTCATTTATTTTCTTCTTATTCTCCGGATAATATTTCTTTTGTCTATCACTTTATTCTGAAAACTTCAACAAAAAGTTCTTTCCCTATAAGCTCCCCTAGCTTCATCTCACTGGCTCTTGGGAATGCCTAACATTCTTTTTTTTACTCGGGGCTAGAGTCATACTAAGGTAAATATTTGTCCCTTCTAGGATCCCACTGCCTATCTTCTGAAATTTTTGAATATTCCAGTATTCGTATCTGATTGTACTACTCTAGAGTTCACCATCTGGGTGTCTTAGAAGGAGATCTATTACCACATTTGCACCATCTTTCGGAAACGTTAGTTAATGATAACAACCTATCCACAATTTTTGGGTTACTCTAACTCCAACTGGATCCTGATATCCCATCTTTCTCTTAAATAATATCTGTTAGCTCCCATAGAACATAACTGAGATGGGTGTGGCCAATTGTACTTACCTCTGTCATTGATGAAGTTACCAAAATGCTTATATTTCTCTGCCTAATTTGAAAATATTGATAATCTTCATTATCTGGGTGCCTCGTACCCCTCTTCACCTTACTTCTTTTACTTGTTAAAACTTGTATCTAGATTCTAAATTCCTCATAGATTTTCACCATATTCGTGAATAGATATCCGTGCCTTAAGGCTCCTTATTAAGAAGCATACACATCTTAGTACACCCACGATCTGTTGAAGACCTCATATTTACTCATCATAAGCATGATGTGAAATCGAGTTCCTCTGACTCAACTCTTTCACATCCACATGCAATCTCTTACCAACTATCTTTGTGGAAGTAGGTATCGTTGTATTACGACTAAAGTCGAATTTAGGAGTTTGAATTCTTACAACTGAGCTCTACTGCACGATCTAGAGTAAGAAGAAAGAGTGACAGACCTAAATGCCCTGTAGCCTCCTGCTTATAAGTGTAGTGCACAACACACCCATAAACAAGACTCTACTAGACACGGCTTGTAGACTCCCTAGGACAGAACTGCTCTGATACCACTTCTGTCATGACCCAAACCGTAGGGCCGCGATGGGCA
Source organism: Nicotiana tabacum (assembly GCF_000715075.1). Lineage (NCBI taxonomy): Eukaryota > Viridiplantae > Streptophyta > Magnoliopsida > Solanales > Solanaceae > Nicotiana > Nicotiana tabacum. The sequence goes on from NC_134084.1 coordinate 87,902,569, forward strand.
CCCTGTGCCTTACTCAACCGAGTACCAACATAACATATCTTTCTTATCATGTTATCATGAGTAAATGAGCCAGAAAACCCGTCATGAGATAACAAGAATAAAACATAAGGGAATAGTCAACATATGAAGACCCAACATGATATACAAACTAATATATGTGACATACGGGCCTATAAGGCCGACATGACCATTAGTAAACTCGAAACATAGGCCGACAAGGCCATACAATTATCCATACACCTGACATATGTCTACAAGCCTCTAAGAGTACATAAAATCATAAAGGTCGGGACAGGGCCACGCCATACCAATCAATATATATCCAAAGCATACTGACCAAATAGGCAACTCCGGAGCAAGTGGAGTGCACCAACACTTTCGCTGAGCTGATAGCCTACTAGGAGGACTGTCAAGCTATCAATCGGGACCTACGGGCATGAAATGCAGCATCCCCAGGCAAAAGGGACATCAGTACGAATAAAGTACCGAGTATGTTAGGCATGAAAGCATAAACAAGAACAGTAATGTAAAGAGAGAGATAGAGGAGATACGACCTGTAACATCTGAGTGCCTATGGGGTTACTGATATGAAATGCATAATACATATATATGCATAAACTTTTTAAAACATTCGCCTCTGTGGGCATCATCATCATCATATCGTACCCGGCCTCAAAGAGGACTCAGTAAAAGCGTACCCGACCATCATAAGGTTCGGTAGAATCGTACCCGGCCACGTGGAGCTCGGTAAACCCAACTGATCAGTGGTTGCACAATAGGTGCCGTACCCGGCCGACTATAGCGCTGCTCAGTAGAGTAAAATAGATACATATATATAATGCATGCTCAACTCATGGAATCACCTTCTAAACCTTTTGGAGTGACTTAAGAGCACTATGGACATCCATACCCTCAATATGAACCTTAGTAGGATTCAAGGATCGTACATACTTGCTTAGAATAATTTTATAACGAAAGAACATCATGTACATCCTTAGTTGCTAGGAGTAGATCCGTTATGAAGTAGCATATTCATTTCACTTTATATCACGCTAAAAGAAAGAAGAAAGTGCCTTAACTTACCTTAAACCCATTGAGTCCCTAATCCCTTCCAATAAACTCTTCAAACAAGTCAACTCAGTCTATCATAGTATAAGGAGATTCAAAATCAGTGCTGAGCAAAGGCTAAGTTTATAACTTAAGCTAGTAGCTCGTTTACGTAAATTTGGGCAGCTTCTCCCTTGTAACAAGGGCTTCCTCCAATACCATATACCAACAACAATTACCAGAGCAATCCATCAATACATAATTATCAATATCAAGACACCATATAATAACAAGAAGTCACAACTACATTACGACGAGCGGCAAGCTCCGATTGGAATCCGTATACCCCTTATCAATCCTTATAGACTTCTTACTTCAACATAAAAGTATCATTAACATGATAATGAAGTCATTAATCAATGATTACAGCCTTAAACCATATATTTATAACAACGAAAATAATCCACAACTTCAACTATCCTCAATTAGCAACTTTATTCACTAGTTCATGTCTAGCCCATCCATTTAACTTAATCAACATCAAGATAACCTTAGGCACAAGAAATATCACAATATACATACCTTATACAGTAACTTCAAGTCAAAATCCAAGTTATATTCAGTTTACAACAACCCTTAATAGCAATACAACACCATAGAAGTGACTTAAGCTAATCCAAGTATTATCTTATAGTTTATCATCCTAACAACTTAACCAACATACAAGCAAGATTAAGCACAATTCGTAGGCTGTTATACTCACCTTAGACAGCAGCAAAAACTTGGAATTTCATCCAAATACAGCCCACAACAATCCTCAATGACAACACAACCTCAAAGAGGTGTTGTTCTTCACTAGAACTAAGTTTTGATGTTGAAATATGGTGTAATCACTTTGGAATCACTTCAAACCCTTGTGGTATATGTTTAGGAGGGTTAGGAGAAGTTTGGAGACGAAGTTTAGTTGAAAAATGAGCAAAAATAGGCGTCCAAATCGTTTATAAATTGAAGTAGGTCAACCACCGCCTAAGTGGGTCCCATTGGGAGCTACTTGCGCGGTCTCGCGAAAATGCAAATATCTCTCTACTCTGATGTTGTATTGATGAACGGTTTAATGAGTTAGAAACTAGACTCGTAGACCTTCAATTTGGTAGGTAGAACACCCCATGATTCCAAGTATATTTGGAGAAATTCTCAGATACATTTGACCTAAATTTCAGCAAGTTTATGAATGTAACTTGTGATGACCTTTGCCAACTCTTGTTCCACAACTTGCTTGCCTTCAAAATGTAGAAAATGAATATCATACGACTAAAATAACTCATAGAATAACCTCCTTATCATGTTAATAACCCTATTCTCACCCCAAAGTACATGTTATAACATTCGAAACTTGTCGACTTTCGACGAACCTTATTTTCTTCAATTGGTTTAGCTTCTAAGATTTCCAACCCTCTTGGTACTCGTTATTCATGATCTTAAATATTTGTAACCTCCAAGGTAACATGATTAACTTACTTTATTTTCTTCCAAATATAATCTCATTTCCGAGCTTACATCAATGACTTATGACGTACTCTCACGTATGAAAACTTGGGGTGTAACATCATTCCCCCATTTGGAACATTCGTCCTCGAATGTTGACTAATGCACTTATCAGTTTCATAAACTATGGCTCTTACGAATACTTTAATGCTCATTTTTCCATCTAAGCAACTGTTTTGTGAATAAATCCAAACGCTTGGGCATCCTGAACCCTTCCCCCTAAAACTAATGAGTAACTCTGTTTAGCACCCCTTGATCTAATACTGGTAAGCTCTTGGCATGAACACTTTGTGATTGACTATTGATGTGACTATTTAATTTATGTAGCACTTCTCTGTTGTTAACATGTGTGTGAATATGCTTTCACATATGAGCTATTTGTACCCAATTCCTCCTTTCCCTGTTGTGTTTGAACCATGTATGTTTATTTGGTCTTGAGTTGCCGATTGTCCTATTTCTTTTCTTCTCCAAACTGGTTTTCACTAAGGCAAAAACTTCTATTGCTTTTTCCAAAACTTATTTCAAACTAATCATTGCAAAACTATTTCCAACTCAACTCTTTTAAACTTATGTCAAGAACTCTCACTGTACTCTTAGACCACTAGGTTCTGCCCCTTTTGTGTGAGCCTTGCCTTAGGACTCTTGAGCTCCCTCTGAACTTGGACACACAAAAGTTGGCCTTTCCACACTGCACTTACTCTGTCTTGGCTATGAAATCTGAGTGTGAGCACTACTCGAGATCCCTTGAGGTCCTTAGGGAACTCTGACACATCCAGATATGAGAAAGGCAATGGAACAATCTTAGTACTTGAAGTGATTTATTACATAACTCAGGGAGGAAGTCCTAATCAGGCTCCCTATAGTGTAACTTCTTATTTTTCATCTCTAGTTATGTATTTCATTTCAGTATTGGTCTTTAATAATTTGTAGACGACTCTATGGTTTGATAGTGAAAAAGGAATGGGGTAAATATGTATGCTATAGTTTTTAAGGGTAGAAAACATGTTATTAGGTTTATATTCCTAATTGCACAATAGAAACCATGCTTAGGATTCATACATGCATTAGGAATTATGCTCTTAGGTCCCCATGTTTATTGTTTCAGCATGTGCACCCTTACAAAATCATGTGTTAAATTCTGCTAATAACTAGCACTTTACCATTATGTTATGCGCTGCCATGTACACTTAGAGATCATGCCTTAGGATAAAAACAATGCTAATAAACAAGTCATTTCAATATCTTCTGCATATTCTAAAAGTACGTGATACTTATGCATTTAGAAAAAAAATCCTGCTCAAGACCTGCATATACATCACTGTGTATTTTTGTGCATTAGATATAATGCCTTTAGAACTGCATTCACATCCGCATAGGCATCTCTAATTTAATAGATTAACCCAGCTGGTAATAATTCCGGAATTCTGAATATTTAGAATAGCATGTTTAGTAATACAATTCAAACATTCTTCTCTAAGTAACTCTTATAACTGGAATATTGTTTTACACCTAGGCAATCTTTAGGTGGTAAATTTGTCAAAACTAGAAACATGCTTCTTTGTGTATACTGCTTAATTATCAACTGTTAGAATCAGTGGGCAAGCCTGATTCTGACTTCTTTTCTGAGTCATGTAATAAAACTGATTCTACTGTTATCACTTAGATACCATGCATAGGATCTGAATGTGGACCTTATCTGTGTATGAGTCATGTTGTTTATGTGCATTACTTGTGGAGGTATAACTGAGCATTCTATCTATTTTCTGTGTTTCCCCCCTAAATGCAGTCCTATGTGTTCTTATTTGCCACCTAGTATTTTGCCTTTAAACCTGAGGGTCTGTTTAGCACCCCCTTTTTAGGATAGGATTCCTAAATTCCTCTAGGACTTATTGGAAGGGACGGGTAACAGCACGTAATAGGGGTCGAGACCAACCCTCGCTTTAATTACCTTCACGGGGCGGGAAAGGGTAGATATGAATATGATGATCGGTGGGTTAATACCACGTGAGACCCTCTTTAAGGAGTGTCATACTGGGTATTGCATTGATGTGATCCATATTACAAACAAACCTAGGACACCCCCTCTTTACATTCATAAACATGCTTAGATTGTAATTCTTTTCAAAATTTCTCTTTTCACTAATTGTTTTTCAAACACTTGTATATTTAAACGTAAATCCCATACTATTTGATCCATACTTGTTTATTTACTAGTTGTACAAATTAACAAAAAACGTTTTGGTCGAGAACCACACTAGTGGATCCTGAGGGGTGCCTAACACCTTCCCCTTAAGATAATTTCAAGCTCTTACCGTATCTCTGGTTACCAAACATAGCTATAAATGAACCCTATAGGTGCCCTAATGCACCTTAAATTGTTAGGTGGAAACTCCTCAAAAATGCAAACCCCCTTTCTCAAAGGGAAAGAGTTGTCCTAACCAAAATGTCATAAACCCGATACCGCGAAGGAAAAAGGGGGCGCAACAGCATGGCGACTCTGCTGGGGATATTTAGGCTTTTACTATTTCATACCGTTTTTTTTTGTGAAATTGTACCCATACCTATGTGCAATTATTTGTTTAATTCCTTTAAGAATTTGATTTCTTCAAAAGCAAAACCGACGTATCTTTCTTGTTTCCTTCCTTTATAACTTCTTTAAATTATGAAACTGCTATATTTATCGCTTTCTTAACGTGCAAATACATGTCAACATGCTTTTAATTATTGCATAATCATGCTCAACATCATACTCTACTCGTGCCAAACAAATACTATAGAAATGCTTGATGAGTGGTTGTGCCCTTCCTATATCATTACCCCTTAAATTCGGAAAGGCTTATTTGCGGTAAATCTAGTCGATCAGCGGTGCAGTCGATAGTTTCGTGCCTTCCCCCTTGGTTGTCCGCTCAAGGGTACCAGCCAAGTTAGTATGTTGTCTACATGATGATCCTTTAAGATAGCCTTGTCCAAAAGTCCACTGGGTTTTTCTAAACCCGAACGAACATCATCACGTTCTGTGCATTTATTTGGAGAACTAAATGCGTCAGGCTAATTGTTGATGTTAAATAGTCGAGTCCGGTGGGGGTATGGTCTTAACCCTTTTGTTTTGCAGAAAATGAAGAACGAAGTCCCCAACTTCAGTATGGATAGCACACCCTCACTCTTACTAGACTTGTGGAGGAGTCTTCCATTAAATGACCAAATCAATGAGTGGAAAGAGAGGGCCGCCAAAGCTAGCGAAAAGTTGGAATATCTAGAATACAATATGCTGGAATTTGAAGGAAAAGTGAGGAAGAGAGTCGCCAACTGCCAGAACGCTGAGGGAAACGAAGGAGAACACATGGCAAAGGCATTTTTACTGGTGAACCTACGCGAGCTGGAGGATTTGATCAACGATAGCATTCAACCTGAGGAAGGTCCTTTTGGGACCAAATAGATAGGAATTTACTTTTTCACTTTATGAATGTAATAAGGCCAATGGCCAATAGTGACTTTTGTTTCTTGCTTATTTAATGTCGTTTTGGGATTCACCTATCTTTATCAATAAAATGAGGCATTTAGCATTCTATGTTCTCCAAGTCTATTTGTCGCTAGGCCTACCTCGGGCACAAAGAGGTTCCCAAATTAGGACATGATTTATATTCCCACACTATGTGTTTAAATATTGCAATACTTTTTATAATCCTCACTGACTTGATTACCTTTTGTTTTTATTTTTTCTTATTATTCCCCTACCCAAAGGTTAGTTCGTGCACTCTGGCATCATCATCCTATTTCTCAAGATCCATGGGCCCTCCACCCACTCCTCCTTCTAGTCCCATTTAAGGCAAGAACAAAGGCAAAATGGAAGATTTAAACAACATTAGGAAGCAGAACATAGCTGAACGGGTAGAGGCCACTGATGGCCAGTGTATTCAGGTTCCTAATGAGAATGTGTCACAACTTGAACAGAAACTATTGAAATTCCAGGAAGAGGTCGATCAGGTTCGGAATTTGGCAAACCTGTCATTTTCCTTCAACACCCCAGATATCAACTTCCCCAACGCTCAAAACCCTACACCTCCTTAAAATATACCAAAACAACAGAATCATCCCGCGCCTCACCATCACACTGCTCAACCAAAGAACAAATGTAACACCTGCCATACCCCAAACAACGCTCCACTACTCATCCCAGAACCTCAGAACTCCACAAACGACCATTTCCACACCCATACACCAGGCCACCATAACACTCCTATATACGAGGAGACCATGCCATACTCCACCCAACCTATCTCATGCACATCTGAGTCTGATGAAAAGGATCTACTTATCATGAACTTGGCCGAGGAACTTAAGAAACTGACCAGCCGAATTCAGAGCGTTGAAGGAAGCAAGGGAATCGAGGGGCTTAACTATGAGGACCTTTGCATATAGCCTGATGTCTAACTGCCTGAGGGGTACAAACCTCCTAAGTTTGAAATATTTGATGGTACCGGTGATCCAAGGGTCCATCTGAGGACATATTGCAACAAGTTGGGTGGATTAGGGAAGGATGAAAGTATCTGCATGAAGCTGTTCATGAAGAGTCTGAAAGGAGATGCATTATCTTAGTACATCAGCCAAGATCCCAAGAAGTGGTCAACCTAGGTAGGCATGGCCTCTGACTTTGCGTTCAAATTAAGGTTTAATATAGAGAACGCACCAGACGTGTTCTATATCTACAATTTAAAGAAGAAGCCCACGGAGATGTTTCGCGAGTATGCTACTTGCTGGAGGTCCAAAGCTACTAAGGTAAGACCTGCTTAGAAGAGGAGCAAATGAATAAGTTCTTTGTCCTGGCTCAGGACCTGCAATACTATGAACGGCTGATGATGATTAACCACAAGTTCTCCGACATTATCAAGTTAGGTGAAAGAATTGAAGAAAGTATTAAAAGTGGTATGGTTACTAACTTCGAAGCCTTGCAAGCTACGAATAAGGCTTTACAGTCCGGTGGTGTGTCCAAGAAAAGGGATGTAGGGGCCGTAATGGTTGCACAAAGGACCAAGTCTCCCCTCAAATACCAAACTTATCCAACACCTCCACTCACATACCAGCCAACCCCAAATTACCAAGCACCCTCACCCTCGTACCATGCTCCGCCACCCACTTATCAGTCATCTCTGCCTCCTACATATCAACCTACTTCACCCAGATACTCCCAACCCGCTCATGTCTACCAAACCTATAATGCTCAATATCCCATTAAGAATCACCCCCTGCATGCCAAAATTTCCCTAGACCCCGACTTAATTTTGATCACAAACCGCCAAAATAATATAGAGCCATCGTTGAACCCATCGACCCGCTATATGAGAGGCTCAAAACTGCCGATTATGTCACCCCATCCCTGCTGCAACCCCTGGAAATCCTTCTCAGTGGGTTAACCCAAACAAGTCTTGTGCGTACCATTCCGGCATGAAAGGACACACCATCGACGAATACCGCTCCTTGAAAGACAAGATACAGTCCTTGATTGATAACAATATCATTGTGGCAAAGGAGCTCTCTCCAAACGTCCGCAACAACCCTCTTCCAGACCATAAGGGTAGATGTATCCACATGATTGAAGTAGAAGATGACTGGGATCCCGAGGAATCAATCGGGTTGATCGCAGAAGGTGATGAACCGAAGAAACCAACAATTACCCTCAATCCAATCATAGTCCAGGTCCAACCGTCTAAGGACGCTGAGGTGAATATGTCTATACCTCTTGAGTTTGAAGTAGCGCCATCCGCAAAGGAACCATCACCAATTGAGGTTGAATTCGTGTCTCCGGAAAACACACCCGCACCATTTGAGGTTGCAGTCTTGCCACCTAAGGCACATGTTCCATTCGAAGTAAGAATAGCCGCGCCGGTCCTAGTGACGATGTCAACCATGCCACCATTCTATACAAATGCTATACCCTGGGACTATACAGCTGAGGCGAGAAGGAAAGGCAAGGTCAGGATTGAAGAAACTATCGCAGCACAGGGTGTGGCAAGAACTGGTAGAGTCTATACCCCTGAACATCTGGCTGAATCAAGCAAGCAAGCCTCCAACCGGCCGCCCCTCATTGAGACAGGTCCGGACGACCATTGGAGGAAAATACAGGCCAAGGAATATTCGGTCATCGACCAGATAAACAAGACACCAGCATAAATATCCATTCTCTACTTGCTGCAAAATTCTGAGACATACAAGAATGCTTTGTTAAAGGTGCTAAATGAAGTATAAGTACCAAGTAACATCACTAGCGGGGAAGTGGCTAATATGGTAGGACAAGTGCTGGAAAGCTATAAGATCACCTTTCATGAGGACGAGCAGCCACCTGAAGGGTTGGGGCAGAACAAAGCACTGCACATCACCGTGCAATGTGAAGATTATTTCATCACCAGAATCCTGATCGATAGAGGTTCTAGTCTTAACATTTGTCCGCTGGTAACACTCAAGTTGTTGGGTAAAAGACTGCATGAGATAAATGATGGAGCAATCAATGTGAAAGCCTTGGACGGTTCTCAGAAGTCCACCATTGGGGAGATTAGTTTATGCCTGCAGATAGGACCAACCTAGTTCGAAGTCAATTTCCAGGTGATAGATGTACTAGCATCTTACATCTTGCTGCTGGGACGGCCATGGAGTCATGCTGCTAGGGCCGTAGCATCAACGTTGCATCAAGCAGTAAAGTTCGAATAGAATCACCCGGAAGTGATCATTCACGACAACGGTAGCAACCCTATATACAGTCGCCAGACCATTTCGGCAATCGAGGGAAGAAGGAAGCTGGGTGGAGAAATTTACCACCATATTGACAGGTCAATGCTATCGACAAATACAAATGGTGGGATAGCAAAATCGAGAGTATGCTGAGTTGGAGTGGGCACAAACCTGGAAAAGGGCTCGGCAAAAACCTCCAAGGAATCTCTAAAAACTCAAGAAATATGGCACTACCTTCGGTTTAGGATATGAATACACCTTGGAAGAATTCAATAACTGGTCGCCACCATGGCACGGTCCTTACTATCCACTAGAGCAGCCAATACCATATCTGGAGTAGACCTTCCAATAGGCTAGCATTATTTATGGGTCAGATGAAGAAGAAGCACTTGCAGTAGTGAAGAACTTGTTTTTAGAGGATAGTGATATGGACTGTTGTATTATTCTCGAGGAGGAGGGGGAGGAAGGCCCTTCCATACAGGCTGTAAGCAGAGGGGCACATCTCAAGAATTGGACCATCAGGACAACCAAAGTCCGACGAGCCTCAGGGTAGCAAGGCTAAAACAAGCATTGTTCACTGTTTTTACTAAATGATTTTCTTTTCGCATTTTTTCAATTCCCGCAATAAGATCTTCAGTGTTCAAAACAGTTATTCAATTTATTAAAAGCATTTTTTATTTTTCTTATGAATTAAATATTTATTGCTATTGTTTTCTCTCTGTGCTTTACCAATACAGCATTACTACTACTTGTCTCGATGAACCAATGACTGTAACATACAATGAGACAACAAAACAAATGGACATTGATTCAGAGAAAGATGACATACCTGACGAGATTGTCAAAGAAGTTGAGAACTTTGAGAATAGGCCTAAGTCCAACCTGGACGAGACCGAGATTTTCCACTTGGGAGATACAGAAAACATCAAAGAAATGCGAATCAGCATTTACCTATCGCCCTTAGAGAAGAAATAATATACGGAATTTCTAAAAGAGTATGAGGACATATTCGCCTAGTCGTATGATGAAATGATTGGTCTGAGTACGTCTATTGTGGCTCACAAACTGCCAACCGATCCAATGTGTCCACCGGTAAAGCAAAAGCTCAGAAAGTTCAAGCCATATATGAGTTTGAAAATCAAAGAAGAAGCCACCAAGTAGATCAACACTAAGGTTCTCAAGATAATAGAATACCCGATATAGTTAGCCAATATTGTGCCAGTGCCAAAGAAGGATGGGAAGGTCATAGTTTGTGTCAACTACCGTGATCTCAACCGGGCCAGTCCGAAAGATGATTTCCCTTTGCAAAATATACACATCCTAATTGACAATTGCGCCAAGCATGAACTACAGTCATTCGTAAATTGCTTCGCTAGTTATCATCAGATCTGTCTGGATGAGGAAGATGCTGACAAAACGGCTTTCATTACACCGTGGGGAGTGTACTGTTACAAGATGATGTCATTTAGCCTGAAAAATGCAGAGGCCACTTACATGAAGGCCATGACTACCATTTTTCATGATATTATACACAAGGAGATAAAAGTATATGTGGATGTTGTTATTACCAAATCCAAGAAGGTCACTGACCACATGGAAGATTTGAGGAAGTTCTTCAATAGATTACGGAGACACAACCTGAAACTAAACCCCGCAAAGTGTGCATTTGAGGTTCCTACTGGAAGTTGCTTGGGTTTATTGTGAACCGTCGAGGAATAGAACTGTACCCATCGAAAGTCAAATCCATTCAAGAACTACCACCGCCAAAGAATAAGAAGGATGTGATGAGTTTCTTGGGAAGGCTTAACTACATCAGCCGATTCATAGCACAGTCTACAGATATATGTGAGCCAATATTTAAGATGTTAAAGAAGGATTCCACCACCAAATGGACCTATGATGGCCAAAATGTGTTCCACAAAATCAAAGAGTATATGTCAACGCCACCGGTCTTAGTCCCGCCCAAACCTGGTAGACCCTTATTACTCTACCTTGCAGTGTTGGATAGAGCTTTCAACTGCGTTCTGGGGTAGCATGATGAAATGGGTAGGAAGGAGCAAGCTATTTATTATCTCAGTAAGAAGTTCACCCCGTACGAGGCCTGGTATTCTCTATTGGAATGCATCTATTGTTCTTTGACTTGGGTAGCTCAGAAGATGAGACATTACTTCTGTGCCTATACTACAAATCTCATATTGAGGATGGATCCTTTGAAGTACATCTTTTAGAAGCCCATGCCCACCAGCAAGCTAGCCAAGTGGAAAATCCTGTTGAGTGAGTTTGACATTATTTACGTAACTCAGAAAGCGGTAAAGGGACAGGCACTAGCAGATCACCTTGCTGAAAACCCCGTAGATGGAGGATACGAAACCTTGAAAATGTATTTTCCTGATGAGGAGTATCATTCATAGGAGAAGACATTGCGAAATCCTATGACAGTTGGAGAATGTTCTTCGACAGAGCAACAAACTTCAAAGGAGTTGGCATAGGAGTAGTCCTAATATCAGAAATCGGTCAGCATTATCTGGTGTCTGCCAAACTCAGGTTTCCATACACCAACAATATGGCCGAATATGAAGCCTGCATTTTAGGACTCAAAATGGCCATTGACATGAACGTTCAAGAGCTGCTAGTGATTGGGGATTCAAACTTACTTATACATCAGGTACGAGAAGAATGGGCAACCAAGAACTCCAAGATACTCTCATATCTGCATCACGTACAAGAATTGAGAAAGAGGTTCACAAAGACGGAATTCCAACATGTTCCCAGAATCCAGAATGAGTTCGTCGATGCATTGGCTACCCTATAATCTATGATACAGCATCTCGATAAGAATTTCATTGATCCTATTCTAGTGAAAATCCATAATCAACCAGCTTACTATGCCCATGTTGAAGAGGAAGTAGACGGAAAGCTTTGGTTTCATGATATCAAGGAATATTTGGCAAAAGAAGAGTACCCGGAGCTTGCTTATCCCACTCAGAAACGCACACTTTGGAGATTGTCCAACAACTTCTTTCATAGTAGAGGAATCTTGTATAGGAAGACTCCCAATTTACGATTATTAAGATGTGTCGATGCAAAGGAAGCATCCAGGCTACTAGAGGAAATTCATGTTGGGACCTGTGGTCCACATATGAACGGTTTTGTTTTAGCAAAGAAGATACTTCAGACCAGTTACTTTTGGATGACTATGGAAATAGACTGCATCCAATATGTTCGAAAATGTCACCGCTGTCAGATACATGCAGACATGATAAAGGTACCCCCAAGCGAGCTCAACACAACAAGCTCACTGTGGCCGTTTGTCGCTTGGGGAATGGACGTTATTGGACCAATCGAGCATGCTGCTTCCAATGGACATAGATTTATCTTGGTAGCCATCGACTATTGCACCAAATAGGTCGAAGCATCATCTTACAAAGCAGTGACTAAGAAAGTCGTGGAAGACTTTGTCCGCGACCGCATCGTTTGTCGATTCAGAATTCCACAATCAATCATTACTGATAATGGCTCCAACCTCAACAACGACTTGATGAAAGCTATGTGCAAAACTTTCAAGATCAGACACAAGAATTCCACAGCCTACAGGCCTTAGATGAATGGAGTTGTAGAAGCCGCCAACAAGAATATCAAGAAGATATTGAGGAAAATGATAGAGAAGCATAAACAGTGGCACGAGTAGTTATCATTTTCTCTACTGAGGTATCGCACCACAGTCTTCACGTCAACAAGGCAACCCCCCTATATGCTCGTTTACGGTACAGAGGATGTCATTCCCGCTGAGGTAGAAATTCCTTCCCTAAGGATCATACAAGAAGTTGAGCTCGACGACGCGGAGTGGGTGAAAAGTCGTTATGAGCAACTAGCCCTTATAGATGGAAAGAGAATGAATGTAGTCTGCCATGGTCAACTCTATCAGAATAAAATGTCTAGAGCCTTCAACAAAAGAGTCAAGCCAAGACAGTTCGCACCGGGACAACTGGTGTTAAAGAAAAATTTTCCGCATAAAGATGAAACCAAATGAAAGTTCTCTCCCAACTGGAAGGGTCCATACATGGTTCACCGGGTTTTAATAGGAGGAGCCCTTATACTTGCAGAAATGGACGGAGAAGTCTGGCCAAAGCTGATCAATTCAGATGCAGTCAAGCGTTACTATGTGTAATCTTTATGCTTTCCTTATATGATGTAAATTGAACTATGCCTAACATGATTCCCATTTAAGAGGGGATATGTAGGTAGCCTTATGGGCTCGGTCACAATTTAATAAATTTTCATTTCCCCCACAATTGGAAACTGGGGCAGAATTTTGAGGACCCTCAAAATTCCGAAGTAATTTCAGCCAATCGTCATATGAGTTGCAGTCATAAACGTCAACCCATCAAACTAGGGCAGAATTTCTAGGAGGATCCTCAAATTTCGTAGCAGGAGAGGTTGCAATGTCCTGAACTACGTCACAGTCGTCGGTTCATCTAAAAGCTATTTTTGATTATATATTTATGTCATACTTTTACAAAATCATGCATATTTATTAGTGAAACTACTTTGTTTAGCAATGCTACCCAATGATACGGATAGTATAACCAGATCAAAGTAGTCAAGCAAAGCCAGTGGGGATACGAACTAACCTTCCCCCTTACAAAACTCACAATTTTTCTTTGGTTGCAGGCACTAAGATTGCGAAATCGTTAAATATATTGTATGCCCATGGGACAAACATTGTTCAAGAATACGACTCTCTAAATCGTTGGACTTGTCAACATTTGTTATCGGCACACACCAGTGATGTCCCATATGTCACAATGCGCCCAGTAATCACAATACGACAATCTGCTATCAGCTAAGAAAAATTCCACTGTCATTTGTTATTTTGTTTCTTACATAAGGCAACTATTCTGCCTTCCGAGACTAAACGTTGTCTCCATCTGCATTTGCATTGCATAAGGCTACCATTCTGCCTTCCAATCTACATAAGGCTACTATTCTGCCTTCCGAGACTAAACGTTGTCCCCATCTGCATTGCATACGGCTACTATTATGCCTTCCAATTTTCATAAGGCTACTATTCTGCCTTCCGAGACTAAACGTTGTCTCCATCTGCATCTTCATTGCATAAGGCTACCATTATGCCTTCCAATCTGCATAAGGCTACTATTCTGCCTTCCGAGACTAAATGTTGTCTCCATCTGCATTTGCATTGCATAAGGCTACTATTCTGCCTTCCAACTTGTATAAGGCAACCATTCTGCCTTCTGAGATTAAGATCTTCCTCCATCTGCATTTGCATTCTCATCTTTGCATAAGGATACCATTCTGCCTTCTGAGGTTAAGCTCTACCTCCACCAGCATTCGCATCTTTGCGTAAGGCTACTTTTCTACTTTTCGAGGCTAAGCTCCGCCTCCAGTTTCCTTCAAAACTAAGCACTATCCCAAACACTATTTATCTCGCTTCTCTTACGGGCTAAGCTCTGCCCTTCAACTCGCAAGACTAAGCTCTGTCTTGTCCGCATCATACTACTGCATCATTTATGGGCTAAAATATCGCCAACTCAACCAAAGGCGTCATCGTTCGGAGGCACCATCTTCATAGCCCGAGAACACCATGTCATGTCCTGAGGATCTCTTTCAATCTCTTGCATATCATTATTCAAAGGCGTCATGGTTTGGGGGAACCATCCTCATAGCCCGAGAACATCATTTCATGGCCTATGAATCCCTTATCATATGCTTCATGGCCCGGGACATCATGGTCTAAAGACATCATCCTCATCTCCGAAGACAATATTCATGGTCCAAAGGGAATTTGCATCATGTTTAAATTTATGCACAGTATACGCTTGTATTGCTTCTATTTGCAGGTAAGCCGGCGAGCAACGGCTATCCCACCAGGAGTGATCCTGCTCATGTTCCTCAGCCATAACAAACCTATCCATTCCCGTAAACCATCCACTCACCCAGACCTAGATATTGTGTCTGTTCTTGAAATGTCCTCATCGGTATACTCCGCAAGTGAATCCGGAACTACATATGGCCTAATTCCTATGAAATCAAGGATATGTAGGCAGCTCAGAAGCCAGGGTGCGGCCTAACCTCTTCAAGCCCCATTTTGCTTGGTCAAAATTGGCCATCATTTCTTTACCCGGAAACACTTTCATTCTTCCTGGGTAAAGAGGGGCAGCTGTTGATACCCAATTTTTTTCTATAAATTTTCAATATGCAAAATACCTTCAAAATAGCATATATATATATACATATATAAGCATGTCCAAGGTATTATTATTTTTTTCCTCAATTTTAAAGTTTTTAATTGACTTATTTTCTCAGTTTTTACCCATAAAATTCCCAATAATTATTTCTAAAATTATTGTTTTGATAAGTCATATATGGGATGTCTATATTTATGCCAAATATGGCTAAGCTAATTTTTACATATTTTTATAATTACATTTAGTATCTTTAAAGCTAAATTGCACATAATTGCAATATTAGCCCCTTTTAAGATTTAATTATGTTTTATATGCATAAAATTGGATCCTGTATTTTTAAATTGCTAATTATGTATTATAAATCATTTAACTTTTTAAATTAATTTTCAGAAATTACCTACTATTTTTTATAAATCAAATAGGGAAAAAACTGGCTATTTAAATTATAGCCAAATTGGCATTCAATTATAGCCAAATTCGGACCCCAATTCCCAGCCCAATTTACATTAAAAACCCGACCCACACCCTATTGACCCATACCCAAACCCGGAACCCCCCTACCCCATTTAATCTTTACCGTTGATCTCTTAGATCAACGGTCCACACCGTTTCTTTCCTTTTTTAATCCAACAACCCCCGAAACGCTACCTCATTCTTTTATTTGCGCCGCGTCTGAATCCTCTCCTCTTATCTTCTCTCTCAGACACCCTCAAACCCTAATCACTGTCACACCTCCTCTTTTCACTACACCCCCGGGAAGGAGTGTATAAGGGAGTTTTTCCAATTAAAGGACAATCGAAACGGGATTCGTTTATTTAAAGATTCAGAGTCGCCACTTGGGATAATTTATGGTGTCCCAAGTCACCGGTTCGAATCCCAAATCGAGGAAAAGATTGACTCTGTATTGTAGCCTACGAACCGGAAACCTGGGTAAGGAATTTTGTTAACCCGGGAGAAGGTGTTAGGCACTCCCGAATTTCGTGTTTCTAGCACGGTCGCTTAACAATTTATACTTGGCCTAATTATCTGACTTATTACACGTTTTAAACTTGTTGTGTATTTTTAGCTTTTATCAGCGCTTTTAGCTTGATTATTTGTAATTATAAAATTGTCATGAAACGAATCACGCGTACGTATATTCATTTTATTTTTGCATTGTACATAATTAATAACACTTTTGGCGCGTCAAAATCATGTCATGAGAACGTGTCCTCGATTAATAACTCTTTTGTCGATTTATTAAGAAGTATTTGGTTGAAGTTGCACGAACGCATCCCTCAAGTCACTTTTTAGAATCAAAGTATGCCATCATGTTACGCGAAACGTATACGTAATTACAACACTAGTCTAAATCGAGCCTAAAGCAAACTACGAGTGTTCATTTTTTAGAAATTGTAATCGTGTCGTGCGAACGTGTACACAGTTGAATTAATAATATTTTTATTATAAAAATTAATTTGGCCAAAGTTGCGCGTGCTTAAAACAAACTACGAACATTTATCATTTTTGTATGATTAAATGGCAGGTGGCGCGCCTCGGACTATATGAGCTAATTTAATTTAATAACCTCCGAAAACCCATTTTTATTGAGAAGATTTGTTCGAAGTTGCGCGAACGCATACTCCGAATTGTCTTTAGAATTGTAATCATATCATGTGAACGTGTCCACAACCATGACAGTATATTAAACGTGCCTAAAGCAACTAACGCGTTATCAACTTTGCGAGGGCCCTGATAATTAGCTAAATGGCACGCCTCAAATTTTAAGTATTTTTTAAAAGAAATAATTATATGAGGGTCACGCATTTGTCATTTTTATTTGGCACGGCGCATCCCGACTTTAATTAAAAGGACGTGACTAGTTCATCAAAGAACGTAAGGGGATTCCTACTTATGTTATGCCAAAGCTTAAACTAATAATTTAATAAAAAAATGAACTGGTAGCAGACCACCCACATTTGATTGTGGAAAGGCCGAGTTAGTAAAAAACCCACGTCTGGTTGCCCATTACTGCAGGCTCAGCGTGTGAAATAATTGGGCTCAACTTGAAGCCCGGTTTGGCAGCCTGATTGTGGAAGGGGAAGACCATCGAAATTAGGCCAATGATGGAAGCCCAATACACGGCCCAACAAATATGTTTGAAGCAAATTGCATCATTCAAGAAATTATGGGATTGAAGAAATACTAATAATCTTTGAATCAAATGCAAAGAACATTTTTATGCTAACATAGGTTCCAAAATAAAGATACAATCCTAGTTGCAACAACACACCTTTACACAAATTATTCACCAATTAACAAAACTCAAAGGTCCCTTCCCCCCTAGTTTATATTAAATTCTGATTCAAGCATAACATATTTAAAACATACCACATGTCATGGAAACTTGCCAAAGAAAAACTAAATATGAAAGGTTAATTTGAATCTGAAAATTTCAAGTAAAAAACCAAGCTCAAACCTCATTCAAAAACCATTTTAAGATAAAAAAGTGCTCATACATGAATAAAAACAGAACTGAAGGACAACTCTAAAACCATTGTGCTGTATTTCAAGCTATATAGGAACATATCTAAAATGGACAGTAGGAAATAAATCCAAACCAAGCTTACTAGATCAACCACATAAAGGGTCTAAACTTGTAATTTGAACCACAGCCATGAAACGTACATCCAAATCATCCAATCTTAACTAATTAATTAAGGATCATAATCTTCAATTAACACATGATTATATGAGGTTTACAACATTCCTGAATCACCTATATTCAAACAAAGATCACCCAACATTTAAATAAAATATACATCTAGGAATGAAATATCCAAAATAAACTAGACTGAAAGCATGAACAATAAAATGACAGCATCGAGCAGAAATTACAACAAGAACTTAATGTTTTTCCTTTAAACTCCAGCTCGGTTCACAGATCTTTACACAAACTTAATCAGGCTTCATTTCCAACATAGTTTCAAGAGAATACCTGGTATGTAGAACAGAAAAATGGGGTTAGCAATCAACAACAACAAACAGCAAAATACAGCAGCAGAAAGCCCAACACAGTAGCTTCAATACCTCAATCCAGAAATCCCAGCAACACGGAGAAAATCAGTAAAAATGGAGAAGAAAAATAGTCCGAAAATCTCTCTTTGTTTTCTCTTTCTAGCTTTGAACTCTCTCTGGTGTTCTTCCGCTCTCAATATTTCAGAAAATTTGGTTATATCTTTTTTACTCTCTCCAAAATGAATACTGCCCCTGTATATCCAGTGTATCCAGAGTGCATATCGAGTGTATACCGCTCTCTCCGCCCCCTTCTTTTTTCTTCTCTCCTCTCCGAATCTCCCTTAAATGGGCATTCAATTAGTGCATTTTCCACTACCAACTTAACTTTTCATTTCTTTAATCCTCCACTCCATTGTTCACTCAATTATCCACTTAATTATTTAATACATTATTGCAATCCTAACCTTACTATCCACTAGAAACTTCTTAAGTAGGTAAACCCTTGAATTACTTATATTAATCAGTTCTTATTGACACAATTAAACATAAACTTAATACCAAACTTATTGAACTAATCCTACTTATTTTGACTAAGTGATTAACGAGATACAATTTCACAGTCTTACAACAAGCTGATATCCTAATTATACGAAACAAATCTATAAAACAAAATCTTAAAGAAACAACAGTGAACAAAAATAATTCATACCAAAGAACTGATCGAATTTCAAATGAAATTGACCAGAAAAAGAAAAAGAGACGAGGAAGACGAATATTAGAATAACACTAATGAAAATAAACAAACTAGGAAAGAACTCACTGGATAGGCTCGAACTTGGATTTGGCACTCTGAATCAGCCCAAAATAATACCAAACATTTGTTCCTGATGCAGAACAAACGAGCCTTATTATTCTGTGATGAAACAAGTTTGAATAAGCCCAGAAATCCAACCAAACGATCTTTCATGCACTGGTCGGAATTTTAAGGTTCTAAGGCTCGAACTCATATTTGATATTCGAGGAGTTCTGGATACATTTGAGGGAAACTAATGATATATTGGGCCTAAGGGGTTTGTGGAGGTTGTGTGGTGTTAATTTGGGAGGGATTGGAGTCGGCACCGCCACCTGAGAAAGTTAGGGCGGCGTTAGGGTTCATCCTTTTGAATCGATATTGGAAGGCATTCAGGCATGTTCGAAGGTAAAGGGTTACGGATCCGGGAAGATGAGATCAATGGGGTTTTGGGGTGTATTTTTGGGAGTGATTGGAGCCGGCGCTGCCACCGGAGGGCAGTGAGGAATGGTGGCGGCTGGTCTCTAGGGTTTGGGTGAGGAAGATGAGATGGGGGGTTATGAGGGGGGTGGGGTCTGTTTGGTCAAATATATACTGGCGTGAAATTGGATCCAGGCCGTTAGATTAAACGAGATCAATGGCATGGATCATCTGACTAATTGGAACGACGTCGTTTGAGTGATTTAAAGACCAGATCGGTCTCAGATGAAATGGGTCGGGGTCGGGTAATGGGCAAAGCTTTGGGTCCGTTCGATCAAATGAAATTGATGGCCCTGATCAAAACGTGTCCAAACGACGTCGTTTTGTTCAGGTAGGGGTGGACCGGGTATGGCAGACGGGTCTGGGCTGGTTTGGGGTGGGTTTGGACGGGTTTTGTTTGGGGCTTGGGGATCTTTTGGCCCAAATTTGATTTCCTCTCTTTTATTAACTCTTTTTCTTTTCTTTTCTTCTTTTTCTTTAAAAAAAATAAAAAAAATTAAAACTAAAATCCTAATTAAATTATAAAACACCAAATTAACTTAAAAATACTAATTAACTCTAACTAATAATTATCATAAATAATTAAATGCCAAATTAAAAGAAAATCACACAATTTGACTAAAATTACAAAAATATGTTATTATTTTTTTTGAATTTTCATTTTTGTAAAACACCTCATTATTAATTAATTCCAAAAAATATAATAATCGAATCTTAAATGCCAATGCTATATTTTTGTATTTTTAATGCATTAATAAAATTAAACATGCCTACAAATATATGCAAACAATCAGGAAAATCACACATAATTAAAGACAAGACCTAATTTTGGGAATTATTTTGGAGTAATTCGTATGAGGCAAAAATCACGTGCTCACAATCACGTTCCACCTTCTTCGGCCACCTCCCTCGCAAAAAACCATGGCCTCTCATCATCTCCTGGCCTCTGCTTCACCCCACGCCGGTTCGACACTACCCTGAGGCCCTCTGGTGAACCTGGAGCGGTTCAAATCCTATCCATGGTCTTTCATGCCATTTCCCGGCCATCCATGGATGTTCGAGTAAGATCTATGACTTTTCCGGCTGAAACCTGTAACATTTTAAGATTCTCTCATCTTCTCTGGGTTCTCTGAAACCCAAACTCTTGAGATTTTCCACTTTTCTTTAGATCTGTCTTAGATCTAGGTATATCCATGAGTTTTTAACCAATTTTTCTTCATCTCTACTATTTTTCGAAAACCCTAGATTCGCTATTGTTCGATTCTTCTCAGATCTTTCTAGATCTGAGGTGATTCGAGTATTAGTAAGCGTTTTCTTTTAAAAACCTCCTATTTTAACTAACTATTTCGAATTTTTAATCACTCTTCCTAAACAAGGGTTCATCTCAAGTTGTTTTTCAAAGGGTTTTTCTGACTTCCAAGTTTTTGATTAATTATCCTTTCGTCTTCGCGAGTGATTTGTGCAAGAATATGAAACCCTAATTGATTCTATGTGGTTCCTTCAATTTGTGCTTCGATTTGGGGTATCTTTGTGGTACCAGTCGTGTTATTTTACTCGATCTTTTGGACTTAAACATTTTTACCTTGTTAAATCCAGTATTTTTGTGGTTTTCCCCTAATTAATCTTTATTAGAGTTTGAACCTGCTTTTCTGACTAAGTACTATATTTTCTTTGAGATCTTACTTAGTCTAATCTTTATTTTATGGGATTTGAGTAATTCTTTATGGAAATCACTATTCTTTTGAAGGTTTTGCCGATGACTTTACTCTATTAAGATTCGTGTGCATAGATTATATTTATTTCCTCGTTTATGACTTTAATTTGTCATCTCTTCCTTTATTGATTGCTTGTATAATTTTAGGATTCTTATTGACTCCTTATTTGGTATGATTTGGACTCCTTGCCTTAATTAAACCCCTGTTGTTACTGTTAATCAATTACCCCTAATTAAGGGAATTTATTTCTAACCCCTTTAGGTGATTTGATTCTATAATTCTGTGATTGTCCCTAAGTGATTGGCTTCTGTTTCTTTACCTTATTGGCTCTACTCCTAAAGTGCTATATATACACTCTTATTTTACTTCTTAACACTCAAACAATAGTTGAGAATACACACACCCACACTCAAACTCTCTTTTCTTTCTCTGTTACTTGTGTTAACTACTCGTCTAGCCGGCTGAAAGCCAAGGCTAGACTGTGCAACTCTACTTGCTTTACTTTCTGCATTTTTGCTTCCTTAACTGGTATATTCCTAGTTCAATTCTGAAACTCAACTCTATGTGCTCTATGTCTGTTAATCCATGTCTCCTTCTGCATTAATTTAATGGCTTATGTATTTAATTTCTCTTCTTGTTTACTACTTTATACAGCATGCTTAAGTTTTGCCCTCTCTTGTTCAAGTATGTAATCAGCATGTCGGGGTATCACTTGTCTTGCTTGATACTCGGCCAGCATGTCTACTTGAGTTCTTGTTTATTTCCCTCGACTAGTATGCCATGTTAGTATCATAGACTCCTAATATAATTGATTAACACTAAGTAGCATGACTAACTCTGTGTAATAGACCTCTTCCTTGTAATTCAACATGTCTACTGCTTTCTTACATTTTTCTACTACAATTCTGTCCTAACCCCCTAACCCTCAATACATTGTAAGCATGTGTTTGTGACACCCTGTCACTATGTGATCCTAAACCCTTCCCCCTAAAACTAATGAGTAACTTTGTTTAGCACCACTTGATCTAATACCGTGAAACTCCTGGCATGAACACTTTGTGATATACTATTGATGTGACTATTTAATTTCTATAGCACTTCTCTGGTGTTAACCTGTGTGCAAATATGATTTCACATATGAACTATTTGTCCCCAATTCCTCATTTCCCTATTGTGTTTGAACCATGTATGTTGATTTGGTCTTGAGTTGTCGATTGTCCTATTTCTTTTCTTCTCCAAACTGGTTTTCACTAAGGCAAACTCTTCTATTGCTTTTTCCAAAACTTATTTCAAACTAATAATTTTCAAAACTGTTTCCAACTCAACTCTTTTAAACTTATATCAAGCACTCTCACCTTACTCTTAGACCACTAGGTTCTGCCCTTTTTGTGTGAGCCTTGCCTTGGAACCCTTGAACTTCCTCTGAACTTGAACACACAAAAGCTGGCCTTTCCACACTGCACTTACTCTGTCTTGGCTATGAAATTTGGGTGTGAGCACTGCTCGGGATCCCTTGAGGTCCTTAGGAAACTATGACACACCCAGATATGAGAAGGCTATGGAACAATCTTGGTACTTGAAGTGATTTATTACATAACTCAGGGAGAAAGTCCTAATTAGGCTCCCTATAGTGTAACTTCTTATTTTTCATTTCTACATATGTAATTCATTTCAGTATTGGTTTGTAATAATTTATAGACGACTCTGGGGTTGGATAGTGAAAAAGGGATGGGGTAAATATACATGCTATAGTTGTTAAGGGTAAAAAACATGTTATTAGGTTTATATTCCTAATTGCGCAATAGAAACCATGCTTAAGATTCATACATGCATTAGAAATCATGCTCTTAGGTCCCCACGTTTATTGTTCCAGCATGTGCACCCTTACAAAATCATGTGTTAAAATCTGCTAATATCTAGTACTTTACCATTATGTTATGCACTGCCATGTACACTTAGAGATCCTGCCGTAGGATTAAAACAACGCTAATAAACAAGTCATTTCCATATCTTCTGCATATTATGAAAGTACGTGATACTTATGTATTTAGAAAAAAATCTTGCTCAGGACCTGCATATACATCACTCTGCATTTTTGTGCATTAGATATCATGCCTTTAGAACTGCATTCACATCTGCTTAGGCATCTCTAGTTTAATAGATTAACCCATCTAGTAATAATTCCGGAATTCTGAACATTTAGAACAACATGTTTAGTAATAAAATTCAAACAGTCTTCTCTAAGTAACTATGGTAATTGGAACACTGTTTTACACCTAGGTAAGCCTTAGGTGCTAAATTTATCAAAACTGGAAACATGCTTCTTTATGTATGCTGCTTAAATATCAATAGTTAGAATCAGTAGGCAAGCCTGATTCAGACTTCTTTTCTGAGTCATGTAATAAATCTGATTCTGCTATTGTCACTTAGATACCATGCATAGGATCTGAATGTGGACCTTATCTGCGTATGAGTCGTGTTGTCTTTGTGCATTACTTGTGGAGGTATAACTGAGCCTTCTATCTGTTTTCCGTGTTTTCCCCCCTAAATGCAGTCCTATATGTTCTTATTTATCGCCTAGTATTTTGCATTTAAACCCGAGGGTCTGCCTAGCACCCCCCTTTTTAGGATAGGAGTCCTAAATTCCTCCAGGACTGATAGGAAGGAACAGGTAACAGCACGCAATAGGGGTCGAGACCAACCCTCGCTTTAATTACCTTCACGGGGCGGGAAAGGGTAGATATGGATATGATGACCATTGCATTAATACCATATGTAGCCCCTGTCGTGCCCCTTTTTTTCTCGCGAAATCGGGTTTAGGACATTTGGGAGTACAACTCGTTCCCCTTCGGGAATTGGGTTTGAATTGGAAAGTTGCAACCTAATGATTAGAGTGCACTAGGACACTAAAAAAGGTTTTGTTTTGAGTAACCGGAGATTGGGTAAGGGCTTGAAATTATCCCAAGGAGAAGGTGTTAGGCACCCCTCAGGATATACTAGTGTGGTTCCCGGCCAGATAATTATTTTGACTTTAAGCGCAAACAACACGTAGGCAAATAAAACTTCAAGTAAGAGGGGGTTTTCACATAATGGTTACAAATAAACAAAGTTGGGAAGAATTAAAAGAAAGCTGAGAGAAACAGTTTGAAATTTTAAAGAAACAAAGAAATGAAACAAAGGAAAGGGAGTCCTAGGTTTATAAATAATATGGATCACCCCACGCAATGTCTAGTAATCACTCCTCGATGAGAGGCTACATGTGACATTATCGCGCGGTCATCATATCCATATCTACCCTTTCCCACCCCGTTAAGGTATTAAACGCGAAATGGTCTTGCCTACTTATTGCATGCTATTATCCGCCTCGATCCTAAGTCCCGAAGGTAATTGGGACTACTAATCGTAAAAGGGAAGGGGTATGAGGTTTTTACAGTTTTAAAAGGACAAAATTCTAAGGTGACAATCAAAACATATATATAGCAAGCATTGGGAAAGCACATAAACAAGTACGACTCAAATAGACCTCCTTAAACCAAAGAAAAACATATGATTTAGCATGTCTTGCACATACTGATTAGGGTATGATTAAAACTTAAGAAGTTAAAGTAGGTTGATTTATCATATATTTTCAGATAAGAAGTCCGAATTAGACCTGCCTGCTGGTTGTAATTAATAAAGACTGGTACAGTTAAAACTTTTACCCTAATGCTTGCCTAAGTGTTAGGCGAAACCTATAAGCATGATATCTACTAGTTTAAAAAACAAAGAGGTAAACTGATTACATAAAGGTTGCCAGTTTTAATAGAATAAAACAAGTTCTACGATTGATAACGCATTACTACTGACAGATTAAAGTTAAAACGAGTGAGGCGATTCAGATTTGGATTAGAACCCCTATAGGCATGCTTTCTAAGTGTTTGTTAACATAAAACACTGTTATAGAGAAGTGTAGAAACATGTTGTCTAGGTGTTGTATTTTATTACGAACGTGATATCTACTTGCACTGATTATTAAGTCCTATAATTATGTTTGCCTAATGAGAGCGGAGTATGCAAGAATCAGAAAGGTCCTATAGGCATATTATCTACATGTATGTGCATCCTATAACCATGGTATCTATGCAGAAATTCCTATAAACATGTTATCTAAAGATGAGAATGCAGAAGTTCTTATAGTCCCAGTGTCTATATGCAAATGCAAAATTCTATAGGAATGATTTCTATATGTGAGTGCATAGATTCAGAAAGAAACTCTTATAGGCAAGATGTCTACATGATATGCAAAAATTCATAAATAAACTGTAGATAGGATGTAAATGCAGAAATTAATAAACCTATGGGCAGGATATCTATGTGAATGCAGAAATTAGTAAACCTATAGGCAGGATATCTATGTGAATGCAGAAATTAGTAAACCTATAGGCAAGTTATCTACCCTTTGCATACATTTATTTCCTCCCCTTTTCACTAGCCGTCCCTAATCATTTATTACAAGTTATTACAGCCTGGAATGAATAAGAAAAGCAAAATTACATCAGCAATTAAATTACAACCAAGGGGAGCCTAATTCAGACTCCATGTCTGAAGTATGAGATGAACCAACTTCAAGAGATCATGAACCAAAGCCTTTCTCTCATTTGGGTGTGTCAGAGTTCCCTAAGAGCATCATAGGGACTACGAGCAGTGCTCACACCCAAATGTGTAACCAGATTAGGATATAGTGCAGTGTGGAAGGGCCAGCCCTCACGTGTCCAAGTTCAGAGGTAACTCAAGGTTCCAAGGCAAGGCTCACAAGAGGGGGGGGGGGGAACTTAGAAGCTAAGAAAGAGTGCGAGTGCAGGAGTGAAATTCTAAAAAAAGGGAAAGGGTAGAGAGGAATAACTTGAAATTAGTGCCTAGAGGGGTAGGGGAGTAGGGAATTTTCAAGAACACAAGAAAAGCAGACTGATGGGCATACTCAGCAATGGCCTATGCTGGCACACCATACAGCCTGTTAGAGGTTAGTACCTCACGGATTCATAACTTAGGTCATGGGCAACAACTCATGTTTCCATGCCCTAAGTCACCACTTACAAACATATAAGGGTAATGGGGTAGGGAGCAAAGATTCATAGTAGAAACAGGCAGTAGAACATAGGCATGTTAAATTAAATATTGAACTCTACATAAGCAGTAAAGTAACCATGGATATAAAAACTTTAAGTAAACACATTGGGGATGTTGAAACTAAAATTAGGACATACCAGTTTCAAAGAAAACAAACAAAGAGAAAGCAGTATTCTTATAAAGCCCCAGTGTAAACGAGCAATTAGAATGCTATGAGTTTAGAAGATATTGTGAAGTCTGAAGTGTAAATTGAATTGAAGGTGTCCAAAAGTGCAGAAGGGTCGTGCCCTTTTATAGTGCAGAAAGAAAGTAGAAATAGGTAAGAAAATTGTTTGGAAATCAATAAAACAAGGTCTCCCTTTAATTAAGGGATTCTGATTTCAAACGGGCAAAATAATTAAGGAAATGGGTCAATCAAAACTTTCCCAGAGCAGTACAAGAGGGGTAAATACATAGAGGTTTATTTAGGGAAAAAGTCTTGATAGTACATGGTTTGTGTAAATAAGGAAAGGAAATCAGTTAACAGCTAGTAAATCAGAAATTGAGGATTTCGTATGAATGAACCAGGTCAGAATGATGGGAAGGATTTTGACTTTAGGAAAATTAGTACCAATCAATTAAACTTATTAAAAAGAATTCTGAATCAATCACAAGTTGGAAAACCTTTTTGAAGAAAGATTCCTCATATATAAAAGCACACAGACACGTTAAACATGAAGAAATTTGTCATGCTATTCAATAGAAGAGTCTAGTGTAGGAGAATTAGAATTGTGTGCAAAAAAAAGAAATTCACACTTAGTTCATAGACCCAGAAATAAGTCTGAAAGAGTCAAGGGTCCTCAAACAGGACCCTAGTTTGATCATATGACTAAACTCGGAGGAAACCCCCAAATTCTAGGGTTTCCGACTCGAGTCGAATACAGAGATGAGGAGGCAATAGGCTCAGAGATTTCTTTTCAAAATCTCATGAGAAGACAAGCAAATACAAATATCATTCAAAGCAGACAGAGTGTAGGAGCATAATGAGAGAATAGTCACGACAGTAAAAGAAACGTTCTTAAGAAAACCTTTTAGAAGGGACTTAAACAGGGTTCAGTAGAAGAAAAAGCAATAACACATAGGAACACAATAGGATATATAGCATAAGAAAGTACTTTTCAGAAGGAGCTTAGCCAAGGTTCAGAAGAGAAAAGAGATGGCATAAAACTTAAGAAAACCGTAGAAGAAACATATTTAAAGAGGTCTTGTAGAAGAACTCAGACAAAGTTTAGTAGAAGGCAAACAAAACTTAAGAACTCAGTAGGAAATACATACAGTAGAAGAACACAAAGATACCGGAAAAGCATAGCAAAAGATCATATAGGAAAATACAACAAGATAAACATGCGAGCATGGTACAAAACACAATAGAAAAACAAAGCACATAAGAACATGTATAGCATAATAAAGTAGTAGAAGCACATGCGTGACAAATATTCACAAAGAACGGAAAAGAAGAGTCGGAGAAACATTTTAAGCTTTTTCAGAAACCCTAAATCGGAAAGAAGTAATTTTTGAAAGAAAAATTAGGGAAAACGTTTAAAAACTGAAGTAGAGCACAGATATAGAATAGATCTAAGAAAAAATCAGAGAAACCCTCGAAGGGTTAGGGTTTCAGAAGAACCCTAGAATGAGAAAGGCTTTGAAAAGGTCTCCGATCTGAGTCGAAGAAGTCAGAAACAGGCTCATAAGACTAGGATATGCCAGAGCAAAGCCGGAGATGACCGTAGAACCTTGAATCGGTAGATATCTGGACGAAAACCTTCGAGGTCAGACCTCGAATCTTCAAGGACCAAGTGTATAAGAGCAAAAGGAGGTGAGCATAAGGTTTCCATGGCCTGAGAAGCCATGGATTCTGGTGGGTTTTGAGGTGAGGATGATGAGAGGGGAAGGTTCGAGAGAGTTTGAGAGATGAGAGGATTCAGATGCAGCGGTTGGTGAGAAATGGGATAGGGTTGGGGGTTTTTGGGAATTAATAAAGGAAAGGGGAAAATTTCGTCTTAATCAAAATGATCAACGGTCTGGATCAAAAGGGGAAACCGGGCGGGTTGGATAAGCGGGTTAGGGGCGGGTTATTTTAGGAATTGGGCTGGCCCATTTCAATTTGAAACTGGTGTTAATTGGGGCTGATTTTAGGCTAAAATTGAAATAAAATAGGGCTAGTATTTAAATAGCCATTTTCTCCCTTTTATTTTATAAAAAATAGTAAAATGATTTATGAAAACAAATTGAAAGTACTAAATTAATTAATAATGTATAAATATCAAACTAAAAATACTAGAATTAATTTCATAATTATAAACGTAAATAAATCTTAAGATAGGCTAAAATTACAATTATATGCAATTTAGCTTTAAAAATACTAAATAAATTTTTAAAAATGCTTAAAAATTACCTTAGCTATATTTTGGTATAAATATGAGAATAAAATAAATTATTCACCAAAATGATGATTTTGTGAATAATTATTAGTTTTTGTACTGCTAAAATAGGGCAATAAATTGATTTAAAAAAATGTTTTAAAATTAGAAAAAATACTAAAACATTTGGATATACCTATGTATGCATACATAGGATATTTTGAAAGTATTTTGCATATATAAAATATACAGAGAAAAATTGGGTATCAACAACTGCCCCTCTTTACCTGGGAAGGATGAAAGAGTTGTCGGGTAAAGATATGATCGCCAATTTGACCGAACAAAATGGTTTGAAGAATATGACCGTGCTCTGGTTCCTGAGCTACCTACATACCTGGTCTTACAGGAATCACGCCATATGTAGTTCAGGATCCATCGGCGGAATATGTCGATGGAGATTTTTTTAAAAATGTACGAGATATTTAGGTTGAGACGGATGGTCAAAGTCTACTAGGTTGCGGGAACGGCAGCAAGATCGCTCTTGCTGAGACGGCCGTTGTTAGCCAGCTTACCTACAAATAAGCAATACAAGCGTATATTGTGCGTAAATTTAAACATGATGCATGTTCCCGTTGGACCATGGATGTTGTCTTTGAACGGTTAGGATGACGTCTTTGGACCATAATGTCCTAGTCCATGAAGCGTATAATAAAGGATTCGCGGGCCATGAAATGATGCTCTCGGGCTGTGAGGATGATGCCTCCAAACCCTGATGCCTTTGAATAATTATATGCAAAAGATTAAAAGGGATCCTCGGGCCATGGCATGGTGTTCTCAGGCTATGCAAATGGTGCCTCTGAACAATGAGGCCCTCGGATAATTTGGCGATCTTTTAGCCCATGAGATGCAGTAGGGTGGCGATCTTTCAGCCAATGAAATGTAATGAGTGGCGATCTTTCAGCCGATGCAAAGTGAAGTGGCGATCTTTCTGCCGAAGCAAGGTGTAAATGAAGTGGCGATCTTTCAGCCGATGCAAGGTGTAATTGAAGCGACGATAGTTTAGCCATGCAGATGGAGGGAGAGCTTAATCTCAGAAGGCAAAATGGTAGCCTTATGCAATGCAGAGAATACAGATGGAGACAGAGCTTAGTCTCGGAAGGCAGAATTATAGCCTTATGCAATGCAGAGAATGCAGATGGAGACAGAACTTAGTCTCAGAAGGCAGAATGGTAGCCTTATGCAATGCAGGAAATGCCGATGGAGGTAGAGCTTAACCTCAGAAGGCAAAATGGCAGCCTTATGTAAGAAATAAAAGGCAAGCGGTAGTAGAGTTTTCTTAGCTGATATCTGATTTCGATATTGTGGCTGCTGGGGATATTGTGCACGTATAGCAATTGTAAATTCCTGATAAGTATGAGTGTATAGTATATTCGATGATTTTCCAACTCAGATGCCTGCATCTAAAGAAAATCTAGAGTTTTGTAAAGGGGAAAGGTTAGTTCGTATCCCTGCTGACTTTGCTTGACCCGCTCGACTTTGATCTGGTGATACTGCCTGTATTATTGGGGTAGCATTGCTAAATAGAGTGATTTCAGAAATACACATGCATGATTTTAGAAAAAATATAAATTCATAATTAAGGATAATATCTTTATATGAACCAACGACATGCGACGTGGTCTAAGACATTGCATCCTTTCTTGTTACGGAATTTTGAGGGTCCTCCTCAAAATTCTGCCCCAGTTTCTAATAGCGGGGAGAAATGAAAATTTTATTGATTTGTGACTGAACCCATAGGGCTGCCTACGTATCCCCTCTTAAATGGGAATCATGTCATGTGTAGTTCAAATTACATCATATAAGGAAAGCATAAAGATTACACATAGTATCGCTTGACTACGTCTGAATTGATCGGCATTGGCCAAACCTCTCCGTCCATTTCTGCAAGTATGAGGGCTCCTCCTGTCAGAACACGGTGAACCATGTATGGACCCTGCTAGTTGGGAGAGAATTTCCCTTTGGATTCATCTTGATGTGGAAAGATTTTATTTAACACTAGCTGCCCTGGTGTGAACTGTCTTGGCTTGACTCTTTTGTTGAATGCTCTGGACATCCTATTCTGATAAAGTTGACCATGGCAAATTGCATTCATTCTCTTTCCATCTATAAGAGCTAGCTGCTCGTAACGATTCTTCACCCATTCTGCATCGTTTTGCTTTGCTTCTTGTGTGATTCTTAATGAGGGAATTTCCACTTCGGCGGGAATGACTACCTCTGTACCGTAGACCAGCATATAGGGGGTTGCTCCTGTCGATGTGCGGACTCTGTTGCGGTATCCCAATAAAGCAAATGAGAGCTTCTCGTGCCACTGCTTATGCTTATTTGTCATTTTCCTTAGTATCTTCTTGATATTCTTGTTGGCAGCCTCTACGGCTCCATTCATCTGAGGTCTATAAGCTGTAGAATTCTTGTGTTTGATCTTGAAGGTTTCACACATGGATTTCATCAAATCACTGTTGAGGTTGGAGCCATTATCAGTAATGATTGACTCTGGAATTCCGAACCGACAAACGATACGGTCGCGGACGAAGTCTGCTACGACTTTCTTAGTCACTGCCCTGTATGATGCTGCTTCAACCCATTTGGTGAAATAATCAATTGCCACTAGGATGAACCTGTGCCCATTTGATGCGGCAGGTTCGATTGGTCCAATAACATCCATTCCCGAAGTGGCGAACGACCATGGTGAGCTTGTTGCATTAAGCTCGTTCGGAGGCACCTTTATCATAGCTGTATGTATCTGACAGCGGTAGCACTTCCGGACATACTGGATGTAGTCCGTTTCCATAGTCATCCAAAAATAATCAGCTCGGAGTATCTTCTTGGCTAAGACAAAACCATTCATATGTGGCCCGCAGGTCCAGCATGGATTTCTTCTAGTAATTTAGATGCTTCCTTTGCGTCAACACACCTTAGTAATCCCAAATCAGGAGTCCTTCTGTACAGTATTCTTCCGCTGTGGAAGAAATTTTTAGATAATCTTCGAAGTGTACGCTTTTGAATAGGGTTTGCAAACTCTAAGTATTCTCCTTTCGCCAAATATTCCTTGATGTCATGAAACCAAGGTTTTCCATCCACTTCTTCTTCGACGTGAGCACAGTAAGCTGGCTGATCGTAGATTTTTACTACAATAGGGTCAATGAAATTCTTATCTAGATGCTGTATCATGGATGATAGGGTAGCCAATGCATCGACAAACTCATTTTGGATTCTGGGAACATGCTGGAACTCTGTCTTTATGAACCTCTTTCTCAACTCCTGTACATGATGCAGATAAGGGAGTATCTTGGAGTTCTTGGTTGCCCATTCTTCTTGGACCTGATGTATAAGCAAGTCTGAATCCCCGATCACTAGCAACTCTTAGATGTTCATGTTAATGGCCATCTTGAGTCCCAAGATGCAGGCCTTGAACTCATCCTTGTTGTTGGTGCAAGGGAATCTGAGTTTGGCAGACACCGGATAATGCTAACCAGTTTCTGACACTAGGACTGCTTCTATGCCAACTCCTTTGAAATTTGCTGCTCCATCGAAAAACATTCTCCAACTGTCATGTGATTCTACAATGTCTTCTCCTATGAATGATATCTATTCATCAGGAAAATACGTCTTTAAGGGTTCGTATTCTCCGTCCACGAGATTCTCGGCAAGATGATCTGCCAAAGCCTGTCTCTTGATTACTTTCTGAGTCACGTAGACAATGTCTAATTGACTCATCAGGATTTGCCACTTGGCTAGCTTGCCAGTAGGCATGGGCTTCTAATGATGTACTTCAACGGATCCATCCTTGATATGAGATACGTAGTATAGGCACATAAATAGTGCCTTAACTTCTGAGCTACCCAAGTCAGAGCACAACAAGTACGTTCCAACAGAGAATACCGGGCCTCGTATGGGGTGAACTTCTTGCTGAGATAATAGATGGCCTGCTTCTTCCTTCCCGTTTCATCATGTTGCCCAAGAACACAACCGAAAGCTCCATCTAGCACTACAAGGTAGAGTAATAGGGGTCTACCCAGCTCGGGCGGGACCAAAACTGGTGGTGTGGACAGTTACTCCTTGATTCTGTCGAAAGCCCTCTGGCAGTCATCAGTCCATTTGGTAGCGGCGTCCTTCTTCAACATCTTAAAGATTGGCTCACAGATGACAGTAGATTGAGCTATGAACCGGCTGATGTAGTTGAGTCTCCTCAAGAGGCTCATTACGTCCTTCTTGTTCTTTGGCGGTGGCAGTTCTTGAATAGTTTTGACCTTTGATGGATCCAGTTCTATCCCTCGGCGACTCAAAATGAACCCAAGTAGATTTCTGGTAGGAAACCCAAATGCACATTTCGCGGGATTCAGTTTCAGGTTGTACCTTCTCAGTCTGTTGAAGAACTTCCTCAAGTCTTCCATGTGATCAGTGGCTTTCTTGGACTTTATGATGACATCATCTACATACACCTCAATCTCCTTGTGTATAATATCATGGAAAATAGTAGTCATGGCCCTCATGTAGGTGGCCCCTACATTCTTTAACCCGAACGACATCATCTTGTAACAGTACATTCCCCATGGTGTAATGAAAGCCGTTTTCTCAGCGTCTTCTTCATCCATCCAGATCTGATGATACCCAACATAACAATCCACGAATGACTGCAACTCGTGCTTGGCGCAATTGTCAATTAGGATGTGTATGTTTGGAAAGGGGAAGTCATCTTTTGGATTGGCCCGGTTGAGATCCCGGTAGTCGACACAGACTTTGACCTTCCCATCCTTCTTC
The DNA here is from genome assembly GCF_000715075.1 of Nicotiana tabacum. Lineage (NCBI taxonomy): Eukaryota > Viridiplantae > Streptophyta > Magnoliopsida > Solanales > Solanaceae > Nicotiana > Nicotiana tabacum. The sequence continues at coordinate 87,936,398 of NC_134084.1, forward strand.
AGCACTGGCACGATGTTGGCTAACCATGTTGGATATTATACTACCCCGAGAAACTTAGCTCTGACTTGCTTAGTGATTTCTTTCTTGATTTTCAAACTTATGTCAGGCTTGAACTTTCTGAGCTTCTGCTTTACCGGGGGACATGTCGGATTGGTTGGCAGTTTGTGAGCCACAATAGATGTACCCAGACCGGTCATGTCATCGTAAAACCAAGTGAATATGTCTTAGTATTCCCTTAGAAATTCTGTGTATTCCTTCTTTTCGATGGTGATAAGTGGACACTGACTCTCGTTTCTTTGACGTTCTCTGCATCTCCCAGGTTAACAATCTCAGTCTCATCCAGGTTGGACTTAGGTCTATTCTCAAAATTTTCAACCTCTTTAACATTCTCTTCTGGTAGGTTATCTTCCTCTGAATCTATGTTCATTTGTTGCGTTGTCTCGTTGCATGTCACAATCATTGGTTCATCAAGATAAGTAATAGTAATGCCGTATGAGTAATGTAATAAGAGAAAAATAATAAGAGTACGATTTATAGGGAAAATTGAAATGTTTTTCTAAATTCCATAACTATTTTGAATATTAAAGATCTTATTGCGAAAATTCAAAAATGCGAAAGGAAAATCAACTAGCAAAAACTGAAAGATAGTGTATGATGCTTTGTTCAGCCTTGCTACCTCGAGGCTTTCCGAGCTCTGGTGGTTCTGATGGTCCAATTGTTGAGGCATGCTCCTAAGCTTATGGCTTGTATAGAAGGGCATTCTTTCCCCTCCTCCTTGAAAATGACACAGCACCCATGTCATCATCTTCCACGAATAAATTCCTCATTGCTGCCAGTGCTTTTTCTTCTTTTGACCCATATATAACATCGGCTGACTGGAAAGTCTGTTCCAAATGTGGTATTGGCTGCTCCAGTGGGTAGTAAAGGCCGCGTCATGGTAGAGACCAGTTGTTGAACTCTTCCCAAGTGTACTTGTATCCCAGACCGAAAGTGGTGCCATGCTTCTTTAGTTTGATAGGTTTGATGATTCCTTAGAGGTTCTTGCCAAGTCCCTAGCCAGTTTCATATCCGCTCCAGTTCAATATGCTTTCAATTTTGTTGTCCCACCATTTGTCGATATCAACGGCGTTGACTCGCTCGATGTAGTGATAGGTCTCTCCGCCTATCTTTATTCTACCTCCTATCGCTGGGATGGTTTGGCGACTATATATAGGATTTCTACCATTGCCGTGAATGATCACCTCTTGGTGATTCCACTCAAACTTCACTGCCTGATGTAAGGTCGATGCTACAGCCCTAGCGGCATGAATTCAAGGCCGTCCCAAAAGCAAGTTGTAAGATACTGGCACGTCTATTACTTGAAATTTGACATCAAACCAAGTAGGCCCCATCTGTAAACACAAGCTAAATTCCCCAATAGTGGACCTTTAGGAACCGTCGAAAGCTTTGACATTGATGGCCCCGTCTATGATCTCATGCAGCCCCTTTCCCAATGTCCTGAGTGTCACCAATGGACAAATGTTGAGGCTAGACCCACCGTCAATTAGGATTTTGGTGATGAAATAATTCTCGCATTGCACAGTGATGTGCAGCGCCTTGTTGTGACTCAACCCTTCTGGTGGCAACTCATCTTCATGAAAAGTGATCTTGTGACTCTCCAATACCTGCCCTACCATGTTTGTCATTTCTCCTCCAGTGATGTTGCTCGGTACATATGCCTCACTCAGCACCTTCAACAAGGCGTTCCTATGTACATCGGAGCTTTGCAGCTAAGCTAGAATAGAGATCTGTGCCGGTGTTTTGTTCAACAGATCGATGATTGAGTATTCCTTTGCTTGTATTTTTCTCCAGAGATCATCGGGCCCAGCTTCAGTGATGGTTGGCCGTCTAGAGGCCTGCTTGCTTGATTCAGCCAAATGTTCCAGGGTGTATACTCTGTCGGTTCTTGTCATACCCTGTGCTGCGACTGCTTCTCCGGATTTGGCTTTCCCTTTCCTTCTTGCCTTGGCTGTGTAGTCCCAAGGTATAGCATTTGTATGGAATGGTGTTATAACCGACATTGCTACTGGAATGGGCACCTTTACTCCGAACGGAGCCTGTGTTTTGGAAGGCAAGAATGCAACTTCAAATGGTTCAGGTACATTTGCCGGGGACCTAAACTCGACCTCGATCGATGCTGGCCTCTTTGCAGAGGATGGTGTTTCAAACTCAAGTGGTATGGACATGTTCACCTCAGCGTCCCCGGAAGGCTGAATCTGAACAACAATCGGATTAAAGGTGACTGTTGGTTTCTTTGGATTGTCACCTTCTATGATCAAGCCTAATGACCCCTTGGGGTCCCAATCATCCTCTATTTCAATCATGTGAACACTTCCACCCGTTTTTTCTGGTAGAGAGTTATTGCGAACATTCGGAGCGGGCTCCTTTACCACAATAATCTTGTTATCAATTAGTGCTTGGATTTTATCTTTCAGAGAGCGACATTCGTCAATGGCATGCCCTTTCATGCCGGAATGGTATGCACCAGATTTATTAGGATTGACCCATTGGGAATGGTTTTCAAGAGTTATAGCGGTGATAGGGGTGACATAACTAGCAACTTTGAGCCTTTCGTACAGTTGGTCAATTGGTTCGGCAATGGCGGTATATTGTTTGGGAGGTCTGCAGTCGAAATTTGGTTGGGGTCTAGGAAAGTTTTGTCAAGTGGGAGGTGATTGATAGTGAGAGGGTTGAGTATTGTAGGCTTGGTAGACATGTGCGGGTTGGGAATATCTGGGTGAAGTAGGCTGATATGTGGGAGGTAGAGGTGATTGGTAAGTAGGTAGTGGAGTTTGGTAAGAGGGCGAGGGTGTTTAGTAATTTGGGGTAGGTTGATATGGGAGTGGAGGCATCGGGTAGGTTTGGTATTTGATAGGGGACTTGGTTCTTTGTGCAACCATCACGGCGCTCACATCCCTTTTCCTTGTCATGCCACCAGACTATAGACCCTTGTTGGTAGCCTGTAAAGCTTTAAAGTTTGTGACCATACCACTTATGATGCCTTCCTCGATCCTCTCACCTAGCTTGATGATGTCGAAAATTTCTGGCTTTCAATCAGCATCAACCTTTCATAGTACTGTGGGTCTTGAGCTCGGACGAAAAACCTATTCATTTGTTCTTTTTCTAGAGCCGGTCTTACCTTAGCAGCTTCTGACCTCCAGCGAGTGGCATACTCGCGGAATGTCTCCGTGGGTTTCTTTTTTAGGTTCTGAATGTAGAACACATCTGGCACATTTTCTGTGTTGAACCTAAACCTGTCCATAAAATCGGACACCATGCTTACCCAGTTCGACCACTTCTTCGTATCTTGGGTATTGTACCAAGACAGAGCATCTCCCTTCAGATTCCTCATGAAGAGTTTCATGCGGATCCTTTCGTCCTTTCCTTTTCCGACCAGTTTGTCGCAGTATGTTCTCAAGTGAACCCTCGGATCTGCTGTACCATCAAACATCTCGAACATCGGAGGTTTGTACCCCTCGGGTAGTTCAACATCGGGTTGTATGCAGAGGTCTTCATAGTTTAGCCCCTCAATTCTTTTGCTTCCTTTGACGTCCTAAATTCGGCTAGTCAACTTCTTAAGCTCTTCAGCCAGACTCCTGATGAGTGAGTCTTTATCATCAGACTCGGGTGTGCTTGAAATGGGTTGGGAGGAGTGCGGCATGGTTTCCACGTAGATAGGGGTGTTATGAGTGTGCAAATGGTCATTTGTGAAGTTCACCGGTTCTGGGATGAGCAGTGGAGTATTGTTGGAAGTATGACAAGTGTTGCAGTGGTGGTGAGGAGTGGGATGGTTTTGTGGTTTTGGGATGTTTTGTGGAGGTGTAGGGTTCTGAGTGTTAGGAAAATTGACATCTGGGTGGTGAGGGAAAATGATAGGCTCACCAAGTTCCGGACCTGATCAAGTTTTTCTTGGAATTTCAGTAGCTTTTGTTCAAATTGGGATGCATTTTCCTTAGGAACCAGAGTACCATGAGTGACCTCTACACGTTCAGTTGAGTTTTCCTTTCTGGTGTTGTTCAAATTTTCCATCTTTCCTTTGTTCTTGTTTTTGACGAGGCTAGGAGGAGGAGTGGGTGGAGGGCCCCTTGGATCATGTGGAATATGATGATGATGCCAGAGTGCATGAACTAACCTTGGGGAGGGGATAAAATAAAAAATAAAAACAAAAGGTAACAAGTCAGTGAGGATTATGAAAAGAAACGTTGTGATATTTAAACACGTAGTGCAAGAATGTAAGTCGTGTCCTAATTTGGGAGCCTCTTTGTGCCCGAGGTAGGCCTAGCGACAAGTTGATTTGGAGAACTTATAATGCTAAATGCCTCATTTTATTGAAAAAAAATAAGACGAATCCCAAAACGACACTAAATAACAGAAGATAAAAATGTCACTAATAGCCATTGACCTTATTACATTCATAAAATGAAAAGGTAAATTCCTATCAATTTGGTCCCAGAAGGACCTTCCCCAGACTCGGCATCTTTGGCTCCATCGAACAGCTTCACCAGCTCACAAAGTCCCAGCAACAAGTAGGCTCTGGCCAAGTGTCCACCTTCATTTCCCTCAGCATTCTGGCAGTCCTCGATGCTCATAAGAAACTTCTTTTCCATCTCCACTAAACCTTGTTACAAGTATCCTAATCGGTTGTTGGAACTGACAGCCATGTTTTCCATTCTTCAATCAGTTTTTGGTGGGATTCTTGAATCTCACAGTGTTCGCTTTCACATTCCCCAATCATTTTGCGCAGTTGGTTGTATTTGACCTGTGCTTCAGCCCTTTCATTGATGATTCTGTGACTTCGAACAAACCCAAGTTGGCTAAGATCATTGTGATTGTCCTCCAGTCATCCTGAATAGTATGTGGTGCAGCCAGCATGGTATCTGTCTAGATTGATAGTATCTCTCCCCATGATGATCTTGCAATGCCACATATGCTGAGCTTGGCACTTATAAGGATTGTCATCAGCTTGGAAGTCGGGTCGAAAATGACTCATCTTGTCGCCCCTTGGTATAACCTATTTCCTGCCAGCTTGTCTCATAAGACGGAGAGGGACATAAGGGTAGGTTCCTATCAAACCGATCAGTATCAGAAATGGTGCGTCCTTGGATCGGGCGATGAATTCTTCAGTAGGGAACCACTCGAACATCTATTATATTTGATCCTCAGTCAGATTTTGAAACAGCTCCACCCATCTCTTGGCATCTTCTGGCTGAATAAACATGTTGGGCATGTAGTTCATTCGACTTTGTTGATGGAAGGCTATATGATCGTCCCAGTCTCTACGCTGAATCTCTTGCCGATATTCACTCCTTTGGAGATGCTCCATGAGCCAAAGTTGGAGTAGCAAGTTGCAGCCCTCGAAGTGTGGGGCTCCTTGTTGACACTTTTCCAAGGCTGGGTATATCTCTGTGATGATCATGGGCACTATGCTAAATAGTTGTTCACCGATTCCCTCCATCAAAGTTTTGGTGACCATGGCTAGCCTGGTGTGGATCCTTGCTTTCTTCATTGGAAACACTATCATTCCCAAGAAGCAGAACATGAAGACTAAGACCCTTCGGTGAATATGCCCCAACGATGTAAGGGCGAACTCATCCAGATATGTAAGGTAGGATTTGTTGTGACCGTACCTCTCGTACAAATAATCAAAGGGAATGTAGGACTCCTTCAAACATGTCAAGTCTGGATTCTTCTTTAGGCCCATCATTTTGAGAAAACCTATACCCTTGCGATTTTCTGGCATTAACAAACTCGGGGTCTCCCATGGTATACCAGCCAATCCTCCTATTTCCTCTAGCAAAGGTGTGATCTCAATCTCTCCGAAGCGAAACACAGATCTATCACAATCTCGAAACAGAGTAGCAGCTTCTATGATTTTGTTATTGGGTTGGACCTCTAGGAGAGAAGGTAAATTTCCTAGGAATTTTCGGACAAGAGTCTGATCACTGGAATAAAGATCCTCCCACCAACCTAGCAGCCTTGGGTGGATGTTTGTGACCATGCTGAATCTGGGAACTTCGTGCCTCATGTTTCTGCAACACAAAAGGGTTAGGCCCTTACACCCACCAGATTTGACTATTAAATACCAATAATTGGCATAAAAGCATTTAGTTCTCAAATAAATGCACAAAACATGATAGTGTCATTTGGGTTTTTAAGAAACCCAGTGGACTTTGGATAAGGCTATATTAAAGAGTCATTATGCGGACAACATAACTGACTCGGCTAGGTTTGACCATGATGCATGCACAATTAAACAGAGTAAGGTTTCTATGGGGGTTTTAGACTGGTACCCTTGAGCGGACAACTCAATAGGGAAAGGCACGGAACCGTCGACTACACCATTGATCGACTGGTTTTACCGTAAATACGCCTTTGCCGAATTTAAAGGGTGATAATATCGGAAGAGCGCAACAACTCATTATAAGTGTTTCTATGGTATTTGTTTGGCACGAGTGAAATATGATGTTGAAATCATGCTTATGCAATAATTAAAACAAGTTGTCACGTATTTGCACGTTCATAAAGTGATAATTACAATAATTTTAAACAGTAATAAAGGAGTGCAGAAAAGGAAAGCAGTGAAAAAAACAAAGGAAAGAAATAAGAGACAAGTTAGTTTTTGTAGTAGAAGGAGGAATTAAATGCTTAAAGGTATCAAACAAATAAGGCACATAAGAAATATAAAGTCACAGTAATAGCTTGAAATGGTAAAATCCTAAAAGTATATCCTCAGTAGAGTCGTCATACTGTCGCGCCCCCTTTTTCTTGCGAAATCGGGTTTAGGACATTTGGGAGGACAACTTGTTCCCCTTTGGGAATTGGATTTGAATTGGAAAATCGCCACCTAATGATTAAAGTGCGTTAGGAGACTAAAAAATGGTTTGTTTTGAGTAACCAGAGATTGGGTAAGGGCTTGAAATTATCCCAAAGGGAAGGTGTTAGGCACCCCTCAGGATCCACTAGTGTGGTTCCCGGCCAGATAATTATTTTGACTTTAAGCGCAAACAACACGTAGGCAAATAAAACTTCAAGTAATTGGTCTCGTCTACTTATTAAATGTCTACTTATTGCCTACGTGGTAAACATCTACTTATTAATTGGTCTCGTCTACTTATTAAACGTCTACTTATTGCCTACGTAGGCAAATAAAACTTCAAGTAATTGGTCTCGTCTACTTATCGTCTACTTATTGCATGATATTACCCGCCCCGATCCTATCAGCCCCGGAGGTAATTGGGACTACTAATCCTAAAAGGGAAAGGGTATGAGGTCTTTATGGTTTTAAAAGGACAAAATTCTAAGGCGACAATCAAAACATATATATAGCAAGCATTGGGAAAGCACATAAACAAGTACGGTTCAAATAGACCTCATTAAACCAAAGAAAAACATATGGTTTAGCATGTCCTGCACATACTGATTAGGGTCTGATTAAAACTTAAGAAGTTAAAGCAAGCTGATTTATCACATATTTTCAGATAAGAAGTCTGAATTAGACCTGCCTGCTAGTTGTAATTAATAAAGACTGGTACAATTAAAACTTTTACCCTAGTGCTTGCCTAAGTGTTAGGCGAATCCTATAGGCATGATATCTACTGGTTTCACAAACAAAGAGGTAAACTGATTACAGAAAGGTCGCCATTTTTAACAGAATAAAACAAGTTCTACGATTGATAATGCATTACTACTAACAGATTAAACTTAAAACGAGTGAGGCGATTCAGATTTTGATTATAACCCCTATAGGCAGGCTTTCTAAGTGTTTGTTAACTTAAAACACTGTTATAGAGAACTGCAGAAACATGTTCTCTAGGTGTTGTATTTTATTACGAACGTGATATCTACTTACACTGATTATTAAGGCCTATAATTATGTTTGCCTAATAAGAGAGGAGTATGCAAGAATCAGAAAGGTCCTATAGGCATATTATCTACATGCATGTGCATCCTATAGCCATGGTATCTATGCAGAAATTCATATAGACATGTTATCTAAAGATGAGAATGCAGAAGTTCTTATAGTCCCGGTGTCTATATGCGAATGCAGAATTCTATAGGCATGATTTCTATATGTGAGTGCATAGATTCAGAAAGAAACTCTTATAGGTAAAATGTCTACATGATATGCAGAAATTCATAAGTAAACTGTAGACAAGATGTAAATGCAGAAATTAATAAACCTATAGACAGGATATCTATGTGAATACAGAAATTGGTAAATCTATAGGCAGGATATCTATGTGAATGCAGAAATTAGTAAACCTATAGGCAAGTTATCTACCCTTTGCATATATTTATTCCCTCCCCTTTTCACTAGCCGTCCCCAATCATTTATTACAAGTTATTACAGCCCCGAATTAATAAGAAAAGCAAAATTACATAAGCAATTAAAGTACAACCAAGTGGAGCCTAATTCAGACTCCATGTCTGAAGTATGAGATGAACCAACTTCAAGAGATCATGAACCAAAGCCTTTCTCTCATTTAGATGTATCAGAGTTCCCTAAGAGCCTCATAGGGACTCCGGGCAGTGCTCACACCCAAATGTGTAAGCAGATTTGGATATAGTGCTGTGTGGAAGGGCCATCCCTCAAGTGTCCATGTTCAGAGGGAACTCAAGGTCCCAAGGCAAGGCCCACAAGAGGGGGCAGAACATAGAAGCTATGAAAGAGTGTGAGTGCATGAGTGAAATTCTAAAAAAATGGGAAAGAGAAGAGGGGAATAACTTGCAATCAATGCCTAGAGGAGTATAGGGGAGAAGGGAATTTACAAGTACACAAGAAAAGCAGACTGATGGGCATACTCAGCAATGGGATATGCTGGCACACCCTCCAGCCTGTTAGAGGTTAGGACCTCACGGATTCAGAACTTAGGTCACGGACAACAACTCATGTTTCCATGCCCTAAGTCACCACTTACAAACACATAAGGGTAATGGGGTAGGGAGCAAAGCTTCACAGTAGAAACAGGCAGTAGAACATATGCATGTTAAGTTAAATATTGAACTCTACATAAGCAGTAAAGTAACCATGGAGATAAAAAATTTATGTAAACACATTGGGGATGCTGAAACTAAAATTAGGACATACCAGTTTCAGAGAAAACAAACAAAGAGAAAGAAGTAGTCTTGTAAAGCCAAAGTGTAAACGAGCAATCAAAATGCTATGAGTTTAGAAGAGAACTGTGAAGTATGAAGTGTAAAAGTATTGAATTGAAGGTGTCCCAAAGTGCAGAAGGATCATGCCCTTTTATAGTATAGAAATCAAGTAGAAATAGGTAATAAAATAGTTTGGAAATCAATAACACAAGGTCTCCCTTTAATTAAGGGATTCTGATTTCAAACGAGCAAAATAATTAAGGAAAGGGGTCAATCAAAACTTTTCCAGAGCAGTACAAGAGGGGTAACTACATAGAGGTTTATTTAAGGACAAAGTCTTGATAGTACATGGTTTGTGCAAATAAGGAAAGGAAATCAGTTAACAGCTAGTAAATCAGAAATTGAGGATTTCGTATGAATGAACCAAGTCAGAAAGATGGGAAGGATTTCGACTTAAGGAAAATCAGTACCAATCAATTAAACTTATTAAAAGTAATTCTGAATCAATCACAAGTTGGAAAATAATTTTCAAGAAAGATTCCTCATATATAAAAGCACACAGACACGTTAAACATGAAGAAATTTGTCATGCTATTCAATAGAAGAGTCTACTGTAGGAGAATCAGAATTGTGTGCAAACAAAAGAAGTTCACACTTAGTTCATAGACCCAGAAATAAGTCTGAAAGAGTCAAGGGTCCTCAAACAGAACCCTAGTTTGATCATATGACTAAACTCGTAGGAAACCCCCAAATTCTAGGGTTTCCGACTAGAGTCAAATATAGAGATGAGAAGGCAACAGGCTCAGAGATTTCTTTTCAGAATCTCATGAGAAGACAAGCAAATACAAATAACATTCAAAGCAGATAGAGTGTAGGAGCATAATGACAGAATAGTCACGACACTAAAAGAAACGTGCTTAAGAAAACATTTTAGAAGGGATTTAAACAGGGTTCAATAGAAGAAAAAGCAATAACACTTAGGAACACAATAGAAGATATAGCAGAAGAAAGTACTTTTCAGAAGGGACTTAGCCAAGGTTCAGAAGATAAAAGAGATGGTATAACACTTAAGAAAACCGTGGAAGAAACATGTTTAAAGAGGTCTTTTAGAAGAACTCAGACAAAGTTCAGTAAAAGGAAAACAAAACTTCAGTAGAAGAACACAGAAATACCGGAAAAGCATAGCAAAAGATCATATAGGAAAATACAGCAAGATAAACATGCGAGCATGGTATAAAATACAGTAGAAAAATAAAGCACAGAAGAACATGTATAGCATAAGAAAGCAGTAGAAGCACATGCGTGACAACTATACATAAAGAAAGGAAAAGAAGAGTCGGAGAAACATTTTAAGTTTTTTCAGAAACCCTAAATCGGAAAGAAGTAATTTTTGAAAGAAAAATTGGGGAAAACTTTTAAAAACTCAAGTAGAGCATAGATATAGAATAGATCTAAGAAAAAATCAGAGAAAACCTCGAAGGGTTAGGGTTTCAGAAGAACCTTAGAATGAGAAAGGCTTTGAAAAGGTCTCCGATCTGAGTCGGAAAAGTCAGAAACAGGCTCATAAGACTAGGATACGCCGGAGCAAAGCCGAAGATGGCCGTAGAACCTTGAATCGGCGGAGATCTAGACGAAAACCTTCGAGGTTAGACCTCAAATCTTCAAGGACCAAGTGTATAAGAGCAAAGGGAGGTGAGTATAAGGTTTCCACGGCTTGAGAAGCCATGTATTCCGGTGGGTTTTGAGGTGAGGATGATGAGAGGCTGCTAGGGTTAGGGGAAGGTTCGAGAGAGTTTGAGAGATAAGAGGATTCATATGTGGCGGTTGGTGAGAAATGGGATAGAGTTAGGGGTGTTTGGGAATTAAAAAAGGAAAAGGGGAAATTCTGGGCGTTGATCAAAATGATCAACGGCCTGGATCAAAAGGGGAAACCGGGCGGGTTAGGGGTGGGTTATTTAGGAATTGGGCTGGACCATTTGAATTTGAAATTGGGGCTAATTGGGGCTGATTTTAAGCTAAAATTGAAATAAAATAGGCTAGTATTTAAATAGCCATTTTCTCCCTTTTATTTTATAAAAAATAGTAAAATAATTTCTGAAAACAAATTGAAAGTACTAAATTAATTAATAATGTATAAGCATTAAATTAAAGATACTAGAATCAATTTTGTAATTATAAACGTAATTAAATCTTAAGATAGGCTAAAATTGCAATTATATGCAATTTAGTTTTAAAAATACTAAATAAATTTGTTAAAATGCGTAAAAATTATTTTAGCTATATTTTCGTATAAATATGAGATTAAATAAATTATTCACCAAAATGATGATTTTGACAATAATTATTAGTTTTTGCACTGCTAAAATAGGGCAATAAATTGATTAAAATTAGGAAAAATACTAAAATGTTTGGATATACCTATGTATGCATACATAGGATATTTTGAAAGTATTTTGTATATATAAAATATATAGGGAAAAATTGTGTATCAACAACTGCCCCTCTTTACTAGTTGTACAAATTCACAAAAAAACTGTTTGGTCGGGAACCACACTAGTGGATCCTGAGGGGTGCCTAATACTTTCCCCTTAGGATAACTTCAAGCCCTTACCCTATCTCTGGTTACCAAACGTAGTTATAAATGAAACCTATAGGTGCCCTAACGCACCATAAATCGTTAGGTAGCTACTCTTCAAAAATGCAAACCCCTTTATCAAAAAGAAAGAGTTATCCCAACCAAAATGTCATAAACCCGATTCGGCGAAGGAAAACGGGGGCGCGACACACTGTAGGGTATCTGATCAAAATACTGCATATGAGAACCACGACCACCTGGAGCACCGTAAGAAGCCTGAAGTGCTGAATGAAACAACCTAGGAGGATGGCCTCTACCAAAAGAATCCCTACCTCCAGACGAGGTACCACTGAACCTGACAGAATAACGAGGCCTCTTATCAGACCCCTGACTACTCCCTTGAGCTAAAACCATCTCAACTCACCTGACCACATTGGTCGCATCCTGAAAAAAAATCCCACTCCCGGTCTCCTCAGCCATCTGCAATCTAATAGGCTGAGGGAGTCACTCAATAAACTTCCCCACCCTCTCTATCGGTGGGGAGTATAAGAAGAGCATGATTAGCCAAATCAATAAACCTCGTATCGTACTGTGTGACAATCATAGAATTTTGCTGAAGACGCTCGGACTGCCTACGGTACTCCTCTCTTTGAGTGACGGGAAGGAGTTTCTCGAGAAATAGTTGTGAAAACTGGTCCCAAGTGAGAGCTCGTGACCCAGCTGGTCTTGCCAAACAATAATCTCTCTACCATTTCTTGGCGGAACCTAACAAATGAAAAGCAGCAAAATTGACCCCATTGGTCTCCACTATCCCCATGTTCCGTAGAACCTCGTGACAACTGTCCAATAGTCCTAGGGCTCCTCTGAAGATGTACCACCATAGGTAGTAGCAAAAAGCTTGAAGAACCTGTCCAGTCTCCACAAAGCATCAGAAGACATATATGATCCATCACCGATTTGAGCTACAACACTCAGTGGAACTACCACAACTGGCTGAGCTGCTAGAGTCTGAAACTTGGTAGCCATCTGATCTGGAGTGCAAGTAGCGGGAGTCTATGCTCCTCCCCCAGCCTAAGAGTCAGTTGGTGCTACAGGAAGTATGCCTGCCTGAGTAACATTCTCTATAAGCCCATTAGATGGACTAGAGCATCCTGGAGTACCGGGGTAGCAATGAACCCCTCTGGAACCTGAGATAGGCCCACTAGAATAGTCTATGCGGGAACCTCATCATCAAACTCTATCTGGGGCTCCACCGCTGGTGCTGCTGCTCTAGCCTGAGCCTTGCCCCTGCCTCGGCCTCTAGTACGACCTCGGCCTTATCGTCTACCCCTCATAGGAGCTGCTGATGGGGGATCGGGCTACTGATCAGCTGATGAAGTGGTACGTGTTCTCGCCATCTGCGAAAGAGCAGAGTAGAAGTTCAATTAGCATTGAAAAATCAAATCTCACGACAGAGAAGAATAGATGTGAAGTTACTCCTAAACTCTAGCCTCTAGGGGATAAACACAGATGTCTCCGTACCGATCCCTCAGACACTACCTAGCTTGTTCGTGAACTGTGAGACCTAGGCAACCTAGTGCTCTTATACCAACTTGTCACGACCCGGATTTCCCACCATCGGGATCGTGATTGCTCCTACTCTTGAAAGCTAGGCAAGCCAACAGATACATTTCTAAAGCATTAATTATTAACCCAAACAACAATAAATCATAACTTAAGCTAAGCAGATATAAAGTGCGGAAGTTTCATAACAGCTCAAAGTTCTAAAACAAGGCTACCCCAATGATCTGGTGTCACAATTTCATGAACATATAAGAATTTCTACAAACAATGGTTTAAAAGAAATAAAATTGTTCTCAAAATAAAAAGAGATAGGAAATCTAAAGAAGAAGGAAGGGGACTCCACGGTCTGTGAATGCCGGCAAATCTACCTCGGGTCTGCTATGGGCTAAAGGCAGCAACCCAAAATCTACTCACGAGGTACGTCACCGAAATCTACATAGAAAGTGCGGAGTGTAGTATCAGTACAACCGACCCAATGTACTGGTAAGTACCGAGCCTAATCTAGGCGAAGTAGTGATGAGGCGAGGACACGACAAACAACATTAACATGTGCAGTTAAACAATATACTAACAGAATAACAATAATAGAAGCTAAACAGAAATTAATGGGAAGAGGCAACATGCTATGGGCGTACCAGAATAATAAATCAGAGTAGTAACGGAAATTAAACAATTAGTGCACTTGAACCGATAACAGCAAATAATCAAAGCAAACAGAAAATGCACGACATCACCCTTCATGCTTTCACTCTTAATCCTTACCATGCAATCAATAATAGAAATGTGCACGGCATCACCCATCATGCTTTATCACTTTTCATCATCATATGAATATTAGAAATGTGCACGGCATCACCCTTCGTGCTTTATCTCTCTTTCTCACCATATGCATAAATATAAATGTAAACATGCACGACATCACCCTTCGTGTTTTAACACTCTTCCTCACCGTATGAATAATATAAATGTGCACAGCATCACCTTTCATACTTTAACACTCTTCCTCACCATAACAACAACAGAAAAAAAAACTCGGTAAGGGCATCACAATCAAACAACATTGTTTCATCATTTAATTTCACAATAGAAATCCCAACTTGAGACAATACTGACCCAATATCCAAACCAGGAACAACATAGTAAAACTTGTTAACATGAACAATAACTAGCTTAAGCATGAAATATACGTATAAAGAAATATAACTGTCACAAGTATAGAACTCACTCGCATGCTATGACTCAACAACGATGTATAGATACATGTCACCACACCTATACGTCATACTAAACAACTAACAAGTAGCAAATAGGACAAACAATACCTAATCCCTTAAGTTAAGGTTAGCCATAACACTTACCTCGATTTCACTGTCGTGCCCCCTTTTTCTTACAAAATCGGGTTTCGACATTTCTGGGACAACTTCTTTTTGAGAAGGTAGGGAATTGGATTTGAAAGAGTCACCACCTAACAGGTTAAGGTGCGTTAGGGCACCCAGAGCAGATAACTCACGTTGCACCAGTTTACATCACCAGAGATTGGGTAAGGGCTTGAAATTACCTCGAGAGGAAGGTGTTAGGCACCTCTCGATATCCACAATGGTGGGTCCCGACCAAACTTAACTTATGAATTAGTCTAAAGAAGCGAGAGGAATATCTAATAGGGACGGGGGTCCTAAATGTTTTAGCCTAAAAGATAACCCCGTGCAACATAAATAATACTTCGTAACTCCCTTGAGTCGGGGTGTTACTCATATTATTCAGCGGGCACAGACTTTCACCTCCTGCTACCCGATTACAATCTTTAAGTTGTTACCTAAGGTGCACTAGTTGATTCTAAACCGTACCCTATGCGTGCACTACCCGTCCTCATGCCTATGGTCCAGGAGGCTTTGAACCTCTATTTAGGTAGTTCTAGACCTTAACTTAGGTTGCTCAAAAGGGAAAAATACTAAGCAACAGACAAAAAATAGTTAGCACTTTCATTTATAAGAACATAAAGGCTCAAGTTGGCCTCCGCAATTAGACAACAAATGTACACAAGTCAGATTAACAAAGATAGTTGTTGATTTTAAACAGCTAAGAATATAGAAACTTATAGGCAGGATCTCTATATGAATCTAGATTTATATGGGCGGAAAGTTATATGCAAAAGCCATTATACTTCCAAAACCTATATGATTTGCCTACAGATTTTAAACATAGGGATTAAACCTATAAGAATGATGATTAGGTGTTTTTATGCGATAGTGACAGTGGCAGGTCACAGAAACAGATCCAGAATTATTTGTTTTGATCCTATAGGCATGTTTTCTAGTGAGAGTAACAACATAATGTTTGGAAACTCATGAACAAATGGGTAGAAATGATAATTGGTTTGATTCAGACCTATAGGCATGCTTTCTATAATTTGTTACCATTTTAGATCCTATAGACATGATTTTTATAATTTGTCTGATCTAGAATGAGGTTTTTGCACACACTTGAATATTCAATATCTTATAGGCATGGTTTCTAACACAATTAAACCAAGTATTGAACCTATAGGCAGGATTGCTAACATATAGTGGCTGAACGTAATAAGGCATGATTTCTAACATATGATAACTGAACATGCAATAGCACACGGTTGGCCCTATAGGCAGGATTTTTAACGTATTGCATATAATAATACATTGTTGGACCTATAGGCTGGATTTATACCCAGTTTTTATAGCAAAAATGTGAAATAAGAAACCCCTCCCAATTTCACTAACACCCCAGAATTGTCATTACAAAATAATTATTACATACCAGAATAAATTTCAAAGTGCGTATAACTATAGGGAGCCTATAGCAGGCCCAAATACACCTGGATAGCCAGGCCTTCAAATCACAATAGCACCAGAATCCCATATTCATAGATACAACATGACTAGTGGTGAGTGATTTACCCATGTATCAAAGCTGAGCATACAAAACCCAAATCCCTAGTGTGTCAGAGTACTCAAAGGCTTCAAGAACCCAGGGCAGTGCTCACACCAAGGAAATTCACAGAGATCAGAAATAGTGTAAGGAAGACTAGGGACCAAATCCTAGTGTGTCAGAGTTTACAAGGGTCTCACATGAACCTTGAGCAGTGCTTACACTAGGGAGGCCAGAGGATAGAACCTAAATAGCTTTGGCTTTCAACCAGCTAAGAATGAGGATTCAGAAGGACTGAATAGTAAAGGAATAGGATGTAGTAGAATGGATTAGGGAATTCATTTAAGGACATAATCACATATAGAAAGTGTACAAAATAGCAAACACATTTAAACCTAAGCATACTTAATTTTGTTTTAACAATCAGTCACATGTTAGGTCATAAGCAGATTAATAATGATAATTGAGATTCTAGATCAGACTAAGTCATAGAAATGGAACACATTGATTAACAGTAAGTCAAGAACGGATTAAGATAGTTCAAGAGAGGTATCATAATATAGAGAGAACAGAACCAGACATGCCATATTATAACACGTTCAACAAACAAACTTATAAATCTATTAAGGTACACATCTATGCATGGCTAGCCAGTCTTTAAGGTAAGGTATGAAAGCATTCTTATAACAAACTTAAATCTAAAAGATGGTCCTCAATAACACAAAGTTAGGAAGATTTCATTAATCAATTCAAACTAAGTTCAACAGGTCTTAACTAAGAGTAATAGGATCTAGGATAATATTGTCTGATCTAGAATGAGGTTTTTGCACACACTTGAATATTCAATATCTTATAGGCATGGTTTCTAACACAATTAAACCAAGTATTGAACCTATAGGCAGGATTGCTAACATATAGTGGCTGAACGTAATAAGGCATGATTTCTAACATATGATAACTGAACATGCAATAGCACACGGTTGGCCCTATAGGCAGGATTTCTAACATATTGCATATAATAATACATTGTTGGACCTATAGGCTGGATTTATACCCAGTTTTTATAGCAAAAATGTGAAATAAGAAACCCCTCCCAATTTCACTAACACCCCAGAATTGTCATTACAAAATAATTATTACATACCAGAATAAATTTCAAAGTGCGTATAACTATAGGGAGCCTATAGCAGGCCCAAGTACACCTGGATAGCCAGGCCTTCAAATCACAATAGCACCAGAATCCCATATTCATAGATACAACATGACTAGTGGTGAGTGATTTACCCATGTATCAAAGCCGAGCATACAAAACCCAAATCCCTAGTGTGTCAGAGTACTCAAAGGCTTCAAGAACCCAGGGCAGTGCTCACACCAAGGAAATTCACAGAGATCAGAAATAGTGTAAGGAAGACTAGGGACCAAATCCTAGTGTGTCAGAGTTTACAAGGGTCTCACATGAACCTTGAGCAGTGCTTACACTAGGGAGGCCAGAGGATAGAACCTAAATAGCTTTGGCTTTCAACCAGCTAAGAATGAGGATTCAGAAGGATTGAATAGTAAAGGAATAGGATGTAGTAGAATGGATTAGGGAATTCATTTAAGGACATAATCACATATAGAAAGTGTACAAAATAGCAAACACATTTAAACCTAAGCATACTTAATTTTGTTTTAACAATCAGTCACATGTTAGTTTATAAGCAGATTAATAATGATAATTGAGATTCTAGATCAGACTAAGTCATAGAAATGGAACACATTGATTAACAGTAAGTCAAGAACGGATTAAGATAGTTCAAGAGAGGTATCATAATATAGAGAGAACAGAACCAGACATGCCATATTATAACACGCTCAACAAACAAACTTATAAATCTATTAAGGTACACATCTATGCATGGCTAGCCAGTCTTTAAGGTAAGGTATGAAAGCATTCTTATAACAAACTTAAATCTAAAAGATGGTCCTCAATAACACAAAGTTAGGAAGATTTCATTAATCAATTCAAACTAAGTTCAACAGGTCTTAACTAAGAGTAATAGGATCTAGGATAACATTGTCTGATCGAATAGTAAAGGAATAGGAGGGAGTAGAATGGATTAGGGAATTCATTTAAGGACATAATCACATATAGAACATGTACAAAATATCAAACACATTTGAACCTAAGCATACTTAATCTAGTTTTAATAATCAGTCGCATGCTAGTTCAAAAGCAAATTAATAATGTTAATAGAGATTCTAGATCAGACTAAGTCATAGAAAGGGAACACATTGATTAAGATCAAGTCTGGAACTGATTAACATAGTTCAAGAGAGGTATCATAACATAGAGAGAACAGAACCAGACAAGCTATATTATAACAGGTTTAACAAACAAACTTATAAATATGTTAAGGTACACATATATGCATGGCTAACCAGTCTTTAAGGTAAGGTATGAAAGCATTCTTATAACAAACATAAATCTAAAAGACGGTCCTCAATAACACAGAATTAGGCAGATTTCATTAATCAATTCAAACTAAGTTCAACAGGTCTTAACTAAGAGTAATGGCATCTAGGATAACATGGTTTAATAGCAGTAACACATTGAACAAAATGAAATGGTAGAGGATTCAATGACTCACTGGTTAAGATGAAACAGGGAAGAAATGAATCTAATAGTATAGCAAATATTACCAAACAGAAGCAAAGACTTGAAGATTTTTGGCCTTGGCTTTCAGCCGGCCAAAACCAAACAATGAGCACAGAATCAGAGTGAAAGAACCATGTTTTTAGTGAGAGTATGAGAGTTCGAGTCTTTTTCTTAAGGGGAAGGGGGAGAGGGGTTTAAATAATGTTAAATTAAGTGAACAAATAAGAGAAGAAATCAAACGCACATAAACAAAGAAAGAAAATAATCACAGAATCAATTGAAGTCTTGTTTAAGGACAGATAGTACAGAGATTAGTCAATTAACATGGCATAATAGCGTGTAATTAGGCGAGTAATACTTAAAATAAGGAAGATATCAATTAACAAACAGTTTTAGGAAAAATAAGGTAAAGAAATAAAGGAAACATGATAGATTGAACAGAATAAGGAAAATATCAATCTCATATGAGAAAAGAAAGTGAATCGAAAAATCAGTAAAAGTTCCGAACCCTCGTTTTAAGGAAAACCATAGTACTAGGATATACACAAAAGCAATAATATAAGATTAATATAGACACAAATTGTGACGATCCGGCCAGTCGTCTCATGAGTTACCACTCCGTTTTCCCTGTCTCTACTTCTTTATGCTTCGTTGTTCATGTTTTATGGTATCGGGTTGGTCGGATCGAGCTTGGAATGATTTTGGTAAGGTTTGAGATAATTAGTCTCTTTTAAGGAAGTTTAAGTTGAAAACGTCAACCAGATGTTAACTTATATGAAAAGGGATCGGATGTGAGTTTTGATGGTTCGGTTAGCTTTGGAAGGTGATTTGTGAATAAGGAACGTGATAGGAATGAAGTTTGGAGGTTCGTAGTAGATTTAGGCTTGAATTGGCGAAGTTGATATTTTGGCGATTTCCGGTTGGTAGGCAAGATTTTGATATAGGGGTCGGAATGGAATTCTGAGAGTTGTAGTAGCTTCGTTGGGTCATTTGGGACGTGTGTGCAAATTTTCAGGTCATTCGGAAGTGGTTTTGTTGGGTTGTTGATCAAAACCGGAATTCGGAAGATTTTAGAACGTTTGGCTTGAATCCGATGTGTTTTGGGTGATTTTGTGTTGTTTGAGGTATTTTGATGATTGGCAAAAGTTTGAATAAGGTTTTAGGATATGTTTGTGCCTTTGGTGGAGGTCTTAGGGGCCTCGGGTGAGTTTCGAGTGGCCAATCAGACCATTTTGTGAAGTTTGGAGTTGTAGAAATTGCAGGTTCACCTGTTGCAGGTTTTTTCTCTTCGCGTTCGCGAAGAGTCAGTGGAAGTCACTAGAATTTTAGCCTTTGCATTCGCGAGGGAGGCTCCACGTTCGCAAATGGCTGGATGCTTGTGCATCGCGTTCGCGAGAAGGCGTTCGCGTAGAGTGTTTTGGTCAGCTGGGTTTGAGGTTGAGTTGATCATCGCGTTTGCGAGAGAGGGGTTACATTCGTGAAGAGTAACTCTGAGGAACCATCGCATTCGCGATGGCCTTGTCGCGCTCGTGAAAGAGGAAAGTTGGTCAAAGTAAATTTGTGCTACACGAACGCGAGGGCTTGACCGCGTTCGCGAAGAAGGAAATAAGTCCTTGGCAAAATGTTTTTTAACTCGTCTTATCCGCGAGGATTGGGTTTATTTCCTCCATAGTTGGTCATTTTGGTAGATGTTTGAAGGAGATTGAAGAGGTATTCAAGGGTAATCATTGGGAAGTAAGATTCTTGGACTTAAAACTCGATTATTATGTGAATCACCTAGAAAATCATGGAAATTAAGCAAAAAAATGAAGAGCTGGGGCTTGGAAATTGGGACTTATGATTGGGGATTTGGAGGACCATTTGGGGTCGCATTATTTGTATGCATGAACTCGTGGGGATATAAGGAATCTATTGGTGTGAAAATTTTTGAATTTTGAAACGTGGGCTCGGGGGTCGGGTTTTGGTAATTTCAGGATTTGTGCGCTTTATTAATTGTTTTCGCTTGGGCTTTGTTCCCTTAGCATATTTTGACGTCCTCATTCTGATTTTGGATAGATTCAACGCACGTGGACGCCGATTCGAGTGGCAAAGGCATCGCGAGCTAGAGATTTAGTCGGTTCGAGGTGAGTAATGATTGTAAATGATGTTCTGAGGGTTTGAAACCCTAGATTTCACATCGTAGTGCTATATTAAGGTGAGACACATACTTGATGACGAGCGTGGAGTCAGGAATTTTGGGTATTGTGACTTAGTATGTCCCGATTGATGATTTTATCGCGTATTTGACTGAAACTTATTTGCTATCATCATGATTTTGGCTGAATGCCATATTTGGGCTTCGTGCCAACTATTTGAACCCTTCGGGGATTTTTATTACTATTTCCTCACTGTTTAGACTTATTACTTGAACTCAGTCATGTTATTTACCACTGTTTTACTACTCAGCCATGTTTACTCAATTTTTAAGACTTACATGATATTTTAAGTTATGTTTGGGATGAGGAACACTGTTTTACTATTGCCCGATAGGCTTGTGATGATTTTGACTGAGTAAGGTCGAGGGCCTACGTGGTGAGGAAAAACTGATATTGATATGAGGTCGAGGGCCTGAGGTATGTACGCCACGAAGTGGCTTGATTGATATAAGGCTGAGGGCCTAGTTTGATGCCACGAAATGGCTTGTTATTGTGCTTGGACCGTAAGGGGACCCTCCAGGAGTCTGCACACCCCCAGTGAGCGCGAGTACCCATTTTGATGTGAGATTGAGCCCGAGGGGCTGGTGTTGTTCTATGTGTTTTCCAAAGGGGCTGGTACTGTTCTGAGATGTTGCCCGAGGGGAGGATTTGTTGATACTGTGCCCGAGGGGCGAACTTCTATTTGTTTACTTTACCTTAATTACTTGTCAATTACTTGTTGAAAGAGGATTTTACTTGACTTTTCCCTGTTTTACTGCTTCATTATAGAATGCCTTGTGCCTTACGTGTTTTCCTACATTCAGTCGTTATTTAGATTTGTTACTCACTGAGTTGGAGTACTCACTTTACTCCCTGCACACCTGTGTGCTGATTCAGGCGTAGCTGCTTCCGATCCCGAGTGCTGATTCCTCCAGCTTCAGGCGGGCTTTTAGAGATTACGAGGTAGTTGTTGACGTCCGCAGCCCTGTGTCTCTACTCCTTTATCTCTTTTATTTCCTTTCAGACAGTTGTAGTAGTTATGGATTTAGCAGAATTGTATTATGACTGATAGATGCTCATGACTAGTGACACCCCAGTTAGGGTTGTGTTGGGTTGTTCTTCCGCGTATTTATGATATTATCTGCTATTTTGGA
This sequence comes from Nicotiana tabacum, assembly GCF_000715075.1. Classification (NCBI taxonomy): domain Eukaryota; kingdom Viridiplantae; phylum Streptophyta; class Magnoliopsida; order Solanales; family Solanaceae; genus Nicotiana; species Nicotiana tabacum. Next base: position 87,958,538 of record NC_134084.1, read on the forward strand.
TTATATATTCATATTTAGACTATTCCTAATTGCTAAATTGTTAATAATTGGAAAAATGGGATGTGTCGGCTGGCCTTGTCTTCACGAGAGGCGCCATCACGACCGGGTCCGGGTTTAGGGTCGTATCAAGTTGGTATCAGAGCCTAGGTTACATAGGTCTCACGAGTCATGTGCAGTTTTAGTAGAGTCTCTCGGATCGGTACGGAGACGTCTGTATTTATCCTCGAGAGGTTGCAGAACCTTTAGGAAAAACTTGAAATTCTTGTGGTGCGAATTTGTTGACCGGAGTATTAAACTTATGTTATTCTATTCTCTCACAGATGGTGAGGACGAATGCTACCGGTCAGGGTGGACGACCACCAATACCACCAGCTGTATCCACCAGAGGCCGAGGACGCGACCGTGGTCGCGGTAGGGGAAGAGGTATCAGGGTAGCACCTGTAAGTCCAGCAGCTGCCCCAGTTCAAGACTAGGTCCCAACTATGGATGCTCCAGCAACACCAACTCAGGCACCAGATGCGCCCATTGTGATTCCGGGTCTTCAGGGAGGCCTTGGCTCAGATCTTATCAATTTGTACTAGCCTAGCTCAGGCGGTTTCAGCCACTACCACCGCAGCTACTTCATAGGCTGGGGGAGGCAATCAGACTCCCGTCGCTCGCAAACCTGAGCAGGTCGTGCAGGGACTTTAGATGTCGGGGGCACATCCAGCCCAGCTGGTTGTATCTAGTCGAGATTATGAGGTTCCTACCATTCCAGAGGATGAGTAGCGTAGGTTTGAGAGGTTTGGTAGACTTCAGCCTCCGTCATTCAGTGGTGTAGAGGGCGAGGATGCCCAGGGCTTTTTGGACAAGTATTAGAGGATGCTTCGTACAACGGATATTCTGGAGACCAGCGGGGTCTCTTTTACCACCTATTAGTTTTTAGGAGCTGCCTTCCCTTGGTGGGAGTATTTTGAGAGGTGTAGGCCTATTGGTGCAGCACCCATTTCCTAGCAGCAGCTCTCCGTTCTCTTCCTGGAGAAGTATATGCCGCAGTCCTGTAAAGAGGAGCTACGTAGGCAGTTTGAGTGGTTGCGACAGGGGGAGATGACTGTGTCACAGTATGAGTTGAGGTTTTCTGCGTTGGCTCATCATGCCATCTGGTTGGTCCCGACAGATAGAGCAAGGATTAGGAGGTTTGTTGATGGTCTTACTTATCAAATCCATATTCTTATAACCAGGGAGAGGGTGACTGGTGCAAGTCATCACTTAGTGCATCTTCGGGTCATGGTTAGTAGCACCAGTCAGAGTGCTAAGATGCCTCTGAGCTGGAAGGGCAAGTCATCACTTAGTGCCCTTCCAGCTCAGAGTTCGACCAATACTCCATCAGTTCAGGGCTCTTCTATGCTAAGTGCATCTGCTAGTCACTCCGGTGCGAGGGGTTCCCTTCAGTCCCCTTCTCCAGCACCTGGTAGTTGTTATGAGTGTGGCGAGATGGGCCAAATGTGGAGGCAGAGTCCTTGTCGTGTTGCTAGTTCGTCCCAACAGAGGGGTCAGTCATCAGCTTTAGTGCTAGTTTTTTCACCGCCACCCACTCATCCAGCTAGGGGTGGAGGTTAGTCAGTCAGGGGTCGCCCCAAAGGGTGAGGTCGATCAGGGGGTGGTCAGGCCTATTTCTATGCACTCCCAGGCAAACCCGATGATATTGCTTCAGATGTTGTCATTACAGGTATTGTTTCAGTCTGCCATAGAGATGCCTCTGTATTATTTGATCCTGGTTCCTCCTTTTCTTATGTGTCATCATACTTTTCTCATTATTTGGGTATGCCCCATGAGTTTCTTGCTTTAATTGTTCATGTATCTACCCTAGTGGGTGATACTGTTATTGTAGACCGTGTGTACTGGTCATCTGTGGTGACAATTCGGGGTCTGGAGACCCGAGTGGATCTATTACTTTTGAGTATGGTGGATTTTGATGTCATTTTGGGCATAGATTGGTTATATCTATGTTGTGCTATTATGGACTGTCACGCTAAGACAGTCACATTGGCCATGTCGGGTGTGCCACGGATTGAGTGGCGAGGTGTGACTAATTATGTTCCCAGTAGAGTGATTTCATTCTTGAAAGCCCAACGCATGGTTGGGAAGGGTTGAATTTCGTATCTAGCTTTTGTGAGGGATGTCGAAGCTGAGACTCCCAGTATTGATTCTGTCCCAGTTGTGACGAATTTTCCCGATGTGTTTCCTGCAAACCTGTCGAGCATGCCACCAGACAGGGATATTGATTTTGGTATTGACCTAGTGCCAGGCACTCAGCCCATTTCTATTCCGCCATATTGTATGGCACCAACGCAGTTGAAGGAATTAAAAGAACATCTTCAGGAACTCCTTGATAAAGGGTTCATTCGGCCTAGTGTGTAACCTTAGGTTGCGCCGGTTCGGTTTGTGAAGAAGAATGATGGCACTATGAGGATGTGTATTGATTATAGGCAATTGAACAAGGTAACAATTAAGAACAAGTATCCTTTGCCTCGCATTGATGATTTATTCGACCAGCTTCAAGGAGCGAGAGTGTTCTCCATGATTGATCTCCGCTCAGGTTATCACCAGTTGAAGATCAGGGACTCAGGTATTCTTAAGACAGCTTTCAGGACCCGATATGGTCATTATGAGTTCTTGGTGATGTCGTTTGGGCTGACTAATGCCCCAGCAGCGTTCATGCATTTGATGAACAGTGTATTCCGGCCTTATCTTGATTCGTTCGTGATTGTCTTCATTGATAATATTCTGGTGTACTCGCGTAGTCAGGAGGGGCACACCAGAGCATTTGAGAGTTCTATTGTAGATATTAAGAGAGGATATGCTTTATGCAAAATTCTCCAAGTGTGAGTTTTGGCTCGATTCATTGTCTTTATTGGGGCACGTGGTGTCCAGCGAGGGTATTCAGGTTGATCCGAAAAAATAGAGGCGGTTCAGAGTTGGCCCAGACCGTCCTCAGCCACCAAGATTCGTAGTTTTCTTGGTTTAGCGGGTTATTATCGCCGTTTTGTTCAGGGATTCTCATCTATCGCATCGCCCTTGACCAAGTTGACTCAAAAAGGTGCACCATTTGTATGGTCAGAGGAGTGTGAGGAGAGCTTTCAGAAGCTCAAGATAGCCTTGACCACAGTTCCAGTGTTTGTTTTGCCATCAGCTTCAGGTTCATATACCATGTATTATGATGCTTCGAAAGTTGGTATTGGTTGTATATTGATGAAGGGAGGTAGAGTTATTGCTTATACTTCTCGTCAGTTGAAGCCCCATGAGAAAAACTACCACGTTTATGATTTGGAGTTGGCTGCCATAGTTCATGCGTTGAAGATTTGGAGTGTATGGTATGTCTTGTGAGGTGTTTACTGATCATTGTAGCCTCCACTTGTTTAAACAGAAGGATCTTAATTTGAGGCAGCAGAAATGGTTGGAGTTGCTTAAGGATTATGATATCACTATATTGTACCATCCGAAAAGGCCAATGTAGTGGCCGATGCCATGAGCCGAAAGCCAGTAAGTATGGGGAGTTTGGCATATATTCCAGTTGGGGAGAGACCTATTGCAGTTGATGTTCAGGCCTTGGCCAATCAGTTCGTGAGGTTGGATATTTTGGAGCTAAGTCGGATATTGGCTTGTATGGTTTCTCGGTCTTCCTTATATGATTGCATCAGAGAATGCCAGTATGATGATCCGCTTTTGCTTGTCCTTAGGGAAAGAGTTCAGCATAATGATGCTAGAGATGTGACCATTGGAGATGATGGGGTGTTGAGGATGCATGGACGGATTTGTGTGCCCAATGTGGATGGGCTTCGGGAGTTGATCCTAGAGGAGGCCCATAGCTCGCGGTATTCCATTCAACCTGGTGCCGCAAAGATGTATCAGGATTTGAGGCAGCACTATTGGTGGAGAAGAATGAAGAAAGATATTGTGGGATTTGTGGCTCGTTGTCACAATTGTCAGCAGGTGAAATATGAGCATTAGAGACCGGGTGGCTCTTTTCAGCAGATGGATATTCCCGAGTGGAAGTGGGAGAGGATCACTATGGACTTTGTTGTTGGACTTCCACGGACTTTGAGAAAGTTCGATGCTATTTGGGTGATTGTGGATCGACTGACCAAGTCCGCGCACTTCATTCCTGTGTGTACTACCTATTCTTCAGAGCGGTTAGCAGAGATCTATATCCGGGAGATTGTTCGTTTGCATGGTGTCCCAGTTTCTATCATTTCAGATAGGGGAACTCAGTTTACATCGCAGTTTTGGAGGTCTGTGTAGTGAGAATTGGGTACTCAGGTTGAGTTAAGCACAACTTTTCACCCTCAGACGAACGGGCAGTCCGAGCATACTATTCAGATATTGGAGGACATGTTGCGTGCTTGTGTCATTGATTTCGGAGGGTCATGGGATCAGTTTCTACCGCTTGCAAAGTTTGCTTATAACAACAGCTACTAGTCGAGTATTCAGATGGCTCCATATGAGGCTTTTAACGGGATATGGTGTAGATCTCCAGTTGTTTGGTTCGAACCTAGTGAGGCTAGGCTATTGGGGACTGATTTGGTGTAGGATGCCTTGGAGAAGGTGAAGGTGATTCAGGAGAGGTTTCGTACAGCGCAGTCGAGACAAAAGAGTTATGCGGACAGGAAGGTTCGAGATGTGTACTACATGGTTGGTGGGAAGGTTTTGTTGAAGGTTTCGCCCATGAAGGGTGTTATGAGATTTGGAAAGAAAGGGAAATTGAGTGTGTGGTTAATTGCGCCTTTTGAGGTACTTCAGAGGATTGGGAAGGTGGTTTATGAGCTTGCTTTGCCACCCAGCTTGTCGAGTGTGCATCCGGTATTTCATGTTTCTATGTTCTGGAAGTATATTGGGGACGCGTCTCATGTTCTGGATTTCAGCACGGTTTAGTTGGATGATGATTTGACATATGATGTGCAGCCAGTAGCTATTTTGGGTCATCACGTTCGAAATTTGAGGTCAAAGGATATAGCTTCAATAAAAGTGCAGTGGAGAGGTCGGCCTGTGGAGGAGGCTACGACCGTGCGGGATATGTGGGGCAGATATCCGCACCTGTTTGAGGCTTCAAGTATGTTTCTTGATTCGTTCGAGGATGAACATTTGTTTAAGTTGGGGAGGATGTGATGACCCGGCCAGTTGTCTCATGAGTTACCACTCCGTTTTCCCTATCTTTGCTTCTTTATGCTTCGTTATCCGTGTTTTATGGTATCGGGTTGGTCGGATCGAGCCCGGAATGATTTCGGTAAGGTTTGAGACACTTAGTCTCTTTAAGGAAGTTTAAGTTGGAAAAGTCAACTGGATGTTGAATTATGTGTTAGAGGGCTCGGATGTGAGTTCTGATGGTTCGGTTAGCTTTGGGAGGTGATTTGTGACTTAGGAGCGCGATCGAAATGAATTTTGGAGGTTCGTAGTAGATTTAGGCTTGAAATGGCGAAGTTTATATTTTGGCAACTTCCGGTTGGTAGACGAGATTTTGATATAGGGGTCGGAATGGAATTCTGAGAGTTGTAGTAGTTTTGTTGGGTCATTTGGGATGTGTGTGCAAAGTTTTAGGTCATTCGGACGTGGTTTGGTTGGGTTGTTGATCAAATGCGGAATTCGAAATATTTTAGAAAGTTTGGCTTGAATCCGATGTGTTTTGGGTGATTTGATGTTGTTTGAAGTATTTTAATGACTGGAACAAGTTTGAATAAAGTTTTAGGATATGTTGGTGCCTTTGATGGAGGTCTCGGTGGCCTCGGGTGAGTTTCGGGTGGTCAATCGAACCATTTTGTGATGTTTGGAGTTGCAGAAATTGCATGTTCAGCTGTTGCAGGTTTTTTTTCTTCGCATTCGTGAGTGGACCATCGCATTCGCAAAGAGTCAGTGGAATTTTAGCCTTCGCATTCGCGAGGTAGGCTCTGCATTCATGAAGGGCTGGATGCTCGTGCATCGCGTTCGCGAGAAGGGAGTCGCGTTCGCGTAGAGTCTTTTAGTTAGCTGGGTCTGAGATCGAGTTGTTCATTGCGTTCGCGAGAGAGGGGGTGCGTTCGCGAAGAGTAAGTCTGAGGAACCATCGCGTTCGCGATGGCCTTGTCGCATTCGCGAAAGAGGAAAGTTGGTCAAAGTAAATTTGTGCTTCGCGAACGCGAGGGTTTGACCGCGTTCACGAAGAAGGAAATTAGGCCTGGGCAGAATGTTTTTAAACTCATCTTGTCCGCGAGGATTGGGTTTATTTCCTCCATAATTGGTCATTTTGGGAGATATTTGAAGAAGATTGAAGAGGGATTCAAGGGGAATCGTTGGGAGGTAAGATTCTTGGACTTAAAACTCGATTATTATGTGAATTCCACCTAGAAAATCATGGAAATTAAGCAAAAAATTGAAGAGTTATGGCTTGGAAATTTGGACTTTTGATTGGGGATTTGGAGGACCATTTGTGGTCGTATTTGAGAACTTTTGATATGTATGAATTCATGGGGAGATAAGGAATCTATTGGTGTGAAAATTTCTAAATTTCGAGATGTGGGCCCGGGAGTCGGGTTTTGATAATTTCGAGATTTGTGCCCTTTATTGATTGTTTTCGTTTGGGCTTTGTTCCCTTAGTATATTTTGATGTCCTCATTCTGATTTTGGATAGATTCGATGCGCGTGGAGGCCGATTCGAGGGGCAAAGGCGTCGCGAGATAGAGATTTAGCCAGTTCGAGGTGAGTAATGATTGTAAATGATGTTCTGAGGGTTTGAAACCCCGAATTTCACATCGTAGTACTATATTGAGGTGAGACACACACTTGATGACGAGCGTGGGGTCGTGCACTTTTGGGGATTATGACTTGCCCTGTCCTGGTTGATGATTTTACCGTGTATTTGACTAAAACTTATTTGCTATCATCATGATTTGGGCTAAATGCCATATCTAAGCTTCGTGCCAACTATTTGAACCCTTCAAGGATTTTTATTACTATTTCCTCATTGTTTTGACTTATTACTTGAACTCAGTCATGTTATTTTCCACTGTTTTACTACTCAGCCATGTTCACTCAGTTTTTAAGATTTACATGATATTTTAAATGATGTTTGGGTTGAGAACTCTATTTTACTATTACCCGAGAGGCTTGTGATGATTTTAACTAAGTAAGGCTGAGGGCCTACGTGTTTAGGAAACACTGATATTGATATGAGGTCGATGGCCTGAGGGATGTACGCCATGAGGTGGCTTGATTGATATGAGGTCGAGGGCCTAGTTTGATGCCACGAGATGGCTTGTTATTGTGCTTGGGCCGTAAGGGGCCCCTCCAGGAGTCTGCACACTCCCAGTGAGCGCGGGTACCCATTGTGATGTGAGATTTAGCCCGAGGGGCTGGTGTTGTTCTATTTGTTTGCCCGAGGGGCTGGTACTATTCTAAGATGTTGCCCGAGGGGCGGATTTGTTGATACTTTGCCCGAGTGGCGAACTTCTATTTGTTTACTTTACCTTAATTACCTGTCAATTACTTGTTTACTTGTTGAAAAAGGATTTTACTTGACTTTTCCCGTTTTACTGCTTTTAAATGGTTTAACTGCTTCATAATAGAATGCCTTGTGCCTTACGTATTTTATTACTTTCAGTCATTATTTACATTTGTTACTCACTAAGTTGGAGTACTCCTTTACTCCATGCACCCCTATGTGCAGATTCAGGCATAGCTGGTACCGCTCCCGAGTGCTGATTCCTCCAACTTCAGACAGGCTTTCGGAGATTACAAGGTAGTTGTTGACGTCCGCAGCCCCGTGTCTCTACTCCTCTATCGCTTCTATTTCCTTTCAGACAGTTGTACTAGTTATGGATTTAGCATAATTGTATTATGGCTAATAGATGCTCATGACAAGTGACACCCCTGTTAAGGCTGTGTTGGGTTGTTCTTCCGCGTATTTATGATATTATCTGCTACTTTGGATTATCTATTCATGTTTAGACTATTTCTAAATGCTAAATTGTTAATAATTGAAAAAATGGGAAGTGTCGGCTAGCCTTGTCTTCACGAGAGGCGCCATCACGACCGGGTCCGGGTTTAGGGTCGTGACACAAATAGCACTAAAAATAAAGAGAAACTAATTTTGGTCCGATTTAAGAAAATCTAAGAACCCTAAGTTTAGGGTAAGTAAAAATTAGTTAGAAAGATCTATGAAAAATCATATAGAGATGTACATAGATAGAAACACGAAAATATTACAGAACATATTCAACCATAATAGAACCAGAACAGATCTTAAAAGATCTGAGCCCTAATTTTAGGGCAAAAACATTATGCAGAAAACTTTTTTAACGAAAATCGCGAAAAAGATTCATAGATAGACATGCGGAAACACAGATGACATTTTTAACAAAAATAAGAATGAAATATTAACATATCTTAAAGGATCTAAACCCCACATTTCAAGTAAACATAGATTAAAGAAAATCTCGGAGATTCATACTCGAAAAGATGAAGAATGATCATAGATGAAGAAAGAAGAAAGATTCGAACTAGATTTGGTCCAGAAATAGGGAAATTGGCTTACCATGTTAGACAAGCTATTAGGTTATACCATAATCAAGTAGCCAGTAGTGAGATAGGACCAATATGGTAAGAATATCAACAAGGGATTCCATATCCAGTTGGAATAGAAGAAGGAAATTAGGTGACGAGGAATTAGGGTTTGATAGAGACAGAGAGGCATTGGGAGAGTTCAAGTGTCACAACCCAAACCGATAGGCCGCGACGGGTACCAGAGTCCTACATGTCAAACACCCCTAAGCATGCATCTAAAATATAAACCTGAATAACATCTGCTAAATTACGAGAATAATATACATGAAGGAAGCCTGCCTAAAAGGCATATGTACATATACGTGCAACAAACGTAGGGCGAGCCGACAAGGCTGCTATAGACAACTATATACCTCAAAACTGGATGCTAGCAAGGCCAGATACTATCCAACTAGACATACTGTCTACAGACCTCTAATAGAAATACAACTGTACAAAGACAGGACTAAGCCACGTCATATCCATATATATACAAGCATATCGTACCAAAATCAAAAATAGCTCCGGATCAAGTGGAGCACGCCTACTCTCGCTGATTAGGGATCCTAAGAAAGGGGACTACTAGCTTGCCTATTTGCACATGCGCGCATGAAATGCAGGCCCCGTGAAATAGGGCGTTAGTAGGAAAAATGTACTGAGTATGTAAGGCATGAAAATCAGTACGTAAAAGACATAGATGAAACATGGAATAAAGAAATCCATCTATAAATCTGAATAACTTTGTAAATTCTAAAACTTTTATAATGCCATGCACGTGCATATAAATGTCATGTCATGCATAGGTATAGGTGTACATAATATCATCAAGCCTCTGAGGGCATCCCATCATATCGTCTCGGCCACTATGGGAAACATCATCAACATATACCAACTGATCAGGTGGTGGTGCGTATATAACGCCGTAACCTTTTTCCCATATCCCATAAAAATACAATATACATATATACGGGTATATAATACCATATGGTCATGGTTCAATGTACATGTATAAATGCATAAGAAATACATTAATATGATTCTCTCGGAATGCCAAAAAACTCAATATGAATTTTGAATAAACTTTATCAAATACGTTTTTTTTCAGACCCATGCACAAACGATAGAATATAAGACTTATGGGGAATAAGAATAAACACATATCTATCATTTCTACTAATAGAGTAATTTATAGAAAATGTGTATTTGCTCTTGAGAAAAATTCGTATGATGTTCTTGGGAAAGGTTACATCGTACGTTTTTAGAACCGAAAAAATTTACGTTGCTAACAATTCTCGTTGGATTTCCTTTAGTTGCAAGAATCCACATTTTTGTTGAAAACCTTAAGAATAGCTAACGTCCTGTAGTGCTCCTTAACTTATAAATTTATAGCTAATGTTTTAAATTGTAAGGTTTGTAGGTTGTAGGAATTATTTGTAAGCATTTATGTATCTAAGGTAATGAAAGAAAATCACATTTGAAATAAGCTCACATCTGAAGTGCAAAGCTAACATTTAGGATCTTTTGTGTAAGGAATTATTAAGCAACGAAGTGGTGTTGCTGATGTTTTCAAAATATGAAGTGTTGGCTTTAATTATCTATTTGTTGCCACCTAGTTCAAAAATGACTAAAAGACATTGTTTGGAAAGTGGATGGCTGCCACTTTTTGGGCGGGGGATGTTTGATCTTATCTTATATTTTATTAATTAATCAGGTAATATCTCGTTACTCGATAATTAACCAATTACCCACATAATTAAAAATTATATCAAATTACTTAAATTACTATGTTTTCTTAATACACTTTACGTACCCTACTATCGTGGTCAGGGGGTACCTTGTATGGCACTAGTCCATAAATACCGGGAATTATGGCTCAGACCGTATTTTATTCCAAATCGACAACCTTCAACGAAACACATTTTCTTTAATTCGTGTACCCTTTATCGTTCATGACACTTACTTATCGCTTGTTATAAATAGCATAAATAAGTTAACCTCAAGATAATCTCATCCCCGAGTCTATGTTGACTAACTGAAGATGAAACTTTTAACATACAAAAACGCGAGATGTAACATCCTTCCCCCCCTTAGAAACATTTATCCTCAAATGTTTAACTCTCTGAGATCTATATAACTTTGGCAGAGTCACCTTTGTAACAATACTACTACCAACTCTTCCTGTAGATACTTACTATTTCAACGCCACATAGGACCACAATCATCAATAACGATAATGGCCTCACATGACCAATGACAATAACTGACACAAGAATCCATACATGTGCCTTAAGGTTATGACGTCTCAGTCAGACCCTTCTCTGGAGGAGGAAATAAGTAGGGATATCTAGACTTCATGTCTTCCTCGGAATTTCAAGTCATTTCTTCCACATTGTTGTTTCTCTAAAGTACTTTCACCGAAGCTATGTCTTTAGTTCTCAATCTCCGAAGTTGTCTGTCTATTATAGCAATGGGAGTTTCTTCATTTGATAGCTTCTCTGTGACCTGCATGTCGTCAACTGACACAATTCTGGAAGGATCTCAGATACATTTATGGAGCATAGACGCATGAAAGACTGGATGTACAAACTCCAAGTCCGAAGTCAAGTCTAGCTCATATGCTACCTGGCCTACCTTGCGTATGATCCTATATGGTCCAATGTACAGAGGGCTAAGTTTTCCCATTTTTCCGAACCCCACAACGCCTTTCATCGGTGATACCTTTAGCCATACCCAATCGTTAACCTGAAATTCCAAGTCTCGTCGTCGATTATCCGCATAAGCCTTCTAACGGCTTTGAGCTGCCAATAACCTTTCCTATATAAGCTTAATTCTCTCGATTGCCTGCTGTACTAATTCTGGTCCTACTAACGTAGTTTCCCCAACATCGAATCACCCTATAGGCGGTCTACACTTCCGACCGTAAGGAGCTTCGTATGGAGCCATGTGAATACTGGAATGGTAGATATTATTATATGCGAACACAATAAGCGGCAGATGATCATCCCAGCTACCCTTGTAGTCTATCACACAAGCTCGTAACATATCCTTAAGTGTCTTAATAGCACGCTCAACTTGTCCGTTTGTCTGGTGATGGAATGTCGTACTAAGACTTACCTGAGTCCCCAATCCTTTTTGGAAGGACCTCTAGAAGTTAGCTGCAAATTGAGCTCCTCTATCCGAGATAATAAATACAGGGACACCATCTAGTCGTACTATCTCCTTAATATAATACTTTGCATAATCCTCTGAGGAATATGTAGTCCTAACGGGCAGAAAATAAACCGACTTTATAAACCTATCAACAATCACCCATATCGAATCGAACTTACACTGGGTACGAGGTAAGCCTATGATGAAATCCATATTGATTACTTCCCATTTCCAAGTCGGAATATCTATAGCCTGCAATAATCCACCGGGTTTCTGATGCTCAATCTTAACTTGCTGACAGTTAGGACACTTAGCAACAAACTCCGTTATATCCTTTTTCATTCCATCCCACCAATATACTTCCCTGATATCATGATACATCTTTGTCACTCCTGGATGGATAGAATAACGAGAATAGTGAGTTTCTCCCATAACATGCCAATGCAACCCTGCAACATTAGGGACACATAATCGTCCTCGATATCTGAGGACTCCATCTTCTGTAATCTCAAATGGTGTCTTTTCTTTCTGAGAGGTGGTATCCCTATAATGAACTAACACAGGATCCTCGTACTGGTGTTCCTTCACTTCAGTTACTAACGAGAATGTTGTTGTATCCTGAATAGTAAATCCAATATCACTTGAGTCTAGTAACCAAAATCCAAGACTAGCTAGCTGATGAATCTCATGGGCTATTCCCATATTCTCTAGCTGTAAATATGACAGGCTACCCATCAATCTACAGTTGAGGGCATTGGCTACCACATGCGCCTTCCCCGGATGGTATAAAATATCAATATCATAGTCTTTAAGTAGCTCCAACCATCTTCTTTGACGTAAATTTAATTCCTTCTGCCTGAAGATATACTGGAGGCTCTTATGATCCGTATAGACATCAACATGAATGCCATACAGGTAGTTCCTCCACATCTTTAGTGCATGAATCACTGCGGCTAACTCTAAATTGTGGGTCGGGTAATTCTTCTCGTGCTTTCTTAGTTGTCTAGAAGCATAAGCTACAACCCTGCCATGTTGTATCAACATACAACCCAATCCAATGTCTGAAGCGTCACAATAGATAACCTAACCATCGGTCCCTTCTGGGAGCGTTAGAACCGGTGCTGAAGTTAATCTGTCCTTCAATGCCTAAAAACTCCGTTCGCAAGCATTGGTTCATTGAAACTTAGCTCCCTTCTGAGTTAACTTACATGGGTATTCTAATCTTTTACAATTCCTAAAATTCCCCTCTTCGAAGGCCCAAACTTCATCCTTTAGTTATCACAATTACGCCCGTATTCCACTACCAAGGAAGCATTTCATCTATTCCAAATGTTACTAGTCTTAGACTCCTTTGACTTCATTCAGGCTATACTGAGCCTTCTATAACTTAGAGAAACCATCATCTTTATATGAGCTTAACCCCAAGGACTTATCCATTCTATTCACCTTTTCACTCATCTTTTCTTATCCTTCCTCGTATCTTCCTAAAACCTTGTCGCTCTACCATACTTTAGCTTGCGACCTACAAATATCTATTTATACTTATTCACAACCTTCCTTTAATTTACTTGCACCATAGATTTTCTTATGTTATTCTGGAACATCAAGCCAGACACTGCATACCACTTTGGTGAAAGGTGATAAAAGAAAAAAAGTTCATTACAAATTTCCTGTAATAACTTGCCAAACGGAGAAGCTATGAACCTTCGTCAGTGTTGGGGGTCTAGGTCAAGTCTTTATTGCCTTAATCTTTTGTGTATCCACCTGGATTTTTTCACCCGAAATGATATGTCCAAAGAAAGCTACAGAGTTCAACCAGAATTCACATTTAGAGAATTTTGCATACAACTTCTCGTTTTGTAGAAATCTGAGCATAGTACGCAAATGATCTGCATGCTTCATCTCTTAATGATAATACACCAATATATCATCGATAAATACAATTATGAACAGATCTAATAAGGTCCTGAACACACGGTTCATCAAATCCATGAATACTGCTAGGCATTGGTCAAACCGAATGACATAACACGAAATTCAAAGTTCTCATACCTAGTCCTGAATGCTATCTTCGGGATATCTTTCTCCTTAACCCTTACCTGATGGTATCCGGACCTCAAGTCTATCTTTGAAAAACACTTGGAACCTTCAACTGGTCAAATAAATCATCAATTCTCAAGAACGGGTACTTATTCTTGATCTTCACCTTATTCAACTGTCTATAATCAATACACACCCATAAGGAACCATCATTCCTCCTTATAAATAACACAGGCGCTCCCTACGGTGACGTACTAGGTCTAAAAAAGCCTTTTTCAAGTAAATCCTTTAGTTGTTCCTTCAACTCTTTCAGCTCTATCGGGCCCATTCTATATGGAGGAATAGATTTTGGTTGAGTATCAGGTAGTAGGTTAATAGAAAACTTAATTTCTTGCTCTGGCGGAAGACCTGAAAGCTTGTCAAAAAAAAACTTTGGGAAATTCATTAACCATAGGGATAAATTGAACGATTGGCGACTTTACTTTCACAGTCTTTACCCGAACTAAGTGATAGTCATAACCTTTTCTGATCATCCTCCTTGCCTTATGACATGAAATAAATCTACCTCTCGGCAATGCCGCATTACCTTTCTACTCCAACAACAGGCTTTCCTGGAAATTAGAGTCGAACCACCTTTGTTCTTCAATCAACGTTAGCATAACAAGAAGCCAATCAATCCATACCTATTATAACATCAATTCTACCCAATCAAGCACCATGTATCTTATCCTTATTTATTATCAAACTTATCGCAGGCCATTACAAGCACCTCTCTATATATATATGTAACAATATTAGGACTTAACTCGCAGAACTCATCCAAATAAGAGGTTTATATGGATACATAAGGGTCGACAAGGCCGTAGACATGTCATACCCAAAACTATATGCAGGATATTGTCTGCAGAACCTTTAAAAAACATAACCATAATATATAAGTCGGGACGGGGATCCATACGTCCTCATAAAACAACCTAACACATTCACAATCCTGACTTGGTAGTACTCCAAGAAGAGGTGGAACTCACTAACCAAAAGATGACATCTGAAGGAAGCCTATAGTAGAGGGTCCTTGCCTTGTCCTATATGAGAACCTCGACCAGACACACTTCGAAGAGGAACCTTCATATCTTTATCAGTTACCTTCCTCCTCATGTCCTGGCTACTATCCTCTTCCTCTGCGTATCCCATAACATACACAAACCTTGATTGACGGATTCCCAAGACTGTGGACTATCTGGTACCTCAGAAGAGCTGGTGTCCACAAATACCCTGACATAGTTTTGAGCCTAAGGAAAACTCGACTGTGCCAATCCATGTACTACTCCCCTCATACCCTGATCAACGGGCTGTGATAATAAAACTAAGGGCCTTGGTGAGGTCGGAACTCCTCTCACCCCATATGTTGCCGGAGTGGTCGAAATAGCTCGAACGGATGAGACATATGGATCCTCAGATGGATC
This sequence comes from Nicotiana tabacum, assembly GCF_000715075.1. Taxonomy (NCBI): domain Eukaryota; kingdom Viridiplantae; phylum Streptophyta; class Magnoliopsida; order Solanales; family Solanaceae; genus Nicotiana; species Nicotiana tabacum. Next base: position 87,973,741 of record NC_134084.1, read on the forward strand.
CTCCTCAATAGAACCCATGATATTCGATGGGTCTGACTCCATAGTGTAACTTATATCTCTTTCTAACACTTCTGTAGCCTTCTGACCTGTGCTAGCAGCTTGCACCTGTCGTCTAGTAGTAACAGGCATCACTAAAACATAAATAAGGTAAAGATTAGGAGTGGATACTTATGACTCAGTTTTATTGCACAATCTGGATTAGAAAGAAAAGTAACCATCCTAAATATCCAGTAGCCTCCTATCAATAAGTGTGGTGCACAACACACCCATAAAGATGGCTTTACTAGACACAGTCTGTAGACAATCCTAGGACAGAACTGCTCTGATACCACTTTTGTCACGACCCAAACTGATGGGCCGCGACGGGTGCCCGAGTCCTACCTGTCAAACACCCCTAAGCATGCGTCTAAGATATTAACCTGAATAATATCTGCTAAATTACGATAATAATATACATGAAGGAAATCTGGCCAAAAGGCATATGTACATATACGTGCAACATACATAGGGCGAGCCGACAAGGTTGATATAGACAACTATATAACTCAAAAATGGAAGCCGACAAGGCCACATACTATCCAACTAGACATATAGTTTACAAACCTCTAATAAAAATATAATTGTACAAAGAAGGGACTGAGCTACATCATACCCATATGTATACAAGCATATCGTACCAAAATCAAAAGCAACTCCGAATTAAGTGGATCACGCCTACTCTCGCTGATCAAGGATCCTAAGAAGGGTGACCGTCAGCTTGCCTACCTGCACCTGCGGACATGAAATGCAGGCCCAGTGAAATAGGGTGTCAGTACGAAAAATGTACTGAGTATGTAAGGCATGAAAATCAGTACGTAAAAGACATAGATGAAACACGGAATAAATAAATCCACCTGTAAATCTGACTAACTTTGTAAATTCTGAAACATTTATAATGTCATGCACGTGCATATGTCGTTTCATGCATAGGTATAGGTGTACATAATATCATCAGGCCTCTGAGGGCCTCCCATCATATCGTCTCGGCCACCGTGGGCAACATCATCAATATATACCAACTGATCAGGTGGTGGTGCATATATAACGCTGTAAGATTTTTCCCGTATCCCATATAAATACAATATACATATATATGCGTACATAATGCCATCTTGTCATGGTTCAATGTACATGTATAAATGCATGAAATGCATAAGAAATATGTTAATAAGATTTTTTTGGAATGCCATAAAACTCAATATGCCTTTTGGATAAACCTTATCAAATACGCATTTTTTTGAGACCCATGAACAGACAATAGAATAATAAGATTTATGGGGGAATAAGAATAAACACATCTCTAGCATTTATACTAATGGAGTCATTTATGGACGTTGTGCATTTGCTCGTTTCATTTGTGTCATATAGATCATGCCAAAAAGAAAGAATGGATTGCCTTAACATACCTGGAGTAGGGAAAAATACGTATGATGTTCTTAGGAAATGTTACATCGTACTTTTTTAGAACCGAAAATTTTTACGTTGCTAACAATTCTCGTTGGATTTCCTTTAGTTGCAAGAATCCACATTTTTGTTGAAACCCCAAGAATAGCTAACGTCCTGTAGTGTTACTTAACTTATAAATTTATAGCTAATGTTTTAAATTATAAAGTTTGCAGGTTGTAGGAATTTTTTATAAGCATTTATGTATCTAAGGTAAAGAAAGAAGATAACATTTGAAACAAGCTCACATTTGAAGTGCAAAGCTCACATTTGTCTTTAATTATCTATTTGTTGCCACCTAATACAAAAATGACTAAGAGTCATTGTTTGGAAAGTGGATGGCTGCCACGTTTTGGGGGGGGGGGGTTGATCTTATCTTATATTTTATTAATTAATCAGGTAATGTCCCGTTAACCAATAATTAATTAATTACCCACATAATTAAGAATTATCTCAAATTCCATAAATTACTATATTTTTTTAATACACTTTACGTACCCTACTATCGTGGTCATATGGTACCTTTTATGGTGCTAGTCCATAAATACAGAGTATTATGGCTCGGATCGTATTTTATTCCAAATCGGCAACCTTCAACGAACCCCGTTTTCTTTATTTCGTATACCCTTTTATCATTAATGACATTTACTTATCGCTTGTTATAAATAGCATAAATACGTTAACCTTAAGTTAATCTCATCCCCGAGTCTACGTCGAGTAACTAAAGACGAAACTTTTAACGTATAAAAATGTGGATGTAACATTAAGTGTGGCGGGTTGAGTGGAATGGGATAGGGTTTCTGGGGTTGGGTTAATAAGGAAAGGGGGGAAAGAATGGTGGCCTTTGATCTCGAGAGATCAACGGCTGGGGTTAAAAAATGGATGGGGTTGGTCGCGACCGGGTTGTGGGTTAGGGGTTGTTTGGTTTGGGCTATGGCGGACTGGGCTAGTTTTTAAGTAGTTGGGCTGGTTAGGGTAGCCTAGGTCCGATTTTAAATAAAATGGGGCCATTTTAAATACTCATTTTTAATTAATAAAATAATTTGTAAAAAATGATAAATGAAATAGTAAAATTATTATTTGTGCATAAAAATGATTAATTACAATTATTTATCATTATAAAAATATAAAAGCTATTTTTTGCAAAAATAAAGTAATTATAAGTATATACGGGCTATTATTGCAAAATGTGTAATTTTAATCTAAAAAATATAAATGTAATTATAAAAATGTAGTTAAAATATTTAAACACTATATGGGCATAAATGATGAATTTAGATGATTGAATCATCATAAAAATAATATGAATGATAATTATGGGAAATTTCTAGAATAACAAATGCAGAAATAAATTGATTTAAAGCCTTTAAAATTATAGAAAAATTGTAAAAATAGTTGTGCATGTTTGTAAATCTAATAATAATGCATGTGCACTATTTTAAAAATATGTATGCATATTTGAAATATATGATGGAAAAATTGAGTATCAACAGCTGCCCCTCTTTACTTGGGAAGGATGAAAGAGTTGTCAAGTAAAGAAATGATGACCGATTTTCACCGAATGGGGGTGTTTTGAAAAATATAGGCTGAACCCTGGTCTCTGAGCTACCTACATATCCCTGGTTTTACAGCAATCATGCCATGTGTAGTTCTGGACCAAACGATGAATGAAACCGATGGAATTGTTATAGGAATAATCGTATGTTTCAGAAAGGGTTCTTTTGGGAAGGATAATATCGGATGGGTTTATGCAGAGTTATGAAGGTGAATCTGAATCGTAATGAATGTATCATCAGGAAGATATCTGAACAGTCATAGAGTAAAGGCAAGTAATTGATGGGAGTCGGTTACATTCGAAATAATGGCAGGGTGTAAATGGTATGAGCGGAAACTGAAGTGAAGGTTGCTCCCGTTTGAATAACGGTTAACTCCTGAATTACCTGCAAAACTTAAAACACTGTGCATTATATATGGGTTACTATGAGAATTTAAACATGATGCGAATTCCCTTTGGACCATGAAGGTTGTCTTTGGACAGTGAGGATGACGTCCTTAGACTATGACGTCCCGGGCCATGAATCATGAGATAAGGGATTTGCAGGCCATGAAATGATATTCTCGAGCCATGAGAATGGTGTTGCTGAACCGTGACGCTTTTGAATAATGATGTACAGTATTGAGAGATCCTCAGGCCATGACATTGTGTCTTCAATCTATGAGGATGATGCCTTCGGACTATGACGCCTTTGGAAAAGTTAGCTATACATCAGCCCATGAAGTGCAGAGACATGATATCAAAGGTAATAACAAGGCAAATCTTAGTCTTGTGCAGAGTTTGGGGGCAGAGCTTAGCCTCAAGAGAAGAGGATAATGCTAGGTTTAGAATAAAGAAACACTTATGCAAAGGGAGACAATGCTTAGTCTCATGAGAAGGTAGTGCTTAGCATCATGCAAGACCTAATACAAGGCTTAGTCTCATGCAAAGAGAAGGCAACACTTAGCCTTATGCAAATAGGGAGGCAGGGCTTAGCCTCATGCAAGGACCAAGACAGAGTTTAGTTTCATACAAAGAGAAGGCAATGCTTAGCCTTAAGCAGGTTGCGAGACAGGTGAGGCTAAGAGAAGGCAATGCTTAGCCTTATGCAAATATGGAGGCAGGGATTAGCCTCATGCAGGAAAAAGGCAATGCTTAGCCTTATGTAGGTAGGGAGGTAGCGCATAGCCTCATGCAAGATTTAAGACAGGGCTTAGTCTGATGTAGAGAGAAGGAAATTCTTAGCCTTATGCCAATATGGAGGCAGGGCTTAGCCTCATATAAGATTTGAGACAGGGCTTAGTCTCATGTAGAGAGAAGACAATACTTAGCCTTATGCAAATATGGAGGCAGGGCTTAGCCTCATGCAGGAAGAAGGCAATGCTTAGCCTTATGCAGGTACGGAGGCAGGGCTTAGCCTTATGCAAGGATTGAGATAGAGCTTTGTCTCGTGCAATGGACAAATAGCAAATAGGAATAGAATATTTCTTGGCTGGAGATATATTTGCGCTTGGTGGCCTGGTTGTTTATGAAGGTAATGATTTTAAGGCTCATGTACTTGTGGTTATTCCTTGTCCCTACATTCAAAGAAAATTTGTGAGTTTTTTAAGGGAGGTTGGTTCGTGCCTTTGTCTGCTTGTTTTGCTTTGCTTTGCTCTGGAGATCTTGTTCGAGTTATCCTGGGTAACACCTAGCTACCATAGAAATAAAGTTTTCGAAAAATATGCACTTATTTGATGAAATAGAGTTATTTTCGAAAATATAGTGGTATATAATATCAAGTAAATTAGATGAACTAACGACTGCGACAATTTTAGAGACATTGCATCTTCTTTGCGTTAGAATTTTGATGGTCCTCCGCAAAATTCTGACCCAGTTTAGTAAGTGATCTTTCAGCCATACTGCATGTAACGAAGTTTATTGGATCTGTTCTAGAATTTTGAGAATCCTTCTCAAAATTCTGCCCCAGTTAGTTTACCGATTTCTGACTATCTTATGCATGATGATGTCAGTTGGACTTGCTCCAGAATTTTGAGGGTCCTCCTCAAAAATTTTCCCCAGTTTCTAGTACTGGGAAAATGAGGATTTTATTAATATGTGACCGAACCCATAAGGCTGCCTACGTATCCCCTCTTGAACGGGAATCAAGTCAAGCGTAGTTTAGCTACATCAGATGAAGAAATGTAAAGAAATCTAAACATAGTATCTCTTGACTGCGTCTAAATTGATAGGTTTTGGCCAAACTTCTCCGTCCATCCAAATTTGATGATAACCCACGAAGTAATCTACAAAGGATTGGAGTTCATGCTTGGCATAATTGTCAATCAGAAAGTGTATATTTGGTAGTTGGAAATTATCCTTGGGACTTGCTCTGTTTAGAGCCCGATAGTCAACACACACTCTGACTTTCCCATCTTTCTTTGGAACCGGTACGATGTTGGCTAACAAGTTTGGGTACTCAACTACCCTGAGGACTTTGGCTTTGATCTGCTTAGTGACTTCTTCCTTGATTTTTAGGCTCATGTCTGATTTGAACTTTCTAAGTTTCTACTTCACCTGCGGACACATTGGATTGGTAGGCAACATATGGGACACTATGGATGTGATCAAGCCGGTCATGTCACCATATTACCATGCAAAAATATCCTCATAACATTTAAGGAAATTAGTATATTCTTTATTTTCTGACGGTGATAGGTGAATACTTATGCTAGTCTCCTTGATGGTTTCAGAATCTCCCAAATTGATTTCCTCAGTTTCGTCTAGGTTGGACTTAGATTTGTTATCAAAATTCTCAACTTCTAGTAACTTCCTCATGTATTTCATCCTCTTCTTCTAAGTCACTATCCTTATGTTGCGTCATCTCATTACATGTCACAGTCGTTGGTTCATCAAGGTAAGAAACAGTATTGTTGTAGAAGGAAAAAATAAAAGATAATAATAAATACTAAAATAACAGTGCATTAAATAAATTTCAAAAAACATTAAAATAAGTACGGCTATCGCGCCCCCTCTTTTCTCCCTTTCATCGGAGAGGAGTTTTCGGGTTTCGACATTCATGGGGTATAATAACTCATTTCCTTTTAGGAATTGGGTATTTGAAGAGTTGTCACTTAACGATTTTAAGGTGCGTTAGGGCACCTATAAGATTTAACTACAACTATGTTTGATAACCAGAGACAGGGTAAGGGCTTGAAATTATCCCAAGGGGAAGGTGTTAGGCACCCTTCAGGATCCACTGCGATTTGGACCCTATAGGAATGCCTTCTAGTGCACAGGGATGCAGAATGACATTTATGCAGAATCCTAAGAAGGATTTCTATATGCACCAATATTTAAACTTAATTCCCAAAATATGCAGAAATGATACGTTTGTTAGTGTTGTTTAGCCTAAAACATGATCTCTAAGTGTGCATGGCAGTAGGAACATGATTGCATAAACACTGATTATTATCACATTTAGCGCAGGAATCTCTAAGTGATATGCTAGTGAAATGAACATGCTGAAAACAGTAATTATAAATCCTAAGGAACATGATCTCTAATGCATGAGATGAGTCTTAAGCATGGATTCTATTACGCAAGTAAGAATGTAAACCTAATATCATGCTTTCTACCTTTTTGATAGCTAAAACATGCATATTTCCCATTCCTTTTTACAAGCCAGCCCCATAATTGTTTACAAATTATTACAGACCAAATGATTGAATCACAAAAGAAGTGTAAGAATAAAAATTTACAAACAAAGGAAGCCTGATCTTGACTTCCTCTTTGAGGTATGTAATGAACCACTTCAATGCCAATATTATTCCAAAGCCTTTCTCATATCTGGATGTGTGAGAGTTCCATAAGGACCTCAAGGGATCCTCGGTAGTGCTCACACCCAGATTTGCATAGTCAAACAGAGTAAGTGCAGTGTGGAAAGGCCAGCTCATGTGTGTCCAAGTTCAAAGAGAGCTCAAGGGTCCCAAGGCAAGGCACACACAAGATGGGCAAAACCTAGATTCTAAGAGTATGGTGAAGGTGCAGAGCACATGTTGAAAGGGATTTGGTTGAAAACCTATACTGATGGTCAATTTTGAAAGCAATCAGTAACAGGAGTGTTTGGAATCAATAATAGTAAATGAAACTCAAAACTCAGTACTCACACAAAGGGGTTAAGGGACTTGGGGACACACAGACATTTGTTTGTAAACACATAACCCCAGCAGGGGTCTGGTTTTGACATGCACAGCAATAGTTGATGCTGGCATAGTCATAAACCAGCTAAAGAACACAAACACATAGAGGGGATATGGGGGTTTGGGATTCATAAGACAGCAAGTGTACAGTAAGTGACTGATAGAGCATGCCTTGGAACACATGTATGGGAGTGCATTAATCTAAAGGGGAAGGGGAATTTGGGTAGCGGCGGCTAGGGTTTACATGAAGTTGTAGAGAGAGTTTGAGAGGAAGGGGTTCAAGAGCGGTAGGTGGTGAGAAATGACTTAGGTTAAGGGGGTCGGTTAGGTTTAAAATGGCAGGTGAATTGGTGGTCGTTGATATGAATGTTCAATGGCCTGGATTAAAATGGGTAGGTGGGGATCTAGGGTTTGGGTAGGATTTAATTGGGATATGGGTCGAGTTTAAATTAGAATTGGACTGGGGAATTGGGGTTCAATTTAGACTAAAATTTAAATATAAATGGGTTGTTATTTAAATAGCCAATTTTCCCCTTTTTAAATTATAAAAAATAGTAAATAGTTTGTTGAAAATAAATTAAAAATCTTAAAATGATTTATAACATATGATTAACAATTTAAAAATACAAGACTTAATTTTATGAATATAGGACACAATTAAACCTTCAAATGGCTAATATTGCAATTATGTGCAATTTAGCTTTAAAATTACTAAATGAATTTGTAAAAATATGTAAAAATTATTTTAACCATATTTTAGCATAAATATAAAAATCTAATAGATAAATTGCCAAAATAATAATTTTGAAAATAATTATTGGGCTTTTTATGGATAAAAAGGGGGGAAATAAATCAATTTAAAATCTTAAAAATTATGGAAAAATAATAAAACATTTGGACTTGCTTATATATGCTATTTTGAAGTTATTTTGTATATTGAAAATATATAGGGAAAAATTGGGTATCAACAGCTATCCCTCTTTATCCGGGAAGGATGAAAGAGTTGTCGAGTAAAGATATGATGGCAATTTTGACCGAGTAAAACGGTTTGAAGAAGATTGTAGGCCACACCTTGGCTTCTGAGCTGCCTACATATCCCTGGTTTTACAGGAATCAGGTCGTATGTAGTTCATGATCTATCGGCAGAGTATGCCGATGGAGACTTTTCAAGAACGGACGCAATGTCCAGGGTGGGGTGAGTGGACGGCTTGCGGGAATGGTTAGGTTTGATAAGGCTGAGGGAACTGGAGTGGGACCACTCATGCCGGGATAGTTGTTGCTCGCCGGTTTACCTGCAATTAGAAACAATGCACGCGTCAACTGTGCATAAATTTAAACATGATGCAAATTCCCGTTGGACTATGAATGTTGTCTTTGGATGGTTAGTTTGACGTCCTTGGACCATGATGTCCTGGGCCATGAAGCGTATGATAAAGTTTCGCAGGCCATGAAATGATGCTCTCGGGCTATGAGGATGGTTCCTTCGAACCATGATGCCTTTGAATAATGATATGCAAAAGATTGAAAGGGATCCTCATGCCATGACATGGTGCTCTCGGGCTATGAAGATGGTGCCTTCGAACGATGATGCCTTTGGATGAGTTGGCAATATTTCAGCCCATGAAAGATTCAGTAGCATGATGCGGACAAGACAGATCTTAGTCTTGCAAATTGAAGGGAAAAGTTTAGCCCGTAAGAAAAGCAAAATAAATAGTGCTTGAGGTGGTGCTTAATTTCGAAGAAAACTGGAGGCAAAGCTTAGCCTCGGAAGGCAGAATGATATCCTTATGCAAAGATGCAAATGCAGAGAGAGGTAGTGCTTAACCTCGAAAGGTAGAATGATAGCCTTATGCAAGAATGCAGATGGAGACAATATTTATTCTCGGAAGGCAGAATGGTAGCCTTATGCAAATATACAAGTGCAGATGCAGGTAGAGCTTAACCTCGGAAGGCCGAATGATAGCCTTATGCAAGAATGCAGATGGAGACAGCATTTAGTCTCGGAAGGAAGAATGGTAGCCTTATGCAATGCAAATGCATATGGAGACAACATTTATTCTCGAAAGGCGGAATGGTAGCCTTATGCAAGAACGCAGATAGAGGTAGAGCTTAACCTCGAAAGGCAGAATGGTAGCCTTATGCAATGCAGATGGAGACAGTGTTTAGTTTCGGAAGACAGAATGGTATCCTTATGCAAGAATACAGATGCAGATGGAGGTAGAGCTTAACCTCGAAAGGCAGAATAGTAGCCTTATGTAGGGAATAATATAATAAATGACAGTAGAGTTTTCTTAGCTGATAGCAGATTGTAGCGTTGTGATTACTAGGAGCATTGTGACATACGGGTCATTGGTGTGTGCGGATAGCAAATGTTGGTAGGTGCAATGGTTCGGAGAGTCGTACTCATGGGCGTACAGTATGTTATACTATTTCGCAATCTTAGCGCCTGCATCCAAAAAAAATTGTGAGTTTTATAAAGGGGGGAAGGTTAGTTCGTTCCCCGCTGGCTTTGCTTGACCTGCTCGGCTTTGATCTGGTGATATTGTATGTATCGTTGGGGTAGCATTGCTAAACAAAGTAGTTTCGATAATAAATGTCACACCTCCTTTTTACATACCCGCGATGGAGCAAGGGATTTTTTTCCAATTAAAGGACAATCGAAACGGGATTGGTTTATTTATTTCAGAGTCGCCACTTGGGAGATTTAGGGTGTCCCAAGTCACCAATTTTAATCCCGAATCGAGGAAAAGATTGACTCCATATTACAGTCTGCGTACCAGAAATCTGGATAAGGAATTTTGTTAACCCGGGAGAAGGTGTTAGGCATTCCCGAGTTCCGTGGTTCTAGCACGATCGCACAACTGTTATATTCGGCTTGATTATCTAATTTTATACAAATATGAACTTATGTGCAAATTTTAACTTTTTACCGCTTTTATAATTATTATTTTAAAAGAATGTGAACATCATTTAAAACATGTCTTTGGACTGCATCACATGAAATGCACCCATAATCCGGAACACATTTTATTTGATGTTTTGGGATTTGGATTTGGGTCGCATGAAATGCACACCCATGTTTAAGAAAGTAAATTATTAAACACGCGCCTAAAGAGACTATCGCGTTATTATTCCGGGAAGGCCGTGAAATTCGCTAAACGGCCCTCCTGAATTCTGAGTAATTTAAAACAAGTATTTACTGAGGGCCCCGCAATTCGTATTTTTATTCGGCGAGGCTCATCTCCTTCTTATTTTTTAAAGGAATTTGCAACGTCATGGACATGCATCTCGAACCACGTTACAATCAATGTACCCGCGATTTAGAGACACATTTCAACTCCGCTGAGATTTGGATTTGGGTCACATAAATGTGCACCCGAGTTAGGGAGGATAAATTATTAAAGGCGTGCCTAAAGCAACTAGTGCATTATTATTTTGGGTAGGGCCGTGAAATTTGCTAAACGGCCCGTCCCGGAATCTAAGTATTTAATACATATATTTTTGGGAGGGCTCCACAATCTGTACATTTTTTATTTTTTGGCGAATCTTGTCTCGTTTTTTTTTATTTATTTATTTTTCTTTTTTCCTTTTAGAAGCAGGACAAGGCTAAAATAACTACGTTTTTTGCTACTTCGCGAGATCATGGGTTATAAATTGAACTTATTTGATGAAGCGGGTATTTTTCCGCGGAATTAAAATTGCTACTATAATTTCAACATTACTACCACATGTATAAACAACTATTAAGACAAACTAAATAATTAACACCTTTCAGAATATGTGCAAACCTCTATTATGACAAATATTTGGATAACAATAATCTGAGCATGAAGAAACAAAATGTCGAATAACTACTTAACATGACGAAACAAAGGAAATACATTCACGACCAAATTTCAATATCATACGGAGTTAATTAACAGGAAATAGCAATTTACAAACATCACATGAATATGTCTCGCTCATTTGCATACTATTCGCATGAACTAGGATTGTATTTCAACAAAACACATGTACATGTTACTAAACAGCAAATATGAAGGACACGGACAGAGATGGCCTACTTGATATTATCGTCCGATGTGTTGGACTTGCGACGAAACCTCGGACAACAACCTCGACGTACCGGAACTCGACGAGCAAAAGCAACCTCACCGGAAAAACAGAAAGCTCGGACCAAAGTCGACCTCGACGGAAAACAGAAAACTCGGCAAGGTAGAATCGCAGCAATCCAACAGCTGCTCGGAAACGCAGCAACGACTGCTTGGCACGCAGCAACAGCTGTTCGTTAGGCTGAAAATGGCGGAACTGTTGGTTCTTGTTCGGGCTGTGCGTGGGGGGTTTTGCGACTAGTTTCTGTTTGGTTATGGTGTTTGGATGCGAGGGAATGGGGTCGAGGGGTTATGGAGGGTCGCTTGGCTGGTGGACGGAGCAGCTGTGGAGGGTCGTTTGAGCAGTGACAACGCAGCAGCAACAACTGTGGTCGTCGGCTTCAATGGAGGAATGGTTGCGACAGTAGTGATGGGTTTCACGGAGGAAGAAGGTGATGGGCTAGTAGTTTGGGCAGTAGGGTTCATTTATGGGGGTTTCACGGTGGGGACGACGATGGATGGAGTTGGTCTGGTAGCTTGTAGCGACGATGGAGGAGCGGAAGCTGGTTGCAATGGTTTTTGTCACGATGGGGGAGGAGAAGTGGTCGTGGGGCTGGTTGGAAGATGGTGGCGATGAAGGGAGCTGGTGGTTATGGTCGCCGGTGGTTCGGACGTTGGAGGAAGCTGACGGACTGATAGGTTGACGATGGTGGAGCTGGGGGGTTTCTGGTTTTGGTCCGTAGGGTTTCTTCTTCTTCTTTAGGAAGAAGAAGATGTACAGTACATGTTTTTCAAAAAAAATGGAAGTCCTCGTGTCAAATGTGTTTTGACCGTGCATTTGTAATGGTTTTGCCCAGAAAAATGAGCCTCATGCGTGGTGGGGTTCCCCATGTGTCATGGACTCGGTTTATTATGGGCTAGGTCCGAAAATTAGGCCTAAAACCGGGTAGTTTGAACCCGAATATTATTCTTTTGCCCGGACCCGAGAATAGGACAACGACGTTGCTTAACTAGTCCTATGTAAGCAAAATAGCTACTAAAATAAGACTAATTATTTAAAACAAAACTATATTATTATTTTCTTAATAATTTTCAAGATTTAAAATAGATACAAAATATTAATAAAACTATTTTTTTGTAATTTTCGTTTTTTTTTATATAAAGATAAAATATAAAGTAATATTTTTTAATTTTTTCAACAATTAAAATGACTACAAAACATTAATAGAACTATATTTTTTGGTAATTTTCGAAATTATATAAAGTACAAAAATAAAGTGCAATTTTGTATTTTTCAAGTTTATGATAAATACATAAACTAAAATTTATATACATATATTTTTTGTAATTTTTCTTTTTGTAATGAAATAAAGCAAAAATAGTCAAAATAGGTAAATTAGACCTAAATTACATATTTATGCTAAAAAATGTGAAAATTCTCGGGGAGGGTCAAAAATCCGGTGTCTACAGCTGCCCCTCTTTGACTGGAAACACGAAGAGTTTTCCGACAAAGAACGACTAGACATGTTTTTGACCCGACCATTACTTGGACGGACTACACTAAGGCAAGGAAGGGAATGTGACCGAGCCCTGGTATCTGAGCTGCCTACATATCCTTGGTTATACAGGAATCAGGCCACGTGTAGTTCGGGAATGAGAGAGATGGTAGAGTGTATCGAGGAGAAGAGCCGATCGAGGTGCCGTTCCGTTGAGGTTCCGGTCCGTGGTCCTGTCATTACATCAAAAATGATAACTGAAAAAGACTAACTAAACCTATCAGGTACTAGTTACAAGAATTCCTATCTCTAAGTCTTCTGAAACTTGATCTTGAGTCTTGAATGGTGCTTCATACAGACTTTGGATTTGAACCTTGATACTTGCTAGTTGTAGGCGCTAGTTCTTGAGCAGATCACATCTGTTCTCCACATCCGTGCTTCGGATTCATTCATTTTTTCTTTTTCTTCTTTTTTCTTTTTGTTTTTTGTGACTAGCTTTTGTTGACCCTCTCAGACTGTTGACTCGCATTCTTGGGGCGAGCTTCTTGTTGTTTCTATCTTGGATTGAGTGCTGGGGACTTCTATCGTAGCCTTCTGCCTTCCAATGGGTTGCGGCTTGACTTTGAACGATGTTTCCATGTTCTACAGGCGGACCCCTAACTTCTTCAATCTTCGGCATACAATAACCTCCGCTCTACAGGCAGGCTCCTGACAACCAAAACAAACAACACAAATGAAATTTCCTAACCCAGTTTGCACTGGGAAGGTTTGTGAGTCGTTAGCAAAATCGTAGCCCACTGATACTACTGATGCAGTGCTGAGAGTGAACTAAACACTAGACTAGGATGTATTCCCTTGTTATACAGGTGGGCGCCTAACTTCAATGTTTGAAATGTAAGGACTGAAATGTATTCCTCTGTTCTATGGGCGGGCTCCCAACTTCAACACTTGTAATGAAAAAGACTGAAATGTATTCCTCTCGTTATACATGTGGGCGCCTGGGTTCAACACTTGAAATCTAAAGACTGAATGTATGCCTCTCGTTATACAGGTGGGCGCCTGGCAAGAAACTTAAAGACTGAAAGTATTCCTCTCGTTATACAGGTGGGCGCCTGGTTTTAAGAAAACTAAACAATGATAATCTTAAGACAACAAAAAATGACTCTCTTTGTTTTTCTTTTTTTTTCAATAATAATTTTTTGTCAAACGTTTTTCTTTTCTTTTCTTTTCTCTTTTTTTTTAGCATCTTAGGAGAAAGATTCATCAGACTAAGATTTTGATCCTAGGAGAAGGTTCATCAGACTAGGTCTCTATCTTAGGAGAAAAATGCGTCAGACTAAGATTTTGATCCTAGGAGAAGGTTCATCAGACTAGGTCTTTTCTTTTTTGGCATCTTAGGAGAAAGATTCATCAGACTAAGATTTTGATCCTAGGAGAAGGTTCGTCAGACTAGGTCTCTATCTTAGGAGAAAAATTCGTCAGACTAAGATTTTGATCCTAGGAGAAGGTTCATCAGACTAGGTCTTGTTTTTTTTGGTATCTTAGGAGAAAGATTCATCAGACTAAGATTTTGATCCTAGGAGAAGGTTCGTCAGACTAGGTCTCTATCTTAGGAGAAAAATTCGTCAGACTAAGATTTTGATCCTAGGAGAAGGTTCATCAGACTAGGTCTTATTTTTTTGGTATCTTAGGAGAAAGATTCATCAGACTAAGATTTTGATCCTAGGAGAAGGTTCATCAGACTAGGTCTCTATCTTAGGAGAAAAATTCGTCAGACTAAGATTTTGATCCTAGGAGAAGGTTCGTCAGACTAGGTCTCTATCTTAGGAGAAAAATTCGTCAGACTAAGATTTTGATCCTAGGAGAAGGTTCATCAGACTAGGTCTCTATCTTAGGAGAAAAATTCGTCAGACTAAGATTTTGATCCTAGGAGAAGGTTCATCAGACTAGGTCTTGTTTTTTTTCGTTTTTTTTATTATTTATTATTATTATCTTCAACAGCCATTTAGGAGGAAATGCATCTCCTATTAGTGAAACTAAAACAAACCTAGGAGGAAATGCGTCTCCTATGGGTGAAACTAAAACAAACCTAGGAGGAAATGCGTCTCCTATGGGTAAAACTAAAACAGACTTAGGAGGAAATGCATCTCCTATGGGTAAAACTTAAACTTAGGAGGAAATGCGTCTCCTATGGGTGAAACTGAAACAAACCTAGGTGGAAATGCGTCTCCTATGGGTGAACCTAAAACAAACCTAGGAGGAAATGCATCTCCTATGGGTAAAACTTAAACTTAGGAGGAAATGCGTCTCCTATGGGTGAAACTGAAACAAACCTAGGAGGAAATGCGTCTCCTATGGGTGAAACTAAAACAAACCTAGGAGGAAATGCGTCTCCTATGGGTAAAACTTAAACCAAACTTAGGAGGAAATGCGTCTCCTATAGGTGAACTCTAGTGATTCCAAACTAGGAAGTGCGTCTCCTATGCGTGAACCATTTCCTTCTTCTTCTTCATTTTTTTGAATTATTTACTTACCTGCGTTGTCTTCCCTCGAAACTGTTGGGGATGATTTAGATGGGGATGACTTTTTCCCTTTTTTTTCTTTTTTTCTCTTTTTTTTTCATTATTATCTTTTATTCTTCTCTTTTTTTTTTTATTCTTTTTTTTTATTCTTTTTTTTGTTTTGTTTTTGCATAGCTTCTTCCTTCGAAGACTACCTCCCTTGAGAGTCGTTTTGCCTTTCCCCGAAAGGAACCGCTGAGGATACCGACTTTCCAACCTTGTGTTGGACTCCTCGCAACTGCTAGGGATAACGCTGTTAGGGAATTATTTACTTACCTGTTGGGGGGGTAAAATGTTATCAGCTGGGGGTACCTGACTTCCAGAAAATTTTCTAAATGGAAGGAAACTTTTCTGCCCCAGTTTGACAATATCCCTTGTGGCATGCGTTTCTGCATCAATGCCATTTCCTTTACCTGTTTCAAATCAAACAAAATTTTGTTAGTTTAAAACATGGTGGTTGGTTGTGATACTCCTACTGGGATGGCTTTCCCTTCCTCCTTCATCGCTCTGTGCTCCTCAACTTGTTGGGGATGATATTATTTGCTGGGGATAATCCCTTTCTGCTGGGGATATCCCTCTTCTTTTGTGGCATAGCTCGGAAACTTGGCATTTTCCCCGACCTTTCAGTCTAGTATGGATTTCCCAAATCCTGCTCACTGCTCTCCTTGCTCTGTTCATGGGCCTTGGCCTTGAGGTTTATAACCTTGGTTTTGGCAAGGATATCTCTCTTGACGCTCGTCAATCCTTTTGTCAATTCCCTTTGCGGGGGATATCTTTTTTGACACTGGCCTCGCGCTTGTTCTTTGCTGACTATATCATTTGGAGGTACTAGTCAGATCTCATCTTGAAAAGCTGATGGCATATTTGAAGTCATTTCATACTTGTTCTGACCAGACAGACTCTATTGGGGAATTTTTCTATGAAAGGAGAAAGATAAAAGAAACAAAATAAAAGACAAAGGAAACGATGACTCTTTTGCAAAAGAAACTATAAATAAAAATCTATCAAACGCAGATACCGACTCTAATGGCCACGACATGTGTATGTGGCCTATCCTCTGCCGTCAATCATCTTTTAAGATCTTCAATTGGCGATTCCCCCACTGATTCTCAATCTTATTCGACTTGTAGTGCCCGAAGGGTTTTCACTATCAAGTCTCTCTCATTTTGGTTTTCTCTCAGCTTTCACCGCCTTATGGTGCCTGTGAAGGTTTTCACCAATAAGACTCTCTCGTTTTATATCTCTCTCTAGCTGGGGATTTGGAGTGTTGCCGGTATGACTCTTTCTTTTGGAGATTAGAGTCCTTTCTGCTGTGGAACAGAATGTCATGTTCGCCGGTAAGACAACATTTGTCTGACTTGGCATCTTTTGAAGACTGATCAGAAGGTCTTTCTTGGACCGTAATGTGGGTTTTGGATAGGCTAGAAAGAAAGGGTATAAAAGGCTCAAAAATACATTAATTTTGGGTTATTAGTTACAACCTTCGGAATTAGATTTATTTACAACAAACGCAACTTTTGCCCCAGTTTCTTGCTTGGGGATATTTTAATTGATTTTTTCATTTTTTCTTTCAAAACTATGACCGAGCCGTGAAGCGCCTACGTATCCTCTTTGAGGAATCAGGTCAAACGTAGTTCCCAATTCCTCTTTTCATTTGACTTTCTTTTGTTTTTTTTTTCATTTTCTGTTATCATTTCTCTTTTCTTTTCTCTTTTTTTTTTCATTTTTCTTTTGTCATTTTGCTATTCTCTTTTTTTTAATTTTTTTTTCCATGTTCGTATCTTCTAGTCGTTGCTACTGGTTCCGAACGAGGGGTATGAAAGAAAATAAATAAGGCTCAAAGGGCTAACGAAGGATAAAGTGTTTAGGTAGCAGAACAAAATGCCTTCGTCATTCCAGTCTTCAAAACATGCCAAGTGCAAACAACACAATTAAAATTTGTAGCCTCTTCTGACGGTGCTGGGCTTGAAAATTATGTTAAACATTTGCTTTTCCCTTTGTCACTTCTAAAGCACCGTTGAGCGACACTCTCATTCTCATTATTATGAACGACCCTCATGCCAATTTAGGCGGATCTTGATTTTAACGGTTTTCCTTGTGTTTAACTTGCCCCAGTTCCACATGACTCGAGCTCTGAATAATCTCAAACCGTCCTTATTTTCTTTAAATGGTTTGATCGCCTTTCTGGGGTTTTATGATTAACTTTAAAGACTAGGCCCAAACTGGGTGCGCATGTCATGTCCCTAGAATCGGCATTGAACAAAAATGATAAAAGGACTAAACAAAAAGATGACTGAAAATAATAAAAGACCGGATTTTGTATTAGACTACCGGTGAAATGGTTTAAATAACAAAACAAACAAAACAATCCAGAACAAAATCCTAAAACAAACTGGACAAAATTTAAAACAAACTACTATGACAAAAATGGAAAGATAAGCGGAAAGATATTGACACAAAACAAAATCCGAATTACAATCCTAATAATCCGAACAAACAGAAATGACAACAAAATAAGCCACCACAAGCTTCTCTCTTGCTAACCAAGGAGCAGAGCGTCCTTCCACTTTATCAAGACTGACATCTTAGCCACTGAGCTTCGCATCGGTACTGCCAAGACCATTACCAGCTTCAACCTCATCAACCTCCGTCGGCAAGTTCTCGAGGGGGTTCGAGTGCTCAATGTCACTGCTATTGATCACAATCCGCCCTTCTTGGATCATTCTTTCTATTTCTCTTTTCAAATCCCGATAGCTTTCAACATTGTGCCCCTGGGCATTGGAATGGTATTCACACCTTTTAGAAGGGTCAAAGCTTCTTGCACGTGGGTCCACACGATTTGGAGGAATAGGTGCAATCATGTCACGATTCTTTAATTTCTCAAATAAGCTTTCATAGGACTCTCCTATTGGTGTAAAATTATCTTTCAACCTTTGTTCCCCTTTATACCATTGGCTTGGCTGTGGGTTATAGGGCACCTGAAAATTTTGTGGAGACTTCTGGAGATTTTGTGATGCTCGTGCTCGCCTCCTGGGGTGTTTTGGTGGCTGGACAACATACTGAGGTGGAGCGACGGAGTATTGAGCGTCCTGAGGTGGATAATACTGCTCAGGGGAGCCATAGAAAACCTGAGGAGACTGCTCATACCTTCGAGATGTTCTCCTGGGACCTCTTCTAGACCCTGATGTCATCATGATTTCTTCAATCTCCTCATTTGTGTCGCTAAGATTATCTGACTCAACCCGGACAGCCTGAGTTGCGGCTTTAAGAACAGCTTGACTTATAATTTTGCCTGTCTTAAGACCATTCTCTACCATTTCTCCAATTTTGATTGCTTCCGAGAAGGTTTTGCCAACTGCGGACACCATGTTTTAAAAGTAATCTGGCTCTTGCGCTTGAAGGAAGACAGTAATTAGCTCGTGGTCATCCATGGGTGGCTTAACTCGAGCTGCTTGCTCTCTCCATTTTATGGCATATTCCCTGAAACTTTCACTTGGTTTCTTCTTCAGGTTTGAAAGGGAAATGCGGTCTGGGGGAATGTCGATGTTGTATTGGAACTGTCTGACAAAGGCCTGTGCCATGTCATCCCAGACATACCAGCGAGACGTGTCTTGATCCATAAACCATTCGGAGGCTACTCCCGTAAGGCTTTCCACAAAATAAGCCATCAACAATTCTTCATTTCTTCCCGCACCTCTCAGTTGATTGCAATACCTTTTCAGGTGGGCTATGGGATCTCCATGTCCATCGTACTTTTCAAATTTGGGAGTCTTGAAACCAGGCGGCAAGTGGACATCGGGGAACATACATAGATCTTTGAAGGCAACACTCTTTTGGCCTGCCAACCCTTGCATGTTTTCCAACCATTGTTCTAAGCTTTTCACTCTTTGGGTCATTTCTTCCTGTACCATCTTTCGGGCAGGCTTCTCAGTTTTTGCAGCAAGATCAAACGAGTACGAGTGGTACTCAGGAGAGTGGTACTGCTCTTGTTGTGTCGCAAATTGTGACTCATGACGAGGAACCCTCCGACTCTGAGTCTCTGGAGCACTTGTAACAGCTTCGACGTTAGTTGTCATTTTTCTTTGAGGCACAAACCGACCACCTCAACTTTCTTCACAATTCAAAACAAAATATGTTAGAATGGACTCAGTCGGTCCTTATTATTATCAGTGTTTTTTCATTTCTTCATTTTTTTCATTTCTTTTTAATGGTGATCGAACCTGATGGGGGTTGCCTTTTTTTCTCTTTTTCTTTTCGTTATGGTCGAATCTTATGGAGATTGCCTACGTATCATGACCCCGCATGAATCAGACCTTGCGTAGTTCGGACCAATAAAAGATAAACAATAATGAACATTTTTTTCCAATTTTCATATTGAAACAAACTGGGTTTCAAGGATTTAAAGATGACCCGCAAACTTGAAAATCAAACAACCCGCATGTTCTAATCAAAAGATTGGTAGACTCAAAAACAAAATTCCAGCTCCCTTTCTCTGTTCGACAAATGCAACCAAATGGTTATTTTTTGCAAATGTGGCCCCTTCCAAATTTCACATGAATTTTGAGGCCGGGGAGGATTATTTTGACACTTTACAAACTTGTTCATTCTTTTACGAAAATAACCTTTCGACAACTGAAAGATACGCTAAGGCTATTTCGGCAAGAACGGTTTAAGACGCGGCCGAAGCTGGCTCGACTTATTTTTGACTAAAAATTCAAACGGTATTCACCTAACCGCTGACTCTTTATTTTTTTTCAAATTGCAATAAAAACCTGGTGTTGCCAACACGGCCCTTTAGCGCCTCGGGGACGAAGATTTATAAGGCTGTGTGGGTCAACTAAACCAACAATCCTAAACATGACCCAAAGGTGGCTATTTATGCAAAGTCAGCCTTCCGGCGTCCCTTTCGGGAACATTCGGCTATTTATGACAAAGCAGAATCACCTGGCTTATTTATGACTCTTTTTATCGTTTTTTGAATATAGAAAAGTCAATATTGCAAACACGGCCTTTTGACGTCTCGGGGACGAAGATTTTTAAGGCTGTGTGGGTCAATTGGACCAAGTCTTAAAAAATGACCCAAAGGTGGCTGTTTATGCAAAGTCAGCCTTCCGGCGTCCCTTTCGGGAACATTCGGCTATTTATGACAAAACAGCATCACCTGACTTATTTATAACAAAATTAAAATTTGACATATTATTTGTTTTTTTATTATTATTATTTATTTGTTTTTGGCTTTTTTTTAGCAAAAGGTGGGGTTGGACCCGGTGAGGGTTGCCTACGTATCTCACATCCGGTGAGAATCAAACCCGCGTAGTTCGGGCAATCAGGAATAAATAAATGAACTAACATTTTTTTTTTAAAATTGGAATTTGTGAAAGAACTGCTTCAAAAGAAGAAAGGAAGTATTTTATTTGATTTTTGATTGATTTTCTTTTTAAAAGAAACACTTCTAAGATATATTTTTTGAATTTTCATTTGCATTATTTTTTATTCTAAAGAAAAAGAAGAATATATTTTTTGGAATTTTACCTTTAATAAAAGAAATGCTTCTAAAATGTTTTTTTGAATTTTGAATTTTCTTTTTAATTTTTGAAAGAAGAATCAAAATATTTTCGGATTTGTTTTTTTTATATTATATTTTTTTTTTATTTTTTTTTTTAAAGAAACAACTAGAAAGACTTTCTAAAGAAGTCAATAATGGAAAATATTTTGGATTATTTGTTTTGAAAATTGGGATTCTAAAAACTTTTGGCAAGACAAATGTTCTTGCAACAGATAAAGATATATATACAGTTTTTGGAAATAAAGAAAAACTTTTTGGATTTTTTATATATATATATTTGCAATAATAAAACCACTTTCAACGCCCGACTCCTTTTTTTTTATATAACATAATAAAACTTTTGGACTTTTTGGACTTTTTGACATTTTTTCAAAAAATTCAAAAAAAAAGGCTTGCTAATAAAACAACCTTAATAAGACATTTTTATCATTTTCTCAAAATTTCGGCAGAGCTTCGACTCTACTCGGACTTTTTCTCTACGCTGTTATTTTCTCCTCTTTTTCACTATTTGTGGATGGTGATGAAAAACATACGTGATGAAAAACATACACAATCTTTTTTTTTGAATTTTCAATGTTTATATATATATATATATATTTTATTTTTTATATTTTTATATTTTCAAAAATGTGGCATGGGGGACATAGGGAATTCCAAGACTTCTTGGATTCCGCAAATGTTCCCCATGTGGTTTTACCGAAAAAATGAAGCGTGGGGGACATAGGGAATTCCAAGGCTTCTCGGATTCCACAAATGTTCCCCATGCTTTGATTAAAATAACATCATGCTGGAAATGACCAAATGACCCACTCTCCCTTGAATAAATACAACATATAGCACATAGGATGCCAAAAGATGGTCTATTATTTTCAGGTTGCTTGTCCTAGACGGACCCAACCCCTGTGTTGAGTCCCCTAAGTCAAATGCACATGATGCAAATAAACGTTCCTACAAGGGATCCGGCATGTGGCTTTGTTATACTAGGTTCAGAACCTGGGTGTTTGTTCTAGACCTGGCTTACCCGAGCGGACAGCTCGAGCCGAGGGGGGTCGTACCGGGAATACAGAAGCTTCACCGGCTTAGCAACTTGTCCGAACCTCGTTCTAAATTGGGATTTGACACTATACAGAAAAGAAGTGGTACGAAGTACACCCTTCTTCATGATTTAGAAGACTCAGAGAGGAGATGAGTTTCGACATAGTTTATATGTACAATTCAAATAATATCAAAGCGGTAAAAGCAGCATTTAGCACATTAGGCTCAAACCATGTAATCAAATCAGATAATAAATAAAGCCAAATAATAACAATTATTCTAAGCTCGAATTCTTAACCCTGAACCAGTGGTTCTGGGTCATTTGTCCCCAGCAGAGTCGCCAGAGCTGTCACACCTCCTTTTTACATATCCGCGAGGGCGCAAGGGAGTTTTTTCCAATTAAAGGACAATCGAAACGAGATTAGTTTATTTATTTCAGAGTCGCCACTTGGGAGATTTAGGGTGTCCCAAGTCACCAATTTTAATCCCGAATCGAGGAAAAGATTGACTCCATATTACAGTCTGCGTACCAGAAATCTGGATAAGGAATTCTGTTAACCCGGGAGAAGGTGTTAGGCATTCCCGAGTTCCGTGGTTCTAGCACGGTCGCTCAACTGTTATATTCGGCTTGATTATCTGATTTTATACAAATATGAACTTATGTGCAAATTTTAACTTTTTACCGCTTTTATAATTATTATTTTAAAAGAATGTGAACATCATTTAAAACATGTCTTTGGACTGCATCACATGAAATGCACCCATAATCCGGAACACATTTTATTTGATGTTTTGGGATTTGGATTTGGGTCGCATGAAATGCACACCCATGTTTAAGAAAGTAAATTATTAAACACGCGCCTAAAGAGACTATCGCGTTATTATTCCAGGAAGGCCGTGAAATTCGCTAAACGGCCCTCCTGAATTCTGAGTAATTTAAAACAAGTATTTACTGAGGGCCCCGCAATTCGTATTTTTATTCAGCGAGGTTCATCTCCTTCTTATTTTTTTAAAGGAATTTGCAACGTCGTGGACATGCATCTCGAACCACGTTACAATCAATGTACCCGCGATTTAGAGACACATTTCAACTCCACTGAGATTTGGATTTGGGTCACATAAATATGCACCCGAGTTAGGGAGGATAAATTATTAAAGGCGCGCCTAAAGCAACTAGTGCATTATTATTTTGGGTAGGGCCGTGAAATTTGCTAAACGGCCCGTCCCGGAATCTAAGTATTTAATACATATATTTTTGGGAGGGCTCCACAATCTGTACATTTTTTTATTTTTTGGCGAATCTTGTCTCGTTTTTTTTTATTTATTTATTTTTCTTTTTTCCTTTTAGAAGCAGGACAAGGCTAAAATAACTACGTTTTTTGCTACTTCGCGAGATCATGGGTTATAAATTGAACTTATTTGATGAAGCGGGTATTTTTCCGCGGAATTAAAATTGCTACTATAATTTCAACATTACTACCACATGTATAAACAACTATTAAGACAAACTAAATAATTAACACCTTTCAGAATATGTGCAAACCTCTATTATGACAAATATTTGGATAACAATAATCTGAGCATGAAGAAACAAAATGTCGAATAACTACTTAACATGACGAAACAAAGGAAATACATTCACGACCAAATTTCAATATCATACGGAGTTAATTAACAGGAAATAGCAATTTACAAACATCACATGAATATGTCTCGCTCATTTGCATACTATTCGCATGAACTAGGATTGTATTTCAACAAAACACATGTACATGTTACTAAACAGCAAATATGAAGGACACGGACAAAGATGACCTACTTGATATTATCGTCCGATACGTTGGACTTGCGACGAAACCTCAGACAACAACCTCGACGTACCGGAACTCGACGAGCAAAAGCAACCTCACCGGAAAAACAGAAAGCTCGGACCAAAGTCGACCTCGACGGAAAACAGAAAACTCGGCAAGGCAGAATCACAGCAATCTAACAGCTGCTCGGAAACGCAGTAACGACTGCTTGGCACGCAGCAATAGCTGTTCGTTAGGCTGAAAATGGCGGAAATGTTGGTTCTTGTTCGGGCTGTGCGTGGGGGGTTTTGCGACTAGTTTCTGTTTGGTTATGGTGTTTGGATGCGAGGGAATGGGGTCGAGGGGTTATGGAGGGTCGATTGACTGGTGGACGGAGCAGCTGTGGAGGGTCATTTGAGCAGTGACGACGCAGCAGCAACAGCTGTGGTCGTCGGCTTCAATGGA
The DNA here is from genome assembly GCF_000715075.1 of Nicotiana tabacum. Classification (NCBI taxonomy): domain Eukaryota; kingdom Viridiplantae; phylum Streptophyta; class Magnoliopsida; order Solanales; family Solanaceae; genus Nicotiana; species Nicotiana tabacum. The sequence goes on from NC_134084.1 coordinate 87,997,942, forward strand.
GGAATGGTTGCGACAGTAGTGATGGGTTTCACGGAGGAAAAAGGTGATGGGCTAGTAGTTTGGGCAGTAGGGTTCGTTTATGGGGTTTCACGGTGGGGACGACGATGGAGGGAGTTGGTCTGGTAGCTTGTAGCGACGATGGAGGAGCGGAAGCTGGTTGCGATGGTTTTGGTCACGATGGGGGAGGAGAAGTGGTCGTGGGGCTGGTTGGAAGATGGTGGCGACGAAGGGAGCTGGTGGTTATGGTCGCCGGTGGTTCGGACGTTGGAGGAAGCTGACGGACTGATAGGTTGACGATGGTGGAGCGGGGGGTTTCTGGTTTTGGTCCGTAGGGTTTCTTCTTCTTCTTTAGGAAGAAGAAGATGTACAGTACATGTTTTTCAAAAAAAATGGAAGTCCTCGTGTCAAATGTGTTTTGACCGTGCATTTGTAATGGTTTTGCCCAGAAAAATGAGCCCCACGCGTGGTGGGGTTCGAGACTTGTGTCCCCCACGCGTGGTGGGGTTCCCCATGTGTCATGGACTCGGTTTATTATGGGCTAGGTCCGAAAATTAGGCCTAAAACCGGGTAGTTTGAACCCGAATATTATTCTTTTGCCCGGACCCGAGAATAGGACAACGACGTTGCTTAACTAGTCCTATGTAAGCAAAATAGCTACTAAAATAAGACTAATTATTTAAAACAAAACTATATTATTAATTTCTTAATAATTTTCAAGATTTAAAATAGCTACAAAATATTAATAAAACTATTTTTTTTGTAATTTTCGTTTTTTTTATATAAAGATAAAATATAAAGTAATATTTTTTAATTTTTTCAACAATTAAAATGACTACAAAATATTAATAGAACTATATTTTTTGGTAATTTTCGAAATTATATAAAGTACAAAAATAAAGTGCAATTTTGTATTTTTCAAGTTTATGATAAATACATAAACTAAAATTTATATACATATATTTTTTGTAATTTTTCTTTTTGTAATGAAATAAAGCAAAAATAGTCAAAATAGGTAAATTAGACCTAAATTACATATTTATGCTAAAAATGTGAAAATTCTCGGGGAGGGTCAAAAATCCGGTGTCTGCAATAAACATGCATGATTTTGTAAAGATATGACGTAAGTGTATAATCAAAAATAGCTTTTAGATGAACCGACGATTGTGACATGGTTCGGGACATTGAAACATCTCTTGCTACGGAATTTGGAGGGTCCTCCTCAAAATTCTGCCCCAGTTTAATGGGTTGATATTTCTGACTGTTGCTTGTGCGATGATCGGCTGAAATTACTTCGGAATTTTGAGGGTCCTCCTCAAAATTCTGCCCTAGTTTCCAATTGCGGGGGGGGGGGGGGTGAAATTTTTGTTGAATTATGACCGAACTTATAAGGCTGCCTTGGTATCCCCTCTTAAACGGAAATCCAGTCAGGCGTAGTTCAATTTACATCATATGGGGGAAGCATAAAGATTACACATAGTAACGCTTGACTGCATCTGAATTAATCGACTTTAGTCAGACTTCTCCGTCCATTTCTGCAAGTATGAGGGCTCCTCCTGTCAGAATCCGGTGAGCCGTATATCGACGCTGCTAGTTGGGATATTTCCCTTTGGCTTCATCTTGATACGGAAAAATTTTCTTTAACACTAGTTACCCCGGTGCAAATTGTCTTGGCTTGACTCTTTTGTTGAAGGCTCTGGACATTCTGTTCTAATAGAGTTGCCCATGTCAAACTGCATTCATTCTCTTTTCGTCTATAAGGGCTAGCTACTCATAATGACTTTTTACCCACTCTGCGTCATCGAGCTCAGTTTCTTGTATGATCCTTAGGCAAGAAATTTCTACCTCAGCGAGAATGATAGCCTCTGTACTATAAACCAGCATATAGGGGGGTGCCCCTGTTGCTGTGTGTACTATGGTGTGATACCCCAATAGAGCAAATGATAACTTCTCGTGCCATTATTTATGCTTTTCTATCATTTTCCTCAATATCTTCTTGATATTCTTGTTGGCGGCTTCTACAGCTCCATTCATTTGGGGCCTGTAGGCTGTGGAATTCTTGTGTCTGATCTTGAAAGTTCCGCACATAGCTTTCATCAAGTCATCGTTGGGGTTGGAGCCATTATAAGTAATGATTGACTATGGAATCCTGAATTGACAAACAATGCGGTCGCGGACAAAGTCTGCCACGACTTTCTTAGTCACTGCTTTATAAGATGCTGCTTCGACCCATTTGGTGAAATAGTCGATGGCTACTAGGATAAACCTGTGTCTGTTGGAAGTGGTAGGCTCGATTAGTCCAATAACGTCCATTCCCCAGGCGGTGAATGGCCACGATGAGCTTGTTGTGTTAAGATCGTTTGGAGGTACCTTTATCATGTCTGCATGTATCTAACAGTGGTGACATTTCCGGACATACTAGATGCAGTCTGTTTCCATAGTCATCCAGAAGTAACCAGCCCGGAGTATCTTCTTTGCTAAGACAAAACCGTTCATATGTGGACCACAAGTCCCAACATGAATTTCCTCTAGTAACCTGGATGCTTCCTTTGCGTCGATACACCTTAATAATCCCAAATTAGGAGTCCCCCTATATAGGATTCCTCTGCTATGAAAGAATTGGACAATCTCCGAGGTGTGCATTTTTTAGTAGGATTTGCAAGCTTTGGGCACTCTCCTTTTGCCAAATATTCCTTGATATCATGAAACCAAGGCTTTCCGTCTGCTTCTTCTTCAACATAGGCATAGTAAGCTGGCTGATCATGGATCTTTACTGGAATGGGATCAATGAAATTCTTGTCTGGATGTTGTATCATAGATGACAGTGTAGCCAACACATCGGCGAACTCATTCTAGACTATGGGAACATGCTGGAATTCAGTATTTGTGAACCACTTTCTCAATTCTCGTACATGATGCATATATGGGAGTATCTTGGAGTTCTTGGTGGCCCATTCTTCTTGTACCTGATGTATAAGTAAGTCTAAATCTTCAATTACTAGCTCTTGAACGTTCATGTCAATGGCCATTTTGAGTCCTAAGATGCAGGCTTCATACTCGACCGTATTGTTGGTGAATGGGAACCTAAGCTTGGCAGACACCGGAAAATACTGACCGGTTTCTTATACTAGGACTGCTCCTATGTGGACTCCTTTGAAGTTTGCCGATCCATCAAAGAACATTCTTCAACCATCATAGGATTCTACGATATATTCTCCTATGAATGATACCTCTTCATCAGGAAAATACGTTTTCAGGGGTTCATATTCTCCATCCACCGAATTCTCAGCAAGGTGGTCTACTAGGGCCTGTCCTTTGATCGCTTTCTGAATTACGTAGAAAATGTCAAACTCACTCTACAGGATTTGCCACTTGGCCAGCTTGTCAGTGGGCATGGGCTTCTGAAAGATGTACTTCAAAGGATCCATCCTCGATATGAGATATGTAGTATAGGCACAGAAGTAATGCCTCAACTTCTGAGCTACCTAGGTCAAAGCATAACAGGTGCTCTCCAATAGAGAATATCGGGCCTCGTACAGGGTGAACTTATTACTAAGATAATAAATAGCCTGCTCTTTCCTCCCCGTTTCATCATGCTGCCCCAAAACGCAATCGAAAGCTCCATCCAATACTACAAGGTAGAGTAATAAGGGTCTACCTGGCTCGGGCGGGACTAAGATTGGTGGTGTTGACAGTTACTCTTTGATTCTGTCGAAGGCCTTTTGCCAATCATCAGTCCATTTGGTAGCGGCGTCCTTCTTCAACATCTTAAAAATTGGATCACAAATAACTGTAGACTGATGTAGTTGAGCCTTCCCATGAAACTCATCACATCCTTCTTGTTCTTTGGCGGTGGCAGTTCTTTAATGGCTTTGACTTTTGATGGATCCAGTTCTATTCCTCGGCGACTCACAATAAACCCAAGCAATTTCCCGGCAGGAACCCCAAATGAGCACTTTGCGGGGTTTAGTTTCAGGTTGTACCTCGGCAGTCTATTGAAGAACTTCCTCAGATATTCTATGTGATCAGTGGCCTTCTTGGATTTGATAATAACATCATCTACATATACTTCTATTTCCTTGTGTATCATATCATGGAATATGGTAGTCATGGCCCTCATGTAGGTGTCCCCCGCATTTTTCAAGCCGAACGACATCATTTTGTAACGGTACATTCCCCACGGCGTAATGAAATCCATTTTCTCAGCATCTTCTTCATCCATCCAAATCTGATGATAACCAGCAAAGCAATCTACAAATGACTGTAGCTCATGTTTGGCGCAATTGTCAATCAGGATGTGTATATTTAGCAAAGGAAAGTCGTCTTTTGCACTGGCCCGACTGAGATCCTAGTAGTCAACACAGACTCTGACCTTCCCATCCTTCTTTGGCACTAGCACGATGTTGGCTAACCATGTCGGGTATTCTACTACCCTGAGAACCTTAGCTTTGACCTGCTTGGTGACTTCTTCCTTGATTTTCAAACTCATATCAGGTTTGAACTTTCTGAGCTTTTGCTTTACTGGTGGACACGTTGGATCGGTTGGCAGTTCGTGAGCCACAATAGACGTACTCAGACCAGTCATGTCATCATACGACCAGGCGAATATGTCCTCATATTCCTTTAGAAATTCTGTGTATTCTTTCTTTTTTTGATGGCGATAGGTGAACGTTGATTCGTGTTTCCTTGACGTTTTCTGCATCTCCCAGGTTAACAGTTTCAGTCTCGTCTAAGTTGGACTTAGGTCTATTTTCAAAATTCTCAACTTCTCTAACAATCTCGTCAGGTATGTCATCCTCCTCCGAATCAATGTCTGTTTGTTGCGTTGTCTCAGTGCATGTCACAGTCGTTGGTTCATCAGGATAAGTAATAGTAATTTTTATAAGTAAAGTAATGAGAGAAAGCGATAGTAATAAGTGTTGATTCATAAGAAAAGTCAAAATGCTTTTGGTAAATTGCATAACTGATTTGAACATTGAAGATCTTATTGCTGGAATTGAAAATGCGAAAAGAAAATCATTTAGTAAAAATAATGAATAATGATTGTTTTAGCCTTGCTACCCCGAGGCACTTCGGGATTTAGTTGACTTGATGGTCCAATTCTTGAGATGGGCCCCTAGGCTCATAGCCTATATGGAAGGGCCTTGTGAAATAAGATGATGATGCCAGAATGCACGAACTAACCTTTTGGGAGGGGAATAATAAAACAAAAACAAAAATAAAAACAAAAAGGTAACCAAGTCAGTGAGGATTATAAAAAGTATTGCAATATTTTAACACATAGTGAGGGAATGTAAAACGTGTCCTAATTTGGGAACCTCTTTGTGCCCGAGGTAGGCCTAGTGACAAATAGATTTGGAGAACTTCAAATGATAAATGCCTCATTTTATTGATAAATATAGACAAATCTCAAAACGACACTAAATAAGCAAAAAGTCACTAATGGCCATTGGCCTTATTACATTCATAAAGTGAAAAAGTAAATTCCTATTTATTTGGTCCTAGAAGGACCTTCCTCAGGTTGAATGCTCTCGTTGATCAGATCCTCCAGTTCGCGTAGGTTCACCAGTAAAAATGCCTTTGCCAAGTGTTCTCCTTCGTTTCCTCAGCGTTCTGGCAGTTGGTGACTCTTTTCCTTACTTTTCCTTCCAATTCCAGCAGACTGTATTCCGGATATTCCAACTTTTTGCTAGCTTTAGCGGCCCTCTCTTTCCACTCATTGATTTGGTCATTTGATGGAAGACTCCTCCACCAGTCTAGCAAGAGTGGGGGCATGCTAATCATACTGAAACTAGGGACCGCGTGCCTCATGTTTCTACAAGACAAATAAGGTTAGGCCCTTACCCCCCCCCCCCCCCACCAGACTCGACTATTAATATCAACAATTAGCATGAAGCACTTAGTTCTCCAAATAAATGCATAGAACATGATGATGTTCATTTGGGTTTTAGAGAAACCAAGGGGACTTTGGAAAAGACTATCTTAAAGGATCATTACGTGGACAACATAACTGACCCGGCTAGGTTTGACCATGATGCATGCACATTTTAAACAGAGTAAGGTTTCTATAAGGTTTTAGACTGGTACCCTTGAGCAGACAACTCAAGGGGGAAGGCACGAAACTGTCAACTGCACCGCTGGTCGACTAGTTTTACCGCAAATATGCCTTTACGAATTTAAGGGGTAATGATATAGGAAGAGTGCAACCACTCATTAAAAGTGTTGCTATAGTATTTGTTTGGTACGAGTTGAGTATGATGTTGAGCATAATTATACAATAATTAAAAGCATGTTGACATATATTTGCACGTTAAGAAAGCGACAAATACAACAATTTCATAATTTGAGGTAGCAATAAAGGAAGGAAACAAAGAAGATGTGTTAGTTTCGCTTTTCAAAAAGAAATTAAATGCTTAAAGGAATTAAACAAGTAATTGCACATAAGGAGGCATAAATTCACAAGAACAATCTGAAGTGGTAAAAGCTTAAATATCCCCAGCAGAGTCGCCAGGCTGTTGCGCCCCCTTTTTTCTCCCTTCCATCGGAGAGGAGTTTCCGGGTTTCGACATTCATGGGGTGTAATGACTCATTTCCTTTTGGGAATTGGGTATTTGAAGATTAGCCACCTAATGATTTTAAAGTGCATTAGGGAACTTATAAGATTTAACTACAACTATGTTTGATAACCAGAGACAGGGTAAGGGCTTGAAATTATCCCAAGGGGAAGGTGTTAGGCACCCCTGAGGATCCACTAGTGTGGTTCCCGGCCAGATAGTTTTTTGTGAATTTGTGAAATTAGCAAGTAAACAAATAAAGGTTCAAGTAATTGGCGATTTAAGTTTAAATACACAAACGTTTGGAAAACGATTAAAAAAAAGGGTTTTGAAAATAGTTACAATCTAAATATGCTTGTGAATATAAAAGGGGTCCTAGGTTTGTTTGTAATATGGATCACCTCAATGCAATACTCGGTATGACACTCCTCGGAAGAGGGGATATACATGGTATTAAAGCACCGGTCATCATATCCATATCTACCCTTCTCATCCCGTTAAGGTATTAAAGCGAGGATTGGTCTCAACCTCTATTACGTGTTGTTACCCATCCCATTCTTATAAGTCCTGGAGGAATTTAGGACTACTATTCCTATAAGGGGGGAGGTTTTGGGATAACTCTTGGGTTTAAAACTAAAAAGGCTAAGGCAGCATACAAAACACGTACGACTGCATTTAAAAGGGAAACATGTAAACAATTAGAAGGCTCATGTATACCTCCGCAAATAATGCATATAAATAGTACGACATAAACACAGTTAAGTTCTGAATTTAAAAGACCAAAGCAGGGTGTTTGAGTTATTGAAGCAGAACGAAATTCATTACATAACTTAGATAAGAAGTCCAAATCAGGCCTGCCTACTGGTTGTAGCAGTTGCTATTTAAACAGAGACAGTTTCAATTTCATTTGAATTATTACCTAAGGCTTCCCTAAGCGTGTGATAGTGATGTCTTATGGGAATGATATATATTACTGATTAGGGATGCAATAAAGCAGTAAACAAATTTTAAACAGGCTATTTGGACCCTATAGGCATGCCTTCTAGTGCACAAGGATGCAGAATGACATTTATGCAGAATCCTAAACAGGATTTCTATATGCACCAATATTTAAACATGATTCCTAAAATATGTAGAAATGATACGTTTGTTAGTGTTGTTTAGCCTAAAACATGATATCTAAGCGTGCATGGCATTAGGAACATGATTGCAGAAACACTGGTTATTATCACATTTAGCGCAGGAATCTCTAAGTGATATGCTAGTGAAGTGAACATGCTGAAAATAGTAATTGTAAATCCTAAGGAACATGATCTCTAATGCATGAGATGAGTCTTAAGCATGGATTCTATTGCGCAAGTAAGAATGTAAACCTAATATCATGCTTTCTACCTTTTGATAGCTAAAGCATGCATATTTCCCATCCCTTTTCACTAGCCAACCCCATAATTGTTTACAAATTATTACAGACCAAATGATTGAATCACAAAAGAAGTGTAAGAATAAAAATTTACAACCAAAGGAAGCTTGATCTTGACTTCCTCTCTGAGTTATGTAATGAACAACTTCAATGCCAATATTATTCCAAAGCCTTTCTCATATCTGGATGTGTCAGAGTTACCTAAGGACCTCAAGAGATCCCGGGCAGTGCTCACCCCCAGATTTGCATAGCCAAACAGAGTAAGTGCAGTGTGGAAAGCCCAGCTCATGTGTGTCCAAGTTCAGAGGGAGCTCAAGGGTCCCAAGGTAAGGCTCACACAAGAGGGGCAGAACCTAGATTCTAAAAATATGGTGAAGGTGCAGAACACATGTTAAAAGAGATTAGTTTGAAAAGCTGGACTGATGGTCCATTTTGAAAGCAATCAGTAACAGGAGTGTTTGAAATCAATAATAGTAAATGAAACTCAAAACTCAGTAGTCACACAAAGGGGTCAAGGGACTTGGGGACACACAGACATTTGTCTGTAAACACATAACCCCAGCAGGGGTCTGGTTTTGACATGCACAACAATAGTTGATGCTGGCATAGTCACAAGCCAGCTAAAAGAACACAAACACATAGAGGGGATATGGGAGTTTGGGATTCATAAAATAGCAAGTATACAATAAGTGACTGACAAAGCATGCATTGGAACACATGTAGGGGAGTGCATTAATCTAAAGGGGAAGAAGATACATTATAACATGCTGGTAATGTATCTTGACTGCAGAACCATAGGCAGAAGTAGACAAGAATGAGAGAAATTGGAACAATTAAGAAACATGTTGTTATTGAAACTTTTAAAATTAACTAGGACATACCAGTAGAGAAAAGCATGGTACAGAAAGGTAAAGCAAGAAGGATTCCATAGTCTAGCCTTGGCTTTCAGCCGGCTTGACAAAGCAGTAGCACAAGCAGTAATAAAGAAAGAGAGAGTTTTTGAGTGTGTGAGTGTGTTTCTGAACTCAATTGTTCGTCTCTTTAAAAAAAAGGTAGGGTATTTATAAATTTGAAAACGAGTAAAGAGTAAGGTAACAAGTAAGGTTTCATCACAGACATGGAAATAATCACAATCAATATCAATTAACACAAGTACTTCCCTTTAATCAAGGGATTACTGCTCAAACGGATACTAACAGGGTTAATTAAGGAAAGAAATCAGTTTGAGACAGATTGATTCTTGTCATATAAGGGGTAGTAAAAGTATAAGGTAAATATTTTAGTCTAAATACAAAATGTACTTAATTTTGGGAAAGGATTCAAGGTAAAACATTACATTAATTAAGGGAACGGAGTCAATCAATTTAAACAAAAATGAGTAAAAAAATTAGGGTTTATAAGGGAACCTTTTGCAATCAGTCGTAACATTAAGGAAATCAAGATCAATCAAGAAAGAAACATGATTCTGCACTTTGCCATATAAATAGAGAAGGATGAACAAGAGCGTCAGACATGCAAGGCCAATCATATTGCCAAAAGAAGCAACACAAACATACAGTAGTAGCAGGAGTAAGCTAATATTCAGTAGTAAAGATATCTACTTAAAACACAGAAGTCAACAGAGTCGAGTAGTCACATAGAATCAAAAGCAAAGAAAACATAGTAACTGGTAAAGGAGATCAACACAAGAAAGGTCTTTAAACCTATAGCAATAAGCGAAGAAATGATTTATATGGAATTAGTGTTTATACAATAGTTGAGTTGAAAAGGTAAGAATTCAGAATCAGATAAGTCAAACAAGGAATAGGGATTCAAACACAAAGAATGTCACGACCCAGATTTCCCACCCTCGAGAGTCGTGATGGCGCCTACTATTGTGAGCTAGACAAGCCAATCCTTAACTGCTTAATTCATTAACAATTTCTTCTTTTGACAATTATCAGTGACAACATGAAAGCAACGGAATTTAAATAATTATGTGGAAGACTTAAATTAAAGAATATGAAACAATAATGCGTGAATCAACATATGCCTTTACCCAAGAACAGGTGTCACATTACTCACGAACTTCTAAGTGTACTAAATACAACCGTTTGAAAGGAAAATATAAGTTGTTTGTCTCAAAATACAGGAGATAACAGACTAGAATAAAAGATAGAGGAGACGCCAGGCCTGCGGACGCCTGCAAGGCTACCTCGGTGTCTCACTGGACTGAAGGCTGACTCCCACGCTACTGTTGTTGTCCAAGACGTGGATCTGTGCAAAAGAGCACAGAGTGTAGTATCAGCACAACTGACCCCATGTGTTGGTAAGTGTCTAGCCTAACCTCGGCGAAGTAGTGACGAGGCTAGGACTAGACTCCAAATAGACTTATGCAGTTCATATACATATATATATATATATATATATACAGCAGAAAAGAGATAAAGAAATAACCAGTCAATGTGGGAGGGGGAAACATGTTGTGGGGAGATAACAGTTTCAAATAGAAATCCTCAATAACAGAAAGAAGCAGCAAAGCCATAATATCAACAATTATCAAAAGTCAGCAATTTGCACGGCATCACCCTTCGTGCTTTTACTCTCATTCTCACCAAAACAATACACGGTATCACCCGTCATGCTTTACGCTCTTCCTCACCCAAATAATAATCACAAGGAAAATAGGGTAAGGGAATCTATAACCTCGAAGTAAATCAAATAACAACAAGTAATGAAAGAAACAACATAACTCGGATATCAACAAGGAATCAGAAATCAACAAATGCACAACATCACGCTTCGTGTTTTTACTCTCGTCGTTACCAAAACAATCATATAATAAAAATATGCACGGCATCACCCTTCGTGCTTTTACTCTCGTCCTCACCAAAACAATCATATAATAAAAATATGCACGGCATTACCCTTCGTACTTTTACTCTCTTTCCTCACCATATAATCAATAAAATCGGCACGGAATGGTACATCGTGCGGCTCGGCATCACCCTTCGTGATTTATACTCTTTCCTCACAATAGCAAACAATGCACGGCATCACCCTTTGTGCTTTAACACTCTTCCTCACCCAAACAATAATCACAAACAAAGGGGCAAGGGAGTAGACAAATAATGGTAGAAATCCCGCAAGAGAATACAATTAAGCAGCTAAATCCCGGCAAGGGAACACAATTAAGTAGTTAAATCCCGGCAACGGAACACAATTAAGCAGTTAAATCCCGGCAAGGGAACAATGTCAATATTCTCAGCTTCCCAGCAAGAGAGATAATCAACAAAACAACAAACATCCTGGCAAGGGAGCAATTTAATAATTCTTTCTCTTTCTTTCACTTTCACTTCTCATCTCACTTTACCACCTGAGTCAACGCTCTATAGGGGTTCAATCATCTCGTATACTTTCACAAGTCGTATTATAACTCGAGCCAACACTCCTCGAAGTGCAGGGATCAAAATTTCTTTCACGTGCTTGTTACAATATATAGAAAATCAACATTAAGGCATGGAAGATACAACAAAATCAGAATATCCGCAATATAAAGACTCACGGTCATGCTATACACCAACGTATAGATACTCGTCACCATGCCTATACGTCGTACTCGACAATTAGCACGTAGCAAATAAGACTCAACTCCTAATCCCTCAAGCTAAGGTTAGATCAAACACTTACCTCGAAGCTTTGAACACCACTCAAGCCTTAATTATAGCTTTACCCCTTTATTCAACTACCAATACACTCGAATCTAGTCATAAGTTACTTAATTACATCAATAAGTGCTAAATGAATCAAACCCAGTGCATGAAGATGAGTTTTCCCAAAGTTTTACTCAAAAAGTCAAAATCACCCTGGGCCCATGTGGTCGAAACCCGAGGTTCGGACCAAAACTAGTTTACCCATTCCCCCACGAATCCAAATGTATAATTTGTTTTGAAATCGGACCCCAAATTGAGGTCCAAATTCCCAATTTTTAGAAAAACCTAGGTTCTACCCAAAAAATCCATTTTCCTCGATGAAAATCTTTGATTTTAAGTTGAAATCATGTTAAAAGATGTTAAGGAGTGAAGAAAATGAGTTAGAAATCACTTACCAATCGTTTTGGAGAAGAAAAGTTGTTTAGAAAATCGCCTCTTATGTTTTGGGGTTTTGGAAAGTGTAAATATAACTGAAATTCACGTGAATTTATACCCCTCTGAAGCCCCCACCGCGGACCGCGCTAAGCCGACCGCGGCCGCGCTGGCCCCTCCTGAAGACCTGTGGACCGTTAACCCGCGCGAACTGCGCAAAGCTGATCGTGGCCGCACAGCACCTACCGCGGACTGCGCAAAGGCGAACGCGGACGCACGTGATTCCTCGCGGGCCGCGCTAAAGGGTTCAGAGGCCTGCAATATTTTCCTGAACATACAACATCTGACCTTTTAAGCCTACAGCATCCCGGAACCTATTCGAAACTCACCCGAGCCCTCGAAACTCTAACCCAAGTATGCACACTACTTCAAAAACACTCTACGAACATATTTGTGGGGTCAAATCATCAATATAACATCATGAACATCGAATTAAGCCTCAAGATCAATGAAATTTCTCAAATTTCCCTTTTAAATATCAATTCCCCAATTTGGGTCCGGATCGCGTCAAACGACGTCCGTTTTTAACCAAACTTTACAGGAGTGATTCAAAATATATATAAGACTTGTACCGGGCACCGAAACCAAAATACGGACCCGATACCATAGTCTTCTAACCAAATTTCATTTCCAATTTCCTTAATTATTTCAAGAAAACAATTTCACTCAAAAAATTCATTTCTCAGGCATGGGACCTCGGAAGCCGATTCCGGGCATATGCCCAAGTCCAATATTTTCCTACGGACCCTCTGGGACTGTCAAATCATGGGTCCGGGTCCGTTCGCCCAAAATATTGACCAAAGTCAAACTTATTCATTTTAACACAAAAATTTAGCATTTTTTCACAGAATTTCATATTTAAGCTTTCCGGCTATGCGCTCGAAGTGCACATGCAAATCGAGGTAACCCTAAATAAGGTTTTCAAGGCCTCGGAGACACGGGATTCAATGAGCAACAGGTGATGACCCCTTTGGGTCGTCACATTATCCACCTCTAAAACAACCGTTCGTCCTCAAACGGGCAAAAGAAGGAAGTACCTGAGTCGGGAAATAGATGAGGATAATGGCTCCGCATGTCGGACTCGGACTCCCAGGTCGATACATCAGGGGGCTGACCTTTCCACCGAACACGAATAGAGGGGAAATTCTTGGATCTCAACTAACGAACCTGCCGGTCTGGAATAGCTATCGGCTCCTCCTCAAAGGACAAGTCCTTGTCCAACTGGACAGTACTGAAATCTAACACGTGGGATGGATCGTCGTGATATTTCTGGAGCATAGACACATGAAAAACTGGATGCACGGCTAATAAGGTAGGCGGCAATGCAAGTCTATAAGTCACCTCTCCCACTCGGTTAAGAATCTCAAATGGACCAATAAACCTAGGCTAAGCTTGCCCTTCTTCCCAAATCTCATCACGCCTTTTATAGGCGACACTCGAAGAATACCCGCTTACCAACCATGAAAACCACGTCTCGAACCTTGCAATCTGCATAGCTCTTTTGCCTGGACTGAGTTGTACGAAGCCTATCCTGAATGGTTCTAACCTTGTCCAAGGCCTCCTGAACCAGATCTGTACCCAACAACCGAGCCTCTCCCGGCTCAAACCATCCAACCGGAGATCGACACCGCCTACCATATAAAGCCTCGTAAGGAGCCATCTGGATACTCGACTGGTAGCTGTTGTTGTAGGCAAACTCTGCTAAAGGCAAAAACTGATCCCACAAACCTCCGAAGTCAATAACACAAGACCGAAGCATATCCTCTAATATCTGAATAGTCTGCTCGGACTATCCATCCGTCTGAGGATGAAATGCTGTACTCAACTCAACCTGGGTGCCTAACTCTTGTTGAACTGCTTTCCAAGCACGAGGTGAACTGCGTACTTCGGTTCGAAATGATAGATACCGGCACACCATGAAGGCAAACAATCTCTCGGATATAGATCTCAGCTAAACTCTCGGATGAATAGGAGACTGTCACTGAAATGAAATGCGCTGACTTGGTCAGCCTATCAACAATGACCCAAACTGTGTCGAACTTCCTCCGAGTCAACGGAAGCCCAACAACGAAATCCATAGTGATCCGCTCCCATTTCCACTCAGGAAGCTCAATCCTCTGAAATAAACCACCAGGTCTCTGATGCTCGTACTTAACCTGCTGACAATTCAAACATCGTGCCACATATGCCACAATATCTTTCTTCATTCTACGCCACCAATAATGCTGCCGCAAATCCTGATACATCTTCGCAGCGCCCGGATAGATAGAGTATCGGAACTATGTGCCTCCTCTAAAATCAACTCTCGAAGCCTATCCACATTAGGCACAAAAACTCAACCCTGCAATCTCAGAACTCCATCATCACCTAAGGTAACCTGTTTGGCACCTCCATGCTACACCGCATCTCTAAGGACACACAAATGGGGATCATCAAACTGCCGATCACAGATACGCTCCAATAACGAAGAACGGGCGACCGTGCAAGCTAATACTGACTATGCTAAGAAATATCCAACCTCACAAATCGATTGGCCAAAACCCGAACATCCAAAGCAAGCGGCCTCTCACCGACTGGAATATAAGCAAGACTGCCCATACTGGCTGACTTTCTACTCAAAGCATCGGCCACCACGTTGGCCTTTCCCGGGTGATATAAGATAGTGATATCATAATCCTTCAACAAATCCAACCACCTCCTCTGCCTCAAATTCAATTCCTTTTGTTTGAACAAATACTGAAGACTCTTGTCATCAGTGAACACCTCACATGCCATGCCATACAGATAATGCCTCCAAATCTTCAATGCGTGAACAATGGACGCCAACTTTAAATCATGCATTGGATAATTCTTCTCATGAATCTTCAACTGCCTCGAAGCATAGGCAATGACCTTGTCCTCCTGCATCAACACTGCACCAAGCCCAATGCGAGATGCACCACAATAAACGGTGTAAGGCCCTTAACCTGTGGGCAGAACTAACACTGGTGCCATAGTTAGAGCTGTCTTAAGCCTCTGAAAGCTCACCTCACACTCGTCTGACCATCTGAACTGGGCACCCTTCTGAGTCAACCTGGTCATCGGGGCTGTAATAGATGAAAACCCCTCTACGAACCGACGATAGTAGCCTACCAATCCCAAGAAACTCTGAATCTCTGTAGCTGATGCTTGTCTAGGCTAGTTTTTGACTACCTCAATCTTCTTTGGATCTACCTAAATACCCTCTGCTGATACGACGTGACCCAGGAATGCAATTTATCTTAACCAAAACTCACACTTCAAGAACTTCGCATATAGCTGACTATCCTTCAGAGTCTGAAGAACCACTCTGAGCTGCTGCTCGTGTTCTCCCGGCTGCGAGAATATATCAAAATATCATCAATGAAGACGATCACGAACGAATCCAAATAAGGCCTGAACACTCGATTCATCAAATCCATAAAAGTTGATGGGGCATTTTTCAACCCGAATGATATGACCAAGAACTCATAATGCCCGTACAAGTGAGGAATGCTGTCTTAGGGACATCGGATGCCCTAATCCTCAATTGATGGTAGCCAGATCTCAAGTCAATCTTTGAAAATACCTTGGCACCCTGAAGCTGATCGAACAAATCATCAATCCTCGGCAGTGGATACTTATTCTTGATTGTGACCTTGTTCAACTACCAGTAATCAATGAACATCCTCATCGAACCATCTTTTATCTTAACAAACAACACAAGCGCACCCCAAGGCGATACGCTGGGTCTAATGAAACCCTTCTCAAAGAAGTAATGTAACTGCTCCTTCAATTCTTTCAACTCAGGCGCGGCCATACGGTATGGCGGAATAGAAATGGGCTGAGTGCCCGAAGCCAAATCAATGCAAAAATCAATATCCCGGTCGGGTGGCATACCCGGCAGGTCTGAAGGGAAAACCTCAGGAAACTTGCAAACCATGGGCACAGAATCAATAGAGGGGACCTCAGCACTAGAATCACGAACATAAGCCAAATAAGCCAAACACAACTTCTCGACCATACGCCGAGCCTTCACGTACGAAATGACACTGCGGGTAGAATGACGAGGAGTCCCTCTCCACTATAAACGGGGCAAATCCAGTAATGCTAGGGTCACAGTCTTGGCATGGCAATCCAAGATAGCGTGGTACGGGGATAACCAGTCCATCCCCAATATAACATCAAAATCAACATATCTAAAAGCAACAAATCAACACGAGTCTCAAGACCTCCAATCACCACAATACAAGAACGATGAACCCGATCGACCATGATAGAATCACCCACCGGTGTAGACACATAAATAGGAATACTCAATGAATCACTAGGCATGACCAGGTACGGTGCAAAATAAGAGGATGCATACGAATACGTAGACCCTGGATCAAATAACACTGAAGCATCTCTATCACAAACTAGAATAGTACCTATAATAACTACACCTGAAGCCTCAGCCTCGGGCCTAGCTGGAAGGGCGTAGCATCGGGGCTAGGCCCCACCACCCTAAACTACCTCTCTGGGATGGCCTGCCACTGGCTGGCCTCCACCTCTGGTAGCCTGAGCTCCACCTCTAGGACCTCTACCTCCACCTCTATCACCTCTACCCCCCACCCCTAACTGGCTGGGCGGGCTATGGAACACCTGGTGCCTATACCATCGCACGAGAACCTTGATGCTGAGAGCTACCCGGTGCTCGAGGGCAAAACCTAGCAATGTAACCCAGATCACCACAAGTGTAACAAGCCCTCGGCTGTTGAAACTGCTGGCCCTATCGACCTGAATGACTACCTCGAAAACTCTAAAGCGGTGGTGCACTGATTGGAGCTGGTGGCGTACTGTAAGGCTGCTGATCAGAATAATGCGTCTGAGAACCACGACCACCTGAAGTACCATGTAAGACCTGGAGAGCTGACTAAAAGGGCCTAGGAGAATGGCCTCTACCATATGAATCTCTACCTCCAGACGAGGTACCACTGAATCTGCCCAAATGACGGGGCCTCTTATCCGACCCATGACCACCTCCCTGTGACAGAACCATATCAACTCGGCGGGCCACATTGGCTGCCTCCTGAAATGTGATCTCACTCCCGGCCTCCTTGGCCATCTGAAGATGAATTGGCTGAATAAGACCATCAATAAACCTCCTCACCATCTCTCTCTCGATGGGAAGTATGACAAGAGCATGGCGAGCTAGATCAATGAACCTGGTCTCATACTGGGTGACCATCATGGAACCCTACTGGAGACGCTCAAACTGCCTCCGAAAGGCCTCTCTCTGAGTCACGGGGAGAAACTTCTCCAAAAACAACGCTGTGAACTGCTCCCAAGTTAAAGATGGCGAACTGGCTGGTCTAGCTAAGCAATAATCCCTCCACCAAGTCTTGGCAGATCCATACAGTCGAAAGGTAGTAAAATCAACTTCATTGGTCTCAACGATCCCCATGTTCCGAAGAACCTCATGACAACTAACTAGGTAATCCTGGGGATCCTTAATAGATGCACCGCTGAATGTAGAAGTGAAGAGCTTGGTGAACCTATCCAGCCTCCACAAAGCATCGGCAGGCATAGCCGCTCCATTGTCGGTCTGAGCCACTATACACGGACAAACTGCCACAGCTGGTTGAACCGCTAGAACATGAATCTGGGGAGCTAACTACTCCGGAGTGCGCGTAGCAGGAGTTTGAGCCCCTCCTCCAGTCTGAGAAGTGGCTGGTGCTACTAGAAGCGAGCCCGCTCGGGTGACACTCTCCATGAGGCACACCAATCGTACCAGAGCGTCCTGAAGAACTAGGGTGGCAATGAACCCCTCTGGGACCTGAGCTGGGACTACTGGAACTACTGGGGCCGGAACCTCCTCCTCAAAATCAACCTGAGGCTCCGCCACTGGTGCTGCTGCTCGGGGCTGAGCTATACCCCTACCTCGGCCTCGGCCTCGCCCTCTGCCCCTAGTGGGAGCTGCTGTAGGGGGCTCGGGCTGCTGAGTGGTAGATGAGGAAGAGCGTCTTCTCGCCATCTGCGAAGGACAGAGTAGAAGTTCAATTAGCATTTGAGGAACAAATCCACACGACAAGAAAGAACAAATGTGAGATTTTCCTAACTCTACAGCCTCTGGGGGATAAATACAAACGTCTCTGTACCGTTCCCTCAAACTTTACTATGCTTGTTCGTGAGTTGTGAGACCTATGTAACCTAGAGCTTTGATACCAACTTGTCACGACCCGGATTTCCCACCCTCGGGAGTCGTGATGGCACCTACTAATGTGAGCTAGGCAAGCCAATCCTTAACTGCTTACTTCATTAACAATTTCTTCTTTTGAAAATTATCAGTGACAATATGAAAGCAACGGAATTTAAATAATTATGCAGAAGACTTAAATTAAAGAATATGAAACAATAATGTGTGAATCAACATATGCCTTTACCAAAGAACTGGTGTCACATTACTTACGAACTTCTAAGAGTACTAAATACAACCGTTTGAAAGGAAAATATAAGCTATTTGTCTCAAAATACAGGAGATAATAGACTAGAATAAAAGATAGAGGAGACGTCGGTCCTGCGGATGCCTGCAAGGCTACCTCGGTGTCTCATTGGACTGAAGGCTGACTCCCACGCTACTGCTGCTGTCCAAGACCTGGATCTGTGCAAAAGAACACAGAGTGTAGTATCAGCACAACCGACCCCATGTGCTGGTAAGTGTCCAGCCTAACCTTGATGAAGTAGTGACGATGCTAGGACCAGACTCCAAATAGACATATGCAGTTCATATACATATATATACTTCAGAAAAGATATACAGAAATAACCAGTCAATGTGGGAGGGGGAAACATGCTGTGGGGAGATAACAGTTTCAAATAGAAATCCTCAAAAACAGAAAGAAGCAGCAAAGCCAGAATATCAACAAGAATCAAAAGTCAGGAATTTGCACGGCATCACCCTTCATGCTTTTACTCTCATTCTCACCAAAACAATACACGGCATCACCCTTCGTGCTTTACACTCTTCCTCACCCAAACAACAATCACAAGGCAAATAGGGTAAGGGAATCTATAACCTCGAAGTAAATCAAATAACAACAAGTAATGAAAGAAACAGCATAACTCGGATATCAACAAGGAATCATAAATCAACAAATGCACGGCATCACCCTTCGTGCTTTTACTCTCGTCCTCACCAAAACAATCATATAATAAAAATATGCACGGCATCACCTTTCATGCTTTACTCTCTTTACTCACCATATAATCAATAAAATCGGCACGGAATGGTACATCATGCGGCACGACATCACCCTTCGTGCTTTACACTCTTTCCTCACAATAGCAAACAATGCACGGCATCACCCTTCGTGCGTTAACACTCTTTCTCACCCAAACAACAATCACAAACAAAGGGCAAGGGAGTAGACAAATAATGGTAGAAATCCCGCATAGAATACAATTAAGCATCTAAATCCTGGCAAGGGAACACAATTAAGCAGTTAAATCCCGGCAAGGGAACAATGTCAATATTTTCAGCTTCCCGGCAAGGGAGATAATCAACAAAACAATAAACATCAAAGGGAGAAATTTAATAATTCTTTCTCTTTCTTTCACTTTCACTTCTCATCTCACTTTACCCCCTGAGCCAACGCTCCATAGGGGTTCAATCATCTCGTATACTTTCACAAGTCGTATTATAACTCGAGCCAACACTCCTCGAAGTGCAGGGATCAAAATTTCTTTCACATGCTTGTTACAATATATAGAAAATCATCATTAAGGCATGGAAGATACAACAAAATCAGAATATCCGCAATATAAAGACTCACGGTCATGCTAGACACTAACGTATAGATACTCGTCACCATGCCTATATGTCGTACTCGACAATTAGCACGTAGCAAATAAGACTCAACTCCTAATCCCTCAAGCTAAGGTTTGACCAAAAACTTACCTCGAAGCTTTGAACACCACTCAAGCCTTAATTATAGCTTTACCTCTTGATTCCACCACCAATCCGCTCGAATCTAGTCACAAGTTACTTAATTACATCAATAAGTGCTATGAATCAACCCCAACGCATGAAGATGAGATTTCCCAAGGTTTTACTTAAAAATTCAAAATCACCCACGAGCCCACGTGGTCGAAACCTGAGGTTCGAACCAAAACCCGTTAACCCATTCCCCCACGAATCCAAATGTATAATTTGTTTTGAAATCGGACCCCAAATTTAGGTTCTACACAAAACACCCATTTTCCCCCATGAAAATCTTTGATTTTATGTTGAAATCATGTTAAAAGATGTTAAGGAGTGAAGAAAATGAGTTAGAAATCACTTACTAATCGTTTTGGAGAAGAAAAGTTGTTTAGAAAATCGCCTCTTATGTTTTGGGGTTTTGAAAAGTGTAAATATAACTGAAATTCACGTGAATTTATACCCCTCCGAAGTTCCCACCGCGGACTGCGCTAAGCCGACCGCGGCCGCGTTGGCCCCTCCTAAAGACTTGCTGATTTTTGCCCCGCGCAGATCGCGCAAAGCTGACCGCGGCCGCGCAAAGGCGACCGCGGCCACGCTGGCCCCTCCGCGGCCGCACGCGATTCCTCACGGGCCACGCTAAAGGGTTCAGAGGCCTGCAATATTTTTCTGAACCTGCAACATCTGGCCTTTTAAGCCTACAACAACCCGGAACCTACTCGAAACTCACCCGAGCCCTCGAAGCTCTAACCCAAGTATGCACACTACTTCAAAAACACTCTACGAACATATTCGTGTGGTCAAATCATCAATATAACATCATGAACATCGAATTAAGCCTCAAGATCAATGAAATTTCTCAGATTTCTCTTTTAAACATCAATTCCCCAATTTGGGTCCGGATCGCGTCAAACGACGTCCGTTTTTAACCAAACTTTACAGGAGTAATTCAAAACATATATAAGACTTGTACCGGGCGCCGGAACCAACATACGGGCCCAATACCATAGTCTTCTAACCAAATTTCATTTTCAATTTCCTTAATTATTTCAAGAAAACAATTTTACTCAAAAAATTCATTTCTCGAGCTTTGGACCTCAGTAACCGATTTCGGGCATACGCCCAAGTCCCATATTTTCCTACGGACCCTCCGGGACCATCAAATCATGGGTCCGGGTTCGTTCTCCCAAAATGTTGACCAAAGTCAAACTTATTAATTTTAACACCAAAATTTAGCATTTTTTTCACAGAATTTCATATTTAAGCTTTCCGGCTATGCACCCGAACTGCGCATGCAAATCAAGGCAACCCTAAATAGGGTTTTCAAGGCCTATGAGACACGGGATTTAATTAGCAACAGGTGATGACCCCTTTGGATCATCACAAAGAACTTAATCGAAACAAGTGTACACACCGACAAACAAAGGCATCTTCATAACTCGGATAAAACCAAAACACTTAGGGTTTTTAACATGAGGAACCAGATGGAAGAAAAAAAATATAAGTAAATCGTTTAAACCTATTAAAACATCACTGGAAATCGGAGAAAACATCTTTTGAAAAGAGTCTAAGAAACCCTAATTTGGAAATGAAGAGTCACTTTGAAAGAAAATCGAAAAAACCTTTTGGAAAACATCAAGAAGTTCATAATGTGTACAGATCTAAGATAGATCTGAAAGAAAACTCGAAAAGCTCTTAATGCTAGGGTTTTAGAGAACTCAGAGAAAGTGAGAAAGATTTGAAAAGTTACTGATTTAGCCGGAAAAGTCAAGGATCTTACTTAAACGGCCATGGATGGCCGGAAAAAGGCCATAGATGGAAGTTGAACCAAGACTGAACTAGATCCCTTTGAGATCTGTCCATGGAACCACGAAAATAGGTAACCAGTAGACATAGGAGATGAGTACATGCCTCAAACCGCCATGTGAGTCCATGGATTAGGTAGGGATTGAAAGGGATTAGGGGAATTTGGGTGGGGGCAGCTAGGGTTTAGGTGATGTTGCAGAGAGAGTTTGAGAGGAAGAGGTTCAAGGGAGGCGGGTGGTGAGAAATGACTTAGGGCAAGAGGGTCGTTTAGGTTTAAAAATGGCAGGTGAAATGTTGGTCGTTGATCTGAATGATCAATGGCCTGTATTAAAATGGGTAGGTGGGGATTCGGGTTTTGGGTAGGATTTAATTGGGATATGGGTCGGGTTTAAATCAGAATTGGGCTGGGGAATTGGGGTTCAATTTAGGCTAAAATTTAAATATAAATGGGCTATTATTTAAACAGTCAATTTTCCCCCTTTTAAATTATAAAATAGTAAATAGTTTCTTGAAAATAAATTAAAAATACTAAAAGGATTTATAACACATGATTAACAATTGAAAAATACAAGACTCAATTTTATGAATATAGGACACAATTAAACCTTAAAATGGCTAATGTTGCAATTACGTGCAATTTAGCTTTAAAAATCTAAATGAATTTGTAAAAATATGTAAAACTTATTTTAGCCATATTTTGGCATAAATATAAAAATCCAATAGATGAATTACCAAAATAATAATTTTGGAAGTAATTATTGGGCTTTTATGGATAAAAAGGGGGAAAATAAATCAATTTAAAATCTTAAAAATTATGAAATAATAATAAAATATTTGGACTTGATTATATATGCTATTTTGAAGTTATTTTGCATATTGAAAATATATATAGGGAAAAATTGGGTATCAACAAAGGCTAGATGACTCGAGCAATTATTTCGAAACATAATGCGTCTTTAAAAAAAATGTTGGAAACATCTTAAATGCTTAAAATGGCTTTTAAAAACTGGTCATGCAATTGCCAAGCTACCCAGGAACTCATCGGGCCAGGATGGTGCAGCAATCCAATTCTTGAGAACAACTCCCTTCTCCATGGTCTGAATGGTAAGACCTTCTTCCTCCTCCTTCTCAACTATCACATTGCAATCCATATCCTCACCTTCTAGAAACAGGTTCTTTAGCCTAGCCAAAGCTTCCTCCTCTATAGATACCCATATTGTGTCGGCCTAGTGAAAGGTCTGACTTAGATGCGGCACTGGCTGCTCGAGAGGGTAATAGGGACCACGCCATGGGGGCAACCAATCATCATATTCTTGCCATGTATACTGATATCAGAGCCCGAAAGTTGTGCCATGACATTTCAACTATATCAGTTTGGTAATGCCCTGGAGTTTCTTCCCAAGCCCTTTGCTGGGTTCATACCCCGACCATGCCAGAATGCTTTCTATTTTGCTACTCCACCATTTATCTTTCTCAATTGCATTGACGCGCTCGATGCGGTGATAATTTTCTCCATATATCTTTCTTCTATTCTCGACAACTGGGACAGTTTGACGGGTGTAAATGGGATTACTTCTATCTCCATGAATGATTACCTCCCGATGGTTCTATTTGAACTTCACGGCCTGGTGTAGCGTAGAAGCCACAACTCCAACAGCATGTATCCAAGGTCGTCCCAGTAAAAGATTGTACGTAGGAGATATGTCTAATACTTGAAACTCAACATCGAACCAAGTCGGGCCCATTTGTAAACAAAGGTTGATTTCCCCAATCGTGGCTCTTTGAGACCCATCAAATGCTTTCACATTCATACTCCCTGCTCGTATCTCATGGAATTCTTTACCCAACCTTTTCAGAATAGTCAATGGACAAATGTTCAGGCTTGAACCCCCATCTATTAAGATTCTGGCGATGAATTTGTCCTCAAACTATATTGTGATGTGCAGTGCCCTGTTATAACTTAATCCTTCAAGTGGTAGTTCATCTTCGTGAAAAGTGATCTTATGGCTTTCCAGTACTTGCCCCACCATGTTGGCCATCTCTCTACTGGTGATGTTGTTAGGCATATAAGCTTCATTCAACAACTTCATCAGAGCCTCATATGTGCCTCAGAATTTTGCAGTAATGACAGGATGGATATATGGGTGGGAGTCTTGTTCAGATGATCAACGACAGAGTATTCTCTTGTTTGTACTTTCCTCTAGAGATCATCTGGACCAGTTTCAATGACGGGTTGTTTGGTAGCAGCTTCCTTGATTGTTCCTCCCAAATTTTTGGGTGTATAGATCCTTCCAGTTCTGGTCATCCCCTGTGCAGCACCAAATTCTTCCATCTCTGCTTTCCCTTTTCTCCTAGTTTTAGCAACGTAATCCCAGGGTATGGCGTTGGACTTGAAAGTTGGTGTGGATGCTACTATCACAATGAAGGATGTGGATACGTCTACTTCAAATGGAGTAGTAGTAGTCACATGTGTTGTTACTTCAATTTCAAACCAGACTGAAAAGGCCACTTCAACTTCGACTGGTGTCTGTATCTGTACCACAATACGAGTGAGTGTGACTACATGTTTAGGGTCATCACCTTCCCTAATAAGCCCAATTAACCCTTCAGGATTCCATTCTTCATTGGTTTCTATCACATTTACTCCTTCACCCCTATGATCTGGGAGGGATTGCAGAGATTTGGTGTGGCTTCCTTTGCTTGTATGACTTTGATATCAATCAGGGTTTAAATCTTTTCTTTCAGAGTGCAACATTCATCAGTAGTTTGCCCTTTCATGCCAGAATGGTATGCACATTTTTTATTCGGGTTGACCTATTAGGAGGAGTTTTCCATGTCAACAACGGGAATGGGGATGACATATCCAACAGCCTTTAGTCTTTCATATAGTTGGTCAATGGGTTCAGCAATAGGGGTGTATTGTCTGGGCGGCCTGCAATCAAAATTGGATCTAGGTTTTTGATAGTTTCTACGGGTTGGAGGTGAATGGTAATAGGTTGACTGGGTGTTATTAGTGTGATAGGCGGTAGCGGGTTGAGAATATCTGGGAGGTAAAGGTTGGTATGTGGGTGGAGATGTTTGATATGTGAGTGGAGATTTTGAACCTTGGGCCACCATCACTGCCCCTACTTCTTTCTTCTTTGATATACCCACTAACTTTAATGCTTTGTTCGTAGCCTGCAATGCCTCAAAAATGGTTACCATCCCACTCTTGATCCCTTCTTCAATACTTTCCCCCGAGTTTGATGATGTCGGACTAACTTTGATATACCCACTAACTTTTTGATATTGTTAATCCTGGGCCCTGACGAAGAATTTGTTCATATGCTCTTCCTCTAGTGTCGGTTGACCTTAGCAGTTTCTGACCTCCATCGAGTAGCATACTTACTGAATGTTTTTATTGGTTTCTTCTTGAGGTTCTGTATGTAGAAGACGTCTGGTGTATTCTCTATATTAAACCTGAATCGGTCCATGAAGTCCAATGCCATGCTTACCCAATTAACACACTTCTTCGGATTCTGACTGATATACCAAGCTAGGGAATCTCCAGTGAGACTCCTCATGAATAGTTTCATGCGATTCTTTCATCTTTCCCAACTCTCACGAGCTTATCATAGTATGTCCTCAAATGTACCTTTGGGTCACCCGTTCTGTCAAACATCTCAAACTTGGGAGGTTTGTAACTTTTAAGCAGTTCCACATCCAGCTGAATGCATAGATCCTCATAATTCAGACCTGCAATTCCTTTGCCTCCTTAAACACCCTAGACTCGGCTTGTGAGCTTCTTGAGCTCCCCTGCCATGTTCTTAATGAGCAGGTCCTTCTCGGAGGATTCTGGAGTGTATGATATTGGGTGATAGAGTAGGGTAAGGTTTCCACATATATGGGATTGTTTTGGTAGGTGCAGGGGATTGGAGTGTAGTGGTGATCATTAGTTGAATTTTACATATCAGAGATAGGTTGTGGGGTATTCTGAGGAGTATGGTAAATGGTTTGTGGGTATTGAGTAGGAAGGTGTTGGTGTGGAGGAGGAGTGGGTATTGGTGGAGGATTTAGGCTTTTTGGGAGGTGTTGCGTATTGATGGGGTACGGGAGGGTTTTATGGACGTTGGTTTGGTGTGTTTTGAGGAGGTGCTAGATTTTGGGCATTTTGCTGGTTATGATCTGGGACGTTTAGGGAGAGGGCGAGGTTTGCCAAGGTGCAGACCTACTCAAGTTCCCCTGGCGATTCTAGTATTTTCTGTTCCAACCATAGGACCAAATCATTCTGGGCCGGAGTACTCCGACCATCTGAAGTTTCATCATTTTCCACGTGCGCAGCATTTTCTTTCCATATATCACTCATATCACCCATCTTAGCTTTTCCCTTGCCTTTCGGATTACTTGGAGGAGGATGGTCTCTAGATCTAGTGTGATATGCTGATGATGCTAGTATGTGCGAACCAACCTTAGGGGATGTGAATAATCAAAATAAAGAAAAGTTCAAAAAGGTAAATAAGTCAGTAAGGATTCTGAAAAGCATTTGCAGTATTTGAACACATATTGCAGGAATGTAAATTCGCGTCCTAATTTGGGGAACCTCGTTGTGACCGAGGTATGCCTAGCGATAAGTAGATTTGGAGAGATTTAATGATGATAAATGCTTCATTTCATTAATGTAATAAATAATATGAACCTAAAAACGACGATAAATAAATCAGTTACTAATGGCATCTGCCTTATTACATTCGAATTTCAAAATGACTCAAAACAGATAAACCTAATCTACTTAGTCCTAGAGAGACCTTCCCTATAGTTGACCCTCTTGGCTCCGTCAATTAATTTCCCTAGGTCGTGCATGTCTAGCAGCAGATATGCCCTCACTAGGTGTCCTCCCTCGTTGCGCTCTGCATTCTGACAGTCTACGACCCTTTTCCTCATCTTCCCTTCCAATTCCATTAGACCGTGATCCAAATATTCCAACCTTTCTGTCGACCTTGTAGCCATTTCCTTCCACTCGTTAATTGAATCCATGTCTAACTTATGTTGTTCCAAATGCCTGGTTTCAGACTCAAGGACTCTTTTGCGGAGCCTCTCATACTTCACTTGTACTTCAGCAACCTCATCTATGACTATGTTTCCTTGACCAATCCCTGTCTCGACCATTCCAGCTATGTTATCTTCTAACCATGATAGGTAGAAGTACACATGACCGGCGTGATATCGATCTGGCTCGATGGTATCCTTTTCCACAATAATCTTCAAATGCCACATGTGTTGGGCCTCACATTTGTATGGAATGGCGTCATCCTGAAAATATGCTCTGTAATGACTCATTTTGGAGACTCGTGGTATGACTTGTTTTCTACCAGCTTGTCTCATGACCCTGATAGTAACATAGTTGTATTCCCCTTAACCCAATCAACACCAAATGCGGAACATCCCTAGATCTGATAATGAATTCATTAGTAGGGAACTACTCGAACATCTAGTGAACCTGGTCCTCGGTTAAATTGCTGAAAAACTGTGCCCATTCTATAGCATTCTCTAGCTGTGCAAATCTGTCTGGGATAAAGTTCATTCTCTTAGGATGGTAAAAAGTTATGTGATTGTTCCATGGTCTCCGTGGAAACTCTTGGTGATATTGACCCCTCTGAAGATGTTCTAACAACCAAATCTGCAGTAGCAAGTTACAACCCTCAAAATGATTGAACCCTTTCTTGCGACGATGCGGAGCCCGGTATATGTCTGTTACAATTATCGGAACAATAGTATAGGTTTGTCCCTCGATTCCCTCTAATAAAGCTTTGGTTACCATGGCCAACCTGGTGTGAATTCTATCCCCTTGGCTTGGAAACACTATCATAACTAGAAAGCATATGATGAATACAAAAACCCTACGATGAGTCCAACCCAGGGAAGTGATGGAGAATTCATCATGAACGATACGATAAGATTTGTTGTGTCCATATCGTTCATAGAGAAAATCGAAGGGTGTGTAGGAATTCTTCAGGCACTCCAAGTCATTGTTGTACCCAATTTTTTCCTATATATTTTAAATATATGTAAATACCTTCAAATAGCATATATATGCATATATAAGCATGCACAAGGCTTTTATTATTTTTTTCATAATTTTAAGTGTTTAAATTAATTTATTTTCTCCCCTTCTATCCATAAAATCCCCAATAATTATTTCCAAAATTATTATTTTTATAATTCGTTTATTTAATTTCTATACTTATGCCAAAATATGGCTAATGTCATTTTATGTATTTTTACAATTACATTTACTATGTTTTAAGCTAAATTGCATATAATTGCAATGTTAGCCCATTTTAAGATATAATTATATTTTATATGCATAAAATTGGCCCCTATATTTTTAAAATGATAATTATGTATTTTAAATTATTTTTGAACCTTAAATTATTTTCCATAAATTACCTATTATTTTTATAAATTAAAATAGTAAAAAACTGGCTATTTAAATAATAGCCAAATTTGGCTTTCAATCCTAGCCAAATCGGACCCCAATCCCAGCCCCAATTTTTATTTTAATAACCCAATAAACCTCGACCAGACCCCATTACCCACTACCCGACCCAAGCCATCTTAAATTCTGGCTGTTGATCTTTTAGATCAACGACCCTCGTTCTTCCTTTCCTTTTTAATTCCAACAGAGACCCTACCCTAATCATTTCTCTAATTCCGCCACCCACAAACTCTCTCATCTCCTCTGTTCTCTCTCAACCTAACCCTAGACTCTGTCAATCGCCTCATTCTCCGGTCATCTCCGGCTACCTTCTTTCAACCCCAAGCCTCCAATGGGTCTCTCATCGCCATGCTCATTATCTCTAAGGCCTTCAAGGGTCCTGGGCCATGTCAAATTGGATCTAGGGTTTCTAATTCTATTGTTCGAGGCTTTTTTGGTGTAATTTTGGGAAAAATCACACCATATGTGTTACGATTTGTGAAGTTACAACAGGTTCTTTCGATTTCTATTTTGGTTTCCTTTTGAAACCCTAACTATCCCCTGAATCTCTCAGGTCCGTGTTATTTTCATACTTTAAGCATGTTTCCTTCTATGATTTACTTATTCTCAAGCTTCTTCTGAAGGATCCTCTACTTTAAACCGTTTTTACTTTCTTTGAAAACTAGGGTTTCTCGGAGTTCTTATACGCATGTTTTAATTGATTTCTTTATGATTAAACCTTTTTCCTTGCTTATTCAGATCAATTTTATGTTCCTACTGCTTTTTAACTCGACTCTGTTAAAGCCCTAATTTTTAAGATTTTCTTTGCTTTGGTTCCGTGTGTTAACATGATTTTCTTTGCCTTGGTTCTGTGTGTTAGCATGATTTTCTTTTCCTTGGTTCTGTGTATTAGCCTGTATACCTGATTCTTGTTAATCTCTCATGGTCACCATACTTCGAATGTGTCCACTTAATCTTTAGCCTACTTATATCACCTCAGAATGAGTGTGTTTGCTCATCTCTTGTTTCTTTCTGTCTATATGGCTGACCTTGTTTGTTTGCTACTCCTGTTCATTCGTCTCTATTTATATGTCAAAAATATAGAATCATGACTCCCTCATGATTGATTCTAATTTTCCTTAATTGATGGTAATTTAAAAAAAAATCAAAGCCCTCGAATTCTACGCGTCTGTTTAAATTAACTAATTTCATTACCTTATCTGCTATGGTACTTGGTTTTACTGAGCCTTTCCTTAATTGAGTTTTTCTGAATTTAGTCCTAATCAACTACTCTATGCCTACTGAACCTTGACTCCTTCTTTATTTAATCATGCATTGATTTTTCTTCTTGCCTTATATGGTACTGAATCTTTCCGTTGATTTTGATTCCCTTAACTTAAGGGAGTACTTCCTTGATTCCCTACTTGATTAATTCTGAGTTCTTAAATTAGTATACTATTATGATTTTTACCTTATTTCACTACCTACTTTCAGCTATAAATATCCTAAGTCTTTCATTAACAAGGGAACACTGAGTTTTCAAAACTACCTCTCTTACTAAAAAATCTCTGCTCCCCCCTCTATATTGTGTTATTTGCTGCTATTAGCTGGCTGCAAGCCAAGGCTAATCAAGTTTTCTCTCTTGTTCTTTTATTCTACTTGCTTCTCTTCACTGGTATGTCCTAATTTTAGTTTAAAGCATCAACAACAACATGCTTCTCTTATTGTTTCAGTTTCTCTTATTTCTATTCCGCTTCTACTTGTGGTTGTGTTGTGAAACTTGTAGTTAAGTCACACTATTAGCATGTTATTGTGTCTCCCCCTCCCTTTGAATCAGTGTACTCCCCTATGTGATCAAAGCATGCCTGGACAATTGTTTTTACCTACTATGTACTTACCATTTTTTATGGATCCCAAATCACTATCCCCTCTATGTGTTTATGTTCCTCATGACTGGTTTGTGATTATGCCAGTGTCAACTATCTTTGAGCATGTCTGAACCAGCCCTAATACCCTTGCTGGGATTATGTGTCTGCAGTCAAATGTCTATGTATCCCCAAACCCTTTGAACCCTGTGTGACTATTGAATTTATTTGGATTCTGTGTGTGATCCTGTCTTAAACTGCTTAAACTTTGTTTACTACTCCAACCTCTTTTCAAACAATCTCTATTGCTTTACTAATTGCTTTCAAAATAGACTTTTATGTCCAGTCTTTAATAAACTTCTTTCAACCTGTGCCCTGCACTTTCACTTTACTCTTAGTTAATAAGTTATGCCCCCTATAGTATGTGTACTACCTTGGGATCCCCTTGAGAACCCTCTGAACTCTAGCATACTGAGGCTGGCCTTTCCACATTGCACTAGTTCAATGCTTGGTTGCTAATTCTAGGTGTAAGCATTGTCTGGGGTCCTTGAGACCCTTAGGGAACTTTGATGCCCCTAGACTCTGATTTGTCTATGGAAATGAGGCTTGTAAGACCATTGGAGGCTTTGGAAAACTTGTGCCTAATTGCAGGCTCCCTATAGAATAGCTTCTTTCTTTTCTATTTTCATTTATGTAATTCATTTATTGGCTTGTAATAATTTGTAAACGGATATTTGGGGTACTTGGTAAAAAGGGTGGGTAAATGTATACTTTGTGGGGTAATATGGGTAGAAATCGTGCTCTCAGGATTTTACTTTCAAATCTGCCTGTTTTACTCAATAGAAAACATGTTCATAGGGTTTTACTCTTGTTGAATATGATTTCATTTGCATAATATACATCATGCCTATAGGTTTTCACTTCCAATGTCGTTTGCATCAAGTAGAAATCATGTTCATAAGATTTTGCATTTGTCATGTTAGAGACCATGCTTGTAGGTTCTAAACCATTATATCTTAAATCAATTTAAGTATAGATGCCATGCCTATAGGACTTAATTCCGATTCAGTTCTAATAAGTCTTTCCATATGTTACTGCAAATTAACTAAAACCAGTAATACGCCTAGATACCATGCCTATAGGGATCTCTATTTGCAATTATGTCTGATAATATGATTAGTCTGATAAATCAATGTCATTACGCCGAGTTCATCTTTTAAAACTGGTCTTATTAAGTATTGACTTCTCCTGAAACAAGTTCTTTCAAAATTGCAGTAATCTCATTAGATACCATGTTTATAGGTACTAAAGGGCTATTTCGAAAACCTACTTGTTTCTGCATTAATATAGACACAGTATGTTGTATATAGGCAAGCCTTAGGGCATTTTCAAAACCTGCATCCCCCTGAAGCTGTTTCTATCGTTTAACGTTTTTGATTCTAATAACTTTAAAAAGAGTCCCCAAGCAACTTCTAGGTTATAACTTTTGGGTCTGAAAAGTGGTCTATTTCCGCATAATCACTTAGAGATCCTGCTTTAGGACTTTGATCAATAAAGTCTTTAACTGTTCTTGAGACGTGCTGCTTGTATATTTGTTTGAGGAGGAAACTATGAGCCTTTTACTTGCTCCCATTATATGAAAGTCCTAAATATTTTGACTGTCGCCTTAGAGTTTTTTCCTTTCTAAACCTTAGGGGTGCGTCTAGAACTACCCATAGGTATAGGTCCTAACTCCCTCCGGGACCATTAAGAAGGGACGGGTAGCAGCACACAATAGGAGTCAGTGACCAAACACTCGCTTTGCATAACCAATAAAGGGATGGAAAGGGTAGACATGGGATATGATGACTACGTGCTAATGTCACGTGTATCCCCTCATCGAGGAGTGTTTACCGGACATTGCGTGGGGTGATCCCGTAGGATAAACTACCTAGGACCCCTCTTTACCAAATCCCCTCTCTTTACTTAAACTTTTTGTTTATTCAAACTTGTTCAAACCTTTTACTTGAGCTATCCAACGTGCTTTACTTGCAACTTATTTGATTCAACTATTTATATGGACTAATTTGTAAATATAAGTTTGGTCGGGACCCACAGTCGTGGACTAAGAGGGGTGCCTAAAACCTTCCCCTCGAGGTCACTTCGAGCGCTTACCCTAATCTCTGGTAATGCAAACCAACCCAAGAGTTAATCACTCTAGGTGTCCTAACGCACCATAATCCGTTAGGTGGTGACTCTTCAAGTACCCAATTCCCAAAAGGAAATGAGTTATTACACCCCGTGAACATTGAAACCCGGACCTCTCCCCGTAAGGGGGAAAAAGGGGGCGCGACAGTCATCATTCTTTCTCAGACCCATCATTTTAAGAAACCCCCTAGTAGTGCGGTTTTCCGCTACTAGTAAACTGGGACTCTCCCATGGTAATCCAGCGAATCCTCCTATTTCCTCCAAAAGAGGAGTCATTTCTATATCACCAAAATGGAATATAACTCTTTCTTCGTCCCAGAACATAGTAGCTGCCTCGATCAACATGTTGTTTGGTTGGATTTCCAATAAAGAAGGTAAATTTCCAAGAACCCTTTTCATGTGATTTTTGTCGCTTGGCAAAGGTTTTTCCCACCAGTCTAACAACAACGATGGTATACTTCGGACCATGCCGAACCTGGGAACTTCGTACCTCATTTTCTGCAAAAAATAAATAGAGTTAGACCCTTGCCCCTCCGGATTTGAATACTTACACATTAATAATTAGCATGTCGGCATTTATCTCTCCAAATAATGCACATATCGTGGTTGGGCCCGTTTGGATTATGGAAATCCCGGTGGACTTTGGATAAGGCTTTCTTAGAGGGTTATTATGCGGACAACATATTAACCCAGGCTAGGTTTGATCATGATGCATGTACATCTATTATCAGAGTAAGGTTTCTATAGAAGTCTTAGACTGGTACCCTCAAGCGGACAACTTGAGAGGGAAAGGCACAGAACTGTCGAATGCACCGTTGATCAACTAGTTTTACTGCAAATAAGCCTTTCCAAATTTAAAGGGTGATTTTAGGAAGATCACGGACACTCATCAAGCGTCGCTATACTATTAGTACGCACGAGTGGAATATGATGTTGAGCATGAAGTTATGCAAAAGAAAATAACATGTTGCCAAGTATTTGCATGATGAATAATGATAAAATGCGGTATTTAATAATTGTAAAGACATTTAAGAAAGGAAAACAAGGAGACAAGTCAACTTCCATAGTAAAAGTGATAAAAAATGAATGAAGATAGGCAAATAAATTCGCATAGAGTGGGAAGTGGGAGGGGTGTGCAAGTATTAACGAAATAATAAAGACATGCTTAAAGACTAATTCACAAACAAGTTCGTTATGGTAATAGCCTAAAGATACCCCAGTGGAGTCGCCATGCTATCACGCCCCCTTTTTCTCATGAAATCGGATTTCGACATTTCTGGGACAACTTCTTTTTGAGAAGGTAGGGAATTGGATTTAAAAGAGTCGCCACCTAACGGGTTAAGGTGCATTAGGGCACCTAGAGCAGATAACTCATGTTGTACCAGTTTACATCACCAGAGATCGGGTAAGGGCTCAAAATTACCTCGAGGAGAAGGTGTTAGGCACCCCTCAAGATCCACAACGGTGGGTCCCGACCGAATTTAACCTATGAATTAGTCTAAAGAAGCGAGAGGGATGTTTAATAGGGATTGGGGGTCCTAATGTTTTTATCCTAAAGGATCACCCCGTGCAACATAAATAATTCTTCGTAACTCCCTCGAGTCGGGGAGTTACTCATATTATTCAGCGGTCACAGACTATCATCTCATGCTATCTGATTACTATCTTTAAGTTGTTACCTAAAGTGCACTAGTTGATTCTAAACCGTACCCTATGCGTGCACTACCCGTCCCACGCCTATGGTCCAGGAGGCTTTGGACCTCTATTTAGGTAGTTTTAGACCTTAACTTAGGTTGCTCGAAAGGGAAAAATACTATGCGACATACAAAAAAAAATAGTTAGTACTTTCATTTGTAAGCAAATAAGGGCTCAAGTTGGCCTCTGCAATTAGACAACAAATGCACGCAAGTCAAATTAACAAAGACAGTTGTTGATTTTAAACAGTTAAGAATATAGAAACTTATAAGCAGGATCTCTATATGAATCTGGATTTATATGGGCGGACAGTTATACGCAAAAGCCATTATATTTCCAAAACCTAAATGATTTACCTACATATTTTAAACATAGGGATTAAACCTATAGGTATGATGTCTAGGCATTTTTATGCGATAGTGATAGTGGCAGGTCATAGAAACAGATCCAGAATTATTTGTTTTGATCCTATAGGCATGTTTTCTAGTGATAGTAACAGCACAATGTTTGGAAACTCATGGACAAATGGGCAGAAATGATAATTGGGTTGATTCAGACCTATAGGCATGCTTTCTACATTTTGTTACCATTTTAGATCCTATAGACATGATTTCTATAATTTGTAAGCAGAACAGCATGTGAATGAGGTTTTTGCACACATATTGAATATTCGATTTCTTATAAGCATGGTTTCTAACACAATTAAACCAAGTATTGAACCTATATGAAGGATTGCTAACATATAATGGTTGAACATAATAAGATACCTATAGGCATGATTTCTAACATATGATAACTTAACATGCAATAGCACACTGTTGGACCTATAGGCAGGATTTCTAACACATTGCATATAATAACACATTGTTGGACCTATAGGCAGGATTTATACCCAATTTTTATAGCAAAAATGTGAAATAAGAAACCCCTCCCAATTTCACTAACACCCCAGAATTGTCATTACAAAATAGTTATTACAGACCAGAATAAATTATGAAGTGCGTATAACTATAAGGAGCCTACAGCAGGCCTAAATACACATGGACAGGCCAGGCCTTTAATCACAATAGCTCCAGAAGCCCATGTTCATAGATACAATATAACCAGTGGTGAGTGATTTACCCTTGTATCAAAGCTGAGCATACAAAACACAAATCCCTAGTGTGTTAGAGTTCCCAAGGGCTTCAAGAACCCAAGGCAGTGCTCACACCAGGGATATTCAAAGAGATCATAAATAGTTCAAGGAAGACTAGGGACCAAATCCTAGTGTGTCAAAGTTCACAAAGGTCTCACATGAACCCTGAGCAGTGCTCACACTAGGGAGGCCAGAGGACAGAACCTAAATAGCTTTGGCTTTCAGTTAGCTAAAATTGAGGATTCAGAAGGATCGAATAGTAAATGCATAGGATGGAGTAGAATGGAATAGGGAATTCATTTAAGGACATAATCACAAATAGAACATGTACAAAATAGCAAATACATTTGAACCTAAGCATACTTAATCTAGTTTTAACAATCGACCACATGCTAGTTCATAAGTAGATTAATAATGACAATAGAGATTCTAGATCAGACTAAGTCATAGAAATGGAATACATTGATTAACAGTAAGTCAGGAACTGATTAAGATAGTTCAATAGAGGTATCATAACATAGAGAGAACAGAACCAGACAGGCCATATTATAACAGGTTCAACAAACAAACTTATAAATCTGTTAGGGTACACATATGTGCATGGCTAACCAGGCTTTAGGGTAAGGTATGAAAGCATGCTTATAACAAACTTAAATCTAAAAGATGATACTCAATAACACAGAGTTGGGCAGATTTCATTAATCAATCAAACTAAGTTCAACAGGTCTTAACTACAAGTAATGGCATCTAGGATAACATGGTTTAATAGCAGTAACACATAGACCAAAATGAAATGGCAGAGGATTCAATGACTCACTAGTTAAGATGAAACAGGGAAGAAAAGAATCCAACAGTATAGCAAATAACACCAAACAGAAGCAAAGACTTGAAAATTTCTATGATTGGCTTTCAGCCAGCGAAAACCAAACAATGAGCACAGAAGCAGAGTGAAAGAACCAAGTTTTTAGTGAGAGTATGAGAGTTTGAGTCTTGTTCTTAAGGGGAAAGGGGTGAGGGGTTTAAATAGTGTTCAATTAATTGAACAAATAAGGGGAGTACTCAAACACACATAAACAACGGAAGAAAATAATCACAGAATCAATTTAAGACTCCTTTAAGGACAGATAGTACAGAGCCCAGTCAATTAACATGGCATAATAGCGTGTAATTAGGCGAGTAACACTTAAAATAAGGAAGATATCAATTAACAAATAGTTTCAAGGCAAAATAAGGTAAAGAAATACAAGAAACATGGTAGATTGAACAGAATAAGGAAAATATCAGTCCCGTATGAGAAAGGATTATCAAAAAATCAGTAAAAGTTCCATACCCTAGTTTTAGGAAAACCATAGTACCAGGATATACACAAAAGCAGTAACATAAGTTGAATATAGACCCAAATAGCACTTAAAATCAAAGAGTCAAACTAATTTTGGTCCGATTTAAGAAAATCTGAGAACCCTAAGTTTAGGGTAAGTAAACATTAGTCAGAAAGATCTATGAAAAACCGTATAGAGATGCACATATATAGATACACAGAAACATTACAGAAGATATTCAACAAAAATAGAACCAGTACAGATCTTAAAAGATCTAAGCCCTAATTTTACGGCAAAATAAATTAGGCAAAAAACTTTTTTAATGAAAATCGCAAGAAATATTCATAGATAGATATGCGGAAACATAGATTACATTTTTAACAAAAAGAAGAACGAAATATTAATAGATCTTAAAGGATCTAAACCCCAGCTTTAGAGTAAACAAAGATTAAAGAAAATATCAAAGATTCGTGCTCGAAAAGATGAAGAATGATCATAGATGAAGAAAGGAGAAAGATTCGAACCAGATTTGGTCCAAAAATAGGGAAATCGGCTTGCCATGTTAGGCAAGCTATTACGTATACCATATTCGAGTAGACAGTAGTGATATAGGATCAATAAGGTAAGAATATTATTAAAGGATTCCATATCCAGTTGGAATCAAAAAAGGAAATTAGGTGACGGAGGATTAGGGTTTGACAAAGACGAAGAGGCGTTGGGAGAGTTTAAGGGCGCCAGGTTGAGTGAAATGGGGTAGGGTTTCTAGGGTTGGGTTAATAAGAAAAGGGGGGAAAGGATGGTGGCAGTTGATCTTGAGAGATCAACGGTTAGGGTTAAAAAGTGGATGGGGCGGGTCATTTAGGAGCGGATCGCAACCGGGTTGTGGGTTAGGGGTTGTTTGGTTTGGCCTATGGCAGACTGGGCTAGTTTTTAAGTAGTTGGGCTGGGTAATTGGGCTGGTTTGGGTAGCCTAAGTCCGATTTTTAATAAAATGGGCCCAGATTTAAATACCTATTTTTACTTAATAAAATAATTTGTAAAAAATGATAAATGAAATAGTAAAATTATCATTTGTGCATAAAAATGATTAATGACAATTATTTATCCTTATCAAACTATAAAATCTATTTTTTGCAAAAACAAAGTAATTATAAGTATATACGGGCTATAATTGTAAAATGTGCAATTTTAATCTAAATAATGCAAATGTAATTATAAAAATGCAGCTAAAATATTTAAACAATATATGGGCATAAATTATGAATTTAGATGATTAAATCATCATAAAATAATATGAGGGATAATTATTGGATATTTGTACAATACAAAATACAGAAATAAATTGATTTAAAGCCTTTAAAATTATAGAAAAATTACAAAAACACTTGTGCATGTTAGTAAATCTAATAATAATGCATGTGTACTATTTTGAAAATATATATGCATATTATAAATATATGAGGGAAAAATTGGGTATCAACATCCACGGCAACAATCAAACCTTAATTACCACTTTACCTCTCGATTCCACCTCCAATCTGCTTGTATCTAAGTATAATTAACTTAATAACATCAATAAATGCTAATGAACCTAATTCTAATGCTTAATTATAGGTTTTCTAATATTTTCCCCAAAAATTCAAAAACTAACCCCGGTCCCGCTTGGTCAAAACTCGAAGTTTAGACCAAAACTCAATTACCCATTCACCTCCGAGCCCAGATATAAAATTATTTTTGGAATCCAACCTCAATTTGAGGTCTAAATCCCCAATTTATAAAAATCTTTAATTTTACCCAAACCCCCAATTTTTACCATAAAAATCTTAGAGTTTTGGATGGAAATTCATGAAATGTGATGGAAAAGTGAAATAAAGTGGGTTAGGATCACTTACCAAAGTTTTGGGGAAGATTTGGTCTTGGGAGAATCGCCTCTATGGTTTTAGGATTTGGAAATGTGAAGAATGGGTGACAATCCCGTCTAAGTTTCATTTTGAACAGTTCCAGATGTCGCAATTGTGACCAGAGCTTCACAATTGCGAAGCTCGCAATGCAAGACAGCGTCGCAAATACGAACCTATTGCATGCCTGCTACTGTCACAATTGTGAATCTTTGGTCACAATTGCGAAGGATTCCCCTCCCTGATGATTTCGCAAATGCGAAGGTATGTTCGCAAATGCGGACTCTACTGGGCCAGGGCTTCTTCACAATTGCGATAAATCCGTCGCAATTGCCAAGCCTGTGAAGGTCGCAAATGCAAAGCCTGATCTCGCAATTGCGAGATCAGAGCCTGCAACAAATACCAGATGTAAAAGCAGATTTTTTTCTAAGTCCAAATTCACTCCATAGCCTATCCAAAACTCACAGGAGCCCCCGGGGCTCTAAACCAAATATGCATACAAGTCTAAAAATATCATACGGACTTTCTCGTACAATCAAAGCGCCAAAATAACATTTCAAACAATGAATTTAACACCACAACTCATGATTTTCTTAAGAACACTTGAAATTTCTATTTTCGCAACCGAATGTCCAAATCACGTCAAATCAGTTCCGTTTCTCAAAAAACATCATTGTGACGACTTAAATACTATATCAAACATGTAGTGGCTCCGGAACCAAAATACGTGTAACGACCCGACCAGTCGTTTTGAGCTCTAGCGCGTCATTCATCGGTTTGAGGCCATGAGCAGCTTCACTTCAGTTATTATGACTTGTACGCATGGTCGGAATTGAATTTTGGGAAGTTCGAAGTTGATTTGGAAAGAGAATTCTCATTTTGGAATCTTTAAGCTGAAAGAATTAACTAAGATTGGACTTTAGAGTAAACGACCTCGGAACCGAGATCTGAAGGTTCCAGTAGGTTCGTATGATGATTTTAGACTTGGGCGTATGCCCGGATCGGGTTTTGGATGACCCGGGAGCGTTTTGGTGCCTATTGTGGAAGTTAGCATTTTGGAAAAAATTTTATAAGTTTGGGTTGAAATGTATTTCAGTGTTATCGATGTCCGTTTGGGATTCCGAGTGTAGGAGTAGCTCCGTATGGTGATTCTGGTGTTAAGAGCGTGATCCGAAGTGAATTCGAAGGTTCGTGGGTCATTTTGGAGTCATTTGGGCTAAAGATAGAAAATTGAAGGTTTTTGAGAAGTTTGATCGGAAGTGGACTTTTTGATATCGGGGTCGGAATCCGATTCCGAGAGTTGGAGTAGGTCTGTAATGTCGAATATGACTTGTGTGCAAAATTTGATCTCAATCAGATGTGATTCGATACGTTTTGGCATCGAATGAAGAAGTTTGAAATTCTAAAAGTTCAATAAGCTTGGATTGGAGGTCGATTCATGATTTTTTTTGCGTTGTTTGATATGATTTAAGGCCTCAAGCAAGTCTGTAATGTGTTTTGGGATTGGTTGGTATGATTGGACGGGATCCCAGAGGGCCTCGGGTGGATTCCGGATGCTCAGGGAACCGAAAATGGGATTTTGGAAAAGGCTGAAGTTGTTGGATGCTGGTGTAACCGCACCTGCGAGACTACGGCCGCAGGTGCGGAGTCGCAGAAGCAGCCCTATAGTCGCAGATGCGAAATTGGTGGGGGAAAGTTGGGACTGTAGATGCGAGACCGCATCTGCGGAGGAGAGGATGCAGAAGCGAAATAGGCTGGGATCCCTGGACCGCAAAAGCGGTGTTTGGTCCGCACCTGCGGAACCACAGAAGCTGTCAAGAGACTACAGGTGCGGAAAGGCTGGAAGCAGTGAGTTGTTTTAAAGTCGGGATTTGGCCATTTTCTTTTATCTTTCTCTTGGCTTCGGCGATTCTTGGAGGGTTTCAAGAGGGGGTTTTCATCATCAACGATAAGGTAAGCTATCCCCACCTATCTTGAATTAAATACATTGATTATGTACGGACTTGAGCATGATATTGGTAGAAATTTGGGGTTTTGGTGGAAAGACCTAGGAATTTATATTTGTCACGACCCAAACCGATGGGCCGAGACGGGCACCTAGTACCTTATTTGACCGAGTACCAACGTAATGTACCTTTCTTATTACATCATTATATATATATATATATATGTGACATATGGGCCTAATAGGATAACATAATCATTTATAAACTCAAACATAGGCCGACAGGGCCGTACAATCTTTCACATACACGACATATGTCTACAAGCCTCTAAGAGTATATAAGTGTCACAAAGGTCGGGACAGAGTCCCGCCATACCAAACAATAGACGTCTAAATCATACTAACCAAATACACAACTCCGAAGCAAATGGTGCGCACCAACATCTTCCGCTGAGCTGATATCCTACTTGGAGGGCTCTCGACCTGTCTATCAAGACCTGCGGGCATGAAACGCAGCGTCCCCAGGCAAAAGGGATGTCAGTATGAATAATGTACCGAGTATGTAAGGCACATAAATAAATACATAGGAGACATGGAAGACATATGGAGTACATGACTCAACCCGTAAGTCTGAATAACTTTGTAAATCATAAATTACTTTCAGCGTCATGCATATGCATATGAATGTCATGTTGTGTATAGGTATATGTTTCATAACATCATCAGCCTCTGAAGGCATCCCATCATATCATATCGGCCACTGTGGGCAAAGTCATAATCGTATACCAGCTGATCAGGTGGTGGTGCGTATATAACGTCATAACCATTCCCATATACCATATACATATATATATATATATATATACATATATACGCGTATATAACGCCGTTTGAATACATACATATATATGCGTATATAATTTTATTTGAATACATACGCATATATGTGTATATAACGCCGTTTGAATCATATTTCAGCCACTGTGGGCAACATCATCATCATATACCAGCTGATCAGGTGGTGGTGCGTATATAATGCCATAACCTTTTCCCATATCCAATATACATATATACGCATATATAACGCCATCTGGTCATGGGTCAATGAACATGAATGCAATGCATGAAAAGTACGTCAGTAAAATCATTCGGAATGTCATAAGACCATTTTGCCTCTTGAGCAATATCATAAAGTAACATCTTTTCAACTTTCGTATTTTTCTGAGACCCATGAACATATGATAAAATATTATGACACATGGGAATTAAAGAACATAGATATTTCTATTACTTCTATGAGTAGAGTCACTTATGGAATTTGTGCATTTGCACGTTTCGTTTATATCGCATGAATCATGCCAAAAGAAAGAAGGGATAACCTTAACATACCTGAGTCGATTCTCTTGACAATCCCTTCAACACCCGTTAATTGCGACAACACATAATGGCATATCAAAGTAGGAAAAAATCCGCATGATATTCTTGAGAAAGATTGTACCGTGCTTTCTTAGAATTGCATTCCACGCGTAATCGGACCTTGTATGAACTTTGCTGAAGCTCATTTGTTACTTAGTAAATATGACCATCTTCATCTTGACATCTTAAAGGAGCCTTTTGTTGTGTTAATTACCCAACGTTTCTGGTCTTATTCAAGTGACCATATATTTTATGGAAAGTGAAGGTTAAGAATCTGTTTTGTGCATTGCACATAATTGGATACGTGCTACTATTTCTAGCTTATCTATCTTTGTATAAGGTAGCTATTGTTTCATTTTTAAAGCTATAAACTTTTGTTATCTAGTTAATCCCTTGATAAATTAAACCACTCACATTTCTTGTTTTAGTCTCATGCCAAAAAATGCTACGTTGATATCTAGTTGCAGTGTCAAGTGTCAACGTATACAAGTGGCAAGCATCTTATGCTTATGACTCATCATGCAAATTTGTGCCACTTGGTGGCCCAAAAATATTCTTATTCACTTAATCAATTATCCACATAATTAAGAATTATCTCAAATTGCTTAAAATACTATTCACTTTTAACACACCTTATACACCTTACTATCATGGTCATGTAGTACCTTGAATGGTACTAGTCCATAAATACCGAGTATTTTAACTTGAGCCGTATTTTATCCCAACATGCCAAACTTGGACAAAAATTCGTTTTCTTTGACTTGCTTCCCCTTTTTTACGAATTTACTTATTACTTGTTTGAAATAGCATGATCCTTATAATCTCCAAGTAATCTTTTCCTTGGACTGATGTCAATTACCTTACGACAAATTTAACGTACAACACTACAGGGTGCAACATCGTTGTAATATCAAACAGCGGGACATGACAGCTCACTTCTGGGCTCTCATTAATTTATTTATGGCGTATTTTTCATGTACGAAAATATGGGGTGTAACAATATTCTTGGAATTTGACCACTATTTTGGGTATGAAATTAGGAAAAAATCATATATTTGAGTTCGTGAGTTCATGGGTAAACTTCATCTTCGAAAAATTTCAGAATCCAGGCACGTGGGCCCAAGGGCAATATTGTCAACTTTTCGATCGAGGTTAGGAATTGTTATATATTGGATTGTAATGAGTAATTAAACATATATTAATGCATTTGCATAATTATTGGCTAGTTTTGGAGCATTGTGTATCGATTCGAGTCTTCGGAGGAGCGTGGAATGCCAGTTATGGATCTTCGGAGCAAGGTGAACCTCCTTTCTAATCTTGTAAGAGGGAATTATCCCCATAGGTGAAATAATTGAATATGTGCTTTTAATTGTAGGGGCTACGTACGCACGAGGTAACGAGAGTCCGTGCGTAGCTACTATTATATTTAAGTCCGAGTAGTCTAGAACCCAAAAGCATGCAATACTTGGATTATTTGTAATCTTATTGACAGTTTGAATTGCATAAATCGCATCGAATTAGTACATGAATTTCAAAAAAAAATTATTTAAACTTCATTTTCTTAAATTGTTAAAAGAGAATTGGTTTTCTTTGGACAATTGTTTCCTGATGACTTCTTAACTGACTGTTTGTGTGTGTTTAAATTCTGAAACGGGCCGAATGCCTCGGTAGATTAAATAGATGCATCTATGGTTCGTGCCAT
This sequence comes from Nicotiana tabacum, assembly GCF_000715075.1. Classification (NCBI taxonomy): domain Eukaryota; kingdom Viridiplantae; phylum Streptophyta; class Magnoliopsida; order Solanales; family Solanaceae; genus Nicotiana; species Nicotiana tabacum. The sequence goes on from NC_134084.1 coordinate 88,041,416, forward strand.
TCGACCCTCTGGCAGTACACAGTTTAAATATTATTGGATCGGGTTGTACGACCTCGGCATGATTTGTGCATGCTTGTATTGCTTGCCTTGAAACTTATTGAAGTTGTTATTGCCTCTTCCCGGCTTGAGAATATTTGTATAAATGATGAAAAAGGAAATTTTGGGAACTTCACATAAAAGAAAGAATTGTTTATATGTTTCCCTCTATTGAATTACAATCATGTTTATATAAATCCTCGATTCATTATATTACGAACATATCATTATTGAACCATTAGTAAGTGTCGAAGTCGACCTCTCGTCTTTACTTCTTCGAGATTAGGCGGGATACTCATTGGGTACACGTTGTTTTCGTACTCATACTACACTTGCTGTGCATTTTTGTTTCACAGGCACATGCATCACTAGTCGCCTGGCGGCGTAGCAGCATGGTTGATGCAGAGACTTAGGTGAGCTGCACTTCTCGAGACGACTCGCAGCCAGCAGAGTCTCTTCCAGATTATTGTATTTATTTTCTGTCCAATTTGTATTTTGGACAGTTGTGGTATTGTATTGCTTACTAGAAATAGCTCATGCACTTGTGACACCGGGTTCTGGGATAGTTATGGGATATTTTGTATTGACTTCTTGACATGTATATTTAGTTTGAACTAAGTATCTTTCACTAGTAAAAATTGAAGAAAAAAATCAGAGTTTTTCACAATTGTTTAAATGAGAATTTAATTAAGTATTTATGGTTTGCTTGCCTGACAGCGGCGTCCGGTATCATCATGACCCTTAGTAGATTTTGGATCGTGACAACACGGACCCGATACCAATGAGGTCACACACTATTCCATTTCTAAATATCCTTGTATTTTTCAGCAAACAATTTTCTTCAAAAATTCATTACCCGGGCTAGGACCTCGGAATGCGATTCCGGACATACGCCCAAGTCTCATAATTTATTACGGACCCTACGGGACCATCAAATTACGGGTTCGGGTTCGTTTGCCAAAAATATTGACTGAAGTCAACTTTAATCAATTTTAAATACAAAATTCAATATTTTTCTTAAACAAAATTTCACATAAGGGCTTTTCAGATATACACCCGGACTGCGCACACAAATCGAGGAGAGACAAAAGGAGGTTTTTTAAGGTATCAGAATACAAATTTGACTTCTAAAACAAGAGATGATATTTTGGGAAATCACAAGGTGAGAATTGGTGGTAATTACACTATGTAATTACAAGGTTGCCTTTTAGTTTCTTTCCTTTTTATTTATTTTCTTTATAACTTTTTATTTCTATTTTTTAAATTTTTTTAATTTTTTTTTACTTTTTTATTTTAAAATATATTTTTCTTTATATTATTTATCTTTTATTTCTCTACCTCTACTTCTTGTGATTTCATGTAATTTCTTATTTTTTATTTTTTATTTATTTTATTATTCTATTTCCTGAAGCTACACCTCCTAATAGTCATTAACAAACTTGGCATATAATGAGTGAAGCAATAAAAGTCAAATTTCCTTGTTTGATATGGTTATAAACTTATGATGTTTCCTAATCTTAAGTTGTAGTGGAGCTTACTATTATTATGTTAGAATTTGACATATGTAAAAAAAAATTGGATTTTAAAATTATGTTATATTCAGCAACAGCTAATTGAAAACAGTCCACAGTCAGTAAGTCAGGGGACAAAAAATGGGCAGCAACACAAGGAAAGAATTTGGCTCGACACGATGCAGCAGCGAAATGGCACAAATGTACCTGAAGCCAACTCGATTGTAGTTCTAGACGCAAATCAATCTGGACAGCAACAGCTTGATCCAAACAATTCATCTGTTATACATACTTATGGTCAAAAAGCAACTAAAATGTCCAAATTGGCATCGACTTCGACATATGTTAGACAACAACAACTTATTCCAGCTGCTAGTCCTATAGGTGATAGACAAGTCACAGCACCAACATCTGGACAGAAGCTAATTGCTACAATCAGTCAATTTATGTCAGACGATGAGAGAATGTATTTGGAATCAATTCTGAGTGCCAATGCTCCACAATATGTGAATTTGGGGATTGACTTGAATTTAGCAAGAGAGGACGATCCAATGTTTGCACTGTGTAAGCAACAAGATTTATCACCCTCGTGCATCAGACCAAATCACAACATTCGTACAAGAGATAAAAGCTGGGACGACAAGGTGAGTGAGGAAGGAATTGTTAGGCGACTTCCATGAGAGTTGCCAAACAAAAGCAGGCTGCCCCAACTACTTCTACGAGGTCCAGCCGTTCAAAAAGGAAATGATGTTTTTTGAATACATTTTGCACAGGGTTGAGGAAAACGACAAAGAATTACAAATTGAAGATTTTTCAAGTTTGGAAAAGAAGGGACAAGAATCACATTGGTACTACATTTTATTTTACCATTTTCTTAGTATCCTCACCTGTAATATCATCACAGAGTATGTTAAAAACTCTGTGATGATCATAGAATATTTGGTCCTTTCAACTTCATATTTTTTACATGCTTGCTAGTAGACGAGGCTATTATAAGCCTCAATAGGATAAGTAAGGTAAGGTTTAGCCCGGTTTGTGTTGCCTTGGTCCTATGCCTTTGGAAAATATCCACACGGATGCCCTCGTGAGACTTTGCCGGCAGCTACACCATGAATCCTCTACATGAGGCTGCTATCATAAGGCAATGTGAGGCGCAGAGGAGTGATTATATAGCCAAGACATATGAGTAACAAAACTGGTGCTATTGTCCCCCTTATTTGTACTTTTCCTAATTGTTGTATTTTTCTTTTCTTTTATTAATTTTTTTTTACTTATTTTAGTAATATTGGCTCACATTGCATGTTGTTCATTTTTTAGTTAGAATTGATAGATTACTTTTATCAAATTTTTGAATAATGTTATGACATTATATTTATAAATATTAATTTATTTTATCAAACATGAATTCCATAATGTTCTTACAAAATGTATGTTTTTAGTTTTTGTAAGTATCTAAACTAAATATTATTAATTTGAAATATATATAAAAATTATTTTTTCAATATTAGTTTTAAATATATTATTACTAATTAATGTATTTTCACGAAAAAATATACATCTTAAATACCAAATATAATATCATTTATAGGCATATATTTATTATATTAGCTTTTAAGTTTTGATAATTACTTCATTTAAAGTTTTACTTAAAGATGGTTTTTATTTTAGTTGTCTGTTATTTACAAATCAAAAAAAACAATTCACGGTTAAAATAATTAGAGTATCACATTGAATACCCCTATAACATAACCAACTACCGGAATATATTTCAAAATCAGCCACTTAACCCTAGCTTGTACAACAAAATCATATACACAAACATTAACTTATATTAATATTTTCATTAGGGGAGGGGGCTTAAGTATTTAATTTTGAAATATAAGGGTGTATGTGTAATCAAATAAATTAAATAAACTGAAGTCACACATTCAAAACGAAATAAATTAAAAATTCATACATATTAAATTCAATAAATTTAGAAAAGAGAAATAAAGGTAAAAGCTTTTCAGTATTTGCGTTTTCATTACGTTTATTACAAATTTGTAGAACTGTGGAATTGAAAATTTCCTAATTCTTACTAAAGTCGGCCTTTTGTTGCTTCCCGCGCCTAGAGCTCAACCCTACCTATATAAGTAGTACCAATAGGCAACAACTTTATTACATTACATTAAACCCTCAGCAGTCCCTTTGTTCAGTACCATTCTTGAAGGTATTTCCTTTATTGTTTTCCTATTCATTCTTGAAGAGTGTTCTTGAAAGTATTTCCTTTGTTGTTTTCCTATTCATTCTTGAAGAGTGTTCCTGAAAGTATTTCCTTTCTGTTTTCAGGCTAATTTCTTCCACTGAAAACAAAAAACATGACTATCAGCAGCCATAATTATGGTCCATATCCAGTACTGGGATTCAGGTTTCGACCCACTGATGAAGAGCTTATTCGCTATCTACTCAAATTCGTTTCGTGCAAGAGTTTCTCGTTTGATCATATTCGAGTTGAGGATCTTTACGGGAATAAGAAGCCATGGGATATATTCGAAAACAATTTTCTGGGAGATGATACAAAGGTAAACTATTTCATTACTAAGTTGAAGAGAACAAAAGCGGGTGGTTCAAGGTTCAGTCGAGGGCTGATCGGAGGAGGCTGTTGGAAAGGACTTGACAAACACAAACCAGTTTTTAATGGGTCAAAGTTGGTTGGGTTCAAGAAAAGTTTTCGATATCTTGAAAAAGACAGCCGCACGGAGAAAAGTGTCGATCAAGGAATTAAAAATATTGTTTGGAATATGAAAGAGTATAGTCTTAATGACAACACAGTAAAGGTGTTAAGACAACGAAATATAATTCAGCATGAGGCCTATGTTTTGTGCTGCATTAAGCGTAAATCTGTACATGCTAATGATCATAAGGAATTAGGTGATCATATGGAAATAGCGGACAGTGGAAACAACGTTGTTGCTGTTATGAATACCATGCTTTCGACAACTCAAGAACATGACTATGTTACAAATTCTTCAGAGGATCAAGGGACAGGTGTTCATGATTTGTGTCCTTCAAATCAATTCTCATCATCCGAACATAATAATGCGTTTGATCAGTTGCAATTAGTGGATGTACAAGCGCAGAATATTGAAGAGCTGGCACCTTCAGTTCAAAGTCATGTTGAATCTGTTGGAAGTTCTTCGACAACTTCAAATCAATTCACATACTACTCGCCTGATAATAATGGCTTTCAGTTGCAACAATACCATAGTAATATTGAATGCGATGATAGGGCTACTGTTCCATCAACATTAGCTGAGATAATGAACAATATTGATCATGTGGATATGAAAGTGTACGAGTACCTCGGTAGTTTGCTAGCAGTAAAATCAAATACTGCAGAACCCCAGTTGCCTATCTGCATTGATGAGCAGAACATCATGTGTCAAATGGCTCAAGGAAGTAGTACTTCAATGGTTAATGAAGAAAACATTGATGCTGGATTTGTGTCTGATCAGTGGTCAATAAAGCAAGTGCACAACATTGAAGAGAGGGCACCTATCACTTTTACTGATATGCTAACATCATCAGATTATTATGCTGAGCCATGCTTAGTTATAAGCAGCGACGAGTGCTTCACAATGGAGGAATTATTGGGTTCTGATGATGATGATGTTATTGCAGCAGACTTAGGTTGGATGCCCACTCAGACTCAGTAGGCAGGCTTCTAGAATGAAGTCATTAGCAAGAGACAAGCTGATGCACATAAGAAAGAGACCAAGAGAAAATAGGAAGCAACTGACAGTAGTCTCTATTTTTAATTCACTCTATGTACTCTGCTTCTTGGTTTTTAATGTAGGTAGTTTTGATTAATGTATAATGTATTAAACAAGATTTGATAAAGAATTATTACTTTTTATTTGCTAGTAATGTATGGAAATGTAACACCTCATTCATGATCACTTGTGCTCTGTGGGACGATTAATATCACCTCAAACATTATGTTACAAAACATACTGGGTGTCATATCCAACCCCATGACAAAAAAAAAAAAAGGAAAAAAGGAACGAGTTGAAATAATTAGTCTACATAACTAAATACAATGATACATGCCAACCTATATACAATAACAAAATAACCACCTTTCTATCCTTCACCATATTTCTTCAAATTGTCGATAAAAAAACCGAAAAGAACAACATAATCACAACTTAAAGAATACATGAATATTGGGTACCTGATACTTATCCACCCCAGAGGTGAAATCACACATACAACAAAAAATGGCAAAATTATCGTTGAACAGGAAAGAATATAAAAATTCTGAAAGCCAAAAGGCGAGTTCTGTTCTTCGAGATTTCATACTCTGCCTTAAGTTATCTAGTCTCATTGTTCATTTGTAAGGAACCATTCTTCATTAATTTCAAGCTGAGACTATTATATCGTTCTCGTGAATACTGTCTTGACGCCTTCCTCCAATCTGTGCCAGTCTTCATCATTGTAGAGAATTCATCGTAACTTATCCGTCCGTCCTGCATGAGAATGAAATGTAAGAACATAAAACAGACGACACCATTTTCTTTTTCCCAATCCCAGGTCCATAGAATCAACACGGCATCATCCCCAAGTAAACAAAACATACAAGGAAAGAGGCCCGATGAGTTTATGACATGAATATATTACTGACCTTGTCTGTGTCCACATGGTGCATAATAGCATTGATAACTTCTTCGCTGTTGGTTTCAATCTCGTCAGCTAAGGCCTCCCTCAACTCCTCAATCTCTATATAGCCACTTTGGTTCTTATCAAAAAATTCAAACGCCTTTTTCAGGTGCTCATCATTAGCCATCTTTCTTAGGTGGACTGAAATGGCAACAAATTCCCCATAGTCCAAATATCCATCTTTATCATTTTAACACTTACAACATCCATAAGAATATGTACATCACTTTCAGGAATTTGATGGCCAAGTTTCAAATATCCCAACTCTTCTTCACAAGGTCTTTTGCATTGTCGGAGACCTTAGGCCAAGGGTCCCTTTTGAAATTCACAACAGAACGAATGATCGCTTGAGTAACACCTTGTTCAGTTTCTGCAATGATACAAATAGAAATGGCGCAAGTTAACAGTTAGATAAAATACTATAACCGCATCACTTTAAATAACCTTCTTCCTTTCAACAGTTATCGTGGAGTATAAACTAAAGGAGCTAGTATAATTTATTAGTCAATCACAGTCGGCTTGGGAACAGATATTCGTATCACACAATTAATATAGCAAAAGAAATTCCAATGAGAAATTTATTGACCAGCAATGTTTATTTATGAATACTTACTATAAGATAAGAGCAAACTATTTTGGAAGTTTAAAGTATCATTTATAGGGCAAGGATCGGTACTGATGGAAAGTGAAGATACATTTCAGCAAGTCATTTTCAAAAGCAAGTCTCCATAGCTTTAGTTTTCAACGAAGAAGAAGATCATTATTGTTGGGACTTTTCCTCTATTCTGATTGATCACTTCATCGCAGTAAGTTGCCCCTTACCCCCTCCTTCTTCTTACTATACATGCATGGAAACGGTAGAACAGGATGATTTACGGTGTGCGCGCGCGGGGCGTGTGTCACATATGAGTAGTTGGCATGCAAGTTATTTGCCTCTTTTCAGCAAGGGTGATTTAAGTTTAATCTTTAAGATTCTTCGTATTAAAACTCATTATATTTATGGAATTATACTTAATCATTATCAAAATTTTAGTAATTTTTAACATATGTATCTATAATCACAAAAAAATACTGAGTTATGTTAAGCTCATTGCACAAAAACTCCATCTACCACTGCTTTTCACAACGTTAGTTATGGGCCTATGGTTAGTTTTGTTAGGACCGAAAAGGGCTGGTGTCATGCGGAAGCTAGCAACGCAAACGTTGAACGACGATAAATCATACAACAAAGAGAAATATACCAAAAGAGACACAAAAATATAACGTGGTTCGGTCAACTGACCTATGTCCACGGCAGAGATGAGCAATCCACTATATAAAAAGAGAGTACAAAATATCGAGAGAACAACCTCACGAAGAGGCAAACACAAGTGCCACACTAACACTTGTCCCGTAAAATTCTCCCCCTAAACACGACTCTCAAACTCCATATGGCTACATTGTAGATGCTACTGAATGAGAAAGATGGGTCTTCAATTTATAGAACTCCAAACTTTTTCCTACAAGAAAAAGGACTAACCAAATATGAGAGATTTGTAATTTCCTTCTACAAGAAGGAAAACCCAATTAGGATAAACATGTTGCCCTTTCCTTCAACAAACAGGAAAACCAACTATGGTAAGAAAATTATGGCAAACACCTAACAATTCTCCCCCTTGGCCTGAATTTTCTTACAAAATAAACTTTATCCACCTTCTTCACATAGTCTTCAACAGGTCGCATCTCCAAATCTCCACCACGAAGTTTGTCTCAACGTGCGTAGCACACTGGTCAAATTTCTCAGACAAATATAATGATTATCGTCAAATATGATGCGGCTAGAACTGAACCTGCCAAGATGAACCTGTTTGAACCTCGCTCTGATACCACTTGTTCGGACCGAAAAAGTCTGGTGTCATGCGGAAGCTAGCAATGTAAACCTTGAACGACGATAAATCATACAACAAAGAGAAATATACCAAAAGAGACACAAACATTTAATGTGGTTTAGTCAACTGACCAACGCCCACGACAGAGATGAGCAATCCACTATATAAAAAGAGAGTACAAAATATCGAGAGAACAACCTCACGAAGAGGCAAACACAAGTGACACACTAACACTTGTCCCGTAAAGTTCTCCTCCTAAACACGACTCTCAAACCCCATATGGCTACATTGTGGATGCTACTGAATGAGAAAGACGGATCTTCAATTTATAGAACTCCAAACCTTTTCCTACAAGAAAAAGGACTAGCCAAATATGGGAGACTTGTAATTTCCTTCTACAAGAAGGAAAACCCAATTAAGGTAAACATGTTTCCCTCTCCTTCAACAAACAGAAAAACCAACTATCGTAAGAAAATTATGGCTAACACCTAACAAGTTTGTACTTTTTTCTGCATGGTGTGTTGTAGATCTTATTAGTACTGTGTTTAATTTGCTAAAGCTGCTTAAAATCGAAAGAACGTTCATTTTTGGTCGTAAATAAATAGCGCAAAATAGATATACAAAGGATCTACACTATTGTCCCCAATGGCGGAGCCAACAGGATTCTGATAAGGGGATTTTCAAAAAATCCAAAAATGTTAAGGTTAAGGGTATTCAAATTGTATGTATGTATAAAAAAAATAATTTTACCTTATTTACGCCGTGTAACTTTCAGGTGAAGGGATCAATGCATGTGGCTTCGCCACTGTACCTGGAGATTGAGTGCAGTTGGTTGATTGAAAAAGAAACTTCATTTTTCCTTGTTGAATTTGCCAATTTTCTTTTTTCCATATTTGAAAAAGAGATTTGTATTTGGAGCCATTTACAGATATTTAACATAGATTGTGAACATTGTTCTGGAAGAAGATTTTCATCATTTGCTAAACATGAATATTGGTGTCTGTCTATATATTTCTTTCCCTGTTTTCATTTGCAGTTGTTGGAGTTTGACAATATAATGGCACTGAAGTACATTGTTGGTTCTGTGGTTGCATCCTTTGCTTTTGCATACGTTTGTGACACTGCTACTTCTGACCATAAGTTGTTTGGAGGCAAGTTTCTATTCCTCTATCTGTTTAGCCCTTTAATTAAATGTGAAGAATTTCTAGAGCTAGAGCATGATCCAAGACTGACTTAAATGGATCAACATGGATCGGTTGGGATTGAGACATACACTATAGTTATTTTGTGTCATTTAATTGAAAACAGGTACTACTCCAAAGACCGTTGCTACCGATGAATGGTGGAAAGAGACGGACAAAAAATTCCAGGCGTGGCCTTTAACTGCTGGTCCTCCCGTGGTTATGAACCCCATCAGACGCCAAAATTATATTGTCAAGTCTTGACTCAGATTCATCTCATCACCTCATGTCTTTGTTCTGCTGCTACATTTGCCATTTTTCTAGTCATTAAGATAAAAAATGTCATAGTTTAATGTTTCTTCAGTTTGTTTCTGTTTCCCATGGGTACAAACATCATCTGCTGGGCTAATATGAGTGATTGCTTATGTTTTGGCTTTTTTCTATTAAAACGTTTTGGCTCTCTGCTCAACTTAGCGTCAGTATCGTGATTTATTACAATCTTTATTATACAACAAAAGGTTTTTGTTTGCCGGCTTCCTCAATCATACATATTCTTTTCCTCAAGTTAAATAGCTTATGGTTCTATGCAACAGATATATAAATGAAACCTGTAAAAAGACGAGTAGCTTGTAATTTGTATAGGTCAAAAATTGAGTAGCTTCTACAGGTCAAAAATTATCTCTAATATGCTTAAGTCATAATGTCATTAATGAGGCGTTCACAGGCCGCCATGTGTCACCAATGCGACTCTAATAGGAATCTTCCTAGGGTCGAAATGGCTCTAGAAACAATAAATGTTGCGGTCGAGAAGTCAGCAATGATTAAGGTCGAGGAGTCATCAAAGATCGAGGTCGAGGTCGAACATCTTTGACAGAGTTATAACAGCTAGTTTCAAGATAGGACATTAAAGAGAATATTTTAGTGGATATTCTCTGCACTTGTACTATTAATATATTAGGAACATGTTCCCTATAAATAGAAAAAGTCACAATGATAGGGGACATGAGATATTCATTTTGTAAAAAGCACATTGACTTTACAGAGAGAAACTGGTCCTATTGCAAGCATAAAAAAATAACCTTTTTAACTAAGATTCTTGTCTAGAACTTCCACCGGATCCAAGAACAACCTAGTGTTCAAAGGCTTATCAATCATTCATCATTGTCACAGGGAATAACCACTTATCCTATCCGTTTTCGGGTGACTCACACATTTTATTTACTTAAATTTCATTTACTACTATTTACGTGTAGTTGCCGGCACTCGAGTCTAAGGGTTTCAAGTTAAGCAGGACTAAGACAGAGAAACTGAAGTGCAAGTTCAGTGCCGAGTCGAGGGAAGTAGGCATGGACGTGAGGCTTGGATCACTGTCATCTCCAAGAGAGGTAGTTTTAAGTACCTTGGGTTGGTTATACAAGGGGACAGAGAGATCGACGAGGACGTTACTCACTGTATAGGGGTAGGGTGGATGAATTGGAGGCTAGCTTTTGGAGTCTTGTGTGACAAGAAAGTGTCATCGATACTCAAAGGTAACTTTTATCGAGTGATGGTTAGACCGGCCATGTTGTGTGGGACAGAGTGTTAGCCAGTTAAGGATTCTCATATCCAGAAGATGAAGGTAGCAGAGATGAGGATGTTGAGGTGGATGTGAGAGAACACAAGGATGGATAAGATTAGGAATGAAGATACTCGGGAGAAGGTGGGCGTGGCCCCTGTGGATGACAAGATGCGGGAAGCAAGGCTCAGATGGTTTGGGCACGTGCGGAGGAAAAGCCTTGATGCTTCGGTGAGGAGGTGCGAGCGGTTGGCTTTGGTGGGTACGAGAAGAGGTAGAGGACGGCCTAAGAAGTATTGGGGAGAGGTGATCAGGCAGGACATGACACAATTGCATATTTTTGAGGATATGGCCTTGATAAGAAGGTCTGGAGGTCGAGCATTAGGGTTGTAGGCTAGGGAATAGTCGAGCTTCTCCTTCTTCATACCGGGGGTGAAGCGAGTTTGGTAAGGTTGATCTTAGACGGCTTGTGGTTAATGTAGAGTCCACACTATCCTTACTATTTTTCATAGCTCCGGGCCTTATTTGCTGGTTATTGTTATTGCATGTCATCTATTTATGGTTTTTATGATGCTGATACTATTTCTATGGTTTCTATTGACGATACTGATGAATTGTCTCTTCTTGTCTTATTTCCATATTCCTGAGCCAAGGGTCTATCGAAAACAAACTCTCTGCCATATCGGGGTAGGGGTAAGGTCTGCGTACGTACTAGCCTCCCCAGACCGTACTTTGTGGGATTTTACTGTATTGTTGTTGTTGTTATTTCTATTTAACGCCATATTCCATCTTCTTAGACCATTGCATATTGTTATCATTGCTGATATTCATTACTATCCGGATGAAATATACTAGTTATTTTATCTTGATAACGGTAGTTTTGTCTTTTGGATATTATTTTTAACTAAGATTAACTCTCCTTTATACAAATCTAATTGGTTGAGTCAAAATTTATATTTTTGGTCAAATAGTTTGGCGCCGTCTGTGGGGATTTCTTAGTTAATTTTTAGTTTTCTTTAAATCTACAGCTAACGTGAGTCACTAACCTCACAAACCCCAAGATCTTCCTCTTTCTTTGCACGTACAAAAACCTACATGGTAGGTAACCAATGTGAGAGGACTAATGTAACTAGTGACTTCCCTAGCACCCTTATGAACGCTACCAACAAGTGTTATGAGACATTAGGTGAGTGACGTGACACCCACTGCCTCCCCCAGGCGCGAGAGGTCACCTCCCCCATTGTAGCATAACAAACCAAATGAAAAAAGAGCCTCCACGTCCACAGAAGAAGGGACACCCCCAGCCATGAAAAAGCTCCTCGAAGCATGGCTAACTGATACGCTAGTGAGCATGCTTAACAAGCCCATTCCATGCATGACTACAGATATTGGAAGAAACTATACAATACAACGAGCAGACGAACAGGGTGACCAACTAGACTCTCCAACACCAGGTATAACTCACAATGTTACTAATAATGCATGTGATAGCGACCTCGCTGCTGTTTTAAAGAGGATGGAAGAAATGGAGAATGAAAACAAAACACTCAGGGATCGAACGAAAGAATACCAAGAGTGAGTCGACTAGATACTGGCGCTCCTAAGATATTGCAAAAGAGGGACGCCGGTAGGTTCGTAGAGCAGTCGTACATCGAAGAAGCAATATCGCATGCCTTACTAAAGACCTTCAAAATGCCGCCCTACCTCATGATATATGACGGAACGACTGATCCTGAAGATCATGTGACTTATTATGTCACCGTCCTGAAAGGCAACGACCTCACCAAGGAAAATGTTTCCTCTTTTTTCCTGAAGAAGTTTGGTGAAACCCTTAACGGAGGAGCATTAATATGGTACTCACAGCTACCATCCCGCTCTATAGAAACTTTCGAGGAAATGGCCGATAAGTTGGTAACGGTGCATGCCGGAGCCAAGAAGGCCGAAACAAGAGTAAACGACATATTTTCCATCAAGCCATCCTTGGGAGAGGGACTGGGGGACTTTCTCGCCCGATTCAATAGGTTAAGGATGACCCTGCCTAACGTGTCTGAGGGGATGGTGGTTTCGGCAATGAGTTGAGTAGAGATGGTTCGAGAGCAAATATAAAACTACTGATCCGATTGATGAAATATCCTCCAACCACATTGGAAGAGATCCATAATGCTTACTGTATCGAAGCCCGAGAAGATGAGGATGACCTCAACAGACCAACCCATTGGCTCATCTCATTACAAGTCGAGTCCAGAAAATAACGGAGAGACAACATTAGGAGAGATCACCCGGTCTCACGACCCAACAGGAAATGACACTAGCCATATATCAGGGCCCCTGTCCCACCTTCCCTCCGCTAAGAAGAAGTCACATCCAGGCCGAGGACAGGGACTCACCGGAATGAAGAGATGCCCCCTTATTATCTAATCACAATTTTTGTGTATCACCTATATAAATAGTCTATGCTCTAGAGAAACTCGCAACAAAGGTGAAGTGGCCGCCAAAGATAAGGTCCGATCCGAGCACCAAACAATCTAACACCCTCTACAAGTTCCACTAGGAACGCGGACACAAAACAGAAGATTGTATCTCCCTCAGGCAAGAAGTTTTAAATATGTTGCGGCAAGGACACCTCAAAGAGCTGTTGAGCGACAAGGGTAGGAATAACTTTTCTAGAGGACGTGAACACCAAGGTCCGCCAAAGCCGTCATCACCAGCTCTTACTATCAACACGATCATTGGCGGTAGCGATGACGCCTCCGTCAACGACATTAAATTCACCACCACTCACAAGCTCAAACGATCTATCACCTGCGAACGGTATGACAGAGTTGAAGAAAGTATCATTTTCGACGAGTCAGATATTGACGGTTTGACTTTCCCTCATAATGATTCTCTCATCATTACTTTGCACATTTTAGATACTAATGTCAAACGTATCATGTTGGATGATGGAAGTGGAGCGTGCATTATCCATCCCCGAGTTCTCACCCAAATGAGACTCGAGGACAAGATAGTGTCGCGCTGCATCATGCTAACTGGTTTTAATAATGTAGTTGAACGGATGTCAGGAGAAATTACGCTTCCCATCTTGGCCGACGGCGTAACGCTGGAGACAACATTCCACATCATGGACCAGGCCACTACGTACAACGCCAAAGTAGAACGACCGTGTATACATCCCATGAGAGCCATCCCCTCGAGCTTATACCAAGTAATCAAATTCCCAGCACCTTGGGTGATATTCAGCATACGAGGAGAACAACGAACGATCTCGGAAAACTACTGCATCACCTTAGATGAAACAACAACCCAACAGAAAATATATAAGGAAAAGGAGGCATAACAATCAATAAGGTCATCATGGATCCCGAGATGGTCGAAGCCGCGGACTCGACCGTAGAGGACCTCGACCCCATTCAATTAAACCCAAGCGATTGTAGCAAAAAGGCCTACATCAGCTGCAAACTCTGAGAATCAAGTAAATTTAGTCAATTCTTAATAACTAATATAGACTTGTTTGCCTTTAGCCATGCAGATATACCGGGCATCCCCAAAGATATATCCATATATAAACTAAACATTGACCTATTCTACCCACTAATAAATTAGGTCAGGCATAAATTCAGTCCAGCCATCAACGATGCCATCCACGAGGAAGTGGAGAAACTGTTAGAAATTGGCTCAATCAGGGAGTTGAAGTACCCCAAATGGATCGCCACGTAGTGATTGTCAAAAATAAAATTGGTAAATGGCGAATGTGCGTGGATTTCACAGACTTAAACAAAGCATGTCCGAAGGATTTGTTCCCGTTACCACATATCGACCAACTCATCAACGCAACAACCTAGCACGAGTTTTTGAGTTTCTGGGATGCGTACTCATGCTATAACCAGATACGTATGGAAGAAGAGGACCAAGAGAAAACCATGTTCATCACCCACCAAGGAACATATTGTTACAAAGTCATACCATTTGAGCTGAAGAACATAGGGGCTTCAAATCAAATGTTGGTCACGAAGATGTTTAAAGATCAGCTGGGCAAGACTATGGAAGTATATATCGATGACATACTAGTCAAGTCCATAAAGGCAGAGGACCATATCGACCATTTGAAGGGAGTTTTCAACATACTAAGATAGTACGTAATGAAACTAAACCCAGAGAAATGAACGTTTGGTGTAGCCTCTGGAACTTTCTTGGGTTTCTTAGTATCACAACGGGGAATCAAGGTCAACCCAAACCAAATCAAAGCTATCGAAGGGACACCGGAACTCCTGACTACCAAGAACCAAGTCCAAAGGTTGACTGGTCGAATCACCGCCTTATCGAGATTCATCTCGCGGTCGTCTGGTAGATGTCACAAATTTTTGGGCATGCTAAAAAAAACAAAGGCCTCAAGTGGACACCCGAATGCGTACAAGCTCTGCGAGAACTGAAGGTGTATCTATCATTACCACCTCTGCTTTCATAGCCCGAACCCGGGGAACATATCCTCGTCTACCTGGCCATCTTCAAAGTAGAAGTAAGTGCAGTCCTGATTTGAGAAATTAAAGGTATGCAATCTTCCATCTATTACATTAGCAAAACACTCGTCGACCCCGAGACGAGGTACCCACACCTCAAGAAACTAGCACTGGCACTAGTCATATCTTCACGAAAGCTTACAACCTATTTCCAATGCCACATTATCTCAGTTGTTACCACCTTTACCCTAAGAGGAATTTTGTATAAACCCGAGCTATCATGTAAAATAATGCCTAAAGTCAAGAAAAAAGCCGTCCAAACCTCTCTCCAAACACAGGACCTCTAGGTCATGTACACCGGTGGTGCATCCAACACATCCGGATCCGGACTACGACTCATACTTGAAGTCCCTACTGGCGAATTAATTTGCCAGTCCATAAGATACCCAGCTATGACTAACAATGAGGCCGAGTATGAGGCCGTAATTGCAGGATTGAGTCAAGCACTCAAGTATGGGGAAAAGTAGTTAAAACTCCATTATGAATCCCAACTCGTAGTCAACCAAGTTATAGGGGCTTTCCAAATCAAAGAACAAAGATAGCAAAAATATCATACCGAGATCTGTAAACTGCTGCTCGAATTCGACGAATGTCAGCTCGACTAGATCCCGCGTGCACAGAATGCTGAAACAGATGGGCTCTCTAAATTTGCCGCACCTACCTAAAGCATCACGACTGGGGATAAATTTCACGATCGATGAGCCGCGACGGGCACCTGGTACCTTACTCAACCGAGTACCAACGTAACATATCTTTCGTATAATATTATCATAGGTAAACGAAACGGAAAGGCTGTTGTGAGATAACTAGAGCGAAACATGAGGGAACACTCGACATAGGACGACCCAACGTGTAATACAAACTTATACATATGACATATGGGCCTACAAGGCCAAAAGGATCACTCGTACACTGAAAATAGACCGATAAGGCCATACAATCTTTCATAAACATGACATATGTCTACAAGCCTCTAAGAGGAGATAAATACCATAAAGGTCGGGACAGGTTTCCGCCATACTAAACAATACACGTCCAAATCATACTGACCAAATAAGCAACTCCGGAGCAAATGGAGCGCACCAACATCTTCTGCTGAGCTGATAGCCTACTTGGAGGACTCTCGAGCTATCTATAGGGACATGCGGGAATGAAACACAATATCCCCAGGCAAAAGGGACGGCAATACAAATAATGTACCGAGTATATAAGGAATGAAAAACTAGTAAATAATAGACATGAGAGAAACACGGAGTAAAAGACTCAACATGTAAGCCTGCATAGCTATGTGAATCATTTAATATTTATAATGTCATGCATATGCCTATAAATATCATACCATGCATAGTTATATGCGTTCATAATATCATCAAGCCTCTGAGGGCATCCCATTATTTCATCTCGGCCACTATGGGAAAAATCATCAATGTATACCAGCTGATCAGGTGGTGGTGCGTATATAATGTTGTAACCTTTTCTCATATCCCATATACATATAATATACACATATATATACGCGTATATAACGCCATCTAGTCATGGGTCAATGTACATGCATAAATAAAGGCAATGCATGAGAAGTACGTCAATAAAATCTCTCGGAACGTCATAAGACCATTATGCCTTTGATTAATCTCATAAAGTAAACTTTATCAACTTACATATTTTCTGAGACCCATGAACAGATTATAGAATAATAGGGCATATGGGGAATCAAGAACATAGGCATTTCTTTCTATGAATACAGTGAATTATAAAAGTTGTGCATTTGCTCGTTTCGTTTGTATCATATGGATCATGCCAATAGGAAAGAAGTGGTAGCCTTAACATACCTGAACCAATTCTCTTGACAATCCCTCTAACACATGTCTTTTGCGAAAATACGTAACGACGGATCAAAGTAGGAAAATTCGTATGATATTTTTGAGAAAGATTGTACTGAACTTTTTTTGAATTTGCAATTCACGTTGGATCTTGTAGGGTCCATATGAATCCCTTTAGAGAATTACATCATCCATTACTTTGTAGTCATAAGCATCACAATTAAATGGATTAGGAAGGCCTTTTATCAATGTGGTTGTGGGCCCACTTGATACTATAAGTGTGCCACCTAGCAATCTAAGCCAAGGAGTCATTGTTTGATCTTAACAATTAGACTCCTTGCTGCCATGTTGGTGAAGTGTTAAGCTTATATACCAAATAATTATCCACAAAATTCAATTTACAAGTTAATCTCCCACTTACAAATTCATAATTACCCAATTATCCAAATAATTAAAAATTATCTCAAATTACTTAAAATAGTAGTCACCTTTAATACACTTTATATACCTTACTATCATGGTCATATGGTACCTTGTATGGCACAAGTCTATAAATACGAGGTATTATAGCTTGGACCGTATTTTATTCCAAATCGGCAAACTTCGACGAAACTCAATTTCTTCGATTCGCTTACCCTCTCACCTTCACGAATTTACTTATCACTTGTTTGAAATATCATAATACAAATAATCTCAAAATAATCTCATTACCGAGCTTACGTCGATTAACTTACAATGAAAATTTGACGTACGAAAATGTGGGATATAGCATCTCATTTCCGAGCTTATATCAATTTACTTATGTCGTACTTCCACATATGAAAACATGGGGTGTAACAATAAAAGTATAGTCCACCTCCTCAACTCATCACTAGAACAAGTCGAGGTAAGATCTGTAAGCTTAACTTGGGATTGGCGCAATCGTATTATCGCCTATTTGCAGGACGACACACTCCCAAATGACAAAAAAGAAGCCAAGAAACTAAGAATTCTAGTAGCCAGATACATTTCCTCCATAGAGACCTGTACAAGAGGACTTACACTGACCCTTTGGAAAAATGCTTGGGCCTAAACCAAACCCAGCGCATCCTCGAAGAAGTCTGTGAAAGCCATTACGGGGCTCACACTGGCAATCGAGAACTCGTCAGATGCCTCATACGGGCAGGATACTATTGACCCATCATGAAAAAGAATGACGTATAACGTGTGAAGAAATGCGAACAATTCCATAAGTACGCCCCAATGATTCACCAAGAAGGCGAACACTTCCACTCAGTCACCTCTCTGTGGTCATTCATCCACTGGGAAATGGACATCATGGGCCCCCTCCCAGCAGGGCGAGGTAATGTACCATTCTTTTTTGGTTTTAACTAATTATTTCTCTAAATAGGTGGAAGTAGGAGCATTCTCCCAAATATGCGAACAAGAAGTAATCACCTTTATATGGAGGAACATCATCTGCCGGTTCGGCCTACCCAAGGAGATCAGCTATGACAACAGACCCCATTTCATGGGAAAGAAAACAGCTGAATTCTTTGAGAAATGACATATTAGGAGGATACTTTTGACCCCATATCACCCATCGGGTAATGAACAAGCAAAGTCCTCCAACAAGTCCATATTAAACAACATGAAGAAAAAGCTCGAAGACGCCAAATGATTGTGGCCGGAGATATTGCCAGAAGTATTATGGGCGTATAGAACTACTCTAAAGACGAGTTAGAAGAGTAGAAAATAGGAAAGCAAAGGTCCATCCGCTCAAAGATGGGGACTTCATACTCAAAGTCAAAACTCAAGCGAGCAAAGACCTACGGGAAGGCAAGCTGGGAACAAACTGGGATAGCCCATACAAAATTACAGCCAAAGCGAAGAAGGGTTCATTCTAACTTGAGACAATGGAAGGAAAGCAACTACCGAATAATTGGAACATCAGCCACCTAAAATACTTCAACTTCTAAGGGAAGAAGTGTCCCCAAGTCGTACACTTTTTTCCCTTACTTGAGTTTTGTCCCATTAGGATGTTCTCAAGGAGGTTTCTAATGAGGTGACAATGGGAAAACTTCAAGTCGAAGTATGCGAGGGAGGGACTATTTTTCTCTTTCATTGCTCGACTCCTCGATACTATCCAAGTCAAGCAAAGAAGGGACTAGATAGGCTGGGACTAGGACTAGAACGCTAGCCACTGCCCAAAAATTTGTAACTTTCTCTAATCATGTAATCAGAGCAGCAACATCAAAGTAATAAGAAACTTATGTTTATCAGAAACACCTATCGACCCTCAGTCACGATTAAGAAAAGGTTATGTTCGACCCTGGTCGAACAACACCTATGAGCCCTTGGCCATGATTAACATAAGGTTATGTTCGACCCCACTTGAACAGAATCTATTGGCCCTCAGCCGCGATTAACAAAAGGTTATATTCGACTCTACTGCAATAATACTTATTGGCCCTCGGCCACGATTAACATAAGGTTATGTTCGACCCTGCTTGAACAACATTTATCGGCCCTCGACTATGATTATCAAAAGGTTATGTTTGATGTCACGGCCCGACCTCGGAGAGCGCGACCGATGCTCAACCGAGATACCCCGGTCGAGTAACCTTGCACAATGTCGTCTACCCATCTCACCCATGAATAAAGAGAAGATACATTTCGTTACTTAGACAGCAAGAGGTCATATGAATAACACCAGTTCATTTCCATTAGTTACTTCATTAACAAGTATACAAAATAGTACACTATACAATCATAGCTTGAAATGGAATATGTAATACAATTACAACACTTTTAGTTTAACTTCTCTAAAACAAAGTACAACCCAGACTATGTCTACAGAGCCTCTAATAGAAATAAAAGAGTGATACGACAGTGCCAGCAATAAGGCTCCGGCTATACCTCAAAATGCTATGTACAAAGGATAAGAGATACAAGACCCCAAAATGAAGTAGGGCTCACCAAGTCAGCTGAGGAGAGGGTGTACTGCTATCAATGCTCAATGTCTCCCACTATGAAATCACCTGCATCCATTAAAGATGCAGCGGACCCGGCAAAAAGGGACGTTAGTACATATGGAATAGTACTAGTATGAAAAACTAAACACCCCCTCAATAGAACGAGTAATAGTACAATGAGAAAGAAACATGGAATCAATGAGGGCCTCAAACAATATTAAAGTACCAAGTTAGGAGAATGATAGATTTCAAGTAAGTTTTAATATTTTAAGTTGGGAGATCAATAGCACCGATACTCTATCGTACTTTTAGCACGAAGTCCGATCTAAGACCAATCGGCTAAGCCGTCTCACCTCGAGACATGCACTCACAATACCACCATGTACACAGCATGACATCCGATCTTAGCCTGGTCGGCTAAGCCATCTCACCACAATTCCATGTGGGTCGATATCACATCATATATTGCTAGCAATAATCTCGTCTCATTCAAGGGAAAATATCTTAAGGGGAAACAATCTCATCACATCAACACGGGGATTTACCCTTCAATCACTCCTACACCGGCACGTATAGTTTCGGGATTAGGTTACTTCGACCTACCCTTCCTCGGTGACTAAACAATACTGCCAAAGTATTTATTATTTAAAGGATTCACAACTCATTTTAATGTTTTTTACACATCTCTTTATTTCATTGGCACTAGTGGCCCCAATTGTAGTATCATTCTTCGCACGTCGGCCATATTTAATAACTCATGCCACCTTTTCACTTTCAATCATCATGATGGATTATCAACAACAAGGAGTTTCTATTCAAGACTTTAAATACTCACGTGAGAAAATAAGAGTCTTAGGCACATTGAGATTTCTTACACAATTTGGCATAATAGCTTTAATTTGAAACACTACTTGAAGTCATAGCATGTTATTAAACAACCCATACTTAGATTACATTCTCGAAGGATAACACAATAAGATAAGATAAGAGCATTCAAAACACATTTTTAACATATAACTTTCGACACAAAGCTTATTCGAAATAGTCCAATTTATAATGAACAACTCGGGTCTTACAACTCAGGATTTACTATATCATTGTAGGATTCAATTCTAAGAGAAAGGTTTAGCCAACATACCTTATTTGAGTTTTCTTGAATTACTACAATATTTTCGGAAATCTTAGAAACTTCGATCTATTTGGAAATATAACAAATTTGAACACAAATTAGGAAGTTCACACTAGGTGGACATTATGATCTCAAGGTCCTCCTATGGTGGATTCTTCATCCCACAGCCCAAAGTCTGCCCATTTGAACCCAACAACCTTCCCATAAACTTTGATAGTACATGCATGCATAAAATATCACTCTTACACCCAAGAATCACACTCCCCATTAACCATCTTCTACCCCAAATTCGAAATTGAAACTAGGGTGTGGAACATTACCACTTGGATGAAGAACTTGCGAGTTTTCCTTGTAGATTCTCCAACTTTTGAGAAAGGATTGATGAACAATAGCTTAGGAACCCCCCTCTCATTCTAGATCACTTCCTCACTCTAAAAATATCATATTTTCTCTTTAGAAATGGTCGTTAATGTCTACATATTGAAATAGGGTCGGGTTATAAAAACAAGAAAATAGACCCTCCAAACATAGCTCTTCACTCGCAGAGTGGACCGTATAATGAATATGCGGTACGCAAAAATGGGCCGCAGAAGTAATGTCAAGAACTGGGATGTTCGGCTTAGGTCTGACTAACACCTATCGGCCCATGACTACGTTTCAATAACTGCGCCGCAGTAGTAATGTCATGAACTGGGATATTTATTCCAAGGTTTATTACAAAGGCTCTTGAAGACATAGACAAATATATGCAGGAAAAACTACCGCTGACCATCACCATCACGACCTATGATATCCTCGCTGGCCAAATCATCAACAACCTCTCCCTCTTAGCCTAAAGGATACATAGAATCATACTAGGCCTCATCCTTATGGTGATCTACAACATCCTCACGTCCCCATCCTCCTTGCCGGGATAAGACACAGCCAGGTCATAACCACAAGCAACCCAAGCCTCACAAGCCTTGACCCGAGCCTCATCAATGTCTGCAGTAGGAACAGAGCCAACCATATTCAACTCACGAAGCACATCTAATCGGGCTTCGGTATGGATCCACTCTCTATATAGCTCACAAGGAATGTTCGGGAAGCCATAAGCCATAGATGAAGACGGCCTTGCAAATAGTTTGGCCTTCTCAGCCTCCAGAGTGGCATCCCGATAATAAAGATCAGATGTTTCTTTCTCTAAATCCCCAATCCTTAAATCAAGTCGTTATTCCTTGAGCCTCGCCATCTACAAGTCATTTTCTCACTCATAACAAAGAGTTCGGTTCGCCATTTCAAGGGACTCCACCCTCCTCTGAGCCTTCGACCGAGCTGACTCCGCCATGTCTAGCTCCTCCTACTTCTCGACAACCTCACCACTAAGTGCCTTCGCTCTAAATTATCACTCTTCGAGTTGGCCTTGTAGCAGGATCACTTGGGCTTGGAGATCACTGCATGGGCTTCTACGCCCCTACTAAGCTCAAGCTCCTCCTCTTTGCTCCTCAATGTCCATTCCAGGATGTTGCATTTCTCCACAACATGCATCAGCTCCTCGCCCCCCTCTTTCAAGTCCTCCCTCAGTTGGCGCACATTTCCGCCTTTGTAGAGCCAACACCGGAGCTCCCAATACTTTACAAGACATGTAAAACACTTTTCCTTAAACTTCACGAAAATATCTGTACATTTTTTGTCCCGATGAGCACTCTCGATCTCCAGAATAACTGTCTGCAAAACGAAGAAAAGAAATTAGAGTACAAAAGAAAGCAAAACATAAGGAAAAGAACGAACAATAGTTGTACTTACCTAGAGAGAAAGACCAATAATGTTATTTAATAGGGTGCTGTTGTTTATTGTCTCAAGGGTCGTACCCTCATCTTTAGAACAAAGAGGACCGGGGAAAGGGACTATTTCCTTGGTGTTTACAAGAAGATTACGATCCATTGGGATTGCAATAGTCATGAAGCCCCCTTCCAACCTCACTTCGAGTTGTATGAGTCCCTCATCAATCATCCTCAACTCGTCCATATCCATGTTGGAGTCAGACCCAACGTCCTACTCAGCGACGACCTTACTTTTGTCATCAACTACAGAAAGGACATCCACTACGGCCCTAGAAAACGAGGCCTCTTCTTGCCTCAAAAGTGCAAGGTCGTCATTGTGCACCTCGTCCTCGACCGTGTCCTCAGTGGGACGCATTGATGCACTCATGCTCATATCCTCCTAGTGCGGGACCTCGAGACCTGCCTCGAGGCTCTCTCTAACATGCACCGTGTCCCTCTCTCGAAGAACAAATTCACAATCCTCCAAATCGATGGCTACCGGCCTTTCTCCCCTTGCATCCACCGCTCTCCTCTTATGAGGCATTAGACCACCATAATCAGGAGAGACGTCATCCTCATCAACTAGTAAAAGGATTTGAGGAGTAAAAGCAGCAAATGGAATGGAAACGGGCTCTCAGTCTACGACAGCTGAGGTTGGGACCGGTACAGAAGACATTGTAGTCGCAACAGGGTTAGAAGCTAAAAGCACAGTAGCGTTCCTTTGAAAATAGGGAACCGATGCCCGACTCCTCCAAGAAGATCCCCTGCCTGAGAAAAACACACAACGTCAAATTAGCAAAATGAATTCACACACAACGGGAAGTGGAACGGCCAAGATCAAAGAAAGAAATTACCTGTCAAAGGAAGAGCAGGTTTGAATCTCTTGAAAAAACTCGGTCAATCATGAATTCCTACGATACGGGGGAGAAGTCGCTCGACCCAGTAAGAGATATGAGCAATCAAATGATAAGGTTGGCTATTGGCTGCAAGAGAGGAAAGTGAGAAATAAGAATTAGAACCGAACAAATGCAGAAAGAAACAAGGCACTCACGAGTGTAGTTCCAAGCCTAAGGAAAGCCATTGGCCACGACGTCCTCAGTTCTAATGAAGAAGAAGTTAAGTCAGAACTGACGATTGGCCTTGTCGTCCATCTTCACTAACAAACATTTTCCTCCTCGGTGGTGAAGGTTCACCATAGTTCCCCTATAGAATCTAGGTGCGAATAGATGTACTAGTGCCGCAACATCAGTTCGACCTCGGCCAGCTCGACAAACTTAGTCAGCATCTTGATGACCTTGTAGATATACGACACAAACCGAGCAGGGCAGATGCCATAGTGACAACAAAATTCTTCCACCAATGAAGAAAGGGGGAAAAATATCCGATGAGGAAGGGGTAGGCTTAAAAAGCACAGTACCCGGGGCGATGAACCTGTACCATGTCTCACCAGTCGGGATCAGTTCGACATGGTTTGGAAAGCTGAATTTGGCCTTGAGTTCCACCAATTTCTTAGGCATCATCATTGATTGAAAGACTTCAGGTGCAACGTCAGGTACTTTGGTGAGCTCGAACCTAGAGTTAGTATTATTTCCTCCACCGATGGGAATGCGTCATCCTTAAAAATGGCGGAAATGCTCTCTCCATGGGAGGGGAACATCACTACCAAGGGAGCAACACGACTCCCTTCGCTAGCGTCAGAAGGTACGTTTGACATGATTCAAGGTAGTGAAAGAAAGTAATAGATGCGAGAGAATAAAAAATGGTATAGGTCAATGAAACAGAGAAAGGAGATTCAGAGAAGAAGAAAGCATGAAAGAAGGTTGGTTCTTCGAAACGTTAGAGGAATGAAATTTTAAAACCATGTCCAAGAATCCCTATTTATAGAATTCATGGCACCAAAACCAAAAAATGGCTCGTCATAATTGGCACCGGAATCGAAACGGCAGGTCTAATCAAGGTTCACACATGAAACGAGGCTACGTATTGGGAATTGTATCATAATGACACATGATGTCATGACGTCATTCTAACCCTTGGACAGGATAACTCCAACAAATTACTCGGGAAATTTGAAGTATCTGAAATGTGAGGCTCACGGAGGGCCACAACAACCACAACCCGTATAGTCCGCTTGATAAGCTAGAACACAAATGACATTATCTTCTAATCGAACTTGCACACGAAGTCGACCTCAATAAGAGGAGGGACTAACTGTATGGATCAAATCATTATCTCTAATATGCTTAAGTCATGATGGCATTAATAAGGCATTCACAGGCCTCCATGTATCACCAATGCAACTCTAATAGGAATCTTCCCAAGGTTGAAATGGCTCTACAAACAATGAAGCTTACGATCAAGAAGTCAGCAAGGATTAAGGTCGAGGAGTCATCAAAGATCAAGGTCGAGGTCGAACATTCTTGACAGAGTTATAACGACTAGTTTCAAAATAATATATTAGAGAGAATATTTTAGTGGATATTCTTTGCACTTGTAATATTCGGGTTTCTAGGAACATGTTCCCTATAAATAAAAAAAGATACAAAGATAGAAGACATGAGATATTCATTTTGTAAAAAGCACATTAACTTTATAGAGAGAATCTGAATATATTGCAAGCATACAAAAACAACCTTTTTACTAAGATTCTTGTCTAGCATTTTCATCGGATCCAAGATCAACCTAAGTGTTCAAATATCAATCATTCATCATTGTCAGAAAGAATAACCAATGATCTCATCCGTTTTCGGGTGACTCGCATATTTTATTTACTTAAATATCATTTACTGCTATTTAGTGCCATATTACATCTTCTTAGACAATTGACTATTGTTATCATTGCTGATATTCATTACTATCCGGATGAAATATACTAGTTATTTTATCTTGATAATGGTAGTTTTGTCTTTTGGATATTATTTTTAACTAAGATGAATCCTCTTTTATACAAATTTAATTGGTCGAGCCAAAATCTATATTTTTGGTCAAACATAGCTTAGTGGTTGAGTTGGTGTCACGACCTCGGTTCGCCCTCCGTGAACCATGGTGACTGCACCTAGTCTCTACGACTAGGTAAGCCTAAATTGCGGAAGATAACCAAAATTTGCAGAAGTAAAACAATTTAAAAGCAGAAATAAGGCAATAACAGTGTTTAAATGTGCCTCTCAGCATGCACCATATATAAATCTCAAAACCAATATCCAAATCCAAGACCTAGAAACCCACAAATCACAAGCTAAGAAAAAGAAATACTACATAACTCTAACTCCAAAATTTGTCTAATAAGAACAGAAAGTATAGAAGGGCTAAATACTAAAAGGCAGGAATAGAAAGGGACTCCTCGGTCTGTGGATGCGGCAGATGTACCTCGAAGTCTCTAAGTAGTCGCCTCCCTCAAGGATGGTAGGCCTGAGTAGAAGTACCTGGATCTGCACATGAAAAATATGCGTAGAAGGGGCATGAGTACATCACATTGGTACTTAGTAAGTGCCAAGCCTAACCTCGGTCGGGTAGTGACGAGGAAGGTCAGGACCTTACTGAGGTTAAATACAATATAAGGGTTAATAGTGTGGAATAAAATAGCATAAATAAGTGCAACAGTAAGAAATAACATAGAATTGACAGAACAACAACAACTAGAACAGAGACAAAACAAGCCACGGAAAGAAATACATCTCAACACAGAGATAACAACCGGGGCACCTTCCAGGATACCGTCCTGTAGTCCCAATTACAACTGTCCAATGGATCTCCCAGGATACCGTCCCATAGTCCATCATATATATGTCCAAAGGATCTCCCAGGATCCCGTCCCGTAGTCCAACTATCAATGCGCAGGGATCTACCGGAATCCCTATCCGTAGTCCCAAATGTAAATACCCAGTACTGGGGGAATCTACCGGCTGCATTCCCATAGTTCAATATAACTGTGCAGGGGGATCTATCGAGAATCTAACCCGCAGTCCTAAAGTAAATGTGCAGGGGGATCTATCAGAAATCTAACCTGCAGTCCCAAAGTAAACAGACACAAGGAGCTACCGCAATCCCACATTCGTAGTCCCAATGTAAATACACAGCAACAGCAAGAAAATATTTAGAGAAGGGAAATTTCATATTAAGGCAACAAATAATTCTAGCCTAGCATGCTGCACAGAGTTCAGGTAAACAGATTGAACAATTAAAGCAATTAAATCACTTAGACATGCTTTCTTAAGATAATAACAGGCTTAATAGTACAAGTAATAAAAGCAGGAGAAGGAACATACTGATAAGTACTTAAAGAAAACCGAATTTCCAACAATTTGCACAAGTACGCACCTGTCACCTCACGTACAAGGCATTTCAATTACCATACTGATAAGTACTTAAAGAAAATCGGATTTCCAATAGTTTGCACAAGTACGCACTCGTTACCTCACGTACAAGGCATTTCAATTACCAAATATATCAATCCTAAGGGGAAGATCCTCCACACAAGTTTAGACAAGCCACTTACCTCGAACCGGCTCAAAATCAACCCGACATCACGTCTTTGTTATGAGTACTCGACTCCAAATGGCTCAAATCTATTCAATTCATTTGCATAATATAAATAACACTTCAAGTAACGTATTCTACAATTAAATTCTAAGCTAATATGTGAAATTGTGTAAAATGACCATAACGCCCCTCAGTCCCACGTCTTGGAATCGGTGAAATTTATATTTTCAGAAACTTCATACTATCACGAGTCTATACGCAACAAGAACACTGAAATCGGAGTCCAAATGGCCCCTCAAATCCTCATTTAAAGGCCTCTTAAACTCAAGTCCTTATTACCCATTTTTTCTCAAATTTCACACCATTAATTAGGTCTTTAATCAAATAAAAACGAGTTATGAAGTCAATAATGTTACCTCAAAGTGATTCCCCTTGAATCCCTCTTCAACCCTCTTCAAAAAGCTTCAAAATTGCCAAATAATGGAGGAACCTAGGCTAAAATTCGTGAAATAAACCTTTAAATACATTTTGCCCTGGCATTTAATTGCTTCTTCGCGAACACAGTCAAAGCCTCGCAATCGCGAAACACAAAAATGATGTTGACCAAAAGTTCTCTTACGCGAACGCGACAAGGCCCTCGCGAACGCAATGCTTTACCCGTCTAACCTTCGCGAACGCGTTCCTCTCATCGCAAACGCGATAAGTAAATTTTACTGGGTCAAATTTCCTCCTTCGTGAATGCGGTTCACAAGTATCCAGCCCTTCGCGAACGCGGATCTCCCATCGCGAACGCGAAGGATTAATATTTTCCTTGCTCAAATGACTTTTCGCGAACGTGTGGTTCTACTAGCGAACGCGAAAAGTAAAATTCCTCTGCAACAGCTGAACAAAATCTGCAACTTTTTAACAACTTAAAATGATCCGTTGAGCATCCGAAACACACCCGAGGCCCCCGGTACCTCAACCAGAGGCACCAACATATCCTAAAACCTTATTCAAACTCGTACGAATCTTCAAAACACCCCAAACAACATCAATTCAACCAAAACACATCGGATACAAGCCTAAGTCTTCCAAAATCTTCCGAATCACGCTTTTGATCAAAAACCCAACCAAACCACCTCCGAATGACCTGAAAATTTGCACACACATCCCAAATGATATAACAGAACTATTGCAATTGTCAGAATTCTATTCCAACCCTCGGATCAAAATCTCACTATCGAACCGGAAACTTCAAAAATTCAACTTTCGCATTTCAAGCCTAAATTAGCTACGGACCTCCAAAACACAATCCAAACACGCCCCTAAGCCCAAAATCACCTAACGGAGCTAATGAAACCATCAGATTTCCATTCAGAGGCCGTCTTCACATTGTTCCAACTACGGTCAACTTTCCAACACTTAAGCTCTTATTTAGGGACAAAGTTTCCCTAAACTCTCCGAAACTTAAAATCGAACATCCCGGCAAATCAAAATAGCAGAAATAAACTTGGGGAAAGCAGTTAATAAGGGATCGGGGCAGTATTCTTTAGACGACCGGCCGGGACGTCACATCCTCCTACACTTAAACATTCATTCGTCCTCGAACGAGCATAGAAACATACCTGAAGTAGTGAAAAGATGAGGGTAGCGGTTGCACATATCCTGCTCGGTCTCCCAGGTCGCCTCCTCGACCGGCTGACCCCGCCACTGAACCTTCACTGAGGCAATGTTCTTTGACCTTAACTTTCTGACCTGCCTGTCCAATATTGCCACTGGCTCCTCATTATAGGATAGATCCTAGCCCAACTGGACTGAACTAAAATCCAACACGTGTGGCAGATCACCGTGTACCTCTGGAGCATCGAAACATGAAAAAAACCCGGATGAACTCCTACCAAGATGGGTGGTAAGGCAAGCTCATAAGCAACCTCCCCAACAAGCCTCAATATCTCAAAAGGTCCAATAAACCTCAGACTCAACTTCCCTTTCTTCCCAATTCTCATAACGCCCTTCATAGGCGAAACCCGAAGTAGAACTTGCTCTCCAACCATATAGGAAACATCATGAACCTTCCGGTCCGCGTAACTCTTCTGTCTAGATTGGGCTGTACGGAGTCTATCCTGAATCACCTTAACCTTCTCCAAAGCATCCTGAACTAAGTCTGTGCCCAATAGCCTAGCCTCACCCGGCTCAAACCAACCCACCAGAGATCTACACCGCCTCCCATATAAAGCCTCATACGGTGCCATCTGAATGCTGGACTAATAACTATTGTTGTAAGCAAACTCCATCAATGGCAAGAACTGATCCCATGACCCTCCAAACTCAATCACACACGCATGGAGCATATCCTCAAGAATCTGAATTGTGCGCTCGGACTATCTGTCCGTCTGAGGGTGAAATGTTGTACTCAACTCCACCCAAGTACCCAACTCATGTTGAATGGCTCTCCAGAATTATGATGTGAACTGAGTACCTCTATCTAAAATGATCGACGCTGGAATACCATGCAGACGAACAATCTCCCAAATATAAATCTCCGCCAACCACTCCAAAAAATAAGTAGTACACATAGGAATGAAACGAGCGGGCTTGGTCAGTCGATCCACAATCACCCAAATAGCATCAAACTTTCTCAAAGTCCGTGGGAGCCCAACTACAAAGTCCATGGTGATTCGCTCCTACTTTCACTCTAGGATTTCAATCTACTGAAGCCACCCACCTAGTTCCTGGTGCTCATACTTCACCTGTTGACAGTTGAGGCACCGAGCTACGAATCCAACTATATTTTTCTTCATCCGCCTCCACCAATAGTGCTGCCTCAAATCCTGGTACATCTTCGCGGCACCCGGATGAATGGAATACCGCGAACTATGGACCTCCTCTAGAATCAACTCTCGCAGCCCATCAACATTGGGTACACAAATCCGACCTTGCATCCTTAATACTCCACCATTACCAATAGTCAAATCTCTGGCATCACCTTGCTGAACCTTATCCTTGAGGACAAGCAAATGAGGGTCATCATACTGCCACTCCCTAATACGATCAAATAAGGAAGACCAAGAAACCACGCAAGCTAGAACCCGACTAGGCTCCGAAAGATCCAATATCACAAACTGGCTACCTAAGGCCTATACATCCATTGCCATAGGCCTCTCTGATGTTGGTAAATAAGCCAAACTCCCCAAACTCTCCGCCTGGCGACTCAAGGCATCAACCACTACATTGGCCTTGCCCGGGTGATACAAAATGGTGACGTCATAATCCTTCAGCAATTCCAACCACCTCTTCTGGCGCAAATTTAGATCCTTTTGCTAGAACAAATGCTGCAAGCTCCGATAGTCAGTATAAATCTCACAGGGAACCCCGTATAAATAATGATGCCAAAACTTCAGGGCGTGAACAATGGCAGCTAACTCAAGGTCGTGAACAGGGTAATTCTTCTCATATATCTTCAACTATCTGGATGCATAGGCAATCACCCTACCGTCCTGCATCAACACCGCTCCGAGGACAATCCTCGAGGCATCATAATAGACCATATAAGACCCCGAACCTGTAGGCAATATCAAAACTGGAACTGTAGTCAAAGCTGTCTTGAGCTTCTAAAAGCTCGCCTCACACTCCTCCGTCCACTGAAATGGAGCACCCTTCTGGGTCAACCTAGTCATAGGGGCTGCAATCGATGAAAGCCCTCCACAAAATGACGATAGTAGCCCACCAAGCCAAGGAGACTACGGATCTCTGTAGTTGAGGATGGTCTGGTCCAACTCTGTACGACCTCTATCTTCTTCGGATCCACCTGAATACCCTCACTCGATACCATGTGGCCTAAGAATGCCACTGAATCCAACCAAAATTCACATTTCGAGAACTTAGCATATAACTTCTTCTCTTTCAGAGCCTGGAGCACTGTCCTCATGTGCTGCTCATGATCTTCCTGACTCCGGGAATACACCAGAATGACATCAATAAAGACAATAATGAATGAATCAAGATACGGCCAGAATACACTGTGCATCAAATGCATAAAGGCTGCTGGGGCATTGGTCAGTCCAAATGACATGACGAGGAACTCGTAATGACCATACCGAGACCGAAAAGCAGTCTTCAGGATATTTGGCTCTCGAATCTTCCATTGATGGTAACCTGAGTGTAGACATGTGATTATTGACCCTCCCCAAGATTTTTCATATTTTAGCGCGTAAACATTTAATTTAGGCATAATATAGACATTTTAAGTAATTTTGACTTTTTTACTTTATTTTATTACAAGAAAAACAAAAAATCACAAAAATAGGTTCATTAATGTTTTGTAGTCATTTTTAATCTAAAAAAATCTTTAAAAAATAATGCAAAAATAGTATCGTATTTTTATTTTAATATGATATTTGAAAATACCAAAAATAGATTTGTTTTAATGGTTAGTTTTATTTCAATAATTATTTGAATAGTAGGATTAATTAATAAATGGGCCCGTATTTTTAATCTCATTCGTAGCGAAAGAATAGAGCTTGGGCTCGAGCAACCCATATTTAGGCCTAATTTTGGACATAGCCCACAATTGCCAAGCCCATAATTCCTAGGACCATACCCCTTAACCTAAAGCCCTACCCAAAACCTAGACTATAAAAATAAAAAGGAACGAAAAGAACGGGGGAATGGACAAAAAAAAAGCAGAACAAAAAGATGCGCCTGATCGATAACAAAAGAACGAAATAAAACGCTGAAAAATTGAACGAAAAGAGAACGGAAAGAACAAAAGGAACGAAGAAGGAACGAAGAGAATGAATGGGGGATTAACAAAGAGAAAGGCTGAAAACGAAAAGGACGAGTAAAAATAACAAAAAGAACGGACAAAAAGCTAAAGAAAAAGGCTGTGCAGCCTTGACACCCACGAGACCCCCCCTTAAGGTCATCGTCTTCAGCCCCCCTAACGTTTTCTTCTTCAACCAGAAAAACCCCACCCCAAAACAACCCTCCACTCCCCGTCTCCCTACCAGCGGCGACTCGCCGGAACACACAGACGAGGACCCTCATCCCAACGACCAATCAAAACCAGTCACCAACGTCCACCAGTTCCATCGACGACCTCCCTTCAGCAAAGCTGTCGGAACAAGCACACACACGCACATAGCTGCAACGGGAGGGCAACAGCAGTGAAAGCAGCAGGAGTGAAAGGGAGATGACGAGTGGCGTTCAAAAAATCGATGAAACAGTAGTCTCGACATAGGTTCGTCCGAGCTATACGTTTGCAAATCCGAAGTGCCGATACAAGGTCTGTCGTTGAATGTTGTCACGTTTCCGGCGAAGTTTCCGACGAAGCTTCGATGTCGAA
Organism: Nicotiana tabacum; assembly: GCF_000715075.1. NCBI lineage: Eukaryota > Viridiplantae > Streptophyta > Magnoliopsida > Solanales > Solanaceae > Nicotiana > Nicotiana tabacum. The sequence continues at coordinate 88,074,295 of NC_134084.1, forward strand.
GCTCTAACTCATAGATTCAGTTTTTTAGGTCCCTTGGATCCTTCTCTATTTTTGTACGTGTTGACTTTGATCATCAATAAAATTTGTTCGACAATTAGATTTTCTAGTGTTGAGATTTGAAGCAATTTTTTTTAAAAAAAACTTCAGTTTCGGAGATTGATTTTGAAGCTGCGTAGCCTAGTTTCGCTGCTAGAATTTCGTTGGTTTGAGTCCATTTCGGAACTCGCTTGTGAGATCTGCTCGGAGCCAGTCGTTGAAGTCTCGAGGTCGTTTCATCGAGGGCTGGTCACTGTTCAATTTTCGTGCAAATTTCCATCGGAGCTTGCCGTTGCAGTTTTGTTTGGCTACAGTGAAAGGTCTGTTTTGATTCATCTCATTTACATGACTTTAAAGTTTCATGTGTTTTGGCTAAAATTTCTCTTTGGTTTCATAATCATACTTTCTCGTTGTTGTTTATAAAATGTTGTCTGGCATGGATTAAGTTGCTAAAATATTTGTTTAAATTGAAGCTCAAAACCACTAAAATAAAAAAAAAGGCGCGTGTAATTGAGCAAGATATATATACGTGATATTAGTTGTTATTTCCAATTTACTTTGTGTGGTATTGAAGTTTAGTCATAAGTTTCCTTCCCTCTATTTCGTGACTTTGTATGGTTCCTTCTGTTTTGATTGTTGTTTGTCTTAATAGGTGTTTATACTTGTTCAACGATTTTATCAATTTTAATTCCTCAAAGTATTTGGTCCGATTGATTCACATGTTAATGGGCTGTGATGGATATGCTGATTTGAGCATTAAATGGGTTGAAATTTCAGTTGGATTAGAGGGGTGGAATTTTGTTCACTTAATTATTTTAACTCTTTATGAATCAAAGCACGCTGTTTAGCGAATTTTCCATGGCTTTCACGAGTGTTATAATTTAGATTAAAAAAATGAAAAAATGAACTTCGTATTTTACCTTAGGCACATTAGTTATATTATTATCATGGCTATTAAAACCCGGGGGTGCATTTCATGTGACTCGGTTCTAATTTCTAATAAGGTTAAATAGAGTGTGTTGTGAACTAGGGGTGCATTTCATATGGCGTGGCTTGCAATATATTTTTAATAACCTTGAATTAATTTTTTAAATAAGTAAAAGCGGTTTTCAAAAGCTAAAATGCACATAGGTCTAAAAGTGTTTTAAAATCAGATAATTAAGACAAATTGTAACAGTTGAGCAACCGTGCTAGAACCACGGAACTCGGGAATGCCTAACACCTTCTCCCGGGTTAACAGAATTCCTTACTCGAATTTCTGGTTCGCGGACTGTTAAACAGAGTCATATTTTCCTCGATTCAGGATTCAACCGGTGACTTGGGACACCATAAATCTCCCAAGTGGCGACTCTGAATTTCTTAAAATAAATCCCGTTTCGGTTGTCCTTTAATTGGAAAAACTTCTTTATATGCCCCTTTTCCGGGGTGTAGTAAAAAAGGGAGGTGTGACAGCTCTGGCGACTCTGCTGGGGATCGAACCCAGAATCTCTGGTTCAGGGTTCAAGAATTTGAGCTTAGAATAATTGTTATAGTTGGCTTTATCCATTATCTGAATTTGTTACATGATTTGGGCCTAATGTGCTAATAGATTGCTTTTACCGCTTTGATATTTTGTGAACTGTATAAACCCAGGTTTTTAAACGTAGAAAAACACAGCCTCATGCCGGATACCTAGTAGGAACGTTTGTCTGCATCACATGCATTTGACTTAGGGAACTCAACACAGGGGTTGGGTCCGTCTAGGACAGGTTCACCCAAAATAATAGACCATCTTGATGCATCCTATGTGCTACATGTTGCATTTCTTCAAAGGTAAAAGGGTCATTTGGCAGACCAATGATAGTTGAGGGTAAATGAAGAAATGAAAAAAAAACATTGAAAAAGAAAGAAGAAAAAAGACAAAGAGAGAGGTTGAAGTGCGGGGATGAAGTGAGTAGGGCCCAGTTATATTTTTGTTCCATTTTATTAAGAAAAAGAGCATGGAAACTTCAAAAAGATTTTGCAATCTTTATTATATTTCACAAATCGAAGAAAAAAAGAAAATCCAAAAAGATTTTGCATGTTTCGTCATTTTTCAAGAAAAAGTAAGAAAAAATGTGATTTCTATGAATTAGTGGGTTTTTTATTATTCTCGGCCGTATCCAATTTGCCCGAACTACGCGAACCTGATTCTCGCCTCTCGGGGTGGGATACGTAGGCAACCCACATAGGGTCCGGTCTTCCTAGTAAATCTTAGGTTGTTGGCTTTGCGGGGTCATAGCCAAATTTTGCACTTCTAGCCACCTTTTGGCCAAATAAGTCATTTTGCAAAAATAGCTTCAATCATGTCTTGCATGTGCCTAGTAGGAAATGTTATTGTGTCACATAGTGTTGGTTTAAGTTTTCTCATACAGGCGTGGATCCACTTACCGGAGTTTGAGCATGACAGATACCCCAGGACCACCGCATTCAGGAGTTGCTTAAGGAGATTTGTTTTATGTTTATGTTTTGAGTTTGTTCCTCACTTTATGTCGTCTTTTACTTTCTACTTTTGTACAGTAATGTCAAGTCTTTTTTTATTATTGTTATTTTCTGTTTTATATTTGAAAAAATGTGTTGTAACTCAAAAATCCAAAAAAAAAATGTTGCATTTTTATATTTTCGTTATAAGTTTTCTTTAGAATACTAATTCTAGAAATGAAAAAAAAACTTGAGGTTGTTTCTCCTTTAGGCAATTAATATCTAAGACTTAAAATGAATTATTTTATGTTTCCTTTAGTATATTAGGACCAAAATTCAAAACAAAAAAGAGAGAATTTTATTTTAGTACTTCTTTAAAAGCTTTCTTTAAAGTATTAATTCCAAAATCCAATAAGATTTTCTTTTGAGGTGTTTCTTTGGGGAAATTAATGAAGGATGAAAAAAATTCTTTTTATATTCATTAGAACTTTAGGATATTGTACATAGAAAAAAAAAGCATACTTTATCTTTTGTTTATCGTTAGAATTTTTCCTTTAGGCAATCAAAATTGAAATCTAAAAACATTTTGTTTTACCTTTTTCACTGCTTGCTTCGAAATCTTGCGTTAGGATATCAAATGAAAATTCAAAATATTTTTCCGTGGTATATTCTTTCGATCTTCTTCCTAAAAAAAAGAGAGCATCAAAAAAAAAATATTTTTGTTTTCTCTTCTAGGATTTTCCTTAATAATTTCCCATGGAATGTTTGTTTCAAAAAAAAAATCAAAATATATGCTCATTAAACTTGAGTTTAGAATAGGTTATAGAACATTAAGTCTAGAAAATTAAAAAAAAAGGAGATTTGTTTCTTTTATTTCCCTTTTCTCGTCAGAGTCATTAAGGTAGAAACAGAGAACGTCAGTTTGTTTTCTTTATTCCTGATCTTCCCGAACTACGCAAAGATCTGATTCATGCGACGTCATGATACGTAGGCAACCTACATAGGGTTCGATCGAATCATTTTTTTTATTTTTTTTAAAAAGAAAAGAAAAAAAGAGGAAAAAAAAGAGAAAAAGATGGTGAAATTATGGGAGGTGAGAATTGAGAGGGAAGAAAAGAGCGATAATCAGAAAGAAAAGGGAAGGAAAATGAGCGAGCTAAGATGTGCTAGAAAGGCAAAGAAAAGAGAGGTTGAAATGAACAAATTGGGATGATGCCAACTGATCTTTGTACCCTCGAAGTCATTTTAGAACCAATAATTGTGGCTAGGTGCACTGCACATAAAGTGAGATTATCTTATGCTAAATGCCCTAACACTAACGTGATTGCTTTATTTTGTTATATTCATATCAGAAGGGTGGTTGGTTTGTGGTTTTAAAGTGGTAGCTCTTCTCTACAACATAAGGTCAAAAGGCAATGGCAGACAACAACATAACTGAGTTGGTTAATATAGGTGCCCAAAAGCAATTGGTTGAACAGGACAATGGGTTGGTTGAAGAGGTGAGGATATTAAGACAACACATGGCGGACATGTATCAGGCTTGGATGACTGGGAAGGCGCCACCCCCGCCACCACCTAGCTTCCTAAATGCTACCCTTACCCAAACACCGGTCACAGTGCCAGATGATCCCCCGTCCTCTCCAGATTCACCCGCTTACCATGGCTTTCCCAACCACCCTAGTAGCTCCGTCACTCATTTTCCAATTACCTTCCCCAAAAATTTCCCTCCTGTCTTATCCACCATCCCTAATAATAAACACCCACTCAAAGCTCACGATGCCCAATATTACCCCTCAGAGGTTGCCCACAAAGTTCCCAACTCATACAAATAGAGCCCTCGGGATAAGTCGCATGTTGAAAATGAAAGGTTCACAGGAAAAGAAAGGAAAGATGGGATACCCAGGAGGCTGAAAGGCATAGAACAATCCTTGAAAAACAAACAAGGAAGGGAAGACCAAGGTAGTATGACTTACAAAGAACTGTCTGTGTCCCCTGACGTTCGCCTGCTCGCAGGGTTCAAAATGCCAAAATTTAACTTGTATGATGGGTGTGGAGATCCGGTAGCCCACCTTAGGGTTTATTGCAATGAAATGAGAAGTGTTGGAGCGAAAGATAACCTGTTTATGGCATATTTCAGTAAGAGCCTGACAAGGGCAGCTTTGGACTGGTATAATTGTCAAGATGTTGGTAATTGGCCTACATTGGGTGACATGGCTCAAGATTTTGTTCGATACTTTCAATATAGATCGGGTGTTACCCCAGACCGCTCCTCCCTATCTAAAATGGAAAAGAAGCCGGAGGAAAGCTTTAGGGAGTTTGGGCTCAGATGGAGGGAGCAAGATGCTCGAGTCAATACCCCGATTGGTGAAGAAGAAATGGTCGAGCTTTTCCTACAAGCCCAGCGGCCTACCTACTTCAGTCATTTGATCTCGGCCCTGGGGAAGCCTTTCAAATATGTGTTAAAAAAGGGGAGCTAGTGGAAGAGGGAATCAAGTCAGGCAAAATCATGAGTTGTTCGAAAGACATTCAGAACATCCCAGTAAGCTTGGGTGGAAGAAAGAGAAACAGAAAAGATGATCCGATGGGCTTTCCCGATCAACATTTCCCGCCTCGACATCGTCCCCATGGATATCCTGATGCGTCACATGATCCTCCCTAATGCCACTTCTCTCCACGGACCTCCCAAAATCGTACATCACTCTCTCAGTACCCAGCTCCACAAAATGCCTATCCACCCCCACGAGCCTATCAAAAACCCCCTGGATCAGGTTTCCGACCCAATCAAGCATTTAAGAATGAGAGGTTGCTGAAAAAAAGGCTTTCACCCCATTGGGAGTGTCATACGCTAGTTTGTTCCAAAAGTTGAAGCAATTGGACATGTTGAAGCCGATCCAGATAAAAATGTCAAACCCTCTTCCATAGAAGTTTGATTTTTCTCAAAGGTGCGCATATTGCTCAGATGCCCCGGGGCATGACATAGAGAAGTGATGGAATCTGAAGAAAGCAATTCAGAAGCTTATTGATGCAGGTGACATTATCGTGCAAAATCCAGATGCAGCAGACACTAGCCAAAGTCCATCATCTGAGACGCATATGGTGAGTATGATTTGTTTTGAAAAGGAATATGAAAATTCTTCTGAGATCCTCGAAGGCCCACGCGCTACAAAGTTTTCAATGCTATCAGAGGTTGATATTAAGAACGAGCCAGCAAAAGGAACCCAAAATCAATTTGTTAAGAACAATGTGATGCAAGTTTGTGAAGGTCCTAGTAATGTTGATGTAGAATTCAGTGGCTAAGATGCCGAGCTTGGCAATTGGAAAGACGCTCCTGTCTTGGTTAGCCAGGGAGGAGTTTTGGTGGTATATTTTGTTGTCATTTCTGTTGTCTGGATTATTTCAGGGTTGTAATCCAGATATTGTCTTGTGACTCAAACCCTTCTATCCTCTTATTTTGCCTAGTTTGTTTAGTCTAGTAGCCTGCTTAGTGTTGTCTAGGTTTGTTCTAGGTTTGTAGCCCCAGTTTAGTTTGTTTGTTTTGTGGTCCAAACCCGGTCACCATCTATCTAATGCAATTTTCCGTTTTCTGTGATTTCTAGTCATTTTCGTTTAGTTCTCTTTTCTTTTATAGTTCTTTTCCTGTTTACTCTAGTGACGTGACATGCACACGTAATTCTCAGCCTGGTTTTAAAAGACAGTTTAATCACGAAGCAATGAAACAATGTTAAAGATGTAGGGACATTTGAGGGAAATAAGTAAAGGCATTTTGAGATCACTTCAAGCCCGAATTGTGTGAAACTGGGGTAGATAGAACATAAAGAACCCCTATTGAAATGCATCATGCCGCATCAATTTGAAGATAAAAGCAAGTTTGCCCCAAATTTGTAGGGGGCCGTTCGCGGTAATGAGAGTGGGAGTGTTGTCCAATGGTACTTTGTATATAACAAATGTAGAAGGCGAATGTGTGGGTACATTCATCAAGTCTGGCGCAACCAAAAGATGTTACGAATGTTTTCCTTGATTTGTTTAATTGTGTTGTTTGTACTTGGCAGGTTTAAAAGGTTGGAATGACGAAGGCATTTTGTTCCTCTATCTAAATACTTTATCCCTCGTCACCCCTTTTGAGCCTTATTTATTTTCCTTCATACCCCTCTTTCGGAGTTAGTAGCGAATATCAGAAACACAAGCATGAAAGATAAGAAAAGGAAGAAAGAAAGAGAGAAAGAAAGAAAATGAAAGAGAGAGAAAGAAAGAAAAAGAAGAAAAAAAAAAGAAAATAGAAGGAAAGAGAAAAGAAGAAGAAAAACAATAAAAAGAAAAAGAGAAAAGCAAAAGAGAAAAGAAGAAAAAGAAAAAAAGAGGAAAAGAAGAAAGAAAAAACAACAAAACAACAAAAAGAGAAAAAGGAAGAAAGAAAAGAAAAGAAAAGAAGAAAAAGAAAAGAAAAATCACAACAACAGAGCAATTTCTATGTCATGAACTACGTTCGACCTAATTCCTTTTAAGGATACGTAGGCTGCCTCACTGTTCGGTCTCATCAAAATAAAAATCCAAAAGTCCCCAAGCAAGAAACTGGGGAAGAAGTTGTGGTTGTTGTAAGAAATATGATTCCGAAAGTTGTAATTTTGAACCCATGAGTATTGTTTTTGAGCCTTTGATATCCTTTCTTTTTTTAACCCTATCCAAAAGCCCACGTTACGGTCCAAAGAAAGACCTTCCGATCAGTCTTCGAGGAATGCCAAGTCAAGCAAGGAGAGGTAATTCATATCAGGGGCAATACTCTGGCCCAAGCAGAAAAATAATGAAAATAAGAGAGTCTTATTGGTGAAAACCCTCATGGGCACCGTAGGGCAACGGGAGCTGAGAGAAATCCAAAAACGAGAGAGTCTTATTGGTGAAAACCCTCGCGGGCACCGTAAGGCGACGGTAAGTGGAGAGAAAGAATCAAAAATGAGAGAGGTTTGATGGTGAAAACCCTTCGGGCACCACAGGTCGAATAAGGATTGTGAATCAGATTGGATAAGCGGAGCATTGAAGTCCAGTTTCACGATTTAGGGGTATAATAGGAGTTGAACATCAGACTTGCTCAATAGAATAGGCCACAGGTGCATGTCATGGTCATTAGAGTTGGTATCCACATTTGATAGGTTTCTACTTTGTAGTTTTCTTGTTAGGAATCATTTCATTCCTTTGTCCTTTACTCTGTTCCTTTTGTCTTGTTTACTTCCTCTTTCTGAGTCGGTTTGGTCAGAACAAGTGAGAAATGACTTCAAAATTTGCCGCCAGCTTTCCAATTGCACAAAACGGGATCTGGCCAGTACATCAAAGTGGCATAAGTTAGGAAAGAACAACAAGCGCACTGAGTTGGTAGCAATCAACATATTTTGGGGTCCTTGAGAAATACAAAGGTTTGGTATGTTTCAATTCGTGAACAGTGCAACAGATAGAGGATGTTGGGTAAATGGGTCAAAGGTATTCTCTGTGATGAGATCAACAAAGAAAATGGTTAACCAGTGACAAGCAAGGTCTTCCAAGTAGAAATCAAAGTTATCGTGACAAATGAGGAAACAATAGACTTCAAGGCCAAGGCAATGATTTAAATCAGGAAAGAACAGCATGCGCACTAAGTGGATGGAAATTAATGTGCTTTGGAATTCATGATAAACACAAAGGTGCAGTACACGTCAATACAAGAGCACGATGTAACAGATGGAGGGTGTTAGGTGGACAGATCAAAGGTATTTTTGGTAAAACACAAAGGTTGGTAAATGTCAGTTCATGAGCAATGCAATAGATAAAGGGAATTGGGTCTGAACGGAGAAGGGGTATTTTCTGTGACAAGGATGGCAGAGAAAGTGGCTAGTCCATAAGCAAGCAAGGTCCTCGAGGGGAAATCAGTTATCATGAGAAGTGAAAGAGCAATCGTCCTCAAAGTCAAGGTCACAAACCAACCACCACATTTTAAACTGACAAAATTTTTCTTTGATTAAAACAGGGGCAGGAGATTTCGGTTGTTTCGGAGAAACCTTCCGTGGAGAAAGGCAGTCACCAAACAGGTTTGATTTTGATTTTCAGGACCCTCATAGAAAATGGGACCTAGTTTAAATTTCATAAATAGCATAATCTAGCATAAATGTATCCCAAAAGAATATAAGTTAGCTTAGAAGTTTGCATGTTCGAGAGAGGATTCAATTAGGAGTTTCCAGGACCCCCCTGAATAATGGGACTTAACTTTAAGATTTTGATTAGATAACAACATTTAGCGTAAACTCTGTTGTAGGGTAGTATAATTCAGACCTGAAAGTTGTCACCCTTAAGATAAAATTTGACCTTTGATTTTCAGGACCCTCCTGGATAATGGGGAGTAGTTTAAAGATACTCTTAGATAGCAAGATTTAGCGGAAGTCACACATGTACAAGATATAACTTAGATTTTAAATTGTCGTTTAGTTAAGAGTTAAGAGTTATCAGGACCCCCCTGAATAATGGGACCTAGCTTTCAAATCCTTAGTAACACTTGGTAATATGATTTAGTTTTACAATCACATCTGTCCCCAGCCGCCAAACTGGGTAGAAACTTTTCTTTGTTTTTGTTTGTTTATTTTGAAGTCAGGAGCCCGCCTGGAGAGCAGGGAATACATTTCAAGTTGAAGTCAGGAGCCCGCCGAGAGAGCAGGGAATACATTTCAAGTTGAAGTCAGGAGCCCGTCTGGAGAGCAGGGAATACTTTCAAGCGTAGCAGTCAGGAGCCCACCTGGAGAACAAGGGAGTACAATTTAAAGTTCTAGTTTTCAAATTCTTTGCTTTGTTTTGAAGTCAGGAGCTCGCCTGGAGAGCAGGGAATACATTTCAAGTCAGCAGTCAGGAGCCCGCCTGGAGAGCAGGGAATACTTTCAAGCGTAGCAGTCAGGAGCCCGCTTGGAGAACAAGGGAGTACAATTTAAATTTTAGCTTTCAAATTCTTTGTGTTGTCTATCTTGAAGTTAGGAGCCCGCCTGGAGAGAAGGGAGCACTTTTAAGTTGAAGTCAGGCGCCCGCCTAGAAAGCAGAGAATACTTTCAAGTCAGCAATCAGGAGCCCGCCTGGAGAATAAGGGAGTACAATTCAAGTTTTAGCTTTCAAGTTTTTATTGATATTTGGTAATGTGATCCATTTTACACTAACATCTGTGCCCAGCCACTAAACCGAGGCAGATAATTTTCTTGTTTTGTCTATTTTGTTGAAGTCAGGAGCCCGCCTGGAGAGCAGGGAATACATTTCAAGTTAGCAGTCAGGAGCCCGCCTGGAGAGCAGGGAATATATGTCAAGTTCAGCGGTCAGGAGCCCACCTGGAGCGCAGGGAATACATTTCAAGTTAGCAGTCAGGGAGCCCCGCCTGGAGAATAGGGTCAGTTTTTACTTTAGTCAAGCTTATTTTATAGTTTTCCTAGTCTATTCTTTAGTTTAATTTCATCATTGTATCAATAGTATAAGTGGTTTACAATTTTGCTAACAACTCACAAGTTTTCCTAGTGCAAACAGGGGCAGAAAAATTTCTTTGTTTTGTCTGTTTTGTTGTAATCAGGCGCCCACCTGAAGAACAAGGGGAAACAACTCAAGTTTCTATGGAAAGCAGTGTTGAAAGAAGACAACTCGAGTTTCAAGGGAAAGCAGTTTCGAAGGAAGACAATTCACGTTTCAGGGGAAAATGGTTCAAGGTGCAAGGGAAAACAGTGACAAGTAACAAGAGAAGACGGTTCAAGTTCAGCAATCAGGCGCCCACCTGGAAGAAAGGAAATTCATTTCAGAATGCAATTCAAGTCAGTAACAAAAGAAGCTCGCATCAAGAATTCGAGTCAGCAGTCCTAGATGATCAACAGAAGTTAGTCACAATAAAGGAAAAGAGAGAAAGGCAACAAGTTAATCCAAATGCAGAAGTTGATGAAGGATGTGAGCTGCTCAAGACATGGCTGAGGTCACAAGCACTACATGTACGGTCTTGGTCCGAAACTCTGAAGAAGAACGAGCTAGCACCTGCAACTAGCAAACGTCAAGGTTCAAATCTAAAGTCTGCATGAAGAACCATTCAAAACTCAAGATCAAGCTTCAGAAAACTTATAGTTAGGAATCTTGTAACTCGTAGTTGATAGGCTTAGCTAGTCTTTTTCATGTTTTGATTTTTGATGTAACAACAGGACTGCGGACTGGAACCTCGGCGGAATGGCACCTCGACCGGATCTACACCTCGGCATACTCTGTCATCTCACTCATTCACGTGGTCTGATTCCTTTATAGCCAAGGATATGTAGGTAGCCCAGATACCAGGGCTCGGTCACATTCCCCTTTTCTTTTAGTTTTAGTCTCTCCAAATAAGGGTCGAGTCAAAACTCTGTCTAGTCAGTCTTTGTCTGAAAACTATGTACGTTTCCAGTCAAAGAGGGGCAGCTGTAGACATGTGATTTTTGACCCTCCCCAAGATTTTTCATATTTTAGCGCGTAAACATTTAATTTAGGCATAATATAGATATTTTAAGTAATTTTGACTCTTTTACTTTATTTTATTACAAGAAAGAAAATCACAAAAATAGGTTCATTAATGTTTTGTAGTCATTTTTAATCTAAACAAAATCTTTAAAAAATATATGCAAAAATAGTATCGTATTTTTATTTTAATATGATATTTGAAAATACCAAAAATAGATTTGTTTTAATGGTTAGTTTTATTTTAATAATTATTTGAATAGTAGGATTAATTAAAAAATGGGCCCGTATTTTTAATCTCGTTAGCAGCGAAAGAATAGAGCTTGGGCTCGAGCAATCCATCTTTAGGCCTAATTTTGGACATAGCCCACAATTGTCAAGCCCATAATTCCTAGGCCCATACCCCTTAACCTAAAACCCTACCCAAAACCTAGACTATAAAAATAAAAAGGAACGAAAAGAACAGGGGAATGGACAAAAAAAAACAGAACAAAAAGCTGCGCCTGATCGATAGCAAAAGAACGAAACAAAGCGCTGAAAAATTGAACGAAAAGAGAACGGAAAGAACAAAAGGAATGAAGAAGGAACGAAGAGAATGAACGGGGGGATTAACGAAGAGAAAGGCTGAAAATGAAAAGAACGAGAAAAAATAACAAAAAGAACGGACAAAAAGCTAAAGAAAAAGGTTGCGCAGCCTTGACACCCACGAGACCCCCCTTGAGGTCATCGTCTTCAGCCCTCCTAATGTTTTCTTCTTTGACCAGCAAAACCCCACCCCAAAACAACCCTCTACTCCCCGTCTCCCTGCCAGCGGTGACTCGCCGAAACACACAGACGAGGACCCTCATCCCAACGACCAATCAAAACCAGTCACCAACATCCACCAGTTCGATCGACGACCTCCCTTCAGCAAAGTTGCCGGAACAAGCACACACACACACATAGCTGCAACGGGAGGGCAACAGCAGTGAAAGCAGCAGGAGTGAAAGGGAGATGACGAGTGGCGTTCGAAAAATCGATGAAACAGTAGTCTCGACATAGGTTTGTCTGAGCTGTCCGTTTGCGAATCCGAAGTGCCGATGCAAGGTACGTCGTTGAATGTTGTCACGTTTCCGGCAAAGTTTCCGGTGAGGCTTCGATGTCGAAGCTCTAACTCAAAGATTCAGTTTTTTTTAGGTCAGTTGGATCCTTCTTTGTTTTTAGACGTGTTGACTTTGATCATCCATAAAATTTGTTCGACAATTGGATTTTCTGGTGTTGAGACTCGACGCAATTTAAAAAAAAAACTTCAGTTTCGGAGATTGATTTTGAAGCTGTGTAGCCTCGTTTCGCTGCTGGAATTTCGTTGGTTTGAGTCCATTTTGGAACTCGCTTGTGAGATCTGCTCGGAGCCAATCGTTGAAGTCTCGAGGTCGTTTCATCGAGGGTCGGTCACGGTTCGATTTTCGTACAAATTTCCATCGGAGCTTGCCGTTGCACTTTCGTTTGGCTATAGTGAAAGGTCCGTTTTGATTCATCTCATTTACATGACTTTAAAGTTTCATATGTTTTGGCTGAAATTTCTCTTTGGTTTCAAAATCATATTTTCTCGTTGTTGTTTATAAAATGATGTCTGGCATGGATTAAGTTGCTAAAATATTTGTTTAAATTGAAGCTCAAAACCACTGAAATCAAAAAAAGGGCCCATGTAATTGAGCAAGATATATATACGTGATATTAGTTGCTATTTCCAATTGACTTTGTATGGTATTGAAGTTTAGTCATAAGTTTCCTTCCCTCTGTTTCGTGACTTTGTATGGTTCCTTCTATTTTGATTGTTGTTTGTCTTAATAGGTGTTTATACTTGTTCAACGATTTTATCAATTTTAATTCCTCAAAGTATTTGGTCCGATTGATTCACATGTTAATGGGTTGTGATGGATATGCTGATTTGAGCATTAAATGGGCTAAAATTTTAGTTGGATTAGAGGGGTGAAGTTTTGTTCACTTAATTATTTTAACTCTTTATGAATCGAAGCGTGCCGTTTAGCGAATTTTCCATGGCTTTCACGAGTGTTATGATTTAGATAAAAAAAATGAAAAAATGAACTTCGTAGTTTACCTTAGGCGCGTTAGTTATATAATTATCATGGCTATTAAAACCCGGGGGTGCATTTTGTGTGACCCGGTTCTAATTTCCAACAAGGTTAAATAGAGCGTGTTGTGAACCACGGGTGTATTTCATGTGGCGTGGCTTTCAATATGTTTTAAATAACCTTGAATTAATTCTTTAAATAAGTAAAAGCGGTTTTCAAAAGCTAAAATACACATAGGTATAAAAGTGTTTTAAAATCATATAATTAAGCCAAATTGTAATAGTTTAGCGACCGTGCTAGAACCACGGAACTCGGGAATGCCTAACACCTTCTCCCGGGTTAACAGAATTCCTTACTCGGATTTCTGGTTCGCGGACTGTTAAATAGAGTCATATTTTCCTCGATTCGGGATTCAACCGGTGACATGGGACACCATAAATCTCCCAAGTGGCGACTCTGAATTTCTTAAAATAAATCTCGTTTCGGTTGTCCTTTAATTGGAAAAACTCCTTTATATGCCCCTTTTCCGGGGTGTAGTAAAAAAGGGAGGTGTGACACTGAGCGCAAATCAATCTTAGAAAACACCCGTGCTCCCTGAAACTGGTCAAACAGATCATTAATACGAGGCAAAGAATAATGGTTCTTCACTGTAACCTTGTTTAACTGGCGGTAATCAATACACAAATGCATAAAGCCATCCTTTTTCTTCACATACAAGACAGGAGCACCCCAAGGTGATACACTGGGCCGAATAAAACCCTTATCAAGAAATTCCTGTAACTGATCCTTCAACTCCTTCAACTCAGGAGGAGCCATACGATATGGAGTAATAGAAGTGGGTTGAGTGCCCGACAACAGATCAATGCCAAAATCAATATCTCTATCAGGGCGGCATGCCGGGAAGATCAGCTGAAAACACATCGGGAAAATCTAGTACTACTGGGACTGAATCAACTGAATGGGTATAAATACTGACATCTCTCAGATAAGCTAAATACGCTTCACACCCCTTCTCAACCATAAGCTGAGCTTTAAGAAAAGAAATAACTCTAGTGGGAGTGTGATATAAAGTACCCCTCCACTCAACACGCGGTACACCTAGCATAGCCAGCGTCACGGTTTTGGCGTGACAATCAAGGATAGCATAATGGGGCGACAACCTATCCATGCCCAAGATAATGTCAAAATCTACCATGTTGAGCAACAATAAATCAACTCTGGTCTTAAAACCACTAAGAGCAACCAAACATGATCGATAAATGCGGTCCACAACAAGAGAATCTCCTACAATAGTAGAAACATAAACAGTGGAACTCAAGGAATCCCGAGATACACCCAAATGCGGGGCAAAATAAGAAGACACATAAGAGTAAGTGGAGCCTGGATAGAATAGAACTGATGCATCTCTATGACAACCCATGACAATACCTGTGATGACAGAATCGGAGGCAACAGCCTTGGTACGGACATGAAGGGCATAATATCTAACCTGGCCTCCCCTCTAGGGCGACCTCTACCTTCCCGACCTATACCTCTAACTAGCTGAGTAGGTGGGGTAGCAACTGGTGCTGTAATCATAGCTTGAGAACTCTACGGGGCACGCTGTGGCTGAGAAGTCTATGGAGGCACACTCCTCCCAAGTCTAGGGTAATCCCTCACCACATGGCGTGTGTCACCACACTCAAAACAAGCTTTGGGAGGACGTGGCAGTGAGAATTGTACGGTACGGGTACTCCAAAACCCCTGAACATCTGAAACACTGTGTAAAATCTGAGATGCAACCTGAGTTGGCTAACCCACAAAACCTCTACCATGCCTTACTCTTCCTCCAAAATAAGAACCAATGGGTCTCTCCACACTATGAGGTCTCCTCACTTCCCTATACTCTCTCTCCTGACCTCGTTTGTCCTCTACTCGATGATAGGTCCTCACCACCCACTGAAATGGGACCACAAGCTATGTCGCCATGACACCGGGAACTTGAACAATGGGAACTCGCTGCTCTGGAGTGGGGGTGACGAAAGTCTGGATCCCTTCCCCGATCTGTGAAGTAGTTGGTACAACCTAAATCAACCCCGCCTGAACTAATATACCAAATATGCTCAGGAACTGTGCTAATGTCTCCTGAAGTGCTGGAGTAGTAGTAGCAGTAGGCGTATCCGATGCCTGGGCTCTGGATGGAACTACTGGTGGCTCCTCGGTGGCAGCTCGCGCGGGTGCTCTGGCTACACCTCATGCGCATCCTCGGCTTCTACCACGGCCCGACCTCTGACGGCTCTTGCAAGGGGCGTGGGTGTCTGATCATCACTGGTAGCACGTGTTCTCACCGTTTGTGAGAGAATGGAAGACAAAGGTTTAGGATTGTGACGTCAAAATCTCGCACAACAGGGAAATCAAATGAAGTGGAATTTTCCTAACGGTTATCCAGCCTCTCGTAGATAAGTACAGACGTCTCCGTACCGATCAACGAGACTCTAATAAACCGGCTTGTGATTCATGAGTCCTATGAACCTAGAGCTTTGATACCAACTTGTTACGACCCCGGTTCGCCCTCCGTGAACCATCGTGACAGCATCTAGTCCTTACGACTAGGTAAGCCTAAATTGCGGAAGATAACCAAAATTTACAAAAGTAAAACAATTTAAAAGCAGAAATAAGGGAATAACAGTGTTTAAATGTGCCGCTTGGCATGCACCATATATAAATCTCAAAACCAATATCCAAATCCAAGACCCGGAAACCCACGAATCACAAGCTAAGAAAAAGAAATACCTCATAGCTCTAACTTAGGAATTTGTCGAATAAAAACAGAAAGTACAGAAGGGCTAAATACTAAATGGAAGGAACAGAAAGGGACTCCTCGGTCTGAGGACGCAACAGATGTACCTCGAAGTCTTTAAATAGTCGCCGCCCTTAAGGATGGTAGGCCTGAGTAGAAGTACTTGGATCTGCACATGAAAAACATGCACAGAAGGGGCATGAGTACACCACAACGGTACTCAGTTAGTGCCAAGCCTAACCTCGGTCGGGTAGTGACGAGGAAGGTCAAGGCCCTACTGAGGTTATATACAATATAAGGGTTAACAGTGTGGAACAAAACATTATAAATAAGTGCAACAGTAAGAAATAACATAGAATTGACATAACAACAACAACTAGAACAGAGACAAAACAAGCCACAGAAAGAAATACAGCTCAACACAGAGATAACAACCAGGGCACCTTCCAGGATACCGTCCTGTAGTCCCAATTACAACTGTCCAGTAGATCTCCCGGGATACCGTCCCGTAGTCCATCATATATATGTCCGAAGGATTTCTCGGGATCCGTCCCGTAGTCTAACTATCAATGCGCGAGGATCTACCGGAATCCCGATTGGTAGTCCTAAATGTAATTACCCAGTACTGGGGGAATCTACCGGGTGCATTCCTGTAGTTCCATCTAACTGTGCAGGGGGATCTATGAGGAATCTAACCAGCAGTCCCAAAGTAAATGTGCAGGGGGATCTATCGGGAATCTAACCCGCAGTTCCAAAGTAAACAGACAAGGGGTAGCTACCAGAATCCCACATCCGTTGTCCCAATGTAAATACACAGCAGCAGCAAGAAAATATTCAGAGAAGGAAAATTTCATATTAAGGTAACAAATAATTCTAGTCTAGCATGATGCACAGGGTTCAGGTAAACAGATTGAGCAATTAAAGCAATTTAATCACTTAGACGTGCTTTCTAAGCTAATAACGAGCTTAGTAGTACAAGTAATAAAAGCAGGAGAAGGAACATACTGATAAGTACTTAAAGAAAATCGGATTTTCAATAATTTGCATAAGTACACACTCGTCACCTCACGGACAAAGCATTTCAATTATCAAATATATCAATCCTAAGGGGAAGATCCCCACACAAGGTTAGACAAACCACTTACCTCGAACCGACTCAAAATCAACCCGACACCACGTCTTTGCCACGAGTACTAGACCTAAAATGACCCAAATCTATTCAATTTATTTGCATAATGTTAATAACACTTCAAAAACTGATTATACAATTAAATTCTAAGGTAATACGCGAAATTGTGTAAAATGACCAAAATGCCCCTGGACCCACATCTCGGAATCGGGTGAAATTTATATTTTCAGAAATCTCGTACTCTCACAAGTCTATACATAATAAGAACACTAAAATCGGAGTCAAAATGACCCCTCAAATCCTCATTTAAAGGCCTCTTAAACTCAAGCCCTAATTACCCATTTTTTCCCGAATTTCACACCACTAATTAGGTCTTTAATCACATAAAAATGAGTTATGAAGTCAAAAATGTTACCTCCAAGTGATTTCCCTTGAATCCCTCTTCAACCCTCTTCAAAAAGCTTCAAAATTGCCTAACAATGGAGGAACCTAGGCTAAAATTCGCGAAATAAACCTTTTAAAACATTCTGCCCAGGCATTTAATTGCTTCTTCGCGAACGCGGTCAAAGCCTCGCGTTCGGGAAGCACAAAAATGACGTTGACCAAAAGTTCTCTTACGCGAACGCGACAAGGACCTCGCGAATGCAATGCTTTACCCGTCTAACCTTCGCGAACGCGTTCCTCTCATCGCGAATGCGATAAGTAAATTCTACTGGGCCAAATTTCCTCCTTCGCTAACGCGAAGCTAGTCGCGAGCACGGTTCACAAGTATCCAGCCCTTCGCGAATGTGGATCTCCCATTGTGAACACGAAGGCTTAATATTTGCCTTCCTCAAATGACTCTTCGCGAACGCGAAGGGTAAAATTCCTTTGCAACAACTGAACAAAATATGTAACTTTTTAACAATTTAAAATGATCCGTTGAGCATCTGAAACATACCCGAGGCCCCTGAGACCTCAACCAGAGGCACCAACATATCCTAAAACCTTATTCAAACTTGTATGAATCTTCAAAACACCTCAAACAACATCAATTCAACCAAAACACATCAGATTCAAGCCTAAGTCTTTCAAAATCTTCCGAATCACGCTTTTGATCAAACACCCAACCAAACCACCTCCGAATGACCTGAAATTTTACACACACATCCCAAAATGACATAACAAAACTACTGCAACTCTCGAAATTCCATTCCGACCCTCGGATCAAAATCTCACTATCGAACCGGAAACTTAAAAAATTCATTTTTCAGCATTTCAAGCCTAAATTAGCTACGGACCTCCAAAACACAATCTGAACACGCCCCTAAGCCCGAAATTACCTAACGGAGCTAACGAAACCATCGGATTTCTATTCTGAGGCCGTCTTCATACTGTTCCGACTACGATCAACTTTCCAACACTTAAGCTCTCATTTAGGGACTAAGTGTCCCAAAACTCTCCAAAACTTAAAACCGAACATCCCGGCAAATCAAAATAGCAGAAATAAACTTGGGGAAAGCAGTTAATAGGAGATCAGGACGTTAATTCTTAAGACAACCGGCCGGGTCGTCACAGTTGGAAACAGAACATCATTCTAACCTACGAGTAGCTATAAAAAAATAATATATATTGGACATTTCTCAAGAGAAAAGAAGTCGAGGCTGAAACTGTTGACTGTTAGATATTCAGTACCCGAGAGAGAAACACATAAAACAAGAATCGATTAGCAATTAAGCAGAACAAATTATGAATCTTTTACTGTTGGAGTAAAATTACTAAACAAAGCAGCATCCAGGCAAAGAACTAGCTAGTCCAAATCACAATATTTGGCATAGCAAACTGTGAAAAACTACTGCTATTTTCATACCAATACATCTGATGGAAGATCATTCATTCAGCTAGAGGAAAATGCAAATACAAGAATCTATATATACCAGTATCTCCAAAGGAACATATACACCACTACTTACAGCTTACAATTATCTTCTTTATAAAGAACTTCTTTAATATGAAGTTCCTAATTCTTCTTTTTGCAACTCTTGGAATATGAGCTTCTAAAACTACAGCAAGAACACTTGCTGATGAACCCCTGATGCTAAAATATGAGCAATGGATGGTTCAATATGGACGTGTATACAAAAACAATGCTGAAAAAGATAGTCGTTTCAAGATATTCAAGGAGAATGCAGAGTGAATTGAAGCTTTTAATGATGTGGCAAACCAGCCTTACAAGTTGGGAATCAATGCATTTTGCAGATTTAACTAAAGAGGAATTTAAAGCAGCTCGAAATGGTTTGAAGATTCCAATTTGTAAACCAAAAATTACCTCATTCAGATATGAAAATGTGACAGTAGTTCCAACAACTATGGATTGGAGAACAAAGGGTTCAGTCACACCAATTAAGGATCAAGGACAATGTGGTAAGTGGTCTAGCCTTACATTTTTATAACGATGAAGGATTTAATTTATATACAATGACAATATAATCTAACATGTTGTATCAAGTTGCTTACCATTATTTCCCAGATTACTAGTTCCACTTATTATTGAGAAGTACATGTAATTATCTTTTAGGTGACGCGACACTATCAGTTCACATTAATAGTTATTTTGTGGTCCTCTTAACATTTTTTCTATTACAAACAAACAGGGAGCTGTTGGGCATTTTCTGCAATAGCACCAACAGAGGGGATTACCAAACTCTCAACAGGAAAGTTGATCTCCCTATCAGAACAAGAATTGGTGGATTGTGACAGAAAGAGTGAAGATCAAGGATGTGAAGGCGGTTACATGGAAGATGCATTCAAATTCATAGTGAAAAACAAAGGCATAACAACTGAAACAACTTACCCTTACAAAGCTGCTGACGGAAAACGCAACACAAAAAAGGAATCTTCCCGTGTAGCAGATATCAAAGGCTACGAGAAAGTACCCAAAAACAATGAGAAATCACTCATTAATGCTGTGGCAAATCAGCCAATTTCAGTGTCTATTGATGCCAGTCATAAGAACATTTAGCTTTTCATGCATGAGAACAATTCTCAAATTTCTATACTAGTCATCAAAGTTTGGTCCTACCAACTTGTTGGTCTCAAATATTTCACGCAGTGATATAACAGACATATTGAAAAATCTAAAATATAGAAAGGAAAAGGCAATGATATAAGAACATATTTGCATATATCATAAAGACATAGACTTTTATCTAAATGATATTTCCACTAATTATTTTAAACTATTTACCCTCATTATAGTTTACGAAATCTTTATTTCTGTTAGTGGAGTAAAGGAATCCTTTAACAATATGTATGAGCCCTTTGGAAGTCAAGTCGTTTTTCACATATATTTTAAAGGTAGGTACTCTTACCAATTGTATCCCCATACAATTTTCTTAAATAGCTCTATATCAAATAGTCCCCTCGTAGTCAGATCGATCCTATTGGCATAGTTGAGTTCAATCATCATGATAGCAAAGAATTTATTTAATTTTATACTCCCCCGGGTGGTCCAGGCGTCTAGTGTAAAATTGAATAATTCTTTCAATCCATACATCTAATGCAATAAATAATTTTAACATATTCTCGAACTATAAGTCTCATGATAGTCAGGTCGCTCCTTATAAACAAGAAATAAGTAAAATAATTTACCTTGATGGATAGCTCTATAATAAAATATTTTATATTTTATTATTTAAGAACTCAAATTTTAGTAAGAGAGAATTGTTACTAAAATAATTTTTAATAACATGAAGATCAAATTTTTTATAGCATGTGAATTTAGTTCAAGTTGTCTACATGCTTAGTTCTAAATTAATTTACATCACATGTAATAAATAATTCAAAATTATGTAATGAACAAGCATGTGACATAAAAATAAAATTCAACATTCTTCTAACATGTTTCATCTATATATCACATATATCACAAAAAAGTAATTCATGCCAGAATATCATTATTAATTAACATCTCATGAACTAATAACAATTAAAAATAATAATAGAATCATGTAACCTATTATAAATTCCCGTCGTATCTAATACAAAATTTCAAATTCAAGTTATGAACTATCTCAATAGTTATATGAATACATATTTTATCCACAATAAAATAATATCAACATTCAAACGATTTGACTATTGCACAAGACACATGTATTATGGTTTGAACTCTTCAAATATAATATTAAAATATTTCGTAAATAAATTTTAGACACAATAAACCACGGCTCTGATACCACTGATGGATTGCGTATAAATGTTCGTAATACGCAGCGGAAAACAATAACAATCCTAGGCAGATCTTGAAGTGTTTAAAATTAATTTACATGTCAATAGATCGGATCTAAGACGTACCTGGTGAAGAGAGTCTCGTTTCAAAAAAAATTTGATAGTGCGAAGACTCTATGCGTATCCACATCTAGACTGATCCTTGCTATCAACTCTTTGATTAATGAAACCCGCGAACAAATTGAACGAAGAATATTGTGTTGAAATTTTTCTCAAAAATCTCAACTCAAAGATAAAAGAACAAGAAACATTTTTCTTGTAATTGTATTTTCTCTCTTGGCTTTGTATTGCACTCTCACTTTCTCAAACTGTTTTTCTTCTAAAGAAATTAATGCATCAAATTTTCTCCATCACCCTTTATATAGTATCACATACAAACTCTTTTCCCTTTTGGTTGAGGTAATGATTTGGTTAGGGTAAAAGTTTTTTTTTCCAAAAATAAACTTGATGAAATTTCTATAAGTACCGAATTCCCTTTCTCGGTTTCTTGACTGCCGATCTTCCAATTCCAAATTGGATTGCAAAATCCATATTAGTTTTTTTTTTTCTATAAAAAATGTAATTCCCATTCTTAATGGGTTTAAATTGCAGACTCGTCCTTCCATGGACTTTTGTGTCACTCCACTTCTATATTGGAGTTACCAAATAAGTTTTTATTAATATATTATATGCATATTTTGTACAGATAAATATTAATTATATATATCCCATCAACCAAGAAATATAATTTAATTTTCTATTCTAAATAGAAAATTTCAATTCGACCACAATATTAATTATAATCTCTGTGCTAGCAAAAAGTATAATAATATTTCATTTAGATTAATAATTTATTTATTTGACTAATTAAATTCTATAATTTAATTATCAAATAACAAAATAATTAATCCTTTAGCAAAGATCATAACACTCGTTAGTGTGTGACTCCATAGGTTCAATACTAAGTCGGTAGCAAATTGATCACATCAATATACTAATGAAGGGTGACGTCTAGCAACACTCTTTAACGACTGTATAGCATGAAGTATACAATTTACTCTCAAGAACCCGTAGAAGAATAATGTAGTAATTCCTTCTGTCCTTATAGCTCTGGATCACCCTAGGATATGGTTCAACTGTCAAATCCTAATAGGCGACCAACTATGTGTTCATGTCAAATATAATCGACCACTGAATGACCTAAGAAACTCATTTCTTCTTTCATTCAAATGCCCTGACCAAGGTCTTAGTTTGGTTGTTTATAATTCATGACAACATGGAGCTTAAACTCATTACCAAGAGTTGACAGATTCCGTCTTGATCAATCTCTAATTCTACAAGTATTTAATCGTATCCTTTCAACTATCGCCCTAGGGCCATAGGTGTCTGGTATCAAAGCACAATAAATAACTTGTCAATTACTATGACGATCTCAGGTCAAAGGAAACTCTTACATCACATTCTTCAAGAGAATATCCTATTGACAGTTTATGGTAATTCTAACCATTAGGAATTATCCAATGAGTCGGTTCAATGATCATATCTCTATATGCATCATCTATCTATGTGATTTAGTTAATGAGATCAACTAATCTTTATCCAATAAAGACGATCACATAAATATTAACTGGATTATTAATGTCCAAATTAATAATCCTCTGATCAAGAACAAATTTAGATTAAATTATAAGAAACTTCACTCTCATTATCATGATCTCCATCACAATATCAAGTCTCAAAATTTAATCAAGGGCCTTATCAAATTAATCAAATAATTAATAATAATGATAAAAGAATATCAAATGCCATTTATATTTTATATCAAATAACGTTCACAAAAATATGTTCGAATCATCAAATATGAGATTGGATCTAGGGCATACCTACTATATCCCTAACAATCTCCCACTTGTACTAGAGCCACTCACTCTTGTACTTCATTCCCAATTTCCACGTGTGCTTGTCAAACTCCTTTGTGCCAAGAGCTTTAGTGAATGGGTCTGCAGCATTTTCTTTTCCATCAACCTTTTGAATCTCGACGTCTCCACGTTCAATGATCTCTCTTATCTAGTGATACCTTCGCAGAACGTGTTTGGACTTTTGGTGTAATCTTGGTTCTTTTGCTTGAGCAATGGCTCCAGTATTGTCACACAACAGTGGAACCGCACCTTCTATTGAAGGAACCACACCAAGTTCAGTTAAGAACCTTTTCATCATACAGCTTCCTTAGCAGCTTCACTAGCTGCTATATATTCTGCTTCAGTCACTGAATCAACTACTGTACCTCGTTTGGAACTTTCCAACTCACTGTACCACTATTTAAGGTAAATATATAACTAGAAATAGATTTGCTATCATCTCTATCTGAAGAGAAACTTGCATCAGTATAACCTTCAAGTTTCAGTCCTTCTTAAGTACTTAATAATGGTCTTTACCACCTTCCAATGTTCCTCACCAGGACTTGCCTGATATCGGCTAGTCACTCCAAGTGCATAAGCCACATCAGGACGTGTAGTCATGGTATACATGATAGCTCACACTGCACTAGCGTATGGGATCCTACTCATGCATTCTCTCTTTAGGTGTTTTAGGACAATCCTCCCTACTGAGAGTAATTCCAGTACCTATCGGTAGATAGCCTCTTTTGGAATTATCCATATTATACCTCTTTAAGATGGTATCAATGTACAAAGATTGGGAAAGTCCAATCAGCTTCCTAGATCTATCTCTATAGATCTTTATTCCTAATATATAAGCTGTTTCTCCCAAGTCTTTCATGGAGAACTGTTCAGATAGCCAAATCTTGGCACTTTACAATGCCGTAATGCCATTCCCTATGAGCAATATATCATCAACATACAACACTAAGAATATAATTGTGCTCCCTCTAACCTTTTTGTACACACAAGGTTCTTCTTCGCATCTAAAAAAATTGAACTTTTCAATTGTCTTGTTAAAGCGAATATTCCAACTTCGAGAAACTTGCTTTAGTCCATAAATGGATCTTTGTAGCTTGCAAATTTTACTATGATCAGACGAAGATGTAAAACTTCAGGTTATGTCATGTACACATCCTCTTCTAGCTCACCATTAAGAAAAGCTATTTTTACATCCATTTGCCATATTTCATAATCATAGCATGTTGCTATATCAAGCAAAATCCGAATAGATTTGATCATTGCCACGAGAGAGAACGTCTCGTCGTAGATGACTCCTTCTTTCTGACGATATCCCTTGGCAACAAGACGGGCTTTGTAGGTCTCCACCTTTTCGTCTACTCCAATTTTTTTCTTAAAACCCCATTTATAACCTATATGTTTTATATCCATTGAAGGTTCAGCTAAAGTCCATACTTTATTTTCCTTCATGGATTCCATTTCGGATTCCATGGCCTTTTGCCACTTTTCATAATCAAAACTTTGTATAACCTCTTTATAGGTCTTAGGGTCATCATCATTATGATCGACCTCATTTGATACATCATCTTGTACCAATAAATTTAATCTAGTTGGTACATGACGTTCTCGTGTAGACCTTCTAAGAGATACTTGTACAAGTTGTTCACCTTGTACTGGATTTGGTTGTTGTTCAATTTGGTTTGGAATTGGTTTATTAACCTGTTCTTGAACTTCATTTAGTTCTTGAACTTCAACCGTTGAAGATGACAACTTCCTTGGCAACTTCAAAATATCCAATAAAGGTTCTTCAACTTGGGTCTCATGATCCTTATATTGTGTTGATTCATTAGTTTCTTGAACTTCATCAAGTTCTATTTCTCCATTATAATTTTCTTCTAAAAGAAATTCCCTTTCCAAAAAGGTTGATCCTCTAGCCACAAACACTTTATGGTCAGAAGGGTGATAGAAATAATATCCCATTATTTCCATGGGATACCCAATGAACCTACACTTATCAGATCCTGAGTCAAGTTTATCAGACTGTAGTCTCTTAACATAAGATGGACAACCCCAAACTTTAAGATGTTTAAGGTTAGGTTTACATCCTTTCTATATCTCATATGGTGTTGTAGAGTCTGACTTAGTGGGAACTTTATTAAGCAAGTATGTTGCTGCTTCCAAGCATATCCCCATAAATTTATTGGAAGATTAGTGAACCCCATCATAGATCTCATCATATCTAATAAGGTTCGATTTCTCCTTTCAGATACACCATTGTGTTGTGGTGTTCCTAGAGGTGTCCACTATGAGAGAATCTCATTTTCTTTGAGATATCTGGTAAAATCTTCACTAAGATATTCTCCACCTCTATCAGGCCTTAGTACATTAATACTTTTACCAATCTACTTCTCAACTTCACTGCGGAACCTTTTGAACATTTCAAAAGATTCAGACTTGATTTTCATAAGATACACAAATCCATATCTTGACATATTACCAGTGAAGGTAATAAAGTAAGAATATTCACCTCTAGCTTGAATTTTCATGGGCCCACAAACATCTGTATGAATTAATCCCAATAATTCAAGCTCTTTCTCCACTTTCATTAAATGGAGATTTGGTCATTTTTCCTTTGAGACAAGATTCACAAGTTGGATATGATTCAAAATCATACTTGTCAAGGTACCCTTCCTTGTACAACTTGTTAATTCTTTTCTCTCCAATATGACCAAGCCTACAATGCCAAAGGTATGTATGATTTACATGATCATCTCTTTTCCTCTTAAGACTTGAAACATGCATAATCGAATTAGCATTCACATTAGGTATAACATAAACATTATGTTGGAGATAGTCATTCACATATAAATTATCACCATAATTATAGAGCAAATACCATTTCCTATAATAATGCGAAAACCATGTTGGTCTAAGATAGAAGCTGAAATTATGTTCGAAACAAATTTAGGAACGTAATAGCAATCATCCAACATAAGTACTTTGCCTGTAGGCATTATTAAAGAAATTGATCCTACAGCTATGGCCGCAACTTTTGCACCATTTCCATCTTGTAGATTAACTTCTACTTTCTTTAGTTTCCAACTAATCTTGAACCCTTACAATATATTGCGGATGTTATAACCACTACCAGTATCTAATACCCATAGTGAAGAATTAGTAGTAGCTAAAGAAACCTTGAAAACATTTTTCATTAATGTCTCACCTTGTTACTTGTCCTTTAGAGTTGCAAGATACTCCTTGCAGTTTCTCTTCCAATGCCTTTCTTCTTACAGTGAAAACATTCAGCATCATATATTGACTGCAAGATCAAATCTTCAGAAATCTCTTCACCAAGCTTGTACCCCAACTTCTCATGTTCTTCGGTAAGAACAATCATATGATTGACAAGGGGTCCAATTGGAGAGTTTTCAATGTCCAACTGTGTATCAACCATCTTCTTAAGATATTCAATGATTGCAGTTGGATCCATATTCTGATATTTCCTCTGGAGTTCAGAACTCATAAAAGCGAGAATGATGTGTTTAATAGCAAGATATTCTTCCAAGTATTTCTGATAAACCTTGGTGCCTTGAACATCATTCTCTGGTGGGATTATCTTTGCAGGCTTATCGATCACATCAATAAGCTTTTCATGCATGAGAACAATTCTCAAATTTCTATACCAGTCATCAAAGTTTGGTCCTACCAATTTGTTGGTCTCAAGTATTTCACACAGTGATATAACAGACATACTGAGAAATCTAAAATATAGAAAAGAAAAGGCAATAATATAAGAACATATTTGCATATATCATAAAGACATGGACTTTTATCTAAATGATATTTCCACTAATTATTTTAAACTATTTACCCTCATTATAGTTTACGAAATCTTTATTTTTGTTAGTGGAGTAAAAGAATCCTTTAACAATATGTATGAGCCTTTTGGACGTCAACCAGTTTCTCACATATATTTTAAAGATAGGTACTCTTACCCATTGTATCCCCATATAATTTCCTTAAATAGCTCTATGTCAAATATTCGCCTGGTAGTCAAATCGATCATATTGGCACAGTTGAGTTCAACCATCATGATAACAAATAACTTATTAAATTTTATACTCCCCCGGATGGTCCGGGTGTCTAGTGTAAAATTGATTAATTCTTTCAATCTATACATCCAATGCAATAAATAATTTTAACATATTCTCGAACTATAAGTCTCCTGGTAGTCAGGCCGCTCCTTATAAACAAGAAATAAGTAAAATTATTTACCTTGATGGATAGCTCTATAATAAAATATCTTATATTTTATTATTTAAGAACTCAAATTTTAGTAAGAGGGAATTGTTACTAAAACAATTTTTAATAACATGAAGATCAAATCTTTTATAGCATGTGAATTTAGTTCAAGTTGTCTATAAGCTTAGTCCTAAATTAATTTACATCACATGTAATAAATAATTCAAAATTATGTAACGAACAAGCACGTGACATAAAAACAAAATTCAACATTCTTCTAACATGTTTAATCTATATATCACATATATCACAAAAAGTAATTCATGCCAGAATATCATTATTAATTAACATCTCATGAACTAATAACAATTAAAAATAACAATAGAATCATGTAACCTATTATAGATTCCCGTTGTATCTAATACAAAATATCAAATTCAAGTTATGAACTATCTCAATCGTTATATGAATACATATTTTATCCACAGTAAAATAATATCAACATTCAAATGATTTGACTATTGCACTAGACACATGTATTATTGTTTGAACTCTTCAAATATAATATTAAAATATTTCGTAAAAAAATTTTAGACTCAATAAACCACGGCTCTGATACCACTGAAGGATTGCTTATAGGTGTTCGTAACATGTAGCAGAAGACAATAACAATCTTAGGCAGATCTTGTCGTGTTTAAAATT
This sequence comes from Nicotiana tabacum, assembly GCF_000715075.1. Classification (NCBI taxonomy): domain Eukaryota; kingdom Viridiplantae; phylum Streptophyta; class Magnoliopsida; order Solanales; family Solanaceae; genus Nicotiana; species Nicotiana tabacum. The sequence goes on from NC_134084.1 coordinate 88,102,300, forward strand.
AATTTACATGTCAATAGATCAGATCTAAGAAGTACCTGGTGAGGAGAGTCTCGTTTCAAAATTTCTTCAATAGTGCAAAGACTCTATGCTATCCACACCGAGAATGATCCTTGCTATCAACTCTTTGATTAATGAAACCCGCGAACAAATTGAACGAAGAATATTGTGTTGAAATTTTTCTCAAAAATCTCAACTCAAAGATAAAATAACAAGAAACACTTTTCTTGTAATTGTATTTTCTCTCTTGGCTTTGTATTGCACTCTCACTTTCACAAAGTGTTTTTCTTCTCAAGAAATTAATGCAGCAGATTTTCTCCATCACCCTTTATATAGTATCACTTATAAACTCTTTTACTTTTTGGTTGAGGTAATGATTTGCTTAGAATAAAGTTTTTTTTTTTCCAAAATAAACTTGATGAAATTTTCTATAAGAACCGAAATCCCTTTCTCGGTTTCTTGACTGCCGATCTTCCAATTCCAAATTGGATTGCAAAATCCTTATTAGTTTTTTTTCTATAAAAAATGTAATTCCCATTCTTAATGGGTTTAAGTTGCCGACTCGTCCTTCCATGGACTTTTGTGTCAGTCCAATTCTGGATTTACCAAATAAGTTTTCATTAGTATATTATATGCATACTTTGTACAAATAAATATTAATTATATATATCACATCAATCAAGAGATATAATTTAATATTTTATTCCAAATAGAAAACTTTAATTTGTTCACAATATTAATTATATCCTCTGTGATAGCAAAGAGTATAATAATATTTTATTTGGACTAATAATTTATTTATTTGACTAATTAAATTCTATAATTTAATTATCAAATAACAAAATAATTAATCCTTTAGCAAAGATCAGAACACTCGTTAGTGTGCGACCCCATAGGTTCAATACTAAGCCGGTAGCAAATTGATCACATCAATATACTAATCACGGATGGCGTCTAGCAATACTCCTTAACGATCGGATAAAATGAAGTATACAATTTACTCTCAAGAACCCGTAGAAGAATAATGTAGTAATTCCTTCTGTCTTTATATAGCTCTGGATCACCCTAGGATATGATTCAACTGTCAAATCCTAATAGGCGACCAACTATGTGTTCATGTCAAATATAATCGACCACTGAATAACCTAAGAAACTCATTTCTTCTTTCATTCAATTGCCCTGGCCAAGGTCTTAGTTTGGTCGTTTATAATTCATGACAACATGGAGCTTAAACTCATTACCAAGAGTTGACAGATTCCGTCTTGATCAATCACTAATTCTACAAGTATTTAATCGTACCCAATATTCTTTCAACTATCGCCCTAGGGCCATAGGTGTCTAGTATCAAAGCTCAATAAATAACTTGTCAATTACTATGACGATCTCATGTCAAAGGAAACTCTTACATCACATTCTTCAAGAGAATATCCTGTTGACAGTTTATGGTAATTCTAACCATTAGGAATTATCCAATGAGTCGGTTCAGATCATATCTCTATATGCATTATCTATCTATGTGATTTAGTTAATGAGATCAACTAATCTTTATGCAATAAAGACGATCATATAAATATTGATCTAACCGGATTATTAATGTCCAAATTAATAATCCTCTGGTCAAGAATAAATTTAGATTAAATTATAAGAAACTTCACTCTCATTATCATGATCTCCATCACAATATCAAATCTCAAAATTTAATCAAGGACCTTATTAAATTAATCAAGCAATTAATAATAATGATAAAAGAATATCAAATGCCATATATATTTTATATCAAATAACGTTCACAAAAATATGTTCGGATCATCAAATATGAGATTGGATCTAGAGCATATCTACTATATCCCTAACAGTTACAGCAGTCAGATATGGAAAAGCTGAAGACGGTACTAAATATTGGTTGATTAAGAACTCTTGGGGGTAGTAGTTGGGGTGAAAATGGATATATAAGGATGGAACGTAATGTTGATGCTAAAGAAGGGCTATGTGGGATTGCCATGGATGCTTCTTATCCAACTTCTTAATTATATACATAAATTATGTATAGCCAAATCAAAGACTTAATCTTTTTTACTATTTGATATGTCAAGTGATTTGTAAAATTTTACTTGATTATGTAAATGTGCTAAAGAAACATGTCTTGTGTGTGCATATGGTCCATTTGGAAGCTGCCTCAAGATTCATTATCTGCACATAACTTGTGTTAAAAACTACAATAGTTCTGTTTGTGACATTGTAAATGAGCTAGCGCTTTTTTTGTTTTTGACATTCCTAAACTACAGCCACCAAGATTTCCTAGTTGAATTATCCCTAAAATAATTAAGAGATTAAGTGCACTCGATGTAGTTACAAGTAGTTCAATCCTATCCTTAGATAGAATCTATAAAATGAGGGTAACACCTCAAGTTCTTATTAATTAATCTTTCCCAACCACAAATTATTTTTTCTAAGATTAATTCAAAGTTAATGGGCGAGTCCTAGGGTTAACTAATCCCTTTGGAAACAATAAAGAACAAGAATAATTAAAGAAACAACAACTCATAAAATATTTAATGAAAATAATTCAATACAAAAGCACAACAAGAGATTTAATCCACACTTTAATAATGAATATTCCCATAAACAACATTCAAATTTTGAAATAAATACTACACACTTAGATATTCAATAAAAAGCAAGAAAATGAACAAATGACTAAAAATGGGTAAGAAAATCTCAACCAAAAATTTCAAATCTTCAAGTCCCAAGTATGTGTGCAAGAACCCTAGCTCCAAGACTTATATTCTCTAGTCAAAGAATGCCAAAGATCTCTTCCAAATGAGCTGTGTCGAGTATTAAATGGTTTAGGACCAAAAAATGTGAATTTTCAAATCTATCCAGTTTTTCTGCCGAATTCTTATTCGCGTTCGTGAAGAAGAGATTTTTCTGATCATCGCGTTCGCGATTCATACTTTTGCTTACTGATAAGTGGGGATTTTGACTACTTATTAGTGCCTTTTAGCTTTCGTTTTAATCTAAAAGTGCTTAATTATTTTCCCGAAAATAGATAAAATGTGCTTAATTGCAGGAATAGTGGAAGATGAGCTCCCAAGATGAAACCCAACTCAAGAAAGACTAATCTGTACTCAAGGACAAAAATAGACACAAAAGCTCAGAAGTGCAGACCGCAGAATATCATATGCGGCCTTAGGTTGTGAAGAAATTCCCATTAGAGAAATGTGCAAAGTGTGGGTCCGCACATGATACGTGTGGCCACATAAACTGGGTCAGAGCAAAAGTTCAGAGAACCATAATGTCAAGTCCAACAAAGTGCGGACCGCATAATTATTGTGCGGCCGCAGAAGAAAAGATACACGGCCGTAGTCACATTTGTGTGGACCGCAGAAGAGCAAGGTGCGGCCGCAGACATTATTATGCAGACGACAGACATTATTATACAGAATAGGGAGTGGGTTGGGGGAATCTTCCACTAAAAAGGGCCCATGGGACCCTAACTCATAATGTTTGATATAATACTCAAATGAGCTAGGACTATGATCAATTTCCTAATAATGAGTTCAATTGTGCTAGATTATTAAATAGATTGAAGGTGCTAAAGGTTCCGAAACTTGTCGTAGGAATTAGGGAAAGACTCAATTAAGGTATGTATGGCTAACCCTTTTCGTCTTAGTGTCGAACTCTTGGTGTCCGAATAATTGGCGTGAGTTCCGAGTTGATCATACTAGATGGATTGCCTTAATATGTTCTAAGTGTTGAAAGATTTTTGTTCCAAAATTGTTCTAAGTGTTTACCCTTAAATAATGCTAGTTGAAAATGTGATTATGTTCTCCAAGTGTTCTTTTTCTTTTCTTATGTGTGCATGTCTTATATGATAGCACTTATCGACATGGATGATGAAATTATTTGAAAAATAATGGGAAGACTTGAATTATAAAATTATGCCCATTTGCCAAGAACTACTTAATAAGCGGGGCTGTTTTTCCTATGTAATGGAAAATGGAAAGAAATGAGAATTAAGAAATAATTAAGAGAGTTTATGTCCCAAGTAAAATGGCTTAGCTGATCGGGCCGAGATCGGACACCATGTTGTACCCATGGTGGCATTTATATTGGATTTATGATAATCATTGTGAGTTTGGATATGTCTCAATTGGGATGGCTTAGCCAGTCGAGCCGAGACCGGACTCCGTGTAAAAATATGGTGGCATTATGGGTTGTGACACTAAAGGTTATTAACCTAAAGAGATGGAAAGATTTAATAATAACTATGTGAACATTATTTGGTGTTTCCTTGTAATCCTGTGAAGTACTTGTTGATTCTATAACTGCATTCTATTTGTTCACTGTTCATCCTATTAAGATTTGTGTTTGCTTTACATACTAGTACAATTCGACAGTACAAATGTTGGGGCGCTACATATTTGAATGGATGTAGGTTGTTCCATCGTAGATAGAGCCGATCGTAGATAGTGGTGCTCTCTTTCTCTCCCTACAACAGTCTTGGTGAGCCCTCATTCCTCCCAGGGGTTATGCAGTTCTTCTTTTGTATAATTTCCATATTTTGAGGTATAGTCGGGGCCTTGTTGCCGGCATTGTCATATTGGTCCTTTATATCCTTAGAGGCTCCGTAGATGTTTATGTGGGTCATATGATTTTCGGGGTGGTCACTGGATCACGTTGTATTTTGAAACTCTTCTCCAATAGATTGTCAACTGTATGTACATTTGAAAACTTAACTATGGCATATAGTGTTTAAGTAAAAATGAACTAGTGACGTTTATGTATTTATATAACTGACCTCTCCCATGTTTAACAATTGGTGATGTGTTTCCCTTTTTTTGATTATGAATCAATCGGGTAGGAAAGGCTGGATAGGATTGCTCAACCAAGTTCACTCGATTGTGCACCGGTCGTGCTCCCCGAGGTTGGGGTGTGATAGCAAAATTGGAGACAAAGGTTAGTATCATGCAAAGAGAAGGCATTGTTTAGCCTTATGCAAATATGGAGGTAGGGCTTAGCCTCATGTAAGGTTCGGGATAGAGCATAGTCCTATGCAAATGGAAGGCAATGCTTAGCCTTATATAAATGAACAGGTAGCAAATAGGAGTAGAGTATTTCTTAGCTAGAGATATATTTGCATCTGGCGGCTTGATTGATAGTGACATTGATCTGTGTATATTTGCGAATACTTCTGTTAGGTTCACCATGCCTGCGTCCGAAGAAATATTGTGAGTATCATGCAAAGAGAAGGTTGGTTCGTGCCTTCTTCTGCTGGCTGTACTTTGCTCCATTCTGGAGGCCTTGCTTGAGTTGCCCTGGGTAACACCTGGCTGTCACAGAAATATAGTTTTCAAAAATATGCACTTATTGATGAAAATAGAGTTATTTTAGAAAACATAGTGAAATATCAAGTAATCTTAGATGAACTAGTGACTGTAACACATTTCAGAGACATTGCAGCTTTCTCGTATTAGAATTTTGAGGGTCCTCCTCAAAATTCTGTCCCAGTTTAGTAAATGATCCTTTACCGTTTGCGAGTGACAAAACTTGTTGAACCTTCTTCGGAATTTTGAGAATCCTTCTGAAAATTCTACCCTAGTTTCTTAACCAATTTCTGACTTTCTGGCATATGATGGCGTCGTCTGGACTTGCTCCGGAATTTTGAGGGTCCTCCTCAAAATTCTGCCCCAGTTCTTGGTTTTGGGGGAAAATGAAAATTTTATTATGATATGACCGAACCCACAGGGCTGCCTACGTATCCCCTCTTAAACGGGAATCAGGTCAAGCGTCGTTCAATTACATCATATGAAGAGATGTAAATAGTCTAAACATAGTATCTCTTGACTGCGTCTGAATTGATTGGTTTTGGCCAAACTTCTCCGTCCTTTTTTGCAAGTATGAGTGCTCCTCCTATTAGTACCCTGTGAACCATGTAGGGACCTTGCTAGGTGGGAGAGAATTTCCCTTTGGCTTCATCTTGATGCGAGAAGATCATCTTCAGCACTAGCTGTCCTGGTGCAAATTGCCTTGGTTTGACTCTTTTGTTGAAAGCTCTGGACATTCTATTCAGATAAAGCTGACTGTGACATACTGCGTTCCTTTTTTTCCCGTCTATGAGGGCCAATTGCTCGTAGCGACTCCTTATCCATTATGCGTCGCTGAGTTCGGCTTCCTGTATGATTCTTAAAGAAGGGATTTCTACCTCGGCTGGAATGACAGCTTCGGTACCATAAACCAGTAAATATGTAGTTGCCCCAATTGATGTGCAGAATGTAGTGCTTTCCCGCAATAGGGAAAAGGGTAACTTCTCGTGCCATTGTTTGTGGTTTTCTACCATCTTCCTTAGTATTTTCTTGATGTTCTTGTTGGCGGCTTCTACGGCTCCGTTCATATGAGGTCCGTATGATGTAGAGTTATTGTGCTTGATTTTGAAGGTTTTACACATGTCTTTCATCAGGTCACTGTTAAGATTGGCGGCATTATCAGTGACAACGTACTCAGGAACTCCGAATCGGCAAACAATACGATCCTTTACAAAGTCTGTGATGACTTTCTTGGTTACAACTTTGTAGGATGCAGCTTCTACCCATTTAGTGAAGTAGTCAATGGCCACTAAAATGAACATGTGTCCATTTGAAGCAGTAGGCTCGATCGGACCGATGACATCCATTCCCTAGGCAGAAAAAGGCCAAGGTGCACTTGTTGCGTTGAGCTCATTAGGTGGTACCCTTATCATGTCTGCATGTACTTGACATTGGTGGCATTTCTGTACATAGAAGATGTAATCCGTCTCCATGGTCATCCAAAAATATCCAGCTCTGAGTATTTTCTTGGCTAGAACAAAACCATTCATATGTGGTCCACAAGTTCCGGCATGTATTTCTTCGAGCAATCTGGAAGCTTCCTTTATGTTAGCACACCTTAACAACCCTAGATCAGGAGTTTTTCTATACATGGTCCCTCTGCTTTTGGAAGAAGTGATTGGATAGCCTCCGCAGCGTGCGTTTCTGAGTGTGGTTTGCCTGTTCTGGGTATTCTTCTCTTGTCAAATATTCTTTGATGTTGTGGAACCAATGTTTCCCATCCGTCTTCTCCTTGACATGAGCACAGTAAGAAGGTTGATTATGAATTCTCACCGGGACGGGATCAATGAAATTCTTGTCTGGATGTTGTATCATTGATGACAAAGTGGCCAGTGCGTCTGCAAACTCATTTTGAATTCTGGGTACATGTTTGAATTCTATCTTTGTGAATCCTTTCATCAATTCCTACACATGATACAAGTATGGTAGTATCTTTGTGTTCTTTGTACCCCACTCTCCTTGAACCTGATGTACCAGAAGATCTGAATCTCCAATTGCCAATAACTCTTGTATATTCATATCGATGGCCAGATTGAGCCCCATGATGCAAGCCTCATATTTTGCCATGTTGTTGGTGCATGGAAACCTAATCTTTGCAGATACATAGTAGTGTTGACATGTCTCTAATGCCAAAACCGCTCCAATGCCCACTACTTTGAAGTTTGTAGCTCCGTCAAAGAACATTCTCCAACCGTCATACGCTTCAATAATGTCCTCTCCTACGATTGACACTTCTTCATTAGGAAAATGCATTTTCAAGGGTTCGTATTCTCCTTCCACAGGATTTTCAACAAGATGGTCTGCCAATGCTTGTCCCTTGACCGCCTTTTGAGTTACATAGATGATGTCGAACTCACTTAACAATATCTGCCGCTTGGCTAATATTCCTGTCGGCATAGGCTTCTGAAAGATGTACTTCATAGGGTCCATCCTGGATATGAGGTATGTGGTATAGGCACAGAAGTAATGCCTTAATATCTGAGTCGTCCAAGTCAAAGCATAGCAAGTGCGTTCCAATAGAGAATATCGTGCTTTGTAATGTGTGAACTTCTTGCTCAAGTATTATATAGCTTGCTCCTTTCTCCTTGTCTCGTCATGTTGTCCCAAAACACATCCGAAAGCTTCATCTAATACAGATAGATAGAGTAGCAAAGTTCTCCCAGGTTCTGGAGGGACTAGGACTGGTGGTGTGGACAGGTACTCCTTGATTTTGTCAAAAGCCTTCTCACAATCTTCGGTCCAACTTGTTTCAGCATCTTTCCTCAACATCTTGAAGATAGGTTCACAATGATTGTGAACTATGCTATGAAGCGACTGATGTAGTTGAGATGTCCTAGGAAGCTCATCACATCCTTCTTGCTCTTTGGTGGCGGTAATTATTGAATAGCGTTAACTTTGTATGGGTCCAACTTAATTCCCCGACGGCTGACAATGAAGCCCAATAACTTTCCTATGGGAACCCCGAACGCACATTTTGCGGGGTTAAGTTTTAAGTTGTACCTCCTTAACCTGTAAAAGAACTTTCTCAAGTCTGCTATGTAATTTGCAGCCCTCTTGGATTTGATAATGACATCGTCAACATACACCTCTATTTCTTGGTGTATCATATCATGGAAGATGGTTGTCATGGCTCTCATGTAAGTAGCCCCAGAATTCTTTAGACCAAATGGCATCATCTTGTAGTAGTACACCCCCATGGTGTAATAAAAGTTGTTTTCTCTGTGTCTTCTTCATCCATCCAGATCTAGTGATAACCCGCGAAGCAATCTACAAAGGATTGGAGCTCATGCTTGGCGCAATTGTCGATCGGGATGTGTATATTTGGCAGTGGAAAGTCGTCCTTGGGACTTGCTCTATTTAAGTCTCGATAGTCAACACATACTCTTACTTTCCTATCCTTCTTCGGAACTGGTACAATGTTGTCTAACTAGGTCGGGTACTCAACTACCCTGAGGACTTTGGCCTTGATCTGCTTAGTGACCTCCTTCTTGATTTTCAGGCTCATGTCTAGTTTGAACTTTCTGAGTTTCTGCTTCACCGGCGGACATATTGGATTGGTAGGAAACTTGTGAGCCACTATGGATGTGCTCAAACCGGTCATGTCATCATATGACCATGAAACGATGTCCTCATATTCCTTTAAGAAACGAATGTACTCCTCCTTCTCTGGCGGTGATGTGCGAATGCTTATGCGAATCTCTTTGACGGTTCGACGTCTCCCAAATTTGCTGCTTCGGTTTCGTCCAGGTTGGACTTAGGCTTATTCTCAAAGTTCTCCACATCTCGGATAATTTCCTCAAGTATTTCATCTTTTTCCTCTGAGTCACTATCCTTATATTGCATTGTCTCATTACATGTTACAGTCATCGGTTCATCAAGAAAAGTAATAATAACTCCAGGGACTAGGCGCGCCCGGGATGGTGTGGCGGTCCAATTCCTAAGAACATCTCCCTTCTCCACAGTCTGAATGGTGAGGCCTTCATCCCCCTCCTCCTTAATTATCACACTATAGTCCATATCTCCGTCCTCCAGAAACAAATTTCTCAGCCCAGCTAAGGCATCTTCCTCTACAGTTCCCCATATTGTGTCAGCCTGGTGAAAAGTTTGACTCAGATGTGGCACTGGTTGCTCGAGAGGGTAATAAGGTCTACACCATGGAGGCAACCAATAGTTATACTCTTGACATGTATACTGGTATCAGATCCCGAAGGTTGTACCATGATGTTTCAGCTATATTGTCTTAGTAATGCTCTGGAGATTCTTCCCAAGCCCTTTGCAGGGTTCTTACTTAGTCCATGCCGGTATGCTTTCTATCTTGTTACTCCACCATTTATCCTTCTCAACTGCATTGACATGCTCAATGTGGTGATAAGTTTCTCTTCCTAGCCTTCTTCTATTCCCTATATCCGGGATGGTTTAACTGGTGTAAATATGATTACTTCCATCTCCGTGAATGATCACCTCCTGATGGTTCCATTCGAACTTTACGGCCTGGTGTAGTGTGGAAGACATAGCCCCAGTGGCATGTATCTAAGGTCGACCTAACAGAAGATTGTATGTAGCTGATATGTCAATCACTTGGAATTCAACATCGAACAAGGTTGGCCCCATCTGTAGACAAAGAATAATCTCCCCAATTGTGGACCTTTGAGACCGATCAAAAGCTTTCACGTTCATACTTTCTGCTTGTATCTCATGGAAACCTTTGCCCAATCTTTTTAGAGTATCCAACGGACAAATGTTGAGCTTGAACCTCCATCGATCAGGACTCTAGCAATGAATTTGTCTTCAAATTATACTGTGATATGCAATGCTCGGTTATGATTCAACCCTTCAGGCGGTAATTCATACTCGTGGAAGGCGATTTTATGGCTTTCCAGCTCTTGGCCCACTATGTTGGCTATTTCTCCGCATGTGATATTGTTGGGCACGTATGCTTCATTTAACACCCTTATCAAAGTATTCTTGTGCGCCTATGAGTTTTGTAATAGTTATAGGATGGATATCTGAGCGGGGGTTTTGTTCAAATGATCAATGTCGGAGTATTCCCTCGCTTGTACTTTCCTCCAAAGATCATTCGACCCAGTTTTGATGACAGGTTGTTTAGTAGCAGCCTCCTTATTTGATCCTCCCAAGTGTTTAGGTGTATAGACCCTTCCCGTTTTGGTTATTCCTTGTGCGGCATCAGATTCTTCCATCTTTGCCTAGTTTCGGCAATGTAGTCCCAAGGTATGGCTTTGTAATTGAAAGGAGGTGTGATTGATACTGTCATTGTGAAAGGTGTGGTCACTTTTACCTCAAATGGAACAGGTGTGGCTGCAAGTGGAGCTACCTCAACCTCAAATGGAACTGATGCGGCTACCTCAATCTCGACTGACGACTGTGTCTGCACCACGATAGGAGTTAGTGTGACTGCAGGTTTAAAGTCATCGCCTTCCCGAATAAGCTCGATTGACCCCTCAGGATCCCATTCTTCATTCATCTCTATCACTTGTATCCCACCACCCCTATAATATGAGAGCGGATTGTTGTGGACTTTGGGCGCAACTTCTTTTGCCTGTTTGACCTTGTTGTCAATCAATGTCTGGATTTTATCTTTCAATGTTTGGCACTCGTCAATGGTGTGCCCCTTCATACCGGAATGATATGCACATGTTTTGTTTGGGTTGACCCATTGAGATGAGTTCTCCATTACCATAGCAGGAATATGAGTGACATAACCAGCAGCCTTCAATCTTTCGTACAGTTGGTCGATGGGCTTAGTAATAGTGGTGTATTGTCTGGGTGGTTAGCGATCAAAGTTAGGTCGGGGATTCTGATAATTTGGACAAGTTAGAGGTGAATGATAGTAGGCTGACTGGGTGTTATAAGTATGATAGGCGGTGGTGGGTTGAGAATATCTAGGAGATGAGAGTTGGTATGTAGGTGGAGGTTTTTCGTTTGTGGGCGGAGGTGTTTGGTATGTGAGTGGAGATTTTGGGCCTTGAGCCACCATTACCACCCCCACGTCTTTCTTCTTTGATATGCCTCCTGATTGTAATGCTTTGTTCGTGGCCTGTAGTGCCTCGAAATTTGTTACCATCCCGCTTTTGATACCTTCCTCAATCCTTTCTCCGAGTTTAATGATATCGAAGAACTTGTGATTCTCAATGACCATTAGCGTTTCATAATACTGTGGGTCATGTGCCCTAACAAAGAACTTGTTCATTTGTTCTTCTTCTAGTGCTGGTTTGACCATGGCTACTTCCGACCTCCATTGAGTAGCATACTCGCGGAAAGTCTCAATTGGCTTCTTTTTTAAATTCTGGATGTAGAAGACATCCGGTGCATTCTCCGTATTGAACCTAAATCGGTCCATAAATTATGATGCCATGCTTAGCCAATTGGCCCATTTCTTAGTGTTCTTGCTTATGTACCTAGACATGGCATCTACGATAAGACTTCTCATAAAGAGCTTCATCTTTTCCGACCCCCATGAGCTTGTCATAGTAAGTTCTCAAATGAACCTTGGGATCACTTGTTCGGTCAAACATTTGAACTTGGGAGGTTTGTAACCCTTCGGTATTTCCACATCTAGTTGTATGCATAGATCCTCATAATTCAGACCTTCTATCCCTTTGCCTCCTTCGGCACCCTGGTCTTGACTTGTCAATTTCTTGAGTTCCTCAGCGATGTTCTTGATGAGCGGTCCTTCTCAGCGTATTCTAGTGTGTAGGATATTGGTTGAGTAGAGTGAGGTACGATTTCCACATATATAGGGTTGTTTTGGTAAGTACCAGTGACTTGGGTGTGGTGGTGGTCGTTGGTTGAGTTTTGAAGGTCGGGAATGGGTTGTGGTGTGTTCTGATGACTGTGATAGGTAGTGGCTTGCGGCTACTGGATTGGTTGATGATGGTGTTGTGGTGGAGTTGGTATCGGTAATGGATTGGGATTTTGAGGTGGAGTTGCATATTGATGTGGTGTGGGAGGGTTTTGTGGATGCTGGTTTGGTGTATTTTGGGGAGGCGCTGGGTTTTTGGTATTTTGTTAGTTGGTATCAGGGACATTTAGGGTGAGGGATAGGTTTGCTAAGTTGCGGACCTGCTCAAGTTCTCCCTGTAATTCCAGTATCTTTTGTTCCAACTGTAAAACCAAGTCATTCGGTGCCGGAGTACTCCGAGCGTCTGAAGTTTCCACATTCTTCGCATTTTCCTTTCGAATACCACCTAAATCATCTATTTTAGCTTTCCTTCTGCTCTTTGTATTACTTGGAGGAGGAGGAGGTGGAGGGCCTCTAGATCTGGTGTAATATGCCGATGATGCCAGTATGTGCGAACCAACCTTAGGGGATGGGAATAATAAAGAATAAAGAAAAACAAAAGGTAAATAATTCAGTAAAAGTTCTGAAATGTTTGCATTATTTAAACACATATTGCGAGAATGTAAATTCGTATCCTAATTTGGGAGCCTCGTTGTGCCCGATGTAGGCCTAGCGCCAAATAGATTTAGAGAAATTCAGTGCCAATAATTGCCTCATTTCATTAATGTAAGAATAGATGACCCAAAACGACGCTAAATAAGATAATGTTATTAATGACACTTGGACTTAGTACATTAAAAAAAGCAAGTAAACTAATCTACTTGGTCCTAGAAGGACCCTCTCCAGACTGGATGCTCTTGTCGATTAATTCCCCCAGTTCGTGTAGGTTTAGTAGTAAGAATGCCCTTGCCAAATGTCCTCCTTCATTTCCCTCAGTGTTCTGGAAATCAGTGACCCTTTTTCTCATTTTCCCTTCCAATTCCATCAGACTATACTCCAGATATTCCAGCCTTTCGCTGGATTTAATATCTCTCTCTTTCCACTCATTGATCATTTGCATTTCGGCCTTATGCTGCTCCATATGCTCAGCTTCAGACTCCCGAATTCTTTTACGCAGCTTGTTATACTTTATCTTTGCTTCGGCAAATTCGTCTATGACCCTGTTTCGTGGATCAACCCTTGGCTCGAAGATTCCTGCTATGTTATCATCCAACCATGAGGAGTAGAAGTATAAGTGACCCATATGATATCGGTCTGGCTCGATGGTATCCTTTCCACGATAATCTTCAAGTTCCATATGTGTTGTGCTTCATTCTTATACGAGATGGCATCACCCTAAAAATCGGCTATGAGGTGACTCATTTTAGCGACTCGCGGTATGTCCTGTCTCCTGCCTGCCTGTCTCATAACCCTGAGGGGAGCATAAGGGTATATGCCTCTTAACCCAATTAGTAACAAGTGGGGGACATCCCTGGATCTGATGATATACTCGTCGGTAGGGAATCACTCGAACATCCATTAAACCTGGTCCTCAGTTAACTTGTTGAAAAACTGCACCCATCATACACTATCCTTAGGATGGGCAAACATGTCTGGAATATAGGTCATTCTCTTGGGATGATGAAATGCTATGTGATTATTCCACGGCCTTCGCAGAAATTCGTGATGGTATTGACCCTTTTGGAGATGTTCTAGCAGCCAAACTTGCAGCAGCAAATTGCAACCCTCGAAGAATCTGAACCCCTTTTGACAACGTTCCAAGGCCCGGTACATATCTGCAATGATCATGGGAACAATGGTATATGTTTGCCCCTTGATCCCATCCATCAATGTTTTGGCCACCATGGCCAGCCTGCTATGGATTCTGTCTCCTTGGATTGGGAACACTAGCATGCCCAAGAAACACACTATGAACACAAAGACCCTACGATGAACCCAACCTAGAGAGGTGATGGAGAGCTCATCATTAAAAATACGGTAAGAGCTACTGTGACCGTATCGTTCATAGAGGAAGTCGAAAGGTATGTAGGAGTTTTTCAGGCACTCCAAGTCATCATTTTTCTTCAACACCGTCATCTTAAGAAATCTTTTAGTGGTGCGATTTTCAGGTGCCAATAAACCGGGGCTATCCCAAGGAAACCCAGGAAATCCCCCTATTTCTTCCAGAAGAGGGGTCATTTCTATGTCACCAAAGTGGAACACAACCCTTTCCTTGTCCCAAAACATGGTGGCAGCCTCGATCAACATTTTGTTTGGCTGAAGATCTAATAGAGAAGGCAAATTTCTTGAGACTCATTTCACATGATTTTGGTCACTTGAGGGAAGGTCCCTCCACCAATCTAGCAAAAGTGAGGTTATACTACCGACCATGCCGAATCTGGGGACTTCGTGCCTCATTTTCTGCAAAACAAAAGGTGGTTAGGCCCTTTCCCCCTCCAAAATCATCTATTTATACAACAATAATTAGCATATTGGAATTTATTTCTCCAAACTAATGCACACAATCGTGATTGCGTCCGTTGGGATTATGGAAAATCCGATGGACGTTTAGGTGAGGCTTGTCTTAAAGGGTCATTATGTGGACAACATATTAACTCGGCTGGGTTAGACCATGATACATGTACAATTAATCAGAGTAAGGTTGCTATAGAGGTCTAGACTGGGACCCTCAAACGGACAACTTGAGGGGGTGTCGCATCCCATTTTTCCCATCCTCGCGGGGGAGGTCCAGGTTCCGACATTCATGGGGGTGCAATGACTCATTTCCTTTTGGGAATTGGGTATTTAAAAAGTTGCCACATTATGGATTATGGTGCGTTAGGTCACCTAGAGCAATTAACTCTTGGGTTGGTTTGCATTACCAGAGATTAGGGTAAGGGCACGAAATAACCTCGAGGGAAAGGTGTTAGGTACCCCTCATGGTCCACAACTGTGGGTCCCGACCAAACTTATATTTACAAATTAGTCAATATAAACAAGTAAGTTGTAATGCTCATTGAACAAGTCAAGTAATGAAATAAAGGTTTGAACAAAGTTTTAAATAAGGAGAGGATTTGGGGTAAGAAGGGGTCCTAGGTTGTTTATCCTATAGGATCACCCCACGCAATATCCGGTAAACACTGCTCAATGAGGGGCTACACGTGACATTAATGCGTAGTCATCATATCCCATGTCTACCCTTCCCATCCCCATATTGGTCATGCAAAGCGAGTGTTTGGTCATTGATTCCTATTGCGTGCTGCTACTCGCCCTTTCTTAATAGTCCCAGAGGGAGTTGGGACCTCTACCTATAGGTAGTTCTAGATGTACCCCTAAGGTTTTAAAGGCAAAACACTAAGGCGATAGTCAAAAAGCATCTAGGACTTTCACATAATGAGAGCAAGTAAAAGGTTCATAGTTTCCTCCGCAAACAAGTATGCATGCAGCACGACTCAACCACAAGTAAGGTCTTTAGTAATCAAAGTCCTAAAACAGGATTTCTAAATGATTATCCAGAAATAAACCACTTTCAGATACAGAAGTCACAATATTATTAGCTGCCTAGGACCTCCTCTTTAAAAGCTTATTAGAATTCAGAGTCGCAGACGTCGAGTGACAGAAATAGCTTCAAAGAAATGCAAGTTTTGAATATGCCCTAAGGCTTGCCTACATGCAGAACTATGTCTATGTTAGTGCAGAAACAGACAAGTTTTCAAAATAAAACCTTTCAATACCTATAGGCAGAATATCTAACGGGATTAAAGCAATTACAAAAGGACCAGTTTTAGAGAGTTATCGCTTGACAAGTCCAATTTTAAGAAATAAACTAGGTGAGATAAAATCGAGTCATTAGGCTAATTAGATTATCAGACATAATTGGGAGTAGAAGTCCCTATAGGCATGGTATCTAGGTGTGTTACTGGTTTTAGGCAATTTGCAGTAACTTATTGAATCAGAATTATGTCATATAGGCATGGTATCTATACTTGAAGTGATTTAAAACATGATGGCTTGGAACCTGGAAACATGGTTTCTAACATGACAAATGCAGGATTTAGAAACATGATTTATATCTGATGCAAATGACATTAAAAGTGAAAACCTATAGACATGATGTCTATTATGCAAAATGAAATCAAATTCAAGAAGAGTCACACCCTATGAACATGTTTTCTATTGAGTAAAGCAGGCCGATTTGAAAGTAAAATCCTAAGAGTAGGATTTCTACCCATATTACCCCATAAAGTATACATCTACCCACCCTTTTTACTGAATTACCTCGAATATCTATTTACAAAATATTACAGGCCAACAAATGAATTACATAAATGAAATAAAAAACTAAGAAGCTATTCTATAGGGAGCCTGGAATCAGGCCCAAGTTTCTCAAAGCCTCCAATGGTCTTTGAAACCTCATTTCCATAGACAAATCAGGGTCTAGGTGCATCAAAGTTCCCTAAGGGTCTCAAGGACTCCGGGAAATGCTTACACCTAGACTTAGTAGCGAAACATTGAACCAGTGTTGTGTGGAAAGCCAGCCTCAGTATGCCAGATTTCCAAGGGTTATCAAGAGGATCCCAAGGCAGTACACATACTAGAGGGGGCAGAATGTATTAACTAAGAGTAGAGTGAAAGTGCAGGACACATGTTTGGAAGAAGTTTATTAAAGACGGGACTTAAAGGTCTATTTTGAAAGCAATTAGTAAAGCAATGGAGGTTGTTTGAAAGAGGCTGGAGTAGTAAACAGAGTTCAAACACTTCAGGATAAGACCACACACAGCAAGTTCACAGAATCTAAATGTATTCAGTAATCACACAGCGGTTAAGAGGTTTGGGGATACACAGACATTGCCTGCAGACATATGACCTCAGCAGGAGTATTAGGATTGGTATGGACATGCTCAGAGACAGCTTGACTCTAGCATAATCACAAACCAGTCATGAGGAACATAAACATTTATATGGAAATAGGGATTTGCGATTCACAAAATGGTAAGTGCACAGTAGGTAAAGGAAAACAATTTTGCAGACATGCTTGAATCACACAATGGAATACATGAGCTTAAAGGGAGGGATGTCCTACTAGCATGTTTAACTACAAACTCCACACCAAAACCATAAGTAAAAGCAGACTAGAAATAAAAGAAACTGAAACAAGAAAAGAAACATGTCGTTGTTGTGGCTGTAAATTAAACTAGGACATACCAGTGAAGATAGAAGTAAGCAGAATGAAAGAACCAAAGAGCACAGATGATTAGCCTTGGCTTGCAGCCGGCTAATAGTAATAAAATAACACAGAGATTTTAAATAAGAGATGGGTTTTTTGGAAGCCAAGTGTGTCTTGTTTGTGAAGGACTTAACGTATTTATAGTTGAAAGTAGATAGTGGAATAAGGTAAAAAATATAGTAGTATACTAATTTAAGAACTCAGAATCAATCACTTAGAGAATCAAGGAAGTACTTCCTTGAGTTAGGGGAATCAAGGTCAAACGGAAAGATTCAGTACCACATAAGGGGGAAAGGAGGAATCAGTGCATAATTAAATAAGGAATGGAGCCAGAGTCCATTAGGCATAAAGTAGTCGATTAGAACCAAATTTAGAAAGACCCAATTAACGAAAGACTTAGTAAAACCAAGTATCATAGTAAATAATATAATAAAATCAGTGAATTCAAACATACGAGTAGAATTCTAGGGCCTTGAAGGAAAATCATGCAATTACCAACAGTTAAGGAAAATTAGAACAAATTATGCGGGGTCATGATTCTGCGTGTTTCAACATATAAATAGAGACAAATGAATAGAAGTAGCAAACAAAACAAGGTCAATTATATAGGCAGAAAGAAATAAGAGATGAGTAAGCACAATCATATAGAGGTGATGTAAGTAGGCTAGAGATTCAGTAGGACATATTCGAAGCATGGCGACCACGAGAAATTAACAAGACCAAGGCAAAAAAAGTTATGCTAACACACAGAGCTTAGGCAAAGAGAATCATGCTAACACACGGAACCAAAGTGAAGAAAATCGTGCTCACACACAGAAAGAGAGTAAGAAAATCATTCGAACATACAGAAACAAGTAAAGAAAAATCAGGCTAACATACAGAAATAAGTAAATAAAATCATGCTAAGTCATAGAAACAAGAAAAGAAAATATTTTTAATAATTAGGGCTTTTAACAGAGTCGAGTTAAAAAGCAGTAGGAACATAAAATCCATCAAAATAAACAAGGAAAAAAGGTTTAATCATGAAGAAATCGGTTGAACCAGGTATAGAAAGAACTCCGAGAAAACCCTAGTTTTCAAAGAAAGTAAGAACGTTTTAGACTAGAGGATCTTTCAGAAAAACGCTCAAAAATAAGCAAATCATAGAAGGAAACAGGTTTAAAGAATGAAAATAACACAGATCTGAGAGATCCAGAAGAGCGTTAGGGTTTCAAAAGTAAACCTAGGTAGAATTCGAAAGAACCTCTTGTAACTTCATAAATCGTAACACACATGGTGTGATTTTGCCCAAAATCACACCAGAGAAGCCTCGAACAATAGAATCAAAAACCCTAGGTCTGAATCGACATGGCCTAGGACCTTTGAATGCCTTAGAGATAATGAGCAAGGTGATGAGAGTAACCATTGGAGGCTTGGGGTATGAGAGATAGTCGTTGGAGATGACTGGAGAAGGAGGTGAGTGGAGGAGTCTAGGGTTAGGTTTGAGAGAAGAGTGGAGATGAGAGAGTATCCGAAGGTGGAACCTTTGGAAAAGTGACTTAGCGTTAGGGGTCGTTTGAAAATTAAAAAGGAAAGGAATTATTTGGATCGTTGATTAAAACGGGTAGGTGGGTTCTGAATTTGGGTAAGGATTAATAAGGTATGGGTCGGGTGATTTGGGTGTGAAATTGGGCTGGAAAGGGGTCCAATATTGGCGATAATTGAAAGCCAAATTTGGTTGTTATTTAAATAGCCAATTTTCCCCTATTTAATTTATAAAAAATAGTAGGTAATTTATGAAAAATAAATCAAGGTACCAAAATGATTTAAAATACATAATTAATAATTTAAAAATATAGGATCCATTTTTATGCATATAAACATAATTATATCTAAAAATGGGCTAACATTGCAATTATATGCAATTTAGCTTTAAAAATACCAAATGTAATTGTAAAAAATACATAAAAATTACATTAGCCATATTTTGGTATAAATATAGAAATTAAATAAAATAATTATCAAAACAATAATTTTGGAAATAATTATTGGATTTTTATGGATAAAAGGGGAAAAATAAATCAATTTAAACCCTTAAAGTTATGGGAAAATAATAAAAACCTTGTGCATGCTTATATA
Organism: Nicotiana tabacum; assembly: GCF_000715075.1. Classification (NCBI taxonomy): domain Eukaryota; kingdom Viridiplantae; phylum Streptophyta; class Magnoliopsida; order Solanales; family Solanaceae; genus Nicotiana; species Nicotiana tabacum. The sequence goes on from NC_134084.1 coordinate 88,121,786, forward strand.
TGCTATTTCGAAGGTATTTATGCATATTTAAAATATATAGGAAAAAATTGGGTATCAACAACTTTCCCTTTTTACTCGGGAAGGATGAAAGAGATTTCGGGTAAAGAAATGATGGCGAATTTTGACCGGATGGGATGTTTCAAAAGACGGAGGCCGAACTCCAGTTTTTGAGCTTCCTACATATCCCTGGTTTTATAGGAATCAGACCATGTGTAGTTCTGGATTCACCTTCGGAGTATGTCGATGGAATCATTGTAAGAACGGACACGAGATGTGGAAGCGGATACGGTGAGTGTTTATGGCTCGGGGTGGTTGGAGGGAACTGGAGCAAGATTGCTCCGGCTAGGATAGCGGTTGCTTACTGGTTACCTACAAATAAAGATGCTACAAACGTGTTTGCAAAAATTTAAACATGATGCAAATTCCCTTTGGACAATGAAGGCTGTCTTCAATTGGTTAAAGATGACGTCTTTGGACCATGATGTCTTGGGACATGAATATTCGTCCCTTCTTAATAGTCCCGGAGGGATTTGGCACCTCTACCTATAGGTAGTTCTAGACGTACCCCTAAACTTGTAAAGGCAAAACTCAAAGGCAATAGTCAAAAAGTATCTAGGACTTTTACATAATGAGAGCAAGTAAAAGGCTCATAGTTTCCTCCGCAAACAAGCATGCATGCAGCACGACTCAACCACAAGTAAGGTCTTTAGTAATCACAGTCCTAAAGCAGGATTTCTAAGCGATTATGTAGAAATAAACCACTTTCAGATACAGAAGTCATAATATTATTAGTTGCCTAGGACCTCCTCTTTAAAAACTTATTAGAATTCAGAGATAGGGGTGTTCATGGTTCATTTTGGATCGGTCTTTCCCTAAAAAGAAATCAAACCATGTAAGTCGGTTTTTCAAATATTAGAACCAAACCAAACCAATTAAGTCAATTTTTTCTCGATTCGGTTTATGTCAGGTTTTGTTGATTTTTTGGTTTTTTCGGTTATTTGTCGATTTTTTCTTAAATATAAGACATACACTAACAAACACATATTTCGAAGACCATATTTTCAACGTAACACTATCAAATCAATTGCCCTTTGAGAAATCTATTATTTACCAAGATATATTGTTGATAATTGAATCAAATAGTGATGAATAATTTAAAGACTCAATTAAAAATATATTATTTTTAATACGAAATGTATTCTTACACTTAACAAAAGAAAACTTCCAATTAAAATAGAATGTAAAGGTAAAGAACTATACAAAAGTGCAAACTATTAACACTTACCATTAAATTTTTGAAACTTTGTATAAAAAATACAAAATATAGATGTAATAATAAATTTAAAATAGCTACTCCTATAGTCGGTTTGGTTCTGTGTTTTTCGGTTTTTTTCTGATTAAAACCAAAACCAAACCTAATTTGATTGTTTTTTAAAATTCAAAACCAAAACCAAACCAAAACCAAACCAAACCAAAAAGTATCGAGTTTTTTGGTCGGTTTGGTTTGGTTCGATTTTTCAGATTTTTATGAACACCCCTATTCAGAGACTTCGAGTGACAGAAACAGCTTCAGAGAAATGCGAGTTTTGAAAATGCCCTAAGGCTTTCCTATATACAGAACTATGTCTATGTTAGTGCAGAAACAGACAAGTTTTAGAAATAGAACCTTTCAATACCTATAGGAAGAATATCTAACGGGATTAAAGCAATTATAAAAGGACCAATTTTAGAGAGTTATCGCTTGATAAGGCTATTTTTAAGAAGTAAACTAGGTGAGATAAAATCGAGTCATTAGGCTAATTAGATTATCAGACATAATTGCGAGTAGAAGTCCCTATAGGCATGGTATCTAGGCGTGTTACTGGTTTTAGGCAATTTGCAGTAACTTATTGAATCAGAATTATATCCTATAGGCATGGTATCTATACTTGAATTGATTTAAAACATGATGGCTTGGAACCTGGAAACATGGTTTCTAACATGACAAATGCAGGATTTATGAACATGGTTTATATCTGATGCAAATGACATTAAAAGTGAAAACCTATAGACATGATGTCTATTATGCAAAATGAAATCAGATTAAAGAAGAGTCACACCCTATGAACATGTTTTCTATTGAGTAAAGCAGGCAAATTCAATTGTAAAATCTTAAGAGCAGGATTTCTACCCATATTACCCCACAAAGTATACATCTACCCACCACTTTTACTGAATTACCCTGAATATATGTTTACAAAATATTACAGGCCAACAAATGATTTACATAAATGAAATAAAAAACTAAGAAGCTGTTCTATAGGGAGCCTGCAATCAGGCCCAAGTTTCCCAAAGCCTCCAATGGTCTTTCAAACCTCATTTCCATAGACAAATCAGGGTCTAGGTGCATCAAAGTTCCCTAAGGGTCTCAAGGACCCCGAACAATTCTTACACTTGGACTTTGTAGCCAAGCATTGAACTAGTACAGTGTGGAAAGACAACCTCAGTATGCCAGATTTCCAAGGGTTCTCAAGAGGATCCCAAGGTAGTACACATCCTAGAGGGGGCATAACTTATTAACTAAGAGTAGAGTGAAAGTGCAGGACACATGTTTGAAAGAAGTTTATTAAAGACTGGACTTAAAGGTCTATTTTGAAAGCAATTAGTAAAGAAATGGAGGTTGTTTGAAAGAGGTTGGAGTAGTAAACAGAGTTCAAACACTTCAGGATAAGATCACACACAACAAGTTCATAGAATCTAAATGTATTCAGTAATCACACAAGGGTTAAGGGGTTTGGGGATACACAGACATTGCCTGCAGACACATGACCCCTGCAGGAGTATTAGGATTGGTATGGACATGCTCGGAGATAACTTGACACTGGCATAATCACAAACCATTCATGAGGAACATAAACACTTAGAGGGGAATATGGATTTGGCGATTTACAAAATGGTAAGTGCATAGTAGGTAAAGGAAAACAATTGTCCAGACATGCTTGAATCACACAAGGGAATACATGAGCTTAAAGGGAGGGGTGTCATACGAGCATGTTTAACTACAAACTCCACAACAAAACCATAATAAAAGTAGGCTAGAAATAAAAGAAACTGAAATAAGAAAAGAAACACGTTGTTGTTGTGGCTGTAAATTAAACTAGAAAATACCAGTGAAGTTAGAAGTAAGCAGAATGAAAGAACCAAAGAGCACAGATGATTTGCCTTGGCTTGCAGCCAGCTAATAGTAATAGAATAACACAGAGATTTTAAATAAGTGAGGGGTTTTTTGGAAGCCAAATGTGTCTTGTTTGTGAAAGACTTAGGGTATTTATAGTTAAAAGTATGTAGTGGAATAAGGTAAAAAATATAGTAGTATACTAATTTAAGAACTCAGAATCAATCACTTAGAGAATCAAGGAAGTGCTTCCTTGAGTTAGGGGAATCAAGGTCAAACGGAAAGATTTAGTACCATATAAGGGGGAAAGGAGGAATCAGTGCATAATTAAACAAGGAAGGGAGCCAGAGTCCATTAGGTATAAAATAGTCGATTAGGACCAAATTCAGAAAGACCCAATTAAGGAAAGACTAAGTAAAACCAAGTATCATAGTAAATAAGGTAATAAAATTAGTGAATTCAAACATACGAGTAGAATTCTAGGGCCTTGAAGGAAAATCTTTCAAATACAACCAGTTACAGAAATCAGAACCAATCATGAGGGGTCATGATTCTGCGTGTTTCAACATATAAATAGAGACGAATGAACAGAAGTAGCAAACAAAACAAGGTCAATTATATAGGCAGAAAGAAATAAGAGACGAGCAAGCACAATCATATAGAGGTGATGTAAGTAGGCTAGAAATTTAACAGGACATATTTGAAGCATGGCGACCACGAGAAATTAACAAGACCAAGGCAAAGAAAGTTAGGCTAACACATAGAGCCTAGGAAAAGAGAATCATGCTAACAAACGGAACCAAAGTGAAGAAAATCGTGCTCACACACAGAAATAGAGTAAGAAAATCATGCGAACATACAAAAACAAGTAAAGAAAAATCAGACTAACACACAGAAACTAGTAAATAAAATCATGATAACTCATAGAAACAAGTAAAGAAAATCTTTTTAAAAATTAGGACTTTTAATCATGAAGAAATCGGTTGAACCAGGTATAGAAAGAACTCCGAGAAAACCCTAGTTTTCAAAGAAAGTATGAATGGTTTAGACTGGAGGATCTTTCAGAAGAAAGCTCAAAAGTAAGCAAATCATAGAAGGAAACAGGTTTAAAGCATGAAAATAACATAAATCTGAGATATCTAGAAGAGAGTTAGGGTTTCAAAAGGAAGCCTAGGTAGAAATCGAAAGAACCTATTGTAACTTCATAAATCGTAACACACATGGTGTGATTTTGCCTAAAATCACACTAGAGAAGCCTCGAACAACAGAATCAAAACCCTAGGTCTGAATCGACATGGCCCAGGACCTTAGAGATGATGAGCAAGGTGATGAGAGTGACCATTGGAGGCTTGGGGTTTGAGAGATAGTCGTCGGAGATAACCGTAGAAGGAGGTGACTGGAGGATTCTAGGGTTAGGTTTGAGAGAAGAGTGGAGATGAGAGAGCATCCGAAGGCGGAACCTTTGGAAAAGTGACTTAGGGTTAGGGGTCGTTTGAAAATTAAAAAGGAAAGGAATTATTTGGACCGTTGATCTGGTAGATCAACAGTCAGGATTAAAACGGGTAGGTGGGTTTCGAATTTGGGTAAGGATTAATAGGTTATGGGTCGGTTGATTTGGGTGTGAAATTGGGCTGGAAATGGGTCCAATATTGGCTATAATTGAAAGCCAAATTTGGCTGTTATTTAAATAGGCAATTTCCCCTATTTAATTTATAAAAAATGGTAGGTAATTTCTGGAAAATAAATTAAGGTACGAAAATGATTTAAAATACATAATTAATAATTTAAATATACAGGATCCAATTTTATGCATATAAACATAATTATATCTAAAAATGGGCTAACATTGCAATTATATGCAATTTAGCTTTAATAATACCAAATGTAATTATAAAAAATACATTAGCTATATTTTGGCATAAATATAGAAATTAAATAAAATAATTATCAAAACACTAATTTTGGAAATAATTATTGGATTTTTATGGATAAAAGGGGAGAAAATAAATCAATTTAAACCCTTAAAATTATGGGAAAAATAATAAATACCTTGTGCATGTTTATTTATGCATATATATATGCTATTTCAAAGGTATTTCTACATATTTAAAATATCTAGGGAAAAATTGGGTATCAACAATTGCCCTTTTTTACCCGGGAAGGATGAAAGAGTTTTCGGGTAAATAAATGATGGCCAATTTTGACCGGATGGGATGTTTCAAAAGACGGAGGTCGAAATCTAGTTTTTGACTTGCCTACATATCCCTAGTTTTACAGAAATCAAGCCATGTGTAGTTCTGGATTCACCTGCGGAGTATGTAGATGGAATCATTGTAAGAACGGACACGAGATGCGGAAGCGGCTACGGTGAGTGTTTAAGGCTCGGGATGGTTGGAGGGAACTGGATCAAGATTGCTTCGGCTAGGATAGCAGTTGTTTACTGGTTACCTGCATATAAAGATGCTACAAACGTGTTTGCAAAAATTTAAACATGATGCAAATTCCATTTGGACAATGAAGGCTGTCTTCGGATGGTTAAAGATAACGTGCTTGGACCATGATGTCCTAGGCCATGAATTGTTTAATGAGGGATTCGCAGGCCATGAAATGATGTTCTCGGGCCATGAAAATGGTGCCCGAACAATGACGCCTTTGAATAATGATATGCAAATTTGAGAGATCCTCAGGCCATGGCATTGTGTCTTCAGGCTATGAGGATGGTGCCTTTATACTATGACACCTTTATACAAATTGGTGATGTTTCGGGCCATGATATGCAATAATATGATGTAACAAGACAAGGCTTAGTCTTGCGAAGTAGAGGGCAGAGCTTATCACGATTAAAAATCGGGTAAATAGTAGTAGAAAATAGAGCAATATTGGTGCAAGGAGGGACAGTGCTTACTCCCATGTGAGTGGGGAGGCAATGATTAGCCCGATGCAAATGGGGAGGAAAAGATTAGCCTCATGCAAATAGGTAGTCAGGGCTTAGACTCATGCAGGTATGGAGGCAAGGATCAGCCTTATGCAAATATGGAGTCAGGGATTACACTCATGCAAGATTGGAGACAGAGCTTAGTCTCATGCAAAGAGAAGGCAATGCTTAGCCTTATGCAAATATGGAGGTAGAGCTTAACCTCATGCAAGATTCGGGATGGGGCTTAGTCCCATGCAAATGGAAGGCAATACTTATCCTTATGCAGATATGGAGGCAAGGCTTAGCCTCATGCAAGATTCAGGACAAGGCTTAGTCCCATGCAAAATGGAAGGCAATGCTTAGCCTTATGCAAAATGGAGGCAGGGCTTAGCCTCATGTAAATATGGAGGTAGAGCTTAACCTCATGCAAGATTCAGGACAAGGCTTGGTCCCATGCAAATATGTAGTCAAGGATTAGACTCATGCAAATGTGGAGTCAGGACTTAGACTCATGCAAATATGGACTCAGGGCTTAGACTCATGCAAATGTGGAGTCAAGGCTTAGACTCATGCAAATATGGAGTCAGGGCTTAGACTCATGCAAATATGGAGTCAAGGATTAGACTCATGCAAATATGGAGTCAAGGATTAGACTCATGCAAATATGGAGATTAGACTCATGCAAAGAGAAAATAGTAGATAAGGGTAGAGTATATCTTAGCTAGGATAGGTTCAACGTCTAACTGCCAGATGGATGGTGAATTTGCTTTGTGTACGAATGCTATCGTCAAATGTCCCTTCATTCAAAGAAAAATCGTAAGTTTCATGAGGGGTGGTTGGTTCTTGCTTCATCTGCCGGCCTTGCTTTGCTTCGCTCTGGAAACCCCCTTCGAGTTCCCCTAGGTAGTACCTGACCGTTATGAAAAATAGAATTTTCAAAAATATGCATTCATTGATAAAAAAATGGAATTATTTTGGAAGCGTATTGATATTTCAAGTAACTTTTGATGAATGAGTGACTGTGACACATTTCAAAGGCATTGCAGCTCTCTTATGTTCGAATTTTGAGGGTCCTCCTCAAAATTTTGCCCTAGTTTGGTAGATGATTTTTAACTGTTTGCGTATTGCGGACCTTGCTGAATCTTCTTCGGAATTTTGAGAATCCTTCATAAAATTATGCCATAGTTCTTGATTGATGACTGGCTTCCTGGCATTTGATGGCACTGGCTGGACTTGCTCCGACATTTCGAGGACCCTCCTTAAAATTCTGCCCCAGTTCTGATTTTGGGGAAAATGAAAATTTTATTATGATATGACCGAACCCATAAGGCTGCCTACATGTCCCCTCTTAAACGGGAATCAGGTCAAGCATAGTTCAATTACATCAAAAAGGAAAATGTGAAATAATCTAAGCATAGTATCTCTTGACTACGTCTGAATTGATTGGTTTTGGCCAGATCTCTCCATCTATCTCTGCAAGTATGAATGCTCCTCCTGTTAGTACTCTGTGAACAATATACAGACCTTGTTAGTTGGGAGAGAATTTCCCTCTGGCTTCATCTTGGTGTGGAAAAATCTTCTTCAATACCAGCTGTCTTGGTGTGAACTGCCTTGGTTTGACCCTTTCGTTGAAAGCTCTGGACATTCTGTTCTGATAGAGTTGGCCGTGACATACCACGTTCATCCTCTTTCCATCGATAAGGGCCAATTGTTCATAGCGACTTCTTACCCATTTCGCATCGCTGAGTTCAGCTTCCTGTATGACTCTTAAAGAAGGAATCTCTACCTCGGTTGGGATGACGGCCTCGGTACCATATACCAACATGTAGAGGGGTTGCCCTGGTTGACGTGTGAACTGTGGTGCGGTACCCTAACTGAGCAAAGGTAGCTTTTCATGCAACTGCTTGTGATTCTCTACCATTTTCCTTAGTATCTTCTTAATGTTTTTGTTGGCGGCTTCTATGGCTCCATTCATCTGAGGTCTGTAGGCGGTGGAATTCTTGGGCTTGATTTATATAGACTTCATCAGATCACTATTGAGGTTGGCGGCGTTGTCAGTGATAATGGACTTAGGAACCCTGAATCGGTAGACGATACGATCATTGACAAAATCTGCGATGACCTTCTTGGTCACGGCTTTGTAAGATTTAGCTTCCACCCATTTTGTGATGTAGTCAATGGCTACCAGAATAAACCGGGGTCCGTTTGAAGCCGTGGGCTCAATTGGACCAATAACATCCATTCCCCAGGCGGCTATTGGCTAAGGTGAGCTTGTTGCATTAAGCTTGTTTGGTGGCACTTTTATCATGTCGGCATGTACTTGACACTGAAAGCATTTGCGAACATACTGAATACAATCCGTCTCCATGGTCATCCAAAAGTAACCTTCCATGAGTATCTTCTTGGCTTGAACGAAACCATTCATGTGCGGGCCACATGTCCTAGCATGCACATCCTCAAGTAGCTTACAAGCTTCCTTTGCTTCGACATACCTTAGCAAACCCAAATCCGGAGTTCTTCTATACAAGTTCCCTCCATTGTGGAATAAATGATTTGACAACCTCCGGAGTGTGCATTTCTAAATGTAATTTGCATGCTCCAGATATTCTCATTTTGATAGGTACTCCTTAATGTCATGGTACCAAGGTTTTCCATCTGCTTCTTCCTCGACATGAGCATAATATGCCGGCTGATTATGGATCCTCATCGGGATGAAATCAATATAGTTCTTATCTAGATGTTATGTCATTGATGACAAAGTGCCTAATGCATCGGCGAACTCGTTCTAAATTCTGGGCACATGTCAGAATTCTATCTTTGTGAACCTCCTTTTTAATTCCTGTACATGGTGCAAATATGAAAAAATCTTGGAATTATTGGTAGCCCATTCTCCTTGCACCTGGTGCACAAGCAAATCTGAATCGCTGATCACCAATAACTCCTGAATGTTCATGTCGACTGCCATGTTGAGCCCTAGTATGCAGGCTTCATATTCTGCCATGTTGTTGGTGCAGGAAATCTGAGTTTAGCAGATACGGGATAATGCTGACCCATTTCTAACACTAAAACTGCTCCAATGGCCACTCCTTTGAAATTTGCTGCTTCGTCAAAGAACATCCTCCAACCGTCATATGCTTCAGTAATATCTTCTCCTACGAATGATACTTCTTCTTCAGGAAAATACATTTTCAGGGTTCATATTCTCATCCCACTGGATTTTCGTCGAGGTGATCTGCCAATGCTTGTCCCTTGACTGCCTTTTGAGTTACGTAGATGATGTCAAACACACTCAGTAGTATCTACCATTTAGCCAACTTTCCCGTACGCATGAGCTCCTGAAATATGTACTTCAGAGGATCCATCCTGGATATGAGGTATGTAGTGTATGCATAGAAATAATGCCTCAATTTTTGGGTTGTCCAGGTCAAAGCACAAAAGGTGCGTTCAAGTAGAGAATATCGTGCTTCATAAGGTGTGAATTACTTACTCAAGTAATATATTGCTTGCTCCTTTCTTCCTGTCTCATCATGTTGTCCCAAAACACATCTGAAGGCTCCATCTAACATGGATAGATAAAGTACCAAAGGTCATCCTGGTTCTGGCAGGACCAGAACTGGCGGTGTAGATAGGTATTCCTTGATCTTGTCAAAAGCTTTCTGACAATCCTCAGTCCAACTTGTCTTGGCATCTTTCCTTAGTATCTTGAAGATGGGTTCACATATTACTGTGGCATGTGCTATGAACCGACTGAAGTAGTTGAGCTGCTCCAGGAAGCTCATTACGTCCTTCTTTCTTTTGGGTGGTGGCATATCTTGAATAACTTTGACTTTAGTAGGATCCATTTCGATCCCTCGAAGACTGACAATGAATCCCAATAACTTTCCTGCAAGAACCCCGAATGCACACTTTGCAAGGTTCAACTTCAAATTGTACCTCCTGAGCTTGTTGAAGAATTTCCTCAAGTCTGCTATGTGATCTGCGACTCCCTTGGATTTAATGATGACGTTGTCCACATATACCTATATTTATTTGTGTATCATATCATGGAAAATGGTTGTCATGGCTCTCATGTAAGTGGCCCTAGCATTCTTCAGACCGAATGGCATCATCTTGTAACAGTATACACCCCAAGGCGTAATAAAAGTTGTCTTCTTGGCCTCTTTTTCATCCATCCAGATCTGATGATAACCTACGAAGAAATCTACAAAGGATTAGAGTTCATGCTTGGCGCAGTTATCGATCTGGATGTGTATATTTGGCTACGGGAAATCGTCTTTGGGACTTGCTCTATTTAAATCCCGATAATCGACACATACCCTAACCTTCCCGTCCTTCTTCGGTATTGGCACAATATTAGCTAACCATATTGGGTACTCAACCACCCTGAAAACCTTGGCGTTGATCTACTTGGTAACCTCGTCCTCGATCTTCAAACTCATGTCTGGTTTGAATTTTCTAAGTTTTTGCTTGACTGGCGGGCACATGGGATTGGTAGGCAACTTGTGAGCTACTATAGATATGCTCAAACTGCTCATCTCTTTATACGACCATGCAAAGATATCCTCATATTCCTTTAGAAAACATATGTACTCTTTCTTCTTTGTTCGTGACAAATGAATACTGATGTGGGTCTCTTTGATAGTCTCGGCGTCTCCCAAATTTACTGCTTCTATTTTGTCCAAGTTGGATTTAGGCTTGTTCTCAAAATTCTCAACCTCCCTGACAATTTCCTCGGGTATCTCATCTTCTTCCTCTGAGTCACTATTCTCATGTTGCATTGCCTCATTACATGTCATAGTTACTGGTTCATTAGGAAAAGTAATAATAATACTGTAGAAGGGAAAAAGTATAAAAATAGTAAAGAATAATGATAAAGGTTAAATGCATTTGATTAAAACTGAGAAATTTTTTCAAACAAAGCTGGGCTCGGTGAATCGAGCGTTTATTTTGAAACAAAGAAATCTTAAAACAAAATTGCTGGAAATTTTAAATGCCTAGAACAACTTATAAATTCTGCCAAGCTACCCAGGGACTCGGCGGGCTCGGGATAGTGTGACGGTCCAATTTCTGAGAACAGCTCCATTTGCCACAGTCTGAATGGAGAGGCCTTCTTCCTTCTCCTCCTCATTACGGCACTGCAGTCCATATCCTCATCTTCCAAGAACAGATCCTTTAGCCCAGCTAGTGCTTCTTCTTCAGCAATTCCCCATATTGTGTCCGCCTGATGGAAAGCCTGTTCTAAATGGGGTATCAGTTGCTCAAGAGTGTAATATGGTTCACGCCATGAGGGCGACCATTCCCTGTACTCCTGCCATGTATACTAGTATCCGAGCTCAAAGGTGGTACCATGATTTTTCAGTCATATCGGCTTGGTGATACCCTGGAGGTTCTTTCCCAACCCTTTGCCGGGTTCATATCCGGACCATGCTAGTATGCTTTCTATTTTGTTACTCCATCACTTATGTTTCTCGACAACATTGAACCGTTCAATGTGATGATAAGTTTCCCCTCCTAGCCTCCCTCTATGTCCTATGGCTGGGATGTTTGACTAGTGTAGATAAGATTGCTCCCATCCCCATGAATGATTACCTCCTGAAGGTTCCATTTGAATTTTATAACTTGATGTAGTGTGAAGAGTACGGCTCCAGCAGCATGGATCCATGGGTGGCCCAACAAAAGTATGAGGCTGGTATGTCAAGCACTTGGAATTCAACATCGAACCAAGTTGGTCCCAATTCCAAGCAAAAATTGATTTCCCCAATCATGGCCCTCTGGGACCCATCGAAAGCCTTCACATTCATACTTTTGGTTCGTATTTCATGGAAAACTTTGTCCGACCATTTCAGAGTATCCAGTGGACAAATATTCAGACTATACCCTCCATAAACCAGGACCCTGGCAATGAACTTGTCTTTAAATTGTACTGTAATATACAATGCTCGATTGTGATTCAGACCTTCGGGCGGCAGCTTATCTTCGTAAAAGATAATCTTATGGCTCTCCAGCACTTGACCAACCATGTTGGCCATTTCTCCACCAGTGATATTATTGGGTATATAAGCCTCGCTCAATACTTTCATCAAGGTGTTCTTGTGTGCCTCTGAATTCTGTAGTAGTGATAGGATAGATATCTGAGTAGGGACTTTGTTTAGGTGATCAACAACAGAATATTCTTTCGGCTGTACTCTCCTCCACAAGTCATCTGGTCTAGTCTCAATGTCAGGTTGTCTAGCAGCGACATCTTTGCTTGAACCTCCCAAGTGTTCAGGTGTGTATACTCTTCCAGTTCTAATCATCCCTTGTGCGGTGTAAGATTCCTCCATCTTAGTCTTCCCTTTTTGCTGAGCCTCGGCGACATAATCCAAGGGTATTACCTTTGAGTTGAATGGGGGTGTGGTTGACACCATCACAGTAAAAGGTGTAACCACTTCTACTTTAAATGGAGCGGAGGTGGCTGCGGGCAGAGCTACTTCCACCTTGAATTGAACTGATGCAGTCACCTCAACATCAATAGGTGTCTGAGTTTGAACCATAATGGGAGTAAGTGTAACTGCAACGTTAAAGTCATCACCTTCTCGGATAAGCCCAATTGACCCTTCGGGGTCTCATTCTTCATTTGTTTCTATAACATGTACACCGTCACCTCTATGATTAGGGAGGGGATTGTTACGAACATTAGGTGCGACTTCCTTTGCTTGTATGACCTTGTTGTCAATGAGTGTCTAAATCTTATCCTTCAATGTTCGGCACTCAGCAGTAGTGTGCCCCTTTATGCCGGAGTAGCATGTACATGTTTTGTTCGGATTGACCCATTGGGATGGATTTTCTGGTGCCACAGTGGGAGTAGGAATGACATAACCTGCAGCCTTTAACCTTTCATACAACTGGTCGATGGGCTCAGCAATGGTAGTGTATTATCTGGGTGGCTTGCGGTCGAAATTGGGTCTTGGTCTTAGATAATTTTGGCGATTTGGTGGTGATTGGAAGTGGTATGGTTGGGAATTATAGGTATAATGGATAGCGGCTGATTTGGAATATCTGGGAGATAAGTGTTGATATGTAGGCGGTGATGCTTGGTATGTGGGTGGAGATGCTTGGTATGTGGGTAGAGATGCTTGGTGTATGGGTGGAGGTGCTTGGTATGTGGGCGGAGGTGTTTGATATATGAGTGGAGCTTTTCGGCCTTGTGCCACCATTACTTCCCCAACATCTCTCTTCTTCGATATGCCACCGGATTGTAGTGCCTTGTTCCTTGTTTGCAGCGCCTTGAAATTTGTTACCATCCCGCTCTTGATTCCTCCTCGATTCTTTCCCCGAGCTTGATGATATTAGAGAATTTGTGATTTCCGATTACCATCAGTCTCTCATAATATTGTGGATCCTGTGCTCTGACGAAGAATTTATTCATTTGTTCTTCGTCCAAAGCGGGCCTGACCTTGGTGGCTTCCGACCTCCAACGAGTAGCATATTTGTAGAAAGTCTCAGTGGGCTTCTTCTTGAGATTCTGGATGCAGAAGACAGCAGGTGCATTTTCTGTGTTGAACCTAAATCGGTCCATGAAATCTGACGCCATGCTTACCCAATTGGACTATTTCTTGGGATTCCAACTGATATACCATGACCATGCGTCCCCAGTAAGGCTCCTCATAAAAGGCTTTATCCGAATCTTTTCATCTTTTCCAACCCCGACCAGCTTATTATAGTAAGTCCTTAGGTGAACCCTGGGATCACCTGTACCATCGAACATTTCAAACTTGGAAGATTTGTACCCTTCTGGCAGTTCCACATCGGGCTGTATACATAGATCTTCGTAGTTCAAACCTTATATTCCTCTATCACCTTCGACACCTTGAACTCGGCTTGTTAACTTCTTGAGTTCTTCGGCCATGTTCTTAATGAGCAGGTCCTTTTCGGAGGGTTCCGTTGCACCGGATATTGGCTGGGTAGAATGTGGTATAGTTTCCACGTATATGGGGTTGCTATGATGGGTGCTAGGAACTTGGGTATAGTGATGGTCATTGGTGGAGTTTTATGGATCTGGAATGAGTGGTGGCGTATTTTGGGGAGTGTGGTAAGTGGTGGTTGGTGGGTATGAAATTGGTTGATGTTGTGGTGGAGTTAGTATCGATAATGGATTGACATTTTGAGGTGGAGTTGCGTATTGATTTGGTATGGTAGGGTTTTGTGGCTGTTGGTTTTGAGAAGGTGTTGGGTTCTTTACGTTTTGTTGGTGGATATCAGGGACATTGAGGGTGAGTGACAAATTAGCCAAATTGCGGACCTACTCAAGTTCTCCTTGCAATTCTAGTATCTTTTGTTCAAGTCTCAAAACCAGGTCATTCAAGGCCAGAGTATTACGACCATCAGAGGTGTCTACGTTCTCAATGTTTTCCTTTCGAATTCTACTTAAGTCGTCCATCTTTACCTTCCCTCTGCCTTTTGTGTTACTTGGAGGAAGATGAGGTGGAGGGCCTCTGGATCTGGTATGATATGCTGATGAGGCCAGTATGGATGAACCAACCTATGGGGATGGGAATAATAATAATAATAAATAAACAAAACAAAAAGGTAACAAGTTAGCGCGGATCCTGAAATATTTGCAGTATTTAAACACACATAGTGTGAGATATAAATTCGTATCCTAATTTTGGAGCCTCGTTGTGCCCGAGGTAGGCCTAGTGACAAATAAATTTGGAGAACTTAAAATGCCAATAAATGCTTTATTTCATAATATAAAATAGAAATATCCAAAACGACACTAACATAATAACAAAAACAAGTCACTACTGGCACTTGGCCTTATTACATTTTAAGAAAAGCAAGTAAATCTAATCTATTTGGTCCCAAAAGGACCTTCCCCAGATTCGATCTTCCGGACTCCATCAAACAGATCTCCTAGCTCACGTAGTCCCAGCAGCAATTAGGCTCGGGCCAGATGTCCTCCCTCGGCTCCTTCAGCATTCTGACAGTTTTCAATCCTTCTTGTGACTTTGCCCTCTAGTTCCACTATTCCTCGCTCCAGGTATTTTAATTTTCTGTTAGAAGTGACTGCCATCTCTTTCCATTCCTTGATCAACCTCACTTTTCTCTCATGTATCTCCTGATGCTCATTCTCAGAGTCGTGGACTCTCTTGCGCAGCCTATTGTACTTTACTTGGGCTTCAGTTTCCTTGTCTATGATTCTGTTCCCTCGACCAGTCCCTAGTGTCACCGCTTCTTTCAGATTGTCCTCCAACCATGTAGGGTAGAGAGGCTCGCACCTCGCTTGATATCTGTCTGGCTCGACAGTGCTTTTCTCCACAATGATTTTGCAATGCCACATGTGCTGAGTTTGGCAGTTGTAAGGTATGTCATCATTTTGGAAATCTCTCCTGAAATGACTCATCTTGATGACCCTTGGTACAACCTACCTTCTGCCTGCTTACCTCGTAACTCGTATAGGAATATATGGATATATCCCTCTCAACCCGATCAATACCAAATGCGGAGCAACCCTGCACCTGATAATGAACTCGACTATTGGAAACCATTCAACCATCCACTGCACCTATTCCTCGGTCAGATTGTCGAAGAACTCTACCCATTCGCTGGCACTTTCCGGTTGAGCAAATCTGTCCGGATTGTAGGCCATCTGCTTAGAGTGATGGAAAGCGATGTGGTCGTTCCAAGCCCTTCACGGAAATTCTTGGCGATAGTGATCCTTTTGGAAATGCTCAATAACCATAACTGTAGCAGCAAGTTGTAACCCTCAAAATGATGGACCCCTCTTTGATAGCACTCCAGGGCCCTATAGATATCAGCTATGATCATGGGGACTATGGTATACGTCTGCCCATTAATTCCCTCTATCAGAGTTTTGGCGACCATGGCCAACCTGGTGTGGATTCTTCCCTTTTTCATTGGGAACACTATCATCCCCAAAAAGCACATGATGAACACGAACACTTTACGGTGGATGTGACTGAGTGAAGTGAGGGCGATCTCATGATGATAAGTGTAGAAGAACTTGTTGTGGCCATACCTCTCGTAGAGATATTCGAAAGGTATGTAGGAGTCCTTCAGGCACACTAAGTCGACATTCTTTTTTAGTCCCATCATTTTCAAAAATCCCCTGCCTGTACGATTTTCTGGTACCAAAAGCCCGGTACTATCCCAAGTAAACCCGACAAGTCCTCCTATTTCCTCTAGGAGCGGTGTCATTTCTATGTCGCCGAATCGGAACACGGCTCTTTCACTATCCCAGAATAGCATGGCAGCCTCGATCAGTTTCTTGTTCGGTTCAATATCTAGCAGGGAGGGAAAATTACCCAAGTACTTTTTTCACATGATTCTTGTCACTTGAGGAAAGATCTTCCCACCAGTTTAGCAACAATGGAGGGATATTGCTAACCATACCAAATTTAGGGACATCGTGCCTCATTTTCTGCAAAATAAAAGTGTTAGGCCTTACCCCCACCGGACTCGACTACTTATACATTTACGATCAGTATATCGGGATTTAGTCCTCCAAATTAATGCACAGAACACGATTGCGTCCGTTTGAATTATGGAAAACCCGATGGACTTTGGATAAGGCTTATCTTAAAGGGTCATTATGTGGACAACATAACTGATCCAACTAGGTTTGACCATGATGCATGCACAATTTAAATGGAGTAAGGTTTCTATGGGGTTTTAGACTGGTACCCTCAAGCAGAAAACTTGAGGGGGAAAACTGGTTTTACCGCAAATAAGCCTTTCCGAATTTATGGGTAACAAATAGGAAGAGCGCAACCACTCATTAAAGCGTTGCAATAGGATTTGAGACACATGAGTGGAATATTATGTGGAGCATGATTTATGCAAAAATTAATAACATGTAGGCAAGTATTTTCATGTAGGAAAAAATAAATACATCATTTAGATAATAAAAAGTAAAACAAAGAGACAAGTCTGTTTTCAGGGTAATAAAGGAATCATAAACGTTTGAAAAAAATAAAATAGATAATTAAATCCAAATAAGGGAGCAGGGTATGGGATAAGCATGCTTGGACTAATTTGTAAAAACAAGTTCGTTATGGTAATAGCCTAAAGATATCCCCAGCAGAGTCGCCATGCTATCGCGCCCCCTTTTTTCTCATCCTCGCGGAGGGAGGTCCGGGTTTCGACATTAATGGGGGTGCAATGATTCATTTCCTTTTGGGAATTGGGTATTTGAAGAGTCGCCACCTAACGGATTATGGTGTGTTAGGGCACCTAGAGCAATTAACTCTTGGGTTGGTTTGCATTACCAGACATTAGGGTAAGGGCTCAAAATAACCTCGAGGGAAAGGTGTTAGGCATCCCTCTTGGTCCACAACTGTGGGTCCCGACCAAACTTATATTTACAAATTAGTCCATATAAACAAGTAAGTTGTAATGCTCATTGAACAAGTCAAGTAATGAAATGAAGGTTTGAACAAAGTTTTAAATAAGTAGAGGATTTGGGGTAAGAAGGGGTCCTAGGTTGTTTATTCTATAGGATCACTCCACGTAATGTCCGGTAAACACTCCTCAATGAGGGGCTACACGTGACATTAACGCGTAGTAATCATATCCCATGTCTACCCTTCCCATCCCCTTATTGGTCATGCAAAGCGAGTGTTTGGTAATTAATTCCTATTGTGTGCTTCTACCCGTCCCTTCTTAATAGTCCCGGAGGGAGTTGGGACCTTTACGTATAGGTAGTTCTATACGTACCCCTAAGGTTTTAAAGGCAAAACTCTAAAGCAATAATCAAAAACCATATAGGACTTTCATATAATGAAAGCAAGTAAAAGGCTCATAGTTTCCTCCGCAAACAAGCATGCATGCAACACGACTCAACCACAAGTAAGGCCTTTAGTAATCAAAGTCCTAAAGCAGGATCTCTAAGTGATTATGCAGAAATAAACCACTTTTAGATATAAAAGTCATAACATTATTAGATGTCTAGGGCCTCCTCTTTAAAAGTATATAAGAATTCAAAGACTTCGAGTGACAGAAACAGCTTCAGAGAAATGCAAGTTTTGAAAATGCCCTAAGACTTGCCTATATGCATAACTGTGTCTATGTTAGTGCAGAAACAGACAAGTTTTCGAAATAGAACCTTTCAATACCTATAGGCAGAATATCTAACGGGATTAAAGCAATTATGAAACGACCAGTTTTAGAGAGTTATCGATTGACAAGGCCAATTTTAAGAAGTAAACTAGGTGAGATAGAATCGACTCAATAGGCTAATTAGATTATCAGACATAATTGCGAGTATAAGTCCCTATGAGAATGGTATCTAGGCGTGTTACTAGTTTTTGGCAATTTGCAGTAACTTATTGAATCGTAATTATGTCCTATAGGCATGGTATCTATACTTGAATTGATTTAAAACATGATATCTTGGAACATGGAAACATGGTTTCTAACATGATGTCTATTATGCAAAATGAAATCAGATTCAACAAGAGTCACACCATATGAACATGTTTTCTATTGAGTAAAGCAGGCAAATTTGAAAGTAAAATCCCAAGAGCATGATTTCTACCCATATTACCCCACAAAGTATACATCTACCCACCTTTTTTACTGAATTACCCCAAATATCTGTTTGCAAAATATTACAGGACAATAAATGAATTAAATAAATGAAATAAAAACTAAGAAGCTATTCTATAGGGAGCCTGCAATCAGGCCCAAGTTTCCCAAAGCCTCCAATGGTCTGTCAAACCTAATTTCCATAGACAAATCAGGGTCTAGGTGCATCAATGTTCCATAAGGGTTTCAAGGACCCCGGGCAATGCTTACACCTAGACTTAGTAGCCAAGCATTGAACTAGTATAGTGTGGAAAGCCAGCCTCAGTATTCCAGAGTTCCAAGGGTTCTCAAGAGGATCCCAAGGTAGTACACATACTAGAGGGGGCAGAACTTATTAACTAAGAGTAGAGTGAAAGTGCAGGACACATGTTTGAAAGAAGTTTATTAAAGACTGGACTTAAAGGTCTGTTTTGAAAGCAATTAGTAATGCAATGGAGGTTGTTTGAAAGAGGTTGGAGTAGTAAACAAAGTTAAAATACTTCAGGATAAGACCACACACAACAAGTTCACAAAATCTAAATATATTTAGTAATCACACAGGGGTTGAGGGTTTTGGGGAGACATAGACATTGCCTGCAGACACATGACCCCATCAGAAGTATTAGGATTGGTATGGACATGCTCAGAGATAGCTTACACTGGCATAATCACAAACCAGTCATGTGGAACATAAACATTTAGAGGGGAATAGGGATTTGGGATTCACAAAATGGTAAGTGCACAATAGGTAAAGGAAAACAATTGTCCAGCCATGCTTAAATCACAAAAGGGAATACATGAGCTTAAATGGATGGGTGTCATACTAGCATGTTTAACTACAAACTCCACAACAAAACCATAAGTAAAAGTAGGAGCATGGGGAAAGGAGGAATCAGTGCATAATTAAACAAGGAAAGGAGCCAGAGTCCATTAGGCATAAAGTAGTCGATTAGGACCAAATTCAGAAAGACCCAAGTAAGGAAAGACTAATTAAAACCAAGTATCATAGTAAATAAGGTAATAAAATCAGTGAATTCAAACAGATGAGTAGAATTCTAGAGCCTTGAAGGAAAATCTTTCAATTACCAACAGTTAAGGAAATTCATAATCAATCATGAGGGGTCATGATTCTGTGTGTTTCAACATATTTATTGAGACGAAAGAACAGAAGTAGCAAACAAAACAAGGTCAGTTATATAGGCAGAAAGAAATAAGAGATGAGCAAGCACAGTCATATAGAGGTGATGTAAGTAGGCTAGAGATTCAGCAGGACATATTCGAAGCATGGCGACCACGAGAAATTAACAAGACCAAGGCAAAGAAAGTTATGCTAACACATAGAGCCTAGGCAAAGAGAATCATGCTAACACACGGAACCAAAGTGGAGATAATCGTGCTCACACACAGAAACAGAGTAAGACAATCATGCGAACATACAGAAACAAGTAAAGAAAATTTAGGCTAACACACAGAAAAAAGTAAAGAAAATCATGCTAACTCACAAAAATAAGTAAAGAAAATCTTTTTAAAAATTAGGGCTTTTTACAGAGTCGAGATAAAAAGCAGTCGGAACATAAAATCTGTCAAAATAAACAAGGGAAAAAGGATTAATCATGAAGAAATCGGTTGAACCGGGTATAGAAAGAACTCCGAGAAAACCCTAGTTTTCAAAGAAAGTAAGAACGGTTTAGACTAGAGGATCTTTCAGAAGAATGCTCGGAAATAAGCAAATCATAGAAGGAAACAGGTTTAAAGCATGAAAATAACACAGATCTGAGAGATCCGGAAGAGAGTTAGGGTTTCAAAAGGAAACCTAGGTAGAAATCGAAAGAACATGTTGTAACTTCATAAATCGTAACACACATGGTGTGATTTTGCCCAAAATCACACCAGAGAGGCCTCGAATCGACATGACCCAGGACCCTTGAATGCCTTAGAGATGATGAGAAAGGTGATGAGAGTGACCATTGGAGGTTTGGGGTTTGAGAGATAGTCTCCAGTGATGACCGGAGAAGGAGGTGAGTGGAGGAGTCTAGGTTTAGGTTTGAGAGAAGAGTGGAGATGAGAGAGCATCTGAAGGCGGCGCCTTTGGAAAAGTGATTTAGGGTTAGGGGTAAATCAACGGTCAGGATTAAAACGGGCAGGTGGGTTCCGGATTTGGGTAAGGATTAATAGGGTATGGGTCGAGTGATTTGGGTGTGAAATTGGGCTGGAAAGGGGTCCAGTTTTGTCTATAATTGAAAGCCAAATTTGGTTGTTATTTAAATAGCCAATTTTCCCCTATTTAATTTATAAAAATAGTAGGTAATTTCTAGAAAAAAAATTAAGGTACCAAAATAATTTTAAATACATAATTAACAATTTAAAAATGCATGATCTAATTTTATGCATATAAGCATAATTATATTTAAAAATGGGCTAACATTGCAATTATATGCAATTGAGCTTTAAAAATACCAAATGTAATTGTAAAAAATACATAAAAATTACATTAGACATATTTTGGAATAAATATAGAAATTAAATAAAAGAATTATCAAAAGAATAATTTTGGAAATAATTTTTGGGATTTTTATGGATAAAAAGAGAGAAAATAAATCAATTTAAATCCTTAAAATTAAAGGAAAAATAATAAAAACCTTGTGCAAGCTTATATATGCATATATATGCTATTTTAAAGGTATTTGTGCATATTTAAAATATATAGGGTAAAATTGGGTATCAACAAGGGGGAAGGCACGGAACAGTCGAACGAACCGCTGATCGACTAGTTTTACCACAAATACGCCTTTCCGAATTTAAAAAGGTGATATATAGGAAGAGCGCAAACACTCATCAAGCGTTGCTATCAGATTGATTACGCACGAGTGGAATATGATGTTGAGCATGATTTATGCAACAATAAATAGCATGTTGTCAAATATTTGTACGTTAAAATGATAAATATGGTATTTAAATAATTAAAAGACAGTTATGAATAAGAAAACAAAGAGACAAGTCAGTTTCATGAAATAAAGGAAATCATAAATGCTTGAAAATAAGCAGTTAAATCCAAATAAGGGGGAGGGTGCATAGGATAAAGCATGCTTAAGACTAATTCACAAAACAAGTTCGTCATGGTAAGAGCCTAAAATATCCCTAGCAGAGTCGACATGCTATCGCACCTCCTTTTTCCTCACGGAGTCCGGATTTCAAAATTCATTGGGAACAACTCATTTCCTTTTGGGAATTGGGTATTTTACTTTGAAGAGTCGCCACCTATCAGATTTAAGATGCGTTAGGGCACCTAGAGCAAATAACTCATGAAACCGGTTTGCATTACCAGAGACTTGGGTAAGGGCTCGAAATAACCTTGAGGGGAAGGTGTTAGGCACCCCTTGCGATCCACAATGGTGGGTCCCGACCGAACTAACTATGTGAATTAGTCATTTAATAGATAGGCAGTCTAAGCACATATATGCAAATAAAGGAAATTTAACATATAGACAGTCTAAGCACACATATGTAAATAAAGTGAGGGAAGTCCTAGGTTTGTTAGCCTATAGGATCACATCAATACAATACCCGGTAAGCCTTCCTCAACTAGAGGGGTTACACCTGGCATTGGCGCACATGTCATCATATCCTTTACTACCAAATTACCCTCCCTTTGGTCATAGCCTAAAGCATTCCAGCAACCTTGAGATGTATCCTATGCGTGCACTACCCGTCCCTTTATTATATAGTCCCGAAGGTGTTTAGGACTTCTAGTTAAGGTGGATCTAGTCCCTCCTACAGTAATTAAAAGGAGAAAACTCTAGGCGACAAGCAAAACACGTAGGGCTGGACCAAGAATAGAACAGTTAAAAGGATCACATTTTACCTCCACAAATAGAGCAAGTAAGTGCATGTCTCAAACAACAGATTTAAGATATTTCAGAAAAGGCCTTAGAACAGAATATCTAGGTGAGCATAACAAATGAAGAATATGCAGTATTGTGTTAAGGCAAAGTGATATAGACCTATTCAGGCCTACTGAATTTTTAGAACCTGTTGAATCTGGGAAGTCACAAGCAAAGCATAGTTTCACTGTTTTTATTAGACCTTGATTACCTATAGGCTTGCCTAGGCGTGGATCTGTAATACCCTATAAACATGTTGCCTAAATACAATCAGAATTCTGGAATTAGTTTTAAAACAAATTGAATTTATTAAGTCTTATAGGCATGCTGGTCTAGGTGCTGAAAATTACAGAGCTGGTTTACATACATTTAATCCTAGAACATGATATCTAGGTGTTGGGATTGCTTTTAAACAGGATAGTTACTGATTTATGTGATGTAGACATGGCTTTAAAGCGAGTGCAATAACAATCCTAAAGCAGAATCTCTAATGCACATGATGAATGGATGTTTTGTTAAGTAGGATTATAGCAGTAATTTAATAACAGAATTTCTCGCTGATCATGATTATGCAGAAGCAGAATATCGTAACAAATGAGGTGATGAGCCTGTAACATATTTTCTAGTATACCAAGCAATCCTAAAGCATGGTTTCTAAAGCAAGTAAACATAATAAACCTAAGGCAAGATTTCTAATGCAAGTAAACATAATAAACCTAAAGGCATGATTTCTAATGCAAGTAAACATAATAAACCTAAAGACATGATTTCTACCCGTTTTCCCTTATAAAAATCGTATAAGAATCCCCTCCTCTTTTACTAATTGCCCCAATATCTGTTTACAAGGATTATTATTACAGATCATAAATGAATTACATAATGAATAAAAGCTATACTATAGGTAGCCTGAAATAGGCCCAAAGTGAACCTGGAAATACCAGGCATTCAAACAGTCCCAGATGCCATAGTCTCATGATGTCCAATAAGGGTATCCTGGTACGTCAAAGTTCCCAAGGGCCTCAGGGACCTCGAGTAGTGATCACACCAAGATCCTTTTAAATAGAAGAGTAGTTATGTGCAGCGTGGAAGGGCTAGTCCCAGTGTGCCAGAGTTTGGAGGAATCTCGTGGATTCCTAGGCTGTACACACGCTGGAGGGGCAAAACTTAAGTAATCTAGGAGTAGAAGTGAGAGTGCTTAACATAGTTAATTGTTTTAAAAGCAGTATAGAGGTAAAAACTTTAGGAGTGAAAATACTTTAGGAGTAGTAATAGTTCGAAGAAACATATTAGGAGTGAAAAACATGTTGAAAACATTTTGAGGGAAAGGAAGGTTTAGCAAACAACAACATAGTCACAAAAGCATCACATTACCTAGTTTCAACTTCACTTTGTGAATCGGTTCTAGATGTACAAACAATTACACAAAAGGGAGAAGGGATTGGGAACACAAGACACTTGAAATAAGAGAACATAAGAAGAAGGGTGAAGGCAGTCATGTTAGTTAATAGAGACACAGAGAAGGCATGAATACTAATTTAAGGTCTAAATTACAATCATACTTAGTGATAAGCATGCTATTTAAGAACACACAAGACTTAAACATCAATAAACATGTTGACTAAACATAGTGAGACATAAGTCTGGATATAGAGGCAATCATGCTGAAGAATACAGGAAGAACCACAAGGATTCAATCACACAAAGTAGCCATACTAGTTGGGGTTACAGGACAAGGAAGTCACAAAAGTAAACAGGCTGTTTAAGACCATATTGAATACTTAAGCAGAATAGACATGCTGATTAAAACACTGAACAAGAGAGGGTGAAACGTAAGCACACTGATCACACCAGCAAACAGGAAAGAGTATTTAAGTGCCCAAGCAATTAAACTAGTGCATAAAGAGACATGGATTCAACAAGGAGCACATAGATTTGAATTTAGGAATAATATTGAAATAGGAATGTATCAGTTAAGGAAGCAAAAGCAGAAAGTAAAGTGAGCAGGATTCCACAGCCTAGCCTTGGCTTTCAGCCGGCTAGCCAAGCAATGAGCATAAGTAGTAGAAAGAGAGATGAGAGAAAGTTTTAGTGTGTGTGTGTGTGTGTTTCTGAACTGTTGTTCGTGTCCTTAGAAGAATCAGAATAAGAGTATATATAGCACTTAGTGATGTAAAACAAATAAGGTAAAAAGTGAATCATAGGTCATAAAATAGGGTAATCAAATAATTATTGAATCAATTCATGTAAGGGAGTCCGGAATAGACCCCTTAATTAGGGGTAATCACTTAATAGCAAAAAGAAAGGGTTAATTAGGGTAAGGAATCTAAATTATACCAAATAGGGAATCAGTAAGAATCCTCAAAACCATACGGATAACTTATTAAAGCAAGGCAGGTAATATATTGTAAATAAGATAAAGGAAGCAGTCAAATAATCAATCAAGCTTTACAAGGAACAGAAAATCAGGGAATTATTCCCATAAATGACTCGGATTGAGTTTCAAATAAGGTAAGAAGTGGGTTTAATAGCCAGTTAGGGTTATAGCCCATAAATCAAGCAATCAATCACACGAATAAGGCAATCATAGGTAATTAGAGACCAATCAAGGATTAATCAATCCCATAATAGACAAGAGATGCTAATTATGGATCCCTGGATTATGGTAAGCAAACAGAAATCAGTAATGAAACCCTAGATAATTTAGTTAATCAATCAATTATTCAAACAATGACAGACGAAAATGTTGAGTTTACACAATGAACAGCTAAGCAATATAACCATAAGAGAAAGATTAAACAAAACATAAGGATCTCAGAAAACTTTTTTTTTGCAAAACAAAAGTGGAAGCCCTAATTTTTTTAGAAATACTTAGAATTGATTAATAGCAGGAAGATCATGAGAATCATAAAGAACAGTCATGGAAAAAACCATGGAAACTCGAAACTACTTCAAACATAGAGGTTTGACCAACAAATAATAAGAAAACCAACCCTAAAATAACAAATGCTTAAAAATCGGTCAATCTGTAAAGAAATAAGGGAACCTTAAGGAAAAATCAGTGACGAACTCAAAATCGATTTAGATCTACAAGGATCTGGACAGATTCAAGTCCAAACATTAGGGTTTTGAAGAAAAAGAAAGGGTAAATGGAATCTGGTCTTGAATCAGAGATTTGAGCTGTAAAACATTGATAGAAAGCACTCATAGACCATATACAAACCCTTCAAGAGTATCGAACAAGATCTGGCTAGATTTATTCAAGATCTTTCAATGAAATAACAAAATCGGGCAACCAGGAGAAGTAGGAGACTGGTAAGAGTCTCAAACGACCATAGATATCCATGGAATGGGTAGGAAACGAGGTTATTAGGGCTGGTTTTGGTGGCAACGATTAGGGTTAGAGTTTGGTCTTAGAGAGAATCAGAGAAGAGAGTTTCAGGGCGGCGGAAATGAAAAGAATGAAGGGGTTTAGGGGGTCGTTTGGGATTAATTATGGTAGGTTTAATTGTGGACCGTTGATCAAAATGATCAATGGCCACGATTAAACGGGGCTATTGGGTTGGGGTATGCAGATTGGGTGTAAGGGAGTTTTGGGCTGCTTTTGGGTTAATATTAAGGGGTTTGGGTTGGTTTTAAAAGAGGCCAGGTCTGAAAAAATAAAAGGTTATTTGTTAAATACCCAAACAATTGATAAAAAAAATTATAAAATAATTAACAGATTATAAAAATAATTTTTATGCATAGAAATTCTTTGAAATAATTACTCAATTTTTTAAAAATATAATGAGCTATTTTCTGGTAAAATAATGCGATAATACATGCATGGGCTATAATTGCAAAGTTATTGCAATTGTAACCCAAAAATATAAAATGTGCCTATTCATGCAATAATTTGAGCCTAATATAAATATAATAGCAATATTAAGCCGTGAAATTGTTATAAAGTCCTTTGTGATGCAATTTGTACTTATTTATATAAATAAAATACTGGGATAAATTAATTAAAAATCCCTAAAAATGTAGAAATTATGGAAAAATATCAATTGATGCTAATGCATAGTTTTGAAGGCATACATGCATTTGAAAAAATATTATAGGATAAAATTGGCTATCAACAGCTATAATACATATCGACCAATAAAACAAGCTTTAAAGTTTACAACCTATTAGGCAAACACCTAGGTGAAGGTCATAGACCTAGGCCTTTTACATCATTTGAAAAACAACAAAAACAATTTCCTAATTCATTTCTTAATTTGAAATCTTAGTTTAAATCAGACCTAGAAACAAACCAAGTATGTGGAAGTATAAATTGAGACGGTTTAAGCTCATACACTATGATATATACCCCTAAATAGAGGTGTGACTTGGATGGGATCAATTTTTGGCACCGTTGCCGGGGAGATAAAAATAGATTTAGCTATATGTTAAGTTTTGTGTGTGAATTGTCTTCTTTTCCTTCTGTATTACTGATTTTTGTGAATTAATTGTAGGTGCAACAATGGCTCTCAATAATGATCAACTCGGAAACATGCCTTTGAGGGATATGGGCGCTAAAGATGACCAAGTTGAAGAGTTTCCTCTTGAACCTCAACCAAATAGAAGAGGCTGACCGCCTCATGACAACGTCCTAGTTCCACCCCCACCTCCACCAAGAGCGACTCCACACCATATGTTGCTGAATGAAGGTTATGCAAGTGCCATAGTCCGGCCCCGCATTAGGGAGGCAACTTTCAAATCACAAATATAATGCTCACATTGTTAGAGCAATAGGGATTCTTCACCGGGGCTCTGAATCAAAATGCATACAAACACTTGAAGGGGTTTGTGGACACTTGTTGGGGGAGTAAACAAACAAACGTCTCCAAGGATGCTTTAAGTTTAAGTCGATTTCCCTTCTCTCTACTAGTGAAAACCTTGGATTGGTTAGAGAGATTGCTAAACCACTCCATCCAAACATGCGATAAGTTGGCGGAGAAATTTATTTCCAAGTTCTTTTCCCCCGGGCATATGACCAGTCTCAGAGATGAGATTCTAGCATTCAAACAAGAGCCCAATGAACTGTTACATGAGATATGGGAGAGGTACCTAACAATGGTCAAAGAGTGCCCCAATAATGACATGACAAAGGCTATCATTCAACAAACTTTCTATCGGGTGATAAATACAACCAATCAGTGCGTGGTAAATCAACTTGCCTGTGGAAATTTCATGACAACGCCATATGAGGAAGCTTGTGAGATTTTAGATGAAATGGCAGACACTTCATCAGCATGTCACAGTAGGGGCAAATGTTCCTCAAGGTGATTCGAATGTGATTCACCTACATAAAGAATTGCATGATCATGGGCAATCCACTGCTGAATTGACCACCACAGTGAATCTATTAGCCAAGGTTCAACTTCAACAAGCGCAAGGTCCTGATAAAGTCAATGCCATGTAGGGAGTAAGTATGATGGTGAACAAAAGAAGGACCAAAGCTCCACAAGTGCAAAACCGTATAAAGAATTATGTGCAAGAAGATAGTGGGTTTGATCAAGATGAATCTTACAATGAACAAGAGGAGGAAGTGCAATATGTGAACAACTTTCAAGGTCAAAGAAACAACTCTCAAGGTCCAAATCAACAACAATGGAGGCCTCAAGGTAATCAAGGTAATTGAATTTCTAACAACCAAGGTAATTGGAGTCGTGGCAATAATCAAGGGAATTGGAATAATAACAACAATCAAGGAAATTGGAGTGGTGGAAATATCCAAGGCAATTGGAGTGGAAACAACCAAGGATATTGGGGAGGCAAAAAGTAAGAGGGGTGGAACAATAATCAAGGTAATCGCGGGTGGGACTTTCAAAGGCCCCCGATGTATCAACAACCGAACAACCTACCTCCTTATCCTTCCCATGGTCCAAGTTCTTCCAACAATGAAATGGGGCGTATGGAGAATATGTTCAAGCCAATTATGGAGAAGAATGTCGATTCTTATGCCCAACTTCTTCTTACAATACATCAATTCGTAACTTGGAAGTTCAAATGGGGAAAATCTATCAAGCTCTAAACACTCATCCAAAGGGGGCACTACCAAGTGACATTGTGGTGAACCCAAATATTGGGAACAACACAAGACATGCCATGTCCATTACTACAAGGAGTGGAAAAGGTGGGAATGCACCCACCTCAGGTAAAAGGAAACTTGTGGATGATGAGCAAGTGGTAAAGGAAGATGAGACCCCAAACAATGTGGGGCAACCAAATGATGAAGTGAGGATTGATATTGATAACAATGTGAAAGAGACTCAATAGGAAGTGAAACCGTATAGGGATCACGTTGTTGACATACCGGAACCGGTAGTGCAAAAGGCTAAGGCACCATTGCCTAACCTCCTCCTCCATACCCTCAAAGGATTTCCAAGAAAAATGGAGAGAATCAATTCAAAAAGTTCATTAAGAGTCTATCGATTAATGTGCCATTGGTTGAAGCTTTAGAGCAAATGCCCGATTATGCGAAGTTTATGAAGGATTTGGTGACAAAGAAGCGGTCGATGAGTTCTGAAACTATAAAAATAACTCATCAAGTGAGTGCAATTGTGCATTAAATGGCTCCCAAATTGGAAGATCCCAGTGCTTTCACAATCCCTTGTACCATTGGAAGTGCAGAGTTTGCTAAAGCTCTTTGTGATCTTGGGTCAAGTATCAATTTGATGCCCTATTCGGTTTTCAAGACTTTGGGAATTGGGCAACCAAGACCCACATCTATGAGATTATAAATGGCCAATTGCACAATGAAGAGACCATTGGGAGTGATTGAGGATGTTTTGGTTTGTGTCGACAATTTCATTCTTTTGGTGGATTTTGTCATTCTTGATTGTGAGGTTTGTGAGCACGTGATTTTTGCCCTACATGAAATACTCCCATAAATTCAAAACAAAGTAATTTCGCTTCATTATTTGCAATTTTGTGGATTTTGTGGCATTTGCTGTTAATTATTTGCATTTTTGTCTGTGCATTTCGTTTGTTAATTAATGGAAAATACAAAATATGCTGCATTTGCATTTAGGATTTAATTTTTTTGATGTTTGAAATAATTAGTAATTTAGTATTTTAGAAAAATGGAAAAATCACAGAAAAATAGTTCATTTTTGCATTTTAATTTTAATTTCTCGAATTTTGTTAGCTTTCTTTAATTTGGTATTTAATTAGTATGGTAATTATTTTTAGAGGTTAATTAGTATATTTGATAGGATAATATTAGTTATTAATAATTAATTTAGGATTTATTTCTAATTTTGAAAAGAAAAGAAATTTGGAAATTGAAAAAGAGAAAAGATTCAAAAACAAAAGGAAATTCGGATTTGGGCCATTTAATTAAACCCCCTTCAGCCCAATTGCCCCCTCATACCCGCCCAACATAGCCTAATACCCGCCTAACCCGGTATGGAGGCCCCCCCAAACGAAACGACGCCGTTTCGATCAGCGTCAATCTAAGCCGTTGATCTCCACTTGATCGAACGACTCAGAACATAAACCTGTGAAGTATATATATGTCCGAACGCACCCCCCTCATTTCATCGTCCCGACACCCCCGACTTCAGAAACCTCCCCCCAAACCCTAGTAGCCGCCCCAGAATTCCCCACCGTCCGGTGGCGGCGCCACCGTGAACCGCCACCAAACTTACACCAAACACCCCCAGAATGGCTCGAATCTACAAGTCCCCGCCCCTCGAATCAACCCAGAATGGCTCGAATCTAGCTTTGAAGGAAAACCCTAGTTAAGCCGCCCCCAAATCCCCGGCCTCTGATGGCGGAGCCTACCCCGACCCTACCCAAAATCACACCCTATAACCACCCCACTCCCCTTTTTTCTAAATCTCGGACTGATTTCCTTCGAATCTTCCCAGAAAGTCTTGAATCTTGGAGTGTGCTGAATGTTTCAGACCGCAACAGACTTTATTCGTGTATTTTCACATGAAAATATACGATTAAGGGCTATTCCGGTCAGAAATTTGAAAAACCCTGCAAAGTTTGTGGAATCGGCTTTCTGGTTGATGTTCAGGTATCATCTTTGTCCGCTTTGTCTAGTTGTTTATCTTTTTATTCTTTGTTTCTGCTTCATCTCCGCTTCAGGGTTTTGTCATGCATGCATGATTAGTTCAGGGTCCTCTCTTAATTAGTCTAGCAGTTCAGTTAATTCCCTCTAATTTGTGTCAGATAATAGTAATTTAGTTTAGGGTCTTAGTTTTAAGAAATTGGGCTTTGGTCTGTTGTTGATTTGTCCCGCAAATGTAGCCCATTTAATTTGGTCCATATCCTTGGGTCAATTTGACCCGTTTGGATTTTTGAAGTAAATATCAGAGGTCTGAGGGGTAATTTGGGGTAGTCGGTTGAGGGAATCTTTGCATAACAGAACATGAAGCTTCTAGGAAGCTGGGGGAAGGGGGTATTCTGTAAATTTGATATGTGAACTGAGGTTATTTGAGCAAAATCAAAAATTCAATAAGGGCCTAAGCTAAAATCAGAATAAAAAAGGGTTTCATTTGTAAAAATCTGATTCTAGAGTAGGCTTGCCCTAAGGCCTTGCCTATAAAGGCATCTCTATCTTGCTTTTCAAGGAAAGGATGGAAGAGCTGAAAAAATACAGAAAAAACTAAAAACGGCTGGGATTTTCTTGAAGAATTCTGAATTCCTTGCATGGTCGGTTGTAAAAAGTTGTTCAAACTTTGCTAATTTTGAGTTTTCTGATTGCATTCGGTGAATAAAACTCTTGGAAACAATAACTTCTCACTTTGGGATTTGAAATGAATTGAAAGTGTGTTGTGAAAAGTTTTGGTTCAAACTTTGTTGAGGGTTATTATTCCATTGGATTTTTTAGCTGATTTCACAGTTCTGATTACTGAATCTTGGTTAACTGCTACTGCCTACTGCCGAACTTCTCACTTATGCTGACATTTTGCTTTCCAGGTACATGACTATGAACTTTATTTAATGTAAGGTTGGGTTTGAAGAAATGAAATGGGCATGGAACCTCGAAGCAGTGCATTGAATCTGCTCATTCCTATAGCTTAGTCGTACTTTTGTCTTGTTCATAAAATGTCACTCATGTCTTTGAGAAACTAGCAGAATGTGTGGAGTAGTCTGATCTTACCTTTATCATGTTCACTCTTAATTGTTTAGCTGAAAATCTACCCTGTTTCGCACTGTGCAAGCAATACATCTACTCATTCTTCTGAGTGCAAATTTTGATTGTTGGTTCTTATTGGTTTGATTTGCTGGTTAGTCTCATTGGGTCTGATTTCTTGCGTTCGTTTAACCTTTCCAAGATGTGAAAGTGTGGTTCAGTCCATGCTCCTCATGGTATTGGTCTGGTTAATGAAATGAATTTGCCCAAGACCTATCTGCATTCTCAAAGACTATGCATTTGTTTTAATGTGTTCATCGTAGGTTTGGCTTAGTTATTTTAATGGGTGAATGGTTAGATGAAGTCCACCTTAAAGTTGCAGTTTTGTTTTGTTGTCTTTGCCAGTTCTTATATCGAGATTATTGTTTCGCTAAAGTTTGCTGGATTCAGATTGTAGCTTAACTTTTAATATTTATGATTTAATTGTTAGTTCTAATACATACCCTGTGGTATGATTCTTTGTGAGGGCGTTTCAACGAATTATTGGAGAAATGGATTTGGGCTTTAAGAAATCAGGTTTTGGACAATGGTTTGTGCTAATTCTTGGGGATTATGTCCAGCCCGCTTGAATCTTTGAACTGGTCATGTGGCCAAATTTAAGAGAGTAATTTCAAGCAAAAGAATATGGGCCCAGCAAATGAGCTGTCAGGCCCTTTCTCCACGTTAACATTTTCTAGGCCGCGTATCCATGGGCCTTGAGTTAGCCCATTTGCTTTCCAGTGTAGTTAGCCCGTAACTCGTGGCCTTAGCAATTCCGACTCGATTTTAGGAATAGTTGTTGAATATTCGTAGAGAAACCTTTAGGGCCGTTTAAAATACAATTGTGATTGTGTACACATTCGCGTGACATGATGACAATTCTAAAAACTAATTCGGAGTATGCATTCACACAACTTTGAGCAAACCTTCTTAATAATAAAAATGGGTTTTCATAGGTTATTAATTAGATTAGCTCATGTAGTCCGAGGTGCGCCATCTACCATTTAATCATAAAAACTGACAAATGTTCGTAGTTTGCTTTAGACACGCGCAACTTTGGTCAAACCTTTTTTTTTATAATAATAAAGTGTTATTAATTGTGGACACGTTCGCGTGACATGATTTTTTGACGCGGCAGACAAATGGGTACACGTACGCGTGACCCGTTTCGAGATAATCTTCTTGATTAAAAAGCAGTAAAGGATAAATGCACATAGGGTGTAAAGTCAGTAATTAAATAATTTTAATAAGTCGAGTATGATCAAAGCGACCGTGCTAGAACCACGGAACTCGGGAATGCCTAACACCTTCTCCCGGTTTAACAAAGCTCCTTACTTGGAGTTCTGGTTCGCAGACTGTAATATAGAGTCAATCTTTTCCTCGACTCGGGATTTAAACTGGTGACTTGGGACACCCTAAATTATCCCAAGTGGCGACTCTGATTTTAAATAAATAAACAATCCCGTTCCGATGGTCACTTTAAGTGAGAAAAACTCCCTTACTATACCCTTCTCGAAGGTGTAGGTAAAAGGAGGTGTGACAGCTCTGGGGACTCTACTGGGGATCGAACCCAGAATCTCTGGTTCAGGGTTCAAGAATTCGAGCTTGTTTCATGATTTTTACTTGGCTTTATTTATTGTTCATAATACTGTATTCTGTGAACCTTTATGCTAATTACTGTCTGTTTATCGCTTTGATATTGTTGGAATTGTATATAACTGTCTTCTTACCCCAACCATGTGAGTCTTCTAAAAATGGTGCATACGTTCACATCCCGCTTTTTCTGTAGACATTCTACCAAATAGAACGAGGTTGGGCAAGCAACAAGGCCGGGTAGACTTCAGTGCTCCCGGTACGTCGCCCCCGCCTCGGCCATAGTTGTCAGCTCAGGTACCCCAAGTCTAGACCAAAACCCCAGGATTTAAACCTAGAAAAACACAGCCCCATGTTGGATCCCTAGTAGGAACGTTTGTTTGCAACATGTGCATTTGACTTAGGGGACACAACATAGGGGTTGGGTCCATCTAGGACAGGTGTGCCCGAAATAACAGACCATCCTGATGCATCCTATGTGCTATGTGAACATTTATTTGTTTTGGCTTGCATGCTGACCGGCTAGGGAAAATAAAGTAAAAAAAAAGAAGAGAGGAAAACCAAGAGTCATATAGGGAAGGAAATGAAACCCAGTTCTAAAACATCCTGATATTTGAAAAATGTCAGGAAACTCTACCCAAAATCTTTCAAAAAAGGGGGGAGGGGTTATCTTTTAAAGAGTCAAACACTGTGTTCTTTCAAATGTGTCAAAACTAACCGAACTACGAAGGTCTGATTCTCACCGAATGTGGGATACGTAGGAAACCTACATAAGGTTCGGCCTTATTTTTTTGAAAATAAGAGAAAAAGAAAAATAAGGAAAGAGAGTCGGTGGTCGAATGAATGCAATCTTGATTTTGGTCAAAATAAGCCAATCCATCTTCTGCTATGTCTTAAACCATTCTTGCCAAGGTAGCCTCGGAGTATTTTTCAGTTGTCGAAAGGCTATTTTCGTAAAAGAATGGGCATGTTTGTGAGGGGTCATAAAATAATTCCCCCGGCCTCAAAATTTACGTGAAATTGGGAAGGGTCTGCATTTGCGAAAACAGCCATTTGGCCAAAGCTGGCATACATGGGAAGAGATTATGGTTCTTTTCTTCTTTTCTTTGTTCTTTTTCTTTTTTTCTTCGAAAACCTGTTTACAAAAGGGCCAACTCGAGTCAAACCCTAACCTTAATCCTCCACAGGAACAATATGTACCATCCAAGAGCTGCCAAAAGTGGTCAGGGAACAGGCTCAGCTACACTTGCGTATGTGGTGGAATGATCTAGATGAAGATGGTCAGAAGTGGGTGAAAAAGCACTTGGGTGCTCTTATAGACATCTTTGAAATCAAACCATGGGAAGATCTGATGAAAGCTTTGGTAACGATCTAGGATCCTATCCACAATGTCTTTCGTTTGTCAGATTTCGAGATCACCCCTACTTTGGAGGAGATAGCCGGGTACATTGAATTCAGACGGGACTTGAGGAAGCAACAACTCATATTTCCAAGGGCTCCATCGGTGCATAAGTTCTTTGACCTCTTGAATATTAGTAAACAGACAAATAAGGAACGTGTGAGCAACGGGTGCTGTGCTTTCCATTTCTTGTACTTCATGTTCGGGCATTCCGCTGGTTTTGAAATACATGAAAAGGGCCTGAGCAACAAACAAAACAAGGGTCTTTGGCAAATTCATCGTCGGTTCACATTTATTGTGGCATTCTTGGGGATCATGGTTTTTCCAAATGAGAAAGGAACGGTGGATATTCGTATGACTAGAATTGCACAAATCCTCACTACCAAGGAAGATCACACACTTGCCCCACTGGTGCTAGCAGATCTCTATCGCGCATTGACTGTATGCAAAGCAGGGGCTCAGTTTTTTGAGGGTTGCAATATCATTCTACAAATGTGGTTGATCAAGCATCTTCGCCGTCATCCTGGATTCATGAGTTATGGTTCGAGCCCAAACAACTTCATCATTAGTTATGAAGAGAGGATAAAAGATTACAACACACCAGAAGGATTTGAAGCATGGGTTTCTCATTTGAAAGCTCTTGACGCAGGTCAGGTTGACTGGACTATAGGATGGCTCCCGAGGACAGAAGCCATCTATATGACTGCTACCAAAGGATACCTGAGGATAATGGGCGTAAGGAGTTTTCAGCCATATGCACCGCAGAGGGTCTTGAGGCAAATGGGGAGGTATCAGATTGTGCCTGAAGATGAAGATCTAAGCATCCAGGTCATAGAGTTGCATCCAGAAGCCGCATTGCCTGAGACTATAGTTCAGTAGGATTGGAATAGCTGCCGGTATCTCAAAAACGGCACCCAGGTACCAGACGTCGCCAAGAGGGAAGTAGATCCAAATTATGCTGCTTGGTTTGAGGAAATGTCTCATGTAAACAACGAGCCAAAGCCCGAAAGGCCCGCCAAAAGGCCTCATGTTCAATCCTTTGATGATAAAATTCAAGAGAGGTTGGCTTGGGGGGAGAAGGAGAAGGAATATAAGGCCACTATCCACGGTCTGCGGGAAGAATTGAGAAATGTCACCTTCAACAATGATTTATAGGCACAAGAGGCTGAAGGTAAAAGGAGAAGATTGGTGCGAGAAAACGAGGCTCTCAGAGCTCAGGTTCGACAGTTGAAAATTGAAGCCGAGAACCCAGGCCGAAGCAGGAAAGATGAGAGGCTCATTTACAACCTTACTCAAAAGGTACGTGACTACGAAGATGACCTACAGAAAGCTGAGTCTGAACTAGAAAAAGCAAAGGCAAGGGTGGGCAAAAGCGCCGAAGGGCATGCAACTTTCGTTCAACAGATGAAAGAAAGATATGAAAGAGGGGTCACAGGTTGGGAAAAGGCAATCGGCAACCTCGAGGGTGAAATGGCTCAACAAGCCAAAAATTTTAAGGCTGAAAGAGAACATTGTTACGCCTTAATGGCACAGCTTGAAAGGGACTTGCAACAACTCCAAGAGCAGACCCAGGTAGCCGAACGAACTTTGGGAGACAGAACCAATCAAATTGGGCGTTTGTTGCAAGAGAAAGGTGTTATAAGAGAGCGAGTCAAAAGGGTTGCCAACTATATCGCAATGAAGTGCAGCAACTATGAGGATATGACGAGATCTATGTTCTTCACCACTGTGATGATTTTTGTTCGCCGGGTAATGGAAGATCTCTACCACCTTCAGGAGGATTTAGCAAGTCGGCCCGCAGCAAGGCCGAATGACGCCCCGTGGGTCCCAGGGATAGTTGAGACATTGATGTATTCGTGATTTCTTGAGTCTGTGTTTTCTTTCCGTTAAAAGTCTGGAGTCTATATTTTTGTTATCAGAGCATGCGGGTTGTTTGTTTTTGAGTCTGTATCTCGAGTCTATTAGCTTCTTTCGAGTCTGTTAGTTTCAGTCTTTGTAATAGCATTTTTATATGAAAATTGAAAATCCTAAATGTTTTACGTTATTTTACACTTATCCACCAGAACTACGCTCGGTCTGATTCATGCGGGGTCATGATATGTAGGCAATCTCCATAGGATTCGACCATAACCAAAATACAGAAAAGAAATAAAAAGAAAGAGAAAAAAGGGAAAGAAATAGGAGGAAAAACAACAGAGTAAAGAAAAGGAAAGAGCGGAAAAACAAGAAAGAAAAAGAGAAAATAAGAGAGAGTAAAAACAAGGAGAGAACAGAGGCCATAATGAAAGGAAAGGAAAGAAAAGAAAAGAAAAGGGGATGCTTGCAATTAAAAGAAAGAAAAGGCCAGGATAACACATGCAACCTATCAAATACATAATAGAGACGGTTAACTGTTTAGGTGCATTCATGCCCAATGTGCGGTTGCCAATCTGTTAAGCCTAATCACTAACAAGGTTGTTTGTTTGATGCATTAAGTTCAGGCAGGTGGTTAGTTGACTGGAACTCTGGCAACTCACTCCTACAACACCCGATCGAAAGACAGGCTAAATATGGTCGACCAGGAACCGGAAACCAATATTGTCGATCCATCGAAAGAGATGGAAGAAATGGACGTTAATGCAATGAGGGAAGAAATGTATAAGCTGAAACAGCAGATGGCTGAAATGTACCAAGCTTGGGCGAAAGGGCATCCACACCGGTTTATCCCGCCAATCCTGCTTATATCCCACCATCAGCCCAGCCTCCGGAGCCTCCCACTGTGAATTCATCTCCAGCCTTCCCCCTCTACCAACAATGTCAAGGCACCACTTCCCATACTTCTCAAGCTCTACCACCCAAACAAGTCCGGTACCCTCCCCCACCAATTACACCTATTTTTGTGGCACCCCCAACTGCTACATTACACAGATCTTCCAGTGAACCCCTATTTCAAACTCACGACAACCAGTACTATCCCCCTGAACCCACCTTCAAAGTTCCAGAACCATATCCTTACACTCCTCATCTTTATATCCCGGCAGAGACTGAGAAACCGCCCAAAAATCCCGAGCATGAAGAGATGATCAGAAAGGTCAAAAGCTTAGAGCAATCGTTCCGAGACATGAAGGGGTTGGGAGTCCAAGTGAGTGCGGCCTATAAGGATTTGTGTCTGTTCCCAGATGTTCAATTGCCAGCAGGGTTCAAAATGCCCAAGTTTGATCTGTACGATGGGCATGACGACCCGATAGCACACTTAAGAGGATTCTGTAGCAAGATGAGAGGGGCAGGTGGAAGAGACAAATTGTTGATGGCATATTTCAGCCAAAGTTTGAGTGGGTCGGGGCTAGAATGGTACACCAGACAAGAGCCTAGCAGGTGGTACACATGGGACGATTTGGCCCAAGCCTTCGCCTGTCATTTTCAGTATAATCTCGAAATCATCCCAGATCGTCTGTCATTGACAAAGATTGAGAAGAAGCCCAGTGAGAGTTTCCGAGTATATGGGTTCTGTTGGAGAGAGCAAGCAGCGAGGGTTGACCACCCGATGAAAGAAAGCGAGATGGTTGGTTATTTCTTGCAGGCTTTGGAGCCCACTTATTTTGGTCATTTGGTGTCAGCAGTGGGCAAGTACTTTAATGAAGTTGTGAAAATGGGAGGCATGGTTGAGGAGGGACTCAAGTCCAATAAGATTATGAGTTATTCAGCAATCAAAGCAACCACTCAGGCCAGTCAAAACGGTACTAGGGCTGTGCTCGGAAAGAAGAAGAAAGAGGATGTTGCAACGATCGAGTCGGCGGCTTGGGGTGGACCTAGAAACCTTCCACCATTCTACAACCAGCCTCGACCCTATCCCCAAACATACCCCCACACCCCATATAGCCCACCACAACACTACTACCCACTGCCAGATCCCCATTTTTCTATCTATCACGCACAAACCTATACCCAACCTCCCGCCCACGCGCAATGGCGTGCGCCAGCTCCACAGAGTCCCTACCAAACTCCATAAAATACCTATCCAACCCCAAAAGCCTACACCCCCCCCCCTGGAATAGGTTTTCGACCCAATCAAGCCTTTAAGAATGAAAGGGTGCAGAAGCAGAAGACTTTCACTCCATTGGGAGAATCATATACCAGCCTATTCCACAGATTGAGACAGTTGGGCATGTTGAATCCGATCGAGGCTAAAATGCTGAATCCCCTTCCCAAAAATCTTGATCGCTCGGTAAATTGTGAGTATTGTTCAAGGGCCCTGGGCCATGACATAGATAAATGCTGGAAACTAAAATCAGCTGTACAAGAGCTCATTGATACTCATCGGATCAAGGTTCAAACCCTAGAAACACCAAACATCAACCAGAATCCGCTACCAGCTCACCATGAAACCCATATAATTGAGTTGATACATAAGGGAGGGGAGTCTAAGAAACCCTCGCAGACGGTGATTATGATCCGCTCCAGTGAAACCAATTCAAAGGAAAAGGTAACCAGTGGGAAATCAGTGGTCCAGCGGAAAGAGGTAGACAACAAGCCAGTTGTGGTAGCCGAGAAAGGGTCGTCAAGTACTGTTGCAATGAAACCAGAGAAAGCTAAAGTGGTGGTACCAGGGGTTACAAGTAAACCTGTCGTGGTCGTGAAGGGTGCTCGCACAGAGCTTGTTATTATAAAGCCAGTAACTCAGCTTCCAGTAATCAGCAGCAAGGCGGTCCCATGCAATTATGAATGAGTGACAGTAACTTACCTGGGGAAAGAGGTTAGAGAAGAAGTGTGTGAGACCCATGGTTTGACTCGATCGGGGAGATGCTTTGCCTCCGAAGAGTTGAGAAAAGCTAAAGCTTCCAAAGACAATCCAGTGTCGGTGAAGAAAGCTGTGTCCGAGGAAGAAGCAGAAGAATTTTTGAGAAAGATGAAAGTACAGGACTATTCCATTGCGGAACAATTGAGGAAAACACCAGCTCAGATCTCGCTCTTGTCATTACTGATCCATTCCGACGAGCACCGTCGAGCTTTGATGAAGATCTTGAACGAGGCTCATGTTCCTGACAAAATCTCAATAAACCACTTGGAAAAGATAGCTAACAAGATATTTGAGGTAAACCGAGTCACCTTTTTCGATGATGAGTTGCCCGTGGAGGGCACCGAGCACAATAGATCCCTCTATATGACGGTGAAATGCGAAGACTCTGTGGTTACTCGGGTACTGGTTGACAATGGGTCTAGCGCGAACAATTGTCCTCTCGCCACATTGAACAAGCTGCAAGTGGAGGATGAAAGAATTCACAAGAACAGTATTTGCGTTCGGGGATTCGACGGTGGAGGGAAGGATTCAGTCGGGGACATAGTGCTTGAGCTCACAATAGGGCCAATTGAATTTAATATGGAATTCTAGGTGCTCGATGTGGCCGTTTCGTATAATCTGTTGTTGGGACGACCCTGGATCCATGCTGCCAAAGCAGTCCTGTCTACTCTGCATCAAATGGTTAAGTTTGAATGGGATCGACATGAAATTGTTGTACATGGCGAAGATAATTTTTGTGTGCCCAATGGTGCCATTGTGCCGTTCATAGAGGTTGACGATGGCAAGGGACCATGGGTTTATCAAGTTTCCGACATAGTAATGGTAGAGAAAATTCCAGAAGGAAAGTGCATGCCAACTCCAAAGATGGCTGCGGCATCAGTCATGGTAGCTGTCGAAATGATGAAAAATGGTTTAGTACCGGGCAAGGGTTTGGGTACATCTCTGCAAGGTATTGTGCAGCCAGTCTCCCTTCCAAGGAATCTAGATACTTTTGGTCTGGGATTCAACCCTACCGTTGCAGACGTGAGAAGATCTAGGAAAATGAAAAAGAAAGCATGGGCATTGCCAAAGCCAGCCCCGCGTTTTTCTAGGTCAATCGTCAGGCCGGGTACCAGAAAGCAACTGTTGTCAAGGGTCTCTGGACCACTGATTGGAGCCGATGGAGATTTGGAGAAGGGGTTTGAAAGGTTATTCGCCTAGGTCAATATGGTTCAGGCTGGGGAAGGGTCCAGCAAGGCAGATGTGTAATTTGTGGGACCACGTGCAAAAGTCAACAACTGGGAAGCTACTCCTCTTCCTATCCGAAGGGAGTCTTGTTAGTGGGTTTTGATTTTCTTTTAGTTGTCTGGATTATTCCAGGGTCTGTAATTCAGATATTATGTTCCATCCAGTTGGATGTGTTAAAACATGTTATCTTTATATTCAATGAAATGCAATTGTTCCTTTCCCTTCAGTTCTTCTAAATTTGTTTTGTTTTCTTCTTTTGTACAGTTCTTTTTATGCTGATATCAATGACATGACATGCATGAGGAATCTTCGACCCAGTTTTAAAAGCCAATCTAACTCTGAAATAATAATACAAGAAATTGAGTGTGATGACGAGTTGGGATTTGATGATGATGAGGCCTACGAAGAAATCAGTAAAGAACTAAGTCATTTTGAGGAAAAGCCCAAACCCAATTTGAATGACACAGAAACAGTTAATCTAGGGGACCAAGAAAATGTCCGTGAAACCAAAATAAGTGTCCATCTGGAACCCCAACTCAGGGAGGAGATCATTAAGGCACTGTTCGAATATAGAGATGTTTTTGCATGGTCCTATGACGACATGTCGGGTCTAAGCACTGATTTAGTGGTTCACAAGTTGCCTACAGACCCGACATTCCCTCCTGTCAAGCAAAAGCTGAGAAAATTCAAGGCGGATATGAGTGTAAAAATCAAGGAAGAAGTCACCAAGCAGTTCGATGCAAAAGTCATTCAGGTCACCCGGTATCCCACCTGGTTAGCCAATGTTGTGCCTGTACCAAAGAAAGATGGCAAGACCAGGGTGTGTGTTGACTATCGGGATCTCAACAAGGCAAGTCCAAAAGACAATTTCCCGTTGCCGAACATCCATATCTGGATTGACAATTGCGCCAAACATGAGATTGATTCTTTCTTGGATTGTTACGTGGGTTATCATCAGATCTTAATGGAAGAGGAAGATGCAGAAAAGACGGCATTCATCATACCGTGGGGAACGTATTGCTATCGGGTCATGCTATTTAGTTTGAAAAATGCTGGGGCAACCTACATAAGGGCAGTGACAACAATATTCCATGATATGATACACTAGGAAATCGAGGTGTACGTGGATGATGTGATCGTGAAGTCTAGGAAGCAGTCTGACCATGTCAGGGATCTGAAGATGTTCTTCCGAAGGCTTTGCAGGTACAATCTCAAGTTTAATCCTGCAAAGTGTGCTTTTGGGGTGCCGTCTGGAAAGTAACTGGGGTTCGTAGTCAGCCGCCGGGGTATTGAATTACACCCATCAAAAGTCAAGGCCATCCAGGAATTGCCACCTCCGAAGAACAAGACCGAGGTGATGAGTTTGTTGGGGAGATTGAATTATATCAGTAGGTTCATCGCTCAACTCACGACAACTTGTGAGCCCATCTTGAAGTTGTTAAAGAAAGACGTTGCGGTCAGGTGGATAGATGAATGTCAGGAGGCATTTGATAGGATAAAGGGGTATTTGTCAAATCCACCCGTGTTGGGCCCGCTAGAACCAGGGCGACCTTTGGTTCTATATTTGACGGTATTGGACAATTCATTTGGCTATGTATTGGGTCAACATGATATCACTGGCAGGACAGAGCAGGCCATATATTATCTCAGCAAGAAATTCACACCGTACGAGGTCAAGTACACTCAGCTCGAGAGGACATGTTGCGCCCTAACCTGGGTCGCACAGAAGTTGAAACATTATTTGTCATCTTACACTACCTATCTCATATCTCGCCTGGATCCATTGAAGTATATCATTCAGAAGCCTATACCCACAGGGAGGCTTGCAAAGTGGCAGATCCTGCTCACAGAGTTTGACATTGTCTACGTGACCCGAACTGCAATGAAAGTATAGGCCTTGGCGGACCATTTGGCCGAGAACCCGGTTGATGAAGATTATGAACCTTTGAAAACTTATTTCCCTGATGAAGAGGTGATGCACATTGATGAGTTAGAACAAGTCAAGAAGCCCGGATGGAAACTTTTCTTTGATGGAGCCGCAAACATGAAGGGCGTGGGGATAGGAGCAGTACTTATTTCTGAAACAGGGCAGCATTACCCTGTTGCGGCTCAGCTTCGTTTTTACTGTACCAACAACATGGCTGAGTACGAGGCATGTATTTTGGGGTTGAGGTTAGCTGTGGATATGGGTGTCCAGGAAGTATTGGTCTTGGGTGACTCGGACCTCCTGGTGCACCAAATTCAGGGAGAATGGGAAATACGGGATTTGAAACTCATACCGTACAGACTGTGTTTGCATGATCTTTGTCAACGATTTTAGTCAATAGAGTTTAGGCATATCCCAAGAATACATAATGAAGTCGCTGATGCTTTGGCCACTTTGGCGTCAATGTTAAATCATCTGGATAAGGCTTATATGGACCCTTTGCAGATTCAGGTCCGTGATCAGCATGCTTACTGTAATATGGTAGAAGAAGAACTTGATGGGGAGCCATGGTTCAATGATATCAAAGAATACCTCCGGATGGGGGTATATCCGGTACAGGCCACAGGTGATCAGAAAAGAACAATTCGACGATTGGCAAGCGGATTTTTCTTCAGCGGAGGGGTGTTATACAAAAGAACTCCAGATCTTGGATTGTTAAGATGCATAGATGCAAGACAAGCCACAATAATCATGACTGAGGTACACTCCGGAGTTTGTGGACCGCATATGAGTGGGTACGTTCTGGCAATGAAGATTCTCCTAGTAGGTTATTACTAGCTCACTATAGAGAGAGATTGCATCAGTTTTGTGCGCAAGTGCCATCAATGCCAGGTACACGGAGATTTGATTCACTCCCC
The DNA here is from genome assembly GCF_000715075.1 of Nicotiana tabacum. NCBI lineage: Eukaryota > Viridiplantae > Streptophyta > Magnoliopsida > Solanales > Solanaceae > Nicotiana > Nicotiana tabacum. The sequence goes on from NC_134084.1 coordinate 88,165,296, forward strand.
ACTATCTGAATTGCATACAATGTTGGCACCATGGCCCTTTGTTGCCTGGGGCATGGATGTCATTGGGCCGATCGAGCCAACAACATCAAACAGACACAGGTTTACTCTGGTAGCCATTGATTATGTCACCAAGTGGGTTGAAGCGAAAACTTTCAAATCTGTGACCAAGAAAGCAGTGGTCGATTTTGTACATTCAAATATCATCTGTCGGTTTAGGATTCCGAAGGTAATCATCACAGACAATGGTGCCAATCTAAACAGTCATCTGATGACAGAGACATGTCAGCAGTTTAAGATTATACAACGCAATTCCACCCCATATCGCCCTAAGGCGAATGGAGCAGTCGAGGCAGCCAACAAGAATAAAAAGAAGATACTTTGAAAAATGGTGGAAGGTTCTAGGTAGTGGCATGAAAAGCTGCCGTTTGCGTTGCTGGGTTATCGCACTACTGTCCACACTTCAGTAGGGGCTACTCCTTATTTGTTGGTGTATGGCATGGAGGCAGTAATACCCGCCAAAATTGAAATCCCATCCTTTCGAATTGTTGCTGAGGCAGAAATTGATGTTGTTGAATGGGTCAAAACCCGCTTGGAGCAGTTAAGTCTGATTGATGAAAAGAGATTGGCGGCAGTATGTCATGGCCAATTGTACCAACAGAGAATGGAAAGAGCATATAACAAGAAGGTACGTCCACGAAAGTTTGAAGTAGGTCAACTAGTGTTGCGACGTATCTTGCCTCATCAGGTTGAAGCAAAAGGAAAGTTTGCCCCAAACTGGCAGGGGCCATTTGTCGTAACTAGAGTTTTGTCTAATGACGCGTTATATTTGACAGATGTAGAAGGGAAATGTGTAGAAATGACTATCAATTCCGATACAGTCAAGAGATACTATGTATGATTTCTTGCTTTGATTGTACTTGTTTGTATTTGGCATATTTTGAAAATTGAAATGACGAAGGCGTTTTGTTCTACTATCTAAACACTTTATCCTTTGTCACCCTTTTTGAGCCTTATTTATTTTCTTTCATACCCCTCTTTCGGAATCAGTAGCAAATATCAGAAACATAAGCATGAAAGATAAGAAAAGGAAGAATGAAAAAGAGAAAGAAAAGGAAAGAGAAAGAAAGAAAGAAAAAAAAGAAAAGAGAAAAGAAGAAGAAAAACAATAAAAGGGAAAAGAGAAAAGCAAAAGAGAAAAAGAGAGAAGAAAGAGAAAAGAAAAAACACAACAACAAAGTAATTTCTATGACATGAACTACATTCGACCTGATTCCTTTTAAGGATACGTAGGCAGCCTCACGGCTCAGTCTCATCAAATCCAAAAGTCCCCAAGCAAGAAACTAGGGCAGAAGTTGTGGTTGTTGTAAGAAATATGATTTCGAAAGTTGTAATTCTAAACCAATGTGAATTGTTTTGAGCCTTTGATATCCTTTCTTTTTAACCCTATCCAAAAGCCCACGTTACGGTCCAAATAAAGACCTTCCGATCAGTCTTTGAGAGATTCCAAGTCGAGCAGGTAAATGTAATTCATGTCAGGGGCAACTCTTTGGTTCAAGCAGGAAAAATAAAAATGAGAGAGTCTTATTTGTGAAAACCTTCACAGGCACCATAAGGCGACGGGAGTTGAGAGAAATAAAAATAAGAGAGTCTTATTGGTGAAAACCTTCACAGGCACCGTAGGGAGATGGTAGTTGAGAGAAATTAAAATGAGAGAGTCTTATCGGTGAAAACCCTCACGGGCACCTTGAGGCGAAAGTGAGTTGAGAAGAGAAATGAGAAAGGTCTGTTGGTGGAAAACTGTTGCAAGGCACCGCAGGATGAACAAGGTCAAGGATTAGGTGAAGTAATAAGATCATGGAAATTCTTAGGCAACATAGTACGGCGACTGAAAGTTGATTGGTTGGATAGATTGGGCCGATTAATCCGAAATGCATGTCATGATCATCGGTACCAGCTGTTCCACTCAGATAAGTTTCTTTTTCTTTTTCCCTTTGTAGCATTCATCTGGTTTTGGATTCTTCCTATCCTTAACCCGCAAAGTCATTGCATTTCATTTTCTTTTGGGGTTTATTTGTCTAAGATGTTTCAATGTCAGTCTTATTCAAAGCAAGTGAAAAAGAATTTCAAAGCTCACTACCTACTTCCAAAATTGCAAAGCACGGAATGGTCAAAGCATACTAAGGATAACATGACGAAAGAGGGGAATACAAGGAATCACCGAAAGCTTCATCGGTGGAATGGTTTGGTATTGTCATGGGAGACGCAAAAGTTCAGATAAAGGGGTTAGAGGTAAGACAACAGCGGGGGTATAGAACACTCGGCTCATCAAAGTCATGGGCTTTGAAAGTCAGTCAGGAAGTCAAAGCGATTCAGGGCCAGTTCGGAGAAGCCAGTCAGAACAAAACAATGCAACGGAAAGATCTCTAGCAAGAATGCCATCAGCTAACAACCATTTTAAACTTACAAAATTTTCTTTGATTGAAACAGGGGTAGGAAATTTCGGTTGTTCCGGAGAAACTCTCCGTGGAGAAAGGCAGTCACCAAATAGGTTTGTTTTGATTTTCAGGACCCTCGTGGAAAATGGGACCTAGTTTAAATGTTCAAAAATAGCATAATCTAGCATAAATGCATCCCAAAGGAATATAAGTTGACTTAGAAGTATGCATGTTCGAGATATGATTCGATTAGGAGTTTCCAGGACCCTCCTGAATAATGGGACTTAGCCTTAAGATTTCAATTAGTTAACAACATTTAGAGTAAAGTCTACTGTAGGGTAGTATAATTCAGCCATAAAATTTGTCACTCTTAAGATAAAATTGGACTTTTGATTTTCAAGACCCTCCTGGATAATGGGGAGTAGTTTAAAGATCCTCTTAGATAGCAAGATTTAGCAGAAGTCACACCTGTAGAAGATATAACTTAGATTCTAAATTGTCGTTTAGTTAAGAGTTGTCAGGACCCCCTGAATAATGGGATTTAGCTTTCAATTCTTAGTAATACTTGGTAATATGATTTAGTTTTAAACTAACAGCTGTGCCCAATCACCAAACCTGGGCAGAAAATTTTTCTTTGTTTTGTCTATTTTGAAGTCAGGAGCCCGCCTGGAGAGCAGGGAATATGTTTCAAGTCAGCAGTCAGGAGCCCGCCTGGAGAACAAGGGAGTACAATTTAAGTTTTAGCTTTCAAATTCTTTTGTCAGGAGCCCGCCTGGAGAGCAGGGAATAGATTTCAAGTTGAAGTCAGGAGCCCTCCTGGAGAGCAGGGAATACTTTCAAGCGTAGCAGTCAGGAGCCCTCCTGGAGAACAAGGGAGTACAATTTAAAGTTTTAGTTTTCAAATTCTTTGCTTTGTTTATTTCGAAGTCAGGAGCCCGCTTGGAGAGTAGGGAATACATTTCAAGTTGGAGTCAGGAGCCCGCCTGGAAAGTAGGGAATACTTTCAAGTCAGCAATCAGGAACCCGCCTGGAGAACAAGGGAGTACAATTTATGTTTGAGCTAGGGAATACATTTCAAGTCAGCAATCAGGAGCCCGCCTGGATAGCATGGGGATACATTCACGTTTTGAAGTCAGGAGCCCGCATGGAGAGCAGGGAATACATATCAAGTTCAGCAGTTAGGCACCCACCTGAAGAAGGGGAAAACATCTCAGTTTACAATTCAAGGTGGCAACAAACGGATGTCTCCGAAAGAATGGAGAACAACAAGGCAACAAGAAGCACAAGATCAAGTTTGAAGATATAGATAGGATTTTTGTAATCCATAGATCATAGTCTAGACTAGCTTCTTGTTTTATTTTGACATGGTGTAATAAGGAGGTTCAGTAAGCAGTAGCAGCAGCTGCTGCAATAGTGAACTCACAGCTTCATGGTAGTCCCTACCAAAACTTCCCGAACTACACTGACATGATTTCTTTTTAGCCAAGAATATGTAGGCAACCTCAGAGGCAGGGTGCGATCAAATCTTTCAAAAATGTTTCCCGCGGAGTATTCAAACGGGCAAAAATCGCTCGTATCCGCTCACTTTATCTTTGCACGAAAACTCTTCGTGTTTTCAAACAAAGAGGGGCAGCTGTGAGCACGTGATTTTTTTCCTACATGAAATACTCCCATAAATTCACAAAATAATTTAGTTTCATTATTTGCAATTTTGTGGATTTTGTAGCATTTGCTGTTAATTATTTCATTTTTGTATGTGCATTTCATTTGTTAATTAATGGAAAATACAAAATATGCTGCATTTGCATTTAGGATTTAATTTTTTGCATGTTTGAAATAATTAGTAATTTATTGTTTTAGAAAAATGGAAAAATCACAGAAAAATAGTTCATTTTTGCATTTTAATTTTAGTTTCTCGAATTTTGTTAGCTTTCTTTAATTTGGTATTTAATTAGTATGGTAATTATTTTTAGAGGTTAATTAGTTAATTTGATAGGATAATATTAGTTTTAATAATTAATTTAGGATTTATTTCTAATTTTGAAAATAAAAGAAATTTCGAAATTGAAAAAGAGAAAAGATTCAAAAAACAAAAGAAAATTCGGATTTGGGCCATTTAATTAAACGCCCTTCTGCCCAATTGCTCCCTCATACCCGCCCAACGTAGCCCAATACCCGCCTGACCCGGTTTGGATCCCCCCTCAAACGAAATGACACTGTTTCGATCAGCGTCAATCTGAGCCGTTGATCTCCACTTGATCGAACGACTCAGAACATAAACCTGTGAAGTATATATATATGTCCGAACGCACCCCCACCCCATTTCATCATCCCGACTTCAGAAACCTCCTCCCCACCCCAAACCCTAGTAGCCGCCCCAGAATTCCCCAACGTCCGGTGGCAGTGCCACCGTGAACCGCCACCAAACTTAACACCAAACACCCCCTCCTCCTCCTCTCTCCGAATCTACAAGTCCCCGCCCTCGAATCAACCCAGAATGGCTCGAATCTGGTTTTGAAGGAAAACGCTAGCTGAGCCGCCACCCAAATCCCCGGCCTCTGATGGCGGCCCCTACCCCGACCCTACCCAAAATCACACCCTATAACCACCTCACTCCCTTTTTTCTAAATGCCAGACTGATTTCCTTTAAATCTGCCCAGAACTTCTCGAATCTTGGAGTGTGTTGAAGGTTTCATACTGCAACAGACTTTATTTATGTATTTTCACATGAAAATATACGATTAAGGGCTATTCCGGTCAGAAATTTGAAAAACCCTACAAAGTTTGTGGAATCGGATTTCTGGTTGATGTTCAGGTATCATCTTTGTCCGCTTTGTTTAGTTGTTTATCTTTTTATTCTTTGTTTCTGCTTCATCTCCGCTTCTGGATTTTGTCATGCATGCATGATTAGTTCAGGGTCCTCTCTTAATTAGTCTAGCAGTTCAGTTAATTCCCTCTATTTTGTGTCAGATAATAGTAATTTAGTTTAGGGTCTTAGTTTTAAGGAATTGGGTTTTGGTCTGTTGTTGATTTGTCACGCAAATGTAGCCCATTTAATTTGGTCCATATCCTTGGGTCAATTTGACACGTTTGGATTTCTGAAGTAAATATCAGAGGTTTGAGGGGTAATTTGGGGTAGTCGGTTGAGGTAATCTTTGCATAATAGAATAGGAAGCTTCTAGGAAGTTGGGGGAAGGGGGTATTCTGTAAATCTAATATGTGAACTGAGGTTATTTGAGCAAAATCAAAAATTGAATAAGGGCCTAAGCTAAAATCAGAATCAAAAAGGGTTTCATTTGTAAAAATCTGATTCTAGAGTAGGCTTGCCCTAAGGCCTTGCCTATAAAGGCATCTCTATCTTGCTTTTCAAGGCAAGGATGGAAGAGCTGAAAAAATACAGAAAAAACTAAAAACGACTGGGATTTTCTTAGAGAATTCTAAATTCCTTGCATGGTCGGTTGTAAAAAGTTGTTCAAACTTTGCTGATTTTGAGTTTTCTGATTGCATTTGGTGAATAAAACTCTTGGAAACAATAGCTTCTCACTTTGGAATTTGAAATGAATTGAAAATGTGTTGTGAAAAGTTTTGGTTTAAACTTTGTTGAGGGTTACTGTTCCATTGGATTTTTGAGCTGATTTCACTGTTCTAATTACTGAATCTGGGTTAACTGCTACTGCCTACTGCCAAGCTTCTCACTTCTGCTGACATTTTGTTTTCTAGGTACATGACTATGAACTTCATTTAATGTAAGGTTGGATTTGAAGAAATGAAATGGACATGGAACCTCGAAGCAGTGCATTGAATCTGCTCATTCCTATAGCTTAGTCGTACTTTTGTCTTGTTCATAAAATGTCACTCATGTCTTTGAGAAACTAGCAGAATGTGTAGAGTAGTCTGGTCTTCCCTTTATCATGTTCACTCTTAATTGTTTAGCTGAAAATCTGCCCTGTTTTGCACTGTGCAAGCAGTGCATCTACTCATTCTTCTGAGTGCAAATTCTGATTGTTGGTTCTCATTGTTTTGATTTGCTGGTTAGCCTCGTTGGGTCTGATTTCTTGGGTTCGTTTAACCTTTCCAAGATGTGAAAGTGTGGTTCAGTCCATGCTCCTCATGGTATAGGTCTGGTTACTGAAATGAATTTGCCCAAGACCTATCTGCATTTTTAGGGACTATGCATTTGTTTTAATGTGTTCATCGTAGGTTTGGCTTAGTTATTTTAGTGGGTGAATGGTTAGATGAGGTCCACCTTAAAGTTGCAGTTTTGTTTTGTTGTCATTGCCCGTTCTTATATCGAGATTTTTGTTTCGCTAAAGTTTGGTGGATTCAGATTGTAGCTTAACTTTTAGTCTTTATGATTTAATTGTTACTTCTAATACATACCCTGTGGTATGATTCTTTACGAGGGCGTTTCAACGAATTATTGGAGAAATGGCTTTGGGCTTTAAGAAATCAGGTTTTGGACAATGGTTTGTGTTGATTCTTGGGAATTATGTCCAGCCCGCTTGAATCTTTGAACTGGTCATGTGGCCAAATTTAAGAGAGTAATTTCAAGCAAAAGAATATGGGCCCAGTAAATGAGATGCTAGGCCCTTTCTCCACGTTAACATTTTCTGGGCCGTGTATCCATGGGCCTTGAGTTAGCCCATTTTCTTTCCAGTGTAGGTAGCCCGTAACTCGTGGCCTTAGCAATTCCGACTAGATTTTAGGAATAATTGTTGAATATTCATAGAGAAACCTTTAGGGCCATTTAAAATGCAATTGTAATTATGTACACGTTCGTGTGACATGATTACAATTCTAAAAATTAATTCGGAGTATGCGTTCGCGCAACTTCGAGCAAACCTTCTTAATAATAAAAATGGGTTTTCGTAGGTTATTAATTAGAATAGCTCATGTAGTCCGAGGTGCGCCGTCTACCATTTAATCATACAAAATGACAAATGTTTGTAGTTTGCTTTAGACACGCGCAACTTTGGTCAAACCTTTCTTTTTTATATAATAATAAAGTGTTATTAATTGTGGACACGTTCGCGTGACATGATTTTTTGACGCGCCAGACAAATGGGTGCACATACGCGTGACCCGTTTCGACATAATTTTCTTGATTAAAAAGTAGTAAAGGATATATGCACATAGGGTCTAAAGTCAGTAATTAAACAATTTTAATAAGCTGAGTATGATCAAAGCGACCGTGCTAGAACCACGGAACTTGGGAATGCCTAACACCTTCTCCCGGGTTAACAGAGTTCCTTACTCGGAGTTCTGGTTCGCAAACTGTAATACAAAGTCAATCTTTTCCTCGACTCGGGATTTAAACCGGTGACTTGGGACACCCTAAATTATCCCAAGTGGCGACTCTGATTTTAAATAAATAAACAATCTCGTTCCGATGGTCGCTTTAAGTAAGAAAAACTCCCTTACTATACCCTTCTCGGGGGTGTAGGTAAAAGGAGGTGTGACAAGGTTGACTATAAGGTACCGATTATTCTTGGGAGACCTTTCCTTGCTACGGGGAAGGCTCTAGTTGATGTTAAATCCGGAGAACTTACTTTTTGGGTTGGTGATGAAAAAGTGGTTTTCCGTATGTGTAAGTATATGAGGCAACCCAATAGCAATGAGGTGTGCTCTTTCTTGGATTTAGTGACCGATGTGATTGTGGATGGAACAAGTGTTGTGATAAATGTTGATGATACATTGGATGATTACCTTACTATTGCTTCCTTGATGGGTATTACGGTTACAACCAAATTCTTATTGCTCCAGAGGATCAAGAGAAAACTACCTTTACATGTCCTTATGGTACTTTCGCTTTCAAGCGGATGCCATTTGGGTTGTGCAATGCATCGACAACTTTTCAAAGGTGTATGATGGAGATCTTCATGAACATGGTGGATGATTACCTTTAAGTTTTCTTGGATGACTTCTCGGTGGTCGGGAATTCCTTTGATGATTGTCTCGTAAACTTGAATAAAGTGTTGGCAAGATGTGAAGAAACAAATTTGGTGCTCAATAAATGTAATTTCATGTCGGGGAAGGCATTGTCCTTGGCCATAAGATCTCAAAGAATGGCATTGAAGTCGACAAGTTAAAGATTGAGGTAATTTCTAAACTTCCACCTGCAACTTCAGTGAAAGGCGTGCAGAGTTTCTTAGGCCACGCGGGACTTTACCGGCATTTCATCAAGGATTTCTCTGAATTGGTGAACCTGTTTTGCAAGATTTTGGAGAAAGATGCTAAGTTACACTTCAATGATGATTTCATGAGAGCTTTTGAATTTCTAAAGTTCAAGTCGACTACTACTCCCATTATCACCTGTCACGACCCAAACTGAAGGGCCATGACTAGCACCCGACCACACTTGCCGAGCACCAACGTACATTTCATCTAACCTTCATTATTATCTTTTAAGGCTGACGAGATCAATATAAATGGTAGACCTAGATCATGGACAACCAGCAATAAAATATGACGGCATAAACATACATAGCAGGGGATGACCAGACAATCAAGAAACTACGTATAAGGTATGAGCTACCACGCTACTATGAAAGACTATAAAACAAAAACTAGCCGACAAGGCATACCAAACTATACATGAGCCGACACCTGTCTATGAGCCTCTAAAAGAACATAAGTGTTGCAACATAGCCGGAACAGGGCCCCGACATACCCATAATGTCTATAACAAAAATTGCATACCAAGACCAAGGCAAGTCCGGAGAAGGGATCTCGCCAATCACCGCTGAACTGGACAGTCTACTGTGGTGGGGGAGCTGCACCTGCCTGTCTATCAGGACCTGCAGCACGACATGCAGCGTCCACAAATAAAAGGACGTCAGTACGAATAAAGTACTGAGTATGTAAGGCAAGGAACCATAAATACGATCAGTAATGTAAGCAAGGATAGAGAATATACAACCTGTAACATCTTAGTACCTCTGAGGGCTACTTACATGAAATGCATGATACATATGTATAAATACATAAACCTTTAAAGCATTCGCCTCTGTGGGCATCATCATCATCATATCGTACCCGGCCATAATAGGCTCGGTAAAATCGTACCCGGCCACGTGGAGCTCGGTAAAACCCAACTGATCAATGGTTGCACAATAGGTGTCGTACCCGGCCAACTATAGCGTGGCTCGGTAGAGTAAAATAGATATATATATATAATGCATGCTCGACTCATGGAATCACATTCTAAACCTTTCGGAGTGACGTAAGGTCAGTATCCTCTATACACGTTATTAGGACTAACTCTTCACTATGAACCTTATAAGATTTAGGAAGTACGAACAACATTGATAACATAAGAATAAGAGAAGTAACATTAACATCAATCGTTCCATAAGAGGGAAAACAATGTAAGTACTGCTAGCTTCTAAGAGTAGAGTATCTTTGGAAGCTCGTTCATTACATTATGTACAATCGGAGTCGTGCAAAAGAAGGAAAGGGATAGACTCACATACCTTGTATATACTGCCCCAATCTCAAGCTATGCAATTGTCAAAACTCCTTAGTCTACAATAAGAGAAAGGATACTATCGTTATCATTTAAGCGTCATAACTATTATGTATCGACCACAACCTATTTTACGATGAAACGGACAGCACCTCCCCTATATATATGACCTCACACCATTCAAAACAGTCACCAAACAGCCCAAACAACATCAATAATAAACGTATTGAGCCTCCCAAAATAGTCCACACACAGCCTAATCACTCCATACATACGACGACCACCGTAGTCGTGTCAAACAACCTGGAAATGTTACGAATAACTATCAGCCCATAACCCTACATATATATGGTGTTTCTCCACACCCTTCCTCATCCAAAACTCCACAAGATAGTAGTAAAATACGCAGCCCAACAACAACGCAAAACAGTCCACAAAACAATAACATTACTACCAAACCTTTCGATATATATCTCACAAGTTCTAGCTTCAATGGCTTAGCCGCAACTTGGATAATCTTAAATACATATAGAGTAAGAGGTTCCTTACCTTTATACAAAAAGAAAAACTCCAATTTGACCTTAAATTTCCATGAAATATCCCTCCAATGCTGCCACAACAACAAAAGAGCGAAACTAGCGATCAATTAGTGTTTTTCGGCACTAGAATCACTTTAGAAGGCTTGAAATAACCTAGGATTGATATTAAGAACATGAGGGAGTATTTACAGAACATAAACCCTTTAAAACAACCTCCCACACGAGCTGAAACGACACAAAAATGAGCAACAACAAGAAGAACAAGAGACTTACTAGCGCCACGGAATTCCCGACACTTGATTTGTGTTGTTTGCCCTTTTTTGGGTCTTGAATCTTGAGAGAACCTTGAGAGGATGTTCCTAGGGTTCTAAGGTCTTAAAATAGTGAAAAGAAATGACTTAAAACGGGTTGGAGGCATCCTATATAGGTCCAAATATCTTAAACCGACTTAGTGGGCCCCATAGAGAGGTGCTTGGCGCAGTCTCGCGAAAACGCAAATATCTCTCTACTCCAAGATCGTATCGATGAACGGTTTAATGCGTTGGAAACTAGACTCATAGATATTTAATTTGGTTGGTAGATCACCCCGTAATTCCTTGTAAATTATGAGAAAAGATTAGAAACATTTGACCTAATGTTTAAGTAAAATTATGAACCTAAGTTGCGACAACTTTTGTCGACTTTTGTTTCATAACTCGTTTGACTTCAAGACTTATGATACGGATATTATATGATTAAAATACCTTCATAAATGACCTCTTGAGTGTATTAAGCACCGCTAGATTACCTGAAAATTCGAGTTACAACATCCTTGATTCGTTTAACTTCTAATACTGGTTAATCACCCTTATACACTCTTGTATCACTTAAGACCAATAGGATAGACTTCTTATCATCTCAAAGATAATTCCTTCTTGGATTTATGTTAACTAATATATGGCATGAACTAACACATGTGGATATGGGTTGTAACACCCTCCCCCTTAGGAACATTCGTCCTCGAATGTAAGGGTTTATGGGGAGTTTAAATCATCGTGGATTCCAATGGAAATTTCCGATCAATTTTCCCCTATAAAATGGTCACTAGCAAAACTTGCAAGTAATTAAGCCCAACATATGGCTTCACAAGGCTACACAAAGCATTATGTGTATTTACATTATCTACATATCACCATTTTGTATTAAGGAGGAGTATTCTCAAATTATTGCTTACCTCATAGAGCCGTTTCTTCTTCCAATGTATCATGTCTTCCACCAGCATCCTTGTTATATTCATTCTTGAATAAGTAAGGGTATTTAGACTTCATCTCCTCTTCTGCTTCCCATGTTATTTCTTCCATATTTTTGTTCCTCCACAATACTTTGACGGAAGCTACATCTTTTGTTCTCAGCTTGCGGACTTGCCGATCTAATATCGCCACTGGCACTTCTTCATATGATAGGTCCTCTGTAACTTGTACATCTTTGATAGGGATGACTCGAGAAGGGTCTCCAATACATTTTCTCAACATAGATACATGGAATACCGGGTGGACAAATTCCAATTCGGATGGCAATTCTAACTCATAAGCAACCTGTCCAATCCGTCGAAGAATTTTATACGGCCCGATATACCTTGGACTCAGCTTACATTTCTTCCCAAAACGCATAATACCCTTCATTGGTGAGATCCTCAGGAAAACCTAGTCACCAACCTCAAACTCTAGATCACGACGTCAGACATCAGAATAAGATTTTTGCCTGCTTTGTGCCATCCTCAATCGCTCCTGTATCACTTTCACCTTCTTAATAGCTTGGTGAATCAAATTTGGCCCATATAATTCTGTTTCACCGACTTCGAACCATCCAACTGGTGATCTACATCTCCTCCCGTATAGTGCCTCGTATGGGGCCATTTTAATACTGGAATGGTAGCTATTGTTATAGGCGAATTCTATGAGTGGAAGATGATCATCCCAATTCCCCTTAAAATCTAGAACACATGCTCGTAGCATATCTTCCAGCGTCTGAATGGTACGTTCAGCCTGTCCGTCAGTCTGCGGATGAAATGCAGTGCTAAGATTTACTTGTGTGCCTAAACCCTTCTGGAAAGACCTCCAAAAGTTAGCCGTAAATTGAGCTCCTCGATCTGATATAATAGATATGGGCACACCATGAAGCCTAACAATCTCCTTGATATACAACTTCGCATAATCTTCAGCCGTGTAAGTTGTCTTCACTGGCAGAAAATGGGCACATTTTGTAAGTCGATCAATTATCACCCAGATGGAGTCAAACTTATGATAAGAGCGAGGTAATCCAATAATGAAGTCCATATTAATCACCTCCCACTTCCAGGTCGGAATCTCTATATTTTGAAGCAATCCACCGGGTTTCTGATGTTCTATCTTTACTTGTTGACAATTGGGACACTGGGCTACAAATTCTGCAATAGACTTCTTCATATTATCCCACCAATACTGCTCCTTGACATCATGATACATCTTTGTCGAGCCGGGATGGATGGAATATCGGGATTGATGAATCTCATTCATAATCTTCTCTCGCAACCCTGCCACATTAGGCACACACAATCGGCTCTGGTATCTCAGTGCCCCATCTTTTCCGATCCCAAAAGCCATACTTTTACACTGTTGAATGCTTTCTCTTAATCGTACTAAGATAGGATCTTCATATTGTCGTGCTTTTACCTCGGCTACCAAAGATGATTCTGATGTATTCTGTACAGTAACACCTCCATCATCAGAGTCTAACAATCTGATTCTCATATTGGCTAGCTGATGAAGCTCTTTAATCAACCCCCATCTACCTGCCTCAATATGTACTAAGCTTCCCATTGATTTACGGCTGAGAGCGTCTGCCACAACATTGGCTTTACCGGGATGATACAATATCTCGACGTCGTAGTCTTTCAATAATTCAAGCCACCTACGCTGCCTCAAATTCAACTCTTTCTGCTTGAAGATGTATTGTAAACTCTTGTGATCTGTGTAGATGTCAACATGGACGCCGTATAAGTAGTGCCGCCATATCTTCAAAGCATATATTACTGCAGCCAATTCCAAATCATGGGTTGGTAATTCTTTTCATGCTTCTTCAATTGTCTTGATGCATAAGCAATCACATTCCCACGCTGCATCAATACGCACCCCAAACCTATACCTGAGGCATTACAATATAACACATAACCTTCTGTTCCTTCAGGAAGAGTGAGCACTGGTGCAGATGTCAATCGATTCTTCAACTCCTGAAAACTACGTTCACAAGTGTCAGACCACTAGAATTTGGTAGCTTTTTGTGTTAACTTAGTCAATGGTGATGATATAGAGGAAAATCCTTCTACAAACCGCCTATAATATCCTGCTAGCCCTAGGAAGCTGCAGACTTCTGATGGTGTTGTAGGTCTCGGCCAATTCTTTACTGCATCGATCTTCTGAGTGTCGACACTAATACCCTCATCAGATATCACATGGCCAAGGAATGCTACTGAGTTCATCCAGAATTCACATTTGGAGAGCTTAGCATATAACTTACGATCCTGAAGCGTCTGTAATACTATCCGCAAGTGGCCCGCATGTTCCGCCTCCGAACGAGAATACACTAGAATGTCATCAATGAATACAATCACGAACACATCAAGATAGGGCCTGAATATAGTATTCATGAGATCCATAAAAGCTGCTGGGGCATTTGTTAGCCCGAACGACATCACCAAGAACTCAAAGTGCCCATATCTTGTCCGGAAGGCCGTCTTTGGAATATCCTTCTACCTAACCCTCACCTGATGATACCCTGAACGTAAATCAATCTTAGAGAAATACTTGGCACCCTGGAGTTGGTCAAACAGGTCATCAATTCTTGGAAGTGGATACTTGTTCTTTATAGTAGACTTATTCAACTATCGATAGTCGATACACATCCGTAACGACCCGTCTTTCTTCCGCACGAATAGGACTGGTGCACCCCAAGGTGAAGTGCTAGGCCTAATAAAGCCCTTATCTAGCAAGTCCTTCAACTGCACCTTCAACTCTCGCAACTCTGCCGGGGCCATTATGTATGGAGGAATAGAGATCGGTTGAGTGTCAGGCAACACATCAATGCTAAACTCAATCTCCCTTTCAGGAGGAAGGCCTGAGAGTTCATCTGGGAAAACATATGGGAATTTGTTGACCACAGGGATTGATTGTAAAGTAGGCGGTTTCGCCTCCGCATCCCTAACGCGAACGAGATGATAAATGTAACCTTTTGAGATCATTTTCCTTGCCTTAAGGTAGGAAATAAACCTACCTTTCGGTGTAGCAATGTTCCCTTTCCATTCAATGACGGGTTCACCTGGAAATTGGAACCTAACCATCTTCGTACGACAGTCAACATTTGCATAGCATGAGGCCAACCAGTCCATTCCCATTATCACATCAAAATCAACCATTTCTAACTCAAATAAATTTGCCGAGGTTTGACGACTACAAATCATCACAGTGCAACCTCTATATACCCTTCTAGCAATCACAGAATCTCCTATCGGAGTAGATACCGTGAGGGGTTTACTTATCAATTCAGGTTCAATGCCAAACTTATTAGCCACAAATGGTGTAACATATGATAATGTAGATCCCGGATCAATCAGCGCATATACATCATAAGAAAACACAGATATAATACCTGTAACAACATCTGGAGACGACTCGAGATCCTGTCGACCTACTAGAGCATAGGTTCGATTTTGAGCACCACTCGAACTCGGCACTGCACCTCTACCCCTACCACGACCTGTCGACTGCTGAAAACCCCGTTCTGGAGGTCGAACTGATGAGGAAGAACCAAAAACAGATCCAGTCGGCTGAGCCATACCATCACCTCCTCTATTAGGACAATCCCGCATCATATGGCCAGGCTGCCCGCACGAATAGCATGCATCAGAACCTCGACGACACAGTCCAAAGTGGGCTTTGCCGCACTGATCACAATGTGGTGTTGGGGGTCTCATCTGACTAGTATCCCTGTGATGTTGCGAGCCAGATGCCCGCAAACTCTGACCTGGACCAGAATAGGATCGATCATATCGAGGCCTCTGAAACTGTGGAGGAGCACTAGCTACAGGTGGCGCCGAACTCCTCGAAAACTGTGGCCTGATGCGGCCTCTGAAGTCATCAGAATACCCTGCAAATCTTGCCCTCTTATGCTGGCCTCTATCCTGCTCCCTAACTGCCCTCTGCTGGCGCTTACGATCCTCTAGGGTCTGGGCATAAGCTTGAATACGGGAAATATCCATGCCCTCCACCAAGGAGGCTGTCGTACACTCATTTATTAGATGTGGTCCCAACCCATTCACGAACATATGCACCCTATCACTCATCTCGGCCACCATATGGGGAGCATACCTTGCCAAAGAATCAAACTGCATATTGTACTCTCGCACACTCATATTACCTTGTCTAAGGTTCAAGAACTTATCAGCTCTAGCTCGTCGTATCTCAACTGGCAAGTAGTGACGAAGAAATGCCTCAGAAAATTCCTTCCACACAGTTGGAGGAGGGTTCGGACCCCTGGATCTCTCCCAACTATCATACCAGAGAACCGCTAAATCCCGTAGCCGATAAGAAGCCAACTCTACTGCCTCTGTATCACTAAGATGCATAACCCGAAGTGTACGATGAACCTGGTCAATAAAAGTTTGTGGGTCCTCCTTGGGGTCTGATCCGGTAAACACCGGAGGGTCTAAATTAATAAAAGCACGAACTCTTGTACTAACTAGTTTCTCAGCAGCACCTGTATTCTGCCTCTGATCCTGAGCAGCTACCAAGCTAGTCAATAACTACAAAGCACTCCGCATATCCTGGTCTGGAGTGCCAGACGGAGGAACTGGAGGCGCTGGGTGCCTTCTAATATCCTCTGGAGGAGATGGAGTAGATGAGGTATGAGAGGGCATCTCACTTTGAGCCTCACTTTGTCTTGCTCTGACTTGGGGCACCTGACTGGTACCCTCTCCCGCTGCTGTATCAAGCCGTCTACTAATCGTTTGCTTCCTAGTCGAAGGCATCACTGAAAAAACAAGGTGAATATTAGAGACGAACACTTACGACTCAACTCTACGCACGATCTAGATTCAGGAAGAAGGTAACAACCCTAGATGTCATGTAGCCTCCTGATTATAAATGTGGCGCGCTACACATACATAATCAAGACTCCACTAGACACGGCTCATAGACAACCCCTAGGACAGACTTGCTCTGATACCAAGTTTGTCACGACCCAAACTGAAGGGCCATGACTAGCACCCGACCACACTTGCCGAGCACCAATGTACATTTCATCTAACCTTCATTATTATCTTTTAAGGCTGACGAGATCAATATAAATGGTAGACCTAGATCATGGACAACCAGCAATAAAATATGACGGCATGAACATACATAGCAGGGGATGACCAGACAATCAAGAAACTACGTATAAGGTATGAGCTACCACGCTACTATGAAAGACTATAAAACAAAAACTAGCCGACAAGGCATACCAAACTATACATGAGCCGACACCTGTCTATGAGCCTCTAAAAGAACATAAGTGTTGCAACATAGCCGGAACAGGGCCCCGACATACCCATAATGTCTATAACAAAAATTGCATACCAAGACCAAGGCAAGTCCGGAGAAGGGATCTCGCCAATCACCACTGAACTGGACAGTCTACTGTGGTGGGGGAGCTGCACCTGCCTGTCTATCAGGACCTGCAGCACGACATGCAGCGTCCACAAATAAAAGGACGTCAGTACGAATAAAGTACTGAGTATGTAAGGCAAGGAACCATAAATACGATCAGTAATGTAAGCAAGGATAGAGAATATACAACCTGTAACATCTTAGTACCTCTGAGGGCTACTTACATGAAATACATGATACATATGTATAAATACATAAACCTTTAAAGCATTCGCCTCTGTGGGCATCATCATCATCATATCGTACCCGGCCATAATAGGCTCGGTAGAATCGTACCCGGCCACGTGGAGCTCGGTAAAATCCAACTGATCAGTGGTTGCACAATAGGTGCCGTACCCGGCCAACTATAGCGTGGCTCGGTAGAGTAAAATAGATATATATATATAATGCATGCTCGACTCATGGAATCACATTCTAAACCTTTCGGAGTGACGTAAGGTCAGTATCCTCTATACACGTTATTAGGACTAACTCTTCACTATGAACCTTATAAGATTTAGGAAGTACGAACAACATTGATAACATAAGAATAAGAGAAGTAACATTAACATCAATCGTTCCATAAGAGGGAAAACAATGTAAGTACTGCTAGCTTCTAAGAGTAGAGTATCTTTGGAAGCTCGTTCATTACATTATGTACAATCGGAGTCGTGCAAAAGAAGGAAAGGGATAGCCTCACATACCTTGTATATACTGCCCCAATCTCAAGCTATGCAATTGTCAAAACTCCTTAGTCTACAATAAGAGAAACGATACTATCGTTATCATTTAAGCGTCATAACTATTATGTATCGACCACAACCTATTTTACGATGAAACAGACAGCACCTCCCCTATATATATGACCTCACACCATTCAAAATAGTCACCAAACATCCCAAACAACATCAATAATAAACGTATTGAGCCTCCCAAAATAGTCCACACACAGCCTAATCACTCCATACATACGACGACCACCGTAGTCGTGTCAAACAACCTGGAAATGTTACGAATAACTATCAGCCCATAACCCTACATATATATGGTGTTTCTCCACACCCTTCCTCATCCAAAACTCCACAAGATAGTAGTAAAATACGCAGCCCAACAACAACGCAAAACAGTCCACAAAACAATAACATTACTACCAAACCTTTCGATATATATCTCACAAGTTCTAGCTTCAATGGCTTAGCCGCAACTTGGATAATCTTAAATACATATAGAGTAAGAGGTTACTTACCTTTATACAAAAAGAACAACTCCAATTTGACCTTAAATTTCCATGAAATATCCCTCCAATGCTGCCACAACAACAAAAGAGCGAAACTAGCGATCAATTAGTGTTTTTCGGCACTAGAATCACTTTAGAAGGCTTGAAATAACCTAGGATTGATATTAAGAACATGAGGGAGTATTTACAGAACATAAAACCTTTAAAACAACCTCCCACACGAGCTGAAACGACACAAAAATGAGCAACAACAAGAAGAACAAGAGACTTACTAGCGCCACGGAATTCCCGACACTTGATTTGTGTTGTTTGCCCTTTTTTGGGTCTTGAATCTTGAGAGAACCTTGAGAGGATGTTCCTAGGATTCTAAGGTCTGAAAATAGTGAAAAGAAATGACTTAAAATGGGTTGGAGGCATCCTATATAGGTCCAAATATCTTAAACCGATTTAGTGGGCCCCATAGAGAGGTGCTTGGCGCAGTTTCGCAAAAACGTGAATATCTCTCTACTCCGAGATCGTATCGATGAACGGTTTAATGCGTTAGAAACTAGACTCATAGATCTTTAATTTTGTTGGTATATCACCCCGTAATTCCTTGTAAATTATGAGAAAAGATTAGAAACATTTGACCTAATGTTTAAGTAAAATTATGAACCTAAGTTGCGACAACTTTTGTCGACTTTTGTTTCATAACTCGTTTGACTTCAAGACTTATGATACGGATATTATATGATTAAAATACCTTCATAAATGACCTCTTGAGTGTATTAAGCACCGCTAGATTACCTGAAAATTCGAGTTACAACATCCTTGATTCGTTTAACTTCTAATACTGGTTAATCACCCTTATACACTCTTGTATCACTTAAGACCAATAGGATAGACTTCTTATCATCTCAAAGATAATTCCTTCTTGGATTTATGTTAACTAATATATGGCATGAACTAACACATGTGGATATGGGTTGTAACATCACCGCTCCAAATTGGAGTGTTTCTTTTGAGCTTATGTGCGATGCAAGCGATGTAGCGGTAGGGGCTGTTTTGGGGCAACACATAAATAAGATTTTTCATTCAATCTACTATGATAGTAAGACCATGAATAGTGCCCAAGTAAACTATACCGTTACGGAGAAAGAGCTCTTTGCCATTGTGTTTGCTATGGAGAAGCTTCACCTGTATTTGATGAGTGCAAAAGTAATTGTCCACATGGATCATGCGGAACTTTGTTATCTTATGAGCAAGAAAGATTCCAAAGGACGGTTGATGATATGGGTGCTTTTCTTGTAAGAGTTTGACATTGACATCCAAGATCAAAAAGGAAGTGAAAACCAAGTGGCAGACAACTTGTCTCATTTGGAGGAGGAGGGGAGGCTGCATGATGGCCTTGAAATTGATGACTCTTTCCACGATGAGCAACTTTTGGCTATTTCAATGAAAGAGGTGCCATGATTCGCGGACCTAGCAAATTTTCTTGTGAGTGGTATCATCTCGGATGAGTTCTTTTCAAACCATAAGAAGAAGCTCAAACATGATTGTCAAGACTATTATTAGGATGAACCGTACTTTTTCGGATTTGTACGGATGTAGTGATTAGAAGATGTGTGCCGAAGGAGGAACAATGTGAAATTATTGTGGCTTGCCATTCTTCTCTCATATGGTGGTCACCATGGTGTAGTAAGAACGGCGGCCAAAGTGCTAAATTGGTGTTTCTATTGGCCCAATCTTTACAAAGATGAAAGTGATCTAGTCAAGCATTGTGATGAATGTCAAAAGGACGATGGAATCTCAAAAAAAAATGAAATGCCTCTCACCACCATTTTGGATATTGATATTTTCGATGTGTGGGGTATTGACTTCATGGGTCCCTTTGTGAGTTCTTATTGAAACGCCTACATCTTGGCCACGGTTGATTATGTGTCCAAATGGGTTGAGGCCTTTGCTTTACCCAACAATGAAGCGAGAAGTGTGGTGGCGTTCTTGAAGAAGAATATTTTCACCAACTTTGGTACTCCACGGGCTATCATAAGCGATGGGGGGTGGTCACATTTTTGCAATAAAGCCTTCAATACCTTACTCACCAAGTATGGTGTCACTCATAAAGTCACGACTCCCTATCATCCACAAGCAAGCAGTCAAGTGAAAGTCTCCAACAAGGAGATAAAGAGTATTTTGTCCAAAACAGTGAATGCTAACCAGACGGATTGGTCAAAGAAACTTGATGATTCTTTATGGGCTTATAGGACGGCTTACAAAACACCTATCGGAATGTCTCCATACCGGTTGGTATTCCGAAAAGCTTGTCATCTTTCGGTGAAACTTGAGCACAAAGCCATGTGGGCTTTAAATAAGTGGAATGCCGCCGCCAACTTAAGGGTGGCACATTTGAACGAGTTGGATGAGTTTCGGTACCATGCATACACGACTTTATCCTTATATAAAGAGAATATGAAATATCTTCATGACAAAAACATTTGGAACAAAGAGTTCAAAGAGGGTGATCTTGTGTTGTTATTCAATTTAGGTTTCAGATGTTTCACGGAAAGTTAAAGTCTAAATGGAGTGGCCCGTTTGAAGTTGTGGGTGTGACACCCTTTGGTGTATTGGATTTGAAGAATAAAAATAATGAGGTGTTTCGAGTCAATGGTTTCTGGGTAAAGCATTATCTAGGAAAAGTTAGTGATAGCCACGTTGTGGCGGTAATTTATTTCAGGTGATGGTAATCTGCGTCGTGCCGCGATATAAATTTAGGCGTTTCTTGGGAGGCAACCCATGTTTCTTTTTCTTTTTCTTTTATTCTTCTTTAGATGTGTCTTATTTTGTGCTAACTAGATTTGAAGTGTGTTGCAGGAATGAGTGTTCTTTATAGGAATTGTGCTAAAAATTGGCTAAGTATGGAAAAAGTGGGGGCCACACAAGTATTGTGCGTCTGTACAATTTTGAATGCTACAGCAGAAGGCAACTGCGGCCGCACAATTCTTGTGCAGACCGCACAACTTAGAAAGGGAAAATGCAAACTCTCTGAAGTTTATTTGTGAGAGAAACAGCTAGAGTGCGGTCGCACAGCGAAATATGCAGTCTGCACCAAAATCTGTGACCGCAGAGTTAAATCTGCAGACCGCAGATCATCAAGGCCATTTGAACTACCAGGTAACAGAGTTCGGGCCGCAGAAGAAATTCTGCGGCCGCACTCGATATCTTGTCCATTAAGTTTGGCCCTTCAGTATAAATAGTACTTTTAGGGCTACTGTTCAATTTTTCCCCTCTTTAAGCTCAAAAATTCCTAGAAATTGATATTTTTGGCTAAAGTAGGTGTTCTCAAGCCTAACAATTGTGATCACTCATGCGCATTACTTTAAACATGGTACACTCAAATTACTTCTAGGATTCTTCAATTTTCTTAGTTTAATTTACAATTTGTTAGTTCTTTTAGGCCATTTTTCATTAGAAGTCAATTTCATAACTATATATGGTTTAAATTGTGTGGGTAAATTGGTAATTACTCTATGGGAGATGGGTTACTTGATTTTACATGCTTCTATGTTAATGCCTTGTCAAGTTTGTGCAAGACTTGAAAATCCTAGACCTCTGTTCGTTCAATTTTTGAAATCTGTGGCCGCACATGAAATTGTGCAGTACGCAGGGATTAAGATTAGGGCAAATGGTCAAGGATGAATATGCGGACCATACTTGAAATTGTACGGACCGCAAAAATTTCATCGCAGCCACAAAAAAGTGTGTGCGACCGCATATCAGACCAATCTCTATCATTAGAGAGTTAGTATTTTTGGGCATTCTAATATGCGGACGCGATGAGATATGTGCGGAACGCACTTCAATTCTATGGTGGCACTTAATATTGTGTGGACCGCAGTTCCATCTCTGCGGCCGCATATCCAAATTGTACGGTCCGCACAACCCAGTATGTGACCTCACTTCCCCAACGTACATCCAAATTTCACTTTGAGTTTACTATCTATTTTGAACTTCAAATGCAATTAACTCCTGGTGCTTCTTGTTACAAGAAATGGTTAGATCAGGAGGCCATGGAGATGTATCAAAGGGGAGGGGTAAACATTCCAGAGGCCGAGGCAAGAGTGCCTTATCCCTTGCCCTTCAAAAGACTATATCCAAAAGGGCGATAGCCAACCGAGGTAGAACTGCAGAGCCCGCCAATCAAGCTCTTATATCCCGTCTAGGGAGGCATCAAAGGGCAACTCGGTTGAAGAGTAGGCTGTCCAATCAAATCTTCCAGCACAATTTTAGCTTCGAGACGAGCCTTCCACCTCTGAGAGCATTTTCGAGGGTTCAAAAATTGAAATTCAGGCCTCGGAGCCCTCATCTACACATGCCCCTGACGCACCAGCTACTACAATGGATGTTAATGATATTCCGGATGATGGCTAAGGGGATGATACTAGAGTTACCAGCCTTGAGAGGTCGAAGAAGAAAGAGATGTGGGAAGATAGGTTCATTAGTCAGGCTGCCTTCACGAGTTTCCAAGATTGGTGGTCGGTGATATTGCTCATTCTTGAGCATTAGTTTAGTTTGAAAGTCCTTGAAAAATACAACACGGTGGTATTGAGACAGTTCCGGAAGTGAAAATGGTAGATGTGGTTCATCCAGAGTGTGGTAGATGCCAAGGAATACCTGGTCCAGAAATTTTACGTCAATTTGGCGCATATAAAGAAAGGTAACAAGGTAACAAAAGTGAGAAATCTGAAGGTGTGATTCGACCAGAACACCTTGAGTGCTTATTTAGCGTTTGAGGATTTGGAGCCTGTGAAATACTTGGAAAAGCTAGCACAAGGAGATGCAGCTCGCCCATGGCTAGATGAAATTCTTGCAGCTCCAGAGCCACTTTCAGCATGGATCACAACAGGGGTTCCTATTTAGTGGAACACTCTAATGTTTGAGGCAAAAGGATGGCAAACATTCGTGTGCAACAGACTAGACACGTGCCAAAATAAACAAATAATCTGATTCCGCGAGCAAAGCTAGTCGCCTATATTATGGCCGGTACCCAATCAGTATAGATGACGTGATGTTGACCAACATGTATGTGGTCTCCAGGAAAGGTGACACCTCCTACCCGTATCTCAACAACATCACTAAGTACCTTACGGATGCAGGGGTGGAGCCGACGGATTTTGATACCAAGGTACGGGCGAAGACGACTTTCTCATGGTATTCTTTGATAGGTGGTGGAAACCCAAAGAATAAGGGTCATCCCCCTACTACTACAGGCTAGTCTGATGAGCCCGCTAGGGTAGCAGCTGAGACAGTTGACATGCCATCTACTACAGTAGAACCTTCAGCCAATACAGTTGCCATACCCCTACCTTCAGCATCTGTGCCTTCCACCTCGTCTTTAAAGCAGGTGCATGTGCCCACTCATCCACTATTGCACTGCGAATCTCCCAGACACTAGACAACCTCAACAAATGGATGCAGACAGCCACTGCAAAGCTATCTAACATATTCAGTACTGTTGCAACGCAGTCATCCACTCCGGCATCCTAGATTCCTCTGACAGTGAAGGATAAATTGAACAAGCTCTTGGAGAACCAGACTACCTTAATGAACACCTTGGTAGCACATGGACCAGTGATTGAGGAGCTGGGAAAGCAGGTAAAGAAAATGAGGAAATCCCAGGCGTCCAAGAAATCAGTTGACAGGTTGAGGAGAGAGGTGATCATGATAGCAGTAGTTGGTGACCTTCCATTTGACATGCTGAAGGAGTCAGATCCACCAGCACCAGCAGATACAACAGCACTATCAGCTCCGGTGGCACCAGCTGGCTAGTAGAGGAGCCAGAGCAGGCTGCTGACACTGCCGAGGCGGTGCGCCAGATGTTCACTAACCCAGCTACTCCTTGTAAGCATGTGATTTTTGCCCTATATAAATTACTCCTATAAAATTAAAGAAAATGGATTTTTTCTAGTTATTTTCCATTTTATAGGATTTTTGTAGAATTTTATTAATTGTTTGCATTTTTGTGCACGTTTAATTTCCATTAAAATCATGAAAAATACCAAAAATATCATGCATTTTATTTAGGTTGTGTTTGTTACATTTTAAAGGTTAATTAGTTAATTGTTTGTTTTATTAAAAAATAAAAATCACAAAATGGTTCATTTTTTTGCATTTTTAGCTTTAATTTTATAATAGTAGTTTTCTCTTTTAATTTAGGATCAAAGAATTTTTGTAATTTTTAGGAAATTGGTTAGTTTTACAATCTAAATTAATTTAGGTTTTTCATTAAATAAAAATAAAAGAAAAAGAAAAACAAAAGAAAGGGAAATAAAAGAATTGGATAAAGGGGGGGGGGGGGGGGTTTTAATTTCATTCGGCCAAAGCCCAAACATTTCTGCCCCAAATTTGCCCAAACCTGCCCCAAAGTCCAGGCCCAAGAAACAATTACCTGGTCCAGCCCTGCCCCATACCAAATGTTATCGTTTGCATCACATTAAATCCCATCCGTTGATCCTATTTAATCGAACAGATGGGAACTACCCGTTCATAAGTATAAAACTGTCCAAACGCCCCCATACCCATTCGACCCCACGTCCCCCCATTCCATCTCTCTCAAACTCAAAGACATGAAACCCTAGTCGCCCTCATATTCCCCGCCGTCTCCACCGAATTCCGCCGCCAGAAATCGCCTTACGGCGGCGAAGTTTCTCCAAACCACTCCAAATAAACACCAGGAAACCACCTTCCCCTCCGCTTTTCAAATCCACAAACCATTTTCCTCAAATCATCCCCAAAATGCTAAAATTTACCCTAACTTTTCCCTTTTCAATTTCCGATCAATTTTTGGGCTATTTGAACCTAAGACGTCCATTAGTCGACTGTTCTTGTTGAGTATCGTCGATTAATTGTCTTCCAAGTTTGTTTTTATCCCGTTGACGCTTGTCCAAAGTTCTCGACAAAGTCAAAACCTGAAGCAGGCATGGGTAATCCCTTTTACTTTCCATTTTCATCCTTTTTTCTGTTTATCTTCTTCATCTTCTTTCTTTATTTTAGCCGTTTGTCTGGAGTCATCACAACTCTAGGTTGTTTTTCCTTTTACAATTGTTCTATGCATCTGTTCTTTAGACTAGACAAAGCATGTTAAGATTTTTATTTGAGGCTTAATTTCAATTTGCATAGGTTGGTTTTATCAGGTCTAATCTCTGTAAGGCTCTCAATAAATTGGCTATTATATTTTTTTTATAATTGCTTGTTTTAGTCTGAAGTTTAATTAGAATGATTAACAATATATTTGGGTGATTTCTAATTAGCTATTAAAATAGTTTAGTTGATTAGTTTGTTTTGATTTGAAGGCTGGTTAGGGTAATTTCTTAAATCGCCCTATTTCAACTCTATTTGGCATTTGGAAATGAATTTCGTTTCCTTTCTGGCCTCATTTGTGTTTACCCTAGTTTGTGAATTAGTAAAAATTCCTCGAGTTTAATTGAGCAATATAAAAACTAAAGGGGGTCATCGGAAGGGTTTAAAATGGGAAGTTCAGATAAGGCCAATAAAATAAAAGTCTAGAATAGGGGCAGTTGGCCTCATTTGTTTAGCACACAATGTAGAAACTAATGAGGGACAACCAGTTGTCCAAGTTTGTTAAAAGATGCCTTTATGGCTGAGGGAATAATTCCCTTATCATCGGGAGCACATGGCATTTTCATAGGCTATAAAAAGTATCCTCTCTTCACTCATTGGGGGGATCAGATTTTCACAACCCTAAAAAACCCTCTTGAAAGTTTAGCACTGTTTCATTAGAGCTGATTCTTTTTCTTCTGTTTTGGGTCAAAATTTTAAAAAAAAACTTCTTTGAAATTTCTGGTTTCCACAAGTTGAAGAATGGATTAAGTTTGAGGATGTGTAGGTTGTTTCTTGCTGTTTGCTTTCTGTTGATCTCTTGCTGAAAATCCATCCCTTAGCTGTTGATTTACTTGCATCTGTGTATTAATTTGGAGCTATTTTCAAGCATCAAGGTACACACCATGGCCTTGTGCCAAACCTCTATAAATATCATTTAACATGAATGCTAGAAATGTTGTTTGAATGATAGGTTATTATAATGCCATACCATTTGCATTTTCTGAACCCTGTCCATCTCTGTTAATTTAATGTTTATTATGCTGCAAAAACATGTTTTCTGGTGTTTTAAATGTAGTATTAGGTGTCTGTTGGGTTTTAACTATGTACACTATTGTTAATGTTCGTTCATGACTAATTTTCTTGCTTTGTGGGTTGAGTTTTGTGTGATAGATCTTTGGTCAACCTGTGTATAGCCATGCTCTTGGAGAATCTGATCTCGACATGATCAGATCCATGAGAGTTAGAAGCTAAAACAAATGTTGCTCATGAGTGGCAAGAATTGGCAGCCTTCGGGAAGACTATGGTCATAGGTGTTTGGTTTTTCTAGTTTAGGTCGAGTCTGTTTGCTATTTTATAGATCAAGTCATGTCCAAACTTTTGTTTAATAGTTAATTGCTCATCAATGGTGCAAAGTCTGTGGTTATTGTTAAATAGACATTGAATCTACATGTAAGTAGATGTGATGTATAAAGAAGCTATGAGGTTCAGGACTGAATGCTTCAAGTAGTTTTATTTTTATGTATTAGACTTGCTGAAATTCCAAGAAAGTTGCATGATGATTTAAGTATTGTTAGTTTTATCTTAGAATTCGAGATGGATAAGGTGCTTATGCATATGATGTTGGCATAATTAATCAATAGTTTAAAGAATGTTTAGCATATTCAGTGTCATTGAGTAATGGTGTAGTTATTTGAGCAAGGGAGCTATGTGGGCCGTCTAGTTGGATTTTGGATTTAATATACTGGAATCTTCCTGGCCCACTGGCCCTGGCTCAAGATGGGGCAGCTGTGTTTGAACCAGACCCCCGGAACTTGCCTCTATTTGGTTTTTTCCATGCTTCGGGCTCAATTTCAAGTTCAAGCGTATTCAGCCCCACCCATTTTCCTTTCGGCGCCTTATGTTTAAAGAAATGGCTTGTAATGTGGAGTCCAGTGTATTGCTGGGCCTGTTTTGGCCCAATCCTATTGCTGGGTGTATTTGGCACTTCGTTCTGAGTGGTCGGCTCAACTTCGAGCTCAGCCCAATGTATTTTCATTAAATTATCAGCTGGTCTGCATCTGGTTCAATCTTCCTTAAGTAATCGAGCCCGTTAATTTATCTCAATGCATATTTGCAATTAGTGTTTAGACTAAATCTTGAGTTAGATTAATCAAGGACCTTATAATCCTCTAATTGAACATAATTCTTTTCTTTAAAATAGAGTGAGGTGTGCCATCTTAATTAAACCACCTATGGCCCTCATATTAATTTTATTACTTAGATACTAAAAATGAATTTCGTAGTTTGCTTTATGCGCTTTAATTAAATAATTATCATAGATACGGGTATGGTTCCAGTGATGTAGTTGTGATTTGTAATTACTAAAATCCGGGTGTACATTTCATGTGACCCGATTCTAATTTCCATCAAGGTTAAATAGAACGTGTCGCGAACCACGGGTGCATTTCATGTAGCGTGGCTTTCGATGTGTTTTAAATAACCTTGAATTTTCCTGAAACATTAAAAGCAACTAAAAAGTTAAAAATGCGCGTAGGTTTAAAATATGTAATTAATCAAATAATTAGGCCAATAATAATAGTTGAGTGACTGTGGTAGAACCACAGAACCCGGGAATGCCTAACACCTTCTTCCGGGTTAACAGAATTCCTTACCCAGATTTCTGTGTTCGCAGACCATAAATAAGAGTCATCAATCCTCGATTCGGGATTTAAACTGGTGACTTGGGACACCATAAATAATCCCAAGTGGTGACTCTGAATTTGAATAAATAATCTCGTTTCAATTATTGTCATTTTAATTGGAAAAACTCCCTTATACCCTTCCGGAGGTAGAAAAAGGAGGTGTGACAGCTCTGGCGACTCTACTGGGGATAAGAACCCAGAATCTCTGGTTTAGGGTTCAAGAATTCGAGCTTAGAATAATTATTATATTTGGCTATATTTATTATCTGATTTTATTACATGTTTGGGCCTAATGTGCTAAATGTTGCTTTTTACCGCTTTGATATTATTTGAACTGTATATAAATTGTTACGAAACCCTCCTCTCTCTGAGTCTTCTAAATTATTTGGGAAGGGTGGACTTCGTGTAGCTTCTCTTCTGTTAGAGTCATATCCCAATTTTAGAACAAGGTTCGGACAAGTTGCAAAGCTGGTAAAGCTTCTGTATTCTCGGTACGCTATCCCCCCGGCTCGAGCTGTCCGCTCGGGTAAGCCAGGTCTAGAACAAATAAATCTAGTTTTTCAAACATAGTATAACATAGTCTCATGTCGGATCCATAGTAGGAACGCTTATTTGCATCATGTGCATTTGACTTTGGGGACTCAACATAGGGGTTGGGTCCGTCTAGGACAGGTGTACCCAAAATCAAAAGACCAACCTGATGCATTTTACTTGCTACTTGCACGTTTATTTGGCTCAGATTGCATGTTTACCGCCTTTTAGAATAGGGAAAAAATTGAGAAAAACCAAATTGAGGTAAGAGAGAGGAAATTACTTGCCTGTGAAAAACTTGGTGTCCAAATATCCCGAAACTCTACCGAAATTTTCGAAAAAAAAGAAAAGCTATTTCAAAATGTTTATGTTTTTCTGTTGTGTCAAAATTGACCAAACTACGCAAGTTTGATTCTCACCGGATGTGGGATACGTAGGCAACCCTCACCGGGTCCAACTCCATTTTTGCAAAAATAACCCAAAAATATGAAGTGTTGTTATTTCGTCGTAAAAAAAATTAGGTGATGCCGTTCTTGTCTAAAATAGCCAAAATGCCCCAAAAGGGTGCCGGAAGGCTACTTTGGCAATAATAGCCACCTATGGTCCTTTTTCAAATATTTGGCCGATTAGCAAACACAGCCCTAAAATCTTCTTTCCTGAGGTGCTGAAGAGCCGTATTTGCAAAGATGTTTTTGTTTTAAATTGTACTGTTTGAAAATTGATAATTTTCTCTTGAGTCAAAATAAATCATGGTCCTTTAACTGATCACTTTAAATAAATGTGCAGGATAAGCACTATTGAAAATGAAACCTTCACAGTCCTCGAGGAAATCCCGTTAGAACTCCATATGTGGTGGAATGATTTAGGGAAAGGCAGCAGAGATACTGTGATAAAAGCTTTGGGCGGTCTCATTGGTCTTTTGAAGATTAAGTCGAGGTTGGATATAATTGAGGCTTTGATACCTTTTTGGGACCCGTCGCATAATGTGTTCCATTTTTTCAATTTTGAGCTAACCCCTACGCTTGAGGAAATGGCGGGTTATGCTGGTCTTAGTGGAATCTCAGAAATCGATACCCAGTGGCACCTAGAGTGGTAACTCCTCATAAGTTTCTAGACCTCCTGAGTATTAGTCGGGAAATTAAAGACGGAAATTTGACTAAGGGATTTTGCACATTCTACTTCTTGTACTGGCGTTACGGGGATCCCACGGTTTTGAGTCTCTAGATACTGGTCTAACTTAATCAGGGAACAAAGGTAAATGGGAAGATCGGCAAGGACTGGCTTTTATAGTGGCATTCCTGGCCATCTTAATCTGCCCAAGAAAGGATGGAAATATAGAGTTGGGGCTCGTGGGAATGGCCGACTTCATGACTAAAAAGGCAACTGGCACCATTGTACCGATCCTAGTAGAGATTAATCGGGCGCTAACTGTTTGCCGAGGAGGGGGAAATTGTTTTGAGGGTTGCAACATGCTCTTACAACTTTGGATGGAAGAACACCTCTGCCATCGTCTAGGGTACATGAACTGTGGTATGACCGGTCTTAAATGCATTGAAGAACATGAAAACCGGGTGGAGGGTCATGCGTTTCCAGAAAGTACGGAGGCCTGGTTTGCACATTTGAGCTCTCTGACCGCAATCAAAATTGAGTGGACATTTGGGTGGCTCCCGGTCACTAAAGTCATTTACATGTCGGCCGAAGTGTGTTTTCTTCTATTAATGGGTCTTCGGAGCATTCATCCCTATGCCTCACACAGGGTTCTGTGCCAGCTAGGTAGGTACCTGACTATCCCACATGATGAAGATTTGAGTCGACAAGTCATCAAACTTGGGCCAAAAGTTGTATTCCCGGAAGAAAAGGTGCGCCAAATTTGGCACCAGTGTAGGTTCCTGGAGCCAAAGACTCAGGTACGGGATCTGTCCAAAGGCGAGTTGGAGCCTAGTTACACAACCTAGTATGGTAAAAGGTCTCAAGTCCATCAAGAGCCCTAACGGCCCGCCAAAAGGCCCCATGTTCAATAACACACTGATGGGGCACAGGAGCAATGAGATTGGTTGGCAAAAGAGACAAGCTATAGAGCCACAATAAGCAAATTGGAGGGGCAAATCAGAGATCTTAAATTTGACAAAAGTGTACAAGCTGCTGCTGATGAAGGGGAGAAGAAGAAATTGGCCTTAGAAAACAAAGCCCTTCGAGCCCAGATCCAAAAAATGAAGATAGCGGCTGAGAATCATGAAAGGAGCCGAACAGATGAAAGACTCATACATGTTCTTAAGAGGAAAATATCAGAGTACGAGGATGATTTGGAAAAATTCGAGGGTAGTCTGGCGAGAGCCCGGGCATAGTTGGCGAAAAACGTAGAGGGACGGGCAGAGTTTTTCCGGCAATTGACCAACTGGTAGAAAAAACTAACTACCCTCGAGAATGAGATGGCCAAAAAAAACAAAGATGTTTACCGTGAAAATGGTAACAACAATTAAATTTGTAAATAGGGATTCTAAAAATATGTGATATATACCCGAGCTAGTTGTTAAGGCAGTTAATGCTACGAACGTGAAGTATAATGATAAAATGCGAGCTAACATGAGGCAATAATCAAACCAAAGGGGCTTATTATGCGAGTGCAGAGATGGTCGATGGGACCTCGGGGTCGGCAATGATATCGATCTCGAACTATCGGGGACAACCGGGGACAACTTAGGATGGGATAACAGTTAAAGGTATA
Organism: Nicotiana tabacum; assembly: GCF_000715075.1. NCBI lineage: Eukaryota > Viridiplantae > Streptophyta > Magnoliopsida > Solanales > Solanaceae > Nicotiana > Nicotiana tabacum. The sequence goes on from NC_134084.1 coordinate 88,196,705, forward strand.
ATTAAATAGGGCTCTTTTGGCCAATTTTTAAGCCATTGAATGAAGAACAAGTTAAGAAGCAACGAATACGGGTGTGGCCTCGGGCCGGTACCAAATGGTAAGGAGAATGACCGAAGATAAATGACTTTGAACCAAAGGGAATGAGAAAATTAGAGAAGAGCGAGAGAAGATAGGATAACAGTTAAAGGTATAATTAAATAAGGCTCTTTCGGCCAATATTAAGCTATAGAATGAAGAACAAGTTAAGAAACAATGAATACGGGGGCGGCCTTAGGCCGGTACCAAGTTGTAAGGATAATGACCGAAGATAAATGACTTTGAACCAAGGGGAATAAGCAAATTAGATAAGAGAGAGAAGATATTATTGCACTTATGGAGAAATGGAGCAACATCAACCCCTTACAAGGTGGGGAGAGTCCCTGTTATATAGGAGGGGAGACTCGGCTACAAGTATGTGGGGATTAATTACAAAGTACGGTGATGGGATGGCTTGACATGATGCTTCAGCATGGGCTCTGGATAGGCCGAGCCTGTCAGGCGTAGCCATGTGCCTAGAGGGCTTCCCCCTCTGTCCTGGCTTTATTCTTCATTTTCTCCGAGTCAGGCTTTGACGAGTCCTAAGGTCGAGGATTCGGTCGCGGCCTCCTGCTCTCGGGGTCCCGGGGCATGATCCTGAAATGTCTTGACAGCGAGAAATTAAGTCTTTTGATTTTGCCGTGTATAGATAGTCTTTGTGTTTCCCATAACGAAGTGATGGGAAATGATTCTAACACTTGACTTCTCGAGCTTCTTTCGGCAATGCCATATCGATGATGCGACCCCTGGCTCGTGCTTTTCGACCTCATTCATTGCACTCCTTGATTTTTGATTCCCAAGGTATAGGTACCGTCGTAGGTTCAGTTTTTCATAGATGCATTGACTACGCCCGTCAGTCAGTCTTCCGAAGCCTAGATGACCATGTCGTAGTCCCCTATAAATGGGTGGTACCTTGGCTTTGTATTTCCTATTTCAATGCTTCCGTTGGCTTGCTTGCCTTTTCCTTCCTATTATCTTCTTTCACCCTTGAACATCATGTTACGGGCTTATGACCTTAAGGCCATTCGGAGGAGTTCCCTTAGACTGCATCGTGGCTTTCTGTCGGAGTCTCCCTTCGTCGAACATAAGCGTGTTGTCCCGCTATCGCTGTGGTCGTCGGTATGCTGGCCCTTGTTGATGCTGCTGGCCCAAGGTGATGGAGGACGAGGAGCCGGTTTCCTTTTTATGTAGACAGTTGTTCGGATTATGCACCGCTACTCACTCTCCTACCCAGGCCTGGTGCGGCACTTCATCCCTAAGGTTTTTCCTTCTGCTTTGGCACGGAGTACTTCATCTCTTTAGGCGCAAAAAGTGTTGGTGTGCACCCTTTCCTTGACCTGTTAGTTTCACCTTAGTCATGGGAACCACTTCGGGGCCGATCCGGCAGGCGACAAGGGGAGCTGCTCCTGGTGCTCAGAAACTGAGAGATTTCGCTCTGGAGACGGCGTCCTTGATAAGAGAGGAACACCTGGAGATGGCGAGGAGGTACTGCGGCTGGAGAGATTGGGTAACATTGCTTCACTGATGGGTTCTTAAGCATGTACCTATACCATTTCGCATTTGGCCCCCCTGATAGGGTTGTGCTTGATTTTTGCTCGAAGTATTGGGTTACCCTGGCACAGATTCATCCATCATTTTGGTGAATGGCGCTGACTATGAGATTCCTCGTGAACAAGGCTGGGCTTGAATTCACGCTTGACCACCTTATCAGGCTATATCAGCCCTTTCATCATTGAGGCGTGCTAACTCTAAGATGTCGCTCGTCCACGCCCTTTATTATTGATGACGAGGAAAGCAGGGATCGAAAGTGGGCCAGTTGGTTTATCCAGGTCTGGACGACCGACATTATCCCTGTGGAGTTTTTGCCATTTCCTGAATGGTGGAATGATGCACGTGAGTGAGGCATTTGGCGGTTTTTCAGATTTCGCCTATAGCGAAAATCAGCTGAGTAATAATGTTGTCTCCCTTGTTGCAGCAACTTCGTGGACGTCGGGTGAAGTCCATGATTTGCCCGGCTAGGTATGGAAGCTGGTGACCCATTCATCCTGTGACGAGCATAGGTGGCGAGCTGTACTTTGTATCAGACGGGGAGCGTAGTACTAAATTATATGCGTATGCTGACTTTGCCTTGCCTTCGTATACCCGAGGTAAAATTTTCCGCTTCTATTTGTACTGGATATGCCGTTTGCAGATATTGAGCGGTTCCTTGGGATGGGGCACCCGCGGTGTGATGGAGCGTTTAGTGGTGTTGGTCGGGCTCACATTTCCAAGGAAGGGGCATCGCCCGGGTCCGTTTCTCCCAGAGCACTTGATTCCCGGCCAGAGGTTCCTTTGAGCGAATATGCCGTGCCCGAGGTCAGTTCTTCTGGGGATACAGGGGCAAGCCCAATAGGAGTGTGTTCCAACTTCGAGGAAGTCTGTCCGCTTCACTTTGTGGTGAGTTCATGTACAGTTTCCCTATGCCCCGTGCCCTCCTCCCTCTATTAAACCTTCCTTGTGCAGGACTGTGATAGGCTTAGATCTGAACTTCTCCGTCAAGGGGCCAAGCTTCAGAAAATTCTTGATGAGGGTGAATCCCTTAGGCTCCTTAGCGAGGAGAAGGAAGTTGAGTTGCAGCATTGGCGATGAGGCGCACCGGAGCTCAAACTATGAGAGCTATTTGATGGACCAGGTAACTTTCTGTAGTACATGCTTCGCTCCTTTCTAACCTTAAGGCTAACCCCTTTTGTCATATCAGTTGCAGAGAAAGGCAGACGCCTTGGAGTACCTTAAAGGCGACGTCAACAGTGTTAGAGTTGCTTGCAGGGAGCTAAAAGCTCAAGTGCAGGCTCGAACTTTGGAGGAGATGAGTGCCTAGGCTAAGGTTCTTGCCTTCGAGGTCTAACTCTATTTGACTCATGACAATGCCAAAGTCCAAGCGGATATGATTGGGAAACTCGAATCTGATCTCTCTAAGGTCAGAGCTAAGAAAATTGATGCCCGGGCAGAAGCGGCAGTAAACCGAACCAAGGCTGATCGTGAGATGGCGATTCGTATGAAGGATGTTGTTGATGCCCAAGCCGAGTTGAAGCGAGCCCTCGACCGGGAGAAGAGGATCGAGAAATATATTCACTGTAGATCCCGGAGAAAGGTACTCGAGGAGGTCGGTACAAGGGCTTCATTCTCTCGGAGGAATTGGCTCAAGCAAGGGAGGACGGGTGGGATGGCTGGTTATTTCTTGTTGACGTTGGGAAAGGCGAATTTGACAAGCTGTATCCCTTTAGCGCAGAGTGTAGACTTTGCCATTTTGTCGCTCTAGATTTTGCCATTTTGTTGCTTTATATTTTTCCATTTCGTCGCTTTAGATTTTGCCATTTTGTCGCTTTGCCTCTGATATACGTAGGGTATGCCTGTAGATGGAGAATGCGCTTTTTTCTGTTGTTGCTTTCGATTGAGCAGGCTGGTTTTGGTGTTTGGCGAGGTCCTCATAGGTTTGGAACGGATCAGACAGACCCAAGGGCTGTTAAGTGCGATCTTTGGTGCGAGCAGGTGCTGGGGCCTCCGTGCTTAGCCCGGCTATTTAGGTTTAGTCTCTGAGTCGGGCTTCGGCTCGAGCCTTCTTGTCCTCAAATTTTGTGTGCCCGTGCAGGCAGGTAGTAATCGTTTTTATCTCTTTTACTTGGGCATTTGTCGTTCCAATTGTTTTGGGTCCAGTATTCGAGTCGCATTGTGACTCGAGCTTCAATTGACCCTTAAGCTCTTTCCTGCTTGCATGGGCTGATGATGATGGCCCTTTATGGTCTGGGTCGAAGTGACCTTACGGGCGCGTGGCCCGGCGATTTACTTGGCCGGCGATAGTGGCACTTATGCCATGCCCTTAGGCGTATTGCAGTTTTCGGGTCCAGTCTCCGAGTCGTGCTGTGATTCGAGCTGTAATCGACCCTTAAATTTCCTCGATTTCCTGGTCGGTGATAGTGGCACTCATGCCCTTAGGCATATTGTAGTTTTCGGGTCCAGTCTCTGAGTCGCGTTGCGATTCAAGCTGTAATCGACCCTTAAATTTCCTCAATTTCCTTGCCGGCGATAGTGGCACTTATGCCGTTTGGTCGTTGAGACCTTTTAGTATGTGCCCCGGAGGCTTTGCATAGTTAACTATTTTGGATACGGTCCCTGAATTAGGTTACGATTCGAGCTCATTTTAATCCTTAAGTTGTCAAGATTTTTTTTAGCAGGCGACAATGGCTCTTACACTATTTAGTCGTAGAGGCCTTTCAATATGAGGCCCGTAGGCTTGCTTAGCTGGCGACAATGGCTCTTACGCTGTTTTTGGTCATGAGCTTTTTGTAGGCTTTGTTTCCGTTCATTAAGGTCTTTTTATAGTATTTTTGCCTGACCCATTGTTGGATCCAGAGGAACCTCAATTTCAAGTCGTTGTCAGCGATGTTTCAAGCACCTCGTAAGGTTCATAGCTCATAGGTCGAGTAGATCGATGCTCTTGCGATTTGGAGCCGACATGGTCGGAGCTCATTTTTGACTATTAAAGGAAGCCTGTTTTAGCTGATTCTTTCCGAAGTATATTCGGAGTAGTGGCCTGCGATTTTTTAGCGACAATCGGGTGTCCCTGAGTCGCGTTATTTTGGCTGTATTAACCGTTTTGACCGTAGTCATATGCATTTGGCCGTAGCCAGTTTTGATCCCTAGTGATAATTTAGGTGTCTACATTGAGAGTATGCCATTTAGGCATTCTTACAAATGCGATGTATAGCCTAAACTTCGGGATTTTCATGCCTGTTGAGGTCTTACATTTTGTCATGCCTGCTGAGGCCTTACAGTTTGTCATGCCTATTGAGGTCTTACAGTTTGTAGAATAGATCTGGTTACGCTGAGGCTGCCCGCTAGGGGTCTTACAGTTTTTTGTTTTCTATTTGTATGGCGATTAACAGTAGTCTCTGAGTCATCGAGTTTGTTTAAGCTTGAAGACAGCTTCTCGTGAGCTCAGAGTTGCCTTTTAGAGGCTTGATGAGCCCGAAGTTCCGACCCTGGGGTCATGCAAGTTGTTGAATCGCTAACGCTAAGTCTCCGAGTATATCGGGACTCATTTGATGGAGAAACATTTGCCGCGAGTATGTCGAAATCACCTTTCCCAAAATAAGAAATGTCGAAAAGGTATTCTTTATTGCTTGGTGTAAATATATAATGTAAATACATATTATCCTATTGTTGTTAGCTCGGCCTACATGGGTGTGACTCCTCCGATTATCCGATCCATTTACATGATTCTGTTTTGGAACTTAGCCTGTCATTTATTAGCCCTTCCGGGGGGACGGTGCCCTTAAAAGGAGGTCATCGCATGTCATCTGACTATAGAAAAAAGAACTGCGATCTTGTCGGATCCCTTTCTTGGGGGTATATTGCTCTGCTAATAATGTTGCTGGCGGAACCTTTAGGTCGGAAACCTGGTCAAGGAAAGAGAGCTCGGCGGGTCCCGCGGAGGCCTCGAATATTCGAGTGGAGTTTAAAATTTCTGAATGGCTTGGCTAATTGCCTGCATGTAGGTTAGTAAAAGGAAAGAAACAATCAAAGGAGCGGAGTAGTCCTTCCCTGCAGCGGGGTGTGTAGGCAATGTTTTCAACGTCTGGTATGTTCGTGCCGTTTCGGGGCGCGATCCCTAATGCAGACTTCCGCCACATTCAACTAGGCTTGGTCGAAGATGCGGTTCTACTTACCCTTCGATCCCTTCGAGGGCGAAGGCGTTGCTGCCGGCGGTGGGTCATATGGTGAGGGATTTCCTCTCGTCGCGTGTAGCTTTTTGCCGAATGCCTTAGTCCCACCTTTATCGGGGAGTTTCATCCCTTTGGCGGAGTGGGGTCGAAATTGCCTCTGGGCGGTGTGCCCGTTGTCATCCGAATAAAATGTCCATGCTTCGCGGGCTCAGCATTCTAGTCCGGCTCAAGCGAGGTGTGGGAGTGATTTGGTTCATTAGTTCGAACTGCCCTATTGGCTTTTGCCTGACACCGTCAGTATAGTTGGTCAAACCACCTGCACTCGTGAACACATGCTTTATTTGAAATAGGTTAAATGAGGGAGGGGGTTACCAACGCGTGAATTCGAGGCCGAGGCGAAGTCTCGGTGTCCCTTTCCTTGGATGCAAGTGTATCCTTTGGGTATATTCCCCGGACCTGTCTTTTCCCGGTGATGAGCGCTTTCTCTCTGCATTTTATGGATATTTGAAGGGTGTCGCCGCCCTTTTACTATCGTGGCAATATGTTGTAGCTTGTCAGCTTCATTTTTCCCGATATCCTTCCTCCCTTGTAGTTGGATTCGAGCCTGACTACTCAATGATACTTGGTGGCGACCTCAATTGAATAGCATGGTTGTTGTTCTTTTGAGCCAGTGACCCCGCGCGCCCCGTGGTTCCTATGTCGGGCCATAGTTCTCTTGAAGGGGTGTTGGTCGAATAGGTCTGAGCTTCCTGGCATTCCTGGAGTCGCTGATGATGATCACGGTGTTTGGTATGGCAATGTTGAAATCGCACTGAACTGGGCGGGGTTTCCCTACCAGCTTTGCCTTGTTGAATCTAATTCCATTGAAGGTTCCTCGAGGGTGCTGTCCTCGAGCCATCTCCCTATTGTTGCGAGGCAGGTTGCATCTCAAGTCGTTCCTTCCATTCGCCACGCATGGATGATACATCTATCTTCTTCGTATTAGCTTCTTCGTCGGGAATCTACTTGGATATACCGAACCCGAGGAGGTTCCTAGATGGTTGTCCATGGCCCTGATTCGGGGCTGGTGCTAGGTGTAGGCATCCAACTAGACCTCGGTGGTGTACCTGATCAAGCTTCACTCGGAATTCCCTGGAGTTGTTGGGCATGCTTCGCTTAGGCTTCGAGCAAAGGCCTATGTTGGACGATCATCCGAAATTGGGAGCGATCTTATTCGTCCTATCAGGGAATGGGGTGTGGCTTCCCGCGGTATTTAATTTCCTCTTCGTTCGGCCTCAGTTGTATCGGGCCCTCTTAGTACTGCTTTGATGGCACTGGCGCATGCTTCTGCGGAGGACCACGCTGGTATGGTAAGCGAGTCTGTGAGGTTAGGTACCATGCAATGGTGTTGCATCACGGTTTTTCTCAAAAGACTTTCCTCGAACTTCCTTAATGAGATGGGCTAGAAATCATCATCTCGGGTGTCTTTGCCTCTGAATGAGCATGCACAAGCGGTGGTGCACCCGTAGGGATCTGAGATTCTGTCTCACCTAGGGAGTTCCGGTGTTCCGGGTTTCTACGAAGCAAGTTTCGGAACCGTTTCCTTGGGAAACGGTTGTTGTAGGAGCTTCCACGAACCCGATTCAATCTTTTCGAAGAGATTGCAAAGCATCCTTACTGCGGCGGGATCGGTTACCGACCCGTCATTACTTGATCTCACTGGTACTAGCTCATCGTAAGAAGACGTCTCCGGTTCTACTGCGTTGGGGGTCCCCGGGTGACTTTGTAGCCGAGCGATAGCCAACTGTCGTGCCTGTAACATTTCAAAAATAACATTAAGATTAACTTCCTGTTCTACCTGGGCTGGGGTTTTTTGTGCTTCCTATTGATTGATGTGTTGTATGCTCCTGTCGGTGTGAGAAGTTTCGTCGACTTGTTGTGCGTCCTATGAATCTGCATCTGCTAGGATCGATCCGGAAGCGATATTAGGATTCCGCGGAGGTGCTCCAGTGGCCGGGATAGCCACGCCATTTTCCCCGTGATTTCGAGGTTGTCGTTCACAACTCCCTTTACCGAGCTGGACATTTTGGCCTGAAATCAAAGGATTTTGGACAAGAAAAGGTGTAAAAGATAATGTGCGTTTGTGTGACGAAACCAACAAGAAAATAATCACTATTATTTTTAGCCCCACGGTGGGTGCCAAACTATTTACCGTGAAAATGGTAACAACAATTAAATTTGTAAATGGGATTCTAAAAATACGTGACCTATTCCCGAGCTAGTTGTTAAAGCAGTTAATGCTAAGAACGTGAAGTATAATGATAAATTGCGAGCTAAGACGAGGCAGTAATCAAACCAAAGAGCACTATTATCTGAGTGCAAAGATGGTCGATGGGACATCGGGTCGGCGTTGATATTAATCTCAAACTACCGGGGACAATCGGGGATGGGATAATAGTTAAAGGTATAATTAAATAGGGCTCCTTCAACCAATATTAAGCTATAGAATGAAGAAAAAGTTAAGAAGCAATGAATACGAGGGCGGCCTCGGGCCGGTACCAAGTCGTAAGGAGAATGACCGAAGATAAATGATTTTGAACCTGGGGGAATAAGCAAATTAGAGAAGAGAGAGAGAAGATGGGATAACAGTTAAAGGTATAATTAAATAGGGCTCTTTCGGCCAATATTAAGCTACAGAATGAAGAACAAGTTAAGAAGCAATGAATACGGGGGCGGCCTCGGGCCGGTACCAAGTGGTAAAGAGAATGACCGAAGATAAATGACTTTGAACCAAGGGGAATAAGCAAATTATAGAAGAGAGAGAGAAGATATTATTGCACTTGTGGAGAAATGGAGCAACATCAGCCCCTTACAAGGTGGGGCACGTCCCCTTTATATTGGAGGGGAGACTCGGATAAAGGTATGTGGGATTTAATTACAAAGTACGGTGATGGGATGGCTTGACATGATGCTTCGGCATAGGCTCTGGATAGGTCGGGCCTGTCAGACATAGCCATTTGCCCAGAGGGCTTCCCCCTCTGTCCTAGCTTCGTTCTTCGTTTTCTTCGAGTCGGGCTTTGACAAGTCCTAAGGTCGAGTGTTCAGTCACGGTCTCCTTCTCTCGAGGTCCCGGGGCATGCTCCTGAAATGTCTCGACAGCGAGAAATGAAATCTTCTGATTTCTCCACATACAAAAGAGCTTTAAGGCGGAAAGGGAGCATTGTTATGCACTAACGTCTCAGGTAGAGGAAGATATGCAGCAGCTACAAGGTCAAAGCCATCATGACAACCAAGTGCTAGAAGTCAGGTCTCAATAAATTGGCCATTTGCTCCAAGAGAAGGGCACCATTAGGGAAAGGGTCAGAGCAATCGCCGACTATATCGTCATGAAATGCCATGAATGTGAGGACATGACTAGGACTACCTTCTTCACCACAGTGATGACCTTTGTCCACCAAATAATGAATGACTTGGATCTCCTCCAAGGAGATCTTGCACATACGCATGTGGCAAGACCGACTGATGTCCAACGGGCCCTTGGAGCAGTAGTTGCGGCACTTATGTATTCTTGATTTTATTTGTTCGAGTCTGTATTGCCAGTTTCTCTTAGAGTTTGTTAGTTCATTTTTGAGCCTGTATTTTCAGTTTTCTTTTGGAGTCCACTTGTTGAGTCTGCCAGTTTTTATGTTTGAATCTGTAGGGGAAGTCGTTGTAATCAAGACGTTTTTTATTTTGTTTTGTTAAAAAAAACCAAAAAATGTATCTTTCTTTTATTTCGCATTTGTACCCTGAACTACGTAATGATCTGATTCATGCAGTGCCATGATACGTAGGCAATCCCCATAGGATTCGATCATAATCATAAAATAAAAAAGAAAAAAAGAGGAAAAAGAAAATAAAGAAAATCGAGTGGAAAGAAATAATGGCAAAACAAGAGAGAAAAAATGAGTGCAAAATAAAGGGACGCAACAAAAACGAGTGGAAAAGGGCAATAGTGATTAAAGAGGGTTTGGAGTGAAAAGAGAAAAGACAGAGAAGAGAAAGCGCAAAATGTGAAGAGTTAGTTAAAAGCCGAGATGAAGCATGCAGCCATTCAAATACACGATAGAAGCTTTAACTGTCTAGGTTCATTGCATCCCAAATGTGTGGTTGCCTATCTGTTAAATCTTTAACACTGACAAGTTCGCTATTGTCATTGAGTACAGGAAGGTGGTTAGTTTATTTGGCATTCTAGCAACCCATACGTACAACACCAGATCTAAAAACAAGTTGATCATGGACGCAAGTATTATTGATCCACCGAGAGAGGTGGAGGAGTCTGAGGTTGTTCTGAAAGAGGAGTTACATAAATTGAAACACCAAATGGCAGACATGTACCTGGCATGGATAAAAGGGCATCCCCCACCATCATACCCCGCTAACCCTGCTTTCATCCCACCGCTAGCTCAGTCCCAAGAACCTCCCACTACAAATTCATCCCCACAACATGCACCAAACTTCACTCCTTACCACCACTATCATGGCACTACTTCCCAAACCATACAAGCTCCACCTGCCAAAACAACCCCATACCCCCCTCCACCAGCTACCCCTATTTTCGTAGCACCACCACCAGCTACACTCCATCGATCTTCCAATGAGCCATTATTCCAGACCGAAGATAATTAGTACTATCCCCTAGAGCCTACTTTCAAGGCCCCAGATCATTACTCCTACACTCCTCGTTTTGACCTCTTTGTTGAGACTGAGAAACCACCTAAAAACCCGAAATATGGGGAGATGTTTAGGAAGGTGAGAAGCTTAAAACAATCGCTCAGAAACATGCATGGGTTGGGAGGTCAAGTAAGTATAGCCTACAAAGATCTGTGTTTGTTCCCTGACGTACAACTACCTGTTGGGTTCAAAATGCCCAAATTTGATTTGTATGATGGGCACGGAGACCCCGTGGCCCACTTAAGGGGATTCTGTAGTAAAATGAGAGGAGCCAGTGGGAAGGATGAGCTGTTAATGGCATACTTTAGCTAGAGTCTGAGTGACACGGCATTGGAGTGGTACACTAATTAGGATCACAACAGATAATATACCTGGGATGATTTGGCCCAAGCATTCGCTAGTCATTTCCAATACAACATCGAGATTGTTCCAGATCATTTGTCTTTGACTAAGATAGAGAAGAAGCCTAGTAAAAGTTTCAGGAAATATGGTTTCTTCTGGAGAGAACAGGCAGCAACGGTTAACCCTCCAATGGAGGAGAACGAAATGGTGGAATACTTTCTTCAGCCTTGGAGCCTACTTACTTTGGTCATCTGATCTCGACCATAGGTAAGTCTTTAAATGAAGTAGTAAAAATGGGAGGAATGGTAGAGGAAAGGCTCAAATCAAGATCAGGAGTTACTCGGCCATCAAAGCAACTACGCAGGAAATCTAGAATGGCACCGAAGGCGTGCTTGGGAAAAAGAAGAAAAAGGATGTCGCTATGATCATTTCAGGATCATGGTACGGACAAGGGGATTCTCCTACCCACTACAACCAACCTCGAATCCAGCTTCAAACCTAAACCCCAACTCCATATAGTCCATCCCAACACTACTTCCCACCACCAGAGCCTCAATACTCAGTCAGGCGACCCCAATATCATGTCCATCATGCATAGTCATATGCTCAACCCCCTCCTCACCCGCAATGGCGTGCCCCAGCTCCACGAAACCCTTACCCACCACCAAAAACATACCGAAACCCTACTAGTCCAATTTTTTGAGCCAAGCCAGAATTTAGGAATGAAAGGTTACAGCGGAAGAAAACTTTCACCCCACTTGGGGAATCTTATACCAGCATATTTCAAAGGTTGAGGCAGTTGGATGTTCTGAGGCCAATTGAGTCAAAACTACCAAACCCCCCTCCAAAGAATCTAGATTATTCTCTCAGGTGTGCGTAGTATTCTGATACTCTGGGGCACGATACAGAAAAGTGTTGGCACTTGAAGAACGCCATACAAGAACTCATTGATACGAAGCAGATTGTGGTCCAGAGCCTAGAAGCACCCAACATCAATCAGAACCCATTGTCGGCCCATGCTGAAACACACATGATTAAGATAGTGCACAAAGATGGGAAGCCCAAGAAGCCTTCACAATCTGTCATGATGATCCGGTCTAGTGAAAGTAAGTCGGTCAAGGACCCGATTGTCACTAAAGCAACCTCTTTGATAACTGAAGGATCAGCGGACAAGTTGAGCATGCCAAATGATAAGCCAGTTGTGGTAGTTGAAAAGAGGTCCCCAAGTGATGTTATAGCAAATCAAGAAAAGCCAAAGGTGATCGTGCTGGGGGTCACAAGTAAACCATTCATAGTTGTGAAGGGTGCTCACATGGACCCTATCATTATCAAACCTGTGACCCAGTTGCCGGTAGCTAACACCAAGACTATCCCATGGAAGTATGAGCGAGTGATAGTGACCTATAAAGGAAAGGAAATGAAAGAAGAAGTCAATGAGGCCCAGGGTTTAACTCATTCGAGGAGATGCTTTGCCCCAAAAGAGTTAAGGAAAGCTAAAACATCAGAGACAATCCAGTTCTAGTGAAGAAATTGGTCACTGAAGAAGAGGTGGAGGAGCTTTTGAGAAAAATGAAGGTACAAGATTACTCCATCATAGAACAGTTGAGAAAGACTCCTGCTCAGATTTCCCTGCTATCGTTGTTGATCTATTAAGATGAGCATCGCTGGGCCCTGATGAAGATTCTGAACGAAGCTCATGTCCCCGACAAAATCACTGTAAACCATCTGTAAAAGATTTCCAATAAGATATTTGAGTCTAACCGGATCACATTCTCTTATGATGATTTTCCTTTGGAGGGTTAGGAACACAATCGAGCCCTCTATCTCACAGTGAAATGCGAACAGTTTGTGGTCACCAGGGTGTTAGTTGACAATGGTTCTAGTGCAAACATCTACCCTCTCTCTATTTTGAACAAGTTAAAAGTTGATAATGAGAGGATTCACAAGAACATCATATGCGTATGAGGTTTTGACGGAGGAGGAAAAGACTCTGTTGGCGACATCATGCTTGAGTTGACAATAGGACTAGTCAAATTCACCATGGAGTTCCAGGTTTTGGATGTTGCTGTTTCTTACAATTTATTGTTGGATCAGATGGTGAAGTTCGAATGGGATAGACAAGAAATCGGCGTACATGGCAATGAAATTTATGTGCTTTCAATGATACCTCCATCCCATTTATTGAAGTTGAAAAGGATAAGGGTCCATGGGTATATCAGGTGTCCGAAGCGGTGTCAATTGAAAACGTTTCGGAAGGGGAATACATCCCGGGTCCAAAGTTAGATTCTACAATCATCATGGTAGCAACCTAGATGTTGAAAAATGGTTTCATGTCGGGCAAGGGAATGGGTGCATCCTTGCAAGGTATCGTGCAGCCAGTGTCCTTGCGTGAAAATTTGTGCATGTTTGGTCTGGGTTTCAAGCCTACAAGGGATGATGTGAAGAAGGCTTGGAAGTTGAAAAAGAAGGCATGGTCGCTCCCTAATCCAGTCCCACATCTCTCCAAGTCTTTCATCAAGGCAGGGGTTGTGAAGCGGCCAGTGACAATACTTCCAAGGCATGTGGTTGATTTTTATGAGGAATTGGATAAAAGGTTCCAGAGTCTGTTTGATGAAGTGAACATGGTAGAAACCCGGGAAGGTTCTAGCAAAGGTGAAGATTAAGAGTTGGGATGCCACTCCTCTCCCTACCCGGAAGGAGTTTTGGTAATTTGCTTTGTTGTCCTTTCAGTTTGTCTGGATTATTCCAGGTTTGTAATTCATATTTTTATTTTTCGTTTGTTGATGTACAAACCCTTCTATCCTTAATTTTAATGAAATGCAATTTCCCTTTTCCATTACTCCTAATAGTGTCATTTTCTTTTCTTTCTTTGTACAGTTCTTTTTATGCTGGTTTTAGTGATATGACATGCATGAGGAATCTTCAGCCAAGTCGTAAAAGCCAATCTAACTCTGAAATAATAATCGAAGAGATGGAGTGTGATGATGAAATAGAATATGATAAAGAGGAAGCATTTGAGGAAAATAATATTGAGCTAAGTCACTTTGAAGAGAAACCCAAGCCTAATTTGAATGAAACTGAAGCAATCAATTTAGGGGATCCAGATAATATCAGGGAAACCAAGATAGGTGTACACTTGGAACCGCAAATCAGGGAGGAAATAGTCAAAGCACTATTTGAATATAAAGATATTTTTGCATGGTCATATGATGACATGTCGAGTCTAAGTACTGACTTGGTGGTTCACAAATTTCCCACTGACCCGGCATTTTCTCCCGTTAAACAGAAATTGAGAAAGTTCAAAACTGACGTGAGTGTGAAGATCAAGGAGGAAATCACAAAGCAGCTGGGCGCAAAGGTCATTCGAGTCACGCGATATCCCACTTAGTTAGCTAATGTTGTGCCAGTTCCAAAGAAGGACGGCAAGACCAGGGTGTGCATTGATTACCGCGATCTCAACAAAGCAAGTCCAAAGGATAATTTTCCATTGCCAAATATCCATATTTTGATTGACAATTATGCCAAGCATGAGATCGGTTCTTTTGTAGATTACTATGTATGGTAGCACCAGATCTTGATGGATGAGGAGGATGCAGAAAAGACAGTGTTCATCACACCATGGGGAATTTATTGCTATCAGGTAATGCCATTTTGTTTGAAAAATGCTGGGGCAACTTAAATGAGGGCAATGACTACTGTGTTCCATGACATGATTCACAAGGAGATTGAGGTTTATGTGGATGATATGATTGTAAAGGCAAAGCAACAGGCCGACCATGTCGGAGATTTGAGGATGTTTTACCAAAGGCTCCGTAGGTACAACCTTAAGCTCAACGCTGCCAAGTGTGCATTTGGTGTTCCATCTAGAAAACTGTTGGGATTCATAGTTAGTCATCGAGGCATTGAGTTGGACACGTCAAAGATCAAAGCTATCCAAGAATTGCCACCTCCAAGGAACAAGACTGAGGTGATGAGTTTTCTCGGGCAATTAAACTGCATCAGTAGGTTTATTGCTTAATTGGCGACAACTTGTGAGCCCATCTTTAAGTTGCTAAAGAAGGATGATGCATTCAAATGGATTGATGAGTGCCAGGAGGCATTTGATAAGATCAAGGGGTACTTGTCAAACTCATCTGTGTTGGTCCTGCCGAAACCCAAGAGGCCTTTAATTATTTATTTGACAGTCCTGGACAATTCGTTCGGTTACGTACTGGGTCAACATGACATCACCAGCAGAAAGGAGAAAGCCATCTATTATCTCAGCAAGAACTTCACATCATATGAGGTTAAGTATACTCCCCTTAAAAGGACATGTTGTGCCCTGACTTGGGTGGAACAAAAGTTGAAGCATTATCTGTCGTCCTACGCTACCTACCTCATTTCTCGTCTGGACCCTCTAAAGTATATTTTTCAGAAGCCTATGCCCACAGGAAGACTTGCAAAGTGGCAGATTTTGCTCCTATAGTTTGACATTATCTATGTGACTCAGACTGCAATGAAGACCCAAGCACTGGCCGATCATTTGGCTGAGAATCCAGTGGATGAAGAGTATGAACCATTGAGAACGTATTTTCCCGATGAAGAGGTGATGCATATTGACGAGGTGGATCGGGTTGAAATACCAGGTTGGAAGCTTTTCTTCGATGGAGCCGCTAACATGAAAGGTGTCGGAATAGGGGCTGTGCTTATTTCTGAAACAGGGCATCACTACCCTGTTACCGCCCAACTTTGTTCCTATTGTACTAACAACATGGCTAAGTACGAGGCATGCATTCTGGTATTGAGGTTAGTTGTAGATATGGGAGTCCAAGAAGTCTTGGTTTTGGGAGACTCAGATCTTTTGGTGCTCCAGATTCAGGGAGAATGGGAGACACAAGATTTAAACTCATACCGTATCGGCAATGTTTGCATGATCTTTGTCAACGGTTTTGATCAATAGAATTTAGGCATATTCCAAGGATCCATAATTAGGTTGTCGATGCTTTGGCTACCTTGGTGTCAATGTTGCACCATCCGGACAATGCTTATGTCGACCCTGTGCATATTCAAGTTCGTGATCCGCATGCCTACTGTAATGTGGTTGAGGAAGAACTTGATGGTGAACCATGGTTCCATGATATCAGGAAGTACATCAAAATGGGGGTATATCCGATACAAGCCACAGGTGATCAAAAGATAACAATTCGACATTTGGCTAGTGGATTTTTCTTGAGCGGGGGAATTTTGTACAAAAGAACTCCAGATATTGGGTTGTTGAGGTGCATAGATGCTAAACAAGCCATGACTATCATGACAGAAGTGCATTCCGGGGTTTGCGGGCCACATATGAGTGGGTATGTGCTGGCAAAGAAAATTCTTCGAGCAGGGTATTATTGGCTCACCATGGAGCGAGTTTGCATTAGCTTTGTGCGCAAATGTCATCAATGTCAGGTACATAGAGACTTGATTCATTCTCCGCCATCTAAGTTGCATAAAATGTCTGCACCATGGCCCTTTGTTGCTTGGGGCATGGATGTCATTGGACCAATTGAGCCCGCGGCATCAAACGAGCACAGGTTCATTCTAGTGGCCATACTATTTCACTAAGTGGGTTGAAGCTAAGACTTTCAAATTTGTGACTAAGAAGGCAGTGGTCGATTTTGTTCATTCAAACATCATTTGTCGGTTCGGAATCCCAAAGGTGATCATCATAGATAATGGTGCTAATCTTAACAGTCATTTAATGAAAGAGGCATGTCAACAGTTGAAGATTACGCATCGAAATTCCACCCCGTACCACCCCAAGGCGAATGGAGCAGTTGAGGCGGCCAACAAGAATATAAAAAGATACTTCGGAAAATGGTGCAAGGTTCTAGGCAAAAGTTACCCTTTGCTTTGCTGGGTTATCGCACTACTATTCGCACTTCAGTAGGTGCAACTCACTATTTGTTGGTATATGGCATTGAAGCAATGATACCCGCAGAAGTTGAAATTACATCCCTTCGGATTGTTGCTGAAGCCAAAATTGATGATGATGAGTGGGTCAAAACTCGTTTGGAGCAATTGAGTCTGATTGATGAGAAACGATTAACAGCAGTGTGTCATGGACAATTGTATCAAAAGATAATGGCAAGAGCATACAACAAGAAAGTGCATCCTCGGAAATTTGAAGTGGTTCAGCAAGTATTGAAATGCATCCTTCCACATCAGGCTGAAGCGAAATGCAAGTTCGCCCTAAAAAGGTAGGGGTCGTTCATTGTAACAAGAGTGTTGTCCAATGGTGCTTTATATTTAATAGATATAGAAGGCAAATGTGTATATATGGCTATCAATTCTGATGCAGTCAAAAGATATTATGTATCATTTCTTTGGTTTGTCTAATTGTTGTACTTGGCATATTTTGAAGATTGGAATAACGAAGGCACTTTATTCTACTATCTAAACACTTTATCCTTTGTTACCCTTTTAAGCCTTATTTATTTTCTTTCATACCCCTCTTTTGGAATAAGTAGCAAAGTTCAGAAACACGTACACAAAAGGTAAATAAAGAGGAAAAGAGAAGAGAAAAAGAGAAAGAAAAGAATGGAAAAGAGTGAAAAAAGAAGAAGAAAAAAAAAGAAGAAAAGAAAAGAAAAAAAAAAGAGGGAAAGAAAAAGAAAAGATAAAAGTAACAACAACGAAGCAATTCCTATGACATGAACTACGTTCGACCTGATTCCTTTTAAGGATACGTGGGTAGCCTCACGGTTCGGTCCCATCATATAAAAAATTCAAAAGTCCCCAGGAAAAGAAACTGGGGCAGAAGTTGTGGTTTTGTAAAAGATCTGATTCCAAAAGGTTTAATTTTGAACCCATTCAAGTTGTTTTGAGCCTTTATGATATCCATTCTTTCTAACCATATACAAAAGCCTGTATTACGATCCAAACAAAGACCTTCCAACCAATATTTGAGAGTGCCAAGTCAAGCGAGATAGAGGTATGATTCACGTCAGGGGCAACACACCGTGCTGCACAAGGAAATGAATAAATGAGAGAGTCATATTGGTGAAAACCCGCTCGGGCACCATAAGGCGATGGAAAGATAAGAGAAATTAAAATGAGAAAGTCTTATTGGTGAAAAGCTTCATGGTCACCATGAGGCGACGGTGAGCTGAGATATGAACAAATGAGAGAGGTTTGTTGGCGAAAACCCTTCAGGGCACCTCAAGCCGAACAACGTTGGTGACTTTGCAAAGAGATTGGAATATGGAAATCCCTGGGCATAAGGTATGACAACCGAAAGATGATTGGTTGAACAGGCTAGGCTGATTAATTTGAAATGCATGTCATGATCATTGGTGCCAGTTGCTTCACTCAGATAAGTCTCTTTTCCTTTTCTCCCTCAAATAGCCATCCTGTTTCAAGTTTTCTTCTTTATTTCTTTACTCTTGAATCATTGCATTCCATTTCTTTTGGATTTATTTCTCTAAGGCTTTTCTAATGTCAGCCTTGTTTAAGCAAGTAAGAAAATGATTTCAAAGCTTACTACCAACTTCCAAATTGCACAAAGCAAAGTGCGGCCAAAACATACCAAAAATAGCATGATGCAAAGTTGAAAATAAGGTGTTAGTGAAAGTTCCATTGGTCGAGTGGTTTGGGAATTTTGTGGAAGATACAGAGGTTCAGGTTGGAAGGACATAAATGTAAAACAGCGGGTTGAGTGCACAGCACTCGGGTCATTCAGGGTCCTGTGGTGGAAATTTAGTCAGAAAGGCAAACAATTATTGGCCATTTCAAGGCATCCAGTCAGAACAAAGCACGATAGTGAAAAGGCCACCTTCAGCAAGAATGCCGCAAACTAACGACCACATTTTTAAAACTGATAAAATTTTCTTTGATTGAAACTGGGGTAGGAAATTTCGTTCATGCCGGAGGAACCCCCTGTGAGGAAAACATGTACCGGACAGGTTCGACCGTAAATCTTCAGGGCCCTTCTAGATAATGGGATTCAATTTTTAAAAGTTCTCAAGACCCTCCTGGATAATTTGACTTAGTTGAATTTCAAGACCTTCATAGATAACAAGATTTTGCATAAGCTCTACCTTTAGGCAATATAAGTTGACTTTAAAGCATTCATTCTTAAGATGGGGTTCAATTTGAAATTTCCAGCACCTTCCTGGATAATGGGATTTGGTTTAAATTCTTAGAGATTTTGGGTAACATGATTCGATTAACATTCATAGATGTGCCCAGATACCGAACGGAGGCAGAAAAGTTTCTTTGTTTGTCTGTTTTGTTGTAATCAGGCGCCCACCAAGAGAACAAGAGAATACAATTCAGGTTGTCAGCAGTCAGGCGCCCACCTGGAGAACAAGGGAATGCAGTTCAAGTTTTGGAAATCGGACGCCCACCTGGAAAACAAGGGAATACAATTCATGTTTTGGTAATCAGACACCCACCTGGAGAACAAGGGAATACAATTCAAGTGTCGGAAATCAGGCGCCCACCTGGACAACAAGGGAATACAGTTCAAGTTTTGGTAATCAGGCTAGAGAGCCAGGGAATACAATTCAAGTGTTGGCAATCAGGCACCCACCTGGAGAACAAGGGAATACATTTAAAGTTTTTGGCAATCAGGTGCGCACCTGGAGAACATGGAAATACAGTTCAAGTTTTGGCAATCAGGCTCCGACCTGGAGAACAAGGGAATACAGTTCAAGTTTTGGTAATCAGGCGCCCACCTGGAGAACAAGGGAATATAGTTCGAGTTTTGGTAATTGGGTGCCCACCTGGAGAACAAGGGAATACATTTCAAATTTTAGCAATCAGGTGCCCACCTGGAGAACAAGGGAATACAGTTCAAGTTTTGGCAATCAGGCGCCCACCTGGAGAATAAGAGAATACAGTTCAAGTTTTGGCAATCAGGCGCCCACCTGGAGAACAAGGGCATACAGTTCAAGTTTTGGCAATCAGGCGCCCACCTGGAGAACAAGGGAATACAGTTCATGTTTTGGCAATCAGGCGCCTACCTGTAGAACAAGGGCATACAGTTCAAGTTTTGGCAATCAGGCACCTACCTGGAGAACAAGGGAATACAATTCAAGTTTTGGCAATCAGGCGCCCACTTAGAGAACAAGGAAATATAGTTCAAGTTTAGGAAATTAGGTGACCACCTGGAGAATAAGGGAATATAGTTCAAGTTTTGGCAATCAGGCGCCCACTTGGAGAACAAGGGAATACAATTCAAGTTTTGGTAATCAGGAGCCCACCTGGAGATTAAAGTTTTGGTAATCAGGCACCCACCTGGAGAACAAGGGAATACAATTCAAGTATTTGGTAATTAGGCGCCCTCCTGGAGAACAAGGGAGCACAGTTCAAGTTTCGGCAATCAAGCACCCACCTAGAAAACAAGGGAACCCATTTTAGAACTCAATTTGTGTTAGCAATAATAAAAATTCACCTCGAGAGTACATGTTAACAGTTCAAGATGAACAACAGAACGGTAGAAGCAGCAAGACCAAATTTGAAGATGGTAGATAGGATTCTTGTAATTCATAGATCATAGTTTAGCATAGCTTCTTTTCTTTTGTCTCGGTGTAATAAGGAGTTCAGCAGGCAGTAACAGCAACAACAATAGTGAAATCACAGCTTCTTGGTAGTCTCAGCTACCAAAACTTCCCGAACTACACTGACATGATTCCTTTATAGCCAAGAATATATAGGCAACCTCAGAAGCAAGGTTCGGTCACATCTTTCGAAAAATTCTTCCCACGAAGTATTCAAACGGGCAAAAATCGCTCGTATTCGCTCACTTTGTCTTTGCACAAAAACTCTTCGTGTTTCCGAGCAAAGAGGGGCAGCTGTGAGCACGTGATATTTGCCGTATATAAATTACTCCTATAAAATCCAAGAAAATAGATTTTTTCCAGTTATTTGCCATTTTATAGGATTTTTGGAGAATTTTATTAATTGTTTGTATTTTTGTGCACGTTTAATTTCCATTAAAAATCATAAAAAATGTCAAAAACGCCATGCATAGCATTTAGGTTGTGTTTGTTATATTTTTAAGGTTAATTAGTTAATTATTTGTTTTATTAAAAAATAAAAATCACAAAATGGTTCATTTTTGCTCTTTTAGCTTTAATTTTATAATAGTAGTTTTCTCTTTTAATTTAGGATCAAGGAATTTTTTTTAATTTTTACAAAATTGGTTAGTTTTACAATCTAGATTAATTTAGGTTTTTAATTAAAGAAAAAGAAAAACAAAAGAAAGGGAAATAAAAGAATTGGATAAAGGGGGGGTTGTTTTATTTTATTGGGCCAAAGCCTAAACATTTCGGCCCTAGATTTGCCCAAATCCGCCCCAAAGTCCGGGCCGAAGAAAAAATTACCCGATCCAGCCCTGCCCCATACCAAACGACATCATTTCCATCACATTAAATCCCATTCGTTGATCTCATTTAATCGAACGGATGGGAACTACCCGTTCATAAGTATAAAACTGTCCAAACGTCCCCCCATTCCATCTCTCTCAAACTCAAAGACATGAAACCCTAGTTGCCCTCATATTCCCCACTGTCTCCACCGTATTCTGTCGCCGGAAATCGCCTTACGGCGGCGGAGTTTCTCCAAACCACTCCAAATTAACACCAGGCAACCACCTTCCCCTCCTCTTTTCAAATCCCCAAACCATTTTCCTCAAATCTTCCTCAAAATTCTCAAATTTCGGATCTGAGATCCAAACCCTAAATTTTCCCTTTTCAATTTTTGGTCAATTTTTGGGCTATTTGAACCTAAGACGACCATTAGTCGACTATTCTTATTGAGAACCATCGATTAATGGTCATCCAAGTTCGTTTTTATCTCGTTGACGCTTGTCCAATGTTCTCGACAGAGTCAAAATCCGAAGCAGTCATGGGTAATCCCTTTTACTTTCCTTTTTCTTCCTTCTTTGTGTTTTTCTCCTTTATCATCTTTCTTTCTTTTAGCTGTTTGTCTGGAGTCATCACAACTCTAGGTTTTTTTACCTTTTACGACTGTTCTGTGCATCTGTTCTTTAGATTAGACAAAGCATATTAAGATTTCAATATCTGAGGTTTAATTTTAATTTGCATAGGTTGGTTTAATCAGGGCTAATCTTTGTAAGGCTCTCGATAAATTGTCTATTATGTTTTTTTTATAATTGCTTGTTTTAGTCCGAAGTTTTATTAGAATGATTAACAATCTACTTGGGTGATTTCTAATTAGCTGTTAAAATAGTTTAGTTGATTAGTTTGTTTTGATTTGAAGGCTGATTTGGGTAATTTATTAAATCACCCTATTTCAACTTTGTTTTGGCATTTGGATATAAATTATGTTTCCTTTCTGGCTTCATTTGTGTTTACCCAAGTTTGTGAATTAGTAAAAATTCTTTGGGTTTAATTGAGCAATATAAAAACTTAAGGGGGTCATTGGAAGGGTTTAAAATGGGAAGTTCAGATAAGGCCAATGAAAGAAAGGTCTATAATAGGGGCAGCTGGCCTCATTTGGCTAGCACACAGTGCTGAAACCAATGAGGAACAACTAGATGTCCAAGTGTGTTAAAAGATGCCTTTATGGCCGAGGGAATAATTCCCTTATCATCGGGAGCACATGGCATTTTCATAGGCTATAAAAAGTATCCTCTCTTCACTCATTGGGGGGATCAGGATTTCACAACCCTAAAAAACCCTCTGAAAGTTTAGCACTGTTTCATTAGAGATGATTCTTTTTCTTCTGTTTTGGGCCAAAATTTTTAAAAAAACTTCTTTGAAATTTCTGGTTTCCACAAGTTGAAGAATGGATTAAGTTTGAGGATGTGTAGGTTGTTTCTTGCTGTTTGCTTTCTGTTGATCTCTTGCTGAAAATCCATCCCTTAGCTGTTGATTTACTTGCATCTGTGTATTAATTTGGAGCAATTTTCAAGCATCAAGGTACACACCATGGCCTTGTGCCAAACCTCTGTAAATCTGATTTAACATAAATGCTAGAGATGTTGTTTGAATGATAGGTTGTTATGATGCCATACCATTTGCATTTTCTGGACCATGTACATCTCTATTAATTTAATATTTCTTATGCTATAAAAAACATGTTTTCTAGTGTTTTAAGTGTAGCATTAGGTATCTGTTGGGTTTAAACTATGTACACTATTGTTAATGTTCATTCATGCCTAATATTCTTGCTTCGTGGGTTGAGTTTTGTGTGATAGATTTGTGATCAACCTGTGTATAGACATGCTCTTGGAGGATCTGATCTCGATATGATCAAACCCATGAGAGTTAGAAGCTGAAACAAATGTTGCTCATGAGTGGGAAGAACTGGCAGCCTTCTAGAAGACTATGGTCATAGATGTTTGGTTTTGATAGTTTAGGTCGAGTCTGTTTGCTATTTCATAGGTCAAGTCGTGTCCAATCTTTTGTTTAATAGTTTATTGCTCATCAATGGTTCAAAGTCTGTGGTTATTGTTAAATAGACACTGAATCTACGTGTAAGTAGATGTGATGTATAAAGAAGCTGTAAGGTTCAGGACTGAATGCTTCAAGTAGTCTTATTTTAATGTATTAGACTTGCTGAAAATTTAGGAAAGTTGCATGATGATTTATGTATTATTAGTTTTATCATAGAATTCGAGATGGATAAGGTGTTTATGCATATGATATTGGCATAATTAATCAATAGTTTAAAGTATGTTTACCATAATCACTATCATTGAGTAATGGTGCAGTTATTTGAGCAAGGGAGCTATGTGGGTCGTCTAGTTGGACTTTGGATTTAATATAATGGAATCCGCCTGGCCCACTGGCCTTGGCTCAAGATGGGACAGCTGGGTTTGAATCAGACCCCTGGAACTTGCCTCTATTTGGTTTTTGCCATGTTTCGGGCTCAATTTCAGGCCCAAGAGTATTCAGCCCCACCCCTTTTACTTTCGACGCCTTATGTTTAAAGAAATGGCTTGTAATGTGGAGTCCAGTGTATTGTTGGGCCTATTTTTGGACCAATCTTATTGCTGGGTGTATTTGGCCCTTCGTTCTGAGTGGTGGGCTCAACATCGAGCCCAGCCCCAATGTATTTTTGTTAAATTATCAGCTGATCTGCAGCTGGTTCAATCTTCCTTAAGTAATCGAGCCCGTTAATTTATCTCAATGCACATTCGCAATTAGTGTTTAGACTAAATCTTGAGTTAGATTAATCAAGGACCTTATAATCCTCTAATTGAGCGTAATTCTTTTCTTTAATATAGAGTGAGGTGTGCCATCTTAATTAAACCATCTATTGTCCTCATATTAATTTTATAACTTAGATACTAAAAAATGAATTTCGTAGTTTGTTTTAGGCGCGTTAATTATATAATTATCGAGGCTGTAGACATATGATTTTTGACCCTCCCCGATATTTCACCCATTTTAGCGTAAAATATTTAGTTTAGGCCTAATATCAATATTTCAATTAGTTTTGACTCTTTTACTTTATTTTATCAAATAATACAAATTACAAAATTATTTCTTCTTTTTAGTTGCTTTTAGTTTATATACCTTTCGTAAAACTAAAAATACAAAAATAGTACCTTATTTTTATTTTAATATGATATTTAAAAATACCAAAAAAAAGGTTTGTTTTAACGGTTAGTCTTATTTTAATAGTTATTTTACTTAAGTAGGATTAATTAGTAAATGAGGTCGTATTTTTAGTCTCGTTCACGGAAAAAGAATAAAATTCGGGCTCAAACCATCCATTTTAGGCCTAATTTTTGGATCTAGCCCATAATTCCTAGGCACATACCCTTAGCTTGAAGAAAACCCTATAAAAATTAACTTAGACCCCTAGACCTAAGGGGGAGCTGTTTCTTTCATTTTTAGAGGGACCTAGGGACAAAAGCTACAAGAGTCGTTTCTATGAATTAAAGCCAAGCTTCATCTTCTCCATGAAGAGAACACATGAGAGCTTCAGTCATTTTCCTTCAAAAAAGACCTAAGCTACAATACGCTAAGGATCCGCTGAAGAAATCAGTCGCAAGAACAAAAATAATGACCCCCACCCCCTTAAAACCTCGTCTCCTTCACCCCAGCCCAAGCCGCTGGACCTCACTGCCTAAAACCCGCCGGAACATAACACAAATGACCACAGCCCGTCTATCGATAGCCTTTGACCAGCGACGCCGCTAGCAGCAGAACCGGCTAGCAGAACCCTAGACACCCATCGTTGCTCCTCCTTCTCTTTACCATAGCTCGCTGGAAAACACTCACTCATGACCTCCCACATCGAAGAAACCATTGGAGCCACTGCTGCTTCTTTGAATGCACACAGCAGCAGCCGATATCTTCACTTCCATCATTCGAGAAATAACTCCAAATTAAGAGCTACTGTCATGGAGTTTATTAGGTCTGTTTTCTGATTTAATCTGAGCTTTCCAGTAAGCCGAGGTCGATTTAGAAGTCTGTTCGAGGTCCCGTCGCTGGTCTGAGGTTTCAGTCGGTACCTCATTTGAGTGTCGTTTCTTTGTATGCAGCAGAAGGTTAGAGTTCCATCAATGAAGGATTCGTTCTTTTAATTTATTGTTTCCCTCTTTTTATATAATGCTCTGTTTTGGTTTAGAAATATCTAAATGTTGTATTTACCTTTTCTTTTCTTTCGTTGTTTTGTTTTTGCTTGTTTTATTGAAATCAACTTTGCAAGAAACTGAAACGTGAACTCCTCATTCACGTTGTTAGTTTAGTTAATTTGATAAATCCATGTTAGGCTAAGAAAGTAAATAAGTCAATAATGCTTTAAAGGAAATTCATTTTATTAATAATGTTCATGTTAGAATTTTGTTTCTTGGCTAATGTTCTGTTACTTGTTTCAATTATTTTAATTTATTGTTTCACGAAAGAAGATGAATATTCGTAGTTTGCTTTAGGTGCGTTAATTAAATAATTATTATAGCTACGGGTACGGTTCCCGTGACATAGTTGTGACGCTTAATTACTAAAATCCGGGGTACATTAATGTGACTTGGCCACAATTTAATCTTATTAATAAAATAAACATGTTCTGGATCGTGGGTACGACTCCCGTGATATGATTCGCAACATGTAATCAAATAATTAGTTGTATAACAATCGAATTATTAAAAGCGGTTTAAAAAGAATAAAAATGCATATAGGCTTCAAAGATGTTTTAAAATCAAATAAATAGGCCAATAATAACAGTTGAGCGACCGTGATAAAACCACAGAATTTGGGAATGCCTAACACCTTCTCTCGGGTCAACAGAATTCCTTATCCGGATTTTTGTGTTCGCGGACTATAAAACAGAGTCAATCCTTCCTCGATTCGGGATTTTAAACTGGTGACTAGGGATACCATAAATTATTCCAAGTGGGGACTCTAATTTTTAAATAAATAATCCCGTTTCAATTGTCACTTGAATTGGAAAAACACCCTTATACCCCTTCGGGGTGGTAAAAAGGAGGTGTGACAATGGCTACGGGTATGATTCTCGTGATGTAGTTGTGATTTGGAATTACTAAAATCCGTGTGTACATTTCATGTGACCCGATTCTAATTTCTAGCAAGGTTAAATAGAATGTGTCGTAAACCGCGGGTGCATTTCATGTAGCGTGGCTTACAATGTGTTTTAAATAACCTTAAATTTTTCTGAAACATTAAAAGCGGCTAGAAAATTAAAAATGCACGTAGGTTTAAAATATGTAATTAATCGGATAATTAGGCCAATAATAATAGTTGAGCGACCGTGCTAGAACCACGGAATCCGGGAATGCCTAACACCTTTTTCCGGGTTAATAGAATTCCTTACCCAGATTTCTGTGTTCGCAGACCATAAATAAGAGTCATTTTTCCTCGATTCGGGATTTAAACCGGTGACTTGGAACACCGTAAATTATCCCAGGTGGCGACTCTGAATTTAAATAAATAATCCCATTTCGATTATTGTCACTTTAATTGGAAAAACTCCCATATACCCCCTTCTTGAGGTAGGAAAAGGAGGCGTGACACTCCTAGAGTCGAAGATGATGAGATTTAGCTAGAGGAGACTGAGTGTGGTGACGTGCAATGGACACAGAGATGTCCAAGGTCACGTAGTGTCACGACCTATTTCCATAATAGGTCATGATGCCGCCCACCACCATTGTCGGGCAAGCCAACACGGAAATAAAAATAAGTTCTCATTTTACTTTTTACCAAAATAATTGCAGCAATTTCTTAAGTTAAAGTTAAAACAAGTAATAATCACTAATGTACCAAAATAATTATACAAATTCCCAAAAGAATAGTCTATCAATGTGTGTGCCAAGACCTAGTGTCACAAGTTGTGGGCATCTAGTAGAATATACAAAAGAATAATTCTATCCTATTGTCAGAAATAGAATAGACAGCAAAAATAAATAAAGAGAGACTCCATCAAGCTGCTGAACGGCACAGGAAGGGAGCAGCTCATCGTGGAGGTGTCACGACCCAAACCGGACCCGGTCATGATGGCGCCTCTCTTGAAGACAAGGCCAACCAACTATCCCCAATTCGATGTTAAACAGTTAAACAACAGGAAAACAGTCTAAAACATGACAAAATAATCCAAAGTAGCAGATAATGTCATAAATACGCGGAAGAAAAATCCAATACAGCTCTAACCGGGGTGTCAGAAGTCACGAGCATCTCTAAACCATAATACTAGTCTACTAAAGTCATACACTACTACAAATGTTTGTAGAAGAACAGAAATGACAGAGGAGTAGAGACACGGGGCTACGGACGTCAACAACTGCCTCGTAATCTCCAAAAGGCCCGCCTCGAACTGGAGGAAATCAGCACTCTGGAGCGGAACTAGCTACGCCTGAATCTGCACACAGGGTACAGGGATTAAAGTGAGTACTCCAACTCAGTAAGTAACAAATGTAAATAACGACTGAAAGTAAGAAAATACGTAAAACACAAGGCATTCTATAATGAAGCAGTAAAAATCACTTAAAATCAGTAAAACCAGTAAAAATCAAGTAAAATCTTCTTCCAACCAGTAAACAGTTAAATGAAAGATAATTAAGATAAAGTAAACAAATAAAAGTTCGCCCCTCGGACACAGTATCCACAAATCCGCCCCTCGGGCAACATATCAGAATAGTACCAGCCCATCGGGCTCAATCTCAGAACAATAATAGCCCCTCGGGCTCAATCTCTCATCACAATGGGTACCTGCGGTCACTGGGGGTGTACAGACTCCGGGAGGGGCCCCTTACGGCCCAAGTGCAATAACAAGTCATCTTGTGGCATCATAAACAGGCTTTCGGCCTCATATCAATCTCAAGCCACCTCGTGGCGTACATATCTCAGGCCCTCGGCCTCAAATCAGTATCAGTATTTCCTCA
The DNA here is from genome assembly GCF_000715075.1 of Nicotiana tabacum. NCBI lineage: Eukaryota > Viridiplantae > Streptophyta > Magnoliopsida > Solanales > Solanaceae > Nicotiana > Nicotiana tabacum. The sequence continues at coordinate 88,224,854 of NC_134084.1, forward strand.
CAACATAGGCACTCGGCCTTACTCAGTTTCAAATCCTCACAAGCCACTCGGGCAACAATAAAACAGTATTTCTCAGCCCAAACATTTGCTTAAAATATCATTTAAGTCTAAAAACTGAGTAAACATGGATGAGTATGAAAATAGTGGAAAATATCATGACTGAGTTCAAGTAATAAGTCAAAACAATGAAAAAATAATAATAAAAATCCCCGAAGGGTTCAAATAGTTGGCACGAAGCCCAAATACGGCATTTAGCCCAAATCAAGATGATAATAAATAAGTTTTAGTCAAATACGCGGTAAAATCATCAATCGGGATGGACTAAGTCACAATACCCAATAGTGCACGACCCCACACTCATCATCGGGCGTGTGTCTCACCTCAATATAGCACTACAGTGTACAATCCGGGGTTTCAAACCCTCATAGCATCATTTACAATCATTACTCACCTCGAACCGGCTAAATCTCTAGCTCGCGACGCCTTTGCACCTCGAATCGTCCTCCATGCATGTGGAATCTATCTAAAACCAGAACGAATACGTCAAAATATGCTAAGGGAACAAAGTCCAAGCGAAAACAATCGAAAAATATCAAAAATCCCGAAATTGGCCAAAACCCGAGCCCCGGGCCCACTTCTCGAAACTCAGAAACTTTCACATCAACGGGTTCCTTATCTCCCCCACGAGTTCATACATATCAAAAGTTCTCAAATCCGACCCCAAATGGTCCTCCAAATCCCCAATCAAAAGTCCAAAATTCCAAGCCCTAGTTCTTCCATTTTTATCTTAAATTCCATGATTTTCTAGGTGGATTTCAAAATATAATCAAGTTTTTAGTCCAAGAATCTTACCTTCCAACGATTCCCCTTGAATCCCTCTTCAATCTCCTTCAAAGATCTCTCAAAATGAGCAGCTATGTGTGAAAATAGACCCACCTTCGCGAACAAGACGAGTTTAAAAACATTCTACCCAAGCCTCATTTCCTTCTATGCGATCGCGGAAAAACCTTTGCGATCGCGAAGCACAAAAATCTCAGCTGTAAAATTTACCCTATGCGATTGCATCCAAGCCCCTATGATCGCAAAGTCTGAGCTCCTGACCCTACGCGATCGCTGACATACTCCCGTGTTCGCATTGAATAAAGACCAGCCAAGCCCCCAGGTCCATTTAACACTATGCGTTCGCGACCCATTACCCGCGTTTGCGATGAACAAACTCCCTAATCAATGCGATCGCAAGCCTCACTATGCAAACGCGAAGAACAACTTGACAGCTCCTTCAAATCCTTCTATGCGATCGCATTCTAAGGCAGAAATTGGTCCGATTGACCATCCGAAACTCACCTGAGGCACTCGGGACCTCAATCGAAGATACCAACACATCCTAAAACCTCATTCAAACTTGTTCCAATCATCAAAACACCTCAAACAACATCAAATCACCCAAAACACATCGGATTCAAGCCTAAGCTTCTAAAATCTTCCGCAATACGTTTGTTTTATCAAAACCCAACCAAACCACGTCCGGATGACCTGAAATTTTACACACACATCCCAAATGACACAACGAAGCTAATGCAACTCTCGGAATTCCATTTCAGCCCCTATATCAAAATCTCACCTATCAACCGGAAATCGCCAAAATATCAACTTTGCTAATTCAAGTCTAATTCTACTCCAGGCCTCCAAAACCTATTTCGATCACACTCCTAAGACATAAATCACCTCCCGAAGATAACCGAACCATCGGAACTCACATCCGATCCATCTAACACATAAATCAACATCTAGTTGACTTTTCCAACTTAAACCTTCTTAAAAGAGATTAAATGTCTCTTTTCTTACCAAATCCTCTCCGAACTCAAACTAATCAACCCAATCACATAAAAAATGGATAACGAAGCATAAGAAAGCATAAATGGGGGAAACGGAGTGGTAACTCATAAGACGACTAGCCAAGTCGTCACATCCTTCCCAACTTAAACAAACGTTCGTCCTCGAACGAGTCTAGAAACATACCTGAAGCCTCAAACAGGTGAGGATATCTGCTCTACATCTCCCGCTCGGTCTCCCAGGTAGCCTCCTCTACGGGCCGACCTCTCCACTGCACTTTCACTGAAGCTATATCTTTTGATCTCAACTTTCGAACCTGACGACCTAAAATAGCCACTAGCTCCACATCATAGGTCAAATCATCATCCAACTGAACCATGCTGAAATCCAGAACATGAGACGGATCCCCAATATACTTTTGGAGCATAGAAACATGAAATACCGGATGCACACTCGACAAGCTGGGTGGCAAAGCAAGCTCATAAGCCACCTCCCCAATCCTCCGAAGCACCTCAAAAGGCCCAATGAACTGCGGACTCAACTTCCCTTTCTTTCCAAATCTCATAACACCCTTCATGGGCGAAACCTTCAACAGAACCTTCTCACCAACCATATAGGACACATCTCGAACCTTTCTGTCAACATAACTCTTCTGTCACGACTGCGTTGTACGAAGCCTCTCCTGAATCACCTTCACCTTCTCTAAGGCATCCTGAACCAAGTCTGCCCCCAATAGCCTATCCTCACCGGGCTCAAACCAACCAACTGTAGATCTACACTGTCTCCCATATAAAGCCTCATACGGAGCCATCTGAATACTCGACTGGTAGCTGTTGTTATAAGCAAACTCTGCGAGCAGTAGAAACTTATCCCATGACCCTCCGAAGTCGATAACACAAGCACACAACATGTCCTCCAATATCTGAATGGTGCGCTTGGACTATCCGTCCGTCTGAGGATGAAAAGCTATGCTCAACTCAAGCTGAGTACCCAACTCTCGTTGCACGGCCCTCCAAAACTGCAAAGTAAACTGAGTACCTCTATCTGAAATGATAGAAACCAGAACACCATGCAACTGAACAATCTCTCGGATATAGATCCCTGCCAACTTCTCTGAAGAGTAGGTAGTACATACAGGAATGAAGTGCACGGACTTGGTCAGCCGATCCATAATCATCCAAATAGCATCGAACTTTTTCGAAGTCCGAGGAAGTCCAAATACAAAATCCATAGTGACTCTCTCCCATTTCCACTCTGGAATATCCATCTGCTGACAATTGAGACACCAAGCTAAAAATCCTACAATATCTTTCTTCATTCTTCTCCACCAATAGTGCTGCCTCAAATCCTGATACATCTTCGCCGCACCCGGATGAATGGAATACAGCGAGCTATGGGCCTCCTCCAGAATCAACTCCTGAAGCCCATCCACATTGGGCACACAAATCCGGCCATGCATCCTCAACACCCCATCATTACCAATGGTCACATCTCTAGCATCATCATGCTGAACTCTGTCCTTAAGGACTAGCAAATGCGGATCATCGTACTAGTGCTCTCTGATACGATCATATAAGAAACACTGAGAAACCACGCAAGCCAATACCTGATTGGGCTCCAAAATATCCAACCTTACAAACCGATTAGCCAAAGCCTGAACATCAACTACAAGGGGCCTCTCCCCAACTGGAATATATGCCAAACTCCCCATACTCACTGCCTTTCGGCTCAAAGCATCGGCCACCACATTGGCCTTTCCCAGATGATACAATATAGTGATACCATAATCCTTAAGCAACTCCAACCATCTCCACTACCTCAAATTGAGATCCTTTTGCTTGAACAAATGCTGAAGAATGCGATGATCAGTGAATAACTCACAAGATACACCATACAAGTAATGCCTCCAAATCTTCAATACGTGAACTATGGAAGCCAACTCCAAATCATGAACGGGGTAGTTCTTCTCATAGGGCTTCAACTAACGAGAAGCATAAGTAATAACTCTACCCTCCTGCATTAATACACAACCAATGCCAACTCTCGAAGCATCACAATACACGGTATATGAACCTAAAGCTGATGGCAAAACTAACACTGGAGCTGTGGTCAAAGCTGTCTTCAGCTTCTGAAAGCTCACCTCACACTCATCCGACCATACAAATGAAGCATCCTTCTGAGTCAACTTCGTCAAGGGCAATGCGATAGATGAGAATCCCTGAACAAAACGGCAATAATAACTCGCCAAACCAAGAAAACTGTGAATCTCTATGCTTGAGGACGGTCTGGGCCAACTCTGGACCGCCTCTATTTTCTTCGGATCAACCTGAATACCCTCGCTAGACACCATGTGCCCCTAGAAAGACATTAAACTAAGCCAGAACTCACATTTGGAGAACTTTGCATAAAGCTTCTCCTCCCTCAATCTCTACAACACAAATCTCAAATGCTCTACGTGCTGCTCTTGACTACGTGAGTAGACTAGAATATCATCAATGAGGACGATTATAAATGAATCAAGATAAGGCCAGAACACACTTTTTATCAGGTGCATGAACGTTGTTGGGGCATTGGTTAGCCCAAAAGACATAACAAGGAACTCATAATGACTATATCGGGTCCTGAAAGTCATCTTAAGAATATTCGAGTCCCTGATATTCAACTGGTGATAACCTGAACAGAGATCAATCTTGGAGAACACCCTCGCTCCCTGAAGCTGGTCAAATAAATCATCAATGTGAGGCAAAGGATACTTGTTCTTAATTGTTACCTTGTTCAATTGCCTATAATCAATGCACATTCTCATTGTGCCATCATTCTTCTTCACAAACAAAACTGGTGCACCCCAAGGTGACACATTAGGCCGAATGAACCCTTTATCAAGGAGTTCCTGAAGCTGTTCTTTTAATTCTTTCAACTCCGCTGGTGCCATACGATATGGCGGAATAGAAATGGGTTGAGTGCCCGGCACCAGGTCAATACCAAAATCAATATCCATGTCTGGTGGCATGCCCGGCAAGTCGCAGTAAACATATCGGGAAAATACCTCACAACTGGGACAGAATCAATACTGGGAGTCTCAGCTCTAACATCCCTCACAAAAGCTAGATACGAAAGACAACACTTCCCAACAATACGCTAGGCTTTCAAGAATGAGATCACCCTACTGGGAAATAATCAGTCACACCTCACCACTCAATCTATGGCACACCCGGTATAGCCAATGTGACTATCTTAGCATGACAGTCCAGAAAAGCATGACACGGAGATAGCCAATCCATGCCCTAAATGACATCAAAATCCACCATACACAATAATAAAAGATCCACACAGGTCTCCAGACCCCCAATAGTCACCACACACTACCGGTACACACAATCTACAACAACAGTATCACCCACCGGGGTAGATACATGAACAGGTGAAGCAAGAAACTCATGGGGCGTACCCAAATAACGAGCAAAGTATGATGACACATAAGAAAAGGTGGAATTGGCATCAAATAATACAGAGGCATCTCTGTGGTAGACTGAAACAATACCTGTAATAATAACATCTGAAGCAATAGCATCGGTTCTGCCTGGAAGTGCATAGAAACGAGCCTGACCGCCACCTGATCGACCTCCCGTACGCCTCAAACTGGAACCACCATAGAACATAGCCATGCAGTCAACTAATCCATAGCAGACTCCCATACTTGGCTCGAAGCCATAGATCAAAACGCACTCAATAACTCATAACGCATATACTCTATTGCTGCCATAGTACCATAGTGAGATTAAACTCAATCCTTCATAAGCTCGTGGAACACAGACCATCTGGTACTTTATATCTTCTGCAGATCTCGCATTCACTCTCGTATTAGTCAAGCCTACTCTCTTGAGCAGCCCAAATTCAAATTATAAAACATATATTTCCCTGGTAATAGAGATCTTCCAATAAATAACACAAGGGATTACACAAACTTCAGAACAATCCGTAGGAGATAACCCCACCTGTTTTGCCTCAAACTAACATTTCTGTATACCCTCCACCATCATAAACATTACGCAGTCTCTTAAACTTCCTGAGTCTGAACTCAGACCGCAATATGAAATTTACTCCACTCCCAACTAGGAAACATGGAAATATTCTTCACACACCCATAACTCGGGGTTGTACCTCAAATCAAGATGAAAATCGAGCACATAATAGTCCTCATATCCTCCAGCGGACCCTTCTCGTCGCTTCCAAATCACATGAATACATCTCATAGTCACATCACACTCATCACGTAACTATCCAGTCATCACCTCCCTTAATAGGGACAACAGAACATATGGATCCAGAAACACGTGCTCATGAAATCAACAACTCAAGGCTCAAGATATAGGCAAAATTCCAGCCTCAAGTCCTCTAGACTAGCCCAACATCAAGGAATAGAGATCACATCTCGCCCCTCGATCAAGGAATCACAAGCCATCTGTGCATATCCGATACCGAGCGCTCATGCACGCATACAAACACGTGGAAGGAATTTAAGAGTTACTTTTCAAGCTGAATTAAGGATGCACAATAAGAATTCAAGAATGGGAAGTTTTCCTAAAGGTTCTGCAGCCTCTCGAGGATAAATACAGACGTCTCTGTACCGATCCGCGAGACTCTACTAAACCTGCTCATGACTCGTGAGACCTATGTAACCTAGGCTCTGATACCAACTTGTCACGACCCAAAATCCCAACCCGGTCGTGATGGCGCCTCTCGTGAGGCCAATGCCAGCCAACTATCCCCAATTTGATGTTAAACAGTTAAACAATAGGGAAACAGTCTAAAACATGATAAAATAATCCAAAGTAGCAGATAATGTCATAAATACACGGAAGAACAACCCAACACAACCCTAACTGGGGTGTCACAAGTCACGAGCATATCTAAACCATAATATTAGTCTGATAAAGTCATAAACTACTACAAATGTTTGAAGAACATCAGAAATGATAGAGGAGTAGAGACACGGGGCTGCGGACGTCAACAGCTACCTCGTAATCTCCGAAAGGCCCGCTTGGAAATGGAGAAAATCATTACTCCGGAGCTGAACCAGCTACGCCTGAATCTACACACATGATGTAGGGAATAAGGTGAGTACTCCGACTCAGTGAGTAACAAATGTAAATAACGACTGAAAGTAAGAAAGCACGTAAAACACAAGACATTCTATAATAAAGCAGTAAAAATCACTTAAAATAGGTAAAACTAGTATAAATCAAGTAAAATCCTCTTCCAACCAGTAAACAGGTAAATGACAGATAATTAAGATAAAGTAAACAAATAGACGTTCGCCCCTCAGGCACAATATCCACAAATTCGCCCCTCGGGCAACATCTCAAAATACTACAAGCCCATCGGGCTCAATCTCAGAATAATACCAGCCCCTCGGTCTCAACCTCTCATCACAATGGGTACCCGCTCTCACTGGGGGTGTACAGACTCCGGGAGGGGCCCCTTACGGCCGAAGCGCAATAACAAGCCATTTCGTGGCATCATAAACAGGCTCTCGGCCTCATATCAGTATCAAGCCACCTCGTGGTATACATATCTCAGGCACTCGTCCTCAAATCAGTATTAGTATTCCTTCACAACATAGGCCCTCGGCCTTACTCAGTCTCAAGTCCTCACAAGCCACTCGGGCAACAATAAAATAGTATTTCTCAGCCCAAACATTTGTTTAAAATATCATTTAAGTCTTAAAACTGAGTAAGCATGGTTGAGTATGAAAATAATGGAAAATATCATGACTAAGTTCAAGTAATAAGTCAAAACAGTGAAGAAATAATAATAAAAATTCCCAAAGGGTTCAAATAGTTGGCACGAAGACCAAATACGACATTTATCCCAAATCATGATGATAACAAATAAGTTTCAGTCAAATATGCGGTAAAATCATCAATCGGGATGGACTAAGTCTTAATCCCCAATAGTGCATGGCCCCACGCTTGTCATCGGACATGTGTCTCACCTCAGTATAGCACTACGATGTGCAATCCGGGGTTTCAAACCTCAGAGCATCATTTACAATCATTACTCACCTCGAACCGACTAAATCTCTAGCTCGTAATGCCTTTTCCCCTCGAATCGGCCTCTATGCGTGTCGAATCTATCCAAAACTAGAACAAATACATCAAAATATGCTAAGGAAACAAAGCCCAAGCAAAAAGAATCGAAAAGTATCAAAAATCCCGAAATTTGCCAAAACCCGAGCCCCGGGCCCCTTCTCAAAACTTAGAAATTTTTACATCAACGGGTTCCTTACCTCCCCATGAGTTCATACATATCAAAAGTTCTCAAATCCGACCCCAAATGGTCCTCCAAATCCCCAATCAAAAGTCCAAAATTCCAAGCCCTAGTTCTTCCATTTTTAGCTTAAATTCCATGAATTTCTAGGTGGATTTCACAATATAATCGAGTTTTTAGTCCAAGAATCTTACCTTCAAACGATTCCCCTTGAATACCTCTTCAATCTCCTTCAAAAATCTCTCAAAATGAGCAGCTATGTGTGAAAATAGACCCACCTTCGCGAACAAGACGAGTTTAAAAACATTTTGCCCAAGCCTCATTTCCTTCTATGTGATCACGGAAAACCCTTCGCGATCGCGAAGCACAAAAATCTCAGCTCTCAAATTTACCCTATGCGATCGCATCCAAGCCCCTGCGATCGCAATGCCTAAGCTCCTGACCCTACGCGATCGCGGACTTACTCCCGCGTTCGCATTGAACAAACACCAGCCAAGCCCCCAAGTCCATTTAACACTATGTGATCGTGACCCATTACCCGCGTTCGCGATGAACAAACTCCCCAATCAATGCGATTGCAAGCCTCACTATGCGAACAAGAAGAACAACTTGACAGCTCCCTCAAATCCTTCTATGTGATCGCAGGACTCCCTATGCGATCGCATAGAGCAAAGTTCTGCAACAGCTGAGCCTGCAAATTCTGCAATCTTCTAAGGCACGAAATGGTCTGATTGACCATTCGAAACTCACCCGAGGCCCCCGGGACCTCAACCAAAGGCACTAACACATCTTAAAACCTCATTCAAACTTGTTCTAATCATCAAAACATCTCAAACAACATCAAATCACCCAAAACACATCAGATTCAAGCCTAAGTTTTTAAAATCTTCCGAAATATGTTTTTTTATCAAAAACCCAACCAAACCACGTCCGAATGACCTGAAATTTTACACACACATCCCAAATGACACAACAAAGCTACTGCAACTCTCGAAATTCCATTCTGGCCCCTATATCTAAATCTCACCTATCAACCGGAAATCGCCAAAATATCAACTTCGCCAATTCAAGCCTAATTCTACTCCGGACCTCCAAGACCCATTCCGATCACACTCCTAAGTCATAAATCACCTCTCGAAGCTAACAAAACCGTCGAAACTCACATCTGAGCCCTCTAATACATAAGCCAACATCCGGTTGACTTTTCCAACTTAAACCTTCTTAAAAGAGACTAATTGTCTCTTTTCTTACCAAATCCTCTCTGAACTCAAACTAATCAACCTGATCACATAAAACATGGATAACGAAGCATAAAGAAGCATAAATGGAGGAAACAGAGCGGTAACTCATGAGATGATTGGCTGGGTTATCACATGAGGTCTCGAAATATGCTCAGGGATGCATACCAGACTGATAGCTTGATGTACCTGCCTCAGATCTATACAATTAAGTACAGAAATATAGTATGAGTACATAAACAATATGTACCCAGTAAGTATCATATTTAATCTCGAAGAAGTAGAGAGGAGAAGTCGACTTAACACTTACTAGGGTCAAATAATATGAGAGATGAATTATACTGAGCATGGATAAAACAAATAATTAGCAGTTTATAGTAAGAACTAACAGGTCCTCTCCTAGATAATGTCACAGTTGGAAACTTCCTTTCCAGGACAAATAATAAACTCAAGTAATAGAAAAATACTTAGTAAAGCATGCGCAGGTAATGTCGTGGTCATATGGCCCGATCCAACATAAAAGTAAATTGTGAGGGCCAAACGACACGAACCATAGATATATCTATTACCCCGCTCATGAATCAACCATGTGACGCAGTCAAATGTAATTAAACACAGCAACAGGCAGACAAGAACAAATAACTGGGGAGTAATTACTCACTGAATTATCAACTTCTCTTTTAAAAAGGCCAAGAAAGATCATGTTCCTCTTAACTAGTATCATTTATCATAATCACCATGATTTAAACAATCCAAAATTAAACATAGAGTTGCAAGAATATCACATAAAGCATACTTTTGGGTCCTAAACTACCCGAACATAGCATAATAGTAGCTACGCACGGACTCTCGTCACCTAGTGCGTACGTAGCCCCTGTATTTAATGGCAAATTATTAGATTACATTACCTATGGGGACAATTTCCTCTTACAAGGTTAGATAGGAGACTCACCTCGATCCAAAGCGTACTTCCAATACCAAGAATGAGCTCAAACTCTCAATTTGGAGCCGAACGATCCAAAACTAGATAAACGAGGTAGGAATTAGTCAATACAAGCTCCTAAGATCGCATTCTAACTATTTAAGCAATTTACCACCCTTAAACACAAGTTTCCTAAAATCCGACCCCAGGCCCACGAGCCCAAATTCTGAAATTTTTTGAAGAAAGTTGTTCTTTATAACCTAAGGATCAATAATATATGATTTCTACTACATTTCATAACCAATTCTGTGGTAAAATCTAAGTTTTATCAAAACCCTAGGTCTTGCTCTAATCCCTTGATTTTTCCTAATCTTTATGTGTTAGTCTACCCAAAACTCAAGTATTAAACTTAGAAATAAGGGGGATGAACTTACCTCAATATACTAGGTAGAAATCTTCTCTCAAGAGCTCCAAAATCGTCCAATACATGAGTGAAAAATGGGCAAAAATGACTGGAGTCCGTATTAAATGAAGCTCACTACTTCAGTGATTTCCACATCTGCGGTTAGAGGACAGCATTTGTGGTCAGGGGATCGCATCTGCGGTCCCGCTTCTGCGAGGAAGAGGCCGCATCTGCGGAATTATCCAAGCGGGATGGGACCGCTTTTGTTGTCTTGAAGTCGCTTCTGCGCAGTCGCTTCTGCGGTTTTGGGCCTGGACTGCCTTGGCCGCATCTGCGAGAGGACGACCGCTTCTGCGGTCTCGCACATGCGGCTGACCAATCGCAGGTGCGGTTATGATAGAAACCAGAAGCTTAAGCTCTTCTCAACTTTTCCAACTTCACTCGAGCCCCGTCTGATTGACGCTCAGGACTCCCGGGCCTCGCTCGGACATACCGACAAGTGTGAAATCATGAAACGGACTCGATCGTACCTTTGGAACACCCGAAACAACGTTAAATCTACGAATCACCAACTAAAACCAATTGAATCAAATTTGTGAACTTCAAGTTCTTAAATTCACTTCTAACGTGCCGAAACGTACTATACTACACGGATTGACACCAAATTTTGCGGGCAGGTCTTAAATGTTATCTTGGACCTGTACTGGCTCCGGAACCAACATACGAGCCCGATACCAACATGATCAATCATTATTTAGTTTCTTTAAATCCTTAGAATTTCAGTTTAATAATTTCTAATAAAAATTCATTACTCGGGCTAGGGACCTTGGAATTCGATTCCGGACATACGCCTAGGTCTCATATTTTCCTACGGACCCTCCGGAACCATCAAAACACGAATTCGGGTCTGTTTTCTAAAAATTTTGACCAAAGTCAAACTTAGCCTTTTATGAAAATATTAAGGAATCAAATGAGCATATTTCAACTCAAATTCTTTTAAATCATGAACCAACCATCCCCACAAGTCGTAAATTAGTTAAAAAAGCATGAAAAGTTTTATTTAGGGGAATGGGATTCTAAAAAGTAAAATGACCAGTCGGATCGTTACACGTAGGGAGTCCTCTTCACTCTCACCCTTCTTATACTCTTATTTTGTTAAGCATTGGGGACAATGCTTATTTTTATTCGGGGGGTGAAATTTCCTTGATATTTTTATGATGATGTATTTTGATAACTATGACACATTTGGCATGTAATTAACTTATTACTATTTTCTCCTTACATCTCATTATGTGTATATTCCCTCTTATCTCTCATGATTTATATTCGTTTAGTTTTCTATAGTTTTTCAATTAGTAGCTGATTTTTTTGCTTTAATAGCTTCTTTTTATGTTTTAGTGGATAATAAGCCTTTGGCTTTCTTAATGTCACGGTTCTTTCCAAAGGTTTTTTTGTGTGAACCGGGTGACTCTTCCTAATGATGGATGGCGTAACAACCTTGTTAAGGGATTGAGTCCATCTTTGATGTCTAGGTAGTAAAAGTAGTAATAATGAATAAAAAGACCTAATTATGTCAGGCTCAAAGAGTCAAACATGTTTTACTTGGTACCAACACACTTAACTACGTGCTTATGGTTAAAAATAAGGTTTTTGGAAAGAAATAGCTCTAGTTAGTGACCTTTTGACTCTTGTGTTGACTTGGGCAATCATCGAGTGGTTTAGTCGAACCATAGTGATTTTCAATCTTGAATATGGTCGTTGTGGGCCCTCGACTCTATCCTCTTTAACAATCCAGCTGCGTGAGAGGTGAGATGTTTTTGTTGCAAGTCCAAGTACATGTGTGAATGGTCTAGAACTTTCCCCGAATGTGTTTCTAGGCGAAACTATAAAGTTTTCTTATCTTGAGAAATAATTGTAGGCTCTCTTTATCCCGATTGAAATTTTCCATCTCCCGCCAATGTTATTATCCCTAGTCAACCCATTTAAGCCTCAAACCTTTCTCATTTGATAACCATGTTACAAGACTTTACCCGTTTTGTCATGATCCTATCTTGGCACCCCAAGCTTTCCTTAACACTCTTGTGAAATAATTGGCTAAAAATGTAAGTTTGGGGGAGAGACGAGGAGTTTGAAAAAGGTATCAAGGAAAAAGAGAAAAGAAATGAAGAGAAGGAAAGGCAAGAAAAAAGAAAGAACAAAAAGAAAAATGCAAAAAGAAAGTGAATAAGTTGAAGAAGCTGACGGGATTCAAAAAAAAGTAATGATGCAAAGCATGGAGAAAGAAAATAAGGAGAAATATGAATATTATGACCAAGAAAGAGTGGTGTTAAGTCTCTCTAGTTCCCCTAAGGAAAAGAAAATGCCTTAAAAAGTTGGCAAAGCATGAGCCAATAAAAGAAAATGGAGTGCTTAAGGAAAGATGACCATTCCATCATAACATATCCAACCTTAGTCCAAAAGACTTTATTACATTCCAAAAAAGCCCAATGTGATTTTAAGCTGAGTGAAATTACATTAGAGGTGATCTACATGAGGGGCAAGCCTATGGTACTTAAAGTCGTACTTGCGGCATTCTTTTGAGAGAGATGAGTGAACCTTTCACAAATCTTTGAATTGAGTGCTATATTCTTAAGTGAGATATGAAAACGGAGAGTAGAGGAGGAAGAGTTTGGGATCCACAATGACCTACATGAAAGTGCGAGCTTCCTTGATGAATAAAGTCAACTCTTGATGCTCAAGTGTCACATTACAACTATTTGTGCTTAAAATTTTACTTGTTGCCTTGTTGTTAATTCATAAGTGTTGTGGGTAAATATTGATCTCAATTGATGTGTGATTGATGCACCTTTGATTAGTTGGAATAGCTCTTAACTTATGGAGGTCGGAATTATTTTATTTGCTCGAGGACAAGCAAAAACTTAAGTTTGGGAGAGTTGATAAGTGGGGATTTTGACTACTTATTAGTGCCTTTTGGCTTTCGTTTTAAACCAAAAGTGCTTAATTGTGTTCTCCAAAACTGATGAAATGTGCTTAATTATAGGAATATTGGAAGATGAGCACCCAAGATGAAACCCAACTCAAGAAGGAGTAATCTAAACTCAAGGACAAAAACAGGCACAACAGTGCAGAAGTACGGACCGCAGAATATCATCTACGGCCGCAGGTTGTGAAGAAATTCCCATTAGAGAAATGTGCAAAGTGTGTTCTGCACATGATACCTGCGACCGCCAAAACTAGGTTAAAGCAAAAGTTCAAAGAACATGCATCTCAAGTCTAACAAAAAGTGTGGACCGTACAATTATTGTGCGGTGGCAAAAAAAAAAAGCTACGCGGCTGTAGTCACATTTGTGCAGACAGCAGAAGAGCAAGGTGCGGCCACAGACATTATTATGCGGACAACAGAAAGAGAGCAGTGCGGCCGCAGTTCAGAATTATGCGGCCGCAGATTTCCAATCCTGTCAAGCTGAAGCAAAGTGCGGACTGCACATGAAATTGTGCAGCCGCAGAACCTCTGAAAGGGCAATTTTGTTCAAAAATTCCAGCCCTATATAAATAGAAGAGTAGACGATTTCTTTTACTCTTTTTGTAGTTTTTGCTATTTTGAGCTTTTTGAACATCGATTTCATCATTTTAATTATCAATATGGGTTTAATTATCATTTCTTCTTCTACTTCTTCTATTTTAAGCATGAGTAGCTAGATTTTCACTAGGGCTATGACCCAATCCTAAAGTGTAATCTTAATGGGTGTTTGATTTATTGCTTGTTTATAGTTGGGTGTTTATTATTTATCCATGTTCTTGCTTTTAATTGTAGAATTAATGGTTGCAAACATCAGTTCATGCCTATTTGACTTTGTCTCTACTAGAGAAAGAGAGACTTAGTCTAGAAAAACATGGCTAACAGGAAACTGGGTCAATCGAGAGATTGATAAGCCCAATTAAAGGGTTGAACCTAGAGATAGTAAAACCCGACTTGAGATTTTCATTAACCGTTTGTTCAATACCCATTTGGACTTGAGAAAGCCAAATTGGGCAAAATCACCCTCTGACCAAGAGGTATTGATTGGGTACTTGAGCGTTGATAACTATAATACACCCCGACCAATAAATTAATCTTTAAAGTTTACACCCCATTAGGCAAATACCTCGGTGAAGGTCATAGACCTAGGCCTTTTATATCATTTGAAAAATAACAAAAACAATTTCCTAATTCATTTCTTAGTTTGCAATCTTAGTTTAAATTAGACCTAGAAACAATCCAAGTCTGTGGAAGTATATACTGAGATAGTTTAAGCTCATACACTATAATATATACCCCTAAGTCTCATTCAGAGCTCCTTGTGGAAAATCGACCCCAACTTCTTGTTGTGTATTACTGTTGCATCGACCATTTCATAACCTTAAATAGAGGTGTGACTTGGACGAGATCACTTGCGAAGGTTTGTTGACCTGTTGACTATCGCGTTCGTGGTCCTCCTTCGCATTCGCGAAGGGTAAATCACTGGGCAGAAAGTTTGTCTTCATTTTAGCTTCTTTTTGACTCGTTTCATTTGGCTTCTTCCCAATTATTTCTAAATCACGTAAAACCTGTAAAGTGAAAGTAAACAACATTAAACACACTATTTTGTCAATCAAACATAGAAAAAATCTAATATTAAAGATGAGATAAGTTGGTAAAATACCAACTTATCAAACCCCTAAACTTAAACTATTGCTTGTCCTCAAGCAATCAAAGCACAAATCTCCTTCCAAGTAATCAACTTAATAGTGCATCAACATCATACCAAGTCAAAAAGTCTACTTTAAGCACAAACACATGACTTTTATCGGTACCAACAATTAATCTGAGGCATATAAATCACCAATAACTTCTTAAAAATATCATTTCATTTCAAGTGCTCAAACAGCAAATTAATCAAAGTACCTGTTGATACCCAATTTTTTCCTATATATTTTTCAATATACAAATACCTTCAAAATAGCATATGTATGCATATATAAGTATGTCCAAATATTATATTATTTTTTCCTTAATTATTAAAAGGTTTTTAAATCAATTTATTTCCCTATTTTATCCATAAAAATCCAATAATTATTTCCAAAATTATTGTTTTTGGTACTTCATTTATTGGACTTTCACATTTATGCTAAAATATGGCTAATATAATTTTTGCATACTTGTTACAAATGTATTTAGTATTTTTAAAGGCTAAATTGCATAATTGCAATATTAGCCTCTTTTAGGATTTAATTGCGTTTATATTCATGAAAATGAAGTCACGTATTTTTAAGTTGATAATTATATGTCATCAATCATTTTAGTACTTTTAATTTATTTCCAGAAATTAATTTACTATTTTTTTTTTAATTTTAAATAGGGAAAATGGCTATTTAAATGATAACCCAATTGCAACTTGAACCTGACCCCCTAACCCAATTTAAATAACCCCGCCTAACTCCTTTAATCCCAGTCGTTGATCATTTAGATCAACGACTCCCATTCCTTATTTCCTTTTTTAACCCAAAACGACCCCTAAACCTATCTCATTTCTCACCTACCGCCGCCCTTGAATCCCTCTTCTCTCTCAACGCTCTCTAAAACTCCTACAAACTCTAGTTGTCGTCATCAAACCAAACCTTAATCCACCATGATATCTACCTAATCCATGGCCTTCCACGGTCATTTGAGACCTGTACCAGCCTTCCATGGCTCCTATATGTTTGGTTCTATGGTTTCACGACCAGACTTCGAAGAATTTTGGTCCATTCCTTGCTCGACTAGTGTTCATGGCCTTTCTCCGACCATCCACGACTTTTTTCGGCCATTCATAGCCTTTCAAGGCGGGTCCTTGACCTTTTCTGGTTAGATCGTTAATTTTCGAGATCTTTCTCGTTTCTTTTGGGTTTTCTAAAACCCTAATCTCTAAGATCTTTCGATTTCTTTCAGATCTACCTTAGATCTGTGCTTACCATGAACTTTTAAGCATTTTTCTCGAACGGTTTTCAACGTTGTTTTCAAAATGACTCTTCATTGTTCTGATTAGGGTTTTCCTTTAAATTATTTCAAAAAATCTTTTCTCTGATTCTCAATGTTGTTTTATGAGTTTACTTTGTTCGAACTATTTGTTATGCTTTCCTTCTACTTGAGTCAGCATGTTGAAAACCCTAATTTCTTTTGGGTCTCATTCGAATCCTGAAGCTGTTTGTTTAAATGTATACTTGTTTAATTAAGTTCCTCATTCTTGTTTGATTTATTTGTGTTACCATTTTAAAACTCGATTGTTGTTGAAAAGCCCTAGGTAGTTGGGGCTAAAATTGTTTGTTTGAGTACTTGACTCGACTGAAAGCTTTTGTTTTAGACTTTCTTTTCTTTATGTGACTCATCTGATTCTGAGTTTTACTATCTTTTTAATCAACTTTTGTCGAAAACCCTAACTTTTCAAAAGGTTTGTTCACTTGCTACTGTGAGACCTTTGCATGTTTCTGATACTCTGTTTTCTTCACTGTTGAATTCAATGGTGACTTGACCTACTTGATTACTATACTTTGAATATTTGCTTTACGACTGAACCCTAGCTTATTTCTGCCACTACTGCATGCTTATGATTATCTTTTTTGCCAATGTGCTTGACCTCGCATGTCTGATGACCCTGTTCACTTTATTTATATACTGAAGTGCAGAAGCATGTTTCTTCTTTGATTGATCTCAATCGTGTGACTGATTTCAAAAACTTTTCTTTTATGAACTCTAATTTCACTCGCCTGTTAAAATTAGTTGATTCATTTCCTTATTTTGCCTTACTGAATCTTTTCCCAAAATAAGCATATTTCTGTACTTAGACTTAATTACTTACTCAATGCTTTTACTACTCCTTTTATGGCAATAATCAGTTTGTCTCTAAATTGATCTTCTTTCCTTATTTTGAATCTATCATTACCCGTTAAACAGTGACTCCTTAATTAAAGGGGGTCACTTGTGTAATTGATTCTGACTTGTGATTGTTTCCATATTTGTATTAAAACTTTACTTATTACCTTACTTCTCACTCGTTTTCAGAAGCTATAAATACCCTGCACTTTCTCTTCTTTCAAACAGATACGAACCACTTAAGTTCAGAACACACACCTCACTCAAAACTCTCTCTCTTTTCTCTATTACTGCTTGTGTTGCTGCCTTGTCTAACCGGCTAAAAGCCAAGGCTAGGCTGTGGGAAATTTGCTTAGTTTTCCTTTTCTGCATTTGCCTCTTTACTGGTATGTTCTAATTAATCTTCCAGCATCAACAACAACATATTTCTTTACTATTTCCTTCACTTTTGCCTATTTCCTGCTTGTGTTTAATCTAATTACATTACCAAGCATGTTGTAATCTTCCCCTTCCTCTTCTGAACTAATGTATTTTTCTTATGTATGAACTCTGTCAGTCACTTATTATGACTTATGAATCCTAAACCCCCATATCCCCTATGTGTTTGTGTTCTTTGGTTGGTTTGAGGGCATGTCAGCATTAGACATTGCTATGCATGACCCAAACCTAACCCTCCCTAGGGTTATATGCTCCATATCCCCTCTATGTGTTGTGTTATCCGGCTGGTTTATGGGCATGCCAGCACCAGCTATTGCCGTGCATGTCCAAACCTGATCCCTCTTAGGGTCATATGCGCCCTACAATATATTCCCAAACCCCTGACCCCTTTGTACAAAATGTTGATTTTATGTAGTGTTAGCTTTACTATTACTGTTTTCAAATTACCCTTACACCTTACTATTCTCAACCCAGTTTTAAACAAAATCTCTGCTCCTGCACTTCCACTATACTCTTAAACTTAGGTTCTGTCCCTCTTGTGTGATCCTTGCCTTGGGACCCATGAGCTCCCTCTGAACTTGGACACGTAAGGGCTGGCCCTTCCACACTGCACTCATCTCTATCTAGTTATGCAAACTTGGGTGTAAGCATTGCCCGGGGTCCCTTGAGACCCTTAGGGAACTTTGACACACTCAAGTCTGAGAAAGGCTTTGAAACAAATTCCATTTGAGTGGTTTATTCCATAACTCAGAGAGGAAGTCAAGAATCTGGCTTCCTCTGGTTGTAACTTCCTCTTTTACCTCTTTTCTGATATAATTCATTATTCAGTTTGTAATATTTTGGGGTTGGCTAGTGAAAAAGGCTTGGGTAATTATGCATGCTTAAGGGTAGATATCATGCCTATAAGATCTGTTGTTTTAAATTCTGCATGTTTAACTCTGCATTTAGATGTCATGCCTATAAGATCTGTTGTTTTAAATTCTGTACGTTTAACTCTGCATTTAGATATCATGCCTATATGATCTGTTTTCTTTAAAATTCTGCATGTTCTGCATCTAGAGAATATGCCTATAGGACCTGTTTTCTTCATGTTTAACTCTGTATTTAGAGAACCTACCTATAGGACTGGTTTAAATTATGTATGTCTAACTCTACATTTAGATAACATGTCTATAGGGTTTGTCTTCAATTCTGCATGTTTATTACCACACTTAGACACCATGATCTTAGGATCTAAGTGGTCACAATTCGACATCATTAAAATTAGTACCTTTATAGAAATCATGCCTATAGGAATTTCAAGTGAATACTGCCTGCTTCATTTCACGTTCGACTAGATATCATGTCTATAGGAATTAAAATTTGCAATAATAGATATCAACGTCTATAAAATCTTAAACCAGTCTAGTTTAAAATCAGCCTAACTCGTATTGTTCTAAATTAGTTTTGAACAGTCGTACTCCTTTATTCAACGCGATTTAGAAAGCATGTCTATAGGATCTCAAATTGTTTGTTGTAGAACTATTACTGTTTTGCTACATTCTAAATCAACAATAGATATTATGTTTATAGGATCTCACCCAAATACTTAGGCAAGTTTTAGATGATAACGACAATAAAAACCGAATCCGCCTTTGTTAATCAGTAACTGCTACAACCAGCAGGCAGGCCTGATTCGGACTTCTTATCTGAGTTATGTAATAAACAGGTCTGCCTCAACAATTAAAATTCTCCTTCCCTTGGCACTTTAAATTCAAACCTTAACTGTGTTTAAGTCATGCTATTTATGTGCCTTATTTGAGGAGGTATACATAAGCCTTTTAGTTATTTACATGTTTCCCCTAATATGCAGTCCTATGTGTTTTTGTATGTCGCCTTAACTTTTTCACCTTTTGAAACCTAAAAGTCAGCCTAATATCCCTCCCTTTTAGGAATAGTAGTCCTAAGTGGGACGGATAACAGCATGCAATCGTGGTTGAGACTAATTCGCGCTTTAATACCTCGATGGGGTAGGAAGGGTAGATATGGATATGATGACCGGTGCGCTAATACCACGTGTATCCCCTCTTCTGAGGAGTGTCATACTGGGTATCGCATTGATGTGATCCATATTATAAATAAACCTAGGACCCCCTCCTTTTTTATATTCTCAAGTATTTGTAGAATTGTAACTTCTTTTTCATAATACGCCTTTTAATAATTGCTTTTTTTTTCAAACTCTTATGTGTTTAAACTTAAATCTCCTACTATTTGAGCCTATATTTGTCTATCTGCTAATTGTACAAATTCACAAAAACTGTCTGGCCGGGAACCACACTAGTGGATCCTGAGAGGTGCCTAACACCTTCCCCTTAGGATAATTTCAAGCCCTTACCCTATCTCTGGTTATCAAACAAACTTAGAAATGGACCTTATAGGTGTCCTAATGCACCTTAAATCATTAGGTGGCGACTCTTCAAATGCAAAACCCAGTTCCCAAAAGGAATGAGTTGTCTTATACCCATAATGTCATAAACCCGATTTTTCGATGCAAAGAGGAAAAAAGGGGGCGCGACAGCATGACGACTCCACTAAAGCTTCAAAACTTGCCTCTTTGTCACAAAACAACTTTTCTTTTGTTCATTCTTTTCATCAGAAAATGGAACAAATTTACAAATCAAATATCAATGTGCCCACATAAGCAAGAGAGAATCTCACACTCATAAATTGCAATTCAAAATATAAATGGGATATCAAATGGAAAGAATCAACTCTCACTCACAAAGATGTTCAAATGCACACAAGTAGTACCATAGGCTTGTCCTTCGTGTATTTCTCTAATAATATAGACACACTTGGTTCAAAATCAATTAGGACTTAAAGGGTTGTCGTGTAGGCTTTTAGTTAAGGTAAGGCACAATTTTGGTTAGGGTGACTCAAAACCTCCCTAAGCACTATAATTTTTCAACAATCAAAGTACACTTCCTTCAAAAACCTTTTCACCCTTTCTTCATTTTTCATTTCATCACCTAGTCTTCCATTTATTCACAATTCCTTATTTTTCCTTCATTTTTCTTCTTCTTCTTCAAAAGCCAAGGAAGGTTCCACTATATGTTTTTTGTCATTTTAACCTTTCACCTTATAAGCCACTTACACATCATAACTTTTTCAACCATCACCCCCAAACATAGACTTTTAGCCTATGTTCACACTTTTAAAATTATCATTAGGGAGGTGGGATGCCAAAAGATAGATCAAATAAAGAACAAAAGGTTAAAGAATGTAACATGGTTACCAAATAAAAGGTTAAAGGCTCAAAAGAGGTTGACTAGAGAAAATATGCAAGGGTAAAAAATTTAAGGCAAAAGAACGGTCCAAGAAAGGCCTAAAATCATTTTTCAAACCAAGTTAGTCTAGGATTTTGCCTTAAAGCACATTCCGGACAAGTTCTAGATCACAAATCATGCAAAATAACTTACAACGAACCTCATCACACATGGCACATGTGAATTTGAGTGAACTATGTATCCAAAGTCCAATTGAAATAAATGAAATCAAAACGGTCACTCATAGCCTAAAGAGACTACTTAGTGAAATTAAGAGCCAAATATTGAATCTAAGAGTCATAACAAGAATCATTACTTCAATCTCTTTTCTTCTTCAAAATTCAAGAATTCATATGCCAAGGTTTAAATCATGATGGTATCAAGAAAGCCACGAATTGGCCATGGGGCAAAAATTCACAACTCAAACCACTTATGCTCCTAAATTAACTAACAGTGTAAGACTAATTCCCTTAAGAAAGTCACCACACCATACATCATAGGAAAAAGTCACATGGTTCAACAAAAAAATATTCCTCGAAAAAGAACCATAACATAAAAAACCCATGGTGACTTATTGAAAAGTATATTACTACTAAAGAAATAAAAATAATATAAACTAAATAAGCTATTAAAGAAATAAAATATAAAAGTGACTAATCCACAACTACATTAATCACAAAACAAGCCCGGCAAGGGCACACAATGTCCATACAACCTCATAAGCCAGGAAAGGGCATAAGTCAAGCATAAATATAAAGTGTGCCAACTACATTAATCACAAAACAAGCCCGACAAGGACACACAATATCCGTACAAACTCATAATGCCAGCAAGGGGATAAGTCAAGAATAAACACATAAATAAAGTGTACCCCCCCTCCCAACTAAAATTATTGTAGTGTCCTCACTACACAATATCAAACAAAAGCATAATAGTTATAAGGGCTCCCTGAAATCGTCCTCAGTTTGAGCCGGAGGTGAAAGGAAATTTGAGATACTCATCATCATCATCAGAGTCATTCAAACCACAGAACGACCTCAACTTGTTCATCATCTTATTCAGGAGTTTGCCTTTTTTCTTTTCGTGCTCCCTGAACTTTCATTGTCGCTTCTCAATCTTCCCTTGTCGGCAACTCATATTTTTTAGCCTCTTGTTCATGGATTCCATCTTTCCTGCTATTTCTTTTTGCTCTTTGACAATGGCATCTAGAGATTGTGGGGCGTCAGTGCCAGTAGATGTGTGAGAACCAGTTGGTCCAGTAGGAAGGCCATTTATAAGGTGTTGAATGTGTGTATCTACACCATGTATCTGAATGGATAGGTGACGCATAGTATGAGGGCCGGACTAGAGTAGTCCCATGGGGTCATACGACCTTGGTGCATGTGCATAGGCTCCAACGGGATCAATGGTGGTCTTAGAGAACTACCCAAATGAATAGGATACAACATCAATATTCCTCTTTTTTCTCTTGTCATTGGACCCCCTTTCAGCAATGGGTGGATCATCGGCTTTCCCAAATCTCTATCTACATCATTTAGGTGTTTTAACACCCTAGCATCATAGCATAGCCGAATAATCAATGATGGGAAGAATAATCTTTTGGACCTCCCATGGGTGGCTTCCTTGATTTCTCTAACAACGTGTTGTCCCACGTTCACGGGTAGTCCATCCATGATTGCAACAATTATCAGTATCCTTTCTAGTGTCACATCAGTATCATTTGTTCAAGGCAATATCCTCGCACAAATAATGAAGAGCCAAGCTTTTTCCTTAGCAGTGAAGTCATGAGAGTCAATACCTTTGTGCAATGTCAACCAATTTGGGTCACCCAATCATGCAATTTGTCCACCCACCATTGGTTTTCTTATGCTTTTGCTCTGTCTCTGTAAACCTCAATATTGGAATTTGGAAGGCCGTAAATTTCATTTATTATCTCAAGGTTAAAGTTGTCTTGCACACCATGCACAGTAGTAACTAAGGCTCCTTGAAAGTCGGCCCTCAAGGTATTTGCATAAAGTTCCAGCACAACTAGGAAGTTGGCATCATTTGCTTGAGGGCCAAAATAAATCCACCTGCTTTCTACCAATATTGTATAGAAGCCTGGCATTTTAGCTTCAACCTTGTCAACGTTTATGTCTCTTTCCTTCACGATGGTTTTGGATAAGAGTTCATCATATTTCCGTTCACATGCCGCAGATAAAAACTTGTCATGATCAAAAGGCATGTTCTTGCTCGATTTCATTATGTTTAGGATCCATTTTATGCCCAAAATATGTACAAAATAGACCAACAATATTTAAAGCTTATACGGATACTTAAAACAATGTATTAGGAAGTATTTAAGCCAAATAAATGGGCTAAAAAGGTTCTGGGGTGAGCTATGCAAAGCTACTGTCTTGGCACAGTTTGGGACTGCCAGCAATTGCTCTTCGTGTTCGCAGACTGGCCATCACATTCGCGAAGAGCAAAAATAATTTTCATAGAAATTTCCCTTCACGTTCGCGACTAGACCACCGCATTCGCGAATGTCATATTTTATTTCTCTCAGAATTTTGCCCTTCGCATTCGCGGATGGGCACCGCGTCCGCGAAGGTCATCTAGTTCGCCCAGAAAGTTCTTCTCTTAGGCATTTACTCAAATAGGTTGTGTGTGTTGATACCCAATTTTTTTATTATATTTTATAAATATTATATATACTTTCAAAATATCATTTGGATTATTACCCAATTTACAAGAGCCATATAAGTATTTTCTATAATGTTTCATAATTTTTAAAGCTTTAAAATTGATTTTCTTGCATTCAAATTGTTCAAATATTTATTAATTATCCTTTCAGATTATTTTATGATGACTTAATCATCCAAATTTATTATTCGTATCAACATGCATGTTTTATAATATTTTATATATAAATTTTGCATTTTATACTATTTACATATTTTTGCAATAATATCCTATATTTTACAACTAATTGTATTTGTTATTTTATTTAGGGTCAAAATAGCTTTTCATATATTTACAACCTTCAGCTATTATTTGTAAATCTCTCTTTATTTAAATAATGGTTTTTATACTTATTTAGCTATTTTATAAATTTATTTTCTCTTAATTTCATTATTTTTAAAATCTGGCCCAAGTTATGCCTAATTTTTGAACCAATTAAGGTCCAAACAAATAAGATCATCCCTAATTACCCCAGAAGCCCAAAACCAAGTGACCCAACAAGCCATCCTCATTTGCAACCCGTTTTACCCGACCCTAGCGCCCTTTAATCTTGACCGTTGATCTAAAATTATCAATGATCCATAATGAATCCCTCACTCTCCTTATATCCCCCACATCAAACCCTAGAGAGCATTTTTCCGCCTCCACCGCCCTCACGCACTTTCTCCTTCCCTAAGATCAAACCCTAGCCATCTCGGAAGATCCTCCTTCGCCCTTTCCTTTACGCGTTTATACACGGATCTTACTTACCTTATTTGTTCTTCTTGCTCAGTTATGGTAACTTTCATTACCAGTTTGCTTATCCAAAGCCGATTCTCTTAAATTGAGTAAATAAAACTTCGACCTATAAACCTGAGTACGATCTTGATGTTACATACTCATAAGAGTGAATATCCTCTTGATTATGGCGTATATGCGTTGATTTCTTCGTGACTAGGGCTTGTGGACGATTTGCCTTAAACCCGATTTCAACTAAGGTTTGAGAGTTTCACCTTCTTTACTGATTCGGGTGTGCATGATATATATTCTTTCTTTTATTGTGTTTGATTAACCTTCTTTACTGAACAATTATATATTCTTTCCTTTACTGTTTTCATTAACCTTCTTTTCACCTTCTTTACTGATTCGGGTGTGCATGATATATATTCTTTCCTTTACTGTTTTCCATGTTTGTTAATTAACCACTATATAAACACTCATTTTCCCATTCCCCTCAATGTATGAACAATTACTAAAATTACTGATATTCTCTCACTCTCATGTGTCTTATACTACTCTGAGGCTTAATCTCTTGGTCGGCTGAAAGCCAAGGCCACCGAAACTCAATTATTGGACCTTTCTCACTATGAGTAGTACCCGGGGTTCATTCGAAACCCTTGGGACTCTGACGCACTGAGATTGTTAGGTTCTAATGCTCATCTTCCTATTGCGTCTGAGATATTGCTAAAATTGTTCTTATTGTCTATGGCTAATCTGGTATCCATTAGCTTAATTACTGGGATTGTTTGGGCCTGGTATGTTGGGCCTACCTTTCGTATTTGGGGTCTGAAGCACATTGTCTGCACCTAGAGTTTGGGTCTATTGTCCGCATTCTAAGCATATTTGAAGACCCATGTATGTTACTGGGTTATTCTTTATTTGTATTTGGGTCTGTAATCATTCAATGAGGTTTGTAATAACTTGTGAAACTGAATGATGGGGGAAATTAGTGAAAAAGGAGTTGGGGTATTCTAATGCTTGCATAAGCGGGTAGAAAACTTGCCTATAGGGTTTAATTGCCTTGTTTGATGTTTTTTTGACGTGCTTTGATTCTACATACTAATAGAAATCATGTCTACAGGAATCATGCACATTTCACTTAACTTGTCTAATACTGGTACATTATTCAAAGCATGTCTACTTCTATGCGCTATTAGACAGCATGCATATAGGAATCGAATAACTACTTGCTTAGTTGTGTAATTGCAATATGATTACTAGATAGCATGCCTATAGGATGCAATAATACATGTCTTTGCTAATGCTCCTCTAGATACCATGTCTATAGGGCTTTAACTAATTAGTTGTCTTCTGTTATTTTCATTATACTGCACCGTTTAGATGATATGCCTATAAGGATAAAGTATTATAAAATCAAGTCCAATTGTCAACTGTTAGACATACTACCTATAGGATATTTTCACTCACATAAGGAATTGTTTATGAAACTAACATCATTAATTTTGGGCTTTCAAGCTGTTTTACTGCCTCATTGTTGAAATAATTTAGATATCATGCATATAGGGTTTGTAACATTTATAAGCTGCAAATTTATTGATATAAGATCGTAGTACCGCCTGTACGATAATGGAAATCAAAATCATATAGAAACCATGCATATAGGATTCAACGCCTGCCTAAATCTGCCCGCGTGCATTTGTTGCTCATGTGTGGGGCAAACTTGAGCCATTTGTTGTCTTTATGTGAAGTCCTATATGTTTTGAATGCACGCCTAGTTTTATCATTTTGAGCATCCTATGTAAAGTCTAGGATCACCCAATAGTATATTCAAAGCCTCCTGGACCATAGGCATGGGACGGGTAGGGCGTGCATAGGACGCGACCTAGAATTGAATTAGAGTGCCCTTAAGTAAATAACTTTAACATAGTAATCGGGTAGTAGGAGATGATAGTCTATAACCACTGAATAATATGAGCAACCCCGACCCTAAGGAAGTTGCAAACTATTGTTTATTTTGCACGGGGTGATCCTTTAGGCTAAAAAATTTAGGACCCCTCCTCTTTATATGTTTGTTGTTCACACTTAGTCGTCAGATATAGGCCAACGCAGTTGTATACTGTAACCTCTAAAAGGCTTGTACTGATTATTCCTTGTGCTATTTTCTTTTGACTTGTTTATATTACGATGGAGACATTAATTTCCATGTATTTCTTTACTTATATGATCACTTAGCTTAATTCAATAATCCACATATCATAAAATTCGGTCGGGACCCACAGTTGTGGATTTTGAAGGGTGCTTAACAACTTCTCTTCAGGATTATTTGATCCCTAACCCGATCTTTAGTGACGTAGACTAATCAAATAGAGTTATTTGCGAATAGGTATCCTAACGCACCATAAAATCGTTCGGTGGCGACTCTTCTCCTTTAACACCCATTTAAAAAAGTTGTCACATGTCAAAAATCACTTTCGAGAGAAAAAAGGGCGCGACAATGTGCACCTTTTTGTTTGTTCACTTTTCAGTCTATTTTAGCATACATATAACCCAATTTTTTAACAATCAAACGTTCACACTCAACCAATCTTATCTAGAAAGCAAGAGAAAATTACACACACAAGATTAACATTAAAGACTAAAAAGAACTGCAACCCTAAGCACAAAATAACCTGGCTATTCTTTTGCCACTTTCACACCAAGAAAGGAAGAAAAAGTTAAGAACAAGAAAGAAAACCACATACCTTGCAAATGGCGAGGGAAAATTGTAATGGAATTGAAAATTATGGTGAATTTAATTTTTAGGGGTTAAGGAGTGGGAAGAAACGGCTCTTGAGCAAAGACGGAGATTTACTGTCGATTTCCAGTGTTTACATGTTTTAAACTTACTTGACGGGCCACGTTCGTGAGGGCGCAGTCGCCTTCGGGATGAGTAAAAATATTCTTAAAGATCGCGAACATGAGAAAACTATTTGCTCTTCGCGAACGCGAAACATTACTTTTGCAATTTCAGCAGCTACTCTTTTTAGCTGTCCAAGCACTCCAACCTGATCAAATCAACTCCAAAAATTTTGAAACGTTGCATATTAGTCAAAAATAATATACTAAGCTATTCTAATAAAATAATAAAAATGACTTAAAATTTTGGAAATGATGAGTTTGCGCTTAACCAATGTGCGATCATATTTGTAGTCACAAAATCGTTATGCAGCACCATTGCTTACAAACTTCTGATAAATTTCGCGATCAATATGCATTCCGCACAGCCATTATGCGGTCACATTTTCGGTCACAGAGAATCAACTTAAACTCAGACATATATGAGGTCACATTTCAATATCCGTGCAACCTAAGACACACACATCAAAATATTTAACAAACACAAAATAAACCTATAAAAACAAAAATCTAACAAACTGTTTAAAAATGATGGGTTGCCTCCCACCAAGCATCACATTTAATGTCGTCATATGACGCAAGTCAACTTTACCACTTTTTATCTCCACTTGGAGGATATGAGTTGGGTACCCAACTCAGAATCAAGTTAGTGACCATGAGTGGTGGGGGTGGAAAGTAGATGAAAAAGCCAAACTTCAAATTCTTCATGTTGCATTTCTTGGCTTTCTTTTGAGGAATGTTATTTTGCATTTTTGAACTATCAAATTGCAAAATGTATGGTCATTACCTTTTCTCTTTGCAATCCTTCATTGACTCATGTAGTTCAATTTCCATATCACCACACAACTCCAATATTGAGAAATGCTTGGAATGTGATATCAAGCCTTCCAATTATAATGTTTCGGATTTTGACATCCTCTTTATCCCCCGAACTAGAGTCAAGTTCAACCGCATCTTCAGTTTTCTCGATTGACTATAGTTACAATTTATTTTCGGCATCATCAACAAGTATGGAGTCGGTTGGTGGATGTTCAAGTCTTGATTCAAGATCCACACCATTTTGGGTATTAGTTTCCAAAATTTTCTCCAAGGCTTTTTGCTCCTTGTTTTCTTTTTCAAGTAGGCACTTCATCATGAGTTTGAACTTTCAATTTTTCCCATGCTCATTGTCTCCCACTTCCAAATCCCTAATAATGTCAAAAGCAAAAGTCTAATTGTCATAGTGGGGGTTCGAAAAAGGGAAGGATAAACAAGCACAATTGTCCACATGGCCATTTTAATCACCACATTTATCACAAATACTCTAATCATGAATTTGCAATTGTGTGCACAATCCACCCTAGGAGAATTTTAACAATGTTGTCACAAGTGTGGTCCTACACAATAAGAAAAAGGGTCATCAAAGTATGAATAACTACCATCTGACCATTTTTATTACATGATGCCATTTTTCAAAAACAAAGAAAATATACAAGAGACAAACACAAATATGAAAATAAACAATAATAAGAAAAATAACTATAAAAATATTCACAAGTTTAAACCAAAGCATGTACGCTTACTTCACAAACAACCCAAATGCATCAAATTATTCCCTGGCAACGGCGCCAATTATGATGACATCTAAATCCACTACTAAAGAGTAAGCAGACACGGTCGCATGCAATATAATATACCCAACTATAAGTCAGGATCGAATCCCACTAAAAATAATATGTAGGCGATTAGGAAATATAAGAGAATTATTGCTTATTACACTAAGCCAAACATTTAAAAGGGTTTTGAGAAAATATTATGTCTAAAAGCAAAAATATAAACTAACCTAGAAAGCAAGTAAAATGATCAATGGCTACAAGCATGGATACACGGGTAATTACACTCAAGTAATGATCTAATATATTTCATGATTTTACAAATATGAGAGAGTTTACGTTAATTAGCCTCAGATATTAATTGTTTATTAGCTTTTTCTGAAGACTAACAAGACTTCCTAATTGAATTATCCTAAAACAATTAAAAGATTAAGTGTACCCGATGTGGCTACAAGTAATGCAATCCTATCCTTAGGTAGAATTTATAAAATGAGGGTTAACACCTCAAGTTCTTGTTAATTAATCTTTTTCAACCACATATTATCTTTTTCAAGATTAATTCGAAGATAATGGGCGAGTCCTATGGATAGCTAATCTCTTTAAAAACATTAAAGATCAAGAATAATTAAAGAAACAATAACTCATAAAATATTTAATGAAAATCATTCAATACATAAGCACAATAAGAGATTCAATCCACACTTTAATAATGAATATTCCCATAAACAACATTCATGTATTGAACTAATTACTACACACTTAGATATTCAATACAAAGCAAGGAGCTGAAGAAATGAGCAAAAATGTGTAAGAAATTCTCAACTAAAAGCTTCAAATCTTCAAGTTTCACGTGTGTGTGCAAGAACCCTAGCTCCAAGACTTATGTTCTCTAGTCAAAGAATGCCAAAGATCTCTTCCAAATAAGCTGGGTGGAGTATTAAATGGTTTGGGACCAAAAATTGTGAATTTCCAAATCTACCCAATTTTTCTGCCGAGTTCTTCTTCGCGTTCGCGGTCAAGGCCTCGCGTTACCGAAGAAGAGATTTTTTTTATCACAACAATTGCGATTCGTATATTGCATTCGCGAAGGTTTGTTGACCAGCTGACTATCGCGTTCGCAAAGGGTAAATCACTTGGCAGAAATTTTTTCATTTTAGCTCCTTTTTCACTTGGTTTATTCCCGATCATTTCCAAATTTTGGAGTGAATCTTAGTGATCTCTGTTGGAATCAGTGCTAGAAACCCTAGAAGGGTCGAGAGAAGAGAGAGGAAGAAAAGATGATATGTGGAAAATAAACCATATGATGTAACAACCCGACCGGTCATTTTGAGCTTTAGTGCATCGTTCGGCAGTTTGAGGCCATGAGTAGCTTCACTTTAGGTATTATGAGTTGCACGCATGGTCGGAACTGAATTTTAGGAAGTTCGGGATTGATCTGGAAAGAAAATTCTAATTTCGGAAGCTTTAAGTTGGAGGAATTGACTAAGGTGTGATTTTTGAGTAAATGACCTCAGAATCAAGATTTGAAGGTTCCAACAGGTTTGTATGATAATTTCGGACTTGGGCGTATGTCCGTATCGGGTTGTGGATGACCCAAGAGCATTTCGGCGCCTATTGTGGAAAGTTTGCATTTTGGAAAAATTTCGTAAATTTGGGGTTGAAGTGCATTTCAATGCTATCGATGTCCTTTTGGGATTCTAAGTCTGAGAATAGCTTCGTATGATGATTTTGGTATTGGGAGCACGTCTGGATGTGGATTTGGAGGTCCGTACGTCATTTTAGGGTCATTTTGCGAAAGTTAGAAAACTTGAAGGCTTTTAGGAAGTTTGACCGAGAGTGGATTTTTTGATATCGGGGTTGGATTCTGATTCCGGAAGTTGGAATAGGTCCATAATGTCGAATGTGACTTGTGTGCAAAATTTAAGGTCAATTGGATGTGATTTGATAGGTTTCGTCATCGAATATAGAAGTTTGAATTTCTAAAGTTCATTAAGCTTGAATTGGGGTGCTATCAGGAATTGAGGGATCGTAATGGTACTACAGATGTGGTGTAGGGTGTTTCTTCCTGCGTAATTGATTGGGCTATTGGTGTCGCCTTGTGGAAGGTCGTTCTGTCATTTCAGCTAGTATCACTATTACCTAAGGTTTTGAGATTTGGCATTTATTGTTATTTCGATCGTGCTTTGTTGTCACACAGTGTTTGTGTAATGGTAGGATGCTTGTCTATGCGTTGAGGTAAAGAATGACTTGGATGGAGGTTTACTCAATGTATGATTCAGGGATTCAGTATTTTATTTTCGGTAGAGGAAAGGCAATCGGACTATGAATGTTCAGGTTTAGGTTGACAAAGTAACAAGATTTGGTATTTTCAAGCGTACTGGAATTCCCAACTATGATGTGGTGTCGTCGCCCTTAATTGAATGTGTTAAGTTTGTCGGTGTTATGGTCTTCTTCAATTCACCTTAGGGCAGCATATTGTGAAATAGTGTCGGGGAAGCAATTATCAGAGATCGCGTGTGTGATGGTTCAGGATTAAATCGGTGTTCCTGGTGTTGATGGCTTGATAAAAATCATCTTCGAAGGGGTTTAAGGTTGGTAGTGATCTATTGGTTCAAATTCTACATAGATGGATTTTGACTTAAGGCAATAACTGGGCAGCGAAGGGTGAGGAAGGACATGTGGAAGGTGTTTTGCGGTGGATAAACTTCTCGAAGGCCAATAGTGTGAAACAGGAGTCGAATAGTTGCTTACAGGAGTAAGTTTAACCAAAGTGGGAGAGTGGCAGAGTAGCATATGGGTTATGTGGTAGGATGACTACACGCCTTGGGAACAGTTTAGAGTGATTCGAGATTCATGGTGGACAGTGACTAGGACTAAAGACTTAATTTAGAATATTGGTTTTTATACAACGGGAGGTTGGATATGACAAGAAGGAGTTTCTTGAAATGAAGAAGGTTACAACATGACTCTGGATTGGAATGTGTTGTCGCACCTTTAGTTGATGTCCATGAGGAGTGAATGGACTTGTACAACTGGTGAATGAGCACGGGCTAAGGATGTGTCACTGATTTCGTTGTAATTGCACTTAGTGCAGTGTCATTGGTTGATGTCGGCATGGAATTTCCACAGGTGGATTATCTCCTGTGAGCAGGTCAGCGGTCGCATAATTGATGAAGCTCCTATGAAGAATGCTACTGCCTATCCGGTAAGTGGTCGAATATGTAAATATTGTTAGTGATTCAGAGTGTTTAGGAAATGCTAAAAGAAGGATTTCGCGGAATTTGGCGATTTGATTGCGCAAGATCATGTCAATAGGGATAAGGAATCTTGGTAGGTTCCAGAGTTATGTAATAAGTGGTTCTAAGCTAAGTGGAGAGTCCCACCGCCTACGATTGGATTGTATGGTTATCTACTGGTGACGTCTCTGGTTATCGGCATATTGGTGGGTTGTTATGATTGAGGAAAGAGAGCATCAGTGGTGATTTGAGCAAAGGATTTAAGGAATGTGTGCTATAGTTGGCCTTATCAATTAATGTTCAGGATTTTGGGAAGACTCAGAGTTTATGCTTCGTGAAGCTATGAGTGGTGCTTCTTTGAGAGGGTGTCCATATTCCAGCAAAAGCCTTGGAGTTGATCATATTCGGGACCAAGTCAGAGTGGGTGACACTCAACAACGGTCCTAGTGGATTCAAAAGTTAAAAATGTGGTGCCTAAGGATTTTGAGTCCGTAGTGAGGTTAAGTATCAAGATTTTGCAGTGGACTATGAAAAGGGGCTTGGAGTGTCTTGAGTTAACTTTAGTTTGCGGTGTAGCATTGGAGGAATGGGATAATAACTTCGGAATCATAAGGAAATTATTAGAAAAGTGTGTACTTGTTGAAGATGCAAATATGCGCACAAGGACAATATGAGATGGTCCATGGGTATTGAGATGATGTGGTCTCATAGGTTGGGACACTTGGGATGAGTGTTGTTGGGTTTCATTATGTTAATGAATGGATCTACTATTATTCCTAAGGAAAGTCCGGAGTAAATTAGGAGAAGTCAGATCGGTTACCAATGGTTGAATTGGCATGATGGTGGCAATGATTAGTTCCTTCAGCGTGTTAAGTTATGCATGTGATTTGTGGTGGTACGTGCGAGGCTTGACGGCCTCCGTAATTGATTCTATTTAGAGGCATTCAAATATTATGGCTTGTTATATGTAAATGGATCCCGGAAGAGTTACGCTGGTTTAGACCACTACTTGAGGTTGGTATTTTCTATGGATATGAGAATTCAGTTACGTGTTGCTATAGTTCTCTTGAAATGAGCTAAGTAAAAGGTTTCACATGATGAAATATTTACCCTATTAGTGGTTCAGGAGTTAGGATGAAATTCTTATACATTTGCGTATTGGCATAATTAGGTACAGTGGGTAGCATTGGAATCGGAAGTTGATGATCAAGGTTGACGTTTGGTGTTGGTCGGAATATCACAAGCTCGGATGAGCAAGAAAAGATTCAGATGGTCAGAGTAAACTGGTATTGTCTTTAGCGTCACCTGAGATCGGTGTCATGTGTAAGAGGCTCTGCATACTAATTGCGTAATTTTGATTCGCCTTACAGCATCAGTGTGGCCGGTGGTATGGTGTGCAGACTTACTAACTAGTGCAGAAGGTCGTGGGAGCGTATCCACGGGAAGATTGTATAGGTGTGACATGTAGTCACTTGATTGATTGGAGAATTAAAACCAAGTGTGGAGATTTTTGGTACTATCGCTAATGTGAGAATTTATGCCTACAGGGAGCTCGATTTGTTTGGTTGTGGACAGTGGAAGTGCATTCCAGATTTGACGGTTGTTCTTATGTGTCCAACGAGGTCATTATGGATCCTTGAAAGGCTATTAGCCCAGTGCGGTACGATCAAAATCGGCTTGAGGTCTGTGGATGGATCTAAATGTGAATGTAGGCTCTATATTAGGCCGGATGTGTTCATTTCAGCATAGCATTGTCCATGGAAGGGTATTCGGACGTTGGATGTTATTTTGTCGTCAGCTATATCATGTAATGTTGTGTTGTGCCATGTGGGTTGTGAGGCAGTTTGATTATTTGCACTTGTGTTGAGATCCCATGGAAGTTGTGGTGCTGTGAGAGCAGGATGGCTCTTAAGATACAGGTCATTTATTGCACCTTAGTAGTTCTTGGGTTTCGTAGCGTGTGGCGCTATCCGTCTCCCTAGTATTTATATTATGCACTTCGCGTGCTTGTGGTTGATATTCCTGTATTTCGCAGGTTTGAGCATTTTAGCTCGGTAAGTAATTCCTTTATAGATTATTATGTGTGTATCGGGTGGCACGCCGTCACTACATTGTTTGGATCGGGTGGCACGCCGCCACGGGTATCATGGTTGGATCGGGTTGCACGTCGCAACAGTATTATGTGTGGATCGGGTTGCACGCCGTAGTAGTGTGATGTTGAGTACAGTCCTCTATATCTATTCTTGTGTATTATGTTCCTTGTTTTTTGAGGATGGTCATAACACCGTTGCGGTTATTTAATTAGTTATGTGGGTTAGGTAGTTCCTTGGTATCACATTCAACGAGACTTTTGGCAATATCTGAGGTGGCTTATTTCCTGAGCAACATGTACTGGGTGAAACGAGTTTATTGGACCTGGGATCAGTGCAATCAAATTAATATATAAGGCACATTTAAGAGTAAATATCGATATGTCGTCTAGGATGAGATAATGGTTCTTGTCAAGAGGAGAGACTCAATGAATTTTGACTCGACAGTTGGTTATGAATTCCTACACATCTCTTCCGTTGGGGCATTATTGCCAGAGTGGAACAGGAGTTATATGAGTCATGAGCTGTGTTGTGAGCATCATATTCATGAAATTTAGGCTATTGTTATCAGAGGATATTATTATGGTCATGTGAGCTATCAAGTGCATAGTGTTGATTCAGCAAAGGTATGCAATCATGTATTAGTGCATCATGAAGTGATTGATATGATTTTCATATGATGGAAACAGGCCTGGCAAAGAATTTCGGATGTTGGAATTGGCTCTAAGGCTAATTTGACTAAACAAAAGAGGATTCTTCAGATTTGCTCGAACAAATGTGCTCAACTAAGTTGTGGTGGCACGGGTAGGAGCATGAGGTGTTAAACGGTGATTTCGGACATCTCCAGAGCAGTTCTTAGCATATTCAAGGATGAACGTACGTTTAAGTGGGAGAGAATGTAACGAACCGACTGGTTGTTTTGAGCTCTAGCACGTCGTTCAGCGTTTTGGAGCCATGAGCAGCTTCACTTCAGGTATTATGACTTGTACTTGTGGTCGGAAGTGAATTTCGGAAGTTCGGAGTTTATTTGGAAAGAAAACTCTCAGTTTGAAAGCTTTAAGTTAGAAGAATTGACTAAGGTTGGATTTTTGAGTAAACGGCCTTGGAATCGGGATTTGAAGGTTTCAGCAGGTTCGTACAATGATTTTGGACTTGGGCGTATGTTCAGATCGGGTTTTGGATGGCCCGGGAGCGTTTCGACACCTATTCTAGTAGTTAGCATTTTGGAAGAATTTCATAAATTTGGGTTGAAGTGCATTTCAATTTTATTGATATCCGTTTGGGATTTCAAGTCTGGGAATAGCTCCGTATGGCGATTCTAGTATTGGAAGCGCGTTCGGAAGTAGATTCGGAAGCCCATAGGTCATTTTGGAGTCATTTGGCGAAAGTTAGAAATTTAAAGGTTTTGAGAAGTTTGACCGAGACTGGACTTTTTCATATCAGGGTCGGATTTCGATTCCAGAAGTTGGAGTAGGTGTCGCGCCCCCTTTTTCTCGCGAAATCGGGTTTTGACATTTCTGGGACAACTCCTTTCCGTGAGGGTAGGGAATTGGATTTGAAAGAGTCGCCACCTAACAAATTTAAGGTGCGTTAGGGCACCTAAAGCAATTAACTCATATAACTAGTCTACATCACCAGAGATCGGGTAAGGGCTCGAAATTACCTTGAGGGAAAGGTTTTATGCACCCCTCGAGGTTCACAACGATGGGTCCCGGCCGAACTTAAATTAAGTGAATTAGTCTTAAAGGGGAAGGAAGACAATGTGGACAAATACAATATTCAGTTTATTTCAAATAGGAGTATAGGGGGTGGTCCTAAGTTTTTAGCCTGTAGGATCATCCCATGCAATGCTTTGCAACTCCCTCAAGTCGGGGTTTTACTCATAGCATTAGCGCATGGGCTATCATTTCCTTTACTACCCAATTACTATCTTCAAGTTGTTACTTAAGCGCACTAATTCATTCTAAACCGTACCCTATGCGTGCACTACTCGTACCTTACCTATAGTCCTGGAGGCATTAGGACCTCTATTTGGGATGGTTCTAGACCAATCTATGTTTCTTAAAAATATGAAATCTAGGCGACACACAAAAAGAAAATAGGACTTTCAAGTAAAGAGCAAGTATAGGCTCATATCAACCTCCACACATAAGCAACAAAAGCATGCATTTGAAAAAGAAAACTTATTAATTTAAGATCCTATAGGCAGGATATCTATGCGAGAAATTAGGGTTCAGAAACAGATTTGTTAAGGCGAGCATTAAGACCTATTTGTTTGCCTATTGATTTTATTCGGCATGGATCTAAGCACCTCAAGCAGAAATGCGTCACAGTTTTAAACCCATAATCATTAACAAGTTTTATGGGTCCGTTGCCTAAGTGTTTTACAAGAGCGCTTGAATTCAGAATAGGCTAACAGGATCCTATAGGCATGATTTCTACGAGTTTGACAATGACAGACTTATAGACATGATTTCTAAGTGTAGCACTGATTTTAAATCATAAAGACAGTTTTATATCTTTTAAATCCTACAGACGTGCTTTCTAATTGCTGAATTGGTTTAAACCCCTATAGGCACGATTTCTAAGTTTTAGAACTGATTTCACCCTATAGGCATGATATCTATTAGTTTTAAATCCTATAAGCATGATTTCTAGGTTTGAAGTCATTTTTTATTCCTATAGGCATAATATCTATTAATTTTATATCCTATAAGCATTTCTAGGTTTGAAACCAATTTTTATTCCTATAGGCATGATATCTATTAATCGTATTTAGACAAAAATTAACATATTGCCACGAAGTATAATTGACTCAAACAGACAAGGTCCTATAGGCATGGTTACTAATGCACATTGAGTTAAAAATATGTGTAGATCCTATGAACAGGATTTCTAATGCAGAATCAAACGTGAAGTCCTATAAGCAGAATTTCTAGCATGCAAATGATCATTAAAAATCCTATAGGCAGGATCTCTACACACAGTGCAGTACCTACATAATTCAATCAGCATAGTTAAGTCCTAAAGGCAGGATTTCTAGCCAATTTCAACAAAGATATGAGAATAGACCCCCCAGCTTTTACTATTTAACCCTAAATTTGTTATTACAGAGATTATTACAACCCAAAATGAATGAATTACATAATAGTAATGATTACACTATAGGGAGCCTTCATAGGCCCAATCTAAACCTGGGAACCAGGCCTTCAAGCACAACAGCTTTGAAGTATAGCAGTGATCCATTCATAGCACATTAAATCCAGGCTTCCAGTGTGCCAAAGTTCCCAAAGGGCCTCAGAGACCCCGAGCAATGCTCATACCAGAACAACACATTCGGCATAGAGTTCATAAAATATGGGAAAACCAGCCCCAATGTGTCAGAGTTCAAAGGAGTCTCAAGGACCCTAAGCAGTGCTCACACTAGGGGTGGTGAGAACCTAAATGATTAAGAGTAGGAGTTTGGAAAATCAGTGCATAAGGGGTAAGGGGCAAGTTTTGAACTAGTTCAATTTTCAGAAGAGATAGTGTTCAGAATATAGAGTTGCAAACAGAACTGCTCCAAGAAACAAACAAGGTTCAAGTTCAGCATACAGTTCTAACATGATAAAGTTTGATTAAGATAGTTGTTTATACTAGAATTTGAAACAGTCATGGCTTAGTCACAGAAGCAATTAGGTAGAAGACATTTGAATTGAACATACAGGACAAATGAATCAAGCCCAAACATACTTTATTACATGCTCATAGTTCAGAACAGGTATAAAGCTGACCAACAAATCAAACCTTAAACTAATTTATGAGAGGTTTCCTGTTATTCTAAATGCCTTAGTCTTAAGTTAACAGGATTATCAAATTACTAGATAAAGGAAAGATTCATGCTAGGAATTGAAACAGGTTACTCAAAGAATGCATAGAGAAAGGTAATTGCAAAGGTTAGGGAATACGAGTTGAGAGGAAAGAAAGTAAATATGCAGTAACAGTTAAGTTCCAGAAAAATTTGGCCTTGTGTTTCAGACGGCCAAACAATAGCTACTTAGTAAAGAAATTAGAACAATAGCAAGAGAGAGCTTAAGTTTTAGTAATGAGAATAGGAGAGTTCGAGAGTTGTTCTAAAGGGGAAAGGGGAAAGGTTTAAATAATGCTAAATGAGGTAGACAAAAAAGGTAATGAATCAGTCCTACACAAATAAGGCATGAGAATAACTTCAAAATCAATTAGAATCGGCTTCAATCAATTAACAAGACATAATAGCATATAATCAGGCTAATACCACTTAATTTAGGGAAAGTATTATATGGAACCAATCAGTAGTCAAGTACTGGAGAAAAATAAGGTAAAGAAATAATTAGGATCAATTTGAAGTCTAGTTTAGGGGAAGATAGTACAGAGTTCAGTCAATTAACGAGTAATCAGGCAAGTACTACTCAGAATAAGGTAAGTATCATATAGAACCAATTATCAATCAACAAACAAGGTGAAGAAATAACGTCGAATGGTTTCACTCCTCTTTTCCCCTTCTATAAGGAACAAGGTAGGGTGAACAAAATAAAGAAAGTATCAGAACTATACGAGAAAAGAAAAAGTAAAAGTCTCAAGCCCTAGTTTTAGGTAAACCACAAAATCGGCTGAGAAATAAAGACAAAATAATCATATACTGTGTAGAATGAACATAGATAGGAGATTTATTCAAAAAGCAATAAAGAATCGGACTAGAGAAAGATCTGAAACCCTAATTTTAAGGTAAGACACTCAAATCAGCCAGAGTAAAAGGGAGTAACACAGATTCGTACCAAATAAACATACACAGGAGTTTATTAAAGGAAACTCATAGTTGAATTAGTTTTAATTTTAAGTAAAAGAAAAGGTTTGAAACCCTAGATTCAAGTCAATCACAGAATCGGTAAAAAATCAATAGATACATAAATAATAGAGAAAGTATAGACGAAGAAAATATTTTAAAAGACATAGTTTGAACCAAATTTGGTTCAAATCAAAGAGGATTTGAAACCCTAATTTGGGGTAAGTAAGAATCAAAGAAGATATGAACATGTTCGTTACTCACAAACACTCAGAGATGAATATAGATGGAATAGCCATAGAAAACAGAGAGTTGAACCTATTTAGTTCGATTTTGGCAAGATTTGCTTGCCATGTTAGGCAAGCAACTAAATAGGGTCATAGACGAGTAGCCAGTGGTGAGGAGAGACCAATAATGTAAGGGAATCCATGGTTGATTCCATATCTGGTTGGAATCGAAGGGGGAATTAGGGTTACGGTGCTAGGGTTTTGAGAGGAGGAGAGGTGAGAGATGAGAGAGTTTGAAGACGGCGGGGTGGGTGAAATGGATTAGGGTTAGGGGTTTGGGTGTAATTAAAATAAGGGGAAGGGATATGGACCGTTGATCTCAGAGATCAATGGTCATGATTAAAGGGGTTCTGGCTCGGGTAGCTAATTGGGTAAGGATAATTGGGTTAGGTTATTGGGCTGGGGGTAATGGATAGTGGTCTAGGTCCGAAAAATTGATTAAAAAGGGCTATATTTTAAATACCCAATTAAACTAATAAAATAATTTATGAAAATAATAGCAAATGATAAAATGCCACTTATCTATAAAAATGATTAAAAATAATTATTTAACATTATAAAAAATGCAAAATTTATTTTCTATATGGATAATATAATTATGCATATATATATGGGCTATTATTGCAAAATGTGTAATTCTAGCCTTAAAATGCAAATGTAATTATAAAAAATATAATTAAAATATTTAAGCATTATATGGGCATAAATAATAAATTTAGATGATTAAATCATCATAAAATTATATGATGGGATAGTTATTAGATATTTGTATAATAAAAAATGTAGAAATAAATTGATGTAAAGCCTTTAAAATTATAGAAAAATTATAAAAATACTCGTGCATGTTTATAAAAGCATACACTATTTTGAAAGTATTTATACACATTTAAAAATATATGAGAGAAAAATTGGGTATCAACAGTTGCCCTTATTTACCCGGGAAGAATGAAAGAGTTATCGGGTAAAGAAATGATGACCGATTTTGACCAATTGGGTGTTTAGAAAAATATAGACCGCACTCTGGTCTCTGAGCTTCCTACATATCCCTAATTTTATAGGAATTAGGCCATGTGTAGTTTTGGACCCAACGGTGAATGAAATCGATGGAATTGTTATAGGAATGACCATATGTTTTGGTTCTTTTAGGTAAGATAGTATCGGATGGGTTTATACGGAGTTATGAATGTGAATTGTAATGGATATATCGCAGGTTAGGTATTTGAACAATCGTAGAGTAAAGGTGGACAATTGATGAGAATCGGTTACATTTGAAATAACATCAATGCATAAATGGTATGAGTGCAAACCGGAGCGAATGTTGCTCTTGTTTGAAGAACGGTTACTTCCTGGATTACTTGCAAAATTTAAAACACAATGCATGCAAGTATATAGATTACCGCGAGAATTTACACATGATGCAAATTCTCTTTGGACCATGAAGGTTGTCTTTGGACAAAGAGGATGATGTCCTTAGACCATATCGTCCTGGGCAATGAAAATGGTACCTCTGAACCATGACGCCTTTGAATAATGTTGTGCAGTATTGAGAGATCCTTAGGCTATGACATGGTGTCTTCATGCTATAAGGATGATGCCTTCGGACTATGATGCCTTTGGACAAGTTGACTATATCAGCCCATGACATGCAGAGACATGATACCAAAGGTAGTAGCAAGCCAAAGCTTAGCCTTGTGTAGAGTTTGGGGGCAGAGCTTAGCCCCGAGAGAAGAAGATAATGCAAAGTTTAGAATAGAGCAACACTTATGCAGAGGGAGACAATGCTTAGTCTCATAAGAGAGAAGATAATGCTTAGCCTTATGCAAATATGGAGGCAGGGCTTAGCCTTGTGCAAGATTTGAGTCAGGGCTTTGTCTTATGCAAAGAGAAGGCAATGCTTAGCCTTATGCAAATATGGAGGTAGGGCTTAGCCTCATGCAAGATTTGAGACAGGGTTTAGTCTCATGTAAAGAAAAGGCAGTGCTTAGCCTTATGCAAATATGGAGGCAGGGCTTAGCCTCATGCAAGATTTGAGATAGGGCTTTCTCTGATGCAAAGAGAAGGCAGTGCTTAGCCTTATGCAAATAGGGAGGCAGGGCTTAGCCTCATGCAAGATTTGAGAGAGGGATTAGTCTCAATTGCTTAGGCTTATGTAAATAGGGAGGCAGGGCTTAGCCTCATGCAAGATTTGAGACAGGGCTTAATCTCATGCAAAGTGAAGGCAATGATTTGCCTTATGCAACAGACAAATAGCAAATAGGAGCAGAATATTTCTTAGCTGGCGGTTCGATTATTTATGAAGGTGATGATTTAAGGTGCACATACTTGTGGTTATTCCTTTTCCCTTCATTCAAAGTAAGATCATAAGTTTTGCGGGGAGGTTGGTTCGTGCCTTTGTCTGCTTGTTTCTTTTATTTGCTTTGAAGGCCTGTTCGAGTTGCCCTGGGTAACACCTGGTTGTCACAGAGATAATGTTTTCGAAAATGTGCATTTATTGATAAAATATAATCATTTTATAAAGCATAGTGGTATATAATATCAGGTAAATTAGGTGAACTAATGACTATGACACTTTTAGAGACAGTGAAGCTTCCTTGCATTAGAATTTTGAGGGTCTTCCTCAAAATTCTACCCCAATTACGTAACCAATTTCTGATTGTCTTGCATATGATGGCATCAGCTGGACTTCTTCCAGAATATTGAGGGTCCTTCTCAAAATTCTGCCCCAGTTTCTAGTTCTGGGGAAATAAAGATTTTATTAAGATGTGACAGAACCCACACGGCTGCCTACGTATCCCCTCTTAAACGGGAATCAGGTCAAGCGTAGTTCAGTTACATCAGAGGAAGAAATGAAAACAATCTAAACATAGTATCTCTTGACTACATCTGAATTGATAGGTTTTGGCCAAACTTCTCCGTCCATTTCTGCAAGTATGAGTGTTCTTCCTATTAGTACTATGTGAACCATGTAGGGACCTTGCCAATTGGGTGAAAATTTCCCTTTGGCTTCATCCTGATATGGGAAGATCTGCTTCAGCACCAGCTG
The DNA here is from genome assembly GCF_000715075.1 of Nicotiana tabacum. Taxonomy (NCBI): domain Eukaryota; kingdom Viridiplantae; phylum Streptophyta; class Magnoliopsida; order Solanales; family Solanaceae; genus Nicotiana; species Nicotiana tabacum. The sequence goes on from NC_134084.1 coordinate 88,267,519, forward strand.
CCCCAGTGCAAATTGTCTTGGTTTGACCCTTTTATTGAAAGTTCTGGACATTCTATTCTAATAAAGCTGATCATGACATACTGCATTCATTCTTTTTCCATCTATGAGGGCTAGTTCCTCATAGCGACTCCTTATCCATTCTGCATCACTGAGTTTGGCTTCTTGTATGATCCTTAAAGAAGGAATTTCTACCTTGACAGGAATGACAGCTTCGGTACCATAAACCAGTAAATAGGGAGTTTCCCTAGTTGATGTGCGGACTATGGTACGGTACCCCAATAGGGCAAATGGTAACTTCTCGGGCCTTTGTTTATGATTTTCAACCATCTTCCTTAGTATCTTTTTGATATTCTTATTGGCAGCTTCCATGACTCCGCTCATTTGAGGCTTGTATGTTGTAGAGTTTTTGTTTTTGATTTTCAAGGTTCACACATGGCTTTCATTAGATTACTGTTGATATTGGCGGCATAATTAGTGATGATGGACTCGAGAACCCTGAATCGACAAATAATACGATCCCTGACAAAATCTGTGATGACTTTCTTGGTTACAGCTTTGTAAGATGCAGCTTCAACCCATTTAGTGAAATAGTCAATGGCCACTAAAATGAACATGTTCCCTTTTGAAGCAGTGGGCTTGATCGAACAGATAACATCCATTCCCCAAGCAGCAAAAGGCCAAGGTGCACTTGTTGCATTGAGTTCATGTGGTGTTACCCTTATCATGTGTGCATGTATCTAGTATTGGTGGCATTTCTGGACGTACCAGATGAAATTTGTTTTCATGGTCATCCAAAAATATCCAGCTCTGAGTATCTTTTTGGCTAGAACAAAATCGTTCATGTGTGGTCAGTAGGTTTTGACATGTATCTCCTCGAGCAATCTGGAAGCCTCTTTTGCGTCAACACACCTTAACAATCCCAGATCATGAGTTCTTCTATATAGGGTTCCTCCGCTTTGGAAGAAGTGATTGGACAGCCTCCGTAGTGTGCGTTTCTGAGTATGGTTCGCCTATTCTGGGTATTCTTCTTTTTCTAAATATTCCTTGATGTCGTGGAACCATGGGTTTCCGTCCGTTTCTTCTTCAACATGAGCACAGTAAGATGGCTGACTATGGATCCTTATTGAATGGGATTGATGAAATTCTTATCTGGATGTTGTATCATGGATGACAAGGTAGCTAGCGCATCTGCAAATTCATTTTGAATTCTGGGCACATGTTTGAATTCTATTTTTGAACCTCTTCATCAATTCTTTCACATGATACAAGTATGGTAGTATCTTGGTGTTTTTCGTAGCCCATTCTCCTTGAACTTTATGTACCAGAAGATCTGAATCACCAATTACCAACTACTCTTGTATATTCATATCGATGGCCAAATTGAGCCCCATGATGCAAGCCTCATATTCTGCCATATTCTTGGTGCATGGAAACATAAGCATTGCGGATATTGGATAATGTTGACTTGTCTCTGATACCAAAACCTATCCAATACCCAATCCTTTGAAATTGGCAGCTTCATCGAAGAACATTCTCCAACCGTCATAGGCTGCAGGAATGTCTTCTCCTATGAATGACACTTCTTCATCAGGAAAATACGTTTTTAGTGGCTCGTATTCTCCTCCCACAGGATTTTCAGCAAGATGGTCTGCCAATTCTTGTCCTTTGGCTACCTTCTGAGTTACATAGATGATATCGAACTCATTTAACAATATCTGCCATTTATCTAGATTCCTGGTAGGCATGGGCTTCCGAAAGATGTACTTAGGGTCTATTCTGGATATGAGGTATGTGGTATAGGCACAGAAGTAATGCCTCAATTTTTGAGTTGTCCATATCAAAGCACAGCAAGTGTATTCTAGCAGAGAATACCGCGCTTCGAAAGGTGTGAACTTCTTACTCAAGTAATATATGGCTTGATCCTTTCTTCCTGTCTCGTCATGTTGTCCCAAAACACAGCCAAAAGCCCCATCTAGTATGGACAGATAGAGTAGAAAAGTTTTTCCAAGTTTTGGCGGGACTAGGACTGGTGGTGAGGACAGGTATTCCTTAATTTTGTCAAAAGCCCTTTGACAATCTTCGGTCCAACTGGTTTCAGCATCCTTTCTCAAAAATTTTGAAGATGGGTTTACATATTACTATGGACTATGCTATGAAGCGACTGATGTATTTGAGGCGCCCCAGGAATCTCATCACGTCCTTCTTGCTCTTTGGTGGTGGTAATTCTTGGATAGTTTTAAGTTTGAACGGGTCCAACTCGATTCCTCGGTAGCTGACAATGAATCCCAATAGTTTTTCTGCGGGAACCCCAAATGCACATTTTGCGGGGTTAATTTTAAATTGTATCTCCTTATCATGTCAAAGAACTTCATCAAGTCTGTTATGTGATCTGTGTCCCTCTTGGATTTGATGATGATGTAATCAACATACACATCTATTTCCTTGTGTATCATATCATGAAAAATGGTCGTCATAGCTCTCATGTAGATATCCCTAGCATTCTTTAGACCGAATAGTATCATTTTGTAGCGGTACACTCCCCATGGTGTAATGAAGGTTGTTTTCTTTGCGTCTTCTTCATCCATCTAAATCTAATGATAACCCGCAAAGCAATCTACAAAGGATTGGGGTTCATGCTTGGCGCAATTGTCGATCAGAATGTATATATTTGGTAGTGGGAAATTTTCCTTGGGACTTGCTCTATTTAAATCCCGATAGTCGACACATACCCTAACTTTCCCATCTTTCTTCGGAATCGGTACGATGTTGGCTAACCAAGTTGGTTACTCAACTACCCTGAGGACTTTGGCTTTGATCTACTTAGTGGCTTCTTCCTTGATTTTCAGTCTCATGTCTGGTTTGAATTTTTTTAGTTTCTGCTTCACAGGCGAACACATTAGATTAGTGGGCAACTTATGAGCTACTATGGATGTGCTCAGGCCCATCATGTCATCGTATGACCATGCAAAAATATCCTCATATTCTTTCAGGAAAAAAGTATATTCCTCTTTTTCTGACAGTGATAGGTGAATACTTATGCAGGTCTCCTTGACGGTTTCGGCATCTCCCAAATTGATTGCCTCGGTTTCGTCCAGGTTGGGCTTAGGTTTGTTCTCAAAATTCTCAACTTCTCTAATAACTTCCTCAGGTATTTCATCTTCCTCTTCTGAGTCACTATCCTTATGTTGCGTTATCTCATTACATGTCACAGTCAACAGTTCATCAGAAAAAGTAATAATAATGTTGTAGAAGAAAAATGTAAAAGATAATAATAAATACTAAATAACAATGCATTAATTAAATTTTGAAAATATCCAAAATAGGTATGGCTTTATGACTCAATAAAATATTTCGAAACAAAATGCGTCTTTAAAACAAAATACTTAAAATATCTTAAATGCCTAAAATGGATATTAAAACAGGTCGGGCTAATTGCCAAGCTATCCAGGAACTCGACGGGCCCGGGATGGTGCGGCAGTCTAATTCCTAAGAACAGCTCCCTTCTCCACGGTCTGAATAGTGAATCCTTCTTCCTCCTCCTCCTCAACTATCACATTGAAATCCATATTCTCATCTTCTAGAAATAGGCTCTTTAGCCCAGCCAAAGCTTCCTCCCCTGCAGATCCCCATATTTTGTCAGCCTGGTGAAAATTCTGAATCAGATGTGGCACTGGCTGCTTGATAGGGTAATAAGGATCATGCCATGGTGGCGACCAATCGTTATATTCTTGCCAGGTGTATGGATATCCTAGCCCAAAGGTTGTGCCATGACGTTTCAATCGTATTGGTTTGGTAATGCCCTGGAGTTTCTTCCCAAGCCCTTTGTCGGGTTCATACACAGACCATGCCAGTATGCTTTCTATTTTGTTACTCCACCACTTATATTTCTCAATTGAGTTGATATGCTCAAGCGGTGATAAGTTTCTCCACACAGCCTTCTTCTATTCTTGATAATCGGGACAGTTTAACTGGTGTAAATGGGGTTACTTCCATCTTCGTGAATGATTACCTCTTGATGGTTCCATTCGAACTTCATGACCTGGTGTAGTGTGGAAGCCACAGCCCCAGCGGCATGTATCCAAGTTCATCCCAATAGAAGATTGTATGTAGCAGATATGTCTAATACTTAGAACACAATATTGAACCAAGTCGGCCCCATCTGCAGATAAAGGTTAATTTCCTTAATTGTGTCCCTTTGAGACCCATCAAATGCCTTCACGTTCATGCTCCTTGCTCGTATCTCATGGAAATCTTTGCCCAACCTTTTCAGAGTAGTCAATGGACAAATGTTGAGGCTTGAATCCCCATCTATTAAGATTTTGCGATGCATTTGTCCTCAAACTGTACTGTGATATGCAATGCCCTGTAATGACTTAATTCATCATGTAGTAGTTCATCTTCGTGGAAGGTGATCTTGTGACTCTCCAGTACCTGCCCTACCATGTTGGCCATATCTCTACTAGTGATGTTGTTGGGTACATAAACTTCATTCAACACCTTTATCAGAGCATTCCTATGTGCCTCCGAATTTTTCAATAACGACGGGATGGATATCTGGGCGGTAGTCTTGTTCAAATGATCAACGATATAGTATTCTCTTGCATGTACTTTCCTCCAAAGATCGTCTGGACCAGCTTCAATAACGAGTTGTTTGATAGCAGCTTCCTTGCTTGTTCCTCCCAAATTTTCGGGTGTATAGATCCTTCTAGTTTTGGTCATCCCATGTGCGGCACCAGATTCTTCCATATTTGCTTTTCCCTTTATCCTAGCTTTGGCAACGTAATCCTAGGGTATGGCGTTAGACCTGGAAGGAGGTGTGGGTGCTACTGTCACAGTGAAGGGTGTGGATACTTCTACTTCAAATGGAACTGGTATAGTCGTAGGTGTTGTTACTTCAATTTCAAATGGGACTGATGCGGCTAATTCAACTTCGACCGGTGGTTGTATTTGAACCTCAATAGGAGTGAGTGTGACTGCAGGTTTAGGGTCATCACCTTCCCGAGTAAGCCCCCCTCAGGATCCCATTCTTCATCAGTTTCTATCACATTTACTCCCCCACCCATATGATCTGGGAGGGGATTGTTGCGGACATTTGGCACGGTTTCCTTCATTTGTATGACTTCGGTATCAATCAGGATTTGAATCTTTCCTTTCAGAGTGCAGCATTCATCAATAGTATGCCCCTTCATGTCGGAATGGTATGCACATGTTTTGCTTGGGTTTACCCACTGGAAGGAGTTTTCCATGGAAACAGCAGGAATGAGGGTGACATATCCAGCAGCCTTCATTCTTTCATATAGCTGGTCAATGGGTTCAGTAATAGGGGTGTATTGTCTGGGCGGCCTGCAATCAAAATTGGGTCTTGATTTTTGATTGTTTTGATGGGTTGGAGGTCAATGGTAATAAGCTGGCTGGGTTTTATAAGTGTGATAGGTGGTAGCGGGTTGAGAATATCTAGGAGGTGAAGGTTGATATGTGGGTAGAGGTATTTGGTATGTGAGTGGAGATTTTAGACCTTGGGCCACCATTACTGCCCCTACTTCTTTCTTCTTTAATATACCCCCGACTGCAATGTTTTGTTCGTGGCCTGCAATGCCTCGAAGTTGGTTACCATCCCACTCTTTATCCCTTCTTCAATCCTTTCCTCGAGTTTGATGATGTCGGAGAACTTGTGATTTTCGATTACCATTAACCTTTCATAGTATTGTGGATCCTGGGCCTTTGACAAAGAATTTGTTCATATGCTCTTCCTCTAATTCTAGCCTGACTTTTGCAGCTTCTGACCTCTATCGAGTAGCATACTCACGGAAAGTCTCTGTTTGTTTCTTCTTTAGATTCTATATATAGAAGACATTCGATGCATTCTCTGTGTTAAACCTGAATCGATCCATGAAGTCTGACGCTATGCTTCCCCAATTAACCCACTTCTTGGGATTCTGATTGATATACTATGATAGGGCATCTCCAGTGAGACTCCTCGTGAACATCTTCATGTGAATCCTTTCATCTTTCCCAACTCCCACAAACTTATCACGGTATGTTCTCAAATGTACCTTCGGGTCACCCGTTCCATCAAATATTTCAAACTTAGGAAGTTTGTAACCCTCCGGCAGTTCCACGTTTGGCTGAATGCACAGATCCTCATAATTCAGACCTTTAATTCCTTTGCCTCCTTCAACACCCTGGACTCGGCTCGTGAGCTTCTTTAGCTCTTCAACCATGTTCTTAATGAGTAGGTCTTTCTTGGTGTATTCTGGAGTGTATGAGGTTAATTGAGTAGAGTGAGGTAAGGTTTCCATGTATATGGGATTGTTTTGGTGGGTTCTAGGGGTTGAGTGTAGTGGTGATCATTAGTTGAGTTTTGCGGATCGAGGATAGGTTGCAGGATATTCTGAGGAGTATGGTAAGTGGTTTGTGGGTATGGAGTAAGAAGATGTTGGTGTTGAGAAGGAGTGGGTATTGGTGGAGGACTAGGATTTTGGGGAGGTTTTGCGTATGGATGGGAGCGGGAGGATTTTGTGGATGTTAGTTTGGTGTGTTTTGAGGAGGTGTTGGGTTTTGAGCATTTTGTTGGTTAACATCTGGGACGTTTAGGGTGAGGGAGAGGTTTGTCAAGTTGTAGACATGCTCAAGTTCTCCTAGCAACTCCAGTATTTTCTGTTCCTATCGTAGGACCAAATCATTCTGGGCCAGAGTACTCCGACCATCTGAAGTTTCAACACTCTCAACATTTTCTTTTCGGATACCACTCATATCATCCATCTTAGACTTTCCCTTGCTTTTTGGATTACTTGGAGGAGGAGGTGGTGGAGGGCCTCTAGATCTGGTGTGATATGTTGATGATGCCTGTATGTGCGAACCAACCTTAGGGGATGGGAATAATCAAAATAAAGAAAAACAAAAGGTACACAAGTCAGTAAGGATTCTGAAAAGTATTTGCGGGATTTAAACACATATTGCGAAAACGTAAATTCGCGTCCTAATTTGGGGAACCTCATTGTTCCCGAGGTAGGCCTAGCGACAATTAGATTTAGAGAGATTTAATGCTAATAAATGCCTCATTTCATTAACATAATAAATAAGCCAAACCTAAAAATGATGATAAATAAATGAGTTACTAATGGCATCTGCCTTTTTACATTCAAATTCCAAAATGACTCAAAACAGATAAACCTAATCTACTTGTTCCCGGAGGGACCTTCCCCATATTTGGCCTTCTTGGCTCCATCAATCAGATTCCCCTGGCCGTGCATGTCCAGCAGCAGGTATGCCCTTTTTGTGTTGATTTTGTATCCATTAGACCCTACTCCAAATACTCCAACCTTTTTGTTGATTTTGTATCCATTTCATTCCACTTCTTAATTGATTCCATGTTGAACTTGTGTTGTTCCAGATGCTTGGCTTCGGATTTAAGGACCCTCTTACGTAGCCTCTCATACTTCACTTGTGCTTCAGCAACTTCATCTATGACCATGTTTCCTTGACCAACCCTTGGCTCGAATATTCCTACTATGTTATCTTCTAACCATGATAGGTAGAAGTACACATGGCCGACATTATATCGATCTAGCTCGATGGTGTTCTGTTCCACGATAATCTTCAAGTTCCACATGTGCGGGCCTCACATTTGTATGGAATGGTGTCACCTTGAAAATTGGCTTTGTAGTGACTCATTTGGAGACTCGTAGTATGACTTGTTTTCTACCAGCTTGTCTCATAACCCTGATAAGAACATAGGGTGTATTCCCCTTAACCCAATCAATACCAAATATGGAACATCCCTGGATCTGATGATGAATTCATCGGTAGGGAACCACTCGAACATCCAATGCACCTGGTCCTCGGTCAAATTGTTGAAAACCTGTGCCCATTCTGTAGCATTCTCTGGTTGTGCAAATCTGTCTGGGATAAAGGTCATTCTTTTAGGATGGTGGAAAGCGATGTGGTCGTTCCATTCTCTCTATGGAAACTCTTGATGATATTGACCCCTCTGAAGATATTCTAACAATCAAATTTGTAGTAGCAAGTTACAACCCTCAAAGTGTTTTAACCCCTTCTTGCAACGATCCAGAGCCCGGTATATGTCTGCTACAATCATCGGGACAATAGTATAGGTTTGTCCCTTAATTCCCTCCATTAAAGTTTTGGTTACCATGGTCAACCTGGTGTGAATTTTGTCCCCTTGGCTTAGGAACACTATCATACCCAGAAAGCAGACGATGAATAGAAAAACCTGGCGATGAGTCCAACCTAGGGAAGTGATGGAGAAGTCATCATGAAAGATACGGTAAGATTTGTTGTGTTTGTATCGTTCATAGAGGAAGTCAAAAGGTATGTCGGACTTCTTCAAGCACTCCAAGTCCTCGTTCTCTCTCAAACCCATCATCTTCAGAAACCCCCTAGTATTGCGGTTTTCTGGTACTAGTAAACCGGGACTATCTTATGGTAATCCAGTGAATCCTCCGATTTCCTCCAAGAGAAGAGTCATTTATATGTCTTCAAAATGGAATACAGCTCTTTCTCCATCCCAGAACATGGTAGCAGCTTCGATCAGTATGTTGTTTGGTTGGATGTCCAATAAGGAAGGTAAATTTCCAAGAAATCTTTTTATGTGATTTTTGTCGCTTCGCAAAAGATTTTACCACCAGTAAAACAATAGTGGTGGTATATCGGACCATGGCGAACCTGGGTACTTCGTGCCTCATTTTCTACAAAATAAATAGAGTTAGACCCTTGCCCCCTCCGGATTCACCTACTTACAGATTAACGATTAGCATGTCAGCATTTATCTCTCCAAATAATGCACATATCGTGATTACGTCCATTGGAATTATGGAAATCCCGGTGGACTTTGGACAAGGCTTTCTTAGAGGGTTATTAAGTGGGCAGCATATTAACCTCGGCTAGGTTTGACCATGATGCATGTACAGTTATTTATCAGAGCAAAGTTTCTATAGAAGTCTAAATTGGTACCCTCAAGAGAACAATTTGAGGGGAAAGGCACGAAATCGTCAACTGCACCACTGATCGACTAGTTTTACCGCGAATAAGCCTTTCCGAATTTAAAGGGTGATTTTTGGAAGAGCACGGACACTCATCAAGTGTCGCTATGGTATTAGTACGCACGAGTGGAATATGATGTTGAGCATGGAGTTATGAAAAAAGAAAATAACACGTTGTCAATTATTTGGCATAATGAATAATGATAAAATGTGGTATTTAATAATTGTAAAGATATTTAAGAAAAAGAAAAACAAGGAGACAAGTCAGTTTCCATAGTAAAAGTGATAAAGCAGGGGAAGGAAATCATAAATAAATTCACGTAGAATGGGCAGGAGTGTGCAAGTATTAACAGAATAATAAAGACATGCTTAAAGACTAATTCATAGATAAGCTCATTATGGTAAGAGCCTAAAGATCTCCCCAGCAGAGTCGTCATGCTATCGTGCCCCCTTTATCTCACAAAATCGGGTTTCGACATTTCTGGGACAACTCCTTTCTGTGAGGGTAGGGAATTAGATTTGAAAGAGTCGCCACCTAATAGATTTAAGGTGCGTTAGGGAACCTAGATCAATTAACTCATATAACCAATCTACATCACCATAGATCGAGTAAGGGCTCAAAATTACCTTGAGGGGAAGGTGTTAGGTACCCTTCGAGGTCCACAACGGTGGGTCCCGACCGAACTTAAATTAAGCAAATTAGTCTTAAAGGGGAAGGAAGAAAATTTGGAAAAATACAATATTTAGTTTATTTCAAATAGGAGTATAGCGGGTGGTCCTAAGTTTTTAACCTATAGGATCATTCCATGCAATGGTTTGTATCTCCCTCAAGTCGGGATTTTACTCATAGCATTAACGTATGGGCTATCATTTCCTTTAATACCCAATTACTATCTTCAAGTTGTTACATAAGCGTACTAATTGATTCTAAGCCATACCATATGTGTGCACTACCCATCCCATACCTATAGTCCTGGAGGTATTAGGACCTCTATTTGGGATGGTTCTAGACCAATCTATGTTTCTTAACAATGTGAAATCTAGGTGAAACACAAAAAGCAAATAGGACTCTCAAGTAAAAATCAAGTATAGGGTCATATCAACCTCCACACATAAGCAACAAAACCACGCATTTGAACCATCAAACTTATTACTTTAAGATCCTATAGGCAGGATATCTATGCGAAAAAATAGGGTCCCGAAACAGATTTGTTAAGGCGAGCATGAAGATATATTTGTTTGCCTACTGATTTTATTCATGGATCTGGGCACCTCAAGCAGAAATGTGTCAAAATTTTAAACCCAAAATCATTAACAAGTTCTATGCGTCTGTTGCCTAAGTGTTTTACAATAGCACTTGAATTCAGAATAGGCTAACAGGATCCTATAGGCATAATTTCTACGAGTTTGACAATGACAGGCATATAGGCATGATTTCTAAGTGTAGCACTGATTTCAAATCATAAAGACAGTTTTATATCTTTTAAATCCTATAGATATGCTTTCTAATTGTTGAATTGGTTTAAACCCCTCTAGGCAGGATTTCTAAGTTTCAGAACTGATTTCACTCTATAGGCATGATATCTATTAGTTTTAAATCCTATAAGCATGATTTCTAGGTTTGAAACTGATTTTTATTCTTATAGGCATGATATCTATTAATTTTAAATCCTATAAGCATGATTTCTAGGGTTGAACCCGATTTTTATTCCTATAGGCATGATATCTATTAATCGTATTTGGACAGAAATTAACAGATTGCCAATTTTCAAAAGAGATAGAGTTCAGAATACAAAGTTGCAGGCAAAACTGCTCCAAGAAACAAACAAGGTTCAGGTTCAGTATACAGTTCTAACATGATGAAGTCTGATTAAGATAAGTGCTTATACTGGAATTGAAAACAGTCATGGCTTAGTCACAGAAGCAATTCGGTAGAAGACATTTGAATTGAACATACAGGACAGATGAATCCAGGACAAACATACTTGATTACATGCTCATAGTTCAGAACAGGTATAAAGCTGACAAACCAATAAAACCTTAAACTAATTTATGAGATGATTCCTATTATTCTAAATGCCTTAGTCTTAAGTTAACAGGATTATCAAATTACTAGATAAAGGAAAGATTCATGCTAGGAATTGAAACAGGTTACTCAAACAATGCATAGAGAAAGGTAATTGCAAAGTTTAGGGCATACCAGTTGAGAGGAAAAAACGTAAAGATGCAGTAACAGTTAAGTTCCAGAATAATTTGGCCTTAACTTTCAGCCAGCCAAACAATAGCCACTTAGTGCCGAAATTAGAACAATAGCAAGAGAGAGAGAGAGAGAGAACTTAAATTTTAGTAGTGAGAATAGGAGAGTTCGAGAGTTGTTCTAAAGGGGAAAGGGGAAGGGTTTAAATAATGCTAAATAAGGTAGACAAATAAGGTAATGAATCAGTCCTACACAAATAAGTTATAAGAATAACTTCAAAATCAGTTAGAGTCGGCTTCAATCAATTAACAGGACAAAATAGTATAAAATCAGGCTAGTACCACTTAATTTAGGGAAAGCCTTATATGAAATTAATCAGTAGTCAAGTACTAGATCAAAATAAGGTAAAGAAATAATTTCAGGATCAATTTGAAGTCTAGTTTAGGGGTAGATAGTACAGAGTTCAATCAATTAACGAGTAATCAGGCAAGTACTACTCAGAATAAGGTAAATATCCTATAGAACCAATTATCAATCAGCAAACAAGGCGATGAAATAAAGGAACAAGGTAGGGTGAACAAAATAAGGAAAGTATTAGTACTATACAAGAAAGGAAAGAGTAAAAGTCTCAAGCCCTAGCTTTAGGTAAACCACAAAATCGGTAGAGAAACAAGGGCAAAATAATCATATACTGTGTAAAATGAACATAGACATGAGATTTATTCAAAAAGCAATAAAGAATCGGACTAGAGAAAGATCTGAACCCCTAATTTTAAGGTAAGACATTCAAATCAGCCAGAATAAAAGAGAATAACATACACAGGAGTTTATTAAATGAAACTCATAGTCGAATCAGTTTTAATTCAAGTAAAAGAAAAGGTTTGAAACCCTAGATTCAAGTAAATCACAGAATCAGTAAACAATCAACAGATCCATAAATAATAGAGCAAATATAGACGAACAAAATGTTTTAAAAGATAGAGTTTGAACCAAATTTGGTTCAAATCAAAGAGGATTTGAAATCCTAATTTGGGGTAAGTAAGAATCAAAGAAGATATGAACATGTTCCTTACTCACAAAGACTCAGATATGAATATAGACGAAATAGCCACAGAAATCAGAGAGTTGAACCGATTTAGTTTGATTTTGGAAAGATTTGCTTGGCATGTTAGGAAAGCAACTAAATAGGGTCATAGACGAGTAGCCAGTGGTGAGGAGAGACCAATCAGGTAAGGGAATCCATGGTTGATTCCATATCTGGTTGGAATCGAAGGGGAAATTAGGGTTATGACGCTAGGGTTTTGAGAGGAGGAGAGGTCAGAGACGAGAGAGTTTGAAGACGGTGGGGTGGGTGAATGGATTAGGGTTAGGGGTTTGGGTGTAATAAAAATAAGGGGAAGGGATATGGACCGTTGATCTCAGAGATCAACGGTCACGATTAAAGGGGTTTTGGGTCGGGTAGCTAATTGGGTAAGGATAATTGGGCTGGGGATAATGGATAGTGAGCTAGGTCTGAAAAATTGATTAAAAAGGGCTATGTTTTAAATACCCAATTAAACTAATAAAATAATTTATGAAAATAATTAGCAAATGATAAAATTCCAATTATATATGAAAATGATTAAAAAATAATTATTTAACATTATAAAAAATGTAAAAGTCATTTTCTGTATGGATCATATGATTATGCATATATATGGGCTATTATTGCAAAATATACAATTCTAGCCTTAAAAATGTAAATGTAATTATACAAAATACAATTAAAATATTTAAGTACTATATGGGCATAAATGATAAATTTATATGATTAAATAATCACAAAAATGATATGAGAGATAATTATTGGATATTTATATAATTAAAAAATGCAGAAATAAATTGATTTAAAACCTTTAAAATTATAGAAAATTTATAAAAATAGTTGTGCATGTTTGTAAATGCGTATACACTATTTTGAAAGTATGTATACATATTTAAAAATATATGAGAGAAAAATTAGGTATCAACAGTAGGTTTGTAATGTCGAATGTGACTTGTGTACAAAATTTGAGGTCAATCGAATGTGATTTGATAGGTTTCGGCATCAAATATAGAAGTTTGAAGTTATAAATTTCATTAAGCTTGAAATGGATTGCGATTGTGATTTCGATATTGTTTGATGTCATTTGAAGGCTCGACTAAGTTCGTAATGTGTTTTGTAACGTGTTGGTATAATTGGTTGAGTCCCCTAGGGCCTCGGGTGGATTCCGGATGGTTACTAGGATGAATTTGGCCTTACGAAGAGGCTGAGGCTGATGTCATCTGGTGTAGCCGCACCTGCGAGGTTTTGGCCTCAGGTCCGGAGGGCGCAGAAGTGGTTGTTGGTCCGCTGGTGCGAAAGTCGACTGGGCAGTGAGGTTTCTTTAAAGACGAGACTTGGCCAATTTTCTTCCATTTTTCACTTGGTGGAGGCGATTTTGGAGCTCCATCTTCTTCATCAATGTCAAGATAAGTGATTCCCAGTTATTGCAAGTTAAATACTTGGATTATATCAAGATTTGTACATGGAAAATCATGAGAAATTAATGAAAATTTGGGGTTTTGAAGAAAAACCTAAAAATTTGATATCTTTGGATTTTGACCACAAAATTGGACATAGAATTTGGAGTAAGTTATATATTTGAGTTCGTGGTGTTATGGATAAAGTTTATCTTCGAAATTTTTCGGAATCTGTGCACGTGGGCCTGAGGGTGATATTATTGACTTTTCAAGCGGAGTTGGGAATTGTAGTAAATAGGATTATAATGAGTATTTGAGTATATATATTTATGGGTTTGCACAATTATTGACTAGTTTGGAGCGTTGGGCATCGGTTTGAGTCGTTGGAAGGGCTTGGGAGCCGATTTTGGAGTTCCGGAGCGAGGTAAGTCTCCACTCTAACCTTGTAAGAGGGAATTAACCCCTTAGGTAAACTAAATTAATATGTGCTTCTATTTGTGGGGGCTACGTACACACGAGGTGACGAGACTCTGTACGTAGCTACTAGCTATGCCTATGTCCGGGTAGTTTTAGGCTTACATCATGCCTGGTTGATATTGCTATTTGATTTATGGTTATTGTTTGTTTTGAGAAGAAGCAAGATTGAGGCTGAGTAATAATTGTCTTGAAAAGAATTGAAATTGAGGAATTTAAGATTTAAAAGTTTTCATTTGAACTTCGTATTTTCGAAAAGAATTAAGGAATATTATAATAACTTAATAAATCTATGTGTAACCGCGTCGCAATTATATTCTGCGAGCGGGGTAAATTTCCACTACTCTCATGGGAACGGGTCGTTCACCTCGGCAAGTTAAATAGATGCATCTATGGTTAGTGTCGTTCGACCCCCAGCAGTGCACAATTTATATTTATATGTTGGTTCGTGTCATTCGACCCTTGGCAGTACACAATTTATATTTATATGTTGAATCTGGTCGTATGACCTCGACATGATTTGCACATGATTGAACTAATTGATTCGGAATCTATCATAAATGATATTGTCTCTTTGGCCTGAGATAACTTGTTAAATGATGGGAAATAAATCTGGAGATTACTTAATTATAAAAAAAAAATTGCTTACTTACTTCGAAATATTGAGCTTACAACCATTTTATATAACTCATCTTTAAATCATATTATTGGTATTTATTTATAGCCGATAGTAAGTGTCGGAGTCGATCCCTTGTTACTACTTCTTCGAGCTTAGACGGGATACTTACTGGATACGTATTGTTTTGGTACTCATACTACATTTGTTGTATATTTTGTTGTACAGGCACATATACCTTTAGGGGCCTTGTGGGCGTAGTGGCGAGGTTGACACGGGGACTTAGGTGAGCTGCATCTCATGTTATGATCCGCAGTCAGCAAAGTCTCCTTCAGAGTATTATATTTTTCTCTTCTGTCCAATGTTGTATTCCAGAAAGATGATGTATTTTATTATATTCTTCCTAATTGATGCTCATGCACTTATGACATCGGGTTTTGGGATGATTATGGGTTATTCAATATTGAGATTTGTGAAAATATTATTACTTACTCTAGAATTTTCATCATCTACTATTAAATTGAAGGAAACCTATGATTTTAAAAAGACTAAAAAGAGAACCAAATTAATCACTTATTGTTGGCTAGCCTGACAGCAGTGCCCGACGCCATCACGACCTTAAATAGGTTTTGGGTTGTGACAGGGTCGTACGACCTCGACAAATATTGCGTGAAATAAATCTTTGGAACTAATTAAAATTTAATATTGCTTCATTGGCTTGAGATATAAATTGTTCAATGATGAAAACAAACTTGGGATTTATTATTAGTGAGAGGATTGTCTATTATTTTCATGTGATTTAGCTTTCAACTATATTTATGTAATCCATGTTTAGTTATATTTTTTGACATTTCATTGTTGGCCCATAGTAAGTGTCAAAGTCGATCCCTCATCACTACTTCTTCGAGGTTATACTTGATACTTAATGGGTACATATTGTTTATGTACTCACGCTACACTTCTGCACTAAATGTGCAGGATCTGAGGCAGGTGTATCTGGATATCAGTCCGTCGCGCATCCCTGATTCCCGAGTCTTCGCGGTGAGTTTCCCTTTTGAGTCGTTCTGCAGCAGCCAGAGTCTTTTTTTGCTTGTATTTTCTGTCTATTTCACCTCAAACAGTAGGCTAGTATTTTTTTGTATATTCTACTAGTTGCTCATACACTTGTGACACCAGGTCTTGGCGCACACTAGTAGACTTATGGTTTTAGTTAGATCCTATGGTTATGATTGCACTCAGCTGCTTTCGCTTTATTTATTTTAAACCTGTTATTTCTTAAATCTTTTGAATTAAAGGAAGTTTAAATTATTTGAAAATATATTAAAAAGGGAAATCACGAGGTTAGTTCACTATTGGCTTGCCTAGCGACGGCGTTGGAGAACTAGGTTCACGTAGGTCTCACAAGTTATGAGCAAGCCTAATAGAGTCTTGCGGATCTATGGGGAAACTAATTTTTCTTCATCTCCTATCGTGTAGTTGATGTTATACTAAGTGTCTTTCTCTTATTCTCTCACAGATGGTGAGAACGCGCGCAATAGATGTTCCAAACCCAGGAAGAGTTGCTCCCCCTGTTGCTAGAGGCAGAGGCAGAGGCTGGGGGAAGGCACCAGCCCGAGGTAGGGGACGAGGACGTCCCACAATTCCCCCTTTGTACCACCAGCGGATCCAGTGGAGGATCCCATTATTGAGAAGCAGGGCGAGGTGCCCGCAGCAGAGCCAGACCCGATAGATTTCATGTCAGCACCAGGTTTTCAAAAGATTATGGGCCGTATGCTACAATTCATGGATACTATGACCTAGGCTGGTTTATTTCCAGCAGACCTAGCCACATCTCAGGCGGGAGGGGGAGCACAGACCCCTACTACTTAGGCTCTTGGACACGCAGCTGCAGTGTATCAAACCTAGGGTACACTACCTACGGGTGGGGCCCATCCAGTAACAGCAGCCGTACCTGTGCCCAGACTAGTTGCGGCCGGCGAGCCGCAGCAGCTATTTGATAGATGGACTAGGCTACACACTCCTGTCTACGGGGGTGAACAATATAAGGATCCTCAGAACTCATTGATCGGTGCAGCGACAGACTACACAACATGAGGATTTTAGATTCTCATGGGGTGGATTTCACTACTTTCTAGATGGAGGGTAGGGCCCATAGATGGTGGCAGACTCATCTTCTCGGCAAACCTACAAGTTCTCCTCACATGACTTGGGATCAGCTTACACGTAGGTGGTATGGAGGTTTGTTGCTGGGTTGTACTCAGTTATTCAAGCCACTATGGATCGGGAGGTTGAGATGGGGATTTCTTATCATCTAGTATAGGTAGCTCAAAGGATTGAGGGTTACCATCAAAGAGGTATAGAAAAGATGTAGCGGACAAGCGGGTCCCTTATTCTGGAGAGTTTAGAGGTTCCCCGGCTGGGGGAAGAGGTTAGTTTGGGAGGGGTCAGCCTAGTAGGCCCACATATCCAGCACCACCACCTCCTTGGGGTGCTCCAGTGCGACCCTATTTCAGTGCCATACCAGAGAGTTCTTACCGTCCACCAGCGATTCAGGGTTCTTCTAGTGAGTACTCATGCCATCAGGGTTCTTCCAGCACCCATTTTAGTGCCATGCCATGGAGTTATTACCGCCCACCAGCCATTCAGGGTTCTTCCAGTGGGTACTCAGGCCATCAGGGTCAGACTTCAGGCCAACAGATCACCGTACCGAGAGGTTGTTTCGAGTGCGGAAATTTCAGTCATGTGTAGAGATTCTGCCACAAGCTTCGGGGCAAGGCAGTCCAGCAAGGTTAGCAGCCCATGATTACAGCACCAGTTGACCCGCCTCCTATAGGTGAAGGATAGGCGGGTAGGGGCCGTCCTAAAAGTGGAGGCCAAGTAGGTGGAGGCCAGCCAGCTATAGTCCAGACAGGTAGGGGCCAGCCAGTCGGTGCCCCAACTAGGTTCTATCCTTTTCCGTCCAAACCAGATGTAGTAGCCTCAGATGCCGTGATCATATGTATTATTTCTGTCTGCAATAAGGATGCTTCGGTATTGTTTGATCCAGGGTCTACCTATTCATATGTGTCATCTCTATTTGCTCATTTCCTGGATATTCCTCGTAAGTCCTTGGGCACTCTGGTTTATGTGTCCACTCTTGTGGGTGATTCTGTTATTGTTGATCAGATCTATCGGTTCTACGTGGTTACATTCTGTGGTTACAAGACTAGAGTGGACCTTCTGTTGCTTGATATGACTGACTTTGAGGTCATCGCATAGACTGGTTATCCTTATATCATGCCATCCATGATTATCATGCCAAGATTGTTACTTTAGCGATGCCAGAGTTGTCGAGATTAGAGTGGAAGGGTTCATCTGTTAGTATATCTAGTCGGGTCATCTTTTGAAGGCTCGACATATGGTCGAGAAGGGTTGTTTGGCTTATCTATCCTATGTTCGGGATACTACTACAGAGACTCCGGCGATCGATTCAGTACCAGAGTCCGGGAGTTCTCTGATGTATTTCCTTCTGACCTTCCAGGCATGCCACCAGACCGTGATATCGATTTCTGTATTGACTTGGCTCCAGGTACCCAGACTATATATATCCCACCGTATTTTATGGCTCTGAAAGAGTTGAAGGAGTTGAAGGAACATCTTGAGGAGTTGCTAGCAAAGGGGTTCATTAGACCAAGTGTATCACCTTGAGGTGCACAAGTGTTATTTGTGAAGAAGAAATATGGGACTATGCGGATGTGCATTAAATACCGCCAATTGAACAAAGTTACCATTAAGAACAAGTACTCATTGCCGTGTATTGATGATTTTTTTTACCAGTTGCAGGGTGCTAGGTTGTTCTCTAGATCGACTTGAGATTGGGGTACCATCATTTGAAGATTCGGGACTTGGATGTTCCGAATACTACTTTCCGTACTAGATATGGCCATTATGAGTTTCTAGTGATGTCATTCGTCTTGACTAATGCCCCAATGACATTTATGGATTTGATGAACAGGGTGTTTAGTCCATATATTGATTCCTTTGTCATTGCCTTCATTGATGACATTTTGATCTACTCGCGCAACATAGAGGAGCACGAGTAGCACTTTAGAGTGGTACTTCAGACATTGCGGGACTAGAAGCTATATACTAAGTTCTCCAAGTGTGATTTTTGGCTAGATTCTGTAGCATTCCTGGGGCATGTTGTATCAGGCGAGGGTATTAAGGTGGCTCCCAAGAATATTGAGGTAGTTCAGAGTTGGCCTCGTCCCACTTCGGCAAATAAGATCAGAAGTTTATTGGGGTTAACAAGTTATTATCGCCGATTCATGGAGGGCTTCTCATCTATTGCAGCTCCTCTGACTAGATTGACTCAGAAGGGTGCTCCATTCCGTTGGTCCGATGATTGCAAGGCGAGCTTTCAGAAGCTCATGACAGCTTTAACTACAGTACTAGTTCTAGTGTTTCCTTCTGGTTCGGGGATGTATAATGTGTATTGAAACTCTTCACGCGTCAGTTTGGGTTATGTATTAATGCAAGAGGGGCAAGTTATTGCATATGCTTCACGTTAGGTGTAGATCTATGAGAAGAATTTCCTTGTGCACGATTTGGAGTTGGCCGCGATTGTTCATGCTCTTAATATCTGAAGGCATTATCTTTATGGGGTGTCCTGTGAGGTTTACACCGATCGTTGCAGCTTGCAGCATTTGTTCAAGCAAAGGGATCTCAATTTGAGGTAGCGCAGATGGCTTGAGTTATTGAAGGATTATGACATCACCATTCTTTACCATCCGGGCAAGGCTTAATGTAGTTGTAGATGCCTTGAGCAGAAAGGCAAAGAGTACGGGTAGTTTGGCATTCATTTCAGTAGAGGAGAGACCACTAGCTTTGGACATTCAGTCCCATGCTAACAGACTTATTAAGTTGGATATTTCAGAGCACAACCGAGATCTTGCATGCGTTATTACCTAGTCTTCACTATTGGAGCAGATCAAGGCTCAACAGTTTGTTGATCCGCATTTGATGGTTCTTAGAGAGACGGTACTACAGGGTGGTCCCAATAAGGTTTCTATCGGTGATGATGGTGTTCTACGACTCCAGGGTTGTCTATCTATTCCTAATATCGATGGCTTGAGGGAGAGGATTCTAGAGAAGGCACACAGTTCTCGGTATTCCATTAATCCAGGAGCTACGAAGATGTATCGCGACCTAAGACAACATTATTAGTGGCAGCGGATGAAGAAAGACATAGTTGAGTACGTATCTAGATACCTAAATTGCTAGCAGGTTAAGTATGAGCACCAAAGGCCAGGTGGCCTACTCCAGTAGATGAATATAATGAAGTGGAAATGGGAGCGCATTACTATGGACTTCGTTGTTGGGTTCCCGCAGACCTTGCGGAAGTTTGATGCAGTTTGGGTCATTATCGATAGGTTGACCAAGTCGGCACACTTCATTCTAGTTGTGACTGCATATACTTCAGAGAGGTTGGTCTAGATTTATATTCAGGAGATAGTTAGGTTGCATGGTGTGTCTGTTTCCATCATATCAGATAGAGGCCCTCAGTTTACTTCGCATTTTTGGAGAGCAGTACAGAGTGAGTTGGGGACCCGTATAGAGCTCAGCACCGCATTTCATCCACAAACCGACGGTCAATCGGAGCGTACAGTTCAGATCTTGTAGGACATGCTCAGAGCATGTGTGATTGACTTTGGAGGACAATGTGATCGATTCTTACCTTTGGTCGAGTTTGCTTACAACAACAGTTATCAGTCCAGCATCGAGATGGCTCCATTTGAGGCTTTATATGGTCGGCAATGTCATTCTCCCATCGGGTGGTTTGAGCCTAGTGAGGCTAAGTTATATGGTACTGATTTGGTGAAGGATGCCTTGGAAAAGGTAAAGTTGATTCAGGAGCGACTTCGCACAGCACAGTCCAGATAGAAGAGTTAAGCGGATCAGAAGGCACGTGATTTATCATTTATGGTGGGCGAGAAGGTTCTCTTGAAAGTCTCGCCGATGAAGGGGATCATGAGGTTTGGGAAGAAGGGCAAGTTGAGCCCAAGGTTTATAGGACCATTTGAGGTGTTGAGACGAGTTGGGGAGCTTGCTTATGAGCTTGCTTTACCTCCCAGTCTATCGAGTCCGGTTTTCCACGTGTCTATGCTCTGGAGGTACCATGCCGACTTGTCACATGTGTTAGACTTCAGCACTATTCAGTTAGATGAGAGCTTGGGTAATGAAGAGAAGCCAGTTGCCATTGTTGATAGGTAGGTTTGCTAGTTGAGATCCATGGGAATTTTCATGGTAAAGGTTCAGTGGAGGGGCCAACCAGTCAAGGAGGCGACCTGAGAGTCCAAGGAGGACATGCGGAGCAGATATCCACAATTATTCAGCACTCCAGGTATGATTCTAAACCCATTCGAGTATGAACGTTTGTTTAAGAGGTGGAGAATGTAATGATCTGACCGATTGTTTTGCTTTCTAGAACCATTTTCCCTTAATAATACTTCTCGTATATGCTTTTACTACTTTATAACTTTTAGGGATGGTTAGTTCGGGATTTGAAAGGGTTCGGGTTGAAATCAGAATACTTGGTTCCTTAAGATTGGCTAAAAAGACTAAGTTTGACTTCGGTCAACATTTTGAGCAAACGACCTCGGAATCAGGATTTGACAGTTCCAATAGGTTTGTATGATGATTTTGGACTTAGGCATATGATCGTATTGGGTTTTGTATGACCCAGGAGCATTTTGGGGCCTAATAGTGAAAGTTGATTCTTTGAAGGTTTTTGAACTTCTTTAAATTTGGTTTGAAGTAGGTTTTGATGATGTTGAGGTTCGACTGGAATTCCGAGATCGAAAAAAGTTCCATAATTTCATTTAAGACTTGCATGCAAAATTTGGTGTCCTTCCGAGTAGTCTAAGTATGATTCGGCGCGTTTGGAGCGATTTGGAAACTTGAAGTTCATATTTTGATTCAATCTTGTTTTGGGGTGTGATTCTTGGTTCTGTTATTGTTTTACACGTTTTGAGAGTTCAAGTAGGTCCCTATTATGTTTATAGACTTGTTGGTGTAGTTGGACGGGATCTCGAGAGGCTCGGGTGTGTTTCGGACCACCCGTAGCTAAATTTAGGAAACCAGATTTTCTAGTTCTGATTTCCTTCTTCGCGAACGCGGGAGGGCCATCGCATTCGCGAAGAAGGATTTGGGGCAGTGGGCAATTAGCCTTCACGTTCACGATCAGTCTCTCGCGTTCGCGAAGCCAGGTGATACTAAGCCTATGCATTCGCGAAGACCCTCTCGCGTTCGCGTAGGGGAAAGGGGTTGGGGAGGGTCAGTACACTTTGCCCTTCGCGTTCACATGGTTGATGTCGCGTTCGCGATGCCCATGCAGCTTAGGCCTTCGCGAACGCGAGGCTTCTTCCGCGTTCACGAAGAAAGGGGTTTCAGTTGGGCAGAACCTTGTTTTAAATACGGGACTCAAACTTTTTTCTCTCATTTTTCACACACGTGGGCGATTTCGGAGCTTTAAAAGGAGGGATTTCAACCTAGCTATTGAGGGTAAGTAATTTTTACCTAATGTGAGTTTAATACATAGATTATGGGTAGATTTTAACATGTAAATTTGTGAAATTTATGGGTTAGATGAAAAACCTAGGTTTTTAATAAAAGTGGGATTTAACCACGAAATTGGGTATGGAATGTAGTGAAAATCATATATTTGAGTTCGTGAGGTGATGGGTAACCACTTTCTTCAAAAATTTGCGTAATCCGAGCACGTGGGCCCAGGAGTTAATTTTAGAAATCTTACATTTAGGGTTGGGTAATCACTTTAATAGTTGGAATATGAACTTTTGAACATGTATTGATTAGTTTGTATACCATTTGATTAGTTTTGGATTGTTCGGCACCGAATTGAGGGTTTGAGCAAAATCTTAGTGAGAGGATTGTCTAGTATTTTCTTGTGATTTAGCTTTCATCTATATTTATGTAATCCATGTTTAGTTATAATTTTTGACATTTCATTGTTAGCCCATAGTAAGTGTCAAAGTTGACCCCTCGTCACTACTTCTTCGAGGTTAGACTAGATACTTACTGGGTACATGTTGTTTATGTACTCACGCTACACTTCTGCACTAAATGTGAAGGATCTAAGGCAGGTGCATCTAGATATCAGTCTGACGCGCATCCCTGATTCCCGAGACTTTGCGGTGAGCTGCCTTTCTGAGCCGTTCTGCAGCAGCCGGAGTCTTTATTTTGCTTGTATTTTTTGTCTATTTCACCTCAGACAGTAGACTAGTATTCCTTTGTATATTCTACTAGTTGCTCATACACTTGTGACACCAGGTCTTGGCACACACTAGTAGACTTGTGGTTTTGGTTTGATCCTATGGTTATAATTACACTCAGCTGCTTTTGCTTTATTTATTTTAAATTTGTTATTTCTTAAATCTTTTGAATTAAAGAAAGTTTTTAGTACTTGAAAAATCTATTAAAAAAGGGAAATCACGAGGTTAGTTCACTGTTGGCTTGCCTAGCGACGGTGCTGGATGCCATCACGGCCTATAGTAGAATTGGATCGTGAAAGATTATCCAATGATCTTTAGCTACTAATCGTAGTTATCGAAATTTAAAACGTGCCCTCTTCATAATACATGCTTTAAAACTTTAGAATAGTGATATTTTGCCAAGTTTATATAACTAACATGTTACATCCCTCATTTTCGTATGTTAAAGTTTCGTCGTAAGTCAATCGACATATGCTCGGGAATGAGATTATTTTGGAATTATAAGTATTATGTTATTTCAAACAAGAGATAAGTAAATTCGTAAAGGTCAGAGGGTAAGCAAATCAAAGAAAATAAATTTTCGTCAAAGTTTGACATGTTGGGATTAAATACTGCCCGAGCTAACATACCCAATATTTATGGACTAGTGTCATACAAGATACCACATGACCATGATAGTAAGGTGTATAAGGTGTGTTAAAAGTAAGTAGTATTTTATGTAATTTAAGATGATTCTTAATTATGTGGGTAATTAGTTAATTGTTGGATTAGTGGGAAATTACCAAGTTAATAGGTAATTAATTAAGACATTTTGGATTGTCTTTTGGATAGAGTCTTGAAATCCACCGTGACAGCAACACAAGAGTGAATAAGTGGCTCTTAAGTCATTAGGATAGGTGGCACATTAAGGGGTCTTTGGGAAAGACTAATCCCCAAAAGTGGGGCCCACCTAAAAATTTGACTATACCATTCCTAGTCCAAAATTCTCTTTCTTATCTCTTAGAAACATTACAATCTAAATCACGAGAGAGTTTCGGCCAAGCACTTTGAAACGTTACCATCGAAATCACTTTCTAATCCAAGAAACATAGCAACATTAGTTCACTTTTCAATTTGCAACGTTGTTGCAAAGTTCTTAAGGAAAAGTTTTCTTTGCATAAGCAACATGATTGCTTCGAGCTTTTCATATGACTTGTTCCGTATTTTGTCGCAATTAACGTGTGTTAGAGGACCATCAAGAGAATCGATTCAGGCATGTTAAGGCTATCCCTTCTTTCTTTTGGCACGATCTATACGACATAAGCGAAACGAGCAAATACACAACTTCCATAAATGACTCTATTCATAGAAGTATTAAGAGGTGCATATGTTCTTGAATTCCCATGTGTCTTATTATTACATCTTCTATTCATGGGTATCAGAAAAATAAGTAAGCTGAAAAAAATTTACTTTATGATATTAATCAGAGGTATATTGGTCTTATGACGTACCAAGAGATTTTATTAATGTATTTCATATGTATTTCATACATTTATACATGCACATTGACCCATAACCAGATGGCGTTATATATGTGTGTATATATATATATATATGTATATGTATATGTATATGTATATGTATATGTATATGTATATGTATATGTATATGGGATATGGGAATGGTTATGGCGTTATATACACACCACCACCTGATCAGCTAGTATACGTTGATGATTTGCTCACAGTGGCCGAGATGATATGATGGGATGTCCTCAGAGGCTTGATAATGTTATGATCACATGTACCTATGCACGACTTGACATTCATATGCATATGCATGACACTATAAGTATTTCATGATTTATAGAGTTATCTAGACTTACAGGTTAAGTTATTTACTCCATGCTTCTTCAATTTCTTTTATATACTTATTTATGTGCATTACATACTCAGTACATTATTCGTACTTATGTCCTTTTATTGCGGACGTTGTGTTTCATGCCCGCAGGTCCCGATAGACAGGTCGAGAGTTCTCCAAGTAGGCTATCAGCTCAGCGGAAGATGTCGTGCGTTTCGTTTGCTCCGGAGTTGCTTGTTTGGTCAGTATGATTTAGACGTGTGTGGTTTGGTACGGCGGGGCCCTGTCCCCGACCTTTATGATAAGTATGTACTCTTAGATGTTTGTAGATAGATGTCTTATATACGGATGCTTGTATGACCTTGCCGGCCTAGGTTTTGAGTATACAAATGATCATGTTGGCCTTATAGGCCCGTATGTCACATGTATAAGTTTTTATATCAGGTTGGGTTATCCTATATTGAGTATCCCCCTACATTTATTCTGGTTAACCCATGAAGGCCCGTTTGGCCCATTTGCCAATGAAAGTATGATAAGAAATATATGTTATGTTGGTACTCGGTTGAGTAAGGTACTGAGTGCCCGTTGCGGCCCATAGGTTTGGGTCGTGACACAACAAAATCAGTAAAATCAATAGAAAGTGTATTATACATAAGTTTGTTTCTTGCCATCGGACATCTATCATAACTTGTTAATTATATACCGAATAAATAAAAAATTTAGAAAGATAATGAGGACAATAGACAGTATCTTTTGAGTAAGAACACATTAAAATCTGAAATTTTTCTTGGAACAATGCTTTCTTTTGGAGGCCATTGAAATACCAATATTTTCTATAATATTTTGATCCTTAACTTACAAAGAGATCATTGAATTACAAGCATTTTTCTACTCAAAAGAAAAGTTCCTTAACAATCAAATGAAGATGAATATCAAACCCAACAACAACAACGACAACAACAACCTAGTGTAATCCCACAAGTGGGGTCTGGGGAGGGTAATATGTACGCAGACCTTACCTCTACCCCGAGGGGCAGAGAGGCTGTTTCCAGGAGACCCTCGGCTCAAAGAGGCAACAAGAGACACTATATTAGTACTATCAATAGACTCATAATAAAACAACATAAAGTACCATAAAATCCATAACATAACATAAATACCATAAAAAACAAAGTAACAGCAATATAAGAGATATAGGAAATACGAGAAAGATGTAAGGTATTAATACACAGGAGATAAAGCCCATCATCAGTAGTTGATCAATAGCATCCTAAGACTACTTCCTAACTGGCTAGTCTCACTCTAGTGCGCTGTAACAAAGACATCACAATTTCCCTAACCTACCACCTTAATGCTCGATCTCCACAATTCCCTGTTTGGGGCCATGTCCTCAGTGTTACACCTCCTTTTTCCGTGCCCGGCCCCGAAGGGTTAAATGCGCGAGGGGAGTTTTTCCAATTTAAGTGACAATATTTGAAATGGGATTATTTATTTAATTCAGAGTCGCCACTTGGGAAAGGTTTGGCTTTTGGTGTCCCAAGTCACCGGTTTATCTTGAATCCCAAATCGAGGAAATTTTCGACTTTTCCAAATGAAGTCTGCGAACCAGAAATTCTAAGTAAGGAATTCTGTTGACCCGAGGGAATGTGTTAGGCACCCTCAAATCCCGTGGTTCTAGCACGGTCGCTTAAATTGTTATAATGGCTAAATATCTTATTTAAATACATGTTGTGATTTATGTGTTTTATTAAGTTTAAACCGCTTTTATTATTATCATTTAGTTTTATAGAATTGCAACGTCGCGAAAATGTATCTCGAACCACGTCGCAATCAATGCACCCATAGTTGTTGACCATTTTTGACTCCGTTGGGATTTGGATTCGGGTCACATCAATCTGCACCCGAGTTTAAGAATGTAACTTAATTAAGCCGCGCCTAAAGAAGCCTAGGGCATTATTATTTTTGTAGAAGGCCATGAAATTCACTAAACGGCCTATCCTGAATTCTAAATATTTGTTATGGTTATTTGTTGAGGGCCCCGCAATTTCGCATTTTTTATTTGGCGAGGCTCGTCTCTATTTTAGAAAGGGTATCCTAAAGTGGCTACATTTCTAATGCATTTGTTTCTAAAACTAGAAGGAAAGGTACATGCTAATTTAATTATATGCTTTGGCCTAACCTGGATTCTTATCAATTTCTGCTTAATTATTTACAAAGTGAAGAGACGTCATACCTTGTGAAACATGCGAGATTGACCAAATGCTATACTTGTATCCAAACATTTCTTGAATTGAACTTAACTAGACTTATTTTAGGCTAGATTAAGGGAATTGAACACTAGGCATTATTGCTAATGGGGATTCGAACGTGCTTCTATATACTGCCTAGCGGGTCCTGATGAAAGAACTAAAGTAAAACAGAACATCATTGTGTAAGGTGGAAATATTCTATCATATGCATGTCATTATAGTTAAACAGGAATCCGGTCAAAAATTCTATGTCAATTATCCATGCATTCTACATATTGTACATTACATCTCGTACTAACAAACAACTATAAACTAAGACGCAAGAGACTAGAACTCATCTAAGCACCAAACTGATCTTTTCCTGCTATTGAAATTTACAAACTAATCATATATATAGAAAGAAATCAACATGCCATGAGTATTACAACAGACATTTAAACTTCTCCAACTTTCATTTCATGCTTTCAGACTGTTACAGTTACACCAATATGGGACTTGAAATGTGTACCTGGATACTGAAATGTAAAGAAGAAGTGGAAGCAGAAGAGTCAGCAGCAGCAGCACAAGAATGGTAGTAACAAACAAAGCAATACAACAACAATGACAATCCCAGACCAATAAGACCAAAGCAGTAAACCAATGGTACAATAACCAATATTTGATCTTTTCAAAACTCAGAGGGAAAATCCTAAAATCTTATAGAAACAAAACAAACTGGATACTGGACTTCAGACACGAAAGGATGAGGAAAAGTAGTGTTTTCCAGTCAAGCGAGAATTTCTTTTCTAAATCCCCCTCCTGATTTCCAAGAAAAAAAACTCTCTTTCTCCCTTAGAAACTGATTCTGTTTGGTTTCAGCCCCCCTTTTGTGTGTATCCCCTTATCTATATCTGTGTGTGTGTGTCTGTATCCCAAAATCTGTCCCCCTCTTTTATAGCTCCAAATCAGGCTATTTGAACAGCCTGTTAATCAATCAGGTACCCTCCCATGTGCTGTCCCTTTTCAGTTTCCACTTAGCTAATTAAGTATAAACCTCCCCCATGATATTCCTGACAGTACCCTCTAATATTTAAACTAAAAGGCAGACAGGGCAGCAAGAATATAATCTGACAAACATGTTGTCAAATTATTTTAATCAGAATGGCTTTTATGCACATGTTGTGCACTAATGCACATGCCCTCCAATTCAGGCTGTAACTAACAGACCAAACCTTAGATTTCTGAAATCAAATTAACAACTATAAGTTACTAAACCCAGTCCCTAATTGATTCAGGCAATGCTTAACAGAAGCAGGTCAATTGGTTATTGTTCGGACAACTGAAACTAATTGACGACACATGTCGACTCGACTATATCAATCATAACATGTACAATCGTAGTCAAAATCAGACATTTAACAGTATCGAACACATGATTTGAATTGTACTGACTAAGCAGAATTGTACTCGAGGAATCAGTTAATCAGTTCAAATTTGAAATTCAACTAATTGCACAATAAATACATACATACACATTATCAGAACAAGTAGAAGAAGGACTCAATCAAACAACAGAGGTTCAGGAAAGGTGGACAGGACACAGTTGGTAAAATTCGAAACACAAATTTCACAACAACATGAACAGCCTTTTAAACAAACATGGACTAAAAGAATAAAGAAAAGAAAGCAAAACTCACCTTAAATCCCGAAAAATCAAAAGCCTTAACTTGGATTCGAACAGACCTTTCTTAAGGCTGAACGGACTTTAATCGAAGTGTTTCTCAGATGAGAAACACTTCGATTAAGGTCCATTAGACCTTAATCTCTTGGTTTAAACGAGATACGGACCAGTGACGAGGAACCCTAAGGTTCCAAAGATTAGATCTGGGATTCATGCTTCCCTGGTCAGATTCGGACCAAACCAAGCATGGTTTGGTCACGAGGGGGGTCTGGGGAGTGTCTGGTGTGAAACTGGGGTTAAACGGTGTAAGTCAAGTTCCGACTCGAATCTTCAAACGAAGATTCGAGAAGGTGGGAAGGGATTCGAGTTAAGTGGTTAACAGATCCATGTTCAGGATGGCAAGGGGGTTCTATGGTGTTAAGGGTGGGGTCACCGGCGTCCATGCCGCCGGCTTTCATGGTGAAGAATACAGGGGCGGCTAGGGTTTTGGAGGGGAAGGGGATGAGGACGAAGGTGACCTAAGGCTGGGGTTCGGATAGGGGGGGCAGGGTAAGGTTATGGGTTTATATAGTTAGTGAGGGGTTGATTCCTAACCGTTGGATGGGGTGCGATGAAGGGTCAGGATCTCTTGGCTGATGGGGGACGGTGTCGTTTCATCTTTAAAGGGTTTGGGTCGGTCCGGGTGGAAACGGGTCGGGGTCATCAGTGGGTTATGGGGAAGTGATCTTGGCCGTTGATCATTCAGAGATCAACGGCTCAGATCAGACTCAACCACTACGACGTCGTTTGGACGTCCTTGGTGTCAGCTGGACTGGACTGGGTTACACAGGGGTTTTGGGTTTGAGTTGGGCCTCGAATTAAAATGAAGTAGGCCCAAAACTGATTTCAGCCCAATTCTGCACTCTCTTTTATTATTATTATTTTATTATTATATATATATATTTTTTTTTATTTTAAAACAAAACCTAAGTAAATCAAATTAAAATTAAATAGACACTTAATACAATTATTTGCACACACATATTAAAATATTTGAAGCAGGTAAAAATCAAACAAAACAAAAATCACGGACAAAGATGCCTATTTATGGTTTTCTTATTTAACAACCGGATTACGGTTCTAATTACACATGACACATACATTTTTTGTATTTTGTTTTAATAAAATAAAATGGGAAAAAATATCATAAATAATTAACAAAGTGCCATGTAAAATTCAAAAATTGTACAATAGGACCATTTGTTATTATTTTTATTTCTTTTGGAGCGATTGTCGCGTAAAACAAAAATCACGTGCTCACAGCTGCCCCTCTTTGTTCGGAAACACAAAGAGTTTTCGTGCAAAGATAAAGTGAGCGGATATGAGCGATTTTTGCCTATGGACTACTCCGTGTGAAGCATTTTTTGAAAAATTTGACCGAACCTTTGCTCCAAAGGTTTCCTACATATCCTAGGCTAAACAGGAATCAGGTCAATGTAGTTCGGGAAGTTTTGGTAGCTGGGACTACCATGGGACTGCAATGCTTGCTGTTACTGTTGTTGTTGTCACCGTTGCTTTACTGACCGCCTTATTACAACCAAAGGAAAATTGAAACTGAACTAAATACTTATATGCATGTCAACTGCTAGTTACAAGATCCCTATCTATGATTCTTTTGCGACTTGATCTTGGGTCTCAGCTGATTTTGCTTGTAGACTTCGATCCGAATCTTGATGCTTGCGAGTTGTATGTG
This sequence comes from Nicotiana tabacum, assembly GCF_000715075.1. Classification (NCBI taxonomy): domain Eukaryota; kingdom Viridiplantae; phylum Streptophyta; class Magnoliopsida; order Solanales; family Solanaceae; genus Nicotiana; species Nicotiana tabacum. The sequence goes on from NC_134084.1 coordinate 88,298,039, forward strand.
CTTGTTTATTCTCTGGGATGCTGAGTGAGGCGTGATTGGCAGAGTTCTGAATCTTAATCAAATGTTGGAGTCGATCCGCCTTCCATTTACTCCGATATCTCGGGACATCTTCTTTTTGTCTTTTTCTTCTTTGATTCTGAGTTGAGACTCACTTCGTGGGTCGTTTCGATCCGTGTGGCTCGAGGTTAGACCTGCGGGAGAAAACAAACAAACGAACGAAATTTTCTGCCCCAGTTTTACTAGGAAAATTTCTTGAATTATTCACCAGGAAGTTCATAAAATTGATGAAGGAAGATAAAAATGCTCAGTTCATGGTTGGAGCCCTAATACCGACCAGCTGGGGAGAAGTTTAGTTTTAGAGTTGAAACTCTAATACTGACCGACTGGGGGGAAGTTCAGCTTAGGGTTTAAAACCCTAATGTTGATTGCAAGGAAAAGCTCAGTATAGGGTTTAAAACCCTAATGCTGGCTGAAAAGGAAAAAGTTCAGTTTAGGGTTTAAAACCCTAATGCTGGCTGAAAGGAAAAAGTTCATTTTAGGGTTTTAAAACCCTAATGCTGACTAAAAGGAAAATTCAGTTTAGGGTTTTAAAACCCTAATGCTGATTGCATGGAAAGCTCAGTATAGGGTTTAAAACCCTAATGCTGGCTGAAAGGAAAAGTTCAGTTTAGGGTTTAAAACCCTAATGCTGACTAAAAGTCAAATTTAGTTTAGGGTTTAAAACCCTAATGTTGATTGCATGGAAAGCTCAGTATAGGGTTTAAAACCCTAATGCTGGCTGAAAGGAAATGTTCAGTTTAGGGTTTAAAACTCTAATGCTGACTAAAAGTCAAATTCAGTTTAGGGTTTAAAACCCTAATGCTGATTGCATGGAAAGCTCAGTATAGGGTTTAAAACCCTAATGCTGGCTGAAAGGAAAAGTTTAGTGTAGGGTTTAAAACCCTAATGCTGACTAAAAGTCAAATTCAGTTTAGGGTTTAAAACCCTAATGCTGATTGCATGGAAAAGCTCAGTTTAGGGTTTAAAACCGTAATGCTGGCTGAATGGAAAAAAGTTCAGTTTAGGGTTTTAAAACCCTAATGCTGACTAAAGGAAAAATTCAGTTTAGGGTTTAAAACCCTAATGCTGATTGTATGGAAAAGCTCAGTTTAGGGTTTAAAACCCTAATGCTGGCTGAATGGAAAAAAGTTCAGTTTAGGGTTTAAAACCCTAATGCTGACTAAAGAAAAAATTCAGTTTAGGGTTTAAACCCCTAATGCTGATTGTATGGAAAAGCTCAGTTTAGGGTTTAAAACCCTAATGCTGGCTGAATGGAAAAAAAGTTCAGTTTAGGGTTTAAAACCCTAATGCTAACTAAAAGGAAAAAGTTCAGTTTAGGGTTTTAAAACCCTAATGCTAACTAAAAGAAAAATTCAATTTAGGGTTTTAAAACCCTAATGCTGATTGCATGGAAAAGCTCAGTTTAGGGTTTAAAACCCTAATGCTGGCTGAATGGAAAAAAGTTCAGTTTAGGGTTTAAAACCATAATGCTGACTAAAGGAAAAATTCAGTTTAGGGTTTAAAACCCTAATGCTGATTGCATGGAAAAAATTTCAGTTTAGGGTTTAAAACCCTAATGCTGACTAAAGGAAAAATTCAGTTTAGGGTTTAAAACCCTAATGCTGATTGCATGGAAAAGCTCAGTTTAGGGTTTAAAACCCTAATGCTGGCTGAATGGAAAAAAGTTCAGTTTAGGGTTTAAAACCCTAATGCTGACTAAAGGAAAAATTCAGTTTAGGGTTTAAAACCCTAATGCTGATTGCATGGAAAAGCTCAGTTTAGGGTTTTAAAACCCTAATGCTAGCTGAATGGAAAAAAGTTCAGTATAGGGTTTAAAACCCTAATGCTGACTAAAGGAAAAATTCAGTTTAGGGTTTAAAACCCTAATACTGACTGCATGAAAAAGCTCAGTTTAGGGTTTAAAACCCTAATGCTGGCTGAATGGAAAAAAGTTCAGTTTAGGGTTTAAAACCCTAATGCTGACTAAAGTAAAAATTCAGTTTAGGGTTTAAAACCCTAATGCTGATTGCATGGAAAAGCTCAGTTTAGGGTTTAAAACCCTAATGCTGGCTGAATGGAAAAAAGTTCAGTTTAGGGTTTAAAACCCTAATGCTGACTAAAGGAAAAATTCAGTTTAGGGTTTAAAACCCTAATGCTGATTGCATGGAAAAGCTCAGTTTAGGGTTTAAAACCCTAATGCTGGCTGAATGGAAAAAAGTTCAGTTTAGGGTTTAAAACCCTAATGCTGACTAAAGGAAAATTTTAGTTTAGGGTTTAAAACCCTAATACTGACTGCATGAAAAATCTCAGTTTAGGGTTTAAAACCCTAATGCTGGCTGAATGGAAAAAAGTTCAGTTTAGGGTTTAAAACCCTAATGCTGACTAAAGGAAAAATTCAGTTTAGGGTTTAAAACCCTAATGCTGATTGCATGGAAAAGCTCAGTTTAGGGTTTAAAACCTCAATGCTGGCTGAAAGGAAAAAAGTTCAGTTTAGGGTTTAAAACCCTAATGCTGACTAGCTGGGGACAAAATTCAAGAACAACAACTGACCTCTTTTTTTTGAATTTTCTTGTTTTAGTAAAAGACAAAAGGGAGTTTCGTGGAAACTTACCTTTCGAGTGAATTCCTTATTGCCAAAATATTTCTTGTACCCATGTACCTTTTTCTTTGGGCGACACGTGCTTCTTGCACGATTGTCTTGGATTAAACCTGTTTCAACTCTTCAGACAAAGAACAATTGTTAGTTCGGAAAATGACGGTCGGTTTGGTGACCTTGATCGTTCCCGATTGCTTTATTGCTTCTTCATTTCTGTTGCGAAGTCCCGCCATTGATTTGATTCATATGTCGGAACCTTTTAGACTGCTCAGGCTTGTATTTCCAGATTCTGTGATGATTTGCCACGTAAGGCTCTTTTTCTTTCCCTCTTTTTTTGTGTCCCGTTTTGCTTGGAGGTTCTCAACGGGGATTTTATTGGAGGTATTCTGTGGGGATTTGTACAAAAGGAAGCTCTGTGGGGGAATATTTACAAAGTGGATTCTTTGTGTGGATTTTTGTACAATGGGGCATGCTGGATATTTGTTTCAAAGCGGTTTTTCTAGGATTTGTTGGGGTAAGATCTTTGGGGAATTTTTACAAAGAGACTCGCTGGGGATGTGCTGGGGAAATTCCAACGGGGATTTTTGGGGAAATTCCAACAGGATTGGAAATTTCAAACGGGGATTTTTTTTTTTGGGAGACTCTATGGGGGATTGTACAAGGGGAGACTCTGTGGGGATTCGTCCGAAGGCGGACTTGCTGGGGGAAATTTCTCTTTTTCCTCTTTACTTCGAACTCCATCAAACATCATGATTCATCAAGTTTGGACAGACGTACCAACGAAACGGGGTGTTTTCCTTCATGAAATGGAATTCCGTGAAAACAAATCTGCCACCTGCCCTCTCCGGTGTATCCTGAACTTGGGGTTAAAACATAAAAAGGGATTCGAAGAGAAACAAAGAAAGGAGAAAACAAATTTCAGGAAGGGAATGTCCCTTTCGGGACGAGAAAGACTTATCTGAGGAAGATAACGCTGGCTTTAAATGACATGACATGCTCTTTGGACTGGACGCCTGACCTTCCATGAACTTGCGTTTCCCTGAACCAGAACGGATCTGTGATTCCAAACCGGTGGAACTTTGCCGAGACCTCTTTGGGGTGGAGTCATTCTTTTCGGCCAACAACGCCCTTTGCGGGTTTTCGCTGGCTGACCTCTCTCATTTCTCTTCCTGTCATCGCTTGATAGCACTCTTTGTGAGTTTTTACTAAACAAGCTCTCTCATTTTTGTTTCTCTACTCCCGTCGCCTCGTGGTGCCCGAAGGTTTTCACCGACGAGACTCTCTCATTTTATCTCTCTCAATTCAGAGTGTGCCGGTCTCCATTTGTGACGCTTATTGGTTCCCCACTATCTTTGGTAATTGATTTGAAGGCTTGTGCTTGGTAAAGAGAGGTAGATGATACTAACTTCTCAACTGCTCGACGTGCCCCAGTTTCAATTTCAGGGCGAATAGGATTTTATTGTTGATGTGACTGAACCTCAGGGAGAGGCTGCCTACGTATCCTTTCGGAATCAAGTCAAACGTAGTTCAGGCCTCAATCAATGTTTTGTTTTTGTTGTTTTTTTTTCTTTTTCTTCTCTTTTTTTTTCTTTTTTTGTAAGCGGCCCAAAGGCTTGTAGAGAGAATTGGGTAGTGTTTGGGAGTAGTGGGGAATAAAACCTTCATCATTTTCAAATGTGTCAGGACCACTGGAGTATGATTTAGACGTAGTATCTCTTGACTGCATCTGCATTTACTGCTGTTTCGGGGTCATTTCCTTCGACATCACCTAAATACAACGCTCCTCTTGGCAATATCTTCCTTATGATGTATGGGCCTTTCCAATTTGGAGCAAACTTCCCCTTGGCTTCCTCATGATGCGGCAGAATACACCTCAGTACCAGCTGACCTACTTCGAAATTCCTGGGTCGGACTTTCTTGTTGTAAGCACGGGCCATTCTTCGTTGGTACAACTGTCCGTGACAAACCGCGGCCATTCGCTTTTCATCAATCAAAGTCAATTGCTCTAACCGAGTCTTGACCCACTCGCTGTCTTCAATTTCCGCTTCGGCAATGGTTCGAAGCGAAGGAATTTCTACCTCTGCCGGTATTACAGCCTCGGTCCCATAAACCAAAAGATAAGGAGTCGCTCCTACCGATGTGCGTACCGTAGTGCGATACCCCAATAATGCAAATGGTAACTGCTCATGCCACTGACGGGAACTTTGGATCGTTTTCCTCAAAATCTTCTTGATGTTTTTGTTTGCCGCTTCTACAGCGCCGTTGGCCTTTGGCCGATAAGGAGTAGAATTCCTATGCGTTATTTTGAATTGCTCGCATACATCTCCCATCAAGTGACTGTTCAAGTTTGCTGCGTTATCTGTAATGATAGTCGCAGGAATACCGAAACGACAGATAAGATTTGAGTGTACAAAATCCACTACAACTTTTTTAGTGACCGACTTGAGAGTGACAACCTCTACCCATTTTGTGAAGTAGTTTATGGCAACCAGTATAAACCTGTGTCCATTCGAAGCCTTTGGTTCGATTGGTCCAATGACGTCCATGCCCCAGGCGACAAATGGCCAAGGCGCAGACATGGGATGCAGTTCTGTGGGAGGTGCATGAATCAGATCACCGTGCACCTGACACTGATGACACTTCCGAACGAAGCTAAAGCAATCCTTTTCCATGGTTATCCAGTAATAACCTGCTCGAAGGATTTTCTTCGCTAAGACATACCCGTTCATGTGAGGTCCGCACACACCTGCGTGTACTTCGTGCATGATCTTCCTCGCTTCCTCGATATCGACACATCTTAGGAGATTGAGGTCCGGGGTCCTCTTATATAACAATTCACCGCTCAGAAAGAAACCACTTGCATGTCGCCTAATGGTCCTCTTTTGATTTCCAGTAGCGTGCTCGGGGTATTCTTGTGTCTTCAGGAACCTCTTGATGTCATGGTACCAAGGCTGCGTATTTGATCCCTCCTCGATTACATTGCAGTAACCGTGTCTTTCCTTGATTTGGATTTCCAAAGGATCGACGTGGGCGTTGCCCGGGTAGGGTAGCATTGAAGCCAAAGTAGCAAGTGCATCTGCCAGTTCATTGTGACACCTCGGGATATACCTGAACTCTATTGATGTAAAGCGCTTGCTGAGGTCCTCCACATGCTGTCGGTATGGGATAAGTTTTACATCCCGAGTTTCCCATTCACCTTGGACTTGTCGGATAATCAGGTCAGAATCTCCCATAATCAGTAAGTCTTCGACATCCTGATCGATTGCCATATGCATGCCCATGATGCAGGCTTCATACTCAGCTGTATTATTTGTGCAAAAGAAACGCAGTCTAGCTGTGGCGGGATAATGCTGACCGGAAGGCGAGATCAAAATTGCCCCAATTCCTACACCTTTGGCATTCACGGCTCCATCAAAGAACATCTTCCAAACATGAGCGTCCTCCGAGACCACCTCTACGGCATTTACTTCTTCATCTAGAAAGTAGGTACTCAATGGCTGGTATTCCTCATCGACCAGATTTTCGGCCAAATGATCTGCTAGCGCCTGGGCTTTCATTGCCGTGCGAGTGACATAGACTATGTCGAATTCGGTAAGCAGGATTTGCCACTTGGCCAGTCTCCCGGTAGGCATCGGTTTCTGAAATATATACTTCAAAGGATCCAGCCTGCTTATGAGGAAAGTAGTGTGGGCTTGGAGATAATGTCTCAGCTTTTGAGCAACCCACATCAGAGCGCAACATGTTCTTTCCAGCAGAGTGTATTTGGCCTCGTAGCCGGTAAATTTCTTGCTCAAGTAGTAGATTGCTTGCTCCTTCTTTCCGGTTATGTCGTGTTGCCCGAGGACGCAACCGAAAGAGTTCTCCAAGACTGTCAGATACAAGAAAAGTGGCCTCCCTGGTTCTGGAGGGACCAAGACTGGGGGATTCGAAAGGTATTCTTTGACTTTATCAAAGGCTTTTTGACACTCAGTTGTCCATTTAATCGCCGCATCTTTCCTTAACAGCTTGAATATGGGCTCACACGTGCTTGTCAGCTGGGCAATAAACCGACTGATGTAGTTCAACCTGCCCAACAGACTCATCATGTCTTTCTTTGTTCTCGGGGGAGGCAAATCTCTGATGGATTTTATCTTAGTTGGATCTAGCTTGATACCTCTCCTGCTTACGATGAAGCCCAAAAGTTTGCCCGACGGAACTCCGAAAGCACATTTGGCTGGGTTTAGCTTCAAGTCATACTTCCTTAGTCTCTCGAAGAATTTCCTCAAGTCTTGGATGTGATTATCCTGCGTCCTGGACTTGACTATCACGTCGTCCACGTACACCTCTATTTCTTGATGCATCATGTCATGAAAAATGGCAGTCATGGCCCTCATGTAAGTAGCCCCAGCATTCTTCAAACCGAATGGCATGACCCGATAACAGTAGGTGCCCCAAGGCGTGGTGAAGGCAGTTTTCTCGGCATCCTCTTCATCCATCAGTACCTGATGATACCCAGCGTAACAATCTACCAAAGACTGTATTTCGTGTTTGGCGCAATTATCAACGAGGATGTGGATGTTGGGCAGTGGGAAATTATCTTTGGGACTTGCTCTATTCAAATCTCGGTAATCTATACATACCCGAGTCTTCCCGTCCTTTTTCGGTACCGGAACCACATTCGCCAACCATGTTGTATATTGGACTACCCGAATCACTCCTGTTTTCAGTTGTTTAGTGATCTCCTCATTAATCTTGTCGCTGACCTCAGTTTTGAACTTTCGTTGCTTTTGTTGAACTGGAGGACAATCAGGATGAATCGGCAATTTATGAACCACTAGATCAACACCTAGACCCGGCATGTCATCATATGACCAAGCAAACACGTCTTTAAATTCAAAAAGAAGTTGAATTATCGCCTCTCGCGTTTTCTTGTCCGTGTGAATGCTTATTTTGGTCTCCCGGATTTCTTCAGGAGTTCCTAAATTAACCGGTTTGGTGTCATTCAGATTTGGCTTAGGTTTATTCTCAAAATATTCCAACTCTCGGTTTATTTCCCTAAAAGCTTCTTCCGCATCATATTCTGGTTCTGGGTTCATTAATTCGTAGTTAAATAGCTCATTGTTATCTGGGCGTGAAGTCCGCAAGCATGTCATATTTAAAGCCGCATTATTATAACTGAAAAGAAAGATAAAAGGAAAAATAACAAAAATCAGAACAAAAGAAAGAATGGGAAAGCAATGATGATTTTTTTATTTTCTTTGGAAAGTTGGAAGACAACAATGTTTACAACTCAGGAATACAAAACAACAATGGAAATGAAGAAAACGTTCAAGTTATGTCTTGGAGATAACTTGTGACACAGGAAAGGTGGCAGGACAGGTCTACCCGGACTTCCGTCTAGTCGGGAATGGCGTGGCCTCCCAGTTTTGAAGTTTGGTGTTCGGCCCCACATACATCATCTCAGCAGTGCTTGTGCCTTCACCTGGTTGAACCATGTGGATCTCGTAGAGCATCTCTCTCATCGCTCCACATATCTCCTCGATTTCCTTAGCTGTGAAGACCTCGTCATCTTCTTCTTCAGCGTACCTTGGCCTGATGAAAGTTGCATATAAATCTGGCAGTGGTCGAGGTAACTTCCAACCCTCATTTTTCCTTTTCTTTGCCCACTCTTTGTCTGCTGGAGTAGGTTTGAAACCTAGTCCAAAAGGTTTCTTGGTGACTGGCAAGGTAATGGGTTCTGTTATTCCCTGAAGGGTTCGTCCAAGCCCCTTCCCTGGCCTAAATCCGTGCCGGATCATCTCTTTGGCCACCATAACCGAGGCGTTAGACAAGAAAGGCTAGGGGCAGGGTATTCCCTCTTCGTGCTGCTCTGCCAGTACAATCTCAAAAGCTTGATAGACCGTATGCTCGCTCCCTTCTCTCGGTTCCAGATATGGGATGGATGGGTCCCGATAAATAGCATGCTCATCTTCCCCATGGACCACGATCTCTCGGTCTTCGTACTCGAACTTCACCATCTGGTGAAGAGTGGAAGGCACGGCTCTTACCACATGGATCCAAGGTCTGCCAAGGAGAAAATTGTAGGATGTATCCATGTCGAGCACCTGGAAGGTTACTTGAAATTCAACTGGTCCTATGACCAACAACAGGTCTATTTCTCCCATGGTATCTCTCTTGATGCCGTCGAAAGCCCTTACGCAGACATTGTTGGGTCGGATTATTCCGGTCCCAATTTCCATTCTTTGTAGCGTGGAGAGCGGGCAAATGTCAATGCCTGAGCCCCCATCCAACATTACCCGCTTGAAATAATAGTCTTCGCATTTAACTGTTAGATGCAAAGCCTTGTTGTGTGCCGCTCCTTCCGGGGGTAGATCGTTCTTGCTGAAAGAGATTTGGTTGACGGCGAAGAATCTTTCTGTCATCCGCTCTAATTGTTCTACCGAGGTTTCAACTGGCACATATGCTTCATTCAGGGTCTTTAGTAAGATCTTTTGATGCTCGGTCGACCTCATTAACAATGACAGCATGGACACTTGCTCGGGGTACTTGCGCAGTTGATCTATCACTTCGTAATCCAGCATTTTCATTTGTTGGAAGAACACTTCCGCTTCTTCAACACTTACGGGCTTCTTTGGCGGGAAGCGCCTTTGTGTGGCGTTGTTCAGTTCTTGGGTATTTGAATACCTTCCAATGAAAGTATTTTCTGGAAGTTCTCCCATGACCTCTTTACCTTTGTACATTACCAAAGTCTTTTGATAATTCCACGGCACTGTGGACGGGTTGGTCATTGGCTTTTGTGGCACGCATCCGATAACCACTGGCTCATTCAGCCGAGGTGGTTGAATCGTCCCCCGGACCACATAGGCCCCTTTTGGCACGTACATAGGTTTTGTCTTTTTGATTCCGAAGTTCTGCGTCTTCTCAGCTCGACCTCGTGGTATGTAAAGAACTACATCCTTTACCGGTACCACTTTCTTCTCCACCTTCTTTTCAGGCTCTTTCTTTATAGCTTTGGCCTCCTCCCCCTTTTCTGGTTTCGGGTCTGTTTCGGGCCTCTTCCCCGTGTCGACAATGGCAATTATGGCTTTCAGAGCAGGGTCGAACTCTTTGTCTTCACAAATCATTCTGATCAGCAGCCCATTATTGTGAGCAGGTAATGGATTGTTAGTTACATTCGGGATCTCCTCTTCCTTTAGCACTATTTTCCCTTGCTCTATCAAATTTTTGACCACTCTTTTCAACGACCAGCAGTCATTTGTATCATGTCCCTCGGCTCCTGAATTATAGGCGCATCTGACTCCAGCTTTGTAAGAAGGTGACGTCGGGTTTTGCCTCGTTTGAGGGATTGGTTGCAAGAAACCCAAATGGACTAGCTTCGGGAACAAAGTAGAGTATGGTTCACCGATGGGCGTGAAAGTCCGCCTTCGAGGTGGCTCCTGAGGGCGGAAATTATTCTGCGGGGGTTGTGGGTTATAGTGGTTGCGGTAAGGAGGCTGATTTCTGGGAGGTGGAGCTGGGCCTCGGTTGGCTTGTTGTGGCGGATAGGCATAAGGCTGGGCATTCATGACCATATAAGGTTGATGAGCATATGCCAAATTTCAGTGGGGGTAGTAGTGTTGTGGGGTTCTTTCCGGAAAACGGGGCCTGGGATGACGATACTCCCTTGCTTCCGAGGCTGCCATAGTCGTTTCTTCCTTCTTCTTCCCTCTTGTCGTTCCTCCGGACCCGCTTTGGACGGCTTGGGAGGTTGCCCTTATGGCTGCTTGACTCAGAATCCTACCTGTTTTCAAACCATTTTCCACCATCTCTCCAATCTTAATTGCTTCCGCGAATGGCTTACCCATGGCTGACATCATGTTTTGGAAATAGTCAGACTCTTGAGCCTGGAGAAAGGTAGTGACCATTTCCACTTCATCCATGGGAGGCTTCACTCTTGACGCCTGTTCACGCCACTTAATAGCATATTCTCTGAAGCTTTCTGAAGGTTTCTTCTTCAAATTCGACAGAGAATTTTGGTCTGGCGCAATGTCGATGTTATACTGGAATTGTTTCACAAAATCTCTGGCGAGATCATCCCATATATGCCATCGGGACATTTCCTGGTCCATATACCATTCCGAGGCTATCCCTACTAGACTTTCCCCAAAATATGTCATTAGCAGTTCTTCTTTTCCGCCGGCTCCCCGCAATTGGTTGCAGTATTTCTTAAGATGTGCAATGGGGTCACCGTGCCCATCGTATTTCTCGAACTTTGGGGTCTTGAAACCCGTTAGCAGGTGCACGTGAGGGAACATGCATAGGTCGGCGTAAGAGACGCTCTTCTGTCCGCTCAATCCTTGCATGTTCTTCAAACTTTGTTCAAGTCTTCTCATTCTCTCGGCAATCTCATTTTGTTCTGCAATTCTGGGGTTCTGATCCTGCCCGGGTGCAAGCTCGCACTGAGGCGGTAGAGGATTAGTGCTGGTAACGAACCTAGTTGGTTTCATTGAGAACGATGGTGCTTGGAATGTAAAAGAGGATGAGTCAAAGCTTGGCTTGTACATGGCAGGCTGTGCCGTAATCGGGCAAGGCGATGCAGTAAAGATGTTCATGCTTGCATCGGTGGATGACATTCGGGGATGAGGCTCAGAAGGCGATCCAGTAGAGAAGGCTGAGGTGGCTGGGTACCCGAATGGGGTAGCAGGATAATTTATGGGGACATTAGAAGTCCCATTTGACCTGGGGAATAATTCAGGGAATCCGGGGACGACACTTGGCGGCTCTTTCCCATTATTCCAGTCGTCCAGCATTTCCAACATGCGGAGCCGTAGGATTCTATTTTCCTCCGCAGTTGCGGATTCAGGTGTGAGGATGGCTGAGATCTAGCTCTCCTCGGAAACAGGGATTGTTTGCAATGGAATTTCTGAAGACATTTCCACACTTCCTTTTGACCGGGTGAAGTAAGTGTGAGTACTGCTTCTGGTCCTAACAACAGGTGGTTGAACACTTCTCCTTGACCTCGTGAAGTATGAGTGCGAGGCCAGACTTTCACCAAACCAACCGTCTTTTCAAAAACCCTGGAAGTACTTAACGACAAATGCACGGTTAATTTGCAGCAAATAACAGATAGTCAATCTCACGTTGGGCATGATGCACCTATACAGTTAAGTGGATTACTACATGTTTGCTACGAGAGCATGCGTCATTCCGACATTTTTCCTCTTATTAGTTTTCCCCCTTTCTTTCTTTTTTTTTGCATTATTTTTTTTATTTTGCAGTAAAAGAAATGCGACCGGATCCGATGAGGATTGCCTGCGTATCACGATGCCTACGTGAATCAGATCATTACGTAGTTTGAAAAACACAAATGAGCGTAAAAGAAACAACCTCTTTATTGTTGAAATGGTCTATTACAAACTACATTTTGCAAAAGAAAGAGCAAACTTTGAAAATAAACCTAGACTCAAAATAGACTAAAAATCACCCTGATGGGAAAAACAGGCAGAAGAGGCTAAGATACAGGCTTGACTTATGAGTGCATTATGGTTTTGAAAATTGATGTCCGCGGGGCATCGTTCGGCCTCGCCGCGGTCCTAGGCGTGAGATCCCTCTCAAGTTGCTCCAGCTCATGCATAGTCTGCTTGACATAACCCATCACTGCCGAGAGGACGGTAACGCTAGACATGTTCTCACATCGTAGACATCGTCTGGTGATGGCATGGGCAATGGCCTTGATCCTATCTCTGGTTTGCTTCTTCTCTACGAGTAGGCGTTTTATCTGATTGCTACATATCTTGAATACTTGAGCATCCTGTATATGCTGATGCTTCAGTCGCCGTACTTCCAACTTCATCTGGGCTATTGAGTCGTACCAGTATCTGCTCTCAATTTGGAAATCCTTGGCCTGATTAACTGCTTTGATCTCAAGTGCAGCCATCTCTCTCTTTATTTTAGCAACAGTTTTCTCGTGGTCGCCTTCCAATTGATTCAGGTATCGGCGATGCTTATCTGCTCTTGTATCCCACTGTGCCCTGAGCTCTGCTATGACATTTTCAGATTTCTCCAAACCATCTTGCCATTCCCTGATTTCACTTTTTAGCTTTTTTATCATCTGCTTGTCTGATCGACGCCTTGGCTGTTTATCCGCATCAACCTTTATCTGTTTGATCTGGGCTCTGAGCATTTCGTTTTCCTGAATTAACCTGTTCCGCTCTCCCAGATTGGTAGCAGCTTGCACGTTGTGCTCATATTTCAAGCCTTCCACTTGTTGCTTTAACCTGCTGATTTCGGCGCAATAGCCTCTTTCCATTGCTAACCAATCCCACTGCCTTTGCGATGATTCGGTGAAATTCTGGATGTGGGGTCTCTTAGCCGGCCTTTCATGCTCAAATTCCCTTCTATACCATGCAAGGTAACCTGGCGCCGTCTCTCCTTTGGCTCGATCCCGCACGCAAGTATCTGATTTCAAATATTGACACTCACTCCAGATTTGGCGAATCTTCGCTTCTGGGAATTGTCCGTTAGGACTTATCTCAACTGCTTGAGTGCTAAGATCTTCCTCATGAAGTACTGTCTGGTATCTTCCGAATTGTCTCAAAACTCGGCAGGGTGCGTAAGGTTGAATGCTCTTAAGCCCCATCAGTAAGAAATAAGTTTTAGCTGCCGACATATATAGGATCTCATCAACAGGCAACCATCCTAGCGTCCATTGTATTTGGCTGGCAGTAAGAGCTTGAAAGAACGAGGTCCATGCCAGGACTCCTTTGGGCAAACTGATCTCTTTGGTTCTCGTGTAAGATTCTTCTATGCAAGTCTTTTCCGGGGAACCATGGCTCAAAATCTCGGAATGATGGCAGAGGTGCTCGGTCATCCATATCTGTAGGAGCAAGTTACAACCTTCGAAGAAATTTCCCCCAGCTTTACAAGCTGTAAGAGCTCGAAAGATGTCAGATACCACCATAGGCGCGAGAGTACTGTCACTTTGCGTGAGTAAAGTGCTGACGACCCCGGATATCTTCAAATCAATGTTTCCGTCTTTCCTTGGAAATACCAGAAGGCCCAGGAACATCATCATGAACGCTACCCGTCTATGCTTGTCCCACTTCTGACGAACACCTTTGCTGCACAGTTTGTTGATTGGATTATTGAATCCCCCCTAATGACCGTACCTATCATATATGAAGCATGGAGTACAAAATCCGGCTGCCAGATCGGGGTTGTGGACTGTTCTGGGTATCTTCAATGAATCTAGGAACCGATGTACCGTGACGACTCTTGGGGCGACCAAGTATTTTTGCCTCAACGGAAGTTCAGCATTCCCGATGTACCCAACCATTTCTTCCAAAGTCGGGGTGAGTTCAAAATCAGAGAAATGGAAAACATTGTGCGCCGGGTCCCAGTAGGTAATCAAAGCTCTTATGATATCTCCCCGAGGCTGGATTTCCAACAAACCCACGAGACCTTTCAGATATTTCTTGACCTCATTTTGTCCTTCAACACCTAGATCATTCCACCATAGCCGTAACTTGACAGGGATTTTGGTCATTATTGAAAAATGTTCATTTTGCATCGTGCTCATCCTACACATTTATTAAGGTGATTTTAACAAAAATGAATTGACTCAAAAATATTTTACAAAGGGGATCAAGTTTTGAACACGGCCTTTAAACACTTTGGGGACGAAGATTTTAAGGCTGTGTGGGTCAACTGGACAAAAATGCTAAGCAAGACCCAAAGGTGGCTGTTTATGCAAAGTCAGCCTTCCGGCGTCCCTTTTTCGGAAACATTCGGCTATTTATGACAAAACAGCATCACCTGACTTATTTATGACTCTTTTAAAAATTGACACATCTTTTTTTTTCTTTTTTTTTTTTATTTATTGATTTTGGCTATTTTAGCAAAATGGAGTTGAACCCGACGAGGGTTGCCTACGTATCTCACATCCGGTGAGAATCAAACCGGCGTAGTTCGGGAATATCGTGAATAGAGAAAATCAAATAAACCTAGAAATCAAGAATACGAATTTTTATTATATATTTTTTTTGAAAAGAGATAAAGACTAAAGAAAATATATATTTTTTTTTAGGAAATATTTGGACTATTAGTCTGAATTTATAAAAGGGGTACTACGAAAGAAACAACTTTTTTTTTTTTGAATTATGAATTTTCCATTTTTTTTTTTACTTTTAAATAAATACCTTCTCTTTTTTTTTTGATTTTGACATTGATAAAAGAAAACTTAAAAAAAAATCAAACTAGAAGACAATCTTTTTTCTTTTTTTTTTTATATAATTTTTTTAGAAGAAATTCCGGCGAGGTTTCGACACTACTCGGACATTGGTTTTTCCAAAAGAAGTAATTATCTCCCTACGCTGTTATTTTTCCCTTTTATTTTTAGAAACCGGTCAGCATGCGGAACTGAAGCAAATAAATGCGCAAAACAAATAGGATGCAGCAGGATGGTCTTTTCATCTCAGGTTGCTTGTCCTAGACAGACCCAACCCCTGTGTTGAGTCCTCTAAGTCCAATGCAACATGATGCAAATAAGCGTTCCTACTAGGGATCCGGCATGAAGTTTCGTTATACTAGGTTCACAACCTGGGTATTTGTTCTAGACTGTGTACCCGAGCGGACAACTCGAGTCGAGGAGAGGGCTACGTACCGGGGACCCGCGAGATCGTCCGGCTTTGTAACTTGTCCGACCTCTTTCTTATTTCGGGTATTGACACTAACAGAATAGGGAGTCTCGACCAGCGAGCTTCTCCCCGGAGGTAAGAAGAGAAGGGTTTCGGCACAGTTTATATACAGTTCAGATAATATCAAAGCGGTAAAAGACAACATTTAGCACGTTATGCAAAACATGTAATAAATATCAGATAATAAAGCCAAATATAACAATTATTCTAAGCTCGAATTCTTGAACCCTGAACCAGAGATTCTGGGTTCATTCCCCAGCAGAGTCGCCAGAGCTGTCACACCTCTTTTTTCCGCGCCCGGCCCCGAAGGGTTAAATGCGCGAGGGGAGTTTTTCCAATTTAAGTGACAATATTCGAAATGAGATTATTTATTTAATTCAGAGTCGCCACTTGGGAAAGGCTTGGCTTTTGGTGTCCCAAGTCACCGGTTTATCTTGAATCCCAAATCGAGGAAATTTTCGACTTTTCCAAATGAAGTCTGCGAACCAGAAATTCTAAGTAAGGAATTCTGTTGACCCGAGGGAAGGTGTTAGGCACCCTCGAATCCCGTGGTTCTAGCACGGTCGCTTAAATTGTTATAATGGCTAAATATCTGATTTAAATACATGTTGTGATTTATGTGCTTTATTAAGTTTAAACCGCTTTTATTATTATCATTTAGTTTTATAGAATTGCAACGTCGCGAAAATGTATCTCGAACCACGTCGCAATCAATGCACCCGTAGTTGTTGACCATTTTTGACTCCGTTGGGATTTGGATTCGGGTCACATCAATGTGCACCCGAGTTTAAGAATGTAACTTAATTAAGCCGCGCCTAAAGAAGCCTAGCGCGTTATTATTTTTGTAGAAGGCCATGAAATTCACTAAACGGCCTATCCTGAATTCTAAATATTTGTTATGGATATTTGTTGAGGGCCCCGCAATTTCGCATTTTTTATTTGGCGAGGCTCGTCTCTATTTTAGAAAGGGTATCCTAAAGTGGCTACATTTCTAATGCATTTGTTTCTAAAACTAGAAGGAAAGGTACATGCTAATTTAATTATATGCTTTGGCCTAACCTGGATTCTTATCAATTTCTGCTTAATTATTTACAAAGTGAAGAGACGTCATACCTTGTGAAACATGCGAGATTGACCAAATGCTATACTTGTATCCAAACATTTCTTGAATTGAACTTAACTAGACTTATTTTAGGCTAGATTAAGGGAATTGAACACTAGGCATTATTGCTAATGGGGATTCGAACGTGCTTCTATATACTGCCTAGCGGGTCCTGATGAAAGAACTAAAGTAAAACAGAACATCATTGTGTAAGGTGGAAATATTCTATCCTATGCATGTCATTATAGTTAAACAGGAATCCGGTCAAAAATTCTATGTCAATTATCCATGCATTCTACATATTGTACATTACATCTCGTACTAACAAACAACTATAAACTAAGACGCAAGAGACTAGAACTCAGCTAAGCACCAAACTGATCTTTTCCTGCTATTGAAATTTACAAACTAATCATATATATAGAAAGAAATCAACATGCCATGAGTATTACAACAGACATTTAAACTTCTCCAACTTTTATTTCATGCTTTCAGACTGTTACAGTTACACCAATATGGGACTTGAAATGTGTACCTGGATACTGAAATGTAAAGAAGAAGTGGAAGCAGAAGAGTCAGCAGCAGCAGCTCAAGAATGGTAGTAACAAACAAAGCAATACAACAGCAATGACAATCCCAGACCAAAAGACCAAAGCAGTAAACCTATGGTACAATAACCAATATTTGATCTTTTCAAAACTCAGAGGGAAAATCCTAAAATCTGATAGAAACAAAACAAACTGGATACTGGACTTCAGACACGAAAGGATGAGGAAAAGTAGTGTTTTCCAGTCAAGCGAGAATTTCTTTTCTAAATCCCCCTCCTGATTTCCAAGAAAAAAAAACTCTCTTTCTCCCTTAGAAACTGATTCTGTTTGGTTTCAGCCCCCCTTTTGTGTGTATCCCCCTATCTATATCTGTGTGTGTGTGTTTGTATCCCAAAATCTGTCCCCCTCTTTTATAGCTCCAAATCAGGCTATTTGAACAGCCTGTTAATCAATCAGGTACCCTCCCATGTGCTGTCCCTTTTCAGTTTCCACTTAGCTAATTAAGTATAAACCTCCCCCATGATATTCCTGACAGTACCCTCTAATATTTAAACTAAAAGGCAGACAGGGCAGCAAGAATATAATCTGACAAACATGCTGTCAAATTATTTTAATCAGAATGGCTTTTATGCACATGTTGTGCACTAATGCACATGCCCTCCAATTTAGGCTGTAACTAACAGACCAAACCTTAGATTTCTGAAATCAAATTAACAACTATAAGTTACTAAACCCAGTCCCTAATTGATTCAGGCAATGTTTAACAGAAGCAGGTCAATTGGCTATTGTTCGTACAACTGAAACTAATTGACGACACATGTCGACTCGACTATATCAATCATAACATGTACAATCGTAGTCAAAATCAGACATTTAACAGTATCGAACACATGATTTGAATTGTACTGACTAAGCAGAATTGTACTCGAGGAATCAGTTAATCAGTTCAAATTTGAAATTCAACTAATTGCACAACAAATACATACATACACATTATCAGAACAAGTAGAATAAGGACTCAATCAAACAACAGAGGTTCAGGCAAGGTGGACAGGACACAGTTGGTAAAATTCGAAACACAAATTTCACAACAACATGAACAGCCTTTTAAACAAACATGGACTAAAAGAATAAAGAAAAGAAAGCAAAACTCACCTTAAATCCCGAAAAATCAAAAGCCTTAACTTGGATTCGAACAGACCTTTCTTAAGGCTGAACGGACTTTAATCGAAGTGTTTCTCAGATGAGAAACACTTCGATTAAGGTCCATTAGACCTTAATCTCTTGGTTTAAACGAGATACGGACCAGTGACGAGGAACCCTAAGGTTCCAAAGATTAGATCTGGGATTCATGCTTCCCTGGTCAGATTCGGACCAAACCAAGCATGGTTTGGTCACGAGGGGGGTCTGGGGAGTGTCTGGTGTGAAACTGGGGTTAAACGGTGTAAGTCAAGTTCCGACTCGAATCTTCAAACGAAGATTCGAGAAGGTGGGAAGGGATTCGAGTTAAGTGGTTAACAGATCCATGTTCAGGATGGCAAGGGGGTTCTATGGTGTTAAGGGTGGGGTCACCGGCGTCCATGCCGCCGGCTTTCATGGTGAAGAATACAGGGGCGGCTAGGGTTTTGGAGGGGAAGGGGATGAGGACGAAGGTGACCTAAGGCTGGGGTTCGGATAGGGGGGCAGGGTAAGGTTATGGGTTTATATAGTTAGTGAGGGGTTGATTCCTAACTGTTGGATGGGGTGCGATGAAGGGTCAGGATCTCTTGGCTGATGGGGGACGGTGTCGTTTCATCTTTAAAGGGTTTGGATCGGTCCGGTTGGAAACGGGTCGGGGTCATCAGTGGGTTATGGGGAAGTGATCTTGGCCGTTGATCATTCAGAGATCAACGGCTCAGATCAGACTCAACCACTACGACGTCGTTTGGACGTCCTTGGTGTCAGCTGGACTGGACTGGGCTACACAGGGGTTTTGGGTTTAAGTTGGGCCTCGAATTAAAATGAAGTAGGCCCAAAACTGATTTCAGCCCAATTCTGCACTCTCTTTTATTATTATTATTTTATTATTATATATATATATTTTTTTTTATTTTAAAACAAAACCTAAGTAAATCAAATTAAAATTAAATAGACACTTAATACAATTATTTGCACACACATATTAAAATATTTGAAGCAGGTAAAAATCAAACAAAACAAAAATCACGGACAAAGATGCCTATTTATGGTTTTCTTATTTAACAACCGGATTACGGTTCCAATTACGCATGACACATACATTTTTTGTATTTTGTTTTAATAAGATAAAATGGGCAAAAATATCATAAATAATTAACAAAGTGCCATGTAAAATTCAAAAATTGTACAATAGGACCATTTGTTATTATTTTTATTTCTTTTGGAGCGATTGTCGCGTAAAACAAAAATCACGTGCTCACAGCCTGATCACCTCTCCCCAATACTTCTTAGGTCTCCCCCTACCTCTCCTCGTACCCACCACCGCCAGTCGTTCACACCTTCTCACCGGTGCATCAGTGTTCCTCCTCTGAATGTGCCCGAACCATCTGAGTCTTGCTTCCCGCATCTTGTCCTCCATGGGGGCCACACCCACCTTCTCTCGAATATCTTCATTTCTAATCTTATCCTTCCTTGTATGCCCGCACATCCACCTCAACATCCTCATCTCTGCAACTTTCATCCTCTGGATGTGTGAGATCTTCACCGGCCAACACTCGGTCCCATACAACATAGCAGGCCTAACCACTACCCTATAAAATTTACCTTTCAGTAACAGTGGCACTTTCTTGTCACACAGGACTCCCGTCGCTAACCTCCATTTCATCCACCCCACCCCTATACGGTGTGTGACATCCTCATCGATCTCCCCGGACCCCTGAATAAACGACCCCAGGTACTTGAAACTACCCCTCTTAGGGATGACTTGAGAATCAAGCCTCACTTCCACTCCCGCTTCCGTCGGCTCTGCCCCAAATTTGCACTCAAGGTATTCCGTCTTCGTCCTGCTCAACCTGAAACCTTTGGACTCAAGGGTGTGTCTCCAAACCTCTAACCTCTCGCTGACGCCGCATCGTGTCTCGTCGATTAGGACTATGTCATCAGCAAATAGCATGCACCATGGCACCTCCCCCTGAATATGATGCGTTATAGCATCCATCACCAGGGCAAATAGGAAAGGGCTGAACGCAGACCCTTGATGCAATCCCGTAATAACCGGAAAATAATCTGAATCGCCTCCTGCTGTCCTAACCCGAGTCTTAGCTCCATCATACATGTCCTTAATCTCCCTAATGTAGGCAACCGGGACCCCTTTAGCCTCTAAGCATCTCCATAAGACCTCCCTAGGAACCCTGTCGTACGCTTTCTCTAGATCGATAAACACCATGTAGAGATCCTTCTTCTTATCCCTGTATTGTTCCACCGTCCTCCTAATAAGGTGGATATCTTCTGTGGTAGATCGCCCCGGCATGAACCCGAACTGGTTGTCTGAAATAGACACCGTCCTTTGCACTCTCATTTCTACCACTCTCTCCCAGACTTTCATGGTATGACTTAGTAATTTAATACCCCTATAGTTGTTACAGATCTGGATATCGCCTTTGTTCTTATACAACGGGACCATTGTACTCCACCTCCACTCTTCGGGCATCTTATTAGTCTTGGATATCACATTAAGCAACTTAGTAAGTCATTCCACGCCTGCTCTACCCACACACCTCCAAAGCTCAACCGGAATTTCATCTGGTCCGGTAGCTCTGCCCCTTCTCATCTTACGCATTGCCTCCATGACCTCATCGACCTCAATGTCCCGACAATCACTTAGTTCATGGGGGCTGTCGGCGTTCCTCAATTCACCTAGTACAATATCCTGATCCCCTTCCTCATTTAGAAGTTTATGAAAGTAGGTCTGCCATCTCCTCTTTATCTGGTCATCCCCCAACAAAACTTTGTCGTCCTCATCTTTTATGCACCTCACTTGGTCCAAATCCCGAGCCGTCCTCTCTCTCACCTTAGCGAGTCGGAGTAACTTCTTCTCCCCGCCTTTGTTCCCTAGTTCCTCATACAAACGAGCAAAAACTGCCGTCTTTGCCTCCGTCACTGCCATCTTTGCCTCCTTCCTAGCTACCTTATATCTCGCAATGTTCGCTCTCTTCTCCTCCTCTCAAGTGCTCCCCACTAACCGCAGGTAAGCCACCTTCTTCGCTTCCACTTTACCTTGTACAACTGCATTCAACCATCAGTCTCCTTTGTGGCCACAAGTGCGTCCTGAAGATACCCCTAACACCTCTCTTGCCACCTTCCTTATATAGTCCGCCGTCGTCGACCACATAGTGTTTGCGTCCCCACTACTTCTCCAAGCTCCCATTGCCGACAACCTTCCTTCCAACTCCTGGGCTTTAACCTTAGTCAAGGCGCCCCACCTAATCCTCGGGCGGCCTCGTACTGACCTCTGTTTCCTTCTTATCATAATACTAACGTCCATCACCAAGAGCCTATGTTGCGTTGCAAGGGTCTCACCTGGGATAACTTTGCAATCCTCGCACAACCTTCTGTCGCATCTCCTAAGGAGGAGATAGTCAATTTGAGTCTTCGCCACCGAACTTTGGTAAGTAACCAAATGCTCCTCTCGCTTCGGAAAACTCGAGTTTGCAATCACTAGATCGAATGCCTTGGCAAAATCCAGCAGTGAGATGCCCCCTCCGTTCCGTTCCCCGAAACCAAAGCCGCCATGCACCTCAGTATAACCACCTGCAGACGACCCAATATGACCATTGAAATCCCCTCCTATGAATAACCTCTCGGAAGGCGGAATACTACGAACAATGTCATCCAACCCTTCCCAAAAACGCCTTTTAATCTCCTCATCACAACCTACTTGCGGTGCGTACGCGCTAACGACGTTTAAAGTACACTCACCCACCACCAATTTAATAGTCATTAGTCTATCATTCACACGCCTGACCTCTACCACCGACTCCCTAAGATGGCTATCTACTAGGATACCCACTCCATTCTTACCCCTCACGACTCCGGAGTACCACAACTTATACCCATCCGCGTTTCTCGCCCTCGATCCGACCCACCTAGTCTCCTGGACACACGCTATATTAATCTTCCTCTTCTGAAGGATCTTCGCCAACTCTATAGACTTACTCGTTAGCGAACCTATGTTCCATGACCCGATTCTCAACCTATAGGCTCCCTTGCCCACTCTACCTCCCCTGCCTCCCGACCCACCCCCTGACCCCGAGCCCACTCTTTGCCCCCCCCCCCCCCTCTGATATAAATATCTACAAAAGATCAATGGATGTCATGCGCTCTAGGAAAAACTTGTTTCATCTAACAAGAGAGCGACACATTGCTTTACCTGCAAATCCAGAATATTGAGGCGATCAAAAACTTCCATAACCAGCATAACTAGTTATTCTTCCTAGTTCCATACGACTGATCACCAACACTAAAAAGGCGAGCGTGACTTTACCATTCATTTGAGAACCTAAAGAGGTTTTCTTTTCTGGTACTAAAAAAATCCTAAAACAAGGTGGATACGTACTAAATAAAGGGGTATAAAAGAAAACAATCAAAATTGAGAAGGAATAAAAGTACATTTCAACCGCACCATATTATAATCATATCAATTCAGAAATTCAAGGAGAGAGTTATCAATATGATACAACTCAGAGTTCCGAGGAAAGAATTATATCTCACATGTAGATACTTAAGGGGACTCACATTTTACATTTTTCTTGATGGTGTTGGTGGTTCTACTTTAATCCTCGCACTTGAATATTCAGATATAGCAACTAATGATTCCATTTCTACCTCATTTATACTTAGAGGCTTCACTTCCCACAACTTGGACATTGCATGTCCAGTGAGGTGTGTCAGCTATTATATTTGATTGAAGTTGCCTCATAGTGCCATGATATCTTGGTAACTAACACAAAATCTATCAAAAAATACAAAGAATACACAAGACAAGAAACATTTATTAATATGTTTGTACAAGTTCTAACAAGACATTATTGCAAAAGAATAGCAAGCTAACCTATGAAAACGAAATTATGATTACAGAAAAAGAATTGAATTAAGAAAAAAAAGGGTAATGGACAATACCTAAAAGAGTGAAGAGCCAATTTGATAGAAAACATATCTTCTAATTTTATTTGTAACTTCTCAATTTTATTTAATTTGTACATTATTATTGGTAAGCTGAAGATTCCTTTTTCTTATTTCTTTTATATTTTACAATTGTATCACAGTATGACGATCAAGGTAACTTTTTTCGATGTTAGAATAAGCATCATAAGCTTGTTCATACTTGCCAAGTGGTCAAGCTAACACTCAGCTTGTTTCGATATTCACTTTATTTATTTACGAAGAAAGATCTAACACTTTTACCTTTTTAAGTTAGAAAATTGTTCTTTCACTTATATTCGTTAGAGATGATTATGCTAATTTTTTTTATTTTTTTTGTTCCTTTAAGTCTCCTGAAACTGGAAAATCTTTCCAAAACCTTTTTTCACTTCTTGGAGATTTGTTTGTGGAATTTTTTAACTTCACTTGTCAGTAGCTTTATTGGAATTGGGGTTAGTTTGATGCAAAATGACAAACAAGGAAAAACTGTCAACGAAATCTAACCTCAAACATGCATAAATCAGAACAAATACTAATATTATAATAAATTACCAGAGAAAAAAAAAAGACTAACATATACACGCTAACAATTAAACAAAGTGCATGCAATAAAAAATATTACAGGAAAAATCTGCTCAAACTTTTAGAGAGTTATGACCAGAAGTAGAAGAAATTTGAGAGACTCTAAAGTGGAAGAAGAAAGAGTACCATTACAGACCATTAGTAGAAAAGGCAGAGATTCGCATTGAAAAAGTGAGAAAGAAAGTGATATTGGAGTTGAGAAACTCACCAGAAGAGAGTAGATTCACTTCAGAGCTGTGAAGGAGAAAGAGAACTGCATATGAATTGAAGAAGCGACTCAAATTGTATGAAACACTCAGTTTTGAGCGTTACAGAGGATAAAAAAAATAGTGCTTGCTATGTGTAGTGGTACACATGTTTGCTGGTTAAAAATTACAGTCTACGTGTTAATAGGCAAAAAGGCAAAGAAGCCAAGATCCAATGAAATAGGCCCAATTTACCGTACAATTCAAAAACTTTTTGTACAATTTATAAGGGGGATTTGTATCTATACCAGCTTTTTGGGTCACATTTAACTTGTGTTCGCTTTGGAAAAAAAATTGTAGGCGTACCCGCTTTTTCGCGTAACGTCAGCATACGGGGCTGAAGTAGCAAAGACAATCACGCAAAACTTCAGCATTCTAGTAGACGGGCCTGAAGTAGCAAGTGTGTTGAAGTTTTTATTTGTAATTGTTGAACTTAAGCATAGTAGCTGAAATTTTGTTCTCTATTTGCTAAAGTTTTTGTTTGTAATTGTTGAACTTAAGCATAGTAGCTCAAGTTTTGTTCTCTATTTGCTGAAACTTTTGTTTGTAGTTACACTAAATAAGCTGAAGTTTTTTGTCGTGGATTCATTAGTTTTGTCATTAAGCTTTTTCAAAAACTTCAGCAGAAGATGCTGAAGTTATTTAGTTCATTTATAAAAATTTCAGCACTAAATAAGCTGAATTCTTTTTGCCTTGGATACGCTTTTTCAAAAACTTCAGCAGAGATGCTGAAGTTATTCAGTTCATTTGTAAAAACTTCAGCTTATTTAGTGCTGAAGTTTTTATAAAAAATGAAAGTTTTAAGACAACGCCGTCAAATTCGTCACGAGGACTATGTTCTATGTCGCATTACGAAGACTGTTAATTTGTGTGCAAGTTCTCAGAATGTCCCTTTGGCCATTAGTGGCAAGAATTCTGTTGCCAATGTCATATCTGAGGAGTCGTTAATGCTAGGTTATTTGAATCTAGAATGGGAACAAGTGCATAAGCGTAGATAGTTTACTCACAGAAGAATCAAATACTGCTCCATTGATCCAATTGCCTCTATTCTCTATTGAAGAAGCAGAATGTTCAGCAGCTGTGGCACAATACAGAAAGCAAAAAGAAGAAGAAAGAGAGAGCGAGAAGCTTCATAAAACCCTCATGAACTTGATATACGAGTCATCAGGATTCAACATATATCTGTATTACTGTATATTCATAGCAGCACTAACAACAGCAGAAGAAAGAAGAAGAAGAAGAAGAAGAAGAAGAAGAAAAAGAAGAAGAAGAAGAAGAAGAAGAAAAAGAAAACGAAGGAGGAGAAATGGGGATGAAGTTGTTTAAAAAGTGGGTAGAAGTTAAAACTTTTAAAAAAAATGGGTATAGGTTAAATGGGGCGGCCAAATAGGGCGCCCTATGCAATTTTTACATTTATAGGCGTGATGTTCGTACACCTCTTAGCCGTTTATATATATATTAAAAAATATAATGGATGAAATTAAAAAATAGGCAGATTTACAAGTGGTAATTGAAAAGTAGGCACAATTTAAAAAATAAATAAAATTTAGCCACTTTGTATATAAAGATAAATCTGAACGAAAATACTGTTCAAAATTCAAAAATATTCCAGCATAATATATTGGAGTTCGAACTTTTTACATGTGAACTTTCAGTATAATATACTGGAGTTCCAACATAATATACTAGTCTAGCATAATATGCTGGAAGTTCATACACATATGCTCTAATCTCCAGTATATTATGATGGAACTTTTCTTGTGCTGGAGTTATAACATAATATGCTGGAAGTTCATATAATATGTTGGAAGTTCATACACAGATGCATCAATCTCTAGTATATTATGATAGAACTTTCCGTATTACAATCAAGTAGTGACTATTTTTTAATAAGTTTATAAACACCGATTATTTTTCAATTATCGGTCCGAAAACTGGCTAGCTGCTGCTATTTTCACAAATATAATAGGTCTCGGCTTGGATAGATAAGGGTAATGTTTGGGCTTTATGGCAGATTGCGTAGTTTCCTCCAAATACATCGACGCTAATGACCCAATTTGGATCTATTCGGCCCGAAAACTGCTTCGGCCTAGTTGACAGTCCCTCCGCCGTGAACTTGCTTGAGTTCTCGTCAGCCTCCATCTTTTTCCTCCACGTCGAATTCCTGTAAGTTTCTAAAACTGTCAACTCCGACTTTTGTCTATCTCTTTGAACTTTTACCAGTTAATATGCATTACTATTCCCCCCCCCCCTCCCCCCTTCTTTTATTTGGTGACTTGATTATTCAAAGAGTTGATTTGACTGGTAACTGAGGTGGATTTATTGTTGAGTTTGTATTGTATGAAAACCGTTTGATAAAATGCCTATTAGATCTTGTGGGTTTGATTCAATGTAAACTCAAAATTTTAGCTTGAAAATGTGTGTACAACTATTAGTTAGTCATGTGATTTTATTTGTGTCAAACTTGCACTTGAGAAATGTATTGTTCGCATTTGCATATACAGAAATTTGCTGCGTTCAAAAGGCGTCGCTCATACAATTTTTGAGGGTGTTAGGTACTTTGGAAGAGAACAAATGTTAAGAGGGGATAAGACAACGACAACAAACCCAGTGTATTCCCATGAATAGGGCCTGGAAAAGGGCAACCCGGTGCACTAAGCTCCTGCTATGTGCGGGGTCCGGAGAATGGCCGGACCACTAGAGTCCTTACCCAGTATTTCTGCAAGATGCTATTTCTACGGCTCAAACCCGTGACCTCCTGGTCACATGGCACCAACTTTACCAGTTACGCCAGGAGGGAGTAAGAAGGAATTTTAATTTACTTTATTTCCCATAAAATAGCAGCTGAATAGAAAATTTCTTATTTACTTTTGAGAACTGAATTCCACTAAGCATGGGTGGTCCTAATTCCAGATAAGTGAGGGTAGCGCTTAAAAGTAGTTCTATAGTGCTGCAATCTGAAATGTTTCTCAAGGTTCCCCTTCATCCTAAGTCAGATTAGTTAGTGAAGTGCTAATAAAAAGAAAGTGAAATCATAACTTTTGACTATATAGAAATCTTTCACCAATTGTTACGTTCGACTCTGAATTTAAATTATTCTTAAGTGTAAGCTAACTCTAACTTTTGGTAAACAAGTTTAGACTGCAGAACATGTGCTTGGTGAAGAGTCCTTCCAAACAAACATATGTGATTACTTTAAAACTCATTGATGAAGTGCTATTTTTTTGTTACTTCAGTTGGTTCATATCTTTCTATGGAGACCAGCGAAGGCCAAAGAAATAGTAGCTCCTATTAACAAGGGCATTGATACTAGATTGTGCATTTAATTTGAATGATCTGATGTTTTTTTGACTGAACAGTGTGGTTCATTATCTATTTATCTCACGTTACTAGTGTGAACTTTATTGTACTTTTTTCTTCATAGATGAACTGATATAGTCTAGCTGGAATTGTTGATTGAGACACATAAGCTGAAGAAATGGTAGGCTGGCAACGACATCTTCAGCGCATGCTCCATCAAGCTGGGAAGAGATATCACCAAAGTCAAACTATTCCTTTCAATTCACATTATCACTCAAAGTCGTCTCTAGTGCTTGGTAATGGTTCTTTCTCTGTTGAAGCTTGATAAATTGATTCTTCTGATGTCTTGTGATGGCTGTGGATTGTTAATGCAACCCGTCAATAGAAGCACCTCTAGTTAGAGTTCAGGGCTGTGTTCACTTTCTTCCTTCAGTTGCTTTTCGTTTTTGATTTCTCAAGTCATATATCATTTTTTATTTTCTAGGTGAGGCACCTTACTTGCCAAGATTGCAGAATACGGTTTCATCTGGCATCTCAAGGCCATTATACCAGTATCTACAGCATTTGGTAATGTTACAATATAATTTAGTTCATATATATATGTGGCTATGTATAGTGAATTCAGGTGGCAATTCGGTCGTGAATCTATATCCCACCCTTCTTTGTTTTTATTTAATTAAGTTTTGTTGTTTTGATTTCTCGTACTCAAAACAGCTTATCATATTGCATACTATCTATGTTATGAGACATTCTATTCGTAGTGTTGCAGATGCTTGTCTAAGCACATAGGCAATTGGTGATCCTGTCTATTTTAATATAGCACCTTGGCAGATTTTTTCTATTTATATATCATGTTTTAGATCTATATAAACTCGTTCTATAATCCTTTATGGCCGTGCAATCAACTTATTTCCCAATCGAAATATTGATAAAACCATCTGTACATAAATTTCCTGTAATATACACAACAATAGTTTTATAACTCTACTAGAAATTATAGTCACCATTTTGTCATTTTTGCAAAAGCCATCGCCAAGAGTGGGTTAGTCAGTTTGACATCTGTCTTTACACTTCAGATATACTAGTGTCGATGGCTAAAGTTTTTGACTCTTTGTTATCTTGAATAACAATATAGGCATGCTTCTTTTTATGCTTTATTTTAGAACATTTATCCTATGAAAGAAAATTCAAATTAGTTTAAACAGTTTCATAGTTTATTTTTTTGCTTTCTTTTCCTTCCTTTTTAACTTTTTTGACAGGGGCTCTCTAGTACAAGGACCTTACTTGTAGACGCATCTGATGCTACACCAATTTCTTCCCCATTGACACCGCTTCTAACATCAAATACTGGAAATAAAGAAGCTGAGAAAGCAACTTCTAAACCTTCAACAGTTCAAGCAATTTTAAAGGGGATAAAACAGGTATGAAATGCCATAGCCTTTCTAATTTACCGCACACCAGAGCAGAATTTGCATGATGAGTAACAATTTGGTGAGTAGATGTGGTTAGGTACAGCCTTATCATTCGTATTTAACTAATCTCCTGGCAAATTTCCTTTTTTTTTCTCCCTAGAATTGATGTCCCAGCTTAAATGGTTTATTAAATGATTATTTACATATAAATTGAAGTTACTCCCCGCCTCTATGTTTTAGACTCATAATTAAT
The DNA here is from genome assembly GCF_000715075.1 of Nicotiana tabacum. NCBI lineage: Eukaryota > Viridiplantae > Streptophyta > Magnoliopsida > Solanales > Solanaceae > Nicotiana > Nicotiana tabacum. The sequence continues at coordinate 88,326,925 of NC_134084.1, forward strand.
AAAGTTTTTTAGAATATTGCCAAGATTTTATGTGAATTAGGATTTAGCAATATGACAGTGAGGTCTACTTTATATCCTGCAATTTATGAGCACAAAGAAAAATTTAGAATTTTGGATTCTCTATTCAATTGTTCGACTGATTCTTGATTCAATATTTTTGGTATTGGGAGGACAGTGTGATGAAAAATGCAAATTTGCGATAATGTACAGGAATCAGGGAGAAATATTGAAGAAAAGGGACTGTACAAATGCTTATCTCTTTCATTACATACATGTTTGTGTAAGACTGTAAGCAGACTTTTGTCCCATTAGAATACAACAATAACAACCCAATATAATCCCACTTAGTGGGGTCTGGGGAGGGTAGTGTGTACGCAGACCTTACCCCTACCCTGGGGTAGAGAGGCTGTTTCCAAATAGACCCCCGGCATCCTTCCCTCCAAGAACTTCCCACCTTGCTCTTGGGGAGACTCGAACTCACAACCTCTTGGTTGGAAGTGGAGGTTGCTTTCCAAATAGAATGCATGTGAAAATTGGGGCCTGTCCAAGATGATGTTCTCATGCAACTATAACTTAGTGAAAGAATAATTGCTCCAACAAAGAACAGATATTGTTGGGACCTGTTTGTTTTCTAAATATGTTTTAATCTCCTTTCTTGTTTTATTTTCTTGACAAGTTTTGTTCTCTTTCTTTTACTCCTTCTTTCTATCAGAAATCTCTTTCCTGTCAACTGAAAGAGTGAGGAATCTTACCATGCTATCCTTTCATTCCTATGGCACTTGTCATTTTCAGAGCCCAAAGAAGATCAATTTGGTTGCAGCATTAGTTCGTGGGATGCGTGTTGAAGATGCGTTGTTGCAGTTGCAAGTGACTGTAAAACGAGCTTCCAAAACTGTCTATCAGGTAAGGCTTCAAGCAGCTTGCAGAAGATCAGGGGAAAGGAAATTATTTTCTTCATGAATCATTCAACTGTTGTTTACAAGTAGGCTGTATTTTATATATTTGACTCGGCCTTTCTGTTGCCTTCTTTACAAAGAGCATTCTCTAATGTATCTGCCACACCTATACTGCATTGAATAATTCTATGTTGCAAAGTAACCTCCATTGTCGTGTTGACAATCATTCACTTCTACTCATCCAAAAAAAAAAAAAAAAAAACAATCATTCACTTCCAAACACCACATGAGACCAACCTTAAAGTTGTAGGACAATTGCCGAACATGGCTCCTGAAGTCAAAGATTATTTACAGTTCAGGTGTGATGTAATAGGAACCTTTTATTTTTGTAGGTTATACATTCAGCTCGGGCAAATGCAACCCACAATTATGGATTTGATCCAGATCGTCTTCTTGTTGGTAAAAAAGGGAAACTAACAATCTGTGCTCTCCTCTTTCTTCTAATCTCGGACTGATTCATTCTTTTCATATTTGGTGCAGCTGAGGCTTTTGTTGGCAAAGGACTTTTCAAAAAAAGGGTGTCCTACCATGCTAAAGGAAAGTGTGGAATAAAAGTGAGGCCAGAATGTAGACTGACCGTTGTAGTTAGGGAGATAACTCCTGAGGAGGAGGCCGAGATAGCTAAGTTGAGAGTACACAACTTCAAGAAGCTCACCAAACGCGAAAGGCGTCTAGTTCCTCATAAGCTCATTGAGACTACTCCAATATGGGACCGCAAAGGCAGAGCTAAGAGCAATGGACCAGGTGCTGCTGCTGCTTGAGCACAGTTACGGTGGTAGTTTGGTTTCACTAGAAAGCTTTTTAGTTCCGTAATAATCAGTTTGGGATGAAATGGTGTGCTTCTTGTCGGATTTCTTTTTCAAATGTTCTCTCTCATACACCCCTGCTCATAGCAGCTTAGGTCGAGATCTTTAGCTTCATTTGTAGGCACCTTCCTCCTTTTCTTTAGCATCTCAAGTGCCTCAAACTTCACGTACTTTTATGGCCTTTAAAGTATTCAGATGACTGATTGAATGTGTATTCATGATGGATAGATATTTCCATTTTGGTCAGTGTAATAAGTCAGATTTTGCATATTGAGCAATTTTCTTTTTCTGTAACCTTAAGGAGTCGTTTGGTGTGTGCGATAAAGGATAATAATTCCGGGATTAGATGCGGGATTATTTTATCCCGCGTTTGGTTGAAGTTTTGAATGCGGGATTAGCAATCTTGGGATTAATCCCTAGAGTGGGATAATAATCCTAGAATTAATCCCGGGATAAACATTAAAATGGCAAAGATGCCCTTCTCCAAGGCTCTTACTCCAAGTCTTTTAAACAATCCAATGTTAAAATTAAAAGTAAAAGGCTTTTCCTCTTGGGTTGAGGGTCTATTAGAAACCTCTCTACCTTTACAAGGTAGGGGGAAGATTTGTGCACACGTTACCCACTCCAGATTTCACTTGTGAGATTATACTAGGTTTATTTAATTCCCATATTATAGTCCTATCATTATAATTCCGGGATTCTTGATTAACTACTTCACAATGCCTTCTGACATTGATTGTAATGAGCCTTGATGGTAGATGCCTCTGAGTTCCACTATCATGCCTTTGCATGTTACATGAGCCTCCTAAGCCACAAAGTCCAATGGTACAGGATTACAACTTTTCATCCAATCTCCACCCTATATCATATTACAGTCACCCAGAGTAACCAACCTTAATGGATCCTCAAATTCTATTCCTTGTATCCTCCATTTAAAATGGGGACAAGAGTGTAGACTACAACAACAACAAATCCAGTTTGATCTCAACATGTGGGGTCTGGGGACGGTAGTTTGTACGCAGACCTTACCCCTACCTAATGCAGGTAACAAGAGTGTAGACTAATAAGATAATTTTCATTAGCTACAGTCACCCTAATAGGCACAACCTCCTTGATATGTTGCCTTTTCAACAGCTTGGCTAAAAAGTAAAGGAATCAAACATCTTGATAGTGCGCCTAATCTCCTCTTTCAATCCTCCACTGAAAAATCCCAAGAAGAAATCCCCACGAATAGTAGGATTTCTTATCAAGATCCAAGCCTTAAGGTCTTCAAATTTCTCCAAGTATTCAGTAACTGTCCCCTTTTGCTCAATCCTCTTAAAATGTCCAATAAATTCAAATGACTATTATCAGACTCTAAATCTTTTACATAGTTTTTCAGTGAAGTCAGTCCATCTAACTGTCCTTTACTTAAATGATAGGAGAAGAACCAACATTCAGCCTTAACATTGAGACGAAGGACAACCATCTCCAACTTTTGTTGTGGGTCAGTCACATGATTGAAATGGAAATATCACTCACATTTTCTCAGCCAAGTGCGCGAATCACGTAAGTCAAAGTATGGGAATTCCATTCTATGATTGTGATTACTCGACTGAGTTCTTCCCAAGGAGTTGTTATGTTGCTCCCCAATCCTGGTTCTATTACCAGAACCTTCTGCCAATGGATTCTCAGCTGGAGCACTTCCCAAAATTCCATCCTGGTTCGAGAGGAGTTTATCCACAAGGAGATCCAACTTTTTATTCATATCTTCCATTTTAGCATTGTTAGATGTAATATAATCTTGTAATTGACTATCAATCTTCTTGACCAAATCTTCAGTAGATTTTGCTCTAGTTTCAGTGATTGTCATAGTGTTAGGAAGAGGCTCTAGATACCACTTGTAATATACTCAAAATACAAAAGTTATTGAGGTAAAGGGAATTTTATTAGATTCAATATTCAGTGCAATGACAAAATCGAGCTAGAGGCTCAAACTACTAGTAACACTGGAGTCTCTAATGACTTTCCTGAAAGAAAAGAATGAAGGGTGAGGTTATAAGAGAATTAGGAGAGACGAAGAATGGAAAAGAGATAAAAATCAGTTAGGAATTAATTGAGAATTATCGGTAGGATAACTGCCTCTGCTCCCTTCAGTTGGCTATTAATTCTGTTAGCTTTCCCTTTTAATCACTACCGTCTGTATTGGTAGAAAAAAAGACTGTGATACATGGACCATCTCTTGAGGTGACAAGTGGTACTTTCAGTTGAGTCAATAAAAAATAAATGAAAAGACACAAATGAAACACCCACACTGTTTCACTAGAAGAGATACCGGCCTGACAGTTGGAAAAGAAGAAATAGGTACGAGATGAATGAAGGCCACAAAAGGGGAAGATTCATGAATCTGTTATAAATAAGGAAGAGAAATCGCCTCGACATTAATTTTGATTATGGAAAATTCTCAGTTGTTATTATAACCGATACAATTAACTACGGTAACGAATAATCAACGCAAAAAATGCCATTAACGATCTAGAATTAAGTAGGAAAACTGTTATATTTAGGAGTCCTTATATAAGGACACGTTCCTCATTTGTAAAGGCATCTGGATATTTTTTAATATATGCAATTAGACTTTTAATCTGTTCGATTCAAGTGTTCAAATTGCAATTCTGAGAAAGAATAGCAACCAACATTAAGCATTCTTTTCTTACTTATTATTTCCATTATTTTTTATTCTTGAGATTACCCAAAAAGTGAAGTAATCTTGGTTATCAGTAATCCGATTTTTTCTAATATTAGCTTTGACGGTAAAATTTATTTTTGGGTTAACACCATCAGATTATATCCTTTAATGAAGAATATATCTCACCTGTTCACTCTATTAAACTTGAGATCTATCCACGTGAACCTTTATCCTTTTATTTGCTACTGCCACAGCTACACTAATACGTGTTGCTAACCTCTATATCTGAACCTTATTTTCCCCAGTTCATTTCTATACTACGCCTCTTTTCTCCATCTCCGACCACCTAAATCATAAAATTAAATGGTTTGTGATAGAAATTTAGGGTCCACCAAAGTGTATAGAGAACGTGGTTCTCTATCAGTTCCTACAGAACACATACAATCAGAAATAAGTAAAAGACACAGTAGAATTTTATGTGAAAAACTCTCAGCTCACGGGATTAAAAATCACGATCTACACTCATAGGATTTCAACTTCACTACTGAACAAACTTCAGATAACAAACTATTGTAACCTAGGAATTAAACTCTTAATCCCTCACCCACTTGTAATAACTCTATTACAAGCCCCTTTGCAATAACTCTATTACAAAACAACTCTACTAACTCTAGCCAAGACACAAATACAAGGTTTATGGTTTTACAAATAAATTCCTACACAATACTTCTAGCTAAGCTAAGTAGGAATTACAATTAGATCACTCTAACTAAGGTACACCTCAATTAAGAACATAAGATAACACAATGCTGGAAACTGGTCCTTGTTCTGTTGTTCTTTGTTTATTAAGGCTTGAAGTCACTTGCCAGATATCATCACACTTAAGAGAGAAGCTTAATGATTTTTCAGATGTTCAAGTGTTGTTTTTCCTTTGCTTCATCTTGATAATATACAAGTGATGTCACTTGGATGATGCAAATAATTATTCGGTACAAGGCACTCCCCATAAAGTGACTGGTGTATTATTTGCCATGTTGCGTATGTGCAGAGGAACAATTACAGTGATTTTACAGTTGTGGGGAGTTGACTGGTATATCCAGCAAGGGAACTGATGTCCATCTGTTCCCTCTGTCGTCTCTTTGACTCTAGTTGTTAGAACTTGTGCTCGACTAGAGACTTGTTATTCTTGAGCACTTTGAGAATACGTAACAGGTTCTTGATCTGGTTCATATCATAAAGTTTGTTAGATCATCAAAATATAATAAGACACATAACTTATCAATTTTTCCCTTTTTGATTATGACAAACTTATAATTGAAATTCCCCCTGAGAACTTGAGGTTCCCCCTGAGAACCAGATCACCATAATATTTCCTGTATTCCCCCTAAGAACCTGAGAACCTGTTCCCCCTCTCAATTAATTTTCCTCCTTTTGGCATCATAAAAAGATTATTCATAAGTAATAAGCAAAAAGAAGTCCAGCATGATTAACTCATGCCACATGTGTGCACACAAGCATGGCTAAAAATAGAGCATAAGAGTATAGCATGCGTAGTAAAAGGACGGGATGCTATTTAATTGGAAAGAAAAGTTAATAGAATTAGTAATACCATTGTTACACAACCATTCGCAAAACAACACAACTTAAAAATACCAGCCACAAAAAAAAGGACCAAGGTAGGACGGACAATATTTAACTGGACAATGGGAAGGGAACTATTTTAAGGAGAACTAGAAGGGGGAGGCAGGGATGAAGATGCAAGGGTTCTGAAGAGAATATCAATTCGAGCATTTGGAGCACTTGCTTGTTAAGCAGCCACACCTTCAGGTCCTCGACCTATTTCCTGAGATCTGCATTTTCCTTGGTCAGACGGGCAACCTCTGTGCCTTGTGCACTGCTGGAACCAGGTTCCTCTTGGGCCTGACTAAGCTGCCCTTCCAGAATGGAATTCCGTGCTTCAACCTCCTTATCTCCTCATTTGCAACATTCTGAGCATCAATCAATTGAGAGATTGTGGAATTGCTGCCAACCCCTCCTTTCTTATCAATACACTCACATTCCTCCAATGTGGTCTTTGAGAAGGTCTGCTTGGGAGTTCCTTCGGTTTCTTTTCACAAAGGGACTTTGAAGAAGTTAAACACCTTAGTGAGCAAGAACCCGTAGGGAAACTATAATTACCATCCTTAAAGTCTGCCACTTTCTTTATATGTTCTATCATAAGATCAGGCAGATTGATAGTGGTGTAGGCATCCAGTGCTTCCATGAAGAATAGATATGCTCTTGGCGTAATGGAACGCCTTTCTGCACGTGGAAACAAAACCTTGTTCATCATCTCGAGCATTAGTTGATACACTGGAAGGAGGGCCTTCTTGTGCACCCATTCCCCTTGGTGCATAACATTATCCTTTAGAATGGTACTTCTGAAATCGGGAGAACAGGTCCCCTCAATGGATGAGATCTCTCCAGTAGGTACTCCAAAAATGTTCCCCAACACAGCCTCGTTCGTCACAAAATCTACTCCGTTGACATTCAAACAGATATTATCATCTTCCACTATGAACATATCTGCGCAGAAGCTACGCACCTCTTCCTCATACCCTGTCATGTCAAGAATGACAGGAGCAAATGTTCTGCCCCACAGTACCCTCTGTTTTCTAAGATTTTCTTTGCCTTTATCCTTGGCCACACTCACTTTGGTCTTCTTGGAGGAACCAGGTTCCTCGTTATCATAAGCCTTCCTTTTCCCCAGACTTTCTCACACTTTTCTTTTCTTTGCAGACTTCTCAGACAATTTCTCACAGACTTTTCAGACGATTTTTCAACAGACATTTCAGACACCTCTTCACTAGAATTTTCTTCCTCAACATTTTTCACTTCCACAGTTTTCACATATGGCTCTCTCCTGGGTTTTGGAACTACAAGTTTCTTAGAGGACTTACGAATTAAGGAACTATGTTCCTTATTCACCTTTGCATTGTCAACATCAACAACAAGTGATGGAGGCAGTTCCTCCTCATTCACCATCTTTCCACCCTTCACCAACCTCCTCATTTTCTTCTCTTCTTTGTTTTTCTTCAGAACAAATTCAAGGGCTTCCTTCTTTTGCAGCCTAGTAGTAGTCTTTTAAGAGTGGACTCTTTGGGAGTTACCCTTCTTCTCCTAGCCGCACTGAAGCTTGCTACAGACACATTGTCATAGTCCTCCTCACTATTTTCATTTTCCTCTTCAAAAGAGATCTCATCTTAGGAAAGACAATGGTTAGCTGCTCGTCATCGAAGTAAGGAGAAGGAGCAGGATCAGTACTGACCTGGGGCTCTTTTGAGGAGCAGGAAGTTTTATCCCAAGTAGGAGCAGAGATCTCCTCTTGGGTTAAGGGATTAGGTCCCTCATTTGTTTCCCCAGTAGTACTGACAGGTGCCAAATTTTCAAGGGCACCAGTTCCCTACCCTCTTCCTGATGACCTTCACCTTCCCCCTAAGACCCAATGGTCTCATTAACATCCTTATAGCCACCAACAAAACCTCCCTCTGTAGCAATTAGTAACATGCTCTTAATGGCTTCTTGTTCATTCACCCTCAAAGTTGAGTCAGAGGATACAAGAGGAACATTACCTATCGGATTGGTAATATTCAGATCAAAGCTTGGAACGGGCGTTGCTGAGCCTTCACTACTACAAACCATATCTTGTTGGGCTTCAGGACTCTCCCCAACTTTCAAATTAAAAACTTCCAGACCTTCGTCTCTGTCTACTATTTTTCCTTCTGCCACTTTTTCTGGCGAGGCAGAAGGAGAGGTTGCAACAACGAATCTTTTGGGGTTCTAAGTCATTCGGCTGTGGGGAGAACTATAACTCGATTGGGTTGGTGAGTAAGTAGTAGGTGATTGATGGTCTGGTATGGGGTTTTGACTGGGTGACAAAGGGGACTCAGACTCTCGCTCCTTTACTTCGTGAGACGAAGACACAGTAGGGATTACACTGTAAACGTTTGAACCTTCTGGATTTTGAGACATAGTAGAGATTTGTAGTGAGGACACGAGAAAAAGAGTGTTTGCTTTGAGAGAGAAGAGGATTTTTTTTTGGCTTTGATGTGGATAGTGAAGAAAGAGACAGTGTTTGGGTTTATTTAGAGAAAGTGAGGGACCAGTTACAAATGGTTATGAATTGTTGGGTAGACGAGTCGTTTAGTAATGGGTATGACGTTTGAGTTCTAAAGAGATGAGAGAGAGAGAGACTGAAACTTTTAATGACGTGGCACTTTTATAGCCGTTAAAAATATGCCTTAGAGTACAAAGGAACTATTAACCTGAGTCAAGGGAACCAGGTTCTCTGAATTAGTTTTGTAAGAGTGAGCCTCATCCTTTTACCAAGATGCAATGTCATTAGCTGCTTGTTTTCTATGTAATTGACATGCTTGTCTACCTGTAACGGTATAGAAATGAGTTAGAATTTGCCAGAAAACACTTTTTAGCTATTTTACATGTTCATTCTTTCATAGCCAATCATTAGGGGACATGGTACTTAGGGTGGCACGATGTTCTACGTGAATCCACGTTCGAAGGACATTATACCAAAGTCGTACAATTAAGACCTCAATATGGTTTTATTCTGTTTATCATACCGGAAGTTATGTTCTTTTTCGCTCTTTTTCGGGCTTCTTCTCATTCGTCTTTGGCACCTATGGTAGAGATTAGAGGTATTTGTCCCCCAAAAGGGATATTGATTTTATCAACCCCAATGCCAATCAATTATTTTCAAAATGCTCTCTGCTCAGTGCTTTGGTGAAGATATCTGCTACTTGGTCTTCTGTTTTTGCAAAACTTTATGCAGATATATAAGAACTTTTTCAACATAGTCTCTGAGAAAATGATATCGCACATTAATATGCTTTGTTATCTTATGCTGAACCAGGTTCTTTGTCATGTTGATAGTACTGGTGTTATCACACAGTAATGGTACACAATCAGAAAATACACCAAAGTCCTCCAGATGCTTGTTCCACAATAGTTGAGCACAACAAGAGACATCTGCCACATACTCAGCCTCTACAGTTGAAAGAGCCATAGAGTTTTGTTTCTTTGTACCACATGAAATCAGACACGATCCGAGAAAATTTGATGCCGTATGTGCTCTTTCTATCCATCAGATAACTAGAATAATTAGCATCAACATACCCAATTAAGTCGAAATTATCTCCTGAAGGATACTAAAGAACCAGGTCCTGCATTTCTTTGAGATACCTTAGAATCCTCTTGGCAGCTTTCACATGAGATTCCTTTAGAATGGATTGAAATCTAGCACATCATCTCATACTGAATATGATATTGAGTCTGCTAGCTGTGAGATATAAGAGTGAACTAATGATACCTCTGTACATGGTTTCGTTCACAGGAGAACGAGGTTCATCCATATCCAGACGATTGGAAGTGGCAATAGGAGTATCAATGATCTTTGAACTTTCCATCTCAAATCTCTTTAGGAGTTCTTTAATGTACTTTTGCTAACTTATCATCGTGCCTTTATGAGTTTTCTTAACTTGCAGCCCTAAGAAAAAATTCAATTCCCCCATCATGCTCATTTCAAACTCTCTTCCTATAAGCTTTGCAAACTCTTCACACAAGGAATCATTTGTTGCATCAAAGATGATGTCGTCAACATAGACTTGCCGAGCAAGTTCCTTTCTCGTTTCTTCAGAAATAGGGTATTGTTGATTTTTTCCTCTTGTAAAGCCATTTTCAAGAAGGAACTTGGACAACCTTTCACACCATAAATGAGGGGCCTGTTGCAGTCCATATAATACCTTGTCAAGTTTGAATACATATTCAAGATGCTCATGACATTCAAAACCAGGCGGTTATTTGACGAAGACTTCTTCCATTAGATATCCATTTAGGAATTCACTTTTGACATTCATTTGGAACAATTTGAATTCCATATGAGATTCAAAGGCAATGAGGATTCTAATGGCTTCCATTTGAGCAACTGGGGCAAAAGTTTCAGTATAGTTAATCCCTTCTTCTTGATTATAGCATTGCACTACTAACCTGGCCTTCTTCCTTGTCGTATTTCCAAATTCATCAAGCTTGTTCCTGAACACCCACCTAGTTCATATAACAGTTCTGTCCGAAGGTCGAGGAACCAAGTGTCATACGCTGTTCCTCTCAAATTGATGGAGTTCATCTTGCATAGCAGTAATCCAGTCTGCATCTTTCAATGCTTCCTTGACATGTTTTGGCTCAATTTGAGAGAGAAAAGTTGAGAAGGAAAGTGAAATTCTTGACTTTGATCTGGTTTGAATCCCTAAGTCAAGAGGAGTGATTACATTTTGGAGAGGATGTGAACTTTTGTGTTTCCAATTAGACACCTGAATCTCATTGTGAGAGGATCCAGATTCCTCTGAATGGGATCCATTGTTGACATGAGTGCCACTTCTTAGCTCAGCATCAAGATTTCCTTGCACGATATCAACAACTATGTTCTCTTCTTCATCTATTGTGATGGAGGAACCAGGTTCCTCTATATTAGTTGGAGATTCAGCTGTAACATCTTCATTTGATTCCTTGACTTGACTCATCATGTCAGCCTTTTCATTTTCCATATCAATGAATTTACCAAGAACCTTTGATTGCTCTCCATCTTGATCAACCTTATCATGTGGATCTTTCCCACACAAGTGGTTTTATTCATCAAAAATCACATGTATGATTTCTTGAACACATTGAGTTCTTTTGTTGTAGACCTTGTAAGCTTTGCTTTGTGATGAATAGCCAAGAAAGATTCCTTCATCACTCTTGGCATCAAATTTTCCCAGTGTTTCTTTACCATTATTGAGAACGAAATATTTGCAGCCAAATGTCCTCAAGTGTGTTAGCTTGGGTTTTCTCCCGATCAGCAGTTCATATGGGGTTTTGTTCAAGATGGACCTGATTATGCACATGTTCACCAAGTAGCATGCAGTGTTAACTGCCTCTACCCAATCACTTTTTGCAATACCACTGTCAATAAGCATTGTCCTTGTCATGTCTTCAAGAGCCCTATTTTTCCTCTCTACAACACCATTTTGTTGGGGTGTTCTAGGAGCTGAAAAATTATGACTTATACCATTTTCAGCATAGAATTTGTCAAATTTTGCATTGTCGAACTCTGTGCTGTGATAAGATCTTATACTCACAACATTATGGCTCATCTTCACTTGAATATTCTTCACAAAGGCAGCAAACACTGGAAAAGTTTCATCCTTGTTTCTGAGGAACAAGGTCCAGGTGAATCTGGAGTAGTCATCCACTATGATGAAAATGTACTTCTTTCCTCCCCTATTTGGCACCCTCATAGGTCCACACAGATCCATATGGAGGAGCTCATGTAGCCTTGAGGTACTTACTTCCTTTTTGGACTTGAAGGAGGATCTGACTTGCTTTCCTTTTACACATGCATCACACACCATGTGATCTTTGAACCTTGACTTAGGCAACCCACGAACCAGGTCCTTCTTGACCAACTTGTTCAGCAACGTAAAGCTTGCATGTCCCAATCTTCTGTGCCACAGTTCAACATTTTCATCAATAACACTCAAGCATGTAAGATCCCCATTGTTCATAGAATCAAAATCAGCAACATAGATATTTTTGAATCCTTTTTCCAACAGAACCACTTTACTAGTTACAAGATTTATGATAGTGCAAGCCTTTGATAAGAATTCCACTTTATTCCTTTGTCGCAAATTTGAGAGACACTTAGTAGGCTATATTTCAAACCAGTTACATAGTACACATTTTCAATTGAATGAGTGAGTGTCTTCCCAATTCTCCTACTCATAGAATGTATTCCTTTTTGCCATTGCCAAATGACACACTCCCTCCTTGCAGGGCTTTGAGTGAAAGGAAATCATCGGTGCTTCCAGTCATATGTTTAGAGCATCCACTATTCATATACCATTTTTGGCTGCTTTTTTTCACTGCTCCCTGCACAAGGAAATCAAGGGTTAGACTTAGGAACCCAAACAAGTTTGGGTCCCTTGTAATGAGGAAAAGGGTGAATCAAACTTCTTCTTGTTCAAGCAGGCATCACACATTTTTTATTTGAGGGACCAAGTCCTTTAGCAGTAGTTACTTTTTCAACAAAAACTTTATTTTTCTACTGGGGCTAAAATATAGCCTTACAAGTTTCTTTACAGTGCCCAGTGTTATCACAGTAAGTATAAAGCCAGTTATCAGGGAAAATAACACACTTTCTATGTGAATTGTAGGGAGTCTTTTCCTTTTGGAACCCGATTCACTTCCTATCCCCCCTCCCCCCATTATTCTTATACATAGCAGTGATTGCATCAGAGGACCAGGTCTACTTAAGAGATTTTTCTAAGTCATTCTTAACTCTGCATAGATCTTCCTGAACTTGTCTATTTCTCTCAAGTTCAGCACATAGACTAGATTACATTGTTTTTAGCTCATTTTTTTCAAGCTTAAGGTGTGCCTCACTTGCAACTTCCTTTCCCTTTTTAGTTCCTCAATTGTTTCTTTTAGATCCACAACTACTACTAACAAGTCATCTCTCTCATGCTCTATATTTGCAATTTTTTTTAGTTAAAGCATCCTTTTCCCTTTTTAAATCCTCAATGGTTTCTTTTAAATCAACCACTACTACTACTAAATCATCTCTCTCATGTTCTAATTCTGCTAGTTCCACAGTTAGCATATTTTTATCATTGATGAGATTGTGATATGTATCAATTAGGACATTTGCCAAAGATATAAGCTTCTTTTGAGAATAGGACTTCAAATTTCTTTGAATGTCTAGAAGGTTTACCTCATCGTCATTATCATCTTCATCATTATCAGATTTTGCCATCAGGGCAATACAATCATACTGAGCTGCTTCGCTTTCAATGGCCATCATCGAGGTATCACCTTGTTCATCATCTCCTTCAGATTCACTGGAGGAATTTCCCTATGCAGCAAGAGCTTATTTCACAATATTGTCAACAATATTTTTTCTCTTAAAGCTCCTGTCAGGAACCGAGTTCCTCTTGGCTGCTTTCTCTGTGTTGTGCTTGTATTGATCTTGCTTGTGCAGAGGACAGTCTTTGATGAAATGTCCTGGCTTCCCACATTCATGACACATGCCATAGCCTTTTGGTCTGCTAGAGCTACCCCTTTTTAGAATGCCTCCATTTTTGCCCACCATTTTCTGGAATCTTTTTGTTAGATAAGCCATATCAGCATCCTCGCCACTTGAGTCATTATTGTCAGCCTTGAGGACCAGGTTCTTCTCCTTCTTGGGTTCTCTTCTTTCATGGTCCTTCTTTTTCTTTATATCATATTTCTTCAGATTTCCAATGAGTTCATCAATGGTCAACTTTTGCAGATTCTTTGCCTCTATGATAGCATTGACCTTGCTTTCGCAGGAACCAGGTAGTACACTAAGTATTTTCCTGACAAGTTTGTTCCTTCGAATGATCTCTCCAGAGAGTGAAGCTTGTTTATGATGGAGGTGAATTGAGTGTGCATGTCCTGAATTGACTCATCATCCTTCATCCTAAAAGTTTATACTCAGTAGTGAGCATGTCGATCTTCGACTGATTGACTTGAGTTGTTCCTTCGTGTGATATTTGGAGAGCTTCCTAGATCTCCTTGGCAGATTGACAGGCAGAGATTCTATTATATTCGTCTGGTCCAATACCACAGACGAAGATTTTTTTTGCTCGGAAGTTCTTCTCTATAGATTTGTGGTCAACATCATTGTACTCCTTCCTTGTCTTGGGAACTGTCACTACTGGACGAAGGGTCCATCGCAGATAACGTCTCAGAGCTCTGGATCTTCAGCCATGATAAAATCAAGCATCCTTGTCTTCCGCCATCCGTAGTATTGTCCATTGAATCTTAGTGATATTTAGGTAGATTGACCTTCTCCAAAGTTTGGTGGAGCAGCCATGAGCATCCTTTATAGGTGTTAGCTTGATAGAAAGAACATGTTTTGTTACCAATTGATGGAAACTTAGGGTCCGCCAAACTATATAGAGAACTTGGTTTCTATCAGTTCCCAGCAGAACACACACAATCAAGAATAAGTAAAATACACAATAGAGTTTTACATGGAAAACTCGCAGCTCATGGGATTAAAAACCACGACCTACACACATAGGATTTCAAGTTCACTACTAAGCAAACTTCAGATTACAAACTATTGTAAGCTAGGAATTAAACTCTTAATCCCTCACCCCACTTGTAGTAACTTTATTACAAGCCCCTTGGAATAACTCTATTACAAAGCTCACAACTCGATTAACTCTAGCCAAGACACAAACACAAGGTTTATGGTTTCACAAATGATTTCCTACATAATGCTTCTAGCTAAGCTAAGTAGGAATTACAAGTAGATCACTCTAACAAAGGTACAACACAACTAAATACATATCGTAACACAATGCTGGAAATTGGTCCTTGTTCAATTGTTCTTCATTCTTGAAGGCTTGAAGTCACTTGCCAGATAGCAACACACTTGAGAGAGAAGCTTGATGACTTCTCGGATGTTCAAGTGTTTTTTTTCCTTGCTTCATGTTGATAATATATAAGTGATGTCACTTGGATGATGCAAACAATTATCTAATACAAAGCATTCCCCATAAAGTGACTGTTGCATTGTTTGCCTTATTGCGTGTATGCATAGGAATAGTTACAACGACTTTACAGCTGTGGGGAGTTGACCGGTACAGTCAACAAGGGAACTGATATCCATCTGTTCCCTCTGTCATCTCTTTGACTCTAGTTGTTGGAACTTGTGCCCAACTTGAGACTTGTTGTTCTTGAGCACTTTGAGAATGTGTAACAGGTTTCTGATATGGTTCTTATCATAAAGTTTATTAGATCATCAAAATATAGCAAGGCACATAACTTATCAATTTGGTAAAAGTAGTAGTATATTCTAATGTATGTGTGCGTTCTAAAACTAAAAACAAAATATATGAAACAATATGAGAATGTCAACTATGTCAAATTTACCTTCTTTTGGCATTTAAACCAAATAAATAAACACAAAATATGTAATTTTCATACACACATTTATCAATTGATCATGATTAAATTTTATTTTTTAATTGTTAAAGTTATAGTATTATTTTGTTTGGTGCAAACTGGGTAAATATTTATTTTGAAATTGGGGTAGTTTGATAATCTATCTATATATCTATCTATAGTATATTAAAAATGGGAAGCCCTAAACTAAGAAGTTAAATTACTAAAATATTCTTCTTATATATTTATGTACTTCATTTTTCACCATATGCCTAAATACTCTACTTATAAAACAAAATAAAAAGAACCTTGAAAAAACATAACGGTGAAGATGAGGTGTGACGGTTGGCAAAGTTTAGAACCAAATACATGGCCATTGGCAAATATGTGATGTGTGCTCCAACTTTGTAAGGATGTTGCCATTTCACAAAGGCGACGATTAATTTGGAGTGACATCTAGTCTAGATTGAAAGGGGCATTTCTGTTCCATATTTTGCGTGCCATGTGCCTTGTTTTCCTTTAAACAACAAAAACACAAATGTGGAGACAAAATACTAAAAATATAATACATCCATAACACTTGAAACTCCTCCAAGATTATATATTGGGACGTTCCAGAAATGTTTCTAACATGTTTTTTTTATTCTTTTCATCATTCTTTTTGTATGCGGCGAAATCATAAGACTTGATTTCTCGCTATCAAGCCACTTCGGAAGAATACCTCGAGACTCCGAGGACGTGGAGCTGCGACCGAGTCCCCTCCCTCGGGGCTCGTCGGGGCCCGAATCGAAGAAGACGAAGATCGGGGCTAGAGCAGAAGGGGAAGTTCCCAAGGCACACGACCAAGTCTGACAGAGTCGGCCTATCTAGGGCCTATGCCGAAGTGTCACGTCTAGCCGTCCCATCTTCATACTTTATAATTAATGCATACTGTACTATATTCGGGTTCCCCTCCTATATAAAGGGAACTCACACTACTTTGTAAAGTGTTGATGTTGCTCCATCTATTTTCTCTACAAGATTAATAATATCCCTCTCTCTTTCTTCTCTCTAACATATTCGTTCCTACTCGAGGCCGCTCTTAGCGTTATTAGCTTCATACTTGTTCTCCATTCATTGCTTGGTATTGGCCATAAAGAGCCTTGTTTGATCATATCTCAACTGTTATCCCATCCCCGACTACCACCGATAGCTCGAGCTCGAGCCAAATATCGACCTCAAGGTCCTTCATCGACCAGTCCAAGGCTCGGGCTGCAGGCATCTCGATTTGATTACTGCCCCATTTTAGCTTGTATTTCTTCATTAAACTTCATACTCTTAGCATCAACTGCTATAACAACTAGCATAAAAATAGATCACGTATTTTTAGAATCTCATTTACAAATTTAATTGTTGTTACCATTTTCACGGTAAACAGTTTGGCGCCCATCGTGGGGCTAAAAATAATAGGTATTATTTTCTTGCTGGTTTCATTACACAAACGCAAGTTATCTTTCACACTTTTTCTTGTTCAAGATCTCTTGATTTTAGGTCGAAATGTCTGGCTCGGCAAACGGGGTTAAGAACAACTACCTCTAAAATCACGGAGAAAATGGTATGGCTGTACCAGTCATTGGCGCGCCACTGCAAAACCCCGATAATGCACCTGGACCGATTCCAGCGGATGCGGCTTCGCAAGACGCACAGCGGATCGACGAAACCTCGTGCACCAACGGAAGCATACGACATGGCGACCACAGGAAGCCCAAAAGACCCCAGCCCGGGAAGAACAGGAAGTTAGTCTTCATGTTATTTTTGAAATATTGCAGGCACAACAGTTGGCCATCGCTCGGCTACAAAGCCATCCGAAGACTCTCAACACAGCAGCGCCGGAAATAGCCCCAACAGCTCCCCCCCGCTGAACAAGTACCTAAGAGATCAAGCAATAACAGATTGGTAGCCGACCCTGCCATAGCAAAGATGCTTGAGGATCTCTCAAAAAGGATCGAATCAGGTTCGTGGAAGTTCGTGCAACGGCCATTCCCCGGGGGAAGCGGCCCTGGAACCCATTTCAAAGAAGTCCAGAACGTCAGAACTCCCTAAGTACAACGGGACCTCATACCCCAACGAACACATCACCGCCTATACGTGCGCGGGAAAAGGCAACAACCCAAAAGATGATGAGATCGAGCCCGTCTTATTGAAGATGTTCGGGGAAAAACTCTCGAAAAAAAACCATGACGTGGCGTCATAGCCTAGCACCTGACCCCATAAACTTACTTACCATACTGGAAAATTCCTCCATAAAGATACATGCCGATGCTATCGAAGTAACGATAGGAGAGCCCGACACGTCTAGGGCCGAACAA
Organism: Nicotiana tabacum; assembly: GCF_000715075.1. Lineage (NCBI taxonomy): Eukaryota > Viridiplantae > Streptophyta > Magnoliopsida > Solanales > Solanaceae > Nicotiana > Nicotiana tabacum. Next base: position 88,344,707 of record NC_134084.1, read on the forward strand.
AGGGAGTATGAAATGCCATGGGAATTTGCACCTCATTCCCTGATGGAACGAACGAGATTACCCCCGGTCTCAGATGACTAGGCAATACAGGCCTTCAATCAAAGCCTAAACAAACCAAGCCCGATGATTTTAGGGCAGTTTAAACAAAACTTGATTAGGTACCCAGCCAAGACCTAGTCGGATGCCCGTACCTGGCATCAGTCGCAAATTAGGGTCGTGGATGACCATCCGGGAGCCTCCTCGGGCTCAGCTTACCCAACCAGGCTCCTGGCAAAGAAACCAATGCCAAACAGAGGGAGGAACCGCCCATGCGCCGCAGACAGGAGGAACGCCCTGAGATGCAATCTACCTCGCAACGATCGAAGAATGTCCCGAGGATAACATCCTCGAGGAATCGTTAAAAAATCCATATTCGACAAGGACGCATGGCCGGCAAGGGTACCTCGCCCGTCAGAATACAATTTCCACATCGTTATACTAAACATCGTGTTCACCGGAGGTGGAACTAGGGACGTCAAATGGCTCAGGCCAATTAGGTCGAATGCCTCTCAAAGGAATCACAGCCTGGCACGGGAACTACATAGCAAGTGCGGCCACGGGGCCGACGATAGCGACCAGCTCCAAAGGAAGGATGCCAAGTCGCTCGACAAAAATCACCGCCGAGAACTGACGAGCGACCGAATTCAAGTTCAGTCCCCAGCATGGAAGGCCTCCAGGAGGAATGAAGCAAACAGGCCGCAGCACATTACCACGGTAATGGAGGAGCGACGATCCTTTCCAAGAACTTGTAAAAAGGGAAAGCAAAATTTCTCGTCACCGGAGAAAGGCAGATCTAGGGATATACCTCTAAGGACGCTCTTACATTCAGCAAAGAGGGTACTGAGACCTTATCTCAACCTCACAATGATGCACTAGTAACCTTCTTCCTCACTCCGCCCATTTTAAATAAAACATGTGCACATGAGTGCAGGTGGCTCGATCGGCACTGTCAGGCCGAAGATGATGGGGAGGCTCAGATCGCCAGGTCAAAACACAAACACCTCTCGAATCTTTGATAGATTCCAAGCGGCGATCGCTACGACAAGGAGAAAGACCATTCTCTCAATACAACATGACTGGCCTAGACCGGAACGCCGAGTTCCATATGATCAAGGGAAACGCAAGGCACATGCGCCTTAATCAGACGACCGCCGACGCATCACCCGAAGATAGGGTCGCCCCCACTTTGCCAAAAGGATGAAATTCCACGCAAGGGATGGAATTAAAACCATCGACAGGAAGCAATACGCGATAAGGGGAAATTCCGCATCACATGACTCATCACCGGCACCAATATCTCCACTCTCGAAAGAGTCAAAGGGTAAGCAAACCACATCTTCGGCCAAGCCTGATTAAACACAGCGGAGGGCCGTACTAGAGTCCACACCCCAAAATGTCGCCTACACATCCCGCGGTAAAGAAAAACTACCTCCCTCCTTCGTGATTTTTCACTAACCTATATACAGACACCCGACCAGGGCGTTTGTAAGCTCTAACCCTACCTGGTGACCCCAAGGCCTTAACAGAACCCATCACACTCTTTCCCCTCGGCCGAACTTCCGCCCCAAAGAGGGCCTCGCCAGTAAGGTTCTTGGCAGAGCAACGTACCCCCTGAGGAGGATCCGACAAGATCACAGGTCTTCTTCTGCAATCAAACAATAAAGGACACCCCCTTGAAGGCGTCGTCCGCTCGGAAGGGTTGGGGAACGATGGACTGAGTTTTAATAGGGAATCATGTACCGGACAAAACGGTCCAAGGAGCCGTGCCCGCGCGGGCCGAGCTCACAATAATGAAACGATATGTATTTACGCCGAGAATAAAAGAATATCTTTCAGCATCTCATACTCCAAAAAAGGAAATCTCGGCATGCTCTCGGTAGGGATCCCTCCACCAAATGTATCCAGAAATACTCGGAGACTTAGCATCAAATATTTGGCACCCGCACGGCCCCAGGGTCGGAACTCCAGGCTCATAAAGCCCAAACAAGGTAACTTCGAGCTCACAAATAACGGCCTTCGAGCCTAAGCAAACTCGATGACTGTTGCCAATCGCCATACACTGGAAAACCCGAGGCCGTAAGACCCCGAGCAGGCAGACATGGTGTAACCAGATCTATTCTACATAGCAACAAAAACTATAAGACCTCAACATGCATGACAAACTGTAAGACCTCAATAGGCACGACAAACTGTAAGACCTCAACAGGCATGAAACTTTTGTAAGACCTTACTACATGCATAAAACTCAATCCTGAAGTGTAGGCCATACGTCGCATTTGTAAGAATCCCGAAAGGTCATATCCTCGGTGTAGACGCCTAAACTATCACTCAGGATCAAAAATAGCTCCGACCAAATGCATATGACTACGGTCAAAATGGCTGCACCAACCAAATTAATGCGACTCGGGGACGCCCGACTATTGCTAACAAAATTGTAGGCCATTACTTTGAATATACTTAAAAAAACCCGGTTAAAACAGTCTTCCCTCAATAGGCAAACGGGCTTCGACTATGTTAGCTCCAAATCACAAGGCTTCGAGCTACTCAGCCTGCGAACTAAGAACCTTCTGAGGTGCTCGAACATCGCTGCTAACAACTTAAAATCGAGGTTCTTCCCGAACCGACAATGGGTCAGGCAAAATCATTTCAAAAAGACCTTAACGAGAGGAAAGCAAAGCCTACAAAATGCCCACGGTAAAAAGTGTAAGAGCCATTGTCACCAGCCAAACGAGCCTCCGGACCGCACACTAAAAGGTGTCAACGACCAAACAACGTAAGAGCCACTATCGCCAGCTTGAAAATTAAAAACTTGAGGATTAAAATGAGCACGGGTCATAACCCGATTCAGAGACTGGATCCAAAATAGTTAAACTAAAAATGCCTAAGGGCACAGCGTAAGTGCCATTATCGCCAGCCAAATAAGCCTCCAGGCCACACACTTAAAAGGTCGCTTCGATCTGAAGCGAAAGAGCCATCGTCATCTGCCCATGCAGACAAGGAATAGTTGAAACACAAATGCCCAAGGGCAAGGGACAAGAACAATCATCATCCGCCCATGCAGGCATAGGAGATTGAAGGTCACGTAAGCCCTAGTCAAGGCCTGACTTGGAGACTAGGCCTAAAATAGCTGGGTAAAGCACAAAGGCCCTAACGCCTACTCGTGTCAGAAATCGCACTTAAGAGCCTCCGAGCATGCCTAATTAGCTCCGGACCCATGGGGCTCCCGCCAAACACCAAAACCATCCCGCATGGAAGAAAACAATGCAGAAAGAGAAACAAAAGAGATAAAGCTTCAAGTTTTCTCCTATTTACATACGCAAAAGGCGCGCTCTCCATCTATAAACATGCTCTGAAAATATCAAATACAAAATGTAAAAGCGACAAAATCTACGCTTCGCTCCAAAAGGCTACAGCCTGCCAGCCCCAGATTCACTCTCTGTGGTGTCAGCAAGAAGTGACCGAGCATCGTGCTCGTCCGCCCTTGCCCGAGCCAACTCCTCCGAGAGAATGAAGCCCCTAGCGCCAATCTCCTCGAGTACCTCTCTTCGGGATCTGCAACAAACATATCCTCGATCCTCTTCTTATGATCGAGGGCCCGCTTCAACTCGGCTTGGGCATCAGCAACGTCTTTCACATGAATCGCCATCTCCTGATCAGCCTTGGTTCGACTTAATGCTGCTTCAACCCGGGTATCGATTATCTCAGCCCTAACCTTTGAGAGATTAGACTCGAGCTTCACGATCATATCCGCTTGAACTGTAGCATTGTCACAAGCCAAGCGGAGTTAGGCCTCGAAGGTAGGAATCTTGGCCAAGGCGCCCCTCACCTCTAAAGCTTGAGCCTGCACCTGAGCCCTTAGTTCACCGCAAGAATTCCTGACTCGGTCGGCTTTGCCCTTAAGGTACTCCAAAGCCTCCATCTTTTTTGCAGCTAAGATAGGCAAAAGGGTTAACCTTAAGGATCAAAAAGAGCGAAGTGCGTATTATGAAAGGTTACCTGCTCCGTCAAATAACTCTCGTAATTCGAGCTCCGATACGCCCCATATCGCCAGTGCGTCAACTCAACCTTCTTCTCCTTGCTAAGGGGCCTAAGGGACTCACCCTCATCCAGAGCTTTTCGGAGCTTGGCCCCATAACGGAGCAGCTCAGACCTGAGCCTATCAAAGGCCTGCAGAAGAAAACTCAATAAAGGAAGGAGGACGTGAAATATAGAAGGACTGCACCGAAACTCACATGAAGTGAAGTCGGCGGACTTCCTCGAAGGCGGAGCACACTCCTATTGGTCCTGCCCCTTCGGCCCCGGAAGAGCCAACCTCGGGCAAAGCATATTCACTAAGAGGAACCACCGTTCTGGAATTAGACGCTCTAGGAACAACAAGCTCGGACGATGTCCTCTCCTCAAAGACACGGGCCCGTTGAGCCCCATTAAAAACTCCATCACACTGCGGGTGAAAATCCCATTTATCTCTTTCATCCCTCAGCTCGGAGGCCGATGACTCTTTCCCCTCTTCGGAGGAGCACGGCCTCGCCCCAAGGAACCACCTGATACCTGCAATGGCAAAGCCGGTATAAAAGAAAGATGGAAATGTCATCTCAAATATACGAAGACCAAGGTAGGAGCAGCGTACACGCATACCCTGGTATTTTGCTTCCCATCTGTCACAGGACACAACTTGCCACCTACATTCATCGCAAGTCGAATGGGTCGCCAACTTCCGGACCCAGCCGGGCAGATCGAGAACTTCTCCTGGCGTCTATGAAGTCGCTGCAAAAAAAGAAGGGGACACAGTCACTCAACTAGTTTTCGCTATAAGCAAATCTAAGGGAGCACGAGACATTCCACTCACGTGCATAATTCCATCCCTCAGGAAATGGCATAAGCTCCACGGGGATAATGTCAGCCGTCCGTACCCGGACGAATCGACTGACCCACTCGTGATCCCCATCTTCTTCATCATTGATAACAAAGGGCGTGGACGAACGACACCGCAAGATTAACAAGCCTCGGTGATGAAAGAGTCGGTATCGCCTGACGAGGTAGCTGAGCGTGAATTCAAGCCCAGCCTTCTCCACAAAGAACCTCATCATTAGCACTACTCACCAAAACGACGGATGTATCTGCGCCAAAGTAATTCGATACTTCAAGCAGAATTCAAGCACGACCCTATCAAGGGAGCCAAATGCGAAAGGATATAGGTATACGCTCAAGAATCCATCAGCAGAGTCCGTAATACTCTCCTCTGGGGAAAGCACCTGTAGTGTTATCCCCTTGCTCCATCTGCAGTATCTCCTCACCATCTCCAGATGTTCCTCTCTTATCAAAGACACAGTCTTCAGAGCGAACTCCCACGGATCCTGAACGCTGGGAGTGGAACTCTACCCTCCCCACTGGGTCGGCCCCGAAGTAGCTGCCATGGCTATAGTAGAATTGACAGACTAAAGCAAGGACGTGTGCCAACACTTTTTGCGCCTGAAGAGACGAAGGACCTGATGCCAAGGCGGAGGGATAGCTATCCAAAATAATGAGGCCTCCCAAAAAAGCAAAAGCCACCCCACGTATATGTGGGATAACAACAGCAATTCGCCTATCCAGAGTAAACCCCGGGAGGCCAATAGCCTCGGTATAGATCCCGGGGTAGCACCCGACCCCAGAGGTACCCATCGACAGGAAGTTAGGCCTCAAGGAGTGAACTATATCTTCTCCAGTTTTGAGGTAGTGGTCAAACTCGAGGATCTCCACCAAAAAAGAAGTCAGGCTTCGAAAAGCCTTCAACGCCATCATAGAACTCGAGGCGGTACCCGATCTCATGGTTTTTCTTTCTAAAACGAAGAGTAAGCACGCGAAGCTCCAGTCATGAAGGCTCTAGGAGGGATCGAGGCATCGCCTAAGTATAGGCAACCCCTCAATGGAAGTCTATCCACTGCGCTTTAAAAGGCTATCTGCATCAAGTTCAGAGCAACCCCCAGGTACCCGAAGCTGACCTTCGCTTAGGATACCACTCTCAAAAGCTCCAAAACTCAGCGTACTATCCCCATGCAACCTGAAGGGCCCGACAACCCGAGTTTATCAGATCAATTCAGGCTTGGCCCGAGGTACGACGATGGGATCGGAAAAGAGCTATGTCAAACGGTAGAGGATCAAAAAGAACGCTCGCATCCAAGTTAGATGTCAGCGGTCAGCAACAAAGGAAAACATTCAAAGGCCTCAAAGCTCACGAGAACATGCAACAATAGGGCAAAAATCGAAAACAGAAATCGAGAAAATACCTGTATATTCATAAATATCCGTATACAACACCCCTCGAAGGATCCTTACATACAATTACAAAAGCCCGCTAGGGGTTCTTACGCATAAAGGAAGAAACAAAAGGGTGCATACACGAGATAAAAGCCTAGAGGCTGGTCTACCTCCGAAGGTCCGCCTCCTGCAATAGGTGCCTCCGAGCACACATCCTCAGAAGCCTCATCTCGGCCTTCCACACTGATATCCCCAAAGGATAGGGCGAGCAGCAGGGAGGGATGAAAAAATTCCATAGCTCTCTGAAGGTCGAGGACCCTTGCTGACCAAGAGAACCTCGAAGAGATAGCGGACCGGGCGAGCCTCGGTCCCTATTGGATGGCCACTTAGAGTCCACTTCTTGGGACATCTAGCTGTGCAAGCTACTAGCTCGGGGCAGAGCACCTCACCTAGCTGGGGTATGAAGGTGAGCAGTAGTGTATAATCCAAGCCCTTTTTTGAGCAGCGATATATAATCCGAAGAGCTTTTTACGAGCAAGGAAAGTTGACCCCCGTGTGTCATCATCTCGAGCAAACAAGGGTAGTAACAACAGACGTAACAACAACCACAACAGAAACATGATAACATAGTTATGCTCAACAAAGGGAAGCTCCGGCAAATGATCACAACACAGCCTACGGGAGCTCTACGAAACGGCCTTGAGGCCATGAGCCCCAAACATAATGTTCAAGAATAGAGGAAGATGATAAGAAGAAACGGGTAGATAAGCCAACAAAGGTACTTGGATAGACGCAATTACTGCGTACTCGAAGAACCGAATCGACGGCGGAGCATTCATCCTGGAGAGAGGGAATCGACAATGCATTGAATGATGTCAAATACTCAAGTCTATGGGATGCCCCAGTTGCTGCAAAAACTCGTGCCACAGGTTGCATCATTGATATGACGTCACCGTAAGAAGCTCGTGGAGCCAGGTGTCAGAATCATTTCCCATCGCTTCGTTCTGGGAAACGCTAAGACTATCTGTATGCGGCAAAATCAAAAGACTTGATTTCTCGCTATCAAGCCACTTAGGAAGAATACCTCGAAACCCCAAGAACGTGGAGTTGCGACCGAGTCCCCTCCCTCGGGGCCTGACTCGAAGAAGACGAAGGTCGGGGCTAGAGTAGAAGGGGAAGTTCCCAAGGAACATGGCCAAGTCTGACAGAGCCAGCCTATCCATGGCCTATGCTAAAGCGTCACGTCTAGCCGTCCCATCTCCATAATAATTGACACATAATGTACTATATCCGGGTTCCCCTCCTATATAAAGTGAACCCACACTACTTTGTAAAGGGTTGATGTTGCTCCATCTATTTTCTCCACAAGATCAATAATATCCCTCTCTCTTTCTTCTCTCTAAATTATTCGTTCCTACTAGCTCGAGGTTGCTCTTAGCGTTATTAGCTTCATACTTGTTCTCCATTCATTGCTTGGTATTGGCCATAAATATCCTTGTTTGATGATATATCAACTGTTATCCCATCCCCGACTACCCCCGATAGCTCGAGCTCGAGCTAGATATCGACCTCGAGGTCCTTCATCGACTAGTCCAAGGCTCAGGCTGCAGGCATCTCGGTTTGATTACTGCCACATTTTAGCTTGTATTTCTTCATTAAACTTTATACTCGTAGCATCAACTGCTCTAACAACTAGCATAAAAATAAATCACGTATTTTTAGAATCTTATTTACAAATTTAATTGTTGTTACCATTTTCACGGTAAACACTTTTTATCTTTTGATTTCTTTCCTTAGGACTACGGAAATCAATAGAGGATAGAAAATTTGGGGACTAAAGCGACAACATCAAAGTGTTGAATCAAGGACAATGCATAACAAATAAGAAAAATAAGAACTTTAATTAATTGGGTTAGAATAGAGGAACCATAATAAATTAAATTAAAATAATGCAAGAAAATGCTTGCAACGGTTCCGAATTGGAAAAATAATTTCAATACCCTCTAACAAGTTTGCCTTCATCGAGTGATCAGTGGTACATCATACTACCAGAAAATTGCCAAAAATCGTCCAAAAAACCCGATCGAAATCGATCAAAAATATAAGAAAACCGACTAATTTTAATTCGTCAAAACAATTATGGTCGCTAACGTGTGACAACCGAAAAAGTTGCAATTCCCAACCGAAGTCGGTCGGTTAATTCAACCAAAGTCTAACCACATTATACCGATTTCGAGCAAAAATATAATTATTTGATAATTGTGCATTTCTTTTTAAATTTTAACAGACCGACCGAAACCGATTGGAATCATTAAAAAATAAATAAATAAAAAGGTTATTCCGACTTACTTCGGTCGGTAATTTCAAATTTTTGCACATTGCACATTCAAATTACCTACCAAAATCGGTCGAAAATTATGAATTTTTGGGTTTTAATATGAGAATTCCGACCAAAGTCGGTCGGTTTTTTTGGGTGAAAATGTGGTAGAATATGGTTGCTTTTATGCTACACCACCTGTCAATTATAATCAATGACCATCCTATAATGGCAACATAATATTGCTTCCATTCAACCACAATTAACCAATAATAACCACAATTAAACAACAACAACAACAACAACAACAACAACAATTAACCAATGCCTAACACAATAACAACGCTAATAATACCCACAACAACAATCCCAACCACAACAACAACAACACAAATGTTCAATAACAAAATAATATCAACAAGATAATCACCATTCAAAACTATCCTTGCTAAATATTCACAAGTTCAAAACTTTGTTTAGCAATACACAACATTCAAGGAATGTTTTATACTGCATCATCTTCATCTTTACTACTAGCTAGAAGCTTCATCATCGATATGGTTCGAAGGATCACGACGAGAAGGATTATCATCTCGGGAATGTGAGCACGTGATTTTTGCCCTATATGAATTATTCCAACAAATTCAAAACAAAATAATTTCTTTTCATTATTTGCAATTTTTGTGGATTTTGTGGCATTTTCTGTTAATTATTTGCATTTGTCTGTGCATTTCATTTTGTTTAATTAATGAAAAATACAAAAATACGCTGCATTTGCATTTAGGATTTAATTTTTGTAGTTTTGAATTAATTAGTAATTTAGTGTTTTATAAAAATGAGAAATCACAAAAAATAGTTCGTTTTTGCATTTTAATTGTAATTTTTTGAATTTTTGATGGTTTCCTTTAATTTGGCATTTAATTAGTGGTGGTGAGCATTATTTAGAGTTAGTTAATTTAATTTGATAGGATAATTTGATTAGGAATTAATTTAGGTCTTATTTCTAATTTTTAATTTGATTTTAAAAAAAAGAAATTAGAAAAGAAAAAAGAGAGAAAAAATCAAAAGAAAGAAAAATGAAAAGACCCCTCAGTCTGGCTACCCGCAGTTGAAATACGTACAGGCCCAAAACCATTTCCTCATACCCGCCCAACGTAGCCTAATACCCGCGCCCCAACCCGGTTCAGACCCCTCCCTCACCAAACGACCCCGTTTAGTTTAAGTTTAATCTAGACCGTCGAGGATAGTCTATCTAACGGTCCAGAACTAACCTCGTCTAATATATAAGTGTCCAAACACCCCCTACCCCTCACTCATCATCACCCTTCAGAACTCCCTTACCCCTAACAAACCCTAGCGCCACCCTAACTCCCACCGCCCTAGCCCAGCGGCGCTGGCTCCAATCCTCACCAAAAACACACCATAGAACCACCCTGACCCCCTCGTTCCAAATCCCAACTCTGTTTCCCTTGAATGTCATTCAATCCTCTCGAATATTGGATCAGAAATGAACCCCAGAAATCCCAAGTCAAGCTTTGGCGAAATTTCGTGTCGAATCCGATTTTATTCGTGTGTTTTTCGTAAGAACGCACGATTAACATCAGATTTGTCCGGAAAATCCGAGGATCTGAAGAATCAGGCCCCCTCTTTCATTTTCTGAAATTTTCTTAGGTATTCTTCTTTTCTTTTCCTGGTTTAATCTATTTTCCGTTTGTTTTTCGGATTTCTGTTTCTTCTCCTCTTCTTGAATCATTCTTCATTCATTCTGGAGTATTTATTCATGCATGAGTAGTTGGAGTCTTGTTTTAGTCAGTATAGTTGGGCTGCAATCAGATTAATTTTTAAAAAATTGTTAGTTTGGTTAAGTTTAGTTAAGTAAATCATTTATGCTAAAGCTGTAATTGTCCGTGTTATAATTGCTAGTAGGGCTGAATAGATTTTTGATCTTGAGGGTTGGGTTTTGGGGTCTATTCCGGCTCGTTTGGGGCTGAACAGCTGGGTCAAATTGACCCAAGGCCCATTCGGTCTGTCTAGTATATCAACAGGGGTTCTGCTAGGCTGAGAGGGTAAATAATCAGAGTTCGAGGGGTAGTCTAGAGAATTGGCCTAAGGAATCTTGAGTGTAACTGAATGGGAAGCTTCCAGGAAGCTGGGGGTAGGGATTAAAGTGAATTTCTGGAAACTAATCTAGGGACTTTTAAGCAAAAAAGAAAATTCAAAAGGTCTAAAATGCAAAACTGAATTCTTTAAAGCTTCCTTAATGACTTGCCTATAAAGGCATAGTTACTTGCAGCTCAATTCAGATTGAGAGAGCTGGAAAACCAAAATACAGAATCTGCGGGATGTTACTATTTTCATAGAGTGAAGAGCTAAAATCCAAAAAAAAGAGAAGCAAAACGACTGAAAGGTCTCAAGAAGCACTGTTTTATTGATTTCTGTGGTGATCTTTGAGGTTTTCTCAGTGCCTAAGAATTTTCTGGTTAGCTGGTGCCAAGATGGGATAAAATCGAGTTTATTTTTGGTTTGTTGGTTTATTGAGCAACTAAAATTAGAATTCGAGTCATTGTATCTGCTCTGTTGGTTTTTTTTATTTAAAATTGATCTGTTGGTCTACTTTCTGGTTTGTTGGGCTCTAGTGTTGTTGCTTTGGTCGATCCCTGTTGTTGACACTGCTGATTCATCTTTGTTTCTTTGTTCCCAATCTCAGGTACGATTTTGCATTCCTTCAAATGTAAAATTGATTTGGAACCAAAAGTGAAGGCCTGGAACTCTTGAATCATATTCTTCGACAAGTTTGGATCGTTTATTATCTTGTTTTCCTGTTTCATCTTATTCAGAGAATTTCATTTACAAAATATAATATATACCTCGAATCTGGGTGATGAATATCATCTGTTAGATAATGTTTGCCTTCGTTTGGCCTTTAAATGTAGCTGTTGGTATTATTGTTTGCCTTAAGGCTGGAATCTGGGCTTGGTTGTGTTCAGTGAATTCATTTTTGCTATATGTAACTTCTGTGGCTTTTGAATGAGTGGCTCAATGTCATAGTTTTGCTGGATTTGGGTAGTAAGGCTTAATACACTCAATATTCTATCTGTGTTTGTCAATGGTTAAGATGTGATTTGGCCTAAATGGGTTCATGTTTAGCTTAGTTGTGCCTTTCAGAATTTGAACATTATTTTAGCTTAGTTCCCTCAAATGATGAGTATGGTTCAACGAGTCCCAAAGCTGGTGCAATGGTATGAGGTTTCTTTTATTAACTCTGTTTCCTAAATACTGGCAAACTTCATGTAATACTAGTAAGCCAGCTCGTTCGAAAAAATGGGTTCAGACTTTTTCCCATGACCAGGGTTTCGATTTTTTTTATTTTATTCAAAACCAGTGTCCGTTTCAATTCAATCCTTTATGCCATGTTGTGTACATTAGCTAGCACTCTTTGGGTCAGCAAATAGGGGCGCAAGTTTGGGCCTAACGCAGGCTCAGATGAGAATGAGGTCATGTTCCTCTCTTTTTCTTGTCACGCGATAGGCTTTTTAAGCCTGGAGCCCGAGAATTTCCCAAGTTGGAATGCTCGCTCGTTTATCTCGAAAAAACGTTTTGGGGCCTATGAATCTGTAATGTCTATCTCGTGAGGCCCAGTCCTCAATTCAAGACAATTAGAATCCCTTCGGCATTCCTCATCCAATTGTTGAAGGCATGCCATGATATAGTACCAGTAGTCTTCGCCCTCGTAATTTAATTTAGAAACCTCCTAGTTAGAATAACTCAAGGTGCGCCTAATTAATTTTGATTTAATCCTTAGAATTCGAGGCGTGCCATTTAGTGAAATTTCTATGGCCCTCGCAAAGTTACCAACGTATAGTTGCTTTAGGCGCGTATTTTAATAATATTATCTTCCTAAACTTGGGTGCGCATTTCATGTGACCCAACTCCAAATCCTAAAACGTTGAATAAAATGTGTTCCGGATTGCGGGTACATTTCATGTGGCGCCATCCAAAGGCACGTTTTAAACGACGTTCAATCTTCTTTAAAAAATCAATTAAAAGCGGTTTTAAAGTAAAATTTGCACATAGGTTCAAAATGTTTAAAATCAAATAATTAAGCCAAATTGCAACAGTTAAGCGACCGTGCTAGAACCACGGAATTCGGGAATGCCTAACACTTTCTCCCGGGTTAACAGAATTCCTTACTCGGATTTTTGATTCGCGGATTGTTAAACAGAATCAACCTTTCCTAGATTCGGGATTTGAACCGGTGACTTGGGGCACCATAAATCTCCCAAGTGGCGACTCTGAATCTTTTGATAAATAAATCCCATTTCGATTGTCCTTTAATTGGAAAAACTCCCCTTATACACCCTTCTGGGGGTGTAGTGAAAAAGGAGGTGTGACAGCTCTGGCGACTCTGCTGGGGAATCGAACCCAGAATCTCTGGTTCAGAGTTTAGAATTCGAGCTTAGATGAATTGTTATATTTGGCTTTGTTTATTATCTGATTTTATTACATGTTTGAGCCTAATGTGCAAAATGTTGCTTTTTACCGCTTTGATATTATTTTAGCTGTATATATAAACTGCTACGAAACCCCTCTCTTCTCTCTCCTGAGGAGTGCATGCTGGTCGTGACTTCTTTCTGTTAGTGTCAAATCCCAAATAGAACGAGGCTCGGACAAGTTGCAAAGCCGGATGATCCTTTGGTTACCGGTACGCAGCCCCCTCCTCGGCTCGAGTTGTCCGCTCGGGTAAGCCAGGTCTAGAACAAATAAACCCAGGCTTTAAACCTAGTATAACAAAGCGTCATGCCGGATCCCTAGTAGGAGCACTTATCTGCATCATGTGCATTTGACTTTGGAGACTCAACACAGGGGTTGGGTCTGTCTAGGACAGGTGTACCCGAAATAAAAGACCATCCTGATGCATCTTATGTGCTACATGTTGCATTTATTCAAGGGTAAAAGGGTCATTTGGCGGACTAATATTAGTTGAGGGCAAATGAAAAAAAATGAAAAGAAGAGGAGAAAAAGAGAGGGCGAAGCGTGAAGATGAAGTAAGTGGGGCCCAATCATAATTTTCTTTCACACTTTTTCAAGCAAAAAAAAAATTGAAAATGAAAAAATTGAAAAAAAGAGATTTTACACTTTTTCAACATTTTCCGTAAATCAGAAAATCAAAAAAAAAAGAAAAAGAAAAATTCAAAAAAAGTTACATGTCTCATCATTTTTTTTTTAAAAAAAAAGACGAAAAATATGTTTTCTCTAAATTAGTTGTTTTTTTAATTCTCGCTCGTATCCAATCTGCCCGAACTACGCATACCTGATTCTCGTCTTTCGGGGCATGATACGTAGACAACCCACATAGGGTCCGGTCTTCCTAGTAAATCTTAGGTTCTTGGCTTTGCGGGATCTTAGCCAAATTTCACACTTCTAACCACCTTTTGGGCAAATAAGTCATTTTGCAAAAATAGCCTCAATCATGTCTTGCATGTGTCTAGTAGGGAATGTTATTGTCTCACATAGTGTTGGTTTAAGTTTTCTCATACAGGTGTGGATCCACTTACCGGAGTTTGAGCATGACAGATACCCCAGGATCACTACATTCAGGAGCTGCTCGAGGAGCCATTTTATATTTTTGGGTCAATTGTTTTTGTTTTATTTTCTAGTCCTATATAGTAGTATTTAGTCTTTTAGGTGATGTTAGAGTTTGTAATAGTCAGGTTAAGTTCGCCGAGTCTTTTGTTATTGTATTTCTTATTTTGCATGTGGAAATATGTTACAAGTCGAAAATCCAGAAAAAAAAAAGAGAAGAAATTTTGCGTTTTTGTTATAAGAAAGAAAACAATTCTCCTTTGAGATTGTTTTTCCTTTAGGCAATTAATATCTAGGACTTAAAATGAATTGTTTTTATATTTCCTCTACTATATTAGGACCAAAATTCAAAAAAAAAAGAGAATTTTTTTAGTACTTCTTTAAAATCCTTCTTTAAGGTATTAATTCTAAAATTCAAAAAGATTTTCTTTTGAGGTGTTTCATGGGGAAATTAGTGAAAAATGAAAAATAATTTCTTTTTATTTTCATTAGAACTTTAGGATATTGTACATAGAAAAAACATACTTTATCCTTTGTTTATCATTAGAAATTCTTCTTTAGGCAATCAAAATTGAAATCCAAAAATATTTTGTGTTATCTTTTTCATTGCTTGTTTCGAAACCTTGCATCAGAATATCAAATGAAAATTTTAAATATCTTTCTGTGGTTCACTCTTTAGATTTTCTTCATAAAAAAAGGAATAAAAAAATATCTTTCTCTTCTGGAGTTTTTCCTTAATAGAGTGTTTGTTTCAAAGAAAAGAAAAAAATACGTTAAGCTTGAGTTTAGAATAGGTTATAGAACATTAAGTTTAGAAAATTCAAAAAAGATTTTCTTCATTTATTTCTCTTTTCTCAGCAGAGTAGTCATTAAGGTAGAAAGAAAAGATAAAGAAAAAGAAACAGAGAACGTCAGTTTGTTTCCTTTATTCCTGATCTTCCCGAACTACGCAAAGATCTGATTCATGCGGCGTCATGATAGGTAGGCAACCTACATAGGGTTCGATCGAATCATTTTTTTTTTATTTTTTAAAAGAAAAGAAAAAAAAAAGAAAAAAGAGAGAGAAAAAGATGGTGAAATGATAGGAGGTGAGAATTGAGAAGGAAGAAAAGAGCGACAATTAGAAAGAAGAGGGGAAAGAAAATGAGCGAGATAAGAAGTGCGAGGAAAGAAGAGAAAAGAGAAGATTCAAATGGGCAGATTAGGATGATGCCAAATGACCTTATGACCTTCGAAGTCATTCTAGAACCATTAATTGTTGCTAGGTGCATTGCACGCAATGTGATATTTCTGGTGTTAAATGCCCTAACGCTAACGGGATGACCCCATTTTGTTCCTTTTGATATCTTCATAGCATAAAGGTGGTTGGTTTGTGGTCCTCGAAGTAGTAACCCCTCTCCACAACAAAAAGTCAAAAGGCAATGGCAGACAACAACAAAACTGAGTTGGTTGATACAGGTGCCCAAAAGCAATTGGTTGAACAGGACAATGGGTTGGTTGAAGAGGTGGGGATGTTAAGACAACACATGGCGGACATGTATCAGGCCTAGATGACTGGGAAGGTACCACCCCCGCCACCACCTAGCTTCCTAAATGCTGCCCTTACCCAAACTCCGGACACGATGCCAGATGATCCTCCATACTCTCCAGATCCACCCGCTTATCTCCAAGTTCATGATGCCCAATATTACCCCTCAGAGGTTGCCCACAAGGTTCCCAACTCATACAAACAGGGCCCTCGGAATAAGTTTCGTGTTGAAAATGAAAGGTTCACAGGAAGAGAAGGAAAAGATGGGATACCCAGGAGGCTGAAAGGCATAAAACAATCCTTGAAAAACAAACAAGGAAGGGAAGACCAATGTAGCATGACTTACAAAGAACTGTCTGTGTCCCCTGACGCTCGCCTGCCCGCGGGGTTCAAAGTGCCAAAATTTAACTTGTATAATGGGTGTGGAGATCCGCTAGCCCACCTGAGGGTCTATTGCGGTGAAATGAGAAGCGTTGGAGAGAAAGATAACCTGTTGATGGCATATTTCAGTAAGAGCTTGATTGGGGCAGCTTTGGACTGGTATATTCATCAAGATGTTGGTAAGTGGCCTACATTGGGTGACATGGCTCAAGATTTTGTTCGATACTTTCAGTACAGATCAGGGGTTACCCCAGACCGCTCCTCCTTATCTAGAATGGAAAAGAAGCCAGAGGAATGCTTTAGAGAATTTGGACTCAGATGGAGGGAGCAGGCTGCTCGAGTCAATACCCCGATTGGGGAAGAAGAAATGGTTGAGTTCTTCCTAAAAGCCCAAGGGCCCACCTACTTCAGTCATTTGATCCAGGCCTTGGGAAGGCCTTTCAAAGATGTGTTAAAAATGGGGGATCTAGTAGAAGAGTGAATCAAGTCACGCAAAATCATGAGTTGTTCGAAAGACATTCAGAACATCCTAGTAAGCTTGCGTGGAAGAAAGAGAAACAGAAAAAATGATCCGATGGGCTTTCCCGATCAACACTTCCAACCTCGACATCATCCCCGTGGATATCCCTGTGCACCAAATGATCCTCCCCAATACCATTTCTCTCCACAGAACTCCCAAAGTCGTACGTCATTTTCCCAATACACAGCTCCACGAAATGCCTATCCACCCCCACGAGCCTACCGAAAACCCCCTGGATCAGGTTTTCGGCCCAATCAAGCATTTAAGAATGAGAGGTTGCTGAAAAAAGAAAAGTCTTTCACCGCTATTGGAGAATCATATGCCAGTCTGTTCCAAAAGTTGAAGCAATTGGACATGTTGAAGTCGATTCATATAAAAATGCCAAACCCTCTGTCAAAGAAGTTGGATTTTTCTCAAAGGTGCGCATATTGCTCAGATGCCCCGGGGCATGACATAGAGAAGTGTTGGAATTTGAAGAAAGCAATTCAAAAGCTTATTGATGCAGGTGACATTGTCGTGCAAAATCCAGATACAGCAGACACTAGCCAAAGTCCATCGCCTGTTCATAATGAGACGCATATGGTGAGTATGATTTGTTTTGAAAAAAATATGAGAATTCTTCGGAGATCCTCGAAGGTCCACGCGCTGCAAAGTTTTCAGTGCTATCAGAGGTTGATCTTAAGAACGAGCCAGCAAAGGAAACCCAAAAGCAATTTGTTAAGAGCAATGTGATGGAAGTTTGTGAAGGTCCTAGTAATGTTGATGCAGAATTTAGTGGCTAAGATGCCGAGCTTGGCAATTGGAAAGATGCTCCTGTCTTTGTTAGCCAGGGAGGGGTTTTGGTGATTTATTTTGTTGTCATTTCTATTGTCTGGGTTATTTCAGGGTTGTAATCCAGACATTGTCTCGCGGCTCAAACTCTTCTATCCTTTTATCTTGCCTAGTTTGTTTAGTCATAGTAGCCCGTCTAGTGTTGTCTAGGTTTGTTCTAGGTTTGTGACCCCAATTTAGTTTGTTTGTTTTGTTCAAACACTTTCACCATCTGTCTAATGCAATTTTCTATTTTCTGTAATTTCTAGTCATTTTCATTTAGTTCTCTTTTCTTTTTATAGTTCTTTTCCTGATTGATTCTAGTGACATGACATGCACGCGTAATTCTCGACCTAGTTTTAAAAGTTAGTTTAATCATGAAGCAATGAAACAATGTTGAAGATGTAGGGACATTTGAGGGAAATAAGTAAAGGCATTTTGAGATCACTTCAAGCCCGAATTGTGTGAAACTGGGGCAGATAGAGCATAAAGAAACCTTATTGAAATGTATCATGCCGCATCGGATTGAAGCTAATGGCAAGTTTGCCCAAATTGACAGGAGCCGTTCGTGGTAATGAGAGTGACAGTGTTGTCCAATGGTGCTTTGTATGTAACAGATGTAGAAGGCGAATGTGTGGATATGGTCATAACGTCTGGCACAATCAAAAGATGTTACGAATGTTTTCTTTGGTTTGTTTAATTGGGTTGTTTGTACTTGGCATGTTTTGAAGATTGGAATGACGAAGACATTTTGTTCTGCTATCTAAACACCTTATCCTTCGTTACCCCTTTGAGCTTTGTTTATTTTCTTTCATACCCCTCTTTCGGGATCAGTAGCAAAGATCAGAAACACAAGCGTGAAAGATAAGTAAAGGAAAAGGAGAAAAGAATATAACGAAAAGGGAGAAAAGAAAAATGAAGATTGAACAGAAAAAAGAAGAGAAAAGAAGAAAAAGAAAAAAGAAGAGGAAAAAGAAGAAATAAAAAACAACAAAACAACAAAAAGAGAAAAAGGAAGAAAGAAAAGAAAAGAAAAGAAGAAAAAGAAAAGAAAAATTACAACAATAGAGCAATTCCTATGTCATGAACTACGTTCGACCTGATTCCTTTTAAGGATACGTAGGCAGCCTCACGGTTCGGTCCCATCAAAATAAAATCCAAAAATCCCCAAGCAAGAAACTGGGGCAGAAGTTGTGGTTGTTGTGAGAAATTTGATTCCAAAAGTTGTAATTTTAACTCATTTGAATTGTTTTGAGCCTTTTATACCCTTTCTTTCTAACCCCATCCAAAATCCCACATTGCGGTCCAAAGAAAGACCTTCTGATCAGTCTTCGAGAAATGCCAAGTCAAGCAGGTAAAGGTAATTCATGTCAGGGGCAACACTCTAATTCAAGCAGAAAAATCAAAGTGGCATAAGTTAGGAAAGAACAACAAGCGCACTGAGTTGGTAGCAATCAACATGTTTTGGAGTCCATGAGAAATACAAAGGTTTGGTATATTTCAATTCGTGAACAGTACATCAGATAGAGGATGTTGGGTAAACGGGTCAAAGGTATTCTCTGTGATGAGATTAGCAAAGAAAGTGTTTAACTAGTGACAAGCAAGGTATTCCAAGTATAAATCAAAGTTATCGTGACAAGTGAGGGAACAATAGACTTCAAGGCCAAGACCAGTGATTTAAGTCAGGAAGGAACAACATGCGCACTAAGTGGATGGCAATTAATGTGCTTTGGAATTCATGTCAACACAAGAGCACGATGCAACAGATGGAAGGTGTTAGGTGGACGGATCAAAGGTATTTTCGGTGAAACACAAAGGTTGGTAAATGTCAGTTCATGAGCAATGCAATAGATAAAGGGAATTGGGTCTGAACGGAGAAGGGATATTTTCTGTGATAAGGATGACAGAGAAAGTGGTTAGTCCATAAGCAAGCAAGGTCCTAGAGTGGAAATCAGTTATCAAGGGAAGTGAAGGAGCAATTGCCCTCAAAATCAAGGCCACAAACCAACCACCACATTTTAAACTGACAAAAGATTTCTTTGATTAAAACAGGGGCAGGAGATTTCGGTTGTTTCGGAGAAACCCTTCTTGGAGAAAGGCAGTCACCAAACAGGTTTGATTTTTGATTTTTAGGACCCTCCTAGAAAATGGGACCTAGTTTAAAGTTCAGAAAAATAGCATAATCTAGCATAATTGCATCCCAAAAGAATATAAGTTAGCTTGGAAGTTTTCATGTTTAGATAGGATCCAATTAGGAGTTTCCAGGACCCTCCTGAATAATGGGACTTAGCTTTAAGATTTCGATTAGATAACAACATTTAGCGTAAACTCTGTTGTAGGGTAGTATATTTCAGACATGAAAGTTGTCACCCTTAAGATAAAATTTGACCTTTGATTTTCAGGACACTCCTGGATAGTGGGGAGTAGTTTAAAGATTCTCTTAGATAGCAAGATTTAGCAGAAATCACACCTGTAGAAGATATAACTTAGATTTAAAATTGTCGTTCAATTAAGAGTTGTCAGGACCCCCCTGCATAATGGGACCTAGCTTTCAAATTCTTAGTAATATTTGGTAATATGATTCAGTTTAACACTTACATCTGTGCCCAGCCACCGAACCGGGGCAAAAAATTTTCTTTGTTTTGTCTATTTTGTTGAAGTCAGGAGCCCACCTGGAGAGCAGGGAATACATTTCAAGTTAGCAGTCAGGAGCTTGCCTGGAGAGCAGGGAATGAATTTAAGTTTAGCAGTCAGGAGCCCGCCTGGAGAGAAGGGAATACTTTCAAGCGCAGTAGTCAGGAGCCCGCCTGGAGAACAAGTGAGTACACTTTAAGTTTTAGTTTTCAAATTCTTTGCTTTGTTTATTTTGAAGTCAGGAGCCCGCCTGGAGAACAAGGGAATACATTTCAAGTTGAAATCATGAGCCCGCCTAGAGAGTAGGGAATACTGTCAAATGCAGCAGTCAGGAGCCCGCCTGGAGAGCAGGGAATACTTTCAAGCACAACATTCAGGAGCCCGCCTGGAGAACAAGGGAGTACAATTTAAATTTAGCTTTCAAATTCTTTTTTTTGTCTATTTTGAAGTCATGAGCCCGCCTGGAGAGCAGGGAATACATTCAAGTTTAGCAGTCAGGAGCCCCCCTGGAGAGCAGAGACTACTTTCAAATGCAGCAGTCAGGAGCCCGCCTGGAGAGCAGGGAATACTTTCAAGCGCAATAGTCAAGAGCCTACCTGGAGAACAAGGGAGTACAATTTAAATTTAGCTTTCAAATTCTTTGTGTTGTCTATTTTGAAGTCAGGAGCCCGCCTGGAGAGCAGGGAATACATTCAAGTTTGGCAGCCAGGAGCCCGCTTGGAGAGCAGGGAATACATTTCAAGATGAAGTCAGGAGCCTACCTGGAAAGGAGGGAATACTTTCAAGTCAGCAATCAAGATCCCGCCTGGAGAACAAGGGAGTACAATTCAAGTTTTAGCTTTCAAGTTCTTATCGTTATTTGGTAATGTGATCCATTTTACACTTACATCTGGGCCCAACCACCAAACTGGGGCAGAAAATTTTTCCTTGTTTTGTCTAAGTTAAAGTCAGGAGCCCGCATGGAGAGCAAGGAATACATTTCAAGTTAGCAGTCAGGAGCCTGCCTGGAGAGCAGGGAATACATTTAAAGTCAGCAGTTAGGAGCCCGCCTGGAGAGCAGGGAATACATTTCAAGTTAGCAGTCAGCAGCCCGCCTGGATAGCATGGGAACACATTCACGTTTTGAAGTCAGGATCCCGCCTGGATAGCATGGGAATACATATCAAGTTCAGCAGTCAGGCATCCGCCTGGAGAAAGGGAAGCATCTCAGTTTACAATTCAAGACGGCAACAGAGGAATTTTTTCGAGAGAATGGAGGACAACAAGGCAACAAGAAACACAAGAGCAAGCTTGACAATATAGATAGGACTTTTGTAATCCATAGATCATAGTCTAGTCTAGCTTCTTGTTTTATTTTGACATGGTGTAATAAGGGGGTTTAGTAAGCAGTAGTAGCAGCAGCAGCAATAGTAAAATCACAGCTCCATGGTAGTCCCAGCTACCAGACATTCCCGAACTACACTAACATGATTCCTTTTTAGCCAAGGATATGTAGGCAACCTCGGAAGCAGGGTACGGTCAAATCTCTCAAAAATGCTTCTCGCGGAGTATTCAAACAGGCAAAATCGCTAGTATCCACTCACTTATCTTTGCACGAAAACTCTTCGTGTTTCCGGGCAAAGAGGGGCAGCTGTGAGCACGTGATTTTTTCCCTATATGAATTATTTCAACAAATTCAAAAAAAAAAAAATTTCTTTTCATTATTTGCAATTTTCGTGGATTTTGTGGCATTTTCTGTTAATTATTTGCATTTGTCTGTGCATTTCATTTTGTTTAATTAATGAAAAATACAAAAATACGCTGTATTTGCATTTAGGATTTAGTTTTTGTAGTTTTGAATTAATTAGTAATTTAGTGTTTTATAAAAATGAGAAATCACAAAAATAGTTCATTTTTGCACTTTAATTGTAATTTTTCGAATTTTTTATGGTTTCCTTTTATTTGGCATTTAATTAGTGGTGGTGAGCATTATTTAGAGTTAATTAATTCAATTTGATAGGATAATTTAATTAGGAATTAATTTAGGTCTTATTTCTAATTTTTAATTTGATTTTAAAAAAAAGAAATTTAGAAAAGAAAAAAAAAGAAAAAATCAAAAGAAAGAAAAATGAAAAGACCCCTCAGTTGGGCTGCCCTCAGTTGAAATATGTACAAGCCGAAAACCATTTCCTCGTACCCGCCCAACGTATCCCAATACCCGCGCCCCAACCCGGTTCAGACCCCTCCCTCACCAAACGACCACGTTTAGTTTAAGTTTAATCTAGACCGTCGAGGTTAGTCGATTTGATAGTCCAGAACTAACCTCGTCTGATATATAAGTGTCCAAACACCCCCTACCCCTCACTTATCTTCCTCACCCTTCAGAACTCCCTTACCCCTAACAAACTCTAGCGTCGCCGCCCTAACTCCCACCGCCCTAGCCCGGCGGCGCCGACTCCAATCCTCACCAAAAACACACCATAGAACCACCCTGACCCCCTCGTTCCAAATCCCAATTCCGTTTCCCTTGAATGTCATCCAATCCTCTCAAATATTGGATCAGAAATGAAACCTAGAAATCCCAAGTCAAGCTTTGGCAAAATTTCGTGTCGAATCCGATTTTATTCGTGTGTTTTTTGTAAGAACACACGATTAACATCGGATTTGTCCGGAAAATCTGAGGATCTGAAGACCCAAGACCCCTCTTTCATTTTCTGAAATTTTCTTAGGTATTCTTCTTTTCTTTTCCTAGTTTAATCTATTTTCCGTTTGTTTTTCGGATTTCTGTTTCTTCTCCTCTTCTTGAATCATTCTTTATTCATTCCGGAGTATTTATTCATGTATGAGTAATTGGAGTCTTGTTTTAGTCAGTATAGTTGGGCTGCACTCAGATTAATTTTTAAAAAATTGTTAGTTTGGTTAAGTTTAGTTAAGTAAATCATTTATGCTAAAGCTGTAATTGTCCGTGTTATAATTGCTAGTTGGGCTGAATAGATTTTTGATCTTGAGGGTTGGGCTTTGGGGTCTATTTTGGCTCGTTTGGTGCTGAACAGTTGGGTCAAATTGACCTATGGCCCATTCGGTCTGTCTAGTATATCAACAGGGGTTCTGCTAGGCTGGGAGGGTAAATAATCAGGGTTCGAGGGGTAGTCTAGGCAATTGGCCTAAGGAATCTTGAGTGTAACTGAATGGGAAGCTTCCAGAAAACTGGGGGTAGGGATTAAAGTGAATTTTTGGAAACTAATCTAGGGACTTTTAAGCAAAAAAGAAAATTCAAAAGGTCTAAAATGCAAAACTGAATTTTTTAACGCTGCCCTAATGACTTGCCTATAAAGGCATAGTTACTTGCAGCTCAATTCAGATTGAGAGAGCTGGAAATCCAAAAATATAGAAGCTGCAGGAAATTACTATTTTAATAGAGTGAAGAGCTAAAATCCAAAAAAAAAAGAGAAGCAAAACGACTGAAAGGTCTCAAGAAGCACTGTTTCATTGATTTCTGTGGTGATCTTTGAGGTTTTCTCAGTGCCTAAGAATTTTCTGGTTAGCTGGTGCCAAGATGGAATAAAATCGAGTTTATTTTTGGTCTGTTGGTTTATTGAGCAACTAAAATTAGAATTCGAGTCATTCTATCTGCTCTGTTATTTTTTTTTAAAATTGATCTGTTGGTCCACTTTCTGGTTTGCTGGGCTCTAGTGTTGTTGCTTTGGTTGATCCCTGTTGTTGACACTGTTGATTCATCTTTGTTTCTTTGTTCCCAATCTCAAGTACGATTCTGCATTCCTTCAAATGTAAAATTGATTTGGAACCAAAAGTGAAGGCCTGGAACTCTTGAATCATATTCTTCGACAAGTTTGGATCGTTTATTATCTTGTTTGCATGTTTCATCTTATTCAGAGACTTTCATTTACAAACTATAATATATACCTCGAATCTGGGTGATGAATATCATCTGTTAGATAATGTTTGCCTTCGTTTGGCCTTTAAATGCAGCTGTTGGTATTATTGTTTGCCTTAAGGCTGGAATCTGGGCTTGGTTGTGTTCAGTGGATTCATTTTTGCTATATGTAACTTCTGTGGCTTTTGAATGAGTGGCTCAATGTCATAGTTTTGCTGGATTTGGGTAGTAAGGCTTAATACACTCAATATTCTATCTGTGTTTGTCAATGGTTAAGATGTGATTTGGCCTAAATGGGTTCATGTTTAGCTTAGTTGTGCCTTTCAGAATTTGAACATTATTTTAGCTTAGTCCCCTCAAATGATGAGTATGGTTCAACGAGTCCCAAAGTTGGTGCAATGGTGTGAGGTTTCTTTTATTAACTCTATTTCCTTAATACTGGCAAACTTCATGTAATACTAGTAAGCCAGCTCGTTCGAAAAAATGGGTTCAGACTTTTTCCCACGACCAGGGTTTCGATTTTTTTTAATTCAAAACCAGCTTCCGTTTCAATTCAATCCTTTATTCCATGTTGTGTACATTAGCTAGCACTTTTTGGGTCAGCAAATATGGGCGCAAGTTTGGTCCTAACGCAGGCCCAGATGAGAATGAGGTCACGTTCCTCTCTTTTTCTTGTCACGTGATAGGCTTTTTAAGCTTGGAGCCCGCAAAATTCCCAAGTTGGAATGCTCGCTCGTTTATCTCGAAGAAACATTTTGGGGCTCGTGAATATGTAATGTCTATCTCGTGAGGCCAAGTCCTCAATTCAAGACAATTAGAATCCCTTCGGTATTCCTCATCCAATTGTTGAAGGCATGCCATTATATAATACCAGTAGTCTTGGCCCTCGTAATTTAATTTAGAAACCTCCTAGTTAGAATAACTCAAGGTGCGCCTAATTAATTTTGATTTAATCCTTAGAATTCGAGGCGTGCCATTTAGTGAAATTTCTATGGCCCTTGCAAAGTTACCAACGTATAGTTGCTTTAGGCGCGTATTTTAATAATATTATCTTCCTAAACTTGGGTATGCATTTCATGTGACCCAACTCCAAATCCTAAAACGTTGAATAAAATGTGTTTCGGATTGCGGGTGCATTTCATGTGGCGCCATCCAAAGGCACGTTTTAAACGACGTTCAATCTTCTTTAAAAATCAATTAAAAACGGTTTTAAAGTAAAATTTGCACATAGGTTCAAAATGTTTAAAATCAAATAATTAAGCCAAATTGTAACAGTTGAGCGACCGTGCTAGAACCACGGAATTCGGGAATGCCTAACACCTTCTCCCGAGTTAACAGAATTCCTTACTCGGATTTCTGATTCGCGGACTGTTAAATAGAGTCAACCTTTTCCTCGATTCGGGATTTGAACTGGTGACTTGGGACACCATAAATCTCCCAAGTGGCGACTCTGAATCTTTTGATCAATAAATCCTGTTTCGATTGTCCTTTAATTGGAAAAACTCCCCTTATACCCTTTTCCGGGGGTGTAGGTAAAAAAAGGAGGTGTGACAGGGAAGACTCACGAGACAGAGAAATCGGAAAAGCACCACTAGCAAGAAGATTGGCCAGCTAACCTTGAAGGGCATTAAATTGTTGGTCCATCTTTTCTAGTTGACCTTGAAGGCTATTAAAATGTTTATATCTCTTTTCTTCTCTAGTCTTTTCCTATTCAAGCTCTGCTGATACCTTTGCCATCTTCTTCTCCATAGTTGAAAAAATCGACCTATCAAGTGCCTCACCCTGGGCGGAATCCCTATACCTTGCAATCCAGCCCCGTAGCGCTGAAATAATCTCTCTGGAAGGTCGTATGCTATCCCCTTTTAGGACCACCAATAACATCCAGTCATATCTTCTGCGCTTCTTCGTCTGAAATGGAAGGTCGTTCGCCTTGCTCATCCGATGAAAAGCTCTAACTGTACTCCTCCACGGTAGTTCTTGCAACGATCCTTTATTTAGAAGATAAAAAATTATTAACTATATAATATTATAAACATTAATTTCAAGTTATGGTAGTTATGAAACTTACATCTGTAGTCTCCGCCCGGTCCTCTGTAATGACCCAACCGGTCATTTTAAGAATTTATGCCTCGATCCCTTATTAACTGCTTCCCCCATGTTTATTTCTGCTACTTTGGTTTGCCGGGACGTTCGGTTTTGAGTTTCGAAGAGTTTTGGGACACATAGTCCCTAAATGAGAGCTTAAGTATTGGAAAGTTGACCGTAGTCAGAACAGTGTGAAGACGACATCGGAATGGAAATATGATGGTTCGGTTAGCTCTGTTAGGTAATTTCGGGCTTAGGGGCCTGATCGGATTGTGTTTTGGAGGTCTGTCGCTAATTTAGGCTTGAAATGTCGAAATTCAAATTTTTGAAGTTTTCGGTCCGATAGTGAAATTTTGATCTAAGGGTCGGAATGGAATTCCGAAAGTCAGAGTAGCTCTATAGTGTTGAATGTGACGTGCTTGCAAAATTTTAGGTCATTCGGACGAGGTTTGATAGACTTTTTGATCGAAAAATAATTTAAGAGGTCTTAGGCTTGAATCCTATGTTAAATTGGTGATTTGATGTTGTTGTGAGCGTTCCAAAGTTTTGAACAAGTTTGAATGATGTCATGAGATGAGTTGGTACATTTGATTTGAAGTCCCGGGGGCTCGGGTGAGTTCCGGGTAGGTTCCGGGATGTTTTAGGCCTAAAATCATAGTTGTTGCAGGTCCAGAGGAGTTGCAGACCTCTTTATCCACCAGTGCGGTCCGCATAGGATTTTGTGATGCCGTGGTGGGGGCTTTGCGGCCGCACAAAATCCAGTGCGATATGCGATGAGGAAAGTTTCACTGGTCTAACTTCGGAAGTTTATATCTTTTGATCTACAAGGAATTTTGAGATGATTTAAAAACGAAAGTTGTAGCCCTTCGTGTATAGTTTCCAGAAAGGTAAAGAAGTCACTATTTGGACATCCGTAGAGAATGTTATG
Organism: Nicotiana tabacum; assembly: GCF_000715075.1. NCBI lineage: Eukaryota > Viridiplantae > Streptophyta > Magnoliopsida > Solanales > Solanaceae > Nicotiana > Nicotiana tabacum. The sequence continues at coordinate 88,371,643 of NC_134084.1, forward strand.
GCCAAAATACTAAAGCATATCACTACAGTCAAATCCACCGCAGACAGCACTGGTTTTTGTGTCGTCAGCAGTAGTGGAAATTCGGGAGGTGCACTATAAATACGAGGTTTAGGGTTTTATTTTATATTTTAACCTACAGAGATCGGATTTTTGTGATTTTTTAAAGGTTTTTCAAGAAATTCATCGGGGTAAGTGATTTTAACTCGGATTTGGCTAGAGTACATGAATCTATCATTAAATTCATCATTTAATTCGTGATTTGGGATGGAATTTGGGAAGAAAATTGTGAAATCTTTCAAAAATGTAAAATGATGATTTGAAGGGCCAAATGGTATCGGAATTGGATAATTTTGATATGGTTAGACTCGTGAGGGTATGAGGATTCTGAAAATATAAATTTTACCCGATTCTGAGACGTGGGCCCGAGGGACATTTTGGTTATTTGACCTAATTTTGCGTATTAACTTGAAATTTAATTGTAGAATCAGTTACTTGAGTTTACGTTATGAAATTGAATTGAATAGATTTGGGTCATTTGGAGTAGAATACTCGTGGCAAAAACGTGGTCTCGGGTTGATTTTGAGTCGGTTCGAGGTAAGTGGCTTGCCTAACCTTGTGTGGGGGACCTTCCCCTTAGGATATGATATATTTGATAATTGAAATGCCTTGTACATGAGGTGACGAGTGCGTGCTTGAGCTAATTGTTGAAAATCCGATTTTTCCTTAAGTATTTCAATTGAGTTCTTTTTCTTGTTTTATTCTACTTGCGAATTTAGCCTGTTGCTAGTTTAGAAAGGCATGTTTAGTTGACTTAATTGCCTATTTGCTTAAACTACCTTAATTGCATTACGTGAAGCATGTTAAGCTAGAATTAACTATTTACTTGGTACAAAATTTAGCTTAATTGGGTATTCCTGTGTTGCTGCTATGTGTTTTTACTTTGGGACTATGGGACGGCATCCCAGGATATCCCCTATACATATTTATGATCTGAACTGAGGTGCAGGATACCAAGAGAACCTAGCACGTATATTAAGGATACTAAGAGATCCTTGGGATACCAAGAGATCCCTGGCATATATTGAGGATACCAAGAGATCCCTATCATATATTGAGGATACCAAGAGATCCTCGGGATACCAAGAGATACCTAGCATATATTGAGGATACTAAGAGATCCTCGGGATACAAGAGGTCCCTATCATACATTGAGGATACCAAGATATCCTCGCGATACGAAGAGATCCCTATCATACATTAAGGATACCAAGAGATCCTCGGGATACCAAGAGATCCCTATCATACATTGAGGATACCGAGAGATCCTCGGGATACCAAGAGATCCCTATCATACATTAAGGATACCAAGAGATCCTCGGGATACCAAGAGATCCCTATCATACATTAAGGATACTGAGGGATCCTCGGGATACCAAGAGATCCCTAGCATATATTGAGGATATCGAGAGATCCTCGGGATACCAAGATATCCCTATCATACATTGTGGATACCAAGAGATCCCTAGCATACATTGAGGATACCGAGAGATCCTCGGGATACCGAGAGATCCCTATCATACATTGAGGATACCAAGAGATCCTCAGGATACCAAGAGATCCCTAGCATATGTTGAGGATACCGAGAGATCCTCGGGATATCAAGAGATCCCTATCATACATTAAGGATACCAAGAGATCCTCGGGATACCAATAGATTCCTATCATACATTGAGGATACCAATAGATCCTCGGGATACCAAGAGATCCCTAGCATATATTGAGGATACCGAGAGATCCTCAGGATACCAAAAGATCCCTGGCATATATTGAGGGTACTAAGAGATCCTCGGGATACTGAGTGATCCCCGATTATTTTCTTGTGATTGTTTTGCCTCTGTTTTAGTTATTGAATTCCTTGTTTTCCTGTATTAAAATCGTATTGTTAGCTTTCAACTGCACTGCTTATCTTATACTATCATACCTTATATTTTATTTTCTATTTTACCTCAGTAGGTCCCTAACCTTCCTCGTCACTACCCGACCGAGGTTAGGCTTGGCATTTACTAAGTACCGTTGTGGTGTACTCATGCCTCTTCTGCCCATGTTTTTCATGTACAGATCCAGGCACTTTCGCTATATCTTATCATCCTTGGGGCAGGGTGCTTCTATAGAGACTTCAAGATATATCTGCCGCGTCCACAGACCGAAGAGTCCCTTTCTATCTTTCTGTAAGAGTATAGCCTTTCAGTATTCGCCTTTTGGTTAGACATTTCTGGAGTTAGAGCTTCTTATATATCTCTTAGCTTGTGATTCATGGGTTTCCGAGTTTTGGGAAAATGTATTGGTTTTAAGAGTTAATATTGTGTATGTCGAGCGATACTTTTAAATACTGTTTTATCACTCTTCATGCTGTTTTAATTTGTTTTTATTCTGCAATTTGGTTATCTTCTGCAATTTAGGCTTACCTAGTCGTAGAGGACTAGGTGCCGTCATGATGGTTCACGGAGGGCGAACCGGGGTCGTGACAAGTTGGTATCAGAGCTCTAGGTTCATAGGAGTCATGAATCACAAGTCAGTTTATTAGAGTCTCGTTGATCGGTACAGAGATGTCTGTACTTATCTATGAGAGGCTATGTAACTGTTAGGAAAATTTCACTTCATTTGAATTCCATGTTGTGCGAGATTTTTCATATCACAATTCTAAACTTCTATCTTCTATTCTCTCACTGATGGTGAGGACACATGCTACCAGAGATAATCAGGCACCCGCGCCCCTACGAGAGTCGCCAGAAATCGGGACCGGGATAGAGGCCGAGGATACGCACACTGTGCAGCTAGAGCAACCGCACGACCTGCCACCGAGAAGCCACTAGCAATTCTAGCCAAAGGCCAGGCACCGGATATGCCTCCTGCTATTACTACTCCAGCACTTCAGGAGACCTTAACATAGTAACTGAGCATGTTTGGTACATTGGTTCGGGCGGGGTTGATTCAGGTTGTACCAACTACTTCACAGATCGGGGGAGGGACCCAGACTTCCACCCCCCAACTCCAGAACAACGAGTTCCCATTGTTCAAGTTCCAGGTGTCATGGTGACACAGCCTGTGATCCTAGTTCAGCGGGTGGTGAGGACCTCTCACCGAGTAGAGGACAAGTAGGTCCAGGAGAGAGAGAGGACAGACGAGGTCAGGAGAGAGAGTATAGGGAAGTAAGGAGACCTCGTAGACTGGAGAGACCCACTGGTCCTTATTTTGGAGGAAGAGTATGGCATGGTAGGAGTTTTGTGGGACAACCAGCTCAGTTTGCATCTCAGATTTCACATAGTGTTTCAGGTGTTCAGGGGTCTTGGAATACCCGTACTGCACAGTTCCCACTACCACATCCTCCTAGAGCTTGTTTTGAGTGTGGTGACATATGCCATGTGGTGAGGGATTGCCCTAGACTTGGGAGGAGTGCACCTCCACAAACTTCTCAGCCACAGCGCGCTCCGCAGAGTTCTCAGGCTATGATCACTGCACCAGTTGCTACCCCACCTGCCTAGCCAGCTAGACGGGAAGGCCAGGCCAGATACTATACCCTTCTTACCCATACCGAGGTTGTTGCCTCCGATTCTATGACATATAAGTAAAAAAATGAATAGGGGTCACCCGAATAAGGTGAGAATTCCCGCTGGTCCTTCTGACTATGATGGATAATGATAAGCCTTTAACTATTTCGATCTTTTTTGGATCAGGAAAGAAAAGATATAAAAAGGTAAACTTTGTATATATATAATAAAGAGAGAATCTTCAGAGAATGTCAATATACTGTTCTTTACAAAAAGTGTCACATCTCCTTCTATAACTATACAGCTTTCTATTTATAAGGGTACATGAGCTACAAAACCTTAGATAGTACATTTGGGAGGAATATATGCTGGAATATTCTCTAGGGAATAGAAATCCTAGAACTAGTCGTTTTTGCTCTCTAAAGAGGAGTGCCCATCCTCGTCTTCTACCGAGTCACTTCGACCTTGTCGGCAACCTAATATCCTCTCGTGATGTCGACCCTTTAAAATCGGGTTATAGTATCCTATTGATGATGCATGGCAGCCTCCAAAGGCTTCGTTCATGTTAATCTGGTCAATATGTACCATGATGTTTTTCGCCCATACAGTCTTTGGAATATAAATGTGCATAATTTCACCTTGTTAAGCGTATACGTTGCTTATGTGTAATTCTTTTTGGTTGGCACATGTCATTTGATTGCTAGTACACAATGATACGTGAGGTTTTTTATGATCATCGCCATCGTGATTGAAAGCCATTAGAAAATAGTTTCGTTTGTCAATTCATGGTTAGGAAATTTATTTCTCCTTCGTAAGGGATGATTCCATGGAAAAAATACTCTTAATTGCTAGACTAAAGAATTAATTCTCTGTTATGCACAGGTGTATACGGTAGTAATGGAAATCCTCTTCTTCTTTTTTTGGGGCAAAAGATAATATTGCATTAAACATAAATAAAGCTACTGCAGAGAGGGTGATGCTTGTGCATCAATAAGATAGTTGTTGTCGATTTGACTATTACAAGGATTAATACTAACTATTCTAACGTTGTTATCCATCATAGTGTCCCCATTGGGAGCATCCATTTGTTGGTCATTGTCATAGGTTACAGTGTTGCGATGCATGTCCTCCTCTTGTTGCTGGTGTATACATGTTGTCTTCCTAAAACGAGTTGCTCCTGCCTGATCCCTTTGCAAAAAGATTCTGACGAAATTCAGTGGCTCTACAAAAATAGATGATTTTTCAGTAGGGGTCATGTTATATCCTGCCTTTACTAAACCATCAGCCATCTCATTCCCCTCTCTGTAGGTATGTGCAATAGTAGCACTATGCAATTGGTCTAGGAAGTACCTGCAATCATCGAGTATATTAGTATAAATGATGTTGTCCTTTTCTAACATTGTAAGTACCTCTGACGCATCGATGTTTATTTCTAGCGGAACCAAATTGTATGTGTTTGCCAATTCCAGTCCATATAATAGAGCCTTTAGTTCTGCCTGGATGATAGTGGCATTGTCCAAATTGCCTGCAAAACCTATAATCTAATTTTCATTTGAGTCGTGTATGGTTCCTCCTATTCCTTCTTTCTAAGTTAACGTTGATACAGCTCCATCCGTATTTAATTTGTGGTAGTTTAGTTTAGGAGGTATCCATTTGATAGATTGCATTATAGTTACTTTTGTTGTTTCTACCTTTGCAGCTAAATAGGTGAATTCCAGTACATGATTAGTAATTTTTTAAAAGATAGGTGGTGTGGTGTATTATTAAAATTGTGATCATTACGACTAAGCAAAATGTCCCACAAAATGTATGAAATAAAAGTTTTATTATTTATATGGTAAGGCATGTTGTTGTACTTTGTATTAATAAGCTTCATTAACCAAACGGATGGTTGAGAGTATGCAGTTATGTTATTGATAAAGTTTGGTATTCCTAATTCATTCCATATATGTTTTATGTTAGGACATTCTAGAAATATATGATTAATAGTTTCCGGAGCTGTATGACAAATTTGACATTGGTCGTCTACTGTAATACCTATATGATGTAGGTATTTTTTTGTTGGCAACTTGTTATGCGTTATGAGCCAAAGGAATATTTTTATCTTAGAAGGTATTTGAAGCTTCCAAATCCAATTATAAGTGGTTGTGTGTTGCTACAAATTTAAGTCCTGCTGTAGCAATTATGAATACATTGATTGGACAGTAAATTTATCATTGTTGGATAGTCCCCAAGAGATAGTGCCCACTTTGTTTGTGTAGAGGGATACATTAATTCTATTGAATTCGTTTTTAAAAGAGTTTGTAATGTTAAAAGGTATTTCTGCCCATTTCCAAGTATTATGATCTCGGTAAGTGTTAATAGTCCTTGTAGTATGTTCCAAAGGTATAGGGTCATGTAGTAATGATCTAACTGTGGTGTTAGGAGCAATCCATGGCTCCGTCCAGAAATTTATTTTTGAATTTGTACCTACCTGCCATTAAATGCCAATTTGGCATTTTTCCCAACCTAACATAATATTTTTCCAAATATGTGATGAATTTTGTATCGTATGTTTGTTTTTATATTTATGAATAAAAGTGTTTGCCCATAGTTGATTAAGAGAGTGAAATAGGCGCTATGCTAATCCTGCTAGTGCCTTATTTTTTAATTCAAGCCTTTGTATAGATAGGCGTCCTATATTTTTGGGCATGGTAACTCTTTTTCAATTTACTAAGTGAATCTTTCTCTGTTGTTGAGTAGTTTCCGATAGGAAATTGCATATGTATTGTTCCATTTTTTGAATAATATGTTTAGGATTTGCAATGTATTGCATTATGTGGTTTGCTAAACTGGATAGTGGTGATTTAGTTAGAGTAATTCTCCCTGGGAGTGATAGGAAGGTAGCTTTCTATCATGTCAGTCTAGCGTTTAAGTTATCTAATAAAAATTAAAAATCTGATTTACTTGGTCTATTTTGAAACATTGAGAAACCTAAGTATTTTTCAAATTGTTTCCCTTAATGCATACTAAACCAGGATAGGATATTATTTTTTGCTTGAGTGACACAGTTAGTGGAGAAAAAAATTCTCGATTTGTGAAAGTTAATAGTTTATCCTAAAAGGTTAGTAAAGGTGTTAAGAGTATCAATGATTGTATTGCAACTAGTATCAGTTATTTTAGATAGAAGGATAATGTCGTATGCGAAAAAAAGATGCGATAGTTGAGGTCCATTTTGTGAAATTTGTATAGGATTCCATAATAGATAATCTACTAATTGGAATATATTCTTGATAGGCGTTCTAATCACATTATAAATATATAAGGAGATAAAGGATCTGCTTGACGTATACCCCTAGTTGGCTTAAAAAAATTAGTATGTGATCCATTTATCAATATAAAAATGAAAGATGGTACAATTGAATTTATACGTGGTTTCTAGACAAGTGAATTAATTTGATCCTGAAATAATTGAAGAAATATACAATACTTAGCCTTGGAATGAGGACAAATAACAAAAACAATAATTCCGGGAGCAGGGTTTCTGGTCACAACAATGATGAAAACAAAGAGCAAGAAAGTAAAATTGTATAAAGCTCTTAATCGATTATAGTGGAAGTTTGCCAGAAAAGTGTCTGTCCTTTACAATGGTAATAGAGCTCACTATTTATAGAGTGCAACTCAATTTGTAAATGGATTATAGTTAGACAGACAAAAAGGACTTAAACTTGAAGAAAATTTCAAAATGCTCTCTACCCCAACTTCCACTATATCACACATCTTACTTTCCCGATCTCCTTCCTCATCCATACTATTTCATTAGCTAGCAACAACAATGGACCCACCAATTCACCATCACATGCAAATTGACAAACCAGAAATTCAATCACAAACCAAAACATTTCTTCAGACACTAACCTCAAATTCACATCTACCAACTTACATTTCCAACACCCAATCCATCAAGCCACAGTAGACTTAACTGATAAAACATTGAATGAGGATGATTTAGACAATTTTATTCCTTTAACAACTGAAGACAAGGCTCGATTATACACTCATTGGCAAAATTCTATCATAGTAAAAGTTTTTGGCAAAATAGTTGGACACCAACTGCTAAAAATTAAATTAACAAATCTATGGAAGCCAATGGAAGAAATTCATCTTATAGACTTGGGATGCAATTTTTTCCTTATCAAATTTCATTATGAGGAAAATATGTATACAGCTTTACATGAAGGGCCTTGGTTCATACTAAACTATTTCCTTTCTGTTCGTTGTTGGGAGCCTAAGTTTATTGCTTCAGCAGCCCAATTAACGCATGCTACTCTATGGGTGCGCCTACCAGAACTTCCAACGGAGTTTTATGATTTTCAAATATTGCAAAAGGTAGGAAACAAGATAGGGTAACTGCTAAAAGTTGATACTTTTACAACTTCTACTACACGAGGGAGGTATGCCCGAATATTCATTGAGATGCCCTTGGAGAAACCTCTAAAAACCTATATTCATGTAGGCACTCACAAACAGGTTCTACTCTATGAATGGTTAAATCTACTATGTACAAGGTGTGGAAGATTTGGGCACGCAAGTTGGACTTGCCAATTTTCACAAACACCAATACTTAATTCCATACCAACTATAACTACCACTACACCACATACTTCCTCTACAACATCCATCCCTTCAACAAAGGAATCGGAATGGAAAACTGTTAGTTTTCCAAAAAGAACTAATGCAAGATACAACAAAAACACCTAGCGTAGCCAACCAGATGAACCCCATAAATTTCAACTGGATGACCAAACAAGGAAAGGGAAGGCGATGGATACGATAATCACATAGGTAATAACAGGTAAGATTACAAACCCTAGTCCGTTATTGATTGCCAATACTTTTGGCAAATTAGAAAATGTGGACTTAACTTCTAACACTGCACAAAAAAATGGGCTTGGGCCTATCACACAAACATGCAATGACCACATGAGTCCAACAATGTTAAAAGATGTAATAATGGGTAAAAAATAATTAGAAGCAATTAAGGATTACCCTTCTAATAATACTTTTATAAGCCTTAATAACTCTAATAAGAACTTAAGTAAAAATCAAAGTATGCTGAAAAATAAATTAAATTACAATGATAATTTTATAAAGGGTAATGAATCACATATGGATGACCTAATGTACACTAATTCTTTAACACAATACCCTACAACAGCCAATACAATTGGCTTATCAAAGCCCACTCATACTCCTATACACGACACCTCGGCAGAAGATTCAGATAAAATATTCACAAAATCCATCTTAGACCATTTGCAATCCGTCTCTCTGCATGCCACCCAACCCTGCCCAATCCAGGAATTACCTTCATCGACCAAACTACACTCTTCTTCAATTGCGATGCCACATAATCACCACCCTCCATGTGATCCTCTTTCATCTACACTCAACCCTATACCTACTACACATAATGAAACCGCTACTATCCCTACTGTAAATCAACATACACCCACTCATACTCACCTACACCACACCCTGCCAGACTATAATATAAAACACACACAAACATAGCTATCCACCATGCAAAGACCTTGGTACACCACATTCAGAAAAAACCATCAACTCAACCACCAACACTTCTATTTCCCACGCTTGATCATGAGTGGACCACCTTATCCAAACCCCACAACACCACTGATATACACCTCCCAAATACCACCACTGGAATATCTACTCCAGTCATGGTTAGAGATGGGGCTACAAGGATACTCTCTAATATTCATAATGGAACTAAACAATCAGGAGATAATTTTACTAGTTCAAAATCCAACTCATCTATCGGAGATTTTTACAAAAGGGATGAGACTAGGGATGGAGGCAGTGGCTCAGACACAATGGCCCAACGTTCACACACCGCTGATGTTGGACCAAAACAGGTCCTCATCATCAACACAGTCACCATAGGCACACCCTATTACTTTTCCACTCTACAGTTTTCATCAAATCCTAGGGACTCTCCCATTCTACCCACAACATCATACGGGGATGATCTATGCCCCATGGTCCAACACATGAATTCCTTCTCCCCATTACAAATGAGTCTGTCTCCAATGAGCATCTAGGAGCCAATGTCACCATTCCTGAGTCCTCCAATAACTCCACCTCCATCGCCCAACGAACTAGGAGAGCGAACAAGGTTTGAGCTAGCACAAATTATGGAGGAAATGAGAGAAACACGAACAAAGTTCATATGGCTAAAGGGCTTCTATCTCTAATGCCTCAAAGAGCAGTACGCAAAAAAAAAATCATACTTAAATTCCCTCCAAAACTAACAACATGTAGTGTAAACTTCAGGGCAAATCAAAATCAATAGGAGGGGAAATACTCCATGGTAATAATTCCATCTCTGTGACAGAACACTCCAAGACAACAACACACTCAGGCTCCACTGGGAGTAACGAGTGAAATAGCTAACCTAGATGAACCCACAAACCCACAACCTATCATAAATTTAATAGTTTGGAATTGTAGGGGCGCGGATAATGCAGAGTTTAGAAGATAGTTTAGATCACTATTGGATAATTATAGACCTATCTTAGTTGCACTGCTGGAGACACGCATGCATGATCACACGGTTTTAAAAACTAATTTTGACTTCTCACATATGGCACAAGTTGAGGCACAAAGAATTTCACGTGGTATAGTCTTACTATGGAATGCGAATTTGGTAACTATGAATGATCTCACAATGACTACATGGGAGGTACACTACATGGTACATGTATGGTCTAACCCTACTAAATGGTTGTTTTCTTCAATTTATGCAAATAACCTCATTACGTAGTATATTGTGGCAAAATTTAAAAAGTATTCATGATTCTTATAAGGGTCCCTGGTTAGTTGGAGGGGACTTTAATGAGGTCATTCGAGAAAATAAAAAGTTTGGTGGTAATCCCATCAGTAACACAAGGGTGGATGCCTTTGCATAGTGTCTTAACTATTGTAACTTAGTAGACCTAGGGTTTAAGGGTAGCTATACACGGACAAATAAATATAGGAATGGACATACTATCCCAGAAAGATTGGACAGACTACTAGCAAATTATGGTTGGATTCAAATATTCCCTGAAATAGTAGTGCAACACCTTCCCCGTACCTATTCAGACCATTGTCCTCTTCTAGTCACACTTGAACAAAATCGACTACCTAGAAATAATATATTTCGTTTTGAAAAAATTTGGACAACAAATCCTACACTTATAAATGTAATACACCAGTCATTGCAAAATAGTTCTTCATTAGTTGAAGCTATTACAAATTTTTAACATAATGTAACTTATTGGAATAAGCACACTTTTGAAAATATTTTTGCAAAAAAAGGAAAATTTTAGCTCGAATTAATGGAATTCAAAAATCAATTCACTATCCTACTAGCCATTTCCTACAAAGCTTAGAAATACAACTAACTCATGAATTTAGTGCTTTACTAAGGCAAGAGGAAGATTTTTGGAAACTAAAATCAAGAATCCAATTGCTAAATGATGGTGATGCTAATACCAAATTTTTTCAAATGTCTACTTTACAAAGACGGAAACGTAATCGTATAAACGCCTTAAAAGATAGTGTAGCCAATTGGACTTTTGATCCAACAGAAATACAAGACACAATTTATCAATACTACACTACCCTATTCCAAACACAACACTCATTCACTAATAAAACAAATAACAAATCGACAATGGTTAATTCTTTGAATTACTCTTATCAACAACACCTGCACAACCATTAAATTTGGTTGAAATAAAGCAAGCCCTATTCTCCTTTCTACCTTTTAAGGCACCAGGGCCAGATGGACTTCATCCGTATTTCTTCCAAAATTATTAGCGAGAAGTGGGTCAATCAATTATAAAATGTTGTGACATTGCTTTCAAGGAAAGCAAAATTCCAGAAAAAATTAATAAAACATATTTGTGCCTAATTCCAAAAATAAAAAATGCAATAGCCATCACTCAATATCGTCCTATACGGTGGGAATATCGTCCTATACCGCAAATTGAACAAAAAGATTAAATGCGTGGGAATACGGTGCTCGGATTAAGCAATAGCGACAGAACAGTAAGAGCACGCGTTCAGTTTCCTAGGAGGATAGAAGCAAATGAGAAGGAGAAAGGCGTATACTAGCATGAATTGTATGGGCTGGCTTTTTGTTATACAAAGTGTGATATCAACTTTGAGTACACTACTCAACTTTGATAATAGGTATTATGTAGCTTTCAAAATTTATTTCGCGCACATTTTAAGATTTCATGACACTTTGTTTCTCGTTATTGATATTAATAAAAACAAACACTAGGCTATGCCTAGTGGATTACTTAAAAAAAAATATCGTCCTATAAGTCTATGCAACACAATTTACAAACTCATTAAAAAATAATTATAAACAGATTAAAACCTTTCTTACAAAAAATAATTGGTCCCACACAATCCAGTTTTCAACAGGGAAAAAGAACTTTGGATAACGCAATCATTAAAAAATATGAAAAAAGGCCGAACGGATCACATGTTGCTAAAATTAGACTTGAAAAAGGCTTTTGATAAACTTGAATGGTCCTTAATACACAATACACTCCATTATTTCAACATACCACACAATCTCATCTCACTCATCAATGGAAATTCTCAAGAAATATGTAATTGAAATATTTGTTTTTAGATTCTCTTTAGTTGAACTAAGAAATACGTGGCTTAAGTCTTACTCTCGCAGTTTTTCTTTTCGGACGAGATTTATGTAATTATTGCGAGTAATTCATAGTAATCTGCTGCAAAGACTTAAATTACTTTAAAGTTTGATCAAATTAAATAAACTAAAACGTCAAAATGAAGTAGTGATACACATCGCATTTTTCTCTTTAGTAAAACAAAGTCGACTATGGTACTTTCCTAAACTGATAATTACGAAAACTGTAATTCCATTTTCTTTCCAAATCTGTTTTTCCCTAACCTATTCTAACTAGGATTAATACGTATATAAATTTTCTTATAACCAAGCTCTAACGTGCTCTTCAAGCAGCTTCTTTCATCATCTCATTTTTTACTTTCCAAAAACTTTTATTTCCCTAACCTATTCTAACTAGGATTACTCCGCCTATATATTACTCCATCTTATAACCAAGCCTTAGCCCTTCAGGTAGTACTTTCATATCACCTCTTTTTTTTTTTTTTTTTTTTTTGCTAATCAACAAATCAATGGCTGCATGCATCTCATTAGCTCATGAACATTCGTTCAAGAAGTTTGATGAAGTTTTCAAGCTGCCGCAGAAGAGGTACTTTGACTTTTCTTCCTATGAAATTAACGATAGTCATCAACTGGAAAATTATAGCAACAAGAGACTCAAATTTAGTCATGTCTACCCTAGTCCAAAATTAGTGGCTGCATGCATATCATTAGGTCATGATCACCATTCATTCCACAACTCTGATGTAGTTTCCAAGCTACCCGTCTCACGAGGTTCTACCACCGAAGGGCCCAGTTGTCATTCTCCCATTACTCAAGTCGCCCATGAGACGAGTAGTACCCCCGCACTGCAGTAAAAAATTAACAAGCCTAAAAATGGTGGCTGGATCTTTATACTTACCAAAAGAAAACCCAAATAAACCACGAGGTGAAGATGCACACTTTATCCACAAATTATACCAAACAATTGGTGTCGCAGATGGCGTTGGTGGCTGGGCAAAAAAGGGTGTTGATGCAGGAATATACGCAAGAGAGCTTATGAGAAATTCATTTATTGCCGTAGATATTAATGAACCAAAGGGTACTGTTGTGAACCCTAAAAGAGTTCTTCAAGAAGCTTACAGAAACACAAATTCAGAAGGATCGTCAACAGCATGTATTATAACTTTGGACAGTAAAAAAAATACGTTATGTGCTGCTAACGTTGGTGACAGTGGATTTTTTCTGATTAGAAACAGAAGAGTTATATACAAATCGCCAATACAACAACGGAGGTTTAATTGTCCATATCAATTGGGAAATTCTAAAGATAATCCTAGTGTTGCTCAAGAACTGGAATTAATCGTCGAAAAAAATGATGTTTTGATTGTTGGAACAGATGGGCTTCTTGATAACATGAATGAAAGTGAGATTGAGGAACTTGTTCAAAGAGGGATTGCTGAGAAGTTGAAGCCAAAGGAATTGGCTAGTCAAATTGGAAATATTGCATTGTATAACTCATTTGATAGGTATGCAGATACACCTTTTGGAAGAGCAGCTGAAAGGGAATGGTTTAGTCATAGAGGAGGAAAAGTTGATGATATTACTGTTATTGTTGCTTACATCCAGTGACTATTTGGAGAAGAAATTGAAGGAGCAGAAAAATGGAATCCAAAGAAGTGGAAAATTAACGTATTTGTTAGGTTGCCTATTTTTTTGTCTGCACTTGAATTCACTTAATTTAGTTCAGGTGAACATTTTACCCAGTAGACAAATTTGTATAAACAATATAAAGCACAAAAAATAATGTGCATAACTTACTGTAAATTGCATATTTACTGATTCTTTATGAATAAAAAGTAAGGAGATCTACTCATTTAAGGAGATCTACTCATTTGTCTAGCATTATATATTTAGAATCCAAGAATTAATTGTTACCTTTTCATGTCAACTTTGGCGTTCTTATATAGTATCATTCTTTCTGCATTTTCATATTGCCTCAGTAGCCGTCGGGAACAATTGGATATTGTTTATTGAGTATCATATTTAGTTTAATCGTTCATTAATTAAATGAAATATTTGCAATTATATATTTAGGATGACAAACACAGATTTCATAGTACAACAACAAGTTCTGTACTATTGGTTAGTTCTGAACTATACCTTTAAGTTTCTTACTTTCAACAATAAATTTAGAATTTGCAGGGGAAAAACATTATTCTTCCTTTGACAATTAAAAAGAAAAACTTATATACCATTGAAGAAATCTCAAAGTGATTTTTTTGTCTTATGGTGAAAGGAGAAGGCGCAGTGAATTAGTACTAGAGAAACAAATGCTGTCTCATAGAGTAATAATTATATTCTTTTAGTTAATAATGAATGAAATATTAACACGTACACATATGGTGTGTTTGGTATGGGGAAAAAAGATTCCTTGAAAATTGTTTTCCTGAAAATAATTTCTTACTTATGTTTTGACATTTTTGTTATTTTCTTGTGTGAAAATATTAACACGCGCACAAATATTTTCCAAGAATGAAAGTATTTGCAATTCTATGGGTAAGTAAATTAAACTTTGGTAAAGTAGGGTAACCATTTTGTAAAAAAATCTTTTCCTAACGGTGAAGCGTGTGATGCAACTTAACAAATTAGTCACGTGTTTATTGCTAAATTAATGAAGCTGCTATTTGAATATATAATTAAAACAGCTAGCCAGCCATAATGAACTGACTGGATTCTCTTTGAACTTCACAAAGTGTTGAAAATTAGAGAGGATCTTCCACTAGTACAGTAATGGCCTACATGACTGAAATTAGAGTCTGATTACACAGTATTTTGGAACTACTTGTTGAAGTTTGGCAAAATGCCAAAGTCCCACATTGGTTGGGAGTTAAGTTTGGGGGGGATTTTTCCCCTATAAAAGAAGGCCTAATGTTTAGGATTGATACACACCTCTCATTTGCCTTCTCATCTGTTTAAGGCATTTGTATCTTCTCTCTTTAGTATTATTTCACTTGTATTTTTGGAGTGAAATAAAATATTGGTTGTGTCCGAGGAGTAGGCAAAATTAGCCGAACCTCGTAAATTCTGGTGTTCCCTTTATTGTTGCTTTATTGTCTTATTTATTATTTGGTGGCTGTCATAATTTTGGTATAGTAGTTGTGACTTATTCACACTATATACATTTGGCTTCCGCAACAATTGGTATCAGAGTCAAGGTACTGTCTAAGTATGCTCTGTGGTTGCAGCATAGTCTGATCTTCCACATCAGAAAAGATTTATCTTGGTAACTGAGTCAAGGTTCTGTCTGAGTATGCTCTGTAGTTGCAGCTTAGTCTGATCTTCTACATCAGAAAGGAAATAATCTTGATTTGTGTCGTCAGCTATTAAATAATATTTGTGTCAAATATGGGGGACAATAAACAAGAAGAATCTACATCAAGTGTCAACAATACGTCATCATTGGCATCTTCGCTTATGACAAGAATTGTGTCAAATGCGAAATTTGCGGTAGAAATTTTTGACGGGTCCGGACATTTTGGGATGTGGCAAGGCGAGGTTCTAGATGTCCTTTTTCAACAAGGGCTAGATCTGGCCATTGAAGAAAAGAAACCAGATGTTATTGGAGAAGAAGATTGGAGAATTATCAACCGTGTTGCTTGCGGTACCATTCGATCCTACCTTGCTAGAGAGCAGAAATATCCATACACAAAGGAAACTTCTGCAAGTAAATTATGGAAAGCACTGGAGGATAAATTTTTGAAGAAAAACAGTCAAAATAAATTGTACTTGAAGAAGAGACTGTTTCACTTCACCTATGTTCCTGGTACCACGATGAATGAACATATCACCAGTTTCAATAAGTTGGTCACAGATTTGCAAAATATGGATACAACTTATGATGATGGTGACTTGGCCTTAATGTTGTTGGCGTCACTTCCTGATGAGTACGAGCACCTTGAAACTACTCTACTCCATGGAAATGACGAAATTTCTCTCAGAGAAGTTTGTTCAGCTTTGTACAGCTATGAACAAAGAAAGCGAGAAAAACAGAAGGGCGGAGAAGGAGAAGCACTGTTTGTGAGGGGTCGTCCTCAAAATCAAACGAGGATAAAGAAGGGAAGATCCAAGTCAAGATCCAGACCCAGCAAAGATGAATGTGCCTTTTGTCGAGAAAAAGGGCACTGGAAGAAAGACTGTCCGAAGTTGAAGAATAAGGCCAAACATAACAATGGAAAGGCTATTATGGATTCAAATGTAGCTGATTGTGATGATTCAAACTTCTCATTAGTTACAACAGAGTCATCAACATCATCAGACATATGGTTGATGGACTCGGCTTGTAGCTATCATATGTGTCCCAACAGGGACTGGTTCGTGGAATTTCAAGAAGGAGAATATGGAGTCATCCACACAGCGGATAACAGCCCTCTTATCTCATATGGCATTGGTTCAATACGATTAAGGAACCATGATGGAATGATCAGAACATTGATAGATGTTCGATATGTACCGGATTTGAAGAAGAATCTCATCTCTGTGGGAGCCCTAGAATCAAAAGGGTTCAAAATCATTGCAGAAAATGGAGTGATGAGAGTATGCTCCGGTGCACTAGTGGTAATGAAGGCTAATCGGAAGAATAATAATATGTACCGCTATCGTGGCAGTACAGTTATTGGGACAGCGACAGTAACATCCAGTGACGACAAAGAGGCAGAAGCAACCAAACTATGGCACATGCGCTTGGGACATGCTGGAGGAAAATCCTTGAAAACTCTATCAGATCAAGGATTGTTAAAAGGAGTCAAGGCTTGCAACTTGGAGTTTGGTGAGCATTGTGTCAAAGGGAAACAGACAAGGGTTAAATTTGGTACAGCGATCCATAATACTAAAGGCATTTTGGATTATGTACACTCTGATGTTTGGGGTCCTTCCAAAACACCTTCATTGGGTAGGAAGCACTATTTTGTAACCTTTGTTGATGATTTTTCCCGAAGAGTATGGGTGTATACAATGAAGAGCAAAGATGAAGTGTTGGGAATTTTTCTCAAATGGAAGACGATGGTGGAGAATCAGACAGGCAGGAGAATCAAGTGTATTCGCACAGACAATGGAGGTGAATACAAAAATGATCATTTCAATAAGGTCTGTGAAAATGATGGCATCGTCCGACACTTCACTGTTAGACATACACCACAACAGAATGGAGTGGCAGAACGTATGAACCGGACCTTGCTGGAGAAGGTACGGTGTATGTTGTCCAATGCTGGTTTGGGCAAAGAATTTTGGGCTGAGGCAATTACATATGCATGCCACCTCATTAATCGTCTACCATCTGCTGCTATTGATGGCAAAACACCATTTGAAAAATGGTACGGAAAACCTGCTGTAGATTATAACTCTTTGCACGTGTTTGGCTCAACTGCATATTATCATGTGACGGAGTCAAAATTGGATCCAAGGGCAAAGAAGGCTATTTTTATGGGAATTACTTCTGAAGTCAAAGGATATCGCTTATGGTGTCCTATGACAAAGAAAGTAATATTCAGCAGAGATGTTACCTTTGATGAATCTTGCTATGGTAAATAAGGTAACAGAAGATACCAAACAAAATAAAGGTGCTTCTAAGCAGGTGGAGTTTGAGGGAAAATTTATTTTTCCTACACAAGAAGCAGATGAGGAAACAAATGAAGATTACCCTCTGGAAAGAGAGCCAGTAGAGGAGATTCCAACTCAGGAATCTCAACAACAACTTGAATCAATAGCAACCAGCAGGCCAAAAAGAACAATAACGAAACCTGTTCGTCTCATAGAGACGGTTGCTTGTGCAACCTCAATTGTAGCTGATGATATTCCTACTACTTATAAAGACGCTGTCCAAAGTTCAGAAGAATATAAGTGGAGGATTGCCATGAATGATGAAATACAGTCCCTTCATCAGAATCATACATGGAGATTGGCCAATCTCCCGAAGGGAAAGAAAGCAATTGGGTGCAAATGGGTATTTGCAAAGAAAGAAGGATTTCCTAACCAATTAGATGTTCGCTACAAAGCAAGATTGGTGGCCAAAGGATATGCTCAAAAGGAGGGAATTGATTACAATGAAGTGTTTTCTCCAGTTGTAAAACATTCCTCCATTAGAATTATGTTGGCTTTGGTAGCACAATTGGATTTGGAACTAGTTCAGATGGATGTAAAAACTGCGTTTTTACATGGAAACTTGGAGGAGGAAATCTACATGACTCAGCCAGAAGGATTCAAAGTTGCTGGAAAAGAAAATATGGTGTGCAAACTTAAAAAATCGTTGTACGGATTGAAACAATCTTCTAGACAATGGTACAAGCGATTTGACGAGTTTATGTTGCGGCAAGGGAACAAGAGAAGCAAATACGATCATTGTGTGTATCTGCACAAGCTTAAAGATGGTTACTTTGTATATCTTCTCCTATATGTTGATGATATGTTGATAGCTTCCAAGAATTTGGAAGAAATTGATAAGTTGAAGATTCAACTGAAGAAGGAGTTCGAGATGAAGGATTTGGGTGAGGCAAAGAAAATTCTTGGCATGGAGATAATTAGAGATAGACGTTCAAAGAAACTCTGTTTATCTCAAAAGGAATATTTGAAGAGAGTACTTCAACGTTTTGGCATAGATGACAAGACTAAGCCAGTTAGTACTCCACTTGCTTCCCATTTTAAGCTAAGTACTACTATGTCGCCAATGGATGAAGCTGAACGAGAGTATATGTCAAAGGTACCATACGCAAATGTTGTTGGTAGCTTGATGTATGCAATGGTTTGCACAAGGCCTGACATTTCACAAGTTGTTGGAGTTATTAGCAGATATATGCACAATCCAGGGAAGGAGCATTGGCAAGCTGTGAAGTGGATTCTACGGTATATTCATAATACTGTAGATGTCAGGTTAGTTTTTGAGCAGGAAGACAATCAGTCTGTAGTTGGATATTGTGACTCAGATTTTGCGGGTGATATGGACAAACGAAGATCAACTACTGGTTATGTGTTTACTTTTGCAAAGGCACCAGTTAGTTGGAAGTCTACTTTGCAGTCAACAGTTGCTTTGTCTACAACAGAGGCAGAGTACATGGCTATTACAGATGCTGTGAAAGAGGCAATTTGGCTTCAAGGATTGCTAAAGGAGCTTGGTGTTGAACAAAAAGGTATCACAATTTTTTGTGATAGTCAAAGTACTATTCAATTAGCGAAGAACCAAGTTTATCATGCAAGGACGAAGCACATTGATGTTCGGTATCATTTCGTACGAGAAATCATAGAAGAAGGTGGAGTCACGGTGAAGAAAATTCATACTACAGAGAATCCTGCTGATATGCTGACAAAGGTGGTGACTGCGGTCAAGTTTCAACATTGTTTGGATTTGATCAACATTGTTGAACACTGAAGATTGAAGATGAAGACACAACCAAAATTTGTTATTGAGAGAGAATTGAAAATGTGGAATTTTGCCAAGGTGGAGATTTGTTGAAGTTTGGCAAAATGCCAAAGTCCCACATTGGTTGGGAGTTAAGTTTGGGGGGATTTTTCCCCTATAAAAGAAGGCCTAATGTTTAGGATTGATACACACCTCTCATTTGCCTTCTCATATGTTTAAGGCATTTGTATCTTCTCTCTTTAGTATTATTTCACTTGTATTTTTGGAGTGAAATAAAATATTGGTTGTGTCCGAGGAGTAGGCAAAATTAGCCGAACCTCGTAAATTCTGGTGTTCCCTTTATTGTTGCTTTATTGTCTTATTTATTATTTGGTGGCTGTCATAATTTTGGTATAGTAGTTGTGACTTATTCACACTATATACATTTGGCTTCCGCAACACTACTACTTTTCTGGTTATTTCATGAAGCTTACGATATTTATTTCATGCACAAAATGCAATGATATTGTATTGTTACCTTTTTTTTTTGTTGTTGTTTTTAGGGTTGGGGGAGTTGTTTATAATGTGGTTCTCATGCTCGTTGCTGTACACATCAGCTACCTTTCGCAAACATAAATATCAAATATCCTATCTACCAAAAATTAGGTAGATAAGACGAAGCCACATGGATGATATTATTATGACAGAAACTATCCTACCAAATGCGCGTGTTCTACTTCAAAAATTATTTACAACACTCATTTTTTATATTTCATTGTTTATTATTTAGTTTGATAAGAAAAATTTCTGCAAGAATATCAACTCTCACATCCGTATATATGCTTACGCATATGGTGTACATGGACCGAGTTGGTTTGATTTTCATCAAAATCGAACCAAACTAACTATATCAGTTTGGATTGGTTCAGTTTTATTGGGGTTTTTGGGTTTTTTTGTTACATAAATATTATTTCAATCTTACATTGTTAAAGTTATAGACAAAGCTTTAATAACTTAATATATGGTTAGTAAAAATTTTAAAAATTGACAAACATGATCTATTAAAATATTCTTATGGGAGAATTTTTTTAGTAACACATGATAATCATTTTTTAGTCGTCTAATAATAATTTTCCGTTGATGTATGTTTGAAGGTTGATAGAATTTAATAATTAATTATAAAATCAATATGAAACCTAAATAATGATATATTTTATTTAATTTTAAAATTATCAAACTTCCATTTCAAATTCAAAAAAGGTATAAGAATTTAACAATTTTGACATATGAATATGAAAGAACAAAGAGATTGACGCATTTCAATAACATTTGATAAAAAAAGTGATGATACAATTCATTGTTTAACGTAAATAATATGGATGTACTTCATAGTTCTATTAAATATTACATTCCATGAGAGAATCCCAAATATTTCTAGACATTTTCTAAAGAAAATTTTGTATAAAATCTCAAAAGTATATATTAAAATTATTTATTATTTATATATCGGGTTGGTTTGAGATTTTTTACTCAATACCAAACCTAATCGGTTCTTTTAATCGATCTGGTTTGACCTTTCAGTTTAGTGTGGTTTTCGCTATCCTTTTCTTGCTTTCTTCTTGTCTTGAATTTTTATAGAACGGCTTTATATCAAGTATAGTTGGTGAGGATGAAGCGTTTCCTGTTCGATTTGAATCCCTACGTAAGTTATGCTATAAAGATGGAGGAAAAAAGAGGAAATATCTAATTTAAGGGTTGATATTCGTGCGGAACAATTCTACAATCACAACCCCAGATTATTCTTTTCATTATTTCATTTCTGAATCTCTTCTTCTAATGACCCAACAACGGGTTCCAAAATCTGAATATCTGACCAATCATTAACTGAGTTAAAATTCGAATTAATTTCACCCAAAAAATGAAAAAAAAAAATGGACAAACCAAGAAAACAGAGCTGCAGGTCAAATGTGTAATTTATTTACTTTGATATATGCATCCATCCAACTTTATAGTTCACTGGTTATCATAACAACTTAATAAAATATTACTTTAGACTCTGATGATATTGGAGAAGCCTTTACAAATCCATTAGGAAAGAAAAGTAGACAACAAAAGGAAGAAACAGAAAGCAAACTGAAATACTTGTCTTATAATTGACTTAATACCATGTATGATCAAGGAGATCTTTAATAATTAGCCTTATAAACAAAGTCTTCTGTTATCATTAATCAGATTGCTTGATCTTGACCTTGATTTTGCCTCTGCTTTGATATAGGAGCTAAGATAATAGAGGAAGAAGAAATGGCCGCTTTGAGAGTAGTACTTTTGGTGTTGGTGATAGGTTTGGCCAGTGGTTTTGAATCATCTAAATTTTCATCAGTCATTCTTGTGTTGGCCGAGAGATTTATTTGCTGTGATGTGCTGTCTCTGTGGATTGTATTCTGAGGAGGAAAGAAGAAATCTGTTGGAAAAAAGTTGTATTGAAGGCCAGCCATGAGCAAGTGCTAAAATCGTTGTATTTTTCTTGCTTGTTGTGAGTCAAATTGTTATGGCTGCTCTCTTATTTATAGACTCACATTTACAAATTAAAGGCTGTGGCAAAGGAGCCAAACAAGAGGGTGGGCCAGGTGGGTACCAAGTTTTGAGAAGCAATTAGCAAAATATATTGTATGAAATGTAATAATTTTGGAGAAATGATGCAGACACATCAAACATATACACTGTATCATTCATAGCTATACTTTTAGAAAATGACCATCCAATTTGAATTTTATAACAAATTGATCTGTAGTACTGAAACAAGATATCAATTATTTTGAACTAAAACAAGTTGCTCTCGTAGCTCAATTGATTAGAGCATGTACTTAATAAGCAGAGGTCTTGAGTTCAGCTCTCAGCAAGAGCATTCTATTTTTCTATATACTTGTATTCCACCTTGGTTGTATTTGTTACGTGAACGAATACAATCAATACAAATGCCAGTTGCTAAATCATCAGATCATGTACCTAATAACTCAATCCATCAAAGTTGAATTATCTTTGCTTTTTTTTTTTGATTGAGATTTGAACTTTGATCTTTCATAATTTTCACTAATTACTTTATTGATGGTCAGGTCATACCTAAAGACGGAGACAAGATTTGAAGTTTATGATTTTAATATTCCAATCTTTTTAGGTTACTAGATTATATTAAATGAATTTCTTAAGGCAAATACAGAATTTAGATCAAAGTTATTGGGATTATATTAAATAAACTTTTTAAAACAAATACAGAATTTGGATCAAAGTTACTGAGTTCAACCGTATCGGTAACTTGGTCTCTGGCTCCGCCGCTGGCCATACCCAAAGGTACAGTTGTAAAATAGTTATATTCTAGTGCGGTTTTCTACCTAATAAAAGGTTAGAAAAAGGAAGGCCTCGTGAATGTCTTTTTGAAATAAGTACTACAATTGTCACATCAATGAGGAAGTTAATTAACTAATGAGAGTTGTTGGCTCTACATGTGATACAATACACAAGCAAATTGTACCCAAGCAAATCTGCTGTAGAGATTTGGCCACAAGGCAGGCATGAAGGGACTAGCAACTTCTGTGAGCTATTGATTTAATCAACCTTTTATTTATTTACAGATACAGAAAGAATGAAAGAGCGAAGGAAGGAAAGAAAAGAATAAACTCCTTTTTTCTTTTTCTTTAAAAAATCATTTGAATGAGTTTCTGTTATGCCAATTATTACACTATCTTATGAATTGTTGACATATACCGATATCACCTGAGGGATGTATCACGAGACTCATACTCTTAAGTCAAATATTATTAAAGAATAACAATAATATATTGACTAAGACAATTACACTAGTATTAAAAAAAATTAACATTTGACTATGTTACTTCATCAAGTAGAGTGATATAATCATCAAGGATTGTGGTGGGACGAATATGATCCTTTCGAGGGTTGTGGTGGGACAAATATAATCCTTTCACCTTTAAATAGAGATTTTAGCTTCGAGCCCGGAGAATAAATGAAATTTCTGATAAAAAACGTTTTTCTTTAAATGGGCCGCGAATTTTTAATTAATCGACATGCAAATGCAAATATAGGACACGGGAAAATAACAAGTATAGTGGTGCAATGAACTTGAGAAAATAAAGACTATTCCAATACGATGGAACTCTCTTGCAACTGATTTAACTTCACTTTAGACAGTTAGGCAAGTGCTTTTACAGTTACACTTTCAATATGCTCTTAACCGACTTTTATGATTCAACTAACTGAATATTAGGCTTCAACTTTTAAGAAAAAAGAAACATATCTCTACCGGCCAAGTAGATCCAATCACAAAAATAGTTGAGTGATTACATCAGTCGACTTTACATAATAGCCTGATAGATGAATGAAAAATAAAAATCTTATTAAAAGTCAATCGGTCAATTACTTTTGAAAGCTCAAATTACTTATCGCTAGAAAAAGAAAATGATGCTCATAAAGTACTTGTCCGCCCAATGAATACTAAAGGGAAAAAAAATACTTACTCGAATTAAGTGGTTATGCCAAACGAATGAATATTTATTAAATATAACGTAGGTTTAATATTCATTTTTGGCACTTAATTAATTACTATTAATTTGACATCAGTATACATTTGAAATAAAGGCTATATCACGTATTCATCACATCAAATCACGCCATACCAATAGTAGTAGAGTATAAACTAAGTAAACAGATAATTTCTAATATTTTTTGCGCTATCAATATATATAACTTAACTCCACAAGGTCGTGCACACCAATTATTGAAAGTGGAACGGTGTGAACAAGCACATTAGAATTCCACATCTTTGTTTCGCTTCTGAATCAGTGGCGCAGAAAAAGAAGTAGCTATTCTCAATGATTTGACAATTTTGTTATTGTTTTGGCCAAATGAAGATTTACACTCTTTAAGATCTTCATAACCTTGACGTTGATCTTTTTCAATATTCTTGTTGTTGGGCAACGAAATCTGAGGGTATGTTTTGCCTCTAGTTACTGAATAGTGGCGAGGAAAGAAGAAATCAGTTGGAAAGAATTGGTATTGAAGGCCAGCCATAAGGACTTCTTTCTTTCTTTTAAGTTTTTCTTATTAGAGCTTAGTACAAAGTCTTGTTTCACATCTTATTTATAGATGAAATATTTTAGAGGAGGTAATGGTAATTTGCTTGATTTTAAAGCTAATAGCGTTGAAAGTGGAGGTTCAAAAGGAAAAAGATGGAATGGTCGTTGTTCTCAACCATATCCGGCCGGACAAAACCGTAATGGGAAGTACCAAAGCCTTATGATTTAGATTCGTTATATGGTGGATTCTCTTTTTGTTCTTTTCTCCAATCTTCTTGCATTAGTACAATGTACTATTAATCTATTATCACTTTAGGAGTGGAGCTGACAATATGGGCTGCCCAGCCCGGCCTAGCTCAGCCCACACGGGCTTCGGCATTTGTTGGGCTGGATCGAGTCGGCCTACTATTTCGACGGCCTTAAAATGATCAGTCCAATCTAGTCCTACGTGGGTCATGGTCCCTACAGGTCGGTCCAAAATTTTTAAAAATTACTTTTCATACTTTTTAAAATTTAAGTTAATTTAAAATTATATATATATACACACACATATTAACGAGTCAAAAACATACTTGTTGGATAAAAAGTTTTTGCAAAACTTAATAATTTTGATATTGTTCCAATAGATTACAATAAATCACAAAAAAGGAGGACAATATTTCATTAATTAAAAATCAATACTCAAAACAAACTAATCAAAAATATTTTCAAGGTGCTCATGGCATATCTAACAGCAACAGATCATCTTCGTCAAGAGCATTTCAATCCTCTTCATGTGAAAGAAAGATGTCTTAACATCTTTATTTTCATCTAAATATATACTTATATGCAATATTAATTAGTTACACATCAAGAAATAACTAAAATTTTAAGAACACAAATATCTATATTTTCGCATAAAAAAATTACCAGTTTGAGATTAGACTATCCTTTTTGTTATTTTTTTTTATATTTTTAGTTAAAAACGTTATTAAGCCCACGGGCCAACCTGACCTAGCCTCGGTCAAGCATCATGGGCCACAGGCTTACTTTAGTCGGGCTTAAAAGCCTAGTTTTAAAGCAGGATCCAAAAAATTTAGCCCAACCCTATTAAATCACGGGTTGGGTTGGGCTGGCCTAGTGGCCAAGCCCATACTGACGACTCTACTTAGGAGTATCAATTTTAAAGTATGTTTGGCCAAGCTGCCAAAAATTACTTATTTTGAAAAGTATTTTTGTTCAAAAGTACTTTTTTGAAAAAATACTTTTGAAGATTAGGCGCTTTGTGTTTGGCCACTTTGTTTGAGAAGTAATTTTTGCTATATTTGATAAATAAATTATATTTGGCCTAAAAATACTTTTAAGTGTCAAATTACGATAAATGACAGTAAAAGTTTAGTTTACAATTAGCATTATTTAAAAAAGAAATTTTAATTATTTATTACAAAAGAATTTAATTAATTTTTTTATTTTTATGTAAATAAAGTATAAAAAATAAAAGTAATATATA
Organism: Nicotiana tabacum; assembly: GCF_000715075.1. Classification (NCBI taxonomy): domain Eukaryota; kingdom Viridiplantae; phylum Streptophyta; class Magnoliopsida; order Solanales; family Solanaceae; genus Nicotiana; species Nicotiana tabacum. The sequence continues at coordinate 88,397,855 of NC_134084.1, forward strand.
TAAACTTAATCAACACAAAATATCTATATCTATATCTATATTTATTTAAAAGGAAAGAGTTAGCCCTGAGATTTTGCCAAGTGTTGCATGCACAAAATGTCATGTGGCAACTTTAGGACAACTTAGTTAGTTTAGGTAAAATTAGTTTCTCTTTTTAAATTTTGATTTTAAAAACAATTAGATAGCTATGTATTTTAAAAGGAAAAGTAATTTCTACAGTTTTGAAAAAACCGTAGTTTTTAAAAGAAATATTGGGAACCTAATATAACGGTATTCCTTCGCCCTAAAAATATCAATCCTACATATGCAGCACTTCAATCCCACGACCTCTCACCACAATTTCAACTTCTCACACCCGAATTCTTCTGCGCTGGATTCTCATAATATGATTTCACAGTTTTCTCAAATTAATTTTCCACTTTTACAGTATATAGTGCTATTCTTTCTCCCTCGCGTGCATATCAAATAACAATTCTGGATTACAAGAAGTGATTGGTATGATTTGTATTCCATGAATAATCGTTAAATTTCTGTAACAGATAATTAAATACAATTCTCTTTATTATTCCAGTTGAGATTGTATTTCTATAACAAATAATTTCTGTGAAGTTTGTTGACGGTGCAAGTTATATAAAAAAGATCATATTTTCATAATCTATATGCGTGTTTGCGTATTGGTTATCACAGATCTTTGTAACGTGTTGAAATTTTTGATTAGGAGGTAAGTATTAACTGTGTTGTTTGCTTAATTTTGCTGGCTACTTTATTTTCTAATACAAACTTTCTTAATTGTTTTTTAAACGACTTAAAGTTAATGCTTTTGTCCGTATTGTGATAGCATTCGCCCAATTTCCTGAATCACATTATAGGAGTTTCCTTGCTTAGTTTGCCTAAGCGCATACCACAATATATTACTCTCCCCATCCCCTTTATGTTATGTTGTTCACACTTTCAACATTGACAGGTCGAGTTTTTGCCAGGGTGTACGATAAGAGTGCTATAAAGTGCAATAGGAGGGAGGCAAATACTAATTTCGAACTAAGAACATATGAAGGGAAATTAAGTTGTGATGTTGATAATAGAGGTAATATATTAAGGCTTTACTACAAATTTTGAATACTTTATGATTGTTTTTCCTTTTTAGTTATGTAATTATCATGTTTAACGATATATTTTTCCCATTCATGCGGGGCTGCCATCCGTAATCCATTGAACTTGGGAATAACCCCATCTATTTTAGCTAATGACCAGAATGACATCACATGACAAATGAAAATTCTAAATTTCCGCGTGCCTCGTATGGTTTGACTAGATATAGTAGAGCTATAGTAATTTCGTAACATGCTTTTCATTCCGATTTTTTTGAGCCATTGATTTATGAGATATCTGAAAAAGGAACATTTATATTTTATTAACTACACATCTTTTAGTAAATTTTTGGGAACTTAATTTCCCTTTGTAAAGTTCCAAATGGATTAGTAACAACTGTTGGTTATGCTACAGCTGAGCTTTGCTTAGCTGACCTGTAGCGCCATGTGTTCATCAGTTTCACAAAAAAAAATATGAAAAGAAGAGATATACTCGGGCATAAAACTGAAATAACAAGGATATTAGAACAAGAATTGAATATGTCCTCTGAAAGTACTCATGAAGGTCTACCATTGACGAATCAACAACTCATGTGTACGCCGTTATCCTTGATTGCTCTTACGCTCTTACCAATGTCATATTTATACGATACCACATATTTATTATGGTGGTATAGAATTCACTGTTTGGAAGGCTATAGAATGAACAGACACCAACAATTTCTGCAGGAAAGACATATGAAGTGGGAAACTTTACCTATACTGCTTTCATTAATGGGTACTCTAAAATGGAAAAATTTTAATGCTGCTTATTAATTCTTGCGTATGATGGATTACAGTAAATTGTACATTAACATAGGTCATTTACATGATTATATTATTCTATTTTGCTGGTATTTGAATATGTAGTCAAACAAATCTCCCTGCAATTTTTCACTCACATGATAATACTTTTATTTGCTAAATTATCTATCTATATTTGCAGGCAATCACTTTATTTAAATTGTACAGTTGCAGGAATATGGACGAGCAACTATTATTTCACTTTTCATTGGTTGCTTCAAGGTATGACATAGTAGTTCGAATGGGTATAATTAGTAAAGATATAATTGAACTATTTGAATAGAAAAATCAGATTGTCATGGTGTTATTTTCATATTAATTTCATTGCATATAATCAGTGTAAATATTTGTGTAGAATAAAGTTGACACATGAGAAGGTACCACTAAAAGAAAAGAAATGTTAGTAAATTTTATATCTTCGGCATTCTATGAAGTCCATGTACTCTCTTAATCAGTTAAATTAGGACCAAAGAAGTATTTTTCCCTTCAGCCACCATGTATTACTTTTCTTTCATAGGGAGTATTAGGTGCCACATGTATATGCAGAATATACACAAAAGTTTTACTTTGTATTCTGCTATTGCATAAGAGAATTAGAAAAATGAACAGCCAGGTCCACAAATTGTAAGTAGATTACATTCTTTACTAAATTTATAAATATTAGTAAGTATTTAGAAGGATAGCTATTTGATACGTAAATATTCTTTAAAGGATTTAAAAATAGAGAAAGGCTTCTTGCAATCAATTTTCGCGAGTGTTTTTTTTTTCCCTGAAGGGACTACAACCAATAGAAGAACTATTATTTTCTTTCAACTTAGTGCATTTATACCAGGCTATCCTATCCAGCATGTTATTGTGCGGTATTCCACATACACTTTGACCCGTCATGGTATACACTTCCTTCCCATCAAGTTTTTTAGGGCTGATACGATTGTTTTATTTATTCTCGCCCTCATGTGGGGTTTCATTGTCGTGCAGGGGGAATATTTCCCTAGGAATGCTGATGTTAGAATGTTCACTTAGTTCCAAAATTTCATGGAGGTATGTATGAATCGCATTAAGAAAAGAAGTGACGAAATATTCATGGATATGTATGCATTCTTCGATGTGTGACTGAAGACGTAAAGTTTCAAATCTATATCTGTTTTTTTTGTTATGAGTCATATGTCTAGAACGCTGTTCATTTTTCCAGTCTATGCTCTTTTGTATTTATATTCATTCCTTTTTGGGCTCGGTTCGTTAGCATATTTATCAATGAAAATTATGACTATTCCCCAGGTCCTTTTTTATTTGTGGAGTAATCTGTTGAATGTTGCTTAACTTTGATGCATTGATATTTTTAGATTGTTTTAGATATTTTCTACAGATGTGTTAAACAGTACATTTTCTTTCTTTTTTCTTGTGATCTGCAGAAGTTGTACAAAAATATTTATATATAGTAGCCATTAGACATAATTCTCCTAACTTTTTTAAGGCAAAGTTGCATCGTTCTTTCTCCTTCTCTTATCTTCTTAGAACATATATAAGAATATTTTGGTTTGCAGAGTCACTTTACTACAAGCCAGCATGGCATTTTATTGTAGCTACTTCAAAAATACTTATGCATAGTCCAATCCTTGATTGTATAGGTACTAAAAATATTATTTTATTTTAAAATTGTGTTACTTTTAGGTGTTTTTTGGAATCTCTTTTTTGTTTTGACTTGCATCATTACTATTACTAAGTAAAATAGTACAAAAGAGGGTTTCCCTTTTTTTTTTCTTTTTGATATGTAGAAGCAATACAAAAATATCATAGCAGTCATTAGACATATTTCTCCTAACTAACTTTTTGAAGCAAGATTGTTGTTTTAACTCCTTTTTTATAATGACTTTGCTTAGCTTAGCTTTTCATCTTGCAAATTAAGGACTGATAATAGAAATGAAACCTGTACATGGATTAAGATTGTACTGCTATATAGGAATTAAGATTGCACTGCTACTATTAAGAAACGCCTAGTCGTAAGAAAGGGTCGAAGTTCAAAGTTTTGAAGCTACATGGAAATATCATTATTCTTTAAACATTAAATACTTATAGGAGTTGTTTGACTTAAAATCTTCTATTGTTTTATGCCTCTTAATTTATCATTATTCTAACAGAAGTAATAAATAATTGATAGTGAATGATAGTTGAAATATAGTATTCCATCAATAGGATTTAAAAATATAACTTCCAGCTAAAAGTTTATGTTTATTTTTTTCTTTTGATTTTCCTTTTTCTCCTATAAAAGGAATTGCTTATTAAGATATGAATTTGATCATGCAGGCTGTAACTATATATTCCTGATTTATAATATTGCAGTTGCAGCAGTAAGTGCTGACTTCTATTAAAGCAATTCATTTGCTTCATGTTTTTAGTATTCCAAATAGACGAGGGTGATGTAAATCTTATATTCTAGACTGGATCGCAAATGTAGTCTTACAGTATTTGTCCTTTAATCATGTTTTTTGCTTTCTACAAATTGCAGAGTATTTCTTGCAAACAAGTACTATTCTTTCAGCGTTAGTCGATATCCTTGATGAAGATAGGGTCTGAAAGACAATTGTAAATGTTGAATAATTTACTAGAGATTTATCTTCTCCGATAAATTATATATATTCTTTGATATCGGATAGACTCCATATGCCACTAACAGCTTTTGTGGTTACAAGATTCAGAGTAGACTATATCTTTCAATATAGCAGACTATTGTAAGCACGTGATTTTTGCCCTATATGAGAATTACTCCCAAAAAATTCAAAAATAAAATAATTTTTCTTGGTATGCAATTTTTGTGATATTTTGTGATATTTTGTGTAACTATTTGTATGTTTGTCTGTGCATGTTTATTTGTTAAATTATTAAAAATACAAAAATACATCGCATTTTGCATGTAGGATTTAATTATACAATTATTAGTAACTAAGTTTGTTTTACAAAAAATAAAAATTACAAAAATAGGCATCATTTGCATTTTTAGCATTTAATGTCCAAATATATAATTTTATGCTTAATTATTACTTAATTGTGCGTTAATTGTTATTGGGAGTTAATTTGCGCTTTTATAACTTAATTTAGTTCTTAATAATAGTTTAAGTATTTTTATAATTTAGTTTTAGAAAAATAAAAGAAGAAAAGAGAGCAAAAAATAAAGAAAGTCGGAATTGGGCCTCTTCTTCGATTTCAAGCCACAGGCCCAAAAAATACTCAATCTTCCCAAACGACCCAGTCCATTTCGAACTGGGTCGACCCAATCCAGTACCAACAACCCAACTCCCCCTCTTCATTTTCATTTTTTCATTTTTACAAAACAAAAAACCAAAACAAAAACAAAAAACAAAGAAGAAGAAAACCCTAGACTTAAACCATCCGCCCCCCTCCTCTCTTATCTTCATCTTCTCCAACCTCCAAGCCCCACCTCCCATGGCTGCCCCGCCTCTTCCCCTCACGCCACACACACACACTCACGTCACACTCACACACACACGCACCAACAACTCCATAGCTGCCCTCCTCCATCGAGCTTCGTCATCGTCGAGTTTGAGCTCATCCATGGCTTCCCCTACTGCATCGTCTGCTCCTTCTTGTTGCGTTCAGCTGCTTCTCACTGCTGCTGCGTTCCAGCTGCTTCTCCTTCTCGCTGCTGCCTGCTTCTGCTTCTGCTCTTTCTGCTACGTCCGGCCATGGACGAGCTTCATCGAGCTCAAACTCGAGCTCCCAGGGCTGCCCGCGTCGCCACTGCTGCTGCATTTTTCTTCCAGCTGTCTGCTGCTTCACTTCATCGTCCTCGTTGCTGCGTTTGCTGCTGCATTACAGCATTTCCGAGCAGCTGTTGCTGCTTTCTTCTCCAGCTGTTGCGGCTTCGTTTCTGCTTCTGATGGTGCGTCATCTTCTTCGTTTTCGTCAAGGATTCGTTTGGTTTTCGTTTGAGTCTGTTGTGTGTTGTTTTGAGTTCAAGAGGAAGGGGAGTTTATCGTTGAAGGCAAGATCCGTTAGGGCGTTGGTAGTCTTGGTACGATAATCATTTTTCGGACAGATTTATTTCATTCAAGATCTTCGTCGTTGGTCATTTACGGTTAGTTGGTTTAAGTTTTATTTCGTCCGTAATTTGTTTGATATTTTCAGATTTGGAATTAGCATAAGTTTGCTTTATTTTCTTATTTATTTTTAGATAAAAAATTGTTAGTTTAATTATATTGTTGTTAGATTTAAGTTGAAGATTCAATTTAATTATTTTCAGTTTGTTTTATTAATTTTAAGAGGATTTAGTTTTAATATAGAAAGGTATTAGTTTAAATCGTTCAAATCCGTTGTTTGTTGTTAATATAGATTTAGTTCGTGTTCATCTTGTTTGAAGTTCGTTTTTAATTTAGTAATTTAATGCGAAGTTATGTTTTTAATTTTTGGATCATGTATCTTTGTTATAAGTTTTGTTGGATTAGTTGATTATTTGAAGATTAGTGATTTGAATATGTTTATTTGTTTTGTTTAAGTTTAATTCGAAGTTTGAACAAAGTTTGTTTGTTATTGTTATTGAATATTTTCATTCATGTTCATACTTTGTTTAGTTGATCTTGAATCCGAAATTTGTATAGTTTCATTTCTTGTTTATCATTTATGATTATTTCTTGAATTTGTCTCATAATCTTGTTTAAGTTTAATATAGGAATTGTTGGTTGTAATGTTGTTAGAATTGATTTTAAGTTCAATATTATTGAATTTAGAAATCTGAATATACTTGTTTGTTGTTGTTGTTGTTGAATCTGAAAATAGGTTTGTTTGTTGCTAAAAATATTGTTCAATCTAATTTTAGTTGTTCTTTGTTGTTCAAATTGTGTTCATATGATTTGTTGTTAAAATGTTGAAGAAATCATGTTCATGTGATTTGTTGTTTGAATTTGTGTAGCAATTGGTCATATTGGCTATATTTTGGTTGAATGTAATTAATTGATTTGTTATAGCTGATGTGGGTAAAATGGTAATTTGCAGTACGTTCAGGGGTAGTTTGGTAATTTCAGTAAGGGCAGAGGGGCATTTTTGGAATTTAATTTCGGAATAATTATTTATTTTGAATGTTCTTTCCATTAAAATTAAGATAATATTAAAGTAATTAAGCATGGAGAACAAAATGTAATGGGGTGGGTTTTTGATATGATTGTTTAATTTAATGGGGGACAAGACAAAATGTAGTGGAGGGAATATGGTAATTATTTATGTTAGGCATGAGGGATAAAATATAATGGGGTGGGGTTGATATACTTATTTAATGTAATGGGGATGAGTGAGAAGATAATGGGTTTGGTAGGAGAAAGTGATTGATTTAAAAAGATTAAAGGGTTGGGGATATAAGATAGAAGTCTTGAATCAGATTTGGGGAATACACAGAGAAGAATAAGAAAGAGAGAGAGAACGAGAAAAAGAACACAAAAGATAGAGAGGATACGAAAAAAAACGGACAGAGAAAAAGGGCTGAATATTTAAGAGAGAAAGAAAAATTCCGAAAAATATTTAAGCTTTCAAATAAAAAAAAACTAAAAAAAAAAATCTTCTGCTTTCTTTCTTTGTTTGAAATCAGTATTAATTGTTGTTGTTTCATTCAAAGCTGGAAGCTTTTGTTTTTGGGATTACTGCTCTACTGATTTGCAAACTCTTTTCCTGGGTTGTTACTGTTGCTGGGTTGTTGTTGCTGTGCTGTACTGTTATTACTGGTGCTGATTCTCATCTTCATTTTCTTTTGCTTCCAATATCAAGTATATAACTGACACGCTGGTTATTGTAATCCGAATATGAAGCATGAATACGAAAAATGAAGAGTTGAAATTCTAAATTTACTTTAATTATATTCTGAATTTTATTTGTATGTATAATTTATTTAGTTTGCAAAAAATCAGAATCGTGTAGCTATTTAATACATATAGTGGAACATCCGACGATAGCTTAACGATTGAACTATCTATATATTGCCTAAAAATAAATAAATGGTGTAGTAACTCCGTCAAGTAAAACGAATAGGCCATCTAGTAGGAACTTGGTAAAAATATTGTTTAGTTAAATAATATTGGTTAATTTCAGCATGTAAATGGTCTAGGATTAAAATTAGATTGCTAAGTTTTTTTTTAATTTGACAAACTGAGAGCATGCCTAGTATAATGTAACTAGGTAATAACATGTGAATAAGACGGCCCAGGTCTAGTTTTATGTCATACACGTTGGGCCTGGGCCTGCAGTGGCAACGGACTGTCCTGTTTGCATCATTTTCAGATTTTATGAATCATATTCAAAATTCATCTATAACAACTCAAGCATGTAAATAAATTAAGATATTTTCTCTTTTATTTTGTAGAGACAAATTTCAATAGAAAAATGTAGGTATTTTAGGACTGTCCTTTTAAAAATAAAAATGAGACGAGCCTCGCTTAATAAAATGTATAGATTGCGGGACCCTCATAAAATGTTTAATTAAAATTAATTAGATTTTGGGATGAGCCGTTTAGCAAAATTCCATGGCCTTACCCAGAAATAATAATACGCTAATTGCTTTAGACGCGCATTTTAATAAGCTTACATTCTTAAACACGGGTGCGCATTTATGCGACTAAAATCCAAATCCCAAAATATTTAATAACAATACGTTCCGGATCGCGGGTGCATTTTATGTGACGCAATCCAAAGACATGTTTTTAAACGATGTTCACATTTTTAAAAAAAATATATATATAATCATAAAAGCGGTAAAAAGATAAAATTTGCACATAAGTTCATATTTGTATAAAATCAGATAATCAAGCCGAATATAACAGTTGAGCGACCGTGCTAGAACCACGGAACTCGGGAATGCCTAACACCTTCTCCCGGGTTAACAAAATTCCTTATCCGGATTTCTGGTTCGCAGACTGTAATACAGAGTCATTCTTTTCCTCGATTCGGGATTAAAATTGGTGACTTGGGACACCCTAAATCTCCCAAGTGGCGACTCTGAAATAAATAAATAAATCCCGTTTCGATTGTCCTTTAATTGAAAAAACTCCCTGTACCCCCCGCGGGGGCGAAAAAAGGAGGTGTGACAGCTCTGGCGACTCTGCTGGGGATTTTACCCAGAACCACTGGTTCAGGGTTAGAAATTCGAGCTTAGATAAATTGTTATATCTGGCTTTATCTGATTTTTACATGTTTGAGCTTAATGTGCTAAATGTTGCTTTTTACCGCTTTTATATTATCTGAATTGTGTATATAAAACTGCTACGAAACCCATCTTCTTTCTGAGTCTTCTGAATTTATGGTGTACACGTGCGCGTGGCCCACCTTTCTGTTAGAAGTCATACCAAATAAGACGAAGTTGGGACAAGTAACTAGGCCGGGTAGACTTTCGTGCTCCCGGTACGTTGCCCCCACTTCGGCTCAAGTTGTCCACTTGGGTAAGCCAGGGCTAGAACAATATGCCTCAGGTTTTTCACTTAGAATAACTCAGCTTCATGCCGGATCCCTAGTAGGAACGTTTGTTTGCATCACGTGCATTTGACTTTGGAGGCTCAACACAGGGGTTGGATCTGTCTAGGACAGGTGTACCAAAAAATGAAAATGACCATCCTGATGCATCTTACTTGCTGCTACTTGCGCATTTATTTGATTCGGACTGGTGTGTTGACTGACTTTTGAATATGAGGAATAATATTTTGAAATTGAAAAATAAGTGGTTAGGGAATTGATTGTTTATTCTTGAAAAAATCCAATGCCCGAATACCGTCAAAACTCTGCAGAAAATTTGAGAAAATGAAAAAAAATGTCTTATTAGTTTGTTTTATTAAAAGCAAAGAAAAAAAATAGAAAGAAAAAAAAATGTTGTTCTGTCTTATTTTTCAAAAAAATAAAAATAAAAAAAGGGAAAATAGTTTGTCTTCCCCTGAAAAATGACAATGAAAAAAGTCTTATTTTTAAAATAGCTTTTTTTTATTTGTCTCTGAAAATGCCAAAAGGAAAAGGAAAGAGTCGTGCTTGGAAAGTGGTTTTATTATTTGGTGTTGAAAAAGAAAAAAAAAATCCTGTTTTAAAATAGTTCGGTTAATTTGCCCGAACTACGCGGGTTTGATTCTCACCGGATGTGAGATACATAGGCAACCCTCATCGGGTCCAACCCCCCTTTTTGCTAAAATAGCCAAAAACCAATAAATAAATAAAAAACATGTCAAAATTTTAATTTTGTCATAAATAAGTCGGACGGTGTCTAGCCTCCCCTTTTGCTAAAAAATAGCCAAAAAAAAATATGTCAAATTTAATTTTGTCATAAAGAAGTCGGGTGACGCTGTTTTGTCAAGACATAGCCGAATGTTCCCGAAAAGGACGCTGGAAGGCTGACTTTGCATAAACAGTCACCTTTTGGGTCATGTTTAGGATTTTGGTCCAGTTGACCCACACAACCTTAAAAAATCTTCGCCCCCGAGGCGCTGAAGGGTCGTGTTTGCAACACCCGGTTTTTATTGCAATTTGAAAAAAAAAAGAGTCAACGGTCAGGTGAATACCGTTTGATTTTTTAGTCAAAATAAGTCGAGCCAGCTTCGGCCGCGTCTTAAACCGTTCTTGCCAAAATAGCCTTAGAGTATCTTTCAGTTGTCGAAAGGCTATTTTCGTAAAAGAACGGACAAGTGTGTAAAGTGTCTGTAAGCACGTGATTTTTGCTTTACGAGCAATCGCTCCAAAAGAAAATAAAAATAGTGACAAATGATTTCGCGGTACAATTCTTCGAGTTTTCCGTGACATGTGTTGTTAGTCCTTTATGGGTCTGTCCGTTTTGCATCTAGGCATTATCAAACAAAAATACAAAAATGCCTGTCGTTAAAAGAAAATTCAAAAAATGTGTATGTGTGCATCGTTCATTCTCAGCTGTGAGCTAACCATTTTTTGTTTTTATTTTATTTGTTCATTTTTGTGTTTATCGTTGTGGGTATCACTCAATATGTGTGTAGGTTTATTTTAATTTTTACATTGTTTTAGGAATTTTTGTTTAATTTGAAAAAAAAAAAAAAGAAAGAAAGCAAAAGAGTGAAGGAAAATCGGTTTGGGCCCAAAGAAATAAAACAATGCAGGCCCAAACAGACACTCGAGTCCAGTCCAAAACCGGCTACCCAAGCAGCAATTCAAACGACGCCGTATAAGGGCGTTCGATCTGAGCCATCCGTCCAGGCCAATCCAACGGCTCAGGACCCCTTTCAACGACCCGTTTTCAAACCCGACCCAATAACCAGTCTGACCCAACCCCCCACTTAAACCAAACGACCTCGTTTAACTACCAAACGACCCCGTCTCATTTCTCAGGATCAGATCTAAGCCGTTGAGATCATCTGATCTAACGGCTCAGATCCAATCAGCCTCCCCGTATATAAGCCTCCTATCGTACCCCGCACCCCCTATACCAACCCCACCCTTCATCGTCCCCAAACCCAAATCTGAAACCCCCCGAACCCTAGCAGCCGCCCCAGTATCCCTCGCCATTAAAGCCGGCGGCATGAACGCCGCTGACCGCCTCCTGAACACCCTAGGACCACCTCACTGTCCTGAACACGAATCCACTAACCACGAGCCTCGAATCACTTTCGTTCGTCTCGAATCTTCATTTGAAGATTTGAGTCGAACCCGGATCTATGCCAAACCATCCCATCTTCATACCAGACACTCCCCTGACCTTCCTCGTGACCAAACCAAACTTGGTTTGGTCCGAATCTACCCACAACTCCCTAAAAATCAGATCTGGAAATCCAGACTTTAGAACACATGCACCTGGGGAATCCGGCCGGTTTGGACATGGGTTTGAGGTCTAATAGACCTTAATCAAGGTGTTCTCATGTGAGAACACCCTGATTAAAGTTTGTTCGGCCTCAAAAGTTCGAAGTTGAATCAGATTTGGGTCTGTTTGATTTAAACATTTTCGGTAAGTTTTCCTTTCTTTTGTGTTAGTTTTGATTAAGTGGTCAGCATGTTTCGTTGTGTTTGTTTGTTATTTTTTTGTTATTTTTCATTCGGATTTCTTCATCTCTGTAAAGACCTTTTATTTGGTCGATTGGTTTCTGTGTATGATTTAAATGTATCCTATGATAAGCATGTCCGATTAGTATAGTCGTCGCATGAATAAACTTATATAGGTTCCTAGTGACTGACCAAGTTGTCCGAAGCCCTTTAGGTCCCTGTATGTGTTGTTTATTTGAACGACTGATCATTACCTGTTATGATTAGTATAGTCGACTCGATAAATGTCGTCGATCAGTTTTCTATAACTAATGAATCGAATGAGCTAATAATGTCGCATGACTAATTGAACCTTGCCATTGACTGAATGCCCCACCATTGTTTGAAATGGTTTGTTTGCATCGTGAAACTGACTGAAAAGGTTCAGTCCAGGCAGTTTTGAATTTGAACTTTCATCAGTTCAAAAATGCCCTGATGCTGCAATAGGCAGGGCAGTAATAATCAAGGTCAAGCAGGGGTATTCTGGGGTTTGAAAAAGGCAGAAAAGGTTAGTTTAAATGAAGCTGGCAAGTAGGGTACTAATTAAGATTAAACTAATACTAATGGGGAGCAAGACACAAGGGTATGGGGCTTAAATTGAATAAAAAAGGGATGCCCATAACTCCTGATTAAACAAGACCAGGCGTGGGGAACAAAGGGGCTGGCACCAAAGATGCTTAGGCATGGGCTTAAAGGGTATGGGTATTCTGCCAATTGGCAGGGCAGGCAGCTCAGCTGCACTAGTGCATTTGGCCTATAAAGAGGCCATTTGAGAACTTAAAGGGGGCTGGACTTTTAATCTTCAGAAAAAGAGAGAGAAAAGGCTGGAATTTTTAGTCTTGAGGCTGGAACTTTTAGTATGAAGAGAGGTCTAGTGAGTTTAAAGAAAACTGAAAAGCATAAGGTAGTTTCCAATAAACATTGTAACCAAACACTGCCTGAAAGTTGTATAAGAGTGCATATTGGTCAAGCTGTCTTGGCCAAGTTCTATTGTTTGTATTGACTGAGCTGTTTGTGGTTGTTGAACTGGTGGTTTTGCTGCATTGAACACTCAATTATTGCTGTTGTTTCATTATTCTTTCCTGGGATTGCTCATTTGGTGCTCGACTATTTGCTGGTTCTCCTTGTATTCTGGGAGACCTTGTTGGTTATCTGTGGCTGTGGAAAACACTTGGTTTAGTTGGTTGTTGCTGTGCGTCTGCTGCTGCTGTATTTACTGCATATTGCCCAGCTGATCATTCCTTTCTTCTTTGTCCTCCTTACCAGGTACACAATCGATACCACTAATGTAACTGAGAGTTTGAACATGAATGCAAAAGAGAGGACCTGCAGATTGTTTTTATATACACGTGGACTGTTGTGTTAAATGTCATGTAGTATATAGTAGTTACATTTTCGTTTGGATAATAGAAGTAGCCTACATGCTTAGTGTATCAATGTAGGTAAGTGAATGCTAGTCATATATGTATGCTGTTAGGTGAAAATATTCTCATTACAATAAGTTGTATTTTAAACTTAGTCTGATGATGTAGTATATTCTTTAACGTAGGTCAAATAGGAAAACTATCCACTTTAATTAAAGTACTTTCCTCTTTTGTCAGATTGCCACATATAAATTGATAAACTCACTTATAGAACAAAGAACCAGTTCAGGGCCTCAACCTCATGAAGGTCGAGCCCAAACCGAAGCAAACCAAGTAGGCCCGTATCGAACAAGCAGAGGCCCAGGTCTGGCCTATCACGCATGGGCTGGATTTGGGCCCATGATTATTTGTTCGGCTGGCTGTATGTGCAGCCTCATTTCTGATTTTTTTGCTTTTCTGAATGTCATTACAAACAACTCGCAAGCATCTAATTAATTAGGACTATCTACTATTTTCAATTGATAAAGACAAACACGACAAGAAACGTAGTTGTTATAGGATATCCTTTTAAAAATAAGAACGAGATGAGCCTCGATGAAAATAAACAAAACGCGCAGATGCGGGGCCCTTGTTTAAATGTATATTATCGAAGCATTTAGGTTCCAGGACGGGTTGTTTAGCAAATCTCACAACCCTCCTAAAATAATAATACGTTAGATTCTTTAGGACGCGCCTTAATAAATCTTACCTTCCTAAACTCGGGTGCGCATTTATGCGACCCAAATCCAATTCTCAACGGAGTCGAAAGGTGTTTCTAATCACGGGTACATTGATTATGACGTGGTTCGAGATGCATGTCCATGACGTTGCAAATTCATTAAAAAATAAGAACGAGACGAGCCTCGCCAAATAAAAATACAAACTGCGGGGCCCTCAGCAAATATTTGCTTTAAAAATTATTTGGACTTCGGGATGGACCGTTTAGTAAAATTCCACGGTCTTACCCAAAATAAATACGCTAGTTGCTTTAGGCGCGTCTTAAATAATTTATTTTTCATAAATGCGGGTGCACATTTATGTGACCCAAATCCAAATCTCAACCAAGTCGAAATATATCAATAACCACGGGTGCATTGATGTAACGTGGTTCGAGATATGTTTTCATGACGTTGCAAGTCCTATAAAAATAACAGTGAATGATAAAAGCGGTTAAAAGACAAAATCGGCACGTAAGTTCATACTTGTATAAAAATCAGATAATCAAGCCGAATATAACAATTGAGCGACCGTGCTAGAACCACGGAACTCGGGAATGCCTAACACCTTCTCCCGGGTTAACAAAATTCCTTATCCGGATTTCTGGTGCGCAGACTGTAATATGGAGTCATTCTTTTCCTCGATTCGGGATTAAAATTGGTGACTTGGGACACCCTAAATCTCCCAAGTGGCGACTCTGAAATTAATAAACCAATCCCATTTCGATTGTCCTTTAATTGGAAAAACTCCCTTGCACCCTATCTGGTGCGGAAAAAGGAGGTGTGACAGCTCTGGCGACTCCACTGGGGACCTTTAACCCAGAACCACTGGTTCAGGGTTAAGAATTCGAGCTGGAAATAATTGTTATTATTTGGCTTTATTTATTATCTGGTTTTTTACGTGTTTGAGCCTAATGTGCTAAATGCTGCTTTTACTGCTTTGATATTATTTGGACTGTATATATAAACTGTGCCGAAACCCTTCTCTTCTCTCTTGAGGAGCGCACGCTGGTCGTGGCTTCTTTCTGTTAGTGTCATATGCCAAAATAGAACGAGGATTCGGAGGAGTTGCAAAATCGGATGGCCTTTTGGTTACCGGTACACAGCTCCCATCCTTGGCTCGAGTTGTCCACTCGGGTTAGCCAGGTCTAGAGCAAACACCTAGGTTTTACAGCTTAGCATAACATAACTTCATGCCGGATCCCTAGTAGGAACGCTTATTTGCATCATGTGCATTTGACTTAGGGGACTCAGCACAGGGGCTGGGTCCGTCTAGGACAGGCAACCTGAGAATAAAGACCATCCTGCTACATCCTGTTTGCTTTATGCATTTATTTGTTTCAAGGCTTGCATGCTGACTGGTTTCTGAATATCGGAAAAGGAAGAGGAATAACGGTTAAGGGGTTAATTATTTATTCTTGAAAAATCACAAAAATGATTAAAGCTCTGTCAGAATTTTGAAAAAAAAAATGTGTGTCTTATTAATTTGTTTTAAAAAGGGAGTCTTTGATTCATTTTTAAGAGAAAAATAGGGTGTCCCCAAAATTCAATTTATGCCCGAACTACGTCAGTTTGATTCTCGCATGGTGCGGGATACGTAGGCAACCCCCATCGGGCTCAACTTGTTCTTTCAAAATAGAGGTACAAACCAAATAATGAAAGTTTTAAGGTAACATCGTACTTTTCAGAAACAACCAAAATTTCGTTTTTCTAGAAAATAGTGTGTCGATTTGTGTATTTGAGTCTAATGAGTCTGGATCTTCGCTTAATCACCCCAATAAACATGCAGAATGAGCATGAGTCCAAGTTTGCCGATGACAGTTAGAAGCAAAATCCCCCTGGAAGTGCGATTATGGTGGGAGGATTTGGAAAAGCCAGAGCAAGACAAGGTCAAACTGCACCTGGGGGGTTTGGTTGATTTGTTGAAAGTCAGGCCTCGGTCTAATAGACCTTAATCAAGGTGTTCTCATGTGAGAACACCCTGATTAAAGTTTGTTCGGCCTCAAAAGTTCGAAGTTGAATCAGATTTGGGTCTGTTTGATTTAAACATTTTCGGTAAGTTTTCCTTTCTTTTGTGTTAGTTTTGATTAAGTGGTCAGCATGTTTCGTTGTGTTTGTTTGTTATTTTTTTGTTATTTTTCATTCGGATTTCTTCATCTCTGTAAAGACCTTTTATTTGGTCGATTGGTTTCTGTGTATGATTTAAATGTATCCTATGATAAGCATGTCCGATTAGTATAGTCGTCGCATGAATAAACTTATATAGGTTCCTAGTGACTGACCAAGTTGTCCGAAGCCCTTTAGGTCCCTGTATGTGTTGTTTATTTGAACGACTGATCATTACCTGTTATGATTAGTATAGTCGACTCGATAAATGTCGTCGATCAGTTTTCTATAACTAATGAATCGAATGAGCTAATAATGTCGCATGACTAATTGAACCTTGCCATTGACTGAATGCCCCAGCATTGTTTGAAATGGTTTGTTTGCATCGTGAAACTGACTGAAAAGGTTCAGTCCAGGCAGTTTTGAATTTGAACTTTCATCAGTTCAAAAATGCCCTGATGCTGCAATAGGCAGGGCAGTAATAATCAAGGTCAATCAGGGGTATTCTGGGGTTTGAAAAAGGCAGAAAAGGTTAGTTTAAATGAAGCTGGCAAGTAGGGTACTAATTAAGATTAAACTAATACTAATGGGGAGCAAGACACAAGGGTATGGGGCTTAAATTGAATAAAAAAGGGATGCCCATAACTCCTGATTAAACAAGACCAGGCGTGGGGAACAAAGGGGCTGGCACCAAAGATGCTTAGGCATGGGCTTAAAGGGTATGGGTATTCTGCCAATTGGCAGGGCAGGCAGCTCAGCTGCACTAGTGCATTTGGCCTATAAAGAGGCCATTTGAGAACTTAAAGGGGGCTGGACTTTTAATCTTCAGAAAGAAAAAAAAACAAAACAAAAAGGCTGAAAGAAAAAAAAACTTTAGTCTGAAGAGAGGTCTAGTGAGTCCCAAATCACAATAGCGTAAACACAAGGTAGTTTCCAATAGACATTGTAACCAAACACTGCCTGAAAGTTGTACAAGAGTGCATATTGGTCAAAGCTGTCTCGGCCAAGTTCTGTTGCTTGCATTGGCTGAGTTGTTTGTGGTTGTTGAACTGTTAGTTTTACTGCATTTGAACCCTCAGTTACTGCTGTTATTTCCTTACTCTTTCCTGGGATTGCTGGCTTGGTTTCGACTATCTGCTAGTCCTTGTATTCTGGGAGACATTGTTGGTCATCTGCGGCTGTGGAAAACACTTGGTTTAGTTGGTTGTTGCTGTGTTGTTGTTGTGTGTCTGCTGCTGCTGTATTTACTGCATACTGCCCAGCTGATCATTCCTTTCTTCTTTTGTTCTCTATACCAGGTACACACCTAATACACTATCAGATGTAATTGGAAAATTGAGGATGAATACAAAAATGAGAAAACCTGAAGAATGTCTTTTATACGTAGATTGTTGCATTAAATATCATGTAATGTAGAATGATTTTTATTTTGGTTTGGATGCTGGAAGTAGCTTGCACGCCTAGTAGATGTCAATGCATGGTAATTGAACATCAGTTTGTATACGTATGCTGCTAGTTAAAAGTATTATCAATGAATTAGTTTGCATCTCAGATTTAGTTTACTTTGCCATATATGCTGTAATGTAGTCCAAGCATGAAATTTGTACACTGTAAATTAAGTTCTTTCCTTTCCAATAAATTGCCATATATAACTCTTAAAACCATGTTTCAAGAATAAGAACACAAATTCAGGGCCTCAACCTCATGAAGGTCGAGCCCAGGTCGAAGACAGACCAGGCAGGCCCACATCGAGCGAGCAGTGGCCCAGGTCTGGCCAACCGCGCGTGGGCTGGATTTGGGCCCATGATTATTTGTTTGGCCGACTGTGCACGCAGCTTCGGTCCCGACTTTTCTTTTGTTAAGCATTTCCGAATTCCATTACAAACAGCTTGCAAGCATGTAATTAATTAGGACTATCTACTGTTTTCAATTGATAGAGACAAACACGACAAGAAACGTAGTTGCTATAGGATATCCTTTTAAAATAAGAACGAGATGAGCCTCGATGAAAATAAACAAAACGCGCAGATGCGGGGCCCTTGTTAAATGTATATTATTGAAGCATTTAGTTTCCTGGACGGGTTGTTTAGCAAATCTCACAACCCTCCTAAAATAACAACACGTTAGTCTCTTTAGGACACGCTTTAATAAACCTTACCTTCTTAAACTCGGGTGCACATTTATGTGACCCAAATCCAAATCTCGACGGATTCGAAATGTGTTTCTAATCACGGGTACATTGATTGTGACGTGGTTCGAGATGCATGTCCATGACGTTGCAAATTCATTAAAAAATAAGAACGAGACGAGCCTCGCCAAATAAAAATACAAATCGCGGGGCCCTCAACAAATATTTGCCTTAAAAATTATTTGGACTTCGGGATGGACCGTTTAGTAAAATTCCACGGTCTTACCCAAAACAAATACGCTAGTTGCTTTAGGCGCGTCTTAAATAATTTATTTTTCATAAATGCGGGTGCACATTTATGTGACCCAAATCCAAATCTCAACCAAGTCGAAATATGTCAACAATCACGGGTGCATTGATGCAACGTGGTTCGAGATATGTTTTCACAACGTTGCAAGTCTTATAAAATAACAGTGAATGATAAAAGCGGTTAAAAGACAAAATTGGCACATAAGTTCATACTTGTATAAAATCAGATAATCAAGCCGAATATAACAATTGAGCGACCGTGCTAGAACCACGGAACTCGGGAATGCCTAACACCTTCTCCCGGGTTAACAGAATTCCTTATCCGGATTTCTGGTGCGCAGACTGTAATATGGAGTCATTCTTTTCCTCGATTCGGGATTAAAATTGGTAACTTGGGACACCCTAAATCTCCCAAGTGGCGACTCTGAAATTAATAAACCAATCCCATTTCGATTGTCCTTTAATTGGAAAAACTCCCTTGCACCCTCTCTGGTGCGGAAAAAGGAGGTGTGACAGCTCTGGCGACTCTGCTGGGGACCTTTAACCCAGAACCACTGGTTCAGGGTTAAGAATTCGAGCTGGAAATAATTATTATTATTTGGCTTTATTTATTATCTGGTTTTTTTACGTGTTTGAGCCTAATGTGCTAAATGCTGCTTTTACTGCTTTGATATTATTTGGACTGTATATATAAACTGTGCCGAAACCCTTCTCTTCTCTCTTGAGGAGCGCACGCTGGTCGTGGCTTCTTTCTGTTAGTGTCATATGCCAAAATAGAACGAGGATTCGGAGGAGTTGCAAAATCGGATGGCCTTTTGGTTACCGGTACACAGCTCCCATCCTTGGCTCGAGTTGTCCACTCGGGTTAGCCAGGTCTAGAGCAAACACCTAAGTTTTACAGCTTAGCATAACATAACTTCATGCCGGATCCCTAGTAGGAACGCTTATTTGCATCATGTGCATTTGACTTAGGGGACTCAGCACAGGGGCTGGGTCCGTCTAGGACAGGCAACCTGAGAATAAAGACCATCCTGCTACATCCTGTTTGCTTTATGCATTTATTTGTTTCAAGGCTTGCATGCTGACCGGTTTCTGAATATCGGAAAAGGAAGAGGAATAACGGTTAAGGGGTTAATTATTTATTCTTGAAAAATCACAAAAATGATTAAAGCTCTGTCAGAATTTTGAAAAAAAAAATGTGTGTCTTATTAATTTGTTTTAAAAAGGGAGTCTTTGATTCATTTTTAAGAGAAAAATAGGGTGTCCCCAAAATTCAATTTATGCCCGAACTACGTCAGTTTGATTCTCGCATGGTGCGGGATACGTAGGCAACCCCCATCGTGCTCAACTTGTTCTTTCAAAATAGAGGTACAAACCAAATAACGAAAGTTTTAAGGTAACATCGTACTTTTCATAAACAACCAAAATTTCGTTTTTCTAGAAAATAGTGTGTCGATTTGTGTATTTGTGTCTAATGAGTCTGGATCTTCGCTTAATCACCCCAATAAACATGCAGAATGAGCATGAGTCCAAGTTTGCCGATGACAGTTAGAAGCAAAATCCCCCTGGAAGTGCGATTATGGTGGGAGGATTTGGAAAAGCCAGAGCAAGACAAAGTCAAACTGCACCTGGGGGGTTTGGTTGATTTGTTGAAAGTCAGGCCTCGGTGCGACAT
Organism: Nicotiana tabacum; assembly: GCF_000715075.1. Classification (NCBI taxonomy): domain Eukaryota; kingdom Viridiplantae; phylum Streptophyta; class Magnoliopsida; order Solanales; family Solanaceae; genus Nicotiana; species Nicotiana tabacum. The sequence continues at coordinate 88,418,137 of NC_134084.1, forward strand.
CATAAAGGCTTTGGTTATATTCTGGGATCCGGCCCACAACGTGTTCCGTTTCTCAGATTTTGAACTCACCCCAACCTTAGAGGAAATGGCGGGTTACATGGACGTCACTGAAGGTTTGAGACACAAATACCTGATCGCTCCAAGGGCTGTGAATTCACACAAATTCATGGATCTGTTGAAGATAAGCAAAGGAGTCCCATACGCTGAACTGGATAGAGGTTTTTCTACCCTAAATTCATATACCAGAGGTACGGGAGCATAGGAGGATTCAATGATCCAGAAAGTGGTGTTTGCAGCAGGGAAATCTGGTAAAATGGAATGAGCATAGGCGGTTCGCTTTTATGGTGGCATTTTTGGGCCTTGTGGTGTTTCCCCGAAAAGATAGAAATATCGACCTAAAGGTGGCTGGAATCGTCAAAATCCTGATTACCAACGATAAAAGCATCCTTGCTCCCATGATAATGTCAGAAATATACCGAGCCCTCACGGCTTGTAAGGCTGGAGCAGACTTCTTCGAAGGGTGCAACTTGTTGTTACAGATATGGATGATCGAACACTTGTGTCACCACCCTCAGTATATGCGCTACATGTCTACAAATGGGGGCTGCATCGAGGGTTATAGCCTAAGGGTTTCAGGTTTCCGATCACCGGGAGGGTTTGAAGAATGGATATCCTATCTCCGGATCATCACCGCAGACCAAATAAACTGGACTTTGGGTTGGCTTTCTGTGGAAGAAATCATATACATGCCCGCCACTGGTCCTCACTTCCTCTTGATGGGACTCAGGGGTATTCAACCTTATGCCCCTTACAGGGTAATGAGGCAGTTGGGAAGATGTCAAGTACTACACCCAGACGAAGATCTCAGCACTTATGCAGTCGAGGTCAGCAGTGACGGCCAATTTCCTGAAAAGACAGTTCGTTGCATATGGAGTGAATGCCAGTACTTAACGGTGAATACCCGAGTAAATGATTTGTCTAGGGGTGAAGTCTCGCCGGCCTATATCACTTGGCAGAACAAGAAGAACATCGTAAAACGGCCAACCAAACGGCCTCACCTCCGAAATTTTGTTGAGTCATCGCAAGAACAATGGGACTGGCTCGCAAAAGAGGAAGGTTACCTGGTTGAAATTAGGAAGCTGAAGCGACAAATGGAAAGGATGGTATTCGAAAACAACGTACAAGTCGCCCAAGAGCAGGCTGAAAAAGACAAGTTAGCCCAAGAAAACCAAACCCTGAGGGCCCGGCTTCGCCAAGCCAGTAAGAATAACATCGACCGACAGAGGCGTTGCTCCGACGAAAGATTGATAGCCAGTTTGAGAAATCAGGTCATCCAGAGCCAGGTAGAATTAGACCTATCAGAGGCTTGCATAGCAAGGATGAGGGCCAAATGGGCAGAAGGTACAATGGCCCGGAGAAAGCGCCTACAGCAAGTCATGAGGAATTGTGAACTGAGCGTCAAAGCAGCAAAGGAAACAAATTCCGCTTTGCAAGAGCGGATCTTCAAGCAAACACAAGATGCCCAGGCCGACCGGAGACGCTATTATAATGCAATGACAAGGATGGAAAGGCAAATGGATATATTCCAGGATCAGCTCGCCGCCAATGCACAAACGCTAGGATTAAAGAGCTGACAGATAAGGCAATTGTTCACAGAAAGGGACAACATTCGGGCAAGAATTGACGAGGTCGGGCATTACATCTACCTAAAATGTTTGGCATGCGAGCAGACACCTCGGGAAAACCTCATTGCTTCCATCTTGGGCTGCGTCCATCGGATTATGAATGAGTTGAAGGGCTTGCAAAGAGACCTTACACCTAGGGCCGCGAAAGGGCCGAAAGATGCCTCGTGGGTCCCTAAGTTGGAAAATTAGTTGTTGATCGAGTCCTGGTTGTTTTGTTTGTTGTTTCCCCAATGTTGTTTTCTTTTCCTCAAACCAAGTTTAAACCCTGGAGTCTGTACTGTTGCTATTTTGTTTGAAGTAATGTGTAATAGCAAATTTTGATAATGAAATTAAGTGACTCCGGAAAAATTTCTATGTGTCTTTACTTTGAGGCAGAACTACGCCTGGTCTGATTCACGCAGGGACGTGATACGTAGGCAATCCCCATAAGATTCGACCGCTTTTAATAAATAAAGAAAAGAAATTGTAAATAAAATAAAATGCAGGGTTTCGCAAAATACTTTAAAGAGACGAATGAGCAAACCGGGATGACGCATGTGGTTTGAAGCAAAGCATGTAGAAACGGTTAATTGCCTAGGTGCATTGCATCCTCTATGTGTTATGATCAAATCTGTTAAGCTCTAACACTAACAAAGTTTGTTGTTGTCTGATATCAGACAGTTAGTTGTTAAAGAATTCTGGCAACACATTCATACCAAACCAGATCCAAAGGACCGGTAGCAACAAGCATGACTACTTCAGAGAATAGTAATGAGGAAGAAAGGCCGATGAGCCAGTTGCTAAAAGAGGCAATGGAAAAGATTGAAAGGATGGGACTAGAGATGCATACAATGCAGCTAGCCCTGGCCAAAACACAAAAGAGCCCTGAGACACTGGGACACATGCCGGAATACCCTCACTCTAGCCCTTCCACAAGCCGCCCAAATCCCCTCTATCATCAAGAAAGAAGCCCTCATGATTCCCAAGCTCCACCACCCCATCAACCTCTCCCAACACCCAACATTCCCATTTTTGTGGGACCTACATCAGCCCCTTTGCAGCGAACGACTAGTGAGCCATTGTTTCAGGCTCACGACACCCAATACTATCCCCCGAGCCTACATTCCATGCACCGGAACCACAGGCTTACAATCCCCATTTGGAAGTACCGGCAGAGGTTGAGAAGCCGGTTAAGGCCCCTGAACAGGATGAAGTGTTGAGAAAGTTCAAAAGCCTGGAGCAATCCTTCAGGAACTTGCACGGGCTGGGCAATCAAGTCAGCGTGGCATACAAAGATCTGTGCCCTTTCCCAGATGTCCAACTCCCGGCTGGGTTCAAGATGCCCAAGTTTGATTTATATGAAGGGCATGGTGATCCCATGGCACATTTGCGGGGATTCTGTAGCAAAATGAGAGGGGCAGGAGGCAAGGATGAGCTTTTGATAGCTTATTTCGGCCAAAGTCTGAGCGGATCTGCACTGGAATGGTATACCAGGCAGGATTTCAGCAGGTGGTACACGTGGGATGATCTAGCACAGGCTTTTGCAGGTCATTTCCAATACAATCTGGAGATAGTCCCTGACCGTCTCACGTTATTGCGAACTGGGAAGAAACCCGGGGAAAGTTTTCGCGAGTTCGGGTTCCGCTGGAGAGAACAAGCAGCTAGGGTCGATCCTCCCATGAGAGAGGGAGAGATGGTAGACTATTTTTGCAGACATTGGATCCAACCTACTTTGGTCACTTGGTGACAACGGTTGGAAAATCTTTCAACGAGGTGGTCAAAATAGGGGTCATGATAGAAGAAGGTTTGAGGTCGGACAAGATCTTAAACTATTCGGCACTTAAGGCCACAACCCAGGCTATTCAAAGCGGCACGGGAGGTGCGCTAAGAAGAAAGAAAGAAGAGGTTGCCACGATCGAGGCAGGCAGTTGGTCTAGGGCTGGCAGGCCGCACTACAACCAACCCAGGCCTCACAGGTCAAACTACCCATACAACCCACCACAAAATTTCTATCCACCTCGAGAACCACATTGTTCCGTACACCAAGCCCAGGTATACACTCAGCCTCCGGTTCGCCCACAATGGCGCGCACCGGCTCCCCAGAACATATATGCACCGCCACAAAACACCTACCCTCCACCAAGGGCATATAGAAACCCTTCAGGGGCAGGTTTCCGGGGAAATCCAGATGCTAGGAATGACAGGTTGCGGAAGCAAAGAACCTTCACCGAACTGGGAGAAACCTACACCGCTGTGTTCCACAAGCTGCTGCAATTGGGTTTGGTTAGTCCTGTCCATACTCGGGAACCAAATCCCCTGCCTCAGAATTTGGGTCGTTCAATCAGTTGTGAATACTGTTCAGGGATGCTCGGGCACGATACCGAGAAGTGTTGGAAGTTAAGGCATGCCATACAGGATCTTATTGACACCAATAAGATCGAGGTCCAGACACCGGAGGCCCCTAACATCAACCAAAACCCACTGCCAGCGCACCACGAAGCTCACATGATTGAGTTGGTGTGTGAGGGAGGAGAATTAAGAAAACACTCACAAACAATGATGATGATCCAAGCCGCCCCGAAAGAAGTCTTAACCAGTGGAGCAACGAGTATACAGCCGCAGGGTGAAGGCGTCAAGCCGGTAGTGATATTGGGGAAGAGCCCGTCCGTCATAGCAAGCAAACCCGAGCCAAGCAAGTTGGTAATACCAGGGATCCTGCCCACACCGGCAGTCATGTTGAAAGGGGTATGTAGAGAACGGGTGACCATAAAGCCGGTGGTCCAACTGCCGATGATTGACAGCAGGGCTGTGCCCTGGAAATATGAAAAGGCAGTGGTGACGTACCAAGGAAAACAGGTGGAAGAAGTCAGTTGTGAAGCGCAAGGGCTGACTCGATCAAGTCGATGTTTTGCTCCGGTGGAGTTAAGAAAAACCAACCCAGTGGCAACCAAGAAGCCAGTGTCAGAAGAAGAGGCTGAAGACTTCCTGAGGAAGATGAAAGTACAAGACTATTCTGTGGTTGAGCAGCTGAGAAAAACACCGGCCCAGATCTCACTATTGTCATTACTCCTCAATTCCGAGGAACATCGTCGGGCCCTGTTAAAGATATTGAACGAGGCCCATGTACCCAGTGAGATTTCTGTAAACCACCTGGAAACCATTGCCAGCAAGATTTTCGAGGTGAACAGAGTGACATTCTCAGATGATGACCTGCCGGTGGAAGGAACGGAGCACAATAAAGCTCTATACCTAGCTGTCAAATGTGAAGACTCGGTGGTAACCCGAGTATTGGTGGATAACGGCTCAAGCGCCAATATTTGTCCATTATCCACCTTGGACCAGTTAAAGATTGACCGTGGAAGAATCCGGGAGAATAGTATCTGTGTCCGGGGGTTTGACGGAAACGGAACAGCCACTGTGGGGGATGTTGTACTTGAACTGACCATTGGTCCGGTCCTGTTTACCATGGAATTCCAGGTATTGGACGCCACGGTATCTTACAACTTGCTGTTAGGACGACCCTGGATTCATGCAGCTAAAGCGGTGCCTTCCACCCTACATCAGACAGTGAAGTTCGAGTGGGAAATACAAGAGGTCGTGTTGCACGGCGAGGATACAACATGCACCATGGGCGGAACCATTGTGCCTTTCATAGAGACCACTGATGACAAGGGTCCCTGGGTCTACCAGATTCTCGATACAGGGTCGGCCAACAAAATTTCTGAAGGAGAAATCATCCCGCACCCTAGGGTGGCTGCCCCAACAGTCATGATGGTATCAGAAATGCTGGGTAATGGGTTTGTGCCGGGAAAAGGCCTGGGAATTGAACTTCAAGGGATAGTCCAACCTGTCTCCCTTCCTAAGAATCTGGAAACTTTCGAGTTGGGGTTCAAACCAACCGCAGCAGACAGGAAGCAAGCGCGAAAAATGAAGAAGAGGGTCTGGTTTCTGCCTAAACCAGTGCCACGCCTCTCAAGGTCTTTTGTCAAAGCAAGTGCTAAGGGGTCAGCGATCCCAAAGATTCGAGGACCTTTGATCGGTATAAATGAAGACCTGAATCAGAGTTTTGAGAGGATATTCGCGGATGTCAGTATGGTGGAAGCTGGAGAAGGTTCCAGCCGAGCAGAGATACAATTTGTGGGGCCTGAGGCCAAGACCAACAATTGGACGGTTACTCCTCTTCCTGTCCGAGGGGAGTCTTGGTAGTAGGCTTTGATTAATGTTTTGTTTGTTTGTTTGTTTGATCGGATTATTCAAGGGTGTAATCCCAATTTTACTTTCGTTTTGTAAAAGTGTGAACCCTTTTTATCCTGCAAATTTAATAAAGTTCTTTTCTTTGTCCCATTTTAATTTCTTGTTTTGTTCTTTTTCTTTCTGAACAGTTCTCTTTTTACTGGTCCTAATGACATGGCATGCACAGCGGATCTTCGACCTAGTCTAATGAATCAATCTGAATCTGACTCAATGATGCAAGAGGTCGTTTGTGATAATGAATCCGAATGTGACGAAGGGGAAGCCTTCGAAGAAATAAACCGAGAACTGTGCCAATTTGAAGAGAAACCCAAGCCTAACCTAAATGACACTGAGGCTGTGAACCTAGGAGACGCTGATAACATCCAAGAGACCAAAATTAGCATCCACATTGAGCCGAATGTCAAAGCAGAATTGATCGAAACTCTCAGGGAATTCAAAGATGTTTTTGCATGGTCATATGATGATATGCCTGGATTGAGCACCAATTTAGTGGTTCACAAACTACCCACTGACCCGGCATACCCTCCGGTCAAGCAAAAACTAAGGAAATTTAAAACAGAAATGAGTGTAAAAATCAAAGAAGAAGTGATCAAGCAGTTGCAATCGAAGGTCATTCGGGTCACTCGATATCCCGAGTGGCTGGCCAATGTGGTACCAGTCCCAAAGAAGGATGGAAAAATCAGGGTGTGCGTCGACTACCGCAACCTCAACAAAGCAAGTCCCAAGGACAATTTCCCGTTACCCAACATTCATATCCTGATCGATAATTGCGCTGGGCGCGAGATCGGATCCTTTGTGGATTGCTATGCGGGTTATCATCAGATCCTAATGGACGAAGAGGATGCTGAGAAGACAGCGTTTATTACGCCATGGGGAACCTACTGCTTTCGGGTAATGCTGTTCGGGTTAAAGAACGCCGGGGCAACGTACATGCGAACAATGACTGCTGTGTTTCATGACATGATACACAAAGAAATAGAGGTGTACGTCGATGATGTGATCATCAAATCTTGGCGTCAGGAGGACCATGTGGCAGACCTAAGGAGATTTTTCCAAAGACTCCGGAGGTATGATATCAAGCTTAACCCGGCCAAATGCGCATTCGGGGTTCCATCAGGAAAGTTGCTAGGATTCATCGTCAGTCGACGGGGGATTGAGTTAGACCCATCCAAAATTGAATCCATCCGAGATTTGCCACCGCCAAGGAACAAAACAGAGGTAATGAGTTTGCTGGGTAGACTCAATTACATCAGCAGGTTCATCGCTCAACTCACAGCAACTTGTGAACCCATATTTCGGCTGCTGAAAAAGGATGCTGCGGTAGGTTGGACGGCAGAGTGTCAGGAGGCTTTCGACCAAATCAAAGGGTATCTGTCTAATCCACCCGTATTGGTCCCGCCTAAGCCCGGGAAACCTCTAATCCTTTACCTGACGGTCTTAGAAAATTCATTTGGTTGTGTACTGGGGCAACATGATGACACAGGGAGGAAGGAGCAGGCCATCTACTATCTTAGCAAGAAATTCACAGTGCATGAGGTCAAGTACACTCAACTCGAGAAAACGTGCTGCGCCCTAACTTGGGTAGCTCAGAAGTTGAAGCACTACCTGTCTTCATATACTACTTATCTCATATCCCGTTTGGACCCATTGAAGTATATCTTTCAGAAACCTATGCCTACGGGAAGGTTGGCAAAATGGCAAATTCTGCTCACAGAGTTTGATATCATCTATGTGACGAGGACGGCCATGAAAGCCCAGGCGCTGGCAGACCATTTGGCCGAGAATCCCGTTGATGAAAAATACGAGCCCTTAAGAACGTATTTTCCTGACGAAGAGGTGATGCATACGAATGAGTTGGAATTACCCGAGGAACCGGGTTGGAAGCTTTTCTTCGATGGAGCTGCAAACGCAAAAGGGGTTGGAATAGGAGCAGTACTCATTTCTGAAACAGGACGGCATTATCCTGTTACGGCTCAACTGCGCTTCTATTGCACCAACAATATGGCCGAGTATAAGGCTTGCATTCTGGGTCTGCGCCTGGCTGCCGACATGGATGTCCAAGACGTCTTGGTCTTGGGAGACTCGGACCTCTTGATACATCAAATTCAGGGAGAATGGGAAACACGAGATCTAAAACTCGTACCATACCGACAATGCTTGCATGATCTGAGCAAGCAATTTCGATCGGTAAAATTCAAACACATCCCGAGAGTTCACAATGAGGTTGCGGATGCCTTAGCCACCTTAGCATCAATGCTGCACCACCCTGACAAAATGTATGTTGATCCTCTACACATCCAGGTCCGTGATCAGCACGCCTACTGCAATGCCATAGAAGAAGAAACAGATGGCGAACCCTGGTTTCACGATATCAAGGAATACCTCAGGATGGGGATGTATCCAGAACATGCCTCTGGAGACCAAAAAAGAGCCCTTCGGCGTTTGTCGAATGGTTTCTTCCTCAGTGGGGGAATATTGTACAAAAGAACCCCGGATCTGGGATTGTTGAGATGCATAGATGCCAGGCAGGCAACAACGGTTATGGCAGAAGTACATGCTGGAGTTTGTGGGCCACACATGAGTGGATATGTATTGGAAAGAAAGATCCTTCGAACAGGGTGTTATGGGCTAACCATGGAACACGACTGTATCACTTTCGTAAGGAAATGCCATCAGTGCCAGATACATGGAGATTTGATTCATTCTCCGCCAACAGAGTTACATACGATGTCAGCACCCTGGCCGTTTGTAGCATGAGGCATGGATGTCATTGGGCCCATCGAGCCAGCAGCATCCAACGGTCATAGGTTCATTCTAGTGACCATTGATTACTTCACCAAATGGGTTGAGGCTAAAACCTTCAAATTAGTAACCAAGAAGGCAGTGGTGGACTTTGTTCACTCCCATATCATCTGCAGATTTGGGATCCCAAAAGTGATCATCACGGATAACGGTGCGAATCTTAATAGCAGCTTGATGAGAGAGGTATGCCAACAATTCAAGATTACACACCGCAATTCCACCCCATATCGTCCTAAGGCAAATGGAGCAGTCGAAGCAGCCAATAAGAATATCAAGAAGATACTGCGAAAAATGGTGGAAGGGTCCAGACAGTGGCACGAGAAATTACCCTTTGCTTTGTTGGGTTACCGCACTACCGTCCAGACTTCCATAGGCACAACTCCTTATTTGTTGGTGTATGGAACTGAGGCCGTGATACCAGCGGAGGTCGAAATTCCGTCCCTCCGAATTGTCGCTGAAGCCGGAATTGATGATGATGAATGGATCAAAGCTCGCTTGGAACAGTTGAGCCTGATAGATGAGAAAAGATTGGCAGCAGTGTGCCATGGTCAGCTGTACCAGAAGAGAATGGCAAGAGCGTATAATAAAAAGGTGCGCCCCAGGAAGTTTGAAGTAGGGCAGCAGGTATTGAAGAAGATCCTCCCACATCAGGTCGAGGCAAAAGGCAAATTCGCCCCAAATTGGCAAGGGCCTTATATCGTGACCAGAGTCTTGGCCAATGGTGCTTTGTGTTTGACAGATGTCGAGGGAAGATGTGTCGACATGGCTATCAATTCAGATGCAGTCAAGAGATATTATGCGTAATTTCTTTAAATTATGGCAATTTTGGTTTATTTGTTTGTATTTGGCATTTGTTGAATAATGAGATGACGGAGGCAATTCTTTCTTCTATCCAAACACTTTTAACCCTCGCTTCCCCCTTTGAGCCTTAAGCAAATTCTTTCAATACCCCTCTTTTGGAATCACTAATGGGAAAGAGACGAAAAAAAAGAAAAGAAAAGAAAGGAAAAGAAAAGAAAAAGAAAAAGAAAAGGAAAAGAAAATGAAAAGAAAGAAAAGAAAAATCAAGGAATATAAAACCGTGGGAACTACGTTTGACCTGATTCCTCAAAGAGGATACGTAGGCGCCTCACGGCTCGGTCAGAGTATGCATCGTAGCAAATATAGGATGCATAATGTACATAGTGTGCACAATATAGCACAATGTGCGTAACGCACGTAACTCAACATAAGCGTAAAAAATAAATTCCCCAAGCAAAAAAACTGGGGCAGAGGTTATGTTTTAAGTTCCAACAAAGGTTTGATTCCAAAAGTTGTAGCACATCACCCTTCAAGTTGTTTTCATTTTTATAGCCTTTCTTCAATCCCACACCAAAACCAACATCGACATCCAAAAGACCTCCCGATCAATGTTCGAGAGATGCCAAATCCGGCAAATAAGGCCGAGAATAATACACTGATCCCCAGCAAAGAAGAGGATCGTAAGACTGGGATTGAGTTGATAGTCAAAGGAATCTCCAGAAGAGAGGGTCGTATCTACAACGCCCCGATTCATCGAAAGAAATAAAATGAGAGAGTCTCATCGGTAAAAACCTTCGCAGGCACCGAGAGGCGATGTAAGATGAGGGATATGAAATGAGAGAGTCTTATTGGTGAAAACCTTCACAGGCACCATAAGGCGCCGGGAGATGAGAGAAAAGAGAGAGTCTCATTAGTGAAAACCCCTCGAAGGGCACTATGAGGCGACAAGATAGAGCAGCAAAAGCTACAACATCCGAAACGGACACTCCTTTATCATCCCCCGCAAGTCAGACCATCGGGCAAATCGATTGATAGAAATAGACTGGGTCGGGAATCTATGGTGCACGTCATGATCACGGGGACCAGTTGTGTCCTCCAGATAAGTCTTTGGATTGTCTCCTCCCACAAAATATTGGTTCAGAAAGTTTTTCTCTTTTCCATATCTTTATTTCTTTTCCTAAAATGTGTCTTGAAAGGATTTTTCAAAGCTTACTACCAGAAACCGAAGGGGAACTCATCCCAATGCAGGATAATACAAACAGTCTTAAGGGCCGGTCCCAGGCAATGCAGTGATTGTGCCCGGAAATTTTTGGAAGAAGTAAGCTCCAAAAGGGAGTGGTTCCGGGAGTTAGAAGCAGACTCCCACATCATGTGTTTAAAGAGAAAGCAGAAAAGGGGATAAATTGAAAACCAATCCCCAGCAGGCTAGAGACCCCCAATAGGCAACTTTGCCCGCCAACCAGTTATGGGAACAAAGAGCAAGAAAGGGGGAAGGGAGAAAAACGGCTCGCCAGAAAGGCACCCTCTACCACCACGATTAAAACTGATTAAATCATTTTGTCTGCTGCAGGAAAACAAAGGATTGATGATGGCAGCAAGATGCACCGCCATGGAAGTCACCGAAAAACCGGGGCAGAAAATTTTCTGCCAATTGTCGAAAATTTTCTCGGAAGAACGGGAAAGCAATTTCAATACTTTTAAGTTCTAGGTCGCCCACCAGTATAATGCGGGAATACTTTTAAGTTCTAGGTCGCCCACCAGTATAATGCGGGAATACTTTTAAGTTCTAGGTCGCCCACCAGTATAATGCGGGAATACTTTTAAGTTCTAGGTCGCCCACCAGTATAATGCGGGAATACTTTTAAGTTCTAGGTCGCCCACCAGTATAATGCGGGAATACTTTTAAGTTCTAGGTCGCCCACCAGTATAATGCGGGAATACTTTTAAGTCCTAGGTCGCCCACCAGTATAATGCGGGAATACTTTTAAGTTCTAGGTCGCCCACCAGTATAATGCGGGAATACTTTTAAGTTCTAGGTCGCCCACCAGTATAATGCGGGAATACATTTAAGTTCTAGGTCGCCCACCAGTATAATGCGGGAATACATTTTAAGTTCTAGGTCGCCCACCAGTATAATGCGGGAATACTTTTAAGTTCTAGGTCGCCCACCAGTATAATGCGGGAATACATTTAAGTTCTAGGTCGCCCACCAGTATAATGCGGGAATACATTTTAAGTTCTAGGTCGCCCACCAGTATAATGCGGGAATACTTTTAAGTTCTAGGTCGCCCACCAGTATAATGCGGGAATACTTTTAAGTTCTAGGTCGCCCACCAGTATAATACGGGAATACATTTAAGTTCTAGGTCGCCCACCAGTATAATGCGGGAATACATTTTAAGTTCTAGGTCGCCCACCAGTATAATGCGGGAATACTTTTAAGTTCTAGGTCGCCCACCAGTATAATGCGGGAATACATTTAAGTTCTAGGTCACCCACCAGTATAATGCGGGAATACATTTTAAGTTCTAGGTCGCCCACCAGTATAATGCGGGAATACTTTTAAGTTCTAGGTCGCCCACCAGTATAATGCGGGAATACATTTAAGTTCTAGGTCGCCCACCAGTATAATGCGGGAATACATTTTAAGTTCTAGGTCGCCCACCAGTATAATGCGGGAATACTTTTAAGTTCTAGGTCGCCCACCAGTATAATGCGGGAATACTTTTAAGTTCTAGGTCGCCCACCAGTATAATGCGGGAATACATTTAAGTTCTAGGTCGCCCACCAGTATAATGCGGGAATACTTTTAAGTTCTAGGTCGCCCACCAGTATAATGCGGGAATACTTTTAAGTTCTAGGTCGCCCACCAGTATAATGCGGGAATACTTTTAAGTTCTAGGTCGCCCACCAGTATAATGCGGGAATACTTTTAAGTTCTAGGTCGCCCACTAGTATAATGCGGGAATACTTTTAAGTTCTAGGTCGCCCACCAGTATAATGCGGGAATACTTTTAAGTTCTAGGTCGCCCACCAGTATAATGCGGGAATACTTTTAAGTTCTAGGTCGCCCACCAGTATAACGCGGGAATACATTTAAGTTCTAGGTCGCCCACCAGTATAATGCGGGAATACTTTTAAGTTCTAGGTCGCCCACCAGTATAATGCGGGAATACTTTTAAGTTCTAGGTCGCCCACCAGTATAATGCGGGGACACTTTTAGCTCTATAGTTTGGAATCAGTAGCCCCACCTGAAGACGGAAGGTTACAACAGAGAGCCCCAAGCAGGAGAAACAATAAAATCCCCAGCGCCAAAAAGCAGAAGTCTGCCAAAGCAAGCGCACATTCAAAAGGAAAAGGAACGCGTCTCAGAAGAAGCAGTTCGGAAGCATTGTAGCATGCCCAGTATGGCAATACTGATGAAGAGATATACCACTAAAGAAACCAGTGGAAGATTTAAAGAAGAAAGCCGTGGTCCCAGCAAATCAAACAAAGTGATGAAAACTGGCATTCAGAAAAGGTGAAGGACCAGCATCATCTCCAAGTTCACAAAATAAAGGCGTCAGAGGAAAGCGTTAGCCGACAAGAAAGCAAGGCAACAAGAACAAGTTGAAGATGGATGAGATTTCGGGATCCTCAGTTTAGCTTAGCTTCTTGTTTTCCTTTTAGAGCAATGTAATAGGGAGATCGGTTGAGCAGTAGCGTCCTACAGCAGCATAAAACAGCGCACAACAACAGCAAGCAATACAGTCACACGGTAGTCCCAGCTACCAAAATTTCCCGAACTACATTGACCTGATTCCTGTTCAGCCCAGGATATGTAGGAAAACTCTGAAGCAAAGGTTCGGTCAAATCTTTTTCAAAAAAAAGCTTCACACGGAGTATTCGGACGGGCAAAAATCGCTCGCTTTATCTTTGCGCGAAAACCCTTCGTGTCTTCGGGAAAAGAGGGGCAGCTGTAAGCACGTGATTTTTGCTTTACGAGCAATCGCTCCAAAAGAAAATAAAAATAGTGACAAATGATTTCGCGGTACAATTCTTCGAGTTTTCCGTGACATGTGTTGTTAGTCCTTTATGGGTCTGTCCGTTTTGCATCTAGGCATTATCAAACAAAAATACAAAAATGCCTGTCGTTAAAAGAAAATTCAAAAAATGTGTATGTGTGCATCGTTCATTCTCAGCTGTGAGCTAACCATTTTTATTTTTATTTTATTTGTTCATTTTTGTGTTTATCGTTGTGGGTATCACTCAATATGTGTGTAGGTTTATTTTAATTTTTACATTGTTTTAGGAATTTTTGTTTAATTTGAAAAAAAAAAAGAAAGCAAAAGAGTGAAGGAAAATCGGTTTGGGCCCAAAGAAATAAAACAATGCAGGCCCAAACAGACACTCGAGTCCAGTCCAAAACCGGCTGCCCAAGCAGCAATTCAAACGACGCCGTATAAGGGCGTTCGATCTGAGCCATCCGTCCAGGCCAATCCAACGGCTCAGGACCCCTTTCAACGACCCGTTTTCAAACCCGACCCAATAACCAGTCTGACCCAACCCCCCACTTAAACCAAACGACCTCGTTTAACTACCAAACGACCCCGTCTCATTTCTCAGGATCAGATCTAAGCCGTTGAGATCATCTGATCTAACGGCTCAGATCCAATCAGCCTCCCCGTATATAAGCCTCCTATCGTACCCCGCACCCCCTATACCAACCCCACCCTTCATCGTCCCCAAACCCAAATCTGAAACCCCCCGAACCCTAGCAGCCGCCCCAGTATCCCTCGCCATTAAAGCCGGCGGCATGAACGCCGCTGACCGCCTCCTGAACACCCTAGGACCACCTCACTGTCCTGAACACGAATCCACTAACCACGAGCCTCGAATCACTTTCGTTCGTCTCGAATCTTCATTTGAAGATTTGAGTCGAACCCGGATCTATGCCAAACCATCCCATCTTCATACCAGACACTCCCCTGACCTTCCTCGTGACCAAACCAAACTTGGTTTGGTCCGAATCTACCCACAACTCCCTAAAAATCAGATCTGGAAATCCAGACTTTAGAACACATGCACCTGGGGAATCCGGCCGGTTTGGACATGGGTTTGAGGTCTAATAGACCTTAATCAAGGTGTTCTCATGTGAGAACACCCTGATTAAAGTTTGTTCGGCCTCAAAAGTTCGAAGTTGAATCAGATTTGGGTCTGTTTTATTTAAACATTTTCGGTAAGTTTTCCTTTCTTTTGTGTTAGTTTTGATTAAGTGGTCAGCATGTTTCGTTGTGTTTGTTTGTTATTTTTTTGTTATTTTTCATTCGGATTTCTTCATCTATGTAAAGACCTTTTATTTGGTCGATTGGTTTCTGTGTATGATTTAAATGTATCCTATGATAAGCATGTCCGATTAGTATAGTAGTCGCATGAATAAACTTATATAGGTTCCTAGTGACTGACCAAGTTGTCCGAAGCCCTTTAGGTCCCTGTATGTGTTGTTTATTTGAACGACTGATCATTACCTGTTATGATTAGTATAGTCGACTCGATAAATGTCGTCGATCAGTTTTCTATAACTAATGAATCGAATGAGCTAATAATGTCGCATGACTAATTGAACCTTGCCATTGACTGAATGCCCCAGCATTGTTTGAAATGGTTTGTTTGCATCGTGAAACTGACTGAAAAGGTTCAGTCCAGGCAGTTTTGAATTTGAACTTTCATCAGTTCAAAAATGCCCTGATGCTGCAATAGGCAGGGCAGTAATAATCAAGGTCAAGCAGGGGTATTCTGGGGTTTGAAAAAGGCAAAAAAGGTTAGTTTAAATGAAGCTGGCAAGTAGGGTACTAATTAAGATTAAACTAATACTAATGGGGAGCAAGACACAAGGGTATGGGGCTTAAATTGAATAAAAAAAGGGATGCCCATAACTCCTGATTAAACAAGACCAGGCGTGGGGAACAAAGGGGCTGGCACCAAAGATGCTTAGGCATGGGCTTAAAGGGTATGGGTATTCTGCCAATTGGCAGGGCAGGCAGCTCAGCTGCACTAGTGCATTTGGCCTATAAAGAGGCCATTTGAGAACTTAAAGGGGGCTGGACTTTTAATCTTCAGAAAAAGAGAGAGAAAAGGCTGGAATTTTTAGTCTTGAGGCTGGAACTTTTAGTCTGAAGAGAGGTCTAGTGAGTTTAAAGAAAACTGAAAAGCATAAGGTAGTTTCCAATAAACATTGTAACCAAACACTGCCTGAAAGTTGTATAAGAGTGCATATTGGTCAAGCTGTCTTGGCCAAGTTCTATTGTTTGTATTGACTGAGCTGTTTGTGGTTGTTGAACTGGTGGTTTTGCTGCATTGAACACTCAATTATTGCTGTTGTTTCATTATTCTTTCCTGTGATTGCTCATTTGGTGCTCGACTATTTGCTGGTTCTCCTTATATTCTGGGAGACCTTGTTGGTTATCTGTGGCTGTGGAAAACACTTGGTTTAGTTGGTTGTTGCTGTGTTGTTGCTGTGTGTCTGCTGCTGCTGTATTTACTGCATATTTCCCAGCTGATCATTCCTTTCTTCTTTGTCCTCCTTACCAGGTACACAATCGATACCACTAATGTAACTGAGAGTTTGAACATGAATGCAAAAGAGAGGACCTGCAGATTGTTTTTATATACACGTGGACTGTTGTGTTAAATGTCATGTAGTATATAGTAGTTACATTTTCGTTTGGATAATAGAAGTAGCCTACATGCTTAGTGTATCAATGTAGGTAAGTGAATGCTAGTCATATATGTATGCTGTTAGGTGAAAATATTCTCATTACAATAAGTTGTATTTTAAACTTAGTCTGATGATGTAGTATATTCTCTAACGTAGGTCAAATAGGAAAACTATCCACTTTAATTAAAGTACTTTCCTCTTTTGTCAGATTGCCACATATAAATTGATAAACTCACTTATAGAACAAAGAACCAGTTCAGGGCCTCAACCTCATGAAGGTCGAGCCCAAACCGAAGCAAACCAAGTAGGCCCGTATCGAACAAGCAGAGGCCCAGGTCTGGCCTATCACGCATGGGCTGGATTTGGGCCCATGATTATTTGTTCGGCTGGCTGTATGTGCAGCCTCATTTCTGATTTTTTTTTGCTTTTCTGAATGTCATTACAAACAACTTGCAAGCACCTAATTAATTAGGACTATCTACTATTTTTAATTGATAAAGACAAACACGACAAGAAACGTAGTTGTTATAGGATATCCTTTTAAAAATAAGAACGAGATGAGCCTCGATGAAAATAAACAAAACGCGCAGATGCGGGGCCCTTGTTTAAATGTATATTATCGAAGCATTTAGGTTCCAGGACGGGTTGTTTAGCAAATCTCACAACCCTCCTAAAATAATAATACGTTAGATTCTTTAGGACGCGCCTTAATAAATCTTACCTTCCTAAACTCGGGTGCGCATTTATGCGACCCAAATCCAATTCTCAACGGAGTCGAAAGGTGTTTCTAATCACGGGTACATTGATTGTGACGTGGTTCGAGATGCATGTACATGACGTTGCAAATTCATTAAAAAATAAGAACGAGACGAGCCTCGCCAAATAAAAATACAAACTGCGGGGCCCTCAGCAAATATTTGCTTTAAAAAATTATTTGGACCTCAGGATGGACCGTTTAGTAAAATTCCACGGTCTTACCCAAAATAAATACGCTAGTTGCTTTAGGCGCGTCTTAAATAATTTATTTTTCATAAATGCGGGTGCACATTTATGTGACCCAAATCCAAATCTCAACCAAGTCGAAATATATCAATAACCACGGGTGCATTGATGTAACGTGGTTCGAGATATGTTTTCATGACGTTGCAAGTCCTATAAAAATAACAGTGAATGATAAAAGCGGTTAAAAGACAAAATCGGCACGTAAGTTCATACTTGTATAAAAATCAGATAATCAAGCCGAATATAACAATTGAGCGACCGTGCTAGAACCACGGAACTCGGGAATGCCTAACACCTTCTCCCGGGTTAACAGAATTCCTTATCCGGATTTCTGGTGCGCAGACTGTAATATGGAGTCATTCTTTTCCTCGATTCGGGATTAAAATTGGTGACTTGGGACACCCTAAATCTCCCAAGTGGCGACTCTGAAATTAATAAACCAATCCCATTTCGATTGTCCTTTAATTGGAAATACTCCCTTGCACCCTCTCTGGTGCGGAAAAAGGAGGTGTGACAGTGTCATAAAATAATCCTCTCCAGCCTCAAAATTTGGAAGGGGCCACGTTTGCAAAAATAACCGTTCGGTTGCATTTGTCAAACGGAGAAAGGAAGCTGGCCGTTTGTTTTTGGATTTTGTAAATCTTTTGATTAAAATATGTGGGTTGTTTGATTTTCGAGTTTGTAGGTCATCTTCAAACCATTGAAACCCAGTTTGTTTTAATATGAAAATTGATAAAAAATGTTTATTGTTTATCTTTTATTGGTCCGAACTACGCAAGGTCTGATTCATGCGGGGTCATGATACGTAGGCAATCTCCATAAGATTCGACCACGACAAAAAAAAGCAAAATGAAAAAAGCAAAAAAAAAAAAGAGAATGAAAAAAGAGAATGAAAAATGAAAAAAGAGAAAAAAAATGAAAAGAAAAAAAAAATGGAAAAAAGAAAAAAAAGAAAAACAACGAAAAAAAAAGAAAAAGAAAAAAAGATGTTGTTAATAATGAGGACCGACTGAGTCCATTCTAACCTGTTTGTTTCGCAAATAAAGTTAAGGTGGTTGGTTTGTGGTAAGCCGGACAATGACACCCAGAATCCTTTACTTGCACCTCATGATACACACTCTGCGGGGATCAGGCCTGATAACAGAAGTACTCGAATCCTATTGGGAACTTGTTGACGGAGGTTGATGATGTTGAAGCTGGTAATGGTCATGGCAGTATTGACGCAAAGCTCAGTGGCTAAGATGTCAATTCTGATAAAGTGGGAGGACGCTCCGTTCCTTGGTTAGCAAGAAAGGAGCTTGTGGTGGCTTATTTTGTTGTCATTTCTGTTGTCCGGATTATTCTTAGGGTTGTAATCCGAATATTGTCTTGTGTCAAACCTTCCTATCTTTCCATTTTGTCATATCAGTTTGTTTAAGTTTGTCGAGGCTGTGTTAGGATTTTATTCTGGTTGTTTTGTTTGTTTTATTATTCAAACCATTTCGCCGGTAGTCTAATACAAAAGCCGGTCTTTTATTATTTCCAGTCATCTTTCTGTTTAGTCCTTTTATCATTTTGATTCAATATTGATTCTAGTGATATGACATGCGCACACAGTTTGGGCCTAGTCATTAAAGTTAATCATAAAACCCTGGAGAGGTTATCAGAACATTTAAAGAAAATAAGGACGATTTGAACTGGGGCAAATAAAGCACAAAAAAACCGTTTTAAAGCAAGATTCGCCAAATTGGCATGAGGGTCGTTCATGATAATAAGAGTGAGAGTGTCGCCCAATGGTGCTTTAAAAATGACAAATGAAAAGCAAATGTTGAATATAATTGTCAAGTCCAGCACCATCAGAAGAGACTATAAATTTATGTTCAATTATGTTGTTTGCACTTGGCATGTTTTGAAGACTGGAATAACGAAGGCATTTTGTTCTACTACCTAAAAACTTTATCCTTTGTTACACCTTTTGAGCCTTATTTTATTTTCTTTCATACCCCTCGTTCGGAATCAATAGCAACGACTAGGAAATACGAGCCTGGAAGATAAAGAAAAAATCAACAAAAAAAACGAAAACAAAAAGAAAGAAAAATGATAACAAAAAAACAAAAGAAAGTCAAATGAAAAAAGAGGAATTGGGAACTACGTTTGACCTGATTCCTCAAAGAGGATACGTAGGCGCTTCATGGCTCGGTCATAGGGTGCATAGTATGCATAGTGTGCATGGTGTGCATGGTGTAATAAAAAGTAAAAAATAATAATAATAAATAAATAATCCCCAAGCAAGAAACTGGGGCAAGGGTTGCGCTTGTGGTAAGCAAAATTGGTTCGAAAGGTTGTAATTTTAAACCCCAAATTTATTTTGTTTTTGAGCCTTTAATACCCTTTCTTTCTAGCCTGTCCAAAAACCCACATTACGGTCCAAAGAAAGACCTTCTGACCAGTCTGCAAAAGATGCCAAGTCAGACAAATGAGAGTCTTACCGGCGAACATAACATTCTGTTCCACAGCAGAAAGGACTCTAATCTCCAGCAGAGAGAGTCATACCGGCAACACTCCAAATCCCCAGCTGGAAAGTGATACAAATGAGAGAGTCTTATCGGTGAAAATCTTTACGGACACCATAAGGCGATGCAAGCTGAGAAAAAAAAAATCAAAATGAGAGAGGCTTGATAGTGAAAACCCTTCGGGCACTACAAGTCGAATAAGATTGGGAATCATATGGGGGATAGGCAAGGGAAGATCTTGAAAGACGATTGACGATGGAGGATAAGCCACATATGCATGTCATGACCATTAGAGTCGGTGTCTGCGTTTGATAGGTTTTTATTTATAGTTTCTTTTGTTAAAGAGTCATCTTTTTCCTTTGTCTTTTATTCTGTTCCTTTTTATCTTTCTCCTTTCATAGAAAATTCCCCAGTAGAGTCTGTTTGGTCAGAACCAGTGGGAAATGACTTCAAAATAGGCCATCAGCTTTCCAATTATGCAGGATGAGATCTGACTAGTACATCCAAGTGGTATAGTCAGGAAGGAACAAGCGCGAGGCCAGTGTCAAGAAAGATATCCCCAACAAAAGGATTGACGAGTGTCAAGAGGGATATCCTTGCCGAAATCAAAGGTTATTAAACCTCAAGACCAGAGCCCATGGACAAAACAAGGAGAGCAATAAGCATGATTTGGGAAATTCATGCGAGACTAAAAGGTCGGGAAAATGCACGTTTCCGAGCCATGCCACAAAAGAAGAGGGATATCCCCAGTAGAAAAGGATTATCCCCAGCAAATAATATCATCCCCAACAAGTTTTGGAACGCAGAGCAGGGAAGGAGAAAGGGAAAAGCCATCCCAGTAGGCGTATCACAACCAACCACCGCGTTTTAAACTAACAAATTTTGTTTAATTTGAAACAGGTAAAGGAAATGGTATTGATGACAGAAATGCATGCCATAAGGGAGACTGTCAAACTGGGGCAGAAAATTTTCCTTTCATTTGGAAAATTTTCTGGAAGTCTGGTACCCATTCGAGAAAGAATAAAGATAACACCAGTCTCAAGGGAAGTGGTGTTTGAACCAGTATTGCCCCAACATAATAAGTTTCAATGGAGGAAGTTATTCCCCAGCAGACAGAACAAAGGGATGACACTTGTGCTCAGAAAAGCAAAAAGTCATTATCATCCCCAACAGCTTCCAGAAGAATGAAGCATCGATTTGTAGGGATAAAATTCCCCAGCAGAGTTATCTTCAACAATGTTATCCCAAGAAGATAACACTCTTATCCCCAACAGTGTTGAAAAAAAAAGAAAAAAAAGAAAAAAAAATTGAATTTGAAGGAGGGGAAGAAAGGAGACTTCCTCAGTGGTATTATCCTCAGCAATCAGGCGTCCACCTGGAGAACAAGGAAGAACAGTTGAAATAGCAATCAGGCGTCCACCTGGAGAACAAGGAAGAGCAATGGAAGTATTAGCAGTCAGGCGTCCACCTGGAGAACAAGGAAGAGCAATGGAAGTATTAGCAATCAGGCGTCCACCTGGAGAACAAGGAAGAACAGTTGAAATAGCAATCAGGCGTCCACCTGGAGAACAAGGAAGAACAGTTGAAATAGCAATCAGGCGTCCACTTGGAGAATAAGGAAGAACAGTCGAAGTATCAGCAATCAGGCGTCCACCTGGAGAATAAGGGAATACAATTGAAGTATCAGCAATCAGGATCCCACCTGGAGAATAAGGGAATACAATTGAAGTATCAGCAATCAGGCGCCCACCTGGAGAATAAGGGAATACAGTTGAAGTATCAGCAATCAGGCGCCCACCTGGAGAATAAGGGAATACAATTGAAGTATCAGCAATCAGGAGCCCACCTGGAGAATAAGGGAATACAATTCAAATTTCAAAGTCAGGAGCCCCCCTGAAGAACAGAATGGCGATTTATTGGTTGAAGTCAGGAGCCCCCCTGAAGAACAGAATGGCGATTTATTGGTTGAAGTCAGGAGCCCGCCTGAAGAGAGGAAAGGCGTTTTATTTTTAAAAGTTGTTGAAATATCGCCAACCTAAAGAAAGGAATGACATTGTTTTTAAAAGTTGTTGAAATCTGGAGCCCCCCTGAAGAACGGAATGACGATTTATTGGTTGAAGTCAGGAGCTCCCCTAAAGAACAGAATGGCGATTTATTGGTTGAAGTCA
This sequence comes from Nicotiana tabacum, assembly GCF_000715075.1. Classification (NCBI taxonomy): domain Eukaryota; kingdom Viridiplantae; phylum Streptophyta; class Magnoliopsida; order Solanales; family Solanaceae; genus Nicotiana; species Nicotiana tabacum. The sequence continues at coordinate 88,440,017 of NC_134084.1, forward strand.
GGAGCCCCCCTGAAGAACAGAATGGTGATTTATTGGTTGAAGTCAGGAGCCCCCCTGAAGAAAGGAAAGGCGTTTTAAAAGTTGTTGAAATCTTGCCAACCTAAAGAAAGGAATGACATTTTTAAAGTTATTGTTGAAGTCATGAGCCCCCTGAAGAACAGAATGACGATTTATTGGTTGAAGTCAGGAGCCCCCTGAAGAACAGAATGGCGATTTATTGTTTGAAGTCAGGAGCCCCCCTGAAGAACAGAATGGCGATTTATTGGTTGAAGTCAGGAGCCCCCCTGAAGAACAGAATGGTGATTTATTGGTTGAAGTCAGGAGCCCGCCTGAAGAGAGGAAAAGCGTTTTAAAAGTTGTTGAAATCTCGCCAACCTAAAGAAAGGAATGGCATTTTAAAGTTGTTGTTGAAGTCAGGAGCCCCCCTGAAGAACAGAATGGCGATTTATTGGTTGAAGTCAGGAGCCCCCCTGAAGAACAGAATGGCGATGTAGTGGTTGAAGTCAGGAGCCCTCCTGAAGAGAGGAATGGCGTTTATTTTTAAAGTTGTTGTTGAAGTCAGGAGCCCACCTGAAGAGAGGAAAGGCATTTTATTTTAGAAGTTGGTGTTGAAGTCAGGAGCCCGCCTGAAGAGAGGAATGGAGTTTATTTTTAAAGTTGTTGATTGAAGTTGGGAGCCCGCCCATAGAACAGAGGCATACATTTCAGTCTTTACATTTCAGTTGTTGAAGTTGGGAGCCCGCCCATAGAACAGAGGCATACATTTCAATCTTTACATTTCAGTTGTTGAAGTTGGGAGCCCGCCCATAGAACAGAGGAATACATTCAGTCTTTTCATTTCAAGCGTTGAAGTTGGGAGCCCGCCCATAGAACAGAGGCATACATTCAGTCTTTTCATTTCAAGGGTTGAAGTTGGGAGCGCGCCCATAGAACAGAGGCATACATTCAGTCTTTAATTTCAAGTGTTGAAGTTGGGAGCCCGCCCATAAAACAGAGGAATACATTCAGCATTAATTTTCAAGTATTGAAGTTGGGAGCCCGCCCAGAGAACAGAGGCATACATTTCAAGATCAAGTCAGAGGACAATAAAACAGAGGGTTACAATAGGAATCCCCAGCAGGAAACAATAAAAATCCCCAGCACCGGGAAGCAGAAGGTTGCAACAAGAGGTCTCAGTACAAACTCAAGTGCATGTGTCAAAAAAGAAGAAAAGCACCGGAAAAAATGCAAGCAGACAAGAAAGCAAGGCAACAAGAAAAATTGCAGTCTAGCCTAGCTTCTTGTTTTCTTTTAAGCACGGTGTAACAAGGAGATCGGTAAGCAGTAGTAATAGCATGCAACAACAGTAACATTGCAGTCCCACGGTAGTCCCAGCTACCAAAACTTCCCGAACTACATTGACCTGATTCCTGTTTAGCCCAGGATATGTAGGAAACCTTTGAAGCAAAGGTTCAGTCAAATCTTTTTCAAAAATGCTTCACACGGAGTACTCGGATGGGCAAAAATCGCTCGCTTTATCTTTGCACGAAAACCCTACGTGTCTTCGGGCAAAGAGGAGCAGCTGTAAGCACGTGATTTTTGCCCTATATGAGAATTACTCCCAAAAAATTCAAAAATAAAATGATTTTCCTTGGTGTGCAATTTTGTGATATTTTGTGATATTTTTGAATAATTATTTGTATTTGTCTGTGCATGTTTATTTGTTAAATTAATAAAAATACAAAAATATGTCGCATTTTGCATGTAGGATTTAATTCTACAATTGTTAGTAATTAAGTTTGTTTTACAAAAAATAAAAATTACAAAAATAGGCATCGTTTGCATTTTTAGCATTTAATGTCCAAATATACAATTTTATGCTTAATTATTACTTAATTGTGCGTTAATTGTTATTGGAAGTTAATTTGCGCTTTTATAACTTAATTTATTTTTAGAAAAATAAAAGAAGAAAATAGAGCAAAAAATAAAGAAAGTCGGAATTGGGCCTCTTCTTCGATTTCAAGCCACAGGCCCAAAAAATACCCAATCTTCCAAAACGACCCAGTCAATTTTGAACTGGGTCAACCCAGTCCAGTACCAACAACCCAACTCCCCCTCTTCATTTTCATTTTTTCATTTTTACAAAAACAAACAAAAAAAACAAAACAAAAAAAAAGAAGAAAACCCTACACTACCCATCCGCCCCCTCCTCTCTTATCTTCATCTTCTCCAACCTCCAAGCCCCACCTCCCATGGCTGCCCCGCCTCTTCCCCTCACGCCACACACACACACTCACGTCATACTCACACACACACGCACCAACAACTTCATAGCTGCCCTCCTCCATCGAGCTTCGTCATCGTCGAGTTTGAGCTCATCCATGGCTTCCCCTACTGCATCGTCTGCTCCTTCTTGCTGCGTTCAGCTGCTTCTCACTGCTGCTGCGTTCCAGCTGCTTCTCCTTCTCGCTGCTGCCTGCTTCTGCTTCTGCTCTTTCTGCTACGTCCGGCCATGGACGAGCTTCATCGAGCTCAAACTCGAGCTCCCATGGCTGCCCGCGTCGCCACTGCTGCTGCGTTTTTCTTCCAGCTGTCTGCTGCTTCACTTCATCGTCCTCGTTGCTGTGTTTGCTGCTGCATTACAGCATTTCCGAGCAGCTGTTGCTGCTTTCTTCTCCAGCTGTTGCGGCTTCGTTTCTGCTTCTGATGGTGCGTCATCTTCTTCGTTTTCGTCAAGGATTCGTTTGGTTTTCGTTTGAGTCTGTTGTGTGTTGTTTTGAGTTCAAGAGGAAGGGGAGTTTATAGTTGAAGGCAAGATCCGTTAGGGCGTTAGTAGTCTTGGTACGATAATCATTTTTCGGACAGATTTGTTTCATTCAAGATCTTCGTCGTTGGTCATTTACGGTTAGTTGGTTTAAGTTTTATTTCGTCCGTAATTTGTTTGATATTTTCAGATTTGGAATTAGCATAAGTTTGCTTTATTTTCTTATTTATATTTAGATAAAAAATTGTTAGTTTAATTATATTGTTGTTAGATTTAAGTTGAAGATTCAATTTAATTATTTTCAGTTTGTTTTATTAATTTTAAGAGGATTTAGTTTTAATATAGAAAGGTATTAGTTTAAATCGTTCAAATCCGTTGTTTGTTGTTAATATAGATTTAGTTCGTGTTCACCTTGTTTGAAGTTCGTTTTTAATTTAGTAATTTAATGCGAAGTTATGTTTTTAATTTTTGGATCATGCATCTTTGTTATAAGTTTTGTTGGATTAGTTGATTATTTGAAGATTAGTGATTTGAATATGTTTATTTGTTTTGTTTAAGTTTAATTCGAAGTTTGAACAAAGTTTGTTTGTTATTGTCATTGAATATTTTCATTCATGTTCATACTTTGTTTGGTTGATCTTGAATCCGAAATTTGTATAGTTTGATTTCTTGTTTATCATTTAAGATTATTTCTTGAATTTGTCTCATAATCTTGTTTCAGTTTAATATAGGAATTGTTGGTTGTAATGTTGTTAGAATTGATTTTAAGTTCAATATTATTGAATTTAGAAATCTGAATATACTTGTTTGTTGTTGTTGTTGTTGAATCTGAAAATAGGTTTGTTTTTGCTAAAAATATTGTTCAATCAAATTTTAGTTGTTCTTTGTTGTTCAAATTGTGTTCATATGATTTGTTGTTAAAATGTTGAAGAAATCATGTTCATGTGATTTGTTATTTGAATTTGTGTAGCAATTGGTCATATTGGCTATATTTTGGTTGAGTGTAATTAATTGATTTGTTATAGCTGATGTGGGTAAAATGGTAATTTATAGTACGTTCAGGGGTAGTTTGGTAATTTCAGTAAGGGCAGTGGGGCATTTTTGGAATTTAATTTCGGAATAATTATTTATTTTGAATGTTGTTTCCATTAAAATTAAGATAATATTAAAGTAATTAAGTATGGGGAACAAAATGTAATGGGGTGAGTTTTTGATATGATTGTTTAATTTAATGGGGGACAAGACAAAATTTAGTGGAGGGAATATGGTAATTATTTATGTTAGGCATGAGGGAGAAAATATAATGGGGTGGGGTTGATATACTTATTTAATGTAATGGGGATGAGTGGGAAGATAATGGGTTTGGTAGGAGAAAGTGATTGATTTTAATTGATTAAAGGGTTGGGGATATAAGATAGAAGTCTTGAATCAGATTTGGGGAATACACAGAGAAGAATAAGAAAGGGAGAGAGAACGAGAAAAAGAACACAAAAGATAGAGAGGATAAGAAAAAAAAACGGACAGAGAAAAAGGGCTGAATATTTAAGAGAGAAAGAAAAATTCCGAAAAATATTTAAGCTTTCAAATAAAAAAAAACTAAAAAAAAAATCTTCTGCTTTCTTTCTTTGTTTGAAATCAGTATTAATTGTTGTTGTTTCATTCAAAGCTGGAAGCTTTTGTTTTTGGGATTACTGCTCTACTGATTTGCAAACTCTTTTCCTGGGTTGTTACTGTTGCTGGGCTGTTGTTGCTGTGTTGTACTGTTATTACTGCTGCTGATTCTCATCTTCATTTTCTTTTGCTTCCAATATCAGGTACACAACTGACACGCTGGTTATTGTAATCCGAATATGAAGCATGAATACGAAAAATGAAGAGTTGAAATTCTAAATTTATTTTAATTATATTTTGAATTTTATTTGTATGTATAATTTATTTAGTTTGCAAAAAATCAGAATCGTGTAGCTATTTAATACATATAGGGGAACATCCCACGATAGCTTAACGATTGAACTATCTATATATTGCCTAAAAATAAATAAATGGTGTAGTAACTCCGTCAAGTAAAACGAATAGGCCATCTAGTAGGAACTTGGTAAAAATATTGTTTAGTTAAATAATATTGGTTAATTTCAGCATGTAAATGGTCTAGGATTAAAATTAGATTGCTAAGTTTTTTTTAATTTGACAAACTGAGAGCATGCCTAGTATAATGTAACTAGGTAATAACATGTGAATAAGACGGCCCAGGTCTAGTTTTATGTCATACACGTTGGGCCTGGGCCTGCAGTGGCAACAGACTATTCTGTTTGCATCATTTTCAGATTTTATGAATCATATTTAAAATTCATCTATAACAACTCAAGCATGTAAATAAATTAAGATATTTTCTCTTTTATTTTGTAGAGACAAATTTCAATAGAAAAATGTAGGCATTTTAGGACTGTCCTTTTAAAAATAAAAATGAGACGAGCCTCGCTTAATAAAATGTATAGATTGCGGGACCCTCATAAAATGTTTAATTAAAATTAATTAGATTTTGGGATGAGCCGTTTAGCAAAATTTCACGGCCTTACCCAGAAATAATAATACGCTAATTGCTTTAGACGCGCATTTTAATAAGCTTACATTCTTAAACACGGGTGCGCATTTATGCGACCCAAATCCAAATCCCAAAACATTGAATAAAAATACGTTCCGGATCGCGGGTGCATTTTATGTGACGCAATCCATAGACATGTTTTTAAACGATGTTCATATTTTTTTTAAAAAAAATATATATAATGATAAAAGCGGTAAAAAGATAAAATTTGCACATAAGTTCATATTTGTATAAAATCAGATAATCAAGCCGAATATAACAGTTGAGCGACCGTGCTAGAACCACGGAACTCGGGAATGCCTAACACCTTCTCCCGGGTTAACAGAATTCCTTATCCGGATTTCTGGTTCGCAGACTGTAATACAGAGTCATTCTTTTCCTCGATTCGGGATTAAAATTGGTGACTTGGGACACCCTAAATCTCCCAAGTGGTGACTCTGAAATAAATAAATAAATCCCGTTTCGATTGTCCTTTAATTGGAAAAACTCCCTGTACCCCCCGCGGGGGCGGAAAAAGGAGGTGTGACAACTATAATGAAGTAGTTCTTATCCAATTTAACCCCCTGATAATTGAAGTTCTTGAAAACTCTATTAATGGTAATTCAAGTAAGGTGGTCGATTTATTTGATCAACTAATGTAGAGACATATTTTAACTCCTTATGGATTAGCGGAGTATTTTTTTAGGTCTCTCTTTAATTTTCTTTTTGTTGTCAGGTAACCTATTAAAAGTTAGTGGCAAGCCGCTGGATAAATTAGCAGAGTTAAATGAGTTAGTTGATTTTACGCCTTACGAAAAAATTAAACTTTTTGATATTATTATTATTACTCATAATGAGGAATAAATCTTTTACCGATCAAAAAGAAGACCAAATATTTCATGCTCAGGCCCTTTTTTAACGAGCCACTTGGGATCGGTGGCCCTTGGCTATAATAATATAGAGACAACCCAATGAAATTCATCTATTTATTTTTTGTTTTAATTGTATTGATCGTGATCGCTAAAATTAATCTGCAATATACATATGTTTTTATTATCTCTCTCCACTCTTTTTTTCTTTGAATCGATTCGCGCATCACGCGAGTACGTATACTAGTAAGTATTTAAAAGCAATAATATTAGTATGAACATATGTGCTTACAAGTTATATGTATGAAAAATGCTATCAATTCTTGAGAAAGCAAAAAACTAGGTAGCATTGCATTATGTCAACTATATTATATGCATGCATGTCAAAAAATATAAATAAAATTACAAACTAGAGATTATATAATATTTGTATGCTACAAAAAAATTATCTTATGAAGAAAATGCTTGAATCTGGTGATTAACCTTGTTACTCAAAGTGTAATAGGAGACGAAGAAAAAAAGATACGGCAGAAGAGAAAAGAAGAGATCTATTTATAGTAGACAGATTATTTCAAATAGGAAGAAGAGAAAGAGAAATGAAAAAAAAGAAGGTAAAAATAAAAGGAGAAAAAAGAGAGGGAAGAGATTTAAAAAAAAGGTAACTATAAGCATTTAAATTTTATTGAATTTAAATTCATTAAAATAATTTGGGCTATATTTTGAGTTCAAAATATTTTAGTCCAAATAAATATTATGGGCTAATATAATTGAATTAATTATTTAAGTCCAACAAATATTAACTGAGCTAGCCCATTTAATTAGGCCACAAATGATAATCCCATATTATTAGGCCCAATATATCATCTTCCTAGAGGCCCAGTTTGGTGCCACGTGTCAAATGACGTGGCACGCCACGTCAAATGGAAGAGCCACTATGACCATGTCAAAATGACAAGGCATGCCAAGTCACATTAAAAGGCTAATGAAATCGCGCCACGTGTGCAAGTGACATATTCTGGCCAATCAAATGCGGCCATGTCACACTTTAATTTGATTGGTCGAAAAGAGTTTGTTCTTATCACAACTCCTTCCTTCCACAACTATAAATAGGGGCCTTCATAACTCAGAAAAGACACCGGAAGTTATAACAAGAAGCAAGAGAGGGCTTGTGGATCAAACACTGTAAATTCCTCCACAAGTTTCAAACTTCAAGCAATCAAGTTCAAGTTCAAGAACAAATCAAGTTCAAGCTCAAGAATGAAGAACAAATTAAGGTCAAGTTCAAGCAATCAAGCTAAAGCTCAAGAACACGATCATCGTTTGTGGCGACAACTACATATTCAAGATCAAGCTCAAAGGCCCTTGAATTTATTTACCATTGGAAAGAAGAATCAGAGGATCCATAGAGATTGTAACACTCAAATATTTTAAATAAAATACTACGATTGTTGCATATTTTCGGTCTTGATTTTATTTTCTTGACGCAAATTTATTGTCTACAAATTCTGGCACGCCCAGTGGGACAATCTCTACCTCTCATCTCAAATTTTCAGTCACCAAAGTTCAAGAATATTGAATGGCTTCAAAGAAAATCAACTCCAGTTCAACTTCCACCAAGGCTGCTAATTCCAGGTTCTATGCTGACGTGGAAAGCATCCTCGATGTAACCTTTGGAAGCTTTGGACCATTTATGAGGATAAAAGTAAGCTCGTTAGGACAACAAGCACCCCAAGTGTCGTCCGCATCAACCCCTGTTTTCGGATCTTCATCCTCAAAAGGAGAAAGATCTTCCACAAACGCACCTGAATGAGGAAACGATGTTGCTGAAAATATCAAGAAAATTCTTGCTCTGTTTGACTTCTCCGGATCCAAGCACTCTGTTGTGAAGGAAGATGATGATGCTTCAAGTGATGGATCCTCCCCACTTACACCATATAGCGTGAGCCAATCAAGGATCAATCTGTGTGAAAATCAATGCTACTCTCCATCGTCCACGACAATCATGCAAGACATGGTGACAAACACTTCATCTGTGGAGGAGCAGTTGACAAACTTGATGGAAGCGATCGCTGGCTTGACCAAGTGCATGCAAAATCAAGATGCTAGAATAGACAAGCTAACATATAGGGTGGGAATCTTGATGGAAAAAGAATCTACCCACGCACCTGGCAAGCTCTTAGAAGTTGGGAGTGATTCTCCCCCAAGAAAAGTAGCATCCGCTAAGGCTATCCCTGTCTGATGATTCAAATCGATCAACTGAAGGAGTTCATTGAAGGAATAATTAAGAACAAGTATGAAGTTGCTACCATGTCCTCCCCTACATATGCAAGCCATACACTGCAAGGGTCGATATGTTGAAGATGTCTGCTGGCTATCAACCTCCAAAGTTTGAACAGTTTGATGGTAAAGGTAACCCAAAGCAACATGTGGCGCACTTCGTTGAGACGTGCAACAATGCTGGGACTTATGGAGATTATCTCGTCAAGTAGTTTGTCCGCTCACTAAAAGGAGATGCTATTAACTGGTACACAGACCTCGAGACTGGATCTATTAATAGCTGGGATCAACTAGAGCAAGAGTTCCCCAATCGCTTTTATAGCACGAGATGTACTGTGAGTATGATAGAACTTACAAAATATTAATTTTCTACTTCTGCTTCTGCTTTTTGGAAGAAGTTAGAATTTTTAGTTTCTTTCCAAAAGAAGAAAAACTATTGTTGCTCAAAAGCAGTTCTCTATTTTGGCCAAACAACTTATATATTCAAATAAGTACTTTTTTTTTATTGCAAAAATACTTTTGACCCCCTAGTAGCTTAGCTAAACAGGCTCTTATTTTATTGTGTTTTGGGGCGACTGGTGAGGAAATTTTCTTTTCTTGAGGTGCATTTTATTAGGCTGGGAATGAGGTAAAGTAAAATTCTTCTACAATTCAATATTCGCAATTTTTAATTAAGAAAAAAAGAACTTCTTGTACATAAAAAAAAAAAGTTAGGTGTAAAAACTACTCCTTAAAATGTAAATTTCCATTTTTTCCTTTTAGTTGGTTCGATTATATGCATTTACTAGCAGAATACTAATTCAGAGTAAGGCATAAGAAAATATTAGGGGTGAAAATGAAAAGAAATAGGACTTACCGGGTTAATGTTTTTAAGATCATGTAATTATATGTTAAAGCAAAACATTACACGTTCATGAATCCTCAATATTGTATGCCACCTTTCTTTTGATCAATTTTTATATTTTATTATGATTCCAATATCACAAGAGATGTGTACTTTAGGAAAAGGATAATATCTTTTGTGTTTCATAATATAATTAACCGTTTTCTTTCTTGTTTTTCTTAAATAAGGCTATTATTGGTTATAATTCCTCTGTCTCTTTTTGGTTGTTGGATCAAATTAAAAGTCAAAGCCTAGTAACATTGCAGGAACTCTAGGCGAGAATTTTCATTAATGCAAACAATGTATACAACGTGTTTGACAAAAATAATATGTACGCCGTGCAAAACATGGCCAAAATGTACTTGGATCTAATACCCAAAAAATGAACTTGAAAAGATGAGATAGTATATCTTATGCAGGTATGCTACAGGGTAGGTTTAGCGATAGTCAATTATATGGGACCTACAACAAAGGGTGCTATAAGTACGTTTAGTAGAATAACTATTTATCCACATTGAGCTAGCGAATACCTTGCAACCAAAAAGAATATAACATGTAATTAAGGTTAAGAGTTTAATTTTGCAATGAAAAAGTAAATAATATTTACTCAATTAGAATGTGAAAAAATAATTGTGGGAAAAAACAACAATGCTCTTACACGAAGAATATACTCACATTCAATGTTTGCACCAAATCATATTAATTTATTAGAATTAAATAAAAAATAAAAATAACTCAATACACAATTTGACTAGCGTGCGGTCGTGCCATCAGAATCAAGTTCTCATGCCCTGGCAACTATTTCTTAGTTTGGAAAGTACACTAAATATGAGTTGGTAATTAAAATTTACTTCTTGATAAGAGTCAACATTGGACTTTGTCTCACTCAGTGTACTTTCATCTTAACTTCATAACCGTTAATTCAATCAAGATGAATGCCTCTCCCAAACAATCTTTATCTCTCATAACTCATATGGTAAGAAAATTTGGTTTAAGCCTAATTCAACTCAAAAATTAACTTGAAGATGGTTCAATCAATTAGTATATGATAATTTATTATTCCTTCCCTCTTTATCACGGACATCTGAAGTATGAACAACATCACAGGGATCCAACACTGAAAAAAAGCGACAAATTAAATGAGTTTAACTTTTGATATTACTTTAAAAAATGAACCTTGAACATTATTTAAACCTAAAATCGAGTAATTATATTTGAGATGAAAATTGCTCGACAATAACTTCTTTTCTCGACCAATATCAACATGACACATTTTCAAGAATTTGGCATGTGATTGCTTGCAACTAGGGGTGACAAAATGGTTAAAAAAAACAGTTAACCACTCATATTATTCACTAAAAAATGGGTTGGATAATGAACCATTTAAAAACGGGTCAAATATAGATAAGAACCATATTATCCATTTAGAAAATGGATAACCAGTGGGTAAACAATGGATAACCAATGGGTCTAACTTTTACATTTGTAAAGCCTCAAATTGGGAATTCCTCAAGTTAGAATACTAAGAATCCTCCCAAAAGTGATCATATGCAAGAAGTCATGGATAATATGGTTACCTATATTATCCGCCGATTAACCCGTTTTTTATCCGTATTAAATATGGGTTGAGTCAGATAATTTATCCGTTTTTTCATTACCCGTTTTCGACCCGAATCATATCCGACCCGACCCGGACGTTTGCCGCCCCTACTTGCAACTAAGCAGCAGCGCGCTAGCACTGGTCGACAAAGAGTGAATGGTGGACTTGGTCTCTACATCTTCATCCTACCTTGATAGCCATCAATATAGGGCCTCATTGGTTTTTTTCTGAAATATTTTTCAATCCAGATAAACTGTCTACATTTATCATACACTTCCAAAAATTCGTCTATGTGATTGCTTGCAAGCAATAAGCAGAAGCCAGTGATGACAAATATCGTCACATGAATGCAACAAGACTCATTAGACCACTCTGTGGTCACACAATAAAAACCATATTGACATGGCCAAAACCAGAAAGGACAAAGAGGATAATAGAACAAATGGGTCGTGCATTGTCATTGTCTTTTTGCTAAATCTGTAACAAACTTTGGGAATTGCTGACTAAAATATTAATTTCAAGTTCCAATAGTAATGCCTATCCATACTTCCATAGCTGACACATATCGTTGTTATCTAACTCAAAGTTATGGACTTTTCTTACTACTATTCTCGAATCCCAATTATTTATTAAACCATACAACATGCCATTCATTTATTGTTTTCACCTTCTGGATTCTTAGAATTTAGTCGGTACTTGCTTTCTTTTTTACTCTTTCTTAGTGTTCTAGTTAAACTCTATACGAAAAGAGTCTGAAATGTTTGGTCAAGGGGTACTTTAATTTTATTTTTATTTTTTCATGTTGTTTCCTAGGAATTTTTGGACATTGATTTGGTTGGTATGATAAAAATTGAATCTTGAAGTGAATTTTTGTTATTTCTTTGACTTATATTAAGATATTCAGTTTGATTTAGTCACTATTTGAACTCTACTAGTACCTACTTTCTCTAGTTAATTCTTGATTCCATCTGACTTCCACTGAATCTTGTGAATAATTTTCTTCATCTTAGTTGTATTCAATTTGTGTATTGGTTCTTGATAATATTTCATAGAGCAAGCACCTAATTAGATTAGTTCCCATCTCATTCGAATATGGACATAAGTAACGAGGCTAGTGTTGGCTTCTATTCAATTGGACCTTCTTCAATTGTGGGTCGAACAATAGCCTTTAGAGTTCTATTCTGCAAATCAATCTCGCGGTCAAGGCATAAAATTTTTCATTTCTTGATACATTACTTGAACAAGATTAGAAACTGTTTTTCATACTACTTGACACCTTTGATCAAATGGTTGCACCCTCGTAACCCACAAGGAATATTGGCATTGGTAACACTTCTTGCCTTCTTGTTGAGGCGATATACGAATGTTAAAATCAGAGCTGATATGGCTTATAGGAGGAAATTTTGGAGGAATATGATGAGATCTGCCTTAACTTATGAGGAGTGGGCTCATGCTGCTAAAATGTTAGATAAAGAGGCACCTAAATTGAATGAGGCTGAATTTTATGATGAAGAACTAGTTATAAATAAACTCCAAGAACTTCAACATCGTCGTCAAGAAGGATCTTTAAGAGATATTATGTTCTTTATGAGAGCTGATCTTGTGAGAAATCTAGGTAATATGTGCAATCCAGAACTTCATAAGGGTAGACTTCATGTGCCTAAACTTATTAAAGAATATATAGATGAGGTTTCAACTCAGTTGAAAATGGTATGTGACTCTGATTCAGATGAGCTTCTATTGGAAGAGAAGCTTGCTTTTATGCATGAGACTAGGCATGCCTTTGGTAGGACAGCTTTACTTTTAAGTGGGGGTGCTTCTTTAGGAGCTTTTCATGTAGGTGTGGTGAAGACATTGGTAGAGCACAAGCTTATGCCTAGGATAATTGCTGGTTCAAGTGTTGGTTCAATTATGTGTTCTGTAGTTGCGACGCGGTCTTGGCCTGAGCTACAGAGTTTTTTTGAGGATTCATGGCACTCATTGCAACCATTTGAACAGATGGGTGGAATTTTTACAGTTTTCAGGAGGGTCATGAGACAAGGTGCTGTACATGAGATTAGGCAGTTGCAGGTGATGTTACGCCATCTCACGAATAATCTTACGTTCCAAGAAGCATACGACATGAGTGGTCGAGTTTTGGGGATTACAGTTTGCTCCCCTAGAAAACATGAGCCTCCTAGATGTTTGAACTACTTGACTTCGCCTCATGTTGTTATATGGAGTGCTGTGACTGCTTCTTGCGCGTTTCCCGGTCTCTTTGAAGCTCAAGAACTGATGGCAAAGGATAGAAGTGGAAATCTTGTTCCGTATCACCCGCCATATCATTTGGACCCTGATGAGGCTTCTGGTGCAGCTGCTCGTCGATGGAGGGATGGTAGCTTGGAGATTGATTTGCCTATGATGCAGCTAAAAGAGCTCTTCAATGTAAATCACTTCATTGTCAGTCAGGCGAATCCACATATCGCTCCCTTATTGAGGATCAAGGAGTTTGTAAGAGCTTATGGAGGCAACTTTGCTGCCAAGGTACAATTGTATTGTTTTGATGCTTCCTGTAATCCTGAAATTACAAAATTATGTTCAGCTATATCTCTTTGGCTAACTTATGCTGATACTTTCTTTCTGTCTCTTCCTTGATGGTTGTAGCTAAGAGTTTTTACTGGTTAAGTATCTTTGCGATGTCCCTAGTTATTTTTGCTAGCTGATGTGAGTTGTGTGATTTTTTCAAATTTAAGTGGACAAATGTAACGATAAATATTTGGCTATGCAGCTTGCTCATCTTACTGAGATGGAGGTGAAGCACAGATGTAATCAGGTATTGGAACTTGGTTTTCCCTTGGGGGGATTAGCCAAGCTATTTGCTCAAGATTGGGAGGGTCACGTCACCGTTGTAATGCCTGCCACTCTTGCTCAGGTATGTCCATGACTAGTGTTGATTCTTTTCCTAGTAAGAATTAATGGATGTTTTAAGGCTTAAAATGGAGCCTATTCTACTTACAGAAAGCTCAGCAGTTGGACCTGTATCTTTGAGAAATTTGTAATATTTTCCTGCTGTTTGACAAAATGGAAAGATCTCCCATAGTTGGTCCAGTCACAAGCATACGAACATGTTTCGAGTTAATAAGAATGTTTAGTTTGTTGGTTGAAGATTATTTTCATAACTAATCTTCCTCCAAATGTTGTGTATGATACAGTACTTGAAACTCATACAAAACCCCTCTACGTTGGAGGTTCAAAAAGCAGCAAACCAAGGGAGGAGGTGCACTTGGGAGAAACTATCCGCCATTAAGGCAAATTGTGGAATTGAGCTTGCTCTTGATGAGTGTGTTGCTATACTCAACCACATGCGCAGATTAAAAAGGAGTGCCGAGAGAGCAGCTGCTTCTTCACATGGCTTGTCAAGCAGTACTGTCAGGCTTAATGCTTCTCGACGAATTCCTTCTTGGAATTGCATCGCACGAGAGAATTCAACAGGCTCCCTCGAAGACTTTCATGCAGATGTTGCTTCCCCTCTTCATCAGGGAGGCAGCGGTTCTTTGGCGCATGGTGGACGAAATTGGCGTTCCTACCGGAATGCACATGATCATGGTAGTGACAGTGAGTCTGAAAGTACGGATCACACTTCTTGGACAAGATCCGGTGGTCCTTTGATGAGGACAACATCGGCTGATAAGTTTATCGACTATGTCCAGAACTTGGAAAGTGGTTCACGATCGACCAGAGGATTGAGTATTGACCTCAACAATGTTGTTCCTCATATGGGAGGGAGGGAGCCTCTATCCCCAAGTCCAAGGGTAACAACACCAGATAGAAGATCTGATACAGAATTTGATCAAAGAGACATCAGAATTATTGTAGCTGAAGGTGACCTGTTACAGACTGAGAGGACTAACAATGGGATTGTCTTCAATGTGGTAAGGAGAGGTGACTTGACACCATCAAACAGGAGTCTTGATTCAGAAAATAACAGTTCCAGTTTGCATGATTCAGTGGCTGAGTGCGTACAACTCGAAAGTCCAGAAAAGGATATGGATATAAGCTCAGTATCAGAAGATGGAGAAAATAATCAGAAAGATACTGTAGAGGAAGTAACAGATAATCAGATTACACAAGATAGGACGAACTGAAGGCTTACGAAGAGCGATGAAGCTGATGCAGAGAAGGGATCAAGGAGTGGGGATACTATGGAATAGTGATTAGCAATTTGTCTTTTGAACACTAAAAGAGTTGCAGAAGTAGAGCATGAAATCTTATGTTTTTGAATATCTGAAATTATGAACAACATATTAGTAAAACTACATCTTTTTTATTAAGTGGGATGCCTTAATTCAGCATTTTAAGTGGTTAGTTTATCTAGCTATTGCGAAAAATTTCAGCCTTATCAACTTGAACATGATGCTTCTAGCTAATGGATTCAGACCTTTTAAAATCAATGAAAAAAGGTATCACTATACCCACCACCCCACTATGACAATAGGTGCAGTTTTATCATAGACATATATTTTCAGAGGTTAAGGCATGTAGGTTGACCGAGTAAAAAATTTACATTACCGGTGCAATTTTAATTGATTATTGTAAGGAAAATGAGTAGATAATATTGACTAAGAACAAGAAAGAAAGAAGAACAACTTATCAAAAATACTGTGTCGTGGCAAGCCACTGCATTGAAAGCGATTTCGGCCCGACTGAGTGCAAATCGTTGAGACCGGTCGCTTCCCAAGGTTCCACAACACCTCCAAACACGTGCACTCGTGGCTGGAAGTTTAGAATTTGCACAAAACAGTTGCCCAGAAAGAAGATAAGATGAAGTATTTTTCTGTAGTTGTTATAGAAATTAAAATGTTGTAGGAAGAAAGTGATAATTAGCAAGATGAATTATTAGTTAAGAATTGAGTGAATATGATGGCTAATGATCATCTTATTTATAGGCAATTAGGGAAGTTGCATGTATAACAAGTGTGGAGAGTCTTATAACACTTGTCCAAATATATTAGTCCATTTGATAAGTGTACCTAGTCTTCCATGCATGAACACACATGGTAGGTTTGCATAGCCACTTGTCAAAGCCATTCAACACTTGGCTTTAAGGCTTCATGCAAGAAGCAACTTGGAAATAGATTGAAAAATAAAAAGACCCATGGCTATTGGTTGTAAAAGGATTTTCAACAAGAAATTTTTGACTTTGCATTACAAATAATACCAACAATCCCCCACTAATGCAAAGACAAGAATAGAACAATTCTGGGCAAAAGAAGGAACATGTACTTAAGTGTCAATATCTTTCGATTTGAATTGACACGTAGTGAAATGAGGCAACAACTAGCATCCACAAAGTGAAGTACTCTTGAACTGAATGGACATTAGTTGAGACCCCCACAACACATACTATATCCTTAATTTTATGCAAACTCCGCGATACTAACAAAGTGCTTTTATGGTCATGCACATACCTTGGGTCTCATGAGGGCTCTAGAAAGACATCCCAAGTCTTTCATAAAAGGCGACCGTACCTTTACACTCACATAGGCGATTCCATCAAGTCTATCTACACATAGACTACCTTAAGGCTATGGAATCATTAAGAGCAAAATAAGCTCAACCTTATAAAGCACTACCACCCCACCATAGGGTAGGAAATATAGTGCATATTGAGGTCTCATATTGCTTCGTTTGACCACAACCGGGTATCCACCATACTTCCTCAATCCATGGGCTTTAGCCCCATCCCCCTCGATGTTTCAAGGATAACTCTCCTTGCCAAACTCTTGGTTAAAAGATCCGCTAAATTTCTTTCGGATCTTACATATTCTAAGGAAATAACACTATGTTTCAACAACTGTTTTACCGCGCCATGCCTAATGCAGATATGTCTTTTTTTTCCATTGTACACACTATTTTTGGCAATTCCAATTGCCGCCTGTGAGTCACAATGTAGAGAAACTAGTGAAGCTTGTCTTCCCCATAAAGGCACGTGTGCCAATAAGTTTCTCAACCACTCGGCTTCTTGCCCTGCCAACTCAAGAGCAATGAATATAGACTCCATAGTAGATCGTGCAATACAAGTCTGTTTTGAAACTTCCATGAAATAGCACCTGCACCCAAAGTAAACACATAGCTGTAGACATGTAATTTTTGACCCTTCCCAAGATTTTACACATTTTTAGCTTAAATATTTAGTTTAGGCCTAATATCTCTATTTCAATTAGTTTTGACTCTTTTACTTTATTTTATCACAAAAATATTTTTCATTTTTAGTTGGTTTTAGTTTATATACCTTTCGTAAAACTAAGAAAAATATACAAAAATAGTACCTTATTTTTATTTTAATATGATATCTGAAAATATCAAAAATAATTTTTGTTTTAACGGTTAGTTTTATTTTAATAATTATTTTTACTTAAGTAGGGCTAATTAATATTTTTGGTAATATTTCTATCTTTGTTTTTTTAATAGGCAAGATTTGATGTTAGATGGATAAATTTTAGTAAATTGGGCTAATTTTAAGCAAATCTAGTCATAAAGTCCCCAAGTTTCTAGCCCATTCCCTAAACCCAATACCCTTAAACCCACATAATAACCTAGACCTAACCCATTAAAACCCTACACCTTCTTTTCTTGAATCAGCCGTTTCCCATCATAAAAGGACCCCCCTAGCCGTTGCTTCTTCTTCCTCCACACACCTTAAGCACAACAAACCTAAGGTCCCACTTCAGCCGTTACCCTTCATCTCTTCACCCCTAAAAAATCAGCCGAAAAATCCATCTCCTTTCACCCATCGCCACTCTTTCTTCTACACTTCAGCCATGTATACACAGATACACACATAGAGAAACCCCCCATTTTTGTTGGAAGCCAAGGGAAGCCACCTCACACGCTTCTTCCACCACCCCCATAAACGACCTCACTGCCTCACCGACGATTAGCCGGAAATTCGGCAACCACCAACAACCACGACACACACACGTACCAAAACCAAAAAACAGAAGCTTCGGACAGAAATTTTGGAGAGGAAAGACTAGAAAAAAAGCACGCAAAGATTTAGTTCATTTTTCTTCTCTGAATTCCGATTTTGATCTGAAACATGGAGTTCGATTGAGTTTCAGTGGTGTTCGGTTTCGAGGTTTTGATAGTTTTTCGTGAATCGAATTCGCGGTTCCAATTTCAATTGTTGTTGTCTCGTTTGTTCTCTATTGCACATTCAAATAGCTTCCGAACAAGGATTAAATAAAAGTTCAACTCAGGTAACCTCAGGAGTGAGCCATTCATTCAATTGATATGGATGTACTTTAATTGTTCTTGCTGAATGGGAACCAGAGTCTATGACAGTGAAAAGAGGCTCTTGTTTTATTTTGAAAAAAAATCATTTCCTTTATATCTATATTGCTAAATCAATTTCCATTTATCTAAAAAAAATTTATACAATTGACTAAAGCACTTTTGAGGCAAGTTGTGGTTTTGTTGATAACTACGTTTCTCCTTCCATGCTTAATTAGTTGGTTCTTAAGTAAAGTAGATGGTTCTTAAGTAATAAACAAAGCAGATTTCTACTTGGTAGCATCTTTAAGTGCGAATCAAGGCTCTATTTCCGTTGAGACAATTTTTTTGCCATCACTTGTTTATTTCCTTATAATTTAGAATAGCCTGTTTTTGGGCTTCCTGTTTTCTCTAATGGAGTTAGTAGATTATCCATTGATCAATCGTATATCTCGGTTTAATGGTACTTGATTTGTAAAAAATGATCATGTCTTAAAATTGTAAGTGACAGTGTGAGTTTTGCCTGCTACCATCGACATAACCATCATAAAGCATGATCATGTTAAGGAACCATTCTTTCAAAACCTGAGCCAATTTTTTAAAATCATATTGTATAAACTTTATCAATACCACGTTCTGTAGTACCTTCAGAACAAACTTGATACTGAGTCGAAGGATAAATTCCATAACTTTAGACCCGTCGAACATCGTAGAAATGCTTTTAGGCGCGCATTAATTAATTTATCGTGATTATGTACACGTTCGCATGACACGATTATGATTTCAGAAATTGAATATTTTAGAATACTTTAGGCGCATTTTATAATCTATTATCATGATTGTGCACACGTTCGCATGACATAATTTTTGATTTTTGAAATAAATTGAGGTATGCGTTCGCGCAACTTCGGCCAAAATTTCTTAAAAAAATAAGGTGTTATTAGTTATGTACACATACGTATGACATGATTCTTGATGCGCCTAACGAAATGAGTACACGTACGCATGACTCATTTCAGGTTAATTTCTTAATTAAAAGCGGTAAAATGAAAAGAGCACATAGGTTCAAAAACACATAATTAAAAAAATTGATTAAGCCAGGTATGATTAAAGCGACCGTGCTAAAATTACAGAACCCAAGAATGCCTAACACCTTCTCCCGGGTTAACAGAATTTCTTACCTGGATTTTTGTGTTCGCAGACTATAAATAAGAGTCAACTTCCTCGATTAGGGATTTTAAACCGGTGACTTGGGACAACATAAATTATTCCAAGTGGCCACTCTGAATTTGAATAAATAATTCCGTTTCGATTATTGTCATTTTAATTAGAAAAACTCCCTTATACCCTTTTTTCGAGTAGAAAAAGGAGGTGTGATAGCTATGGCAACTCTGCTGGGGACAAGAACCCAGAATCTCTAGTTCAGGGTTCAAGAATTCGAGCTTGTGTTGTGATTTTTACTTGGATTTATTTATTGTTCATATTACCATATTTGTGGACCTAATGTGCTAACTGCTACTTATTTACCGCTTTGATATTATTTGAATTGTATTAAACTGTCTTCTTACGCCTCCCATCTGAGTCTTCTAAAAAATGGTGCACACGTTCGTGTGACCCATTTTCTGTTAGATGTTATACCAAATAGAGCGAGGCTGGGCTAGCAACAAGGCCGGGTAGACTTTCGTGCTCTCGGTACGTTGCCCCCATCTCGGCTCGAGTTGTCCGCTTGGGTAAGGCAGGTCTAGAACACAACCCCAAGTTTAAACCTAGAATAACATAACCTCATGCCGAATCCCTAGTAGGAACATTTGTTTGCATCACGTGCATTTGACTGAGGGGACTCAACACAGGGATTGAGTCCGTCTCGGATAGGTGTACCCCAAAAATAAAAGACCATCCTGATGCATCCTATGTGCTACATGTTGTATTTCTTCAAGGGTAAAGGGGTCATTTGGTGGACCAATGATGGTTGAGGGTAAATGAGAAAGAAAAGAGGGTGAAGTGTGAAAATAAAGCAAGTAAGGCCCAGTTATGTTTTCTTTCACATTTTCTTTAAGAAAAAGACAAAAAAAATTGAAAAATCCAAATTTTTTTTGCACTTCCCCATTATTTTTCAAAAAAAAAAAAGATAAAAAATTTGTTTTCTTCAAATTAGTGTTTTTTTAATTCTCAACCGTATCCAATCTGCCCGAACTACGCATACCTGATTCTCGTCTTTCGGGGCGTGATACGTAGGCAGCCCACATAGGGTCCGGTCTTCCTAGTAAGTCTTAGGTTCTTGGCTTCGCGGAGTCTTAGCCAAATCTTGCATGTATAGCTACTTTTGGCCGTGTAGGAAGTTTTGCCAAAATAGCCTCAATCATGTCTTGCATGTGTCCAATAGGAAGTGTTATTGTCTCACATAGTGTTCTAGGTCTTTAGTTTTATTTGGTCTTAATTTTCTCATACAAATGTGGGTCTACTTACCGATGTTTGAGCATGAAAGACGCCCCAGGACCATCCAGTCAGGATCGCTCATTCAGAAGTTTGCTTAAAGAGATTTTTTTTATGTTATGTTTTGAGTCTGTTTTTTTTATGTCGTCTTTTACCTTCTAAGTTTTGTACAGTAATGCCGAATCTTTTAGGCGATGTTAGAGTCTGTCATAGCCTAGTTAAGTTTGTTGAATCTTTTGTTATTATACTTCCTATTTTGTATTTGAAAAAATGTGTTATAAATCAAAAATTCAAAAAAAAGAAGAAGAGATTTTGCGTTTTTATATTTCCGTTAGAAGTTTCCTTTAGAATACTAATTCTAGAAAATTAAAAAAATAATTCTTTGAGGTGGTTTTTTGTAACGATCCGACCGGTCGTTTTGAGCTTTTGCATTTTGCTCGCTAGTTCTCGGGCATGACTAGCCTCGTGTGATGTATTATGACTTATGTAAATTATCAATTTTGGTTGTTGATACCCAATTTTTTTCCATATATTTTTAATATACAAAATACTTTTAAAATAGCATATGTATGCATATACAAGTATGTCCAAATATTTTATTATTTTTTCTAATTTTCAAAGATTTTTTTAAATTAATTTATTGCCCTATTTTATCCATAAAACCCCAATAATTATTCCCCAAATTATCATTTTTTGGTGATTCATTTATAGGACGCTCCTATTTATGCCAAAATATAGCTAATGTGATTTTTGCATATTTTTACAAAGTCATTTAGTATTTTTAAAGTTAAATTGTATATAATTACAACATTAGTCTCTTTTAAGATTAATTACGTTTATATTCATAAAAATTAGGTCTGGTATTTCTAAATAGTTAATTATGTGCTATAAATCATTTTGGTACCTTTAATTTATTTTCAGAAATTATTTTACTATTTTTGTAAATCAAATAACGAAAAATGGCTATTTAAATATTAGCCCATTTTTCATTTCAATTTTAGTCGGATTTGGCACCTCAATTGGACACAAATTTAAACTCAATTACCATAACCCAATCCCTGTCTGAACCGACCCATGACCCAATTAAATAACCCGCTTGGATTCCCTTTTAATCCCAGCCATTGATCGCCTAGATCAACGGCTCACATCTTCCCCTTCCTTTTTAACCTGAACTAACCCCTAAACCTAATCATTTCTCACATGTAGCCACCTTTGAATTTACCCCTCTCCCAATTCTCTCCTAAACTCTCTCTCAAACCCTAGCCGCCGCCCTTAGTTACCACCTAAAAATCTCCCAAATCTATGGCCTCTGAAGCCATTGAAGGCCTGTATCTACCTCCCTTGGCTCCTACATGCCCGATTGCTATGGTTTCAAGGCCAGACCTCGAAGAAGTTTGGTCAAGACCTTGGTTATTTGAGTTCTATGGTTGTCTCCGGTCACTTTCGACCTTACTCCGGCCAGCCATGACCATTGAAGCCTGACTCTCGACGTCTCTGCTTAAGATCGATGATTTTCCAAGCCTTTCTCACCATCTGGGGTTCTTCCGAAACCTAGCCTTTGAGGTTCTTCTGATTTCTTTAGATCTGTTCTAGATCTATGTTTACTCTAAACTACTAAATGTTTTTCTCAAGGTTTCTTTCAAAACTCTGCCTCCAACCCCTTGTCTTTTCCGATTTAGGTTTTGTTAAAGTTGTTTTGAAGCTTTCTCTGATTTTTAACATGTTCTATTGTGTTTCTTTATGTTGTTCTTCTACTGGAGTTTGCATGTTAAAAGTCTTAGTTTCTTTTGAGGTTTCTAAATCTACTTTTCTTAGTATTTGTCTGATTTACTCGTTTTCATCTCTAGAACTCGATTGATGGTGAAAACCCTAAAATTTGGGGTTCAGTCGAGTTCTGAGGCTATTTGCTATGTGATTTACTTGGTTGTCATGCTCTGAATTCGATTGATTTCAAACCCTAACTTCTTTGGACCTATTCGAGCTTCTGAAGCTGCCTTATCTGTTGCTCGACTAGATTCGAAATCTTTTTGTTTCATCCTCTGTTTCTTTATGTGATTTTGACTTCCTTGAAACTAGACTACAGTTTTCAGAAAAGTCACTTTACTTGACACCTTTGCATGCTATTTGATGCTCTCTATTTTCTCTATTAGTGAGTTACTAAGATTGACCTATGTGACTACCATGTTTCGACAGTCCACTACTTACTGACTTCGTGATTGCATTACGCTTCTCTTTGTCCTAAATTCAGCCTTGCATGCCTAATACTTATGCACTCTTTTATATGCTGAATTTCCCTATGAAATGACCTTCAATTTTGGACTGATTTCAAACCTTCTTGTGTTATTTTTATTACATTCATGTGTTAAGTGATTGGCTCTTTCCTTGTTTTGCCTTACTGATTCCCCTGTTTCTTGGGTTGATTTGAAAACTTTCCTTAGACTTTCAATTCTCCCATTTCTGACCTAGTTTATTTGTTTATTCATGGGAACCCATGTCACTCTCCTTAAATCAGTGATTTTGAAATCCTTGACTCCCTGATTTGCTATGTACTGATTTTCGATTGTCTCCATATGCTGCAACTTTACTTTGTTTTCTTACCTTATTTGGCTAATCGAGTATTTCAAAGATTCTTCCCTTAATTAAACCTCTATGCACTTACCCCTAATTGTCTACTCTACACCTGATGCTTACTTGATTTCCTTCCTTAAATGTTTTCTGCCCATTACCGTTTGATTTCAACTCCTTAATTAAAGGAAGTCCTTATACTGATTTGATTTTAATTGGTACATAGTTCCATAATTACTGCTAAGCTATGATTTTTGCCTTATTTTCTACTTGTTTTCAAACAATAAATATCTTGCTCTCTCATTAACACAGACACACACGAACACTCTAAGTTCTAAAATCACTTACACTCAAAAAACACTCTCTTCTACTTTACTACTTGTAATGTGGCCTGTTTTAAAAGTTCTGCTACCTGCCTTTACTATATTTTGCTTCTCTGAACTGGTATGTTCTGATTAAGATTTCAGCGTCACATCAATATGTTTACTCCTTTTACCTGTTTGTCTGCCTACTGCTTGTGTTTAATTCAGTACTTATTTTAGCAATTCTGCCTGTTCTGAATTTATGATGTATCCTAAACCCCTACCCCAATGTGTTTGGTACTGATGGCTTGTTTGAGGCATGACAGTATTGAGTATTGCTGTGTATGACTCAAACCTCTATGTTACCACTATATGTTGTGTATTCTGGTTGATTTTGTAAGCATAACAGCAATCCCTATTGCTGTGCATGCCCAAAATTAACTAGTGCCTAGGTTCATAGGCTCTTTGCAAGCTCCCAATCCCTGAACCCCTTTTATGTGATTTTATCAATTTTGTAACTGTTTCCCAGCACCTCTTTCCTCTCCTTTACTTCCTTAGTTCTTAAAATTCTGTTTCTGCACTTCCACTCTGTCTTAGACTTAAGTTCTGCCCCCCTCTTGTGAGCCTTGACTTGGGACCCATGAGCTCCCTCTGAACTTGGACACTTGAGGGCTATCACTTCTACACTGCACTTGTCCCTATTTTGGTCATACAATTTGGGTGTGAGCACTGCCTAGAGTCCCATTGAGTCTCTTAGGGAACTCTGACACACTCAAATTGGAGAAAGGCTTTGGATCAATGGTCTTTGAGTTGGTTTATCTCGTAACTCAGAGAGGAAGTCAAGAATCAGGGCTCCTCTGGTTGTACTTTCTTTGTATTTTTCTATTCTGATGTAGTTTGTTATTCTAGTTTGTAATATGTTGTAATAAACACTTGGGGCTGGCTAGTGAAAAGGGGTGGGTAACTATGCATGCAAGGGTAGAAAACATGATTATAGGGTGTTTTAACTCCTGCATATTCGAACTTCACCTAGAGACCATGCCTATATGATATGTTTTCAACTTCACGAAGAAAACTTGCCTATAGGGTACTTTTAATTCTGCATATTCAACTTTATGTAGAAAACCTGCCTATAGGGTACTTTTAATTCTGCATATTTCAAACTTCATTTAGATGTCATACCTATAAGGTTTAAAACGATTAATGCATAGAAATCATGCCTATAGGGGTTTCTTATATCAATCTGATTTGCTTTCATTCGCAGTCAATGTTAGATAACCTGCTCCTAGGAATTAAAGTCGGTAACAGTAGATACTACCACCTGCAGAACCTGTATCCAGTTCAGTTTTTTTTGTTCATTCTACCTCTCTTAATAACCTAATTCCCTCGCATAACAAGGTTTAACAAGCATGCTTATAGGATTTCGAATAATTTATTTCAAGCTTCTACTATCTCATCACCTTATAAATTCGGTAGATATCATGCCTATAGGACCCCTTCTAAACACTTAGGCAAGCCTTAGAATAATAACTATAAAACTGAATCTATTAATCACTACAACCAGCAGGCAGGCTTGATTCAGACTTCTTATCTGAGTTATGCAATAAACTAAAACTGCCTCAACAATCTTATCTCCCTCGTCTTTAATATTTTTCAATCAGACCTAAGCAGTATGTGTAAGACATGCTACTTTATGTGTTTGTTCGAGGAGGTATACTTGAGCCTATATGCTTATGTGTTTCCCCTTTTATATGCAATATGTGTTTTTGTATGCCGCCTTAGAATTTTTACCTTTAAAACTCCAAATAAGCCCAGCATCCCTCCCTTTTAGGATTAGTAGTCCTAAGTGCCTCCAGGATTGATAGGAATGAGACGGTTAATAGCATGCAATAAGTATCGAGACCAATCCACGCTTTAATACCTTAATGGAGTGGGAAGGGTAGCTATGGATATGATGACCACACGATAATGTCATGTGTAGCCCCTCATTGAGGAGTGATTACTAGACGTTGTGTGGGGTGATCCATATTTTCAATAAACCTAGGACCCCCTTTCCGTTATTCTTTATTCTTTTAGCAATTTAACTCCTTATTCTAAAAAAATTAGCTTTTCTAATTGTTCTTTAAAAACTAGTTTACTTTCAAACCATTATGTGTTGAAATCCCCTATTATTTGAGCCTTATTTGCTTATATGTTAATTGCACCTCAATTCACAATAATTGTCTGGTTGGGAACCACACTAGCGGATTCTGAGAGGAGCCTAACACCTTCCCCTTAGAATAATTTCAAGCCCTTACCCTATCTCTGGTTATTCAAATCGAACTCTTTTGGTGTCCTAATGCACCCTAATAATTAGGTGGCGACTCTCCAAATTCAAACCCAATTCCCAAAAAGAATGAGTTGTCTCTCCAAATGTCATAAACCCGATTTTCGCTTAGGAAAAAAGGGGGCGCGACAGCATGGCGATTCCGCTGGGGATCTTTAGGCTTTTACCATTTCAGACTATTATTGTGGATTTATACCTCTTTATGTGCAATTACTTATTTATTTCTTTTAAGCATTCAATTCCCTTTTCAACTACACAACTAACTTGTCTTTTTTTTTCCTTACTACTTCTTTAAATTATGAAACTGTTGTATTTACCACTTTCTTAACGTGAAAATACGTGCTAACATGCTTTTAATTATTGCATAATCATGCTCAACATCATAGTCCACTCGTGCCAAACAAATACCATAGCAACGCTTATAATGAGTGGTTGCGCTCTTCCAATATTATCACCCCTAAATCCGGAAAATGTGTATTTGCGGTAAAACCAGTCGATCAACGGTGTAGTCGACGGTTCCTTGCCTTTCCCCCTTGAGTTATCCGCTCAAGGGTACCAGTCTGAAACCCCATAGAAACCTTACTCTATTTAAACTGTGCATGCATCATGGTCAAACCTAGCCTAGTCAGTTATGTTGTTCGCACAATGACTCTTTAAGATAGCCTTGTCCAAAGTCCACTGGATTTTTCCAAAACCCAAACGGACACTACCACGTTCTGTGCATTAATTTGGAGAAATAAATGTTTTCATGCTAATTGTTGATATTAAATAGTCGATTCCGGTGGGGATATGGTCTTAGCCCTTTTGTTTTGCAGAAAATGAAGAACGAGGTCCCCAGCTTCGGTATGGTTAGCACACCCTCACTTTTGCTAGACTGGTGGAGGAGTCTTCCATCAAATGACCAAATCAATGAGTGGAAAGAGAGGGCCACCAAAGCTAGCGAAAAGCTAGCGAAAAGTTGGAACATCTAGAATACAGTCTACTGGAATTGGAAGGAAAAGTGAGGAAAAGAGTTGCCGACTACTAGAACACTGAGGAAAACGAAGGAGAACACATGGCAAAGGCATTTTTACTGGTGAACCTACGCGAGCTAGAGGATTTGATCAACGAGAGCATTCAACCTGAGGAAGGTCCTTCTGGGACCAAATAGATAGGAGTTTTTCTTTTCGCTTTATAAAATGTAATAAGGCCAATGGCCATTAGTGATTTTCATTTCCTGTTTGTCTAGTGTCGATTTGGGATCCATCTACTTTTATCAATAAAATGAGGCATTTAGCATCTTAAGTTCTCCAAATCAATTTGTCGCTAGGCCTACATTGGGCACAAAGAGGTCCCCCAAACTAGGACATAATTTACATTCTTGCGCTATGTGTTTAAATATTGCAACATTTTCTTATAATCCTTGCTAACTTGTTACCTTTTTGTTTTTACTTTTGTTTTATTATTCCCCTCCCCAAAGGTTAGTTCGTGCACTCTAGTGACATCATCATATTCCACGAGATCCAGGGGCCCTCCACCCACTCCTCCTCTTAGTCCTATCAAAAACAAGAACAAAGGCAAAATGGAAGATTTGAACAACGTCAGAAGGGAGAATGAAACTGAACGGGTAGAGGCCACCAATGGTCATGGTACTCAGGTTCCTAAGGAAAATGTATCCCAACTTGAATAGAAATTGTTGAAATTCCAAGAAGAGCTCGATCAGGTTCGGAATTTGGCAAGCTTGTCATTTTCCCTCAGCACCTCGGATATCACCTTTCCCAATACTCAAAACCCTACACCACCTCAAAACATCCCAAAGCAACAGAATCATCCCGCTCCCCATACTGTTCCACCAAAGACCCAATGCAATACTTGCCATACCCCAAATAACACTTCACTACTCATCCCAGAACTCCAAAACTCCACAAATGACCACTTTCACACCTACCATAACACGCCCATCTACGTGGAGACCATACCACACTCCAGCCAACCCATCTCAAGCACACTCGAGTCTGGCGACAAAAACTTGCTCATCAGGAACCTGGCTGAGGAACTTAAGAAATTAACTAGCCGAATTCAAGGCGTTGAAGGAAAAAAGGGAATTGAGGGGATGAGCTATGAGGATCTTTGCATACAGCCCGATGTCGAACTGCCCGAGGGGTACAAACCTCCTAAGTTTGAGATGTTTGATGGTACAGGGGATCCAAGAGTATATTTGAGAACATACTGTGACAAGCTGGTTGGAGTAGGGAAAGACGAGAGAATCCGTATGAAGCTTTTCATGAGGAGTCTGAAAGAAGATGCTCTATCTTGTCACATTAGCCAAGATCCGAAGAAGTGGTCAAGCTGGGTAGGCATGGCGTCCGATTTTATGGATAGGTTTAGGTTCAACACGGAGAAATCGCCTGATGTGTTCTACACTCAGAATCGAAAGAAGAAACCTATAGAAACGTTTCGCGAGTATGCTACTCGCTGGAGGTCCAAAGCTTCGAAGGTCAGACCTTCCTTAGAAGAGGAACAGATGAACAAATTCTTTGTCCGGGCTCAGGACCCGCAGTATTATGAAAGGCTGATGATGATTGAGAGCCACAAATTTTCCGACATTATCAAGATGGGCAAAAGGATCGAAGAGGGCATCAAAAGCTGTATGGTTACGAACTTTGAGGCCTTGCAAGCTACAAATAAGGCCTTACAGTCCGGTGGTGTGTCCAAGAAAAGGGACATAAGAGCCGTAATGGTGGCACAAAGAACCAAATCTCCCATCAAATACCAGACCTATCCAATGCCTCCACTCACATATCAGCCTACTCCAAACTACCAAGCACCCTTACCCTCTTATCAAACTCCACCACCCATTTATCAATCATCTCCACCACCCATATATCAGCCTACTTCACCCAGATATTCCCAACCCACACATGTTTACCAAGCCTACAATGCTCAACCATCCCACTATCAATCACCTCCTACACGCCAAAACTTCCCTAGACCTCGACCAAATTTTGACCGCAGACCTCCTAAACAGTATATAGCCATTGCTAAACCCATTGACCAGTTATACGAGAGATTTAAAGCTGCTGGTTATGTCACCCCTATCCCTACTATAACTCCTGAGAATCCTTCTCAGTGGGTTAATCCAAACAAATCCTGTGCATACCATTCCGGCATGAAAGGACACGCTATCGATGAATGTCGTTCTCTGAAAGACAAAATCCAGGCTCTGATTGACAACAAAATTATTGTGGCAAAGGAACCCACTCCGAATGTCCGCAACAACCCTATGCCAGACCATAAGGGTGGAGGCGTTCACATGATTGAAATAGAGGATGATTGGGATCCCGAGGGGTCTATCGCGTTGATCGCAGAAGGTGATGACCCAAAGAAGCCAATAATTACTCTTAATCTAATTGTGGTCCTGATTTAACCCCCGGGGAACACCGAGGTAAATATGTTTGTGCCACTTGAGTTTAAAATAATGCCATCTGCAAAGACACCAGCGCCAATTGATGTCAAATTCGTGTCTCCAGCAAATGCACCTACGCCATTTGAAGTTGCAGTTTTTCCACCCAAGGCCCATGCTCCATTCGGAGTAAAGATAGCCACGCCGATCCCAGTGGCGATGTCGACCATGACACCATTCCACACAAAGGCTATACCATGGGACTATACAACTGAGGCAAGGAGGAAAGGCAAGGTTAGGTTCGAGGAAACTGTTGCCGCACAGGGTATGACGAGACCTGGTAGGATCTATACCCCGGAACACCTAGCTGAGTCAAGCAAGCAGGCCTCCAATTAATCGCCCATCATTGAGACGGGTCCAGACGATATTTGGAGAAAGATACAGGCCAAGGAATACTCGATCATCGACCAGTTGAACAAAACACCGGCGTAGATCTCCATACTTGCTTTGTTACAAAATTCTGAGGCACACAAGAATGCTCTATTGAAGGTGCTAAGTGAAGTAAAGCATACGTGCCAAGCAACATCACTGGCGGGGAAATGGCTAACATGGTCGGACAGGTATTGGAAAGTCATAAAATTACTTCTCATGAAGATGAGCTACCACTTGAAGGGTTGGGACACAACAAAGCACTGCACATTACTGTGCAATGCGAGGACTACTTCATCACCAGGATCCTGATCGACGGGGGTTCCAGTCTCAATATTTGTCCACTGGTAACACTAAATAAGTTGGGTAAGGGACTGCATGAGATAAACGATGGAGCTATCAACGTGAAAGCTTTCGATGGTTCCCAAAGGTCCACCATTGGGGAGATTAGTCTGTGTTTGCAAATGGGGCCAACTTGGTTCGATGTTGATTTCCAGGTGATAGACGTGCCGACATCTTACAATATACTATTGGGATGGCCTTGGATTCACGCTGCTACAGCCGTAGCATCAACACTGCATCAGGCAGTAAGGTTTGAATGGAATTACCAAGAAGTGATCATTCACGGCGATGGTAGCAATCCTATATACAGTCGTCAGACCATTCCATCAATCGAGGGGAGAAAGAAGCTGGGAGGAGAGACTTACCATCACATCGAACGGGTAAATGCTGTTGACAAAGACAAATGGTGGGATAACAAGATTAAGAGTATATTGAATTGGAGTGGGTACGAACCTGGCAAAGGGCTCGGCAAGAACCTCCAAGAATCGCTAAGCCCATAAAGCTCAAGAAGCATGGCACTACTTTCGGTCTGGGATATGAGTACACCTGGGAGGAATTCAACAACTGATCGCCACCATGGTGCGGTCCTTACTATCCGCTAGAGCAGCCAATACCACATTTGGAGCAGACTTTCCAATCGGCCGATATTATCTATGGGTCAAAAGAAGAGGAAGCACTGACAGCTGTGAAAAACTTGTTCTTAGAGGACAATGACATGGATTGTTGTGTTGTTCTCGAGTAGGAGGGGGAGAAAGGCCCTTCCGTACAGGCTGTAAGCAGAGGAGCATGCCCTAATAATTAGACCATCAGGACAACTAAAGCCCGCCGAGCTTCGGGGTAGCAAGGCTAAAACAAGCATCATTCACTATTTTATTTTCTAAATAATTTTCTTTTCGCATTTTCAATTCCCGCAATAAGATCTAGATGTTCAAAACAGTTATTCAATTCATCAAAAGCATTTTTGATTTTTCTTATGAATCAATACTTATTGCTATCATTTTCTATCATTACTTTACCTATACAACATTACTATTACTTATCTTGATGAACCGATGAATGTGACATGCAATGAGACAATGCAACAAACAGACATAGATTCATAGGAAGATGACATACAAGAAGAGATGGTTAAAGAAGTAGAGAATTTTGAGAACAGACCTAAGTCCAACCTAGACGAAACAGAAGTTGTTAACCTAGGAGATGCAGAAAATGTAAAAGAAACACGAATCAGTATCCACTTATCACCATCAGAAAAGAAGGAATACACGAAATTTCTAAGGGAATATAGGGACATATTCGCCTGGTCGTATGATGACAAGACTGGTCTAAGTACGTCTATTGTGGCTCACAAACTGCCAACTGATCCAACATGTCCGCCGGTAAAGCAAAAGCTCAGGAAATTCAAGCTTGATATGAGTCTGAAAATCAAGGAAGAGGTCACTAAGCAGGTCAAAGCTAAGGTTCTCAGGGTAGTAGAATACCTGACATGGTTAGCCAACATCGTGCCAGTACCAAAGAAGGACGGGAAGGTGAGAGTCTGTGTCGACTACCGGGATCTCAACCGGACCAGTCCGAAAGACGACTTTCCCTTGCCAAACATACATATCCTGATTGACAATTGCGCAAAGCATGAGTTGCAATCATTTGTAGATTGTTTCGCTGGGTATCATCAGATCTGGATGGATGAAGAAGATACTGAGATAAAGACTTTTATTATGCCATGGGGAATGTACTGTTACAAGATGATGCCATTTGGGTTAAAGAATGCAGGGGCCACCTACATGAGGGCCATGACTACCATTTTACAATATATGATACATAAGGAGATATAGGTGTACGTAGATGATGTTATTATCAAGTCCAAGAAAGCCATTGATCACATGGAAGATTTGAGGAAGTTTTTCAATAGATTGCAAAGGTACAACCTGGAACTGAATCCCGCAAAATGTGAATTTGGGGTTCCTGCTGGAAAACTACTTGGGTTTATTGTGAGTTGACGAGGAATAGAACTAGATCCATCAAAGGTCAAAGCTATTCAAGAATTGCCACTACCAAATGGACTGATGACTGCCAAAAAGCTTTCAATAGAATCAAGGACTACCTGTCGACACCACCCGTCTTGGTCCCGCCCGAGCCAGGTAGACCTCTATTACTCTACCTTGCAGTATTGGATGGAGCTTTCAGTTGCGTTTTGGGACAACATGGTGAAACAGGGAGGAAGGAGCAGGCCATTTATTATCTCAGTAAGAAGTTCACCCCGTACGAGGCCCGGTATTCTCTATTAAAACGCACCTGTTGTGCTTTGACTTGGGTAGCTCAGAAGATGAGGCGCTACTTCTGTGCTTACACTACATATCTCATATCAAAGATGGATCCTTTGAAGTACATCTTTCAGAAGCCCATGCCCACTGGCAAGCTAGCCAAGTGGCAAATCCTATTGAGTGAATTTGACATTGTCTATGTGACTCAGAAGGCAATCAAGGGGCAGGCACTAGCAGATCACCTTACTAAAAATCTCGTGGATGGAGAATACGAACCCCTGAAAAAGTATTTTCCTGACGAAGAGGTATTGTTCATAGGAGAAGACATTGCAGAATCCTATGATGGTTGGAGAATGTTTTTCAATGGAGCAGCAAATTTCAAAGGAGTTGGCATAGGAGCAGTCCTAGTATCGAATACCGGTCAACATTACCCGGTGTCTGCGAAACTCAGATTCCCGTGCACCAACAACATGGCCGAATATGAAGCTTGCATCTTAGGGCTCAAGATGGCCATCGACATGAACATTCAAGAATTGCTAGTGATTGGAGATTCAGACTTACTTATACATCAGGTACGAGAAGAATGAGCAACCAAGAACTCCAAGATACTCTTGTATCTGCATCATGTACAGGAATTGAGAAAGAGGTTTATAAAGATGGAATTCCAGCATGTTCATAGAATCCAGAATGAGCTTGCCGATGCATTGGCTACCTTGTCATCCATGATACAACATCCAGACAAAAACTTCATTGATCCCATTCCAATAAAGATCCATGATTAGCCAGCTTATTATGCCCACGTCGAAGAAGAAGCAGACAGAAAGCCCTAGTTTCATGATATTGAGGAATATTTGGCAAAAAGTGAATACCCAGAACTTGCAAATCCTACTCAGAAATGCACACTTCGGAGGTTGTCCAATAACTTCTTTCACAACGGAGGAATCCTGTATAGGAGGACTCCTGATTTGGGGTTACTAAGGTGTGTCGACGCAAAAGAAACATCCATGCTACTAGAGGAAATTCACGCTGGGACCTGCGGTCCACATATGAACGGTTTTGTCTTAGCAAAGAAGATACTCCAAGCTGGTTACTTTTGGATGACTATGGAAACAGACTGCATCCAGTATGTCCGAAAATGCCACCATTGCCAGATACATGCATACATGATAAAGGTACCTCCAAACGAGCTTAATACAACAAGCTCACCATGGCTGTTCGCCGCTTGGGGAATGGATATTATTGGACCAATCAAGCCTGCCATCTCCAACGGGCACAGGTTTATCCTAGTAGCAATCGACTATTTGACCAAATGGGTCGAAGCAGCATCTTACAGAGCAGTGACTAAGAAAGTTGTGGCAGACTTTGTCTGCGACCGCATTGTTTGTCGATTCGGTATTCCAGAGTCAATCATTACTGATAATGGCTCCAATCTCAACAGTAACTTGATGAAAGCTATGTGTGAAACTTTCAAGATCAAACACAAGAATTCTACAGCCTACAGGCCTCAGATGAATGGAGCCATAGAAGCCGTCAACAAGAGTATGAAGAAGATATTGAGGAAAATGATCGAGAAGCATAAGCAGTGGCACGAGAAGTTATCATTTGCTTTATTGGGATATCACACCACAGTCCGCACATCAACTGGAGCAATCCCATATATGCTAGTTTATGGTACAGAGGCAGTCATTCCCACTAAGGTAGAAATTCCTTCCCTAAGGATCATATAGGAAGCTGAGCTCGATGATGCATAGTGGGTGAAAAGTCGTTATGAGCAACTAGACTTTATAGACGGGAAAAGAATAAATGCAGTTTGTCATGGTCAACTTTATCAGAACAGAATGTCCAGAGCCTTCAACAAAAGAGTCAAGCCGAGACAGTTCACACCGGGGCAACTGGTGTTAAAGAAGATTTTCCCACATCAAGATGAAGCAAAAGGGAAGTTCTCTCCCAACTGGCAGGGTTTGTACATGGTTCACCGGGTCCTGATCGGAGGAGCCCTCATACTTGTAGAAATGGACGGAGAAGTCTGGCTAAAGCCGATCAAATCAGATGCAGTCAAGCGTTACTAGGGCAGAATTTTCCTCCGCACTTGGAAACTGAGGCAGAATTTTGAGGAGAACCCTCAAAATTCCGAAGTTGATTTCAGCCAATCATTGCAAGAAACAGTCAAAAATATCAACCCGTTAAACTGGGGTAGAATTTTGACGAGGACCCTCAAAATTCCGTAGCAAGAGAGGTTTCAATGTCCTGAACCACGTCACAGTTATCGGTTCATCTAAAAAATTATAATTATTATGTCATTTTTTTTACTAAATCATGCATGTCTATTACTGAAATTGTCTTGTTTAGCAATGCTACCCTAATGATACATACAGTATCACCAGTTCAAAGCCGAGCAGGTCAAGCAGAGCCAGCGGGGGATACGAACTAACCACCCCTTTTTTTTACAAAACTCACAATTTTTTGGATGCAGACACTTGAATTGAAAAATCATCGAATATACTATACACTCACGAGACAAAAACTGTTCAGGAATACAACTCTTAGAACCATTACACTTACTCACAGTTGCTATCTGCACACAATAGTGTCCCCAACAGGCACAATATCCCCAGTAGTTACAATATCGCAATCTGCTATCAGCTAAGAAAGTTCTATTACCATTTGTTATCTTATTTTTGCATAAGGCTACTATTCTACCTTTCGAGGTTAAGCTCTACCTCCATCCGCATTCTTGCATTGCATAAGGCTGCCATTCTGCCTTCCGAGACAAAGCTTTGTCCCCATCTGCGTTCTTGCATTGCATAAGGCTACCATTCTGCCTTTCGAGACTAACCGCTGTCTCCATCTGCATTCTTGCATTGCATAAGGCTACCATTCTGCCTTCCGAGACTAAGCTCTATCTCCATCTGCATTCTTGCATTGCATAAGGCTACCATTCTGCCTTTCGAGACTAAGTGCAGTCTCCATCTGCATTTCTGCATTGCATAAGGCTACCATTCTGCCTTCCGAGGTTAAGCTCTACCTCCATCTGTATTCCTGCATTGCATAAGGCTACCATTCTGCCTTCCGAGACTAAGCGCTGTCTCCATCTGTATTTCTGCATTGCATAAGGCTACCATTCTGCCTTCCGAGGTTAAGCTCTACCTCCTCCTGTATTGCATAGGCTGAAAGATCGCACCCTCTACATTTGCATGGCTGAAAGATCGCCACCTCTACATTTGCATGGCTGAAAGATCGCCACCTCTTCATTCTGCATGGCTGAAAGATCGCCACCTCTACATTTGCATGGCTGAAGGATCACCACCTCTACATTTGCATGGCTAAAAGATCGCCACCTCTACTTTGCATGGCTGAAAGATCGCCAACTCTACAATTGCATGGCTGAAAGATCGCCACCTCTACATTTGAATGGCTGAAAGATCGCCACCTCTCTATTCTACATGGCTGAAAGATCGCCACCTCTACATTTACATGGCTGAGAGATCGCCACCTCTACATTTGCATGGCTGAAAGATCGCCACCTCTTTATTTTGCATGGCTGAAAGATCGCCACCTCTTTATTCTGCATGGCTAAAAGATTGCCACCTTTACATTTGCATGGCTGAAAGATCGCCACCTCTACATTTGCATGGCTAAAAGATCGCCACCTCTTCATTCTGCATGGCTGAAAGATCGCCACCTCTACATTTGCATGGCTGAAAGATCACCACCTCTTCATTCTGCATAGCTAAAAGATCGCCACCTCTACATTTTGCACAGCTGAAAGACTGCCACCTATTATATTTCATGGGATGAAAAATTGCCACCTATCGCAATTCATGGGCTGAAAGATCGCCAAATTGTCTAAATGTGTCATTGTTCGGAGGCATCATTCTCATAGCCCGAGAACGCCATGCCATGGCCTGAGGACCCCTTTTAATCTTTTGCATATCGTTATTCAAAGGCATCATCCTCAGAGCCTGAGAGCATCATTTCATAGCCCGCGAATCCTTTATTACACGCTTCATGGCCCAGGACATCATGGTCTAAGGACGTCATTCTAACCGTTCAAAGACAATCCGCATGGTCCGACAGGAAATTACATCATGTTTAAATTACGCACCATATATGCTTGTGTTGCTTATTTGCAGGAAATCTGGTGAGCAATGGCCGTCTCGGCAGGAGCGATCCCGCTCTGGTTCCCGCAACCCTATCAGACTTCAACCATTCACCCCTTCATTAATATTGCGTCCGTTCTTGAAAAGTCTCCATCGGCATACTCCGCCGACGGATCCTGAACTACATATTGCCTGATTCCTGTAAGACCAGGGATATGTAGGCAGCCCAGAAGCCAGAGCCAACCTAAGTTTCCTCGAACCATTTTGTTTGGTCAAAATTGGCCATCATGTCTTTACCCGAGAACTCTTTCATCCTTCCCGAGTATAGAGGGGCAGCCGTTGATACCCAATTTTTCCCGATATATTTTTAATATGCAAAATACTTTCAAAATAGCATATGTTTTCATATATAAATATGTCCAAATGTTTTATTATTTTTTCTAATTTTCAAAGATTTTTTTAAATTAATTTATTGCCCTATTTTATCCATAAAAACCCAATAATTTTTCCCCAAATTATCATTTTTTGGTAATTCATTTATAGGACTCTCCCATTTATACCAAAATATAGCTAATGTGATTTTTGCATATTTTTACAAAGTCATTTAATATTTTTAAAGTTAAATTGTATATAATTACAACATTAGCCTCTTTTAAGATTAATTACATTTATATTCATAAAAATTAGGTCTGGTATTTTTAAATAGTTAATTATGTGCTATAAATAATTTTGGAACCTTTAATTTATTTTCATAAATTATTTTACTATTTGTGTAAATCAAATAGGGAAAAATGGCTATTTAAATGTTAGCCCATTTTTCATTTTAGTTTTAGCCGGATTTGGCACCCCAATTGCACCCATTTTTAAACCCAATTACCATGACCCAATCCCTGTCTAAACCGACCCATGACCCAATTAAATAGTCCGCCCGGATTCTTTTTTAATCCCAGCCGTTGATTGCCTAGATCAATGGCTCACATCTGCCCCTTCCTTTTTTAACCTGAACTAACCCATAAACCTAATCATTTCTCACCTGTAGCCACCTTTGAATACCCCCCCTCTCCCAATTCTCTCTCAAACTCCCTCTCAAACCATAGCCGCCGCCCTCAGTTACCGCCTAAAAATCTCGCAAATGTATGGCCTCCGAAGCCATTGAAGGCCTGTATCTACCTCCCTTGGCTCCTACATGCCCGATTGCTATGGTTTCAAAGCCAGACCTCGAAGAAGTTTGGTCCAGACCTTGGTGATTACAGTTCTATGGCTGTCTCCGGTCACTTTCTACCTTACTCCGGCCAGCCATGGCCATTGAAGCCTGACTCTCGACTTTTCTGCTTAAGATCGATAATTTTCCAAGCCTTTCTCACCATCTGGGGTTCTTCCGAAACCCTAGCCTTTGAGTTTCTTCCAATTTCTTTAGATCTGTTCTAGATCTGTGTTTACTCTAAATTTCTAAACGCTTTTCTCAAGGTTTTTTTTCAAAACTCTGCCTCTAAAACCCCTTGTCTTTTCCGATTTAGGTTTTGTTAAAGTTGTTTTGAAGCTTTCTCTGATTTTTAACATGTTCTACTGTGTTTCTTTATGTTGTTCTTCTACTGGAGTTTGCATGTTAAAAATCTTAGTTTCTTTTGAGGTTTTTGAATCTACTTTTGTTAGTATTTGTCTGATTTAATCGTTTTCATCTCTAGAACTCGATTGATGGTGAAAACCCTAAAATTTAGGGTTCAGTCGAGTTCTGAGGCTATTTGCTATATGATTTACTTGGTTGTCATGCTCTGAATTCGATTGATTTCAAAACCTTAACTTCTTTGAACCTATTCGAGCTTCTGAAGCTGCCTCATCTATTGCTCGACTAGATTCGAAATCTACTCTTCACCTGATGCTTACTTGATTTCCTTCCTTAAATGTTTTCTGCCCATTATCGTTTGATTTCAACTCCTTAATTAAAGGAAGTCCTTATACTGATTTTATTTTAATTTGTACATAGTTCCATAATTACTGCTAAGCTATGATTCTTTCCTTATTTTCTACTTGTTTTGAAACTATAAATACCCTGCTCTCTCATTAACACAGACACCCACGAACACTCTGAGTTCAAAAATCACTTACACTCAAACAACACTCTCTTATGCTTTACTACTTGTACTGTGGTCTGTTTTAAAAAGTTCTGCTACTTGCCTTTACTATATTTTGCTTCTCTGAGCTGGTATGTTCTGATTAAGATTTCAGCATCACAACAATATGTGTACTTAATCCTTTTACCTATTTGTCTGCCTACTACTTGTGTTTAATTCAGTACTTATTTTAGCAATTCTGCCTGTTCTGAATTTATGATGTATCCTAAACCTCTACCCCAATGTGTTTGGTACTGATGGCTTGTTTGAGGCATAACAATATTTAGTATTGTTGTCTATGACTCAAACCTCTATGTTACCACTATATGTTGTGTATTCTGGTTGATTTTGCAAGTATAACAACACTCCATATTGTTGTGCATGCCCAGAATTAAAGAGTGCCTAAGTACATAGGCTCTTTGCAAGCTCCCAATCCCTGAACCCATTTTATGTGAAATTATCAATTTTGTAACTATTTCCCAGCACCTCTTTCCTCTCCATTACGTCCTTAGTTCTTAAAATTCAATTTCTGCACATCCACTCTCTCTTAGACTTAAGTTTTGCCCCCCTCTTGTGAGCCTTGCCTTGGGACCCATGAGCTCCCTCTGAACTTGGACACTTGAGGGTTGGCACTTCCACACTATACTTGTCCCTATTCTGGTAATACAATTTGGGTGTGAGCATTGCCCGGAGTCCCATTGAGTCTCTTAGGGAACTCTGACACACTCAAATTGGAGAAAGGCTTTGGATCAATGGTCTTTGAGTTGGTTTATCTCGTAACTCAGAGAGGAAGTCAAGAATCAGGCCTCCTCCGATTGTACTTTCTTTGTATTTTTCTGTTCTGATGTAGTTTGTTATTCTGGTTTGTAATAAGTTGTAATACACACTTGGGGCTGGCTAGTGAAAAGGGTGGGTAACTATGCATGCAAGGATAGAAAACATGCCTATAGGGTGTTTTAACTCCTGCATATTCGAACTTCACCTAGAGACCATGCCTATAGGATACTTTTTCAACTTCACGAAGAAAACTTGCCAATAGGGTACTTTTAATTCTGCATATTCAACTTCATGTAGAAAACCTGCCTATAGGGTACTTTAATTCTGCATATACAAACTTCATTTAGATGTCATACCTATAAGGTTTAAAACGAGTAATGCATAGACGTAGGAACCCCTTTCCTTTATTCTTTATTTTTTTAGCAATTTAACTCCTTATTCTAAAAAATTAGGTTTTCTAATTGTTCTATCAAAACTTGTTTACTTTCAAACCATTATGTGTTGAAATCCCCTATTATTTGAGCCTTATTTTCTTATACATTAATTGCACCTCAATTCACAATAATTGTTTGACCGGGAACCACACTAGTAGATTCTGAGGGGTGCCTAACACCTTCCCCTTAGAATAATTTCAAGCCCTTACCCTATCTCTGGTTATTCAAATCGAACTCTTTTGGTGTTCTAATGTACCCTAATAATTAGGTGGCGACTCTCCAAATTCAAACCCAATTCCCAAAATGAATGAGTTGTCTCTCCAAATGCCATAAACCCGATTTTCGCTTAGGAAAAAAAGGGGGCGCGACAACATGGCGATTACGCGGGGGATCTTTAGGCTTTTACCATTTCAGACTATTATTGTGGATTTATACCTCTTTATGTGCAATTACTGTTTATTTCTTTTAAGCATTCAATTCCCTTTTCAACTGCAAAACTGACTTGTCTTCTTTGTTTCTTTCCTTACTACTGCTTTAAATTATGAAATTGTTGTATTTACCGCTTTCTTAACGTGAATATACGTGACAACATGCTTTTAATTATTGCATAATCATGCTCAACATCATATTCCACTCATGCCAAATAAATACCAT
Source organism: Nicotiana tabacum (assembly GCF_000715075.1). NCBI lineage: Eukaryota > Viridiplantae > Streptophyta > Magnoliopsida > Solanales > Solanaceae > Nicotiana > Nicotiana tabacum. Next base: position 88,480,337 of record NC_134084.1, read on the forward strand.
AGCAACGCTTATAATGAGTGGTTGCGCTCTTCCGATATTATCACCCCTAAATCCGGAAAAGTCATATTTACGGTAAAATCAGTCGATCAACGGTGTAGTTGACGGTTCCGTGCCTTTCCCCCTTGAGTTGTCCGCTCAAGGGTACCAGTCTAAAACCCCATAGAAACCTTACTCTATTTAAATTGTGCATGCATCATGGTCAAACCTAGCCGAGTCACTTATGTTGTCCGCATAATGACTCTTTAAGATAAGCCTTATCCAAAGTCCACTAGGTTTCCCTAAACCTAAACGGACATCACCATGTTCTGTGAATTTTTTTGGAGAACTAAATGCTTCATGCTAATTGTTGATATTAAATAGTCGAGTCCAGTGGGGGTATGGTCTTAACCCTTTTGTTTTGCAGAAAATGAAGAACGAGGTCCCCAGCTTCGGTATGGTTAGCACACCCTCACTTTTGCTAGACTGGTGGAGGAGTCTTCCATCAAATGACCAAATTAGTGGAAAGAGAGGGCCGCCAAAGCTAGAGAAAAGTTGTAATATCTACAATACAGCCTGCTGGAATTGGAGGGAAAAGTGAGGAAGAGAGTCGCCGACTGCCAAAACGCTGAGGAAAACGAAGGAGAACACCTGGCAAAGGCATTTTTACTGGTACGTGAGCTGGAGGATTTGATCAATGAGAGCATTCAACTTGAGGAAGGTCCTTCTGGGACCAAATAGATAGGATTTATTCTTTTCGCTTTATAAAATGTAATAAGGCCAATGGCCATTAGTGATTTTCATTTCCTGTTTATCTAGTGTCGATTTGGGATCCGTCAACTTTTATCAATAAAATGAGGCATTTAGCATTTTAAGTTTTCCCAATAAATTTGTCGCTAGGCCTACCTTGGGCACAAAGAGGTCCCCCAAACTAGGACACGATTTACATTCTTGCGCTATGTGTTTAAATATTGCAACATTTTCTTATAATCCTTGCTAACTTGTTACCTTTTTGTTTTTACTTTTTTTTATTATTCCCCTCCCCAAAGGTTAGTTCGTGCACTCTGACAACATCATCCTATTCCACGAGATCCAGGGGCCCTCCACCCACTCCTCCTCTTAGTCCTGTCAAAAACAAGAACAAAGGCAAAATGGAAGATTTGAGCAACATCAGAAGGGAGAATACAACTGAACGGGTAGAGGCCATCAATGGTCATGATACTCAGGTTCCTAAGGAAAATGTATCCCAACTTGAACAGAAATTGTTGAAATTCCAAGAAGAGCTCGATCAGGTTCGGAATTTGGCAAGCTTGTCATTTTCCCTCAGCACCCCGGATATCACCTTTCCCAATACTCACAACTCTACACCACCTCAAAACATCCCAAAGCAACAAAATCATCCCGCTCCCTACACTGTTCCACCAAAGACCCAATGCAATACTTGCCATACCCCAAATAATACTCCGCTACTTATCCTAGAACTATAAAACTACACAAATGACCACTTTCACACCCACAATAACACTCCCATCTACATGGAGACCATACCACACTCCACCTAACCCATCTCAAGCACACTCAAGTTTGGCAACAAAAACTTGCTCATTAGGAACCTGGCTGAGGAACTTAAGAAATTGACTAGCCGGATTCAAGGCGTTGAAGAAAGCAAGGGAATTGAGGGGCTGAACTATGAGGATCTTTGCATACAGCCCGATGTCGAACTGCTCGAGGGGTACAAACCTCCTATGTTCGGGATGTTTGATAGTACAGGGGATCCAAGAGTACATTTGAGAACATACCGTAACAAGCTGGTTGGAGTAGGGAAAGACGAGAGAATCCGCATGAAGCTTTTCATGAGGAGTCTGAAAGGAGATGCTCTATCTTGGTACATTAGCTAAGATCCGAAGAAGTGGTTAAGTTGGGTAGGCATGGTGTCCGATTTTATGGATAGGTTCAGGTTCAACACGGAGAATGCGCCGGATGTGTTCTACATTCAGAATCTAAAGAAGAAACCTACAGAAACATTTCTCGAGTATGCTACTCGTTGGAGGTCCGAAGTTGCTAAGGTCAGACTTGCCTTAGAAGAGGAACAGATGAACAAATTCTTTGTCCGGGCTCAGGACTCGCAGTATTATGAAAGGTTGATGATGATTGAAAGCCATAAATTTTCCGACATTATCAAGCTGGGCAAAAGGATCGAAGAGGGCATCAAAAGCGGTATGGTTACGAACTTTGAGGCCTTGCAAGCTACAAATAAGGCCTTACAGTCAGGTGGTGTGTCCAAGAAAAGGGACGTAGGAGCCGTAATAGTGGCACAGAGAACCAAATCTCCCATCAAATACCAAACCTATCCAATGCCTCCACTCACATATCAGCCTACTCAAAACTACCAAGCACCCTCACCCTATTACCAAACTCCACCACCCACTTATCAATCATCTCCACCACCCATATATCAGCCTACATCACCCAGATATTCCTAACCCGCACATGTTTATCAAGACTACAATGCTCAACCATCCCACTATCAATGACCTCCTACACGTCAAAACTTCCCTAGACCTCGACCAAATTTTGAACGCAGACCTCCTAAACAATATACAGCCATTGCCAAACCCATTGACTAGTTATACGAGAGACTCAAAGCTGCTGGTTATGTCACCCCTATCCCTACTATAACTCCTGAGAACCCTTCTTAGTGGTTTAATCCAAACAAATCCTGTGCATACCATTCTGGCATGAAAGGACACACTATCGATGAATGTCGTTCTCTGAAAGACAAGATCCAGGCTATGATTGACAACAAAATTATTGTGGCAAAGGAACCCGCTCCGAATGTTCGCAACAACCCTCTGCCAGACCATAAGCGTGAAGGCGTTCACATGATTGAAATAGAGGATGATTGGGATCCCAAGGGGTCTATCGGGTTGATCACAGAAGGTGATAACCCAAAGAAGCCAATAGTTACTCTTAATCCGATCGTGGTCCAGATTCAACCCTCGGGGAACACCAAGGTAAATATGTCTGTGCCACTTGAGTTTGAAATAACGCCATCTACAAAGACACCAGCTCTAATTGAGGTCGAATTCGTGTCTCCAGCAAATGCACCTACACCATTTGAAGTTGCAGTTTTTCCACCCAAGGCCCACACTCTATTCGGAGTAAAGATTGCCATGATGATCCCAGTGGCGATGTCGACCATGACACCATTCCACACAAAGACTATACCATGGGACTATACAACTGTGGCAAGGAGGAAAGGCAAGGTTAGGTTCGAGGAAACTATTGCCGCATAGGGTATGGCGAGAACTGGTAGGATCTATACCCCGGAACACCTAGTGAAGTCAAGAAAGCAGGCCTCCAATCGATCGCCAATCATTGAGACGGGTCCAAACAATCTTTGGAGAAAGATACAGGCCAAGGAATACTCGGTCATCGACCAGTTGAACAAAACATCAGCGCAGATCTCCATACTTGCTTTGCTACAAAATTCTGAGGCACACAAGAATGCTCTGTTGAAGGTGCTGAGTGAAGCATACGTGCCAAGCAACATCACTGGCAGGGAAATGGCCAATATGGTCGGACATGTATTGGAAAGTCATAAAATTACTTCTCATGAAGATGAGCTTCCGCCTGAAGGGTTGGGACACAACAAAGCACTGCACATCACTGTGCAATGCGAGGACTACTTCATCACCAGGATCCTGATCGGCGGGGGTTCCAGTCTCAATATTTGTCCACTGGTAATATTAAAGAAGTTGTGTAAGGGACTGCATGAGATAAAGGATGAAGCCATCAACATGAAAGCTTTCGATAGTTCCCAAAGGTCCACCATTGAGGAGATTATTCTGTGTTTGCAAATGGGGCCAACTTGGTTCGTTGTTGATTTCCAGGTGATAGACGTGTCGGCATCTTACAATCTACTATTGGGACAACCATGGATTCACGCTACCAGAGCCGTAGCATCAACACTGCATCAGGCAGTAAAGTTTGAATGGAATCACTAGGAAGTGATCATTCACGACGATGATAGCAATCCTATATACAGTCGCCAGACCATTCCATCAATCGAGGGGAGGAAGAAGCTGGGAGGAAAGACTTACCATCACATCGAACGGGTAAATGCTGTTGACAAAGACAAATAGTGGGATAACAAGATCGAGAGTATAATGAATTAGAGTGGGTGCGAACCTGGCAAAGGGCTCGGCAAGAACCTCAAAAGAATCGCTAAGCCCATAAAGCTCAAGAAGCATGACACTACTTTCGGTCTGGGATATGAGTACACCTGGGAGGAATTCAACAACTGATCGCCACCATGGCGTGGTCCTTACTATCCGCTGGAGCAGCTAATACCACATTTGGAGCAGATTTTCCAACCGGCCGATATTATTTATGGGTCAGAAGAAGAGGAAGCACTGGTAGCTATGAAAAACTTGTTCTTAGAGGACAATGACATGGATTGTTGTGTTGTTCACGAGGAGGAGGGGGAGGAAGGCCCTTTCGTACAGGCTGTAAGCAGAGGAGCACACCTAAATAATTGGACCATCAGGACAACCAAAGCCCGACGAGCTTCGGGGTAGCAAGGCTAAAACAAGCATCATTCACTATTTTATTTTCTAAATAATTTTCTTTTCGCATTTTCAATTCCCGCAATAAGATCTTCGATGTTCAAAACAGTTATTCAATTCATCAAAAGCATTTTTGATTTTTCTTATGAATCAATACTTATTTATATCATTTTCTCTCATTACTTTACCTATACAGTATTACTATTACTTATCTTGATGAACCGATGATTGTGACATGCAACGAGACAACGCAACGAACAGACATAGATTCTGAGGAAGATGACATACTAGAAGAGATTGTTAAAGAAGTAGAGATCAGACCTAAGTCCAACCTAGATAAAACAGAAGTTGTTAACCTGGGAGATGCAGAAAATGTCAAAAAAACACGAATCAGCGTCCACTTATCACCGTCAGAAAAGAAGGAATACACAAAATTTCTAAGGGAATATGAGGACATATTCGCCTGGTCGTATGATGACATGACTGGTCTAAGTACATTTTGTCTCACAAACTGCCAACTGATCCAACATGTCCGCCGGTAAAGCAAAAGCTCAGGAAATTCAAGCCTGATATGAGTCTGAAAATCAAGGAAAAGGTCACTAAGCAGGTCAAAGCTAAGGTTCTCAGGGTAGTAGAATACCTGACATGGTTAGCCCATATCCTGCCAGTACCAAAGAAGGATGGGAAGGTAAGAGTCTCTGTCGACTACTTGGATCTCAACCGGGCCAGTCCGAAAGACGATTTCCCTTTGCCAAACATACACACCCTGATTGACAATTACACCAAGCATGAGTTGCAATCATTTGTATATTGTTTCGCTGGGTATCATTAGATTTGGATGGATGAAGAAGATGCTGAGATAACGGCTTTTATTATGCCTGTTACAAGATGATGCCTTTTGGGTTAAAGAATGCAGGGGCCACCTACATGAGGGCCATGAATACCATTTTCCATGATATGATACACAAGGAGATAGAGGTGTACGTAGATGATGTTATTATCAAGTCCAAGAAAGCCACTGATCACATGGAAGATTTGAGGAAGTTTTTCAATAGATTGCGAAGGTACAACCTGAAACGGAATCCCGCAAAATGTGCATTTGGGGTTCCTGCCGGAAAACTACTTGGGTTTATTGTGAGTCGCTGAGGAATAGAACTAGATCCATAAAAGTTCAAAGCTATTCAAGAATTGCCACCGCCAAAAAACAAGAAGGGCGTGATGAGTTTCTTGGGGAGACTCAATTACATCAGCTGCTTGATAGCACAGTCTACAGTTATTTGTGAGCCAATCTTTAAGATGTTAAAGAAAGACGCCGCTACCAAATGGACTAATGACTACCAAAAAGCTTTCAACATAATCAAGGAATACCTATTGACACCACCCGTCTTGGTCCCGGCCGAGCCAGGTAGACCTCTATTACTCTACCTTGCAGTATTGGATGGAGCTTTTGGTTGTGTTTTGGGACAACATGATGAAACAAAGAGGAAGGAGCATGCCATTTATTATCTCAGTAAGATGTTCACCCCGTACGAGGCCCGGTATTCTCTATTAGAATGCACCTGTTATGCTTTGACTTGGGTAGCTCAGAAGTTGAGGCACTACATCTGTGCTTACACTACATATCTCATATCAAGGATGGATCCTTTGAAGTACATCTTTCAGAAGCCCATGCCCACTAACAAGCTAGCCAAGTGGAAAATCCTATTAAGTGAATTTGACATTGTCTATGTGACTCAGAAGGCAATCAAGGGACATGCACTAGCAGATCACCTTGCTGAAAATCCCGTGGATGGAGAATACAAACCCCTGAAAATGTATTTTCCCGACGAAGAGGTATCGTTCATAGGAGAAGACATTGCAGAATCCTATAGTGGTTGGAGAATGTTTTTCGATGGAGCAGCAAATTTCAAAGGAGTTGGCATAGGAGAAGTCCTAGTATCGGAAACCGGTCAACATTACTCGATGGCTGCCAAACTCAGATTCTCGTGCACCAACAACATGGCCGAATACGAAGCTTGCATCTTAGGGCTCAAGATGGCCATCGACATGAACATTAAAGAATTGCTAATGATTGGAGACTCAAACTTGCTTATACATCAGGTACGAGAAGAATGGGAAACCAAGAACTCCAAGATACTCCTGTATCTGCATCATGTACATGAATTGAGAAAGAGGTTTATAAAGACAGAATTCCAGCATATTCATAGAATCCAGAATGAGTTCGCCGATGCATTGGCTACCTTGTCATCCATGATACAACATCCAGACAAAAACTTCATTGATCCCATTCCAATAAAGATCCATGATCAACTAGCTTACTGTGCCCATGTCGAAGAAGAAGTAGATGGAAAGCCCTGGTTTCATTTTATCAAGGAAATTTTGGCAAAAGGTGAATACCAGAACTTGCAAATCCTACTCAGAAATGCACACTTCGGAGGTTGTCCAGCAACTTCTTTCATAGCGGAGGAATCCTGAATAGGAGGACTCCTGATTTGGGGTTACTAAGGTGTGTCGACGCAAAAGAAGCATCCAGGCTACTAGAGGAAATTCACGTTGGGACCTGCGGTCCACATATGAACGGTTTTGTCTTAGCAAAGAAGATACTCCGAGCTGGTTACTTTTGGATGACTATGGAAACAGACTGCATCCAGTATGTCCGGAAATGCCACGGCTGCCAGATACATGCAGGCATGATAAAGGTACCTCCAAACGAGCTTAATGCAACAAGCTCACCATGGCCGTTTGCCGCTTGGGGAATGGATATTATTGGACCGATGGAGCCTGCTGCCTCCAACGGGCACAGGTTTATCCTAGTAGCAATCGACTATTTCACCAAATGAGTCGAAACAACATCTTACAGAGCAGTGACTAAGAAATTTGTGGCAGACTTTGTCCGCAACCGCATTGTTTGTCTATTCGGTATTCCAGAGTCAATCATTACTATTAATGGCTCCAATCTCATAGTGACTTGATGAAAGCTATGTGTGAAACTTTCAAGATCAGACACAAGATTTATACAGCCTACAGGCCTCAGATGAATGGAGCCGTAGAAGCCGCCGACAAGAGTATCAAGAAGATATTAAGGAAAATGATAAAGAAGCATAAGCAATGGCACGAGAAGTTATCATTTTCTTTATTAGGATATCGCACCACAGTCCGCACATCAATCGGAGCAACCCCCTATATGCTGGTTTACGGTATAGAGGCAGTCATTCCCATTGAGGTAGAAATTCCTTCCCTAAGGATCATACAGGAAGCTGAGCTCGATGACGTAGAGTGGGTGAAAAGTCGTTATAAGCAACTAGCCCTTATAGATGGAAAAAGAATAAATGCAGTTTGTCATGGTCAACTTTATCAGAACAGAATGTCCAGAGCCTTTAACAAAAGAGTCAAGCCGAGACAGCTCACACCGGGGCTACTTGTGTTATAGAAGATTTTCCCGCATCAAGATGAAGAAAAAGGGAAGTTCTCTCCCAACTAGCAAGGTCCGTACATGGTTCACCGGGTCCTGACAGGAGGAGCCCTCATACTAGTAAAAATGGACAGAGAAGTCTAGCCGAAGCCGATCAACTCATATGCAGTCAAACGTAACTATGTGTAATCTTATGCTTACCTATATGAGGGAAATTGAACTACGCCTGACCTGATTCCCGTTTAAGAGGGGATACATAGGCAGCCCGATGGGTTCATTCACAGTTCAATAAAATTTCCATTTTCCCCCGCAATTGGAAACTAGGGTAGAATTTTGAGGAGGACCCTCAAAATTCCGTAGCAAGAGAGGTTGTAATGTCTTGAACCACGTCACAATTATCGGTTCATCTAAAAAATTATTATTATTATTATTATTATTATTATTATTATTATTATTATTATTATGTCATATTTTTACTAAATTATGCATGTCTATTACTGAAATTGCCTTGTTTAGCAATGCTACCCCAATGATACATACAGTATCACTAGTTCAAAGCCGAGCAAGTCAAGCAGAGCCAGCGGGGGATACGAACTAACCGCCCCCTATTTTACAAAACTCATGAGACAAATACTGTTCAGGAATACAACTTTCAGAACCATTGCACTTACTCACAGTTGCTATCCGCACACAACAGTGTCCCCAACAGGCACAATATCCCCAGCAGTTACAATATCGCAATCTACTATAAGCTAAGAAAGTTCTATTACCATTTGTTATCTTATTTTTGCATAAGGCAACTGTTCTGCCTTCCGACGTTAAGCTCTACCTCCATCTGCATTCTTGCATTGCATAAGGCTGCCATGCTGCCTTCCAAGACTAAGCTTTGTCCCCATCTGCATTCTTGCATTGCATAAGGCTACCATTATGCCTTCCGAGACTAAGCGTTGTCTCCATCTGCATTCTTGCATTGCATATGGCTACCATTCTGCCTTCCGAGACTAATCGTTGTCTCCATCTGCATTTCTGCATTGCATAAGGCTACCATTCTGCCTTCCGAGGTTAAGCTCTACCTCCATCTGCATTCTTCCATTGCATAAGGCTACCATTCTACCTTCCGAGACTAACCACTGTCTCCATCTACATTTCTGCATTGCATAAGGCTACCATTCTGCCTTCTGAGGTTAAGCTCTACCTCCTCCTGCATTGCATAGGCTGAAAGATCACCACCTCTACATTTGCATGGCTGAAAGATCGCCACCTCTACATTTGCATGGCTAAAAGATCACCACCTCTTCATTCTGCATGACTGAAATATGGCCACCTCTATATTTGCATGGCTGAAGGATGGCCACCTCTACATTTGCATGGCTAAAAGATTGCCACCTCTTCATTCTGCATGGCTGAAAGATCGCCACCTCCATATTTGCGTGGCTGAATGATCGCCACCTCTACATTTGCATGGATACAAGATCGCCACCTCTACATTTGCATTGCTGAAATATTGCCAACTCTACATTTGCATGGCTGAAAGATCGCTACCTCTACATTTGAATGGTTGAAAGATCGCCACCTCTTCATTCTGCATGGCTGAAAGATTGTCACCTCTACATTTGTATGGATGAAAGATCGCCACCTCTACATTTGCATGGCTGAAAGATCGCCGCCTCTATATTTGCATGGATGAAAGATCGCCACCTCTACATTTGCATGGCTAAAAGATCGTCGCCTCTACATTTGCATGGCTATAAGATCGCCACCTCTACATATGCATGGGTGAAAGATCGCCACATCTTCATTCTGCATGGATGAAAGATCACCACCTATACATTTGCATGGCTGAAAGATTGCCACTTCTTCATTCTGCATGGCTGAAAGATTGCCACCTCTACATTTGCTTGGCTGAAAGATCACCATCTCTATATTTGCATGGCTGAAAGATCGCCACCTCTTCATTTTGCATAGCTGAAAGATCGCCACCTCTACATTTTGCACGGTTGAAAGACCGCCACCTATTGCATTTCATCAGCTGAAAAATTGCCACCTATCGCATTTCATGGCCTGAAAGATCGCCAAATTATCCAAAGGCATCATTGTTCGGAGGCATCATTCTCACAGCCCGAGAATGCCATGCCATGGCCTGAGGACCCCTTTTAATATTTTGCATATCATTATTCAAAGGAATCATGGTTCGGAGGCATCATCCTCAGAGCCTGAGAGCATCATTTCATGGCCCGCGAATCCTTTATTACACGCTTCGTGGCCCAGGACATCATGGTCTAAGGACGTCATTCTAACCGTTCAAAGACAATCTGCATGGTCCGACAGGAAATTGCATCATGTTTAAATTACACACCATATATGCTTGTGTTGCTTATTTGCAGGAAATATGGCGAGCAACGGCCGTCTCGGCAGGAGCGATCCCGCTCCGGTTCCCGCAGCCCTATCAGACTTCAACCATTCACCCCTTCATAAATATTGCGTCCGTTCTTGAAAAGTCTCCATCGGCATACTCCGCCGACAGATCCTGAACTACATATTGTCTGATTTATGTAAGGCCAGGGATATATAGGCATCCTAGAAGCCATAGCACGACCTAAGTCTCCTCGAACCATTTCATTCGGTCAAAATTGGCCATCATGTCTTTACCCGACAACTCTTTCATCCTTCCCGGGTAAAGAGGGGCAGCTGTTGATACCCAAATTTTCCCTATATATTTTTAATATGCAAAATACTTTTAGAACAAAATATGTATGCATATATAAGTATGTCCAAATGTTTTATTATTTTTTCTAATTTTCAAAGATTTTTTAAAATTAATTTATTGCCCTATTTTATCCATAAAAACCCAATAATTATTCCCCATATTATCATTTTTTGGTGATTCATTTATAGTACTCTCCTATTAATGCCAAAATATAGCTAATGTGATTTTTGCATATTTTTAACTTGAACTAACCCCGATTAAAAAAGGAAGGGGCAGATGTGGTGCCCGATTGCTATGGTTTCAAGGCCAGACCTCGAAGAAGTTTGGTCCAGACCTTGGTGATTTTAGTTCTATGGTTGTCTCCGGCCACTTTTGACCTTACTCCGGCCAGCCATGGCCATTGAAGCCTGACTCTCGACTTCTCTGCTTAAGATCGATGATTTTCCAAGCCTTTCTCACCATCTGAGGTTCTTCCAAAACCCTAGCCTTTGAGGTTCTTCCGATTTCTTTAGATCTGTTCTAGATCTGTGTTTACTCTAAACTTCTAAACGGTTTTCTCAAGGTTTCTTTCAAAACTCTGCCTCCAAAACCCCTTGTCTTTTCCGATTTAGGTTTTGTTAAAGTTGTTTTGAAGCTTTCTCTGATTTTTAATATGTTCTACTGTGTTTCTTTATGTTGTTCTTCTACTGGAGTTTGCATGTTAAAAGTCTTAGTTTCTTTTGAGGTTTTTGAATCTACTTTTGTTAGTATTTGTCTGATTTAATTGTTTTCATCTCTAGAACTCGATTGATGGTGAAAACCCTAAAATTTGGGGTTTAGTCGAGTTCTGAGGCTATTTTCTATGTGATTTACTTGGTCGTCATGCTCTGAATTCGATTGATTTCAAAACCTTAACTTCTTTGGACCTATTCGAGCTTCAGAAGCTGCCTCATCTGTTGCTCGACTGGATTCGAAATCTTTTTGTTTCATCCTCTGTTTCTTTATGTGATTTTGACTTCCTTGAAACTAGACTACAGTTTTCAGAAAAGTCTTTTTACTTGACCCTTTTGCATGCTATTTGATACTCTCTCTTTTCTCTATTACTGAGTTACTAAGATTGACCTATGTGACTACCATGTTTCGATAGTCCACTACTTACTGACTTCGTGATTGCATGACGCTTCTCTTTGTCCTAAATTCAGCCTTGCATGCCTAATACTTATGCACTTTTTATATGCTGAATTTCCTCTGAAATGACCTTCAATTTTGGACTGATTTCAAACCTCCTTTTGTAATTTTGATTGTATTCATGTGTTAAGTGATTGGCTCTTTCCTTGTTTCGCCTTACTAATTCCCCTGTTTCTTGGGTTGATTTGAAAACTTTCCTTAGACTTTCAATTTTCCCATTTCTGAATTGGTTTATTTGTTTATTCGTGGGAACCCATGTCACTCTGCTTAAATCAGTGATTTTGAAATCCTTGACTCCCTGATTTGCTATGTACTAATTTTCGATTGTCTCCATATGCTGCAACTTTACTTTGTTTTCTTACCTTATTTGGCTAACCGAGTATTTCAAAGATTCTTCCCTTAATTAAACCTCTATGCACTTACCCCTAATTGTCTACTGTGCACCTGATGCTTACTTGATTTCCTTCCTTAAATGTTTTCTGCCCATTACCGTTTGATTTCAACTCCTTAATTAAAGGAAGTCCTTATACTGATTTGATTTTAATTGGTAATTAGTTCCATAATTACTACTAAGCTATGATTCTTGCCTTATTTTCTACTTGTTTTCAAACTATAAATACCCTGCTCTTTTATTAACACAGACACACACGAACACTCTGAGTTCTAAAATTACTTACACTCAAAAAACACTCTCTTCTGCTTTACTACTTGTACTGTGGCCTGTTTAAAGAGTTCTACTACCTGCCTTTACTATATTTTGCTTCTGTGAACTGGTATGTTCTGATTAAGATTTCAGTGTCACAACAATATGTTTACTTAATTCTTTTACCTGTTTGTCTGCCTACTACTTGTGTTTAATTCAGTACTTGTTTTAGCAATTCTGTCTGTTTAGAATTTATGATGTATCCTAAACCCCAATGTGTTTGGTACTGATGGCTTATTTGAGGCATGCCAGTATTGAGTATTGTTGTCTATGACTCAAACCTCTATGTTACCACTATATGTTGTGTATTCTGATTGATTTTGTAAGCATAAAAGAACTCCCTAGTTTTGCATGCCCAGAATTAACTAGTGCCTAAGTACATAGGCTCTTTTCAAGCTCCTGATCCCTGAACCCCTTTTATGTGAAGTTTTCAATTTTGTAACTGTTTCCCAGCACCTCTTTCCTCTCCTTTACTTCCTTAGTTCTTAAAATTCTGTTTCTGCACTTCCACTCTCTCTTAGACTTAAGTTCTGCCCCCTCTTGTGAGCCTTGCCTTGGGACCCATGAGCTCCCTCTGAACTTGGACACTTGAGGGCTGGCACTTCCACACTGCACTTGTCCCTATTCTGGTAATACAATTTGGGTGTGAGCACTACCCGGAGTCCCATTGAGTCTCTTAGGGAACTCTGACACACTCAAATTGGAGAAAGGTTTTGGATCAATGGTCTTTGAGTTGGTTTATCTCGTAACTCAGAGAGGGAGTCAAGAATCAAGCCTTATCTAGTTGTACTTTCTTTGTATTTTTTTGTTCTGATGTAGTTTTTTATTCTGGTTTGTAATAAGTTGTAATAAACACTTGGGGCTGGCTAGTGAAAAGGGTGGGTAACTATGCATGCAAGGGTAGAAAACATGCCTAAAGGGTGTTTTAACTCTTACATATTCGAACTTCACCTAGAGACCATGCCTATAGGATACTTTTTCAACTTCACGAAGAAAACATGCCTATAGGGTACTTTTAATTCTGCATATTCAACTTCATGTAGAAAACCTGCCTATAGGGTACTTTTAATTCTGCATATTCAAACTTCATTTAGATTCCATACCTATAAGGTTTAAAACGAGTAATTCATAGAAATCATGCCTATAGGGGTTTCTTAAATCAATCTGATTCGCTTTCATTCGCAGTCAATGTTAGATAACATGCTCCTAGGAATTAAAGTCGGTAACAGTAGATACTACCACCTGCAGAACCTATAACCAGTTCAGTTTTTTTTTGTTCATTCTTCTTCTCTTAATAACCTAATTCCCTCGCTTAACAAGGTTTAACAAGCATGCTTATAGGATTTCGAATAATTTATTTCAAGCTTCTACTATCTCATCACCTTTTAAATTCAGTAGATATCATGCCTATAGGACCTCGTCTAAACACTTAGGCAAGCCTTAGAATAATAACTGTAAAACTGAATCTGTTAATCACTACAACCAGCAGGCAGGCCTGATTCGGACTTCTTATCTGAGTTATGCAATAAACTAAAACTGCCTCAACAATCTCATCTCCCTCGTCTTTAATGCTTTTCAATCAGACCTAAGCAGTATGTGTAAGACATGCTACTTTATGTGTTTGTTCGAGGAGGTATACTTGAGCCTATATGCTTATGTGTTTCCCCTTTTATATGCAATATGTGTTTTTGTATGCCGCCTTAGAATTTTTACCTTTGAAACTCCAAATAAGCCCAGCATCCCTCCCTTTTAGGATTAGTAGTCCTAAGTGCCTCCGGGATTGATAGGAATGGGATGGGTAATAGCATGCAATAAGTAATCGAGACCAATCCACGCTTTAATACCTTAACGGGGTGGGAAGGGTAGATATGGATATGATGACCACGAGATAATGTCACGTGTAGCCCCTCATTGAGGAGTGATTACCGGAAGTTGTGTAGGGTGATCCATATTTTCAATAAACCTAGGACTCCCTTTCCTTTATTCTTTATTCTTTAAGCAATTTAACTCTTTATTCTAAAAAATCAACTTTTCTAATTGTTCTTTTAAAACTTGTTTACTTTCAAACCATTATGTGTTGAAATCCCCTATTATTTGAGCCTTATTTACTTACATTAATTACACCTCAATTCACAATAATTGTCTGGCTGGGAACTATACTAGTGGATTCTGAGGGGTGCCTAACACCTTCCCCTTAGAATAATTTCAAGCCCTTACCCTATCTCTGGTTATTCAAATCGAACTCTTTTGGTGTCCTAATGCACCCTAATCATTAGGTGGTGACTCTCCAAATTTAAACCCAGTTCCCAAAAGGAATGAGTTGTCTCTCCAAATGTCATAAACCCGATTTCGCTTAGGAAAAAAAGGAGGCGCGATATTGGTTTTCAGGGTGATCGGAATGAATTTGGAAGAACAATTCTCAGTTTGAAGTTTAAAATTTGAAAGGTTTGACCAAGTTTTGACTTGTTAGTGTATGACAATTGGAATTTTTATGATTTGGTTAGCTCCATTAGGTGATTTGGGACTTAGGAGCGTGATCAGAATGTATTTTGGAGGTATGTGGAAGGTTTAAGCTTGAATTGGCGAAATTGGAATTTTAGCGTTTTCCAGTTGATAGGTGTGATTTTGATGTAGGGCTCGGAATGGAATTCCGGAAGTTAGAGTAGGTCCATTGTATCATTTTTGATGTGTGTGCAAAATTTTAGGTCATTCGGACGAGGTTTGATAGACTCTTTGATCGAATTTGGAATTCAGAAGTTTTTGGGATTCTTAGGGTTGAATACGATGATGATTTGATGTTTTGATGCTGTTTTGAGCGTTCCGAAGGTTGGAAAATGTTTGAATAATGATATGGGATATGTTGGCATGTTTGGTTGAGATCCCGAGGGCCTCGGGTGAGTTTCGGGTGGTAAACGGATCAATTTTTGGACTTTGGACTTGGCAATTTTGATGGTTTTTGTTGCAGAGATTTTGTTCATCACGTTCGCGAAGAGTGTTCTCGAGGCGGTGAATTCTGTTCTTCGCGTTCGCGCTTTGGGTATCACGTTCGCAATGTGTTGATGCTGTGTTCTTCACGTTCGCGCTTTGGGTATCACGTTTGCAATGTGTTGATGCTGTGTTCTTCGCGTTCGCGTAGTTATGTCTCTAGTAGGTATCGCATTCACGAGGCTTGTGCTGCGAACACGTAGAGCATTTTGGGAGCCAATATTTTTTCTTCATCGCGGACGCGATGGGCGTCCCGCGTTCATGAAAGAGGAAGCCTGGGCAGCCTTATAAAGTACTCTATTTCGAGGATATTTGTGCATTTTTTGAGCTCTGAAGCTCGGGAGAAGACAATTTTGGAGGGAATTTTCAGAGGAGTGATTGAGGTAAGTGTTCTTTTCCCAAATTTGGTTAAATACCATGATTTTGTCTTAATTTTTATCATTTAAATTGGGAATTTGGAATGAAAATTGGAAGAGAAATTGGAGAGTTGAATTGGGGAATTGAGGGGCCATTTGAGGTCCGATTTTGATGTTCTTGGTATGTATAGACTCGTGAGAGCATAAGGATTCTATTGATGTATTTTTATCAGATTTCAAGACGTGGGACCGGGGGTCGGGTTTGGCCAATTTCGGAATTTTCGATGTAAATTAGTAATTTTCAAGTGGGCTTTTTTGGAGCAATTGGAGACCAATTCAAGGGGCAAAGGCGTCGCGGGCTAGAGTTTGGACCGGATTGAGGCAAGTAATGATTGTAAATGCTATCCTGAGAGTATGAAACACCGGATTTCACATCGTTGTGCTATGGTGAGGTGACGCACATGCTAGATGACGAGCATGAAATCGTGCACCATTGGGGATTGTGACTTGGTCTGTCCCGTACGACTGTTAAGTCGCGTATTTGATTGAAAACTGTTTGGTATCATTGTGTTTTGAAAAGTATTGCTATGTTTTGGGCGGAATGCCATATTTGGGCCTTGTGCCAACTATTTTGGACCCTTATGGGTCTTTTTAACTACTGTTGCTCACTGTTTTGACTTAATAATTGTACTCAGTCATGTTGTATTGATTTCTTAACTCAAGCTTATTTACTAATTTTTGATACTATAAATGATATTTTGAGCTGAACGCCCTTTTTTACTGATAGTCCGAGTGGCTTATGAGGTTGATGGTTGAGAGAGGCCGAAGGCCTGATTGTGAGGTTGATGACTGAGATAGACCGAGGGTCTGATTGTGAGGATTAAATATTTATGGATCGGGCTGCACGCCGCAACAATATATATATATATATGGATCGGGCTGCACGCCGCAGCGATATGTTGGATTAGGCTGCACGCCGCAGAGATATAGCGCTTGGGCTGTATGAGCCCCTCCAGAGTCTGCACACCCCTAGTGAGCGCGGTTCAGTCGACGATATATATGGATCGGGTTGCACGCCGCAGCGGTTATGATAAGGTACCTATTGAGCGTGAGTGTTGAGTGTGAGCACTGATTACTGAGAGTTGAGTCATGAGTGACTGAGTGGCTTGCCCGATGGGCTATATATATACAAGTGGCTATATATATACACATATACGAGTGATGCTTTGCCTGAGGGGCCTGTTTATGAACTTACTGTTTTTTCACTCCTCCTTAAAGTGAGTTTCTATTGAATATGTTGATTAAATTACTGCTTTCACTCATCTTTAGACCGAGCCTCTATTGAAAATGTTGAACAAATGCTTTAAACAACTTTCATTTAAACTGAAGTTTTTACGAGGTGTTCGGAATTTAGTCACTGATTTGGCTTTGTTACTTCCTCCGAGATTTTTAAGTCATGAAATGGTTATGAATTTCCGTTTGCCGAGGGGATGTATACAGACTATGTTTTGCCCGAGGGTCGATTATGATTTTCATCACTTTCACTATATATATTTCATTAAACCTCTATTGAAAAGGTTAGAAAGATATTTTCTAAAGGATGTTTACTGAAGTTGGAAATTTAACGAAATGATTTGATTTGTATCCTATTTTGGAAGCATGTAGTACCCATTATGGTGTTATAACGTGGTTTACGTGATTTCTTACTGCTCAGTCTTCATTTACCCTTATTACTTACTGAGTTGGCGTACTCACATTACTTCCTGCACCTTGTGTGCAGATTCAGGTATTTCTGAGCTCGGTGGCAGGTTTACCAGAGTTAGCAAGGTAGCTGCCTGGCGATTGCAGCCCTGCTTTTCTCCCTCCTTATTCTTCCTTAATGTATTTCTTGTGATTTTCCCGGCCATGTTGGCCTTTATGTTGTTAGACAGTTGTAGTAGATGCTCACGACTAGTGACACCCCGATGTCGGGCTTGTGTATTTATTCCTCACTATTCATTTAAACTTACATCACGAGATTATTGATTAGTAAATGGTATAAAAATAACTTTAATTGAATAATGGTAGATTCAAGAGTTGTGTCGGCTGGCCTAGTTTCACGATAGGCGCCATCACGACCGTGTCGATTTTTGGATCGTGACATTTTTCTTTGGGAAATTAATATCTAGAACTCAATAAAAATTGCTTTTATATTTCCTTTAGTATATTGAGACTAAAAATTCAAAAAAAAAAAAGAAGAAGAAGAATTTTCTTTTGATACCTCTTTAGAAGTTTTCGAAGATATTAATTCCAAAAATCCAAAAGATTTTCTTTTTGAGATTCTTCTTTGGGAAATTAATAAAAAACAAAAAAATATATATTCTATTTATTTTCACTAGAACTTTAGGACCTTATACGTAGAAGAAGAAAAAAACATACTTTTTTTGTTTAGCTTTAGAGTTTTCCCTTAGGTAATCAAAACTGAAATCCAAAAACATTTTTCTCTTTTTCAGTTTTCGTTTCGAAATCTTTCTTCAGGATATCAAATAAAAATTCAAAATATTTTTCTTTGGTTTATTCTTTAGATTTCCTTCCTAAAAAAAGAGAAAAAAGAATCAAAAAATATTTTTTCTCTTGTAGGGTTTTTCCTTAATAATTCTTCATAGAGTATTTGTTTCAAAAAGAAAAAAAAAAGAAAAATATATGCTCGTTAAACTTGAGTTTAGAATAGGTTATAGAACATTAAGTTTAGAATAGATTATAGAATATTAAGTCTAAAAAAGAGAGATTTTCTTTTCTTTTTTTTTCTCATCAGAGTAGTCATTAATGTAAAGAAAAAAAGAAAAAAAAAGAGAACGTTAATTTACTTTATTCCCGATCTTCCAGAACTATGCTTGATCTGATTCATGAGGGGCATGATACGAGGCAACCTATATAGGGTTCGATCGAATCATCATTAAATAAAAAAGTAAATAAAAAAGCAAACAAAAAAGAAAAAGCAAAAAAACGAGAATGAAGTTGTGGGACGTGAGAAATGAGAGGAAAGAAAATAGCAATAAGAAAAAAGAAAGGAGGGAGGAAAGAAAATGGAAAAAATCAAGGAGTGTTAAAGAGAAAAAATAAAGTGGAAAAGGGGCAAGAAGAGTGAAATTAGGATGATGCCATATGACCTCCGTACCCTCGAAGTCATTTTAGAACCGATAATTGTGACTAGGTGCATTGCACATAATGTGAAATTATCTTATGTTAAATTCCCTAACGCTAACATGATGACTTCATTTTGTTCCTTTTTGTTATCTTCATTATAGCAGAAGGGTGATTGGTTTGTGTTTCTTAAAGTGGTAACTCTTCTCTACAACATAAAGTCGAACTGCAATGGTAGATGACAACAGAATTGAGTTGGTTGATATTGGTGCCCAAAAGCAATTAGTTAAACAGGACAATGGGTTGGTTGAAGAGGTAAGGGTGTTAAGACAACACATGACGGACATGTATCAGGCCTGGATGACTGGGAAGACACCACCCCCGCCACCACCTAGCTTCCTAGATGCTACCCTTACCCAAACTCCGGTCATAGTACCAGATGATCCACCATACTCTCCAGATTCTCCCACTTATCACAGCTTTCCGAACCACCCTAGTAGCTCTATCACTCGTCCTCCAACTACCTTTCCCAAAAATTGCCTCCTGTCATATCCACTATCCCCACGATCACAACTTCTCAACAATCTTCCCTTTATAGACCCAACAATGAACGCCCACTCAAAACTCATGATGCCCAATATTATCCCTCGGAGGTTTCCACAAGGTCCCTGACTCATACAATCATAGCCCTCGGAATGAGCCTCACATTGACAATGAAGAGTTCACAAGAAAAGAAGGGCAAGAAGAGATATCCACGAAGCTGAAAGGTATAGAATAGTCCTTAAGGAGCAGGCAAAGGATGGGAAGCCAGATTAACATGTCTTACAATGACGTGTGTATGTTTACTGATGTTCATCTGCCCGCGAGGTTTAAAATGCCAAAGTTTAACTTGTATGATGGATGTGGAGATCCAGTAGCCCATCTGAGGGTTTATTGTAGTGAAATGAGAAATGTTGGTGGGAAAGATAAGTTGTTGATGGCGTATTTCAGTGAGAGCTTGATTGGGGCAGCCTTGGAATGGCATACTCGTCAAGATGTCGGTAAGTGGCATATATGGGATGACATGGCTCAAGATTTTGTTCGACACTTTTAGTATAATATAGATATTATCCCAGACCGCTCCTCCCGATATCAGATGGAAAATAAACCCAAGGAAAGTTTTAGGGAGTTTTGGTTCAGATGGAACGAACAAGTTGCTCGGGACAGTCCTCCCATTGATAGAAAAGATGTTGCTGAGCCTCGCCAACTACAGGATCCAGTGGGCATTCCTGCTAAATGCTTTCAGCCTCAATACCGACCCCATGAATATCCCGAGCTCCACATAATTCACCCCACTATTATCCTCCGAACAACATCCGGTCATCTGTCCAACCACTAATTCACTCCTTATGACGAGCGCTATCACCGCATAATGCACTTTTGCTTTCACAACATTTTCGAGCATCCAACAACCCTAGAAAATTAGGGCATGGAAGGGAACAAAGGCCAAGAAATAGTTCCACGCCAGTCGAAGAATCCTACACAAGCCTTTTTGAGAAGTTAAAACATTCTGGCCTGATTGAGCCACTTATCGGCTATACTCCAGACCCATATGTAAAAGGTTTTGATCCTGCCGTACGATGCATGTACCACTCTAATGTTCAAGGGTATAGCATTGAAGATTGTCGTGCTTTGAAAAAAGAAATAGAAAGAATGATTCAAGAAGGGATAATTGTGATCAAGGACAGTGACAAGGGGTATGCGAATCCCCTTGGAAACTTGCTGACTGAAGTTAACGATATTGAAATTGGTAATAGTCTTGGTAATATTGATGTGGAATTCAGTGGCTAAGATGACGAGCTTGGTAATTTGAAAGAAGCTCCTTTCTTGGATAGCCAGGGAGGAGTCTTGGTGGTTTATTTTGTTGTCATTTCTATTATCTGGGTTATTTCAGGGTTGTAATCCGGATATTGTCTTGTGACTCAAACCCTTCTATCCTTTTTATTTTGCCTATTTCCTTTAGTCATGGTAACTCATTTAGTGTTATCTAGTTTGTTCCAGGGATGTATCCCAGTTTAGTTTGCTTGTGTCATTGTTCAAACCCTTTTACCGTCTGTATAATGCAATTTTCTATTTTCTGTTATTTCTAGTCATTTTTTGTTTAGTTCTGTCACGACCCTAAAACCGACCCGGTCGTGATGGCTACTATCGTGAAACTAGGCCAGCCGACACAACTCCCAAATTAACCATTAATCAATAAGAATCATTTTAAGCCTTTAATTAATCAAATGTCTCATAATGTAAGTCTAAATGAACAGTGCAAAAATAATATACAATCCCGACATTATGGTGTCACAAGTTATGAGAATCTACTACGGTCTGAATACAACAAGAGTCTAAGATGTACTAAATATAGTCTAAGGAAGACAAGAGGGAGAAAAGCAGTGCTGCGAACGTCGGGCAACTACCTTGCTAACTCTGATGACTCTGCCACTGAGCAATCAACACCCACTACCGGGTTCAGAAATACCTGAATATACACACAAGGTGCAGGGAGTAATGTGAGTACGCCAACTCAGTAAGTAATAAAGTTAAATGAAAGCCGAGCAGTAAGAAAACACATAAACCACGTCAAAATGCTACAATAAAAACAAGACATTTCCAACATAGTACAGAAATCAGTTACTTCAAAAATCATGCTCAATTTCGGTAAAAACATTTTAAAACAACTTTCAGTAGTTTCAAACAAGTGATAAGACAGTGAGTAAAACTGATAGAAAATGTAAACAGCCCCTCGGGCAAAACATGTATCAATACCGCCCCTCGAGCATATCATCAATAGAACCAGCCCCTCGGGCTACCTCATAATCACTCGTAATTAGCCCCTCGGGCATGAATCAAGAACCGCCCCTCGGGCAATAATATGATTCAAATAACAGCCCTTCGGGCTACATCACATCACTCACATTGGGTACCTGCGCTCACTAGGAGTGTACAGACTCCGGGAGGGGCCCCTTACGGCCCAAGCGCAATAACAAGTCATCTCGTGGCATAATCAATATATCACTCACTCAGGGTACCCCTACTTACTGGGGGTGTACAGACTGCGGGAGTGGCCCCTTATGGCCCAAGCACAATAACAAGCCATCTCGTGGCATAATCAAATAGGCTCTCGGCATCATATCAAGCCACCTCGTGGAGTAACAAATCCGGCCCTTGACCTCATAATCATGAATTAGTACAACACTACTGCGGCACGTAGCCCGATCCCACAGTATCCTCACAACACAAGCCCTCGGCCTCACTCAGTCAAAAATCTCTCAAGCTACTCGGGCAACAGTAAAACATGATGCTCAGCCCAAAATACCATTTAAAATATCAAAACGGGGTAAACATGGCTGAGTTATGAAAACAGTAGAATACAACATGACTGAGTACAAATATGAAGTCAAAACAGTGAGGAATAGTAGTAAAAATCCCCTAAGGGTCCAAAATAGTTGGCACGAGGCCCAAATATGGCATTCAGCCCAAAATAGAATAATACTTTCCAAAACACAGTGATAGCAAATAGTTTTCAATCAAATACGCAGTTTAATAGTCATACGGGACGGACTAAGTCATAATCCCCAATGGTGCACGACCCCACGCTCGTCATCTAGCGTGTGCGTCACCTCAAAGTAGCACAACGATGTGATATTCGGGGTTTCATACCCTCAGAACAAACATTTACAATCATTACTTACCTCTATCCGGTCCAAACTCTAGCCCGCGATGCCTTTGCCTCTCGTATCGGCCTCCGGATTCTCCAAATCTAACCAAAATCAGTGCATAATAATCAAAATATGTTAAGGGAACAAAGCCCACTCAAAAGAAATCAAATTACAACACCAATCCCGAAATTAGCCAAACCCGGCCGCCGAGCCCACGTCTCAGAATCCGATAAAAATCATATCGATAGAATCCTCATCCTCCCACGAGTATACCCATATCAAATTCAACAAAATCCGACCTCAATTGCCCATTCAAATCCCCAAAAAAATTCTCAAACATTTCTTCCATTTTCCCCCAATTCCCACTCTAATTTCTCAAATTAAATGAAGAAATTCAAGACTAACTCATGAGTGAAGAATACTTACCCCAATTGCTCTACTGAAAAACTCCTCAAATTTCACCTTCTCCCGAGCTCTCTAATGGTTTTTGTGATATTGGACTTAAACCCTCGATTTTGAACTTAAATATTCTGCCCAGATTATTTTTTCATCGCGAACGCGACAGCACCCTTGCGTTCGCGAAGTACAAAGCTTCACTGACCAAAATTCCTTCTACGCAAACGCGAGGACCCTCTCGTGACTGCGATGCACAACTGACACATCTCTTCGCGAACGCGACCTCTACTACGTGAACGTGTAGAACAAATGCCTTAGGGTCCCAGCTATTCCACTTCCTCTATGCGAACGCGGCAAGACCCTCGCGAAAGCGATGACCACTGACCTCAGCCCTTCGTGAATGCGGGACCAGCTTCGCGAACGCAAAGGACAAATCCACTGCTCACATCCTATCCCTTCGCGAACGCAGGACATCCATTGCGAATGCGAAGGTCAAAAACCTGCAACACCAACAACAGTTTTTCTGCAAACTTTTCTAACATAAAATGATCCGTTCAACCACCTGAAACTCACCCGAGGCCCTCAGGACCTCAACTAATCATGACATAACATCATTCAAACTTGTTCCAACCTTCGGAACGCTCAAGACAACATCAAAACACCAAAATTACTTGGGATTCAAGCCTAAGAATTCCAAAAACCTCCAAATTCTGCTTTCGATCAAAAAGCCTATCAAACCTCGTCTGAATGACCTGAAATTTTGGATACACGTCACAAATGACACAACAGACCTACTCCAAGTTCCAGAATTTCATTCCGACCCCTATATAAAAATCTCACCTATCAACCGAAAATCGCCAAAATTCTAATTTTGCCAATTCAAGCCTAACTCTACTCTGGACCTCCAAAACACATTCTGATCATGCTCCTAAGTCCCAAATCACCTAACAAATATAACCAAATCATAAAAATTCAAATCTGAGAGCATATACTAACAAGTCAAAACTTGGTCAAACCTTTAAAATTTTAAGCTTCAAACAAAGAACTGTCCTTCCAATTCCATTCCGATTACCCTAAAAACCAAAACCGACGATTTGCATAAGTCATAATACATCACACGGGGCTAGTCATGCCCGAGAACTGGCGAGCGAAGTGCAAAATCTCAAAACTATCGGTCGGATCGTTACATCCTCCCCCACTTAAACATACGTTCGTCCTCGAACGTGCCCAGAGTTGTTCCGAAGACAATCAAATCGATGAGTAACCTTGCCATGCACATACCCGAGGGTGATCCCACATCACCCTATATCATATATGTCCGATAACACAATGTAACTGAAATTTCACAACCCAACCTAGCCCATAAACCTTAGAACCACAATTAAATTTCTGAATTCATCCACAAGATCAGAATCTCACATCTATACTCTGAATAAGTCCGAAAAAGATGTAACAAACCATATCTGCAACCTCGGATACAATTACATGATATACCATACAACTCAAACACTCGAAGCAATGACTGCTAATCACAACAGTTTTTCAAAATATCCGAATTTTGATGATAAACCTGTTATCAACTAAAGTCTCATTCCAATGCTTTCATATACTGGCAATGATAAATGAAACACGTAGAAAGTCATAACCATTCCTCAAATCAACCATTTGTGAAGCCACTTCTCCTTTGGCAAGGACCATAACAAATTTCTGAGCCGAACCTCGATATTATCCTTCCAATATGCTGATGTCGAATCTGTTTGTATTCATTATAGATCCAACGATCTCATCTAATCCAACACAACTACTCTGGTGACATGATACATCCATACCATCTAAAGCCACAACTCGTGCAATCCCCGCACTAATAAGCAACAATACGAACATACTCAACTCATGAAAATGACTCAAATAAGAGAGTTGTACCACAAGCTCACTAGTACCACCACAACACAATGCTGAGAACCCATCACACATCGTAGGAACAGAGCATACGAATATAACCCGAAGGGTCATACCTCCACATAACTTCGCTGCAATATGCGTTCCTATCCAAACATCGGTCCACATAAAACACCTCAAGTCACTACGCTCAAAATCAACAACCACGCGCAATTTGACATCTAAAATCAAAGAAAATCATCATACCAATAGCGAAGCAATTGACATAACATTACACAAACCCGAAAGGACACAACCGATACGCCATCCGCCGAGCAATACCCAATACTCTTCCCGCTCGGATTCCACTGAGAGACCCCAATAAAATGCACCACATGTGCCTATAACCAACAAATCCCAATGCCTCGCAAAACGGAAAGGTAACGCATAGATCTCCCTAGATCACTAATAAGCTCAATAACAATCGAATCAACACATCCCTCAACAATACAACTCGAAGTCAACCAAGCTGACTCAATGTAGAACACATCTCCATATTGGCCTACTAATGAACCCCTTATCAAGGAGTTCCTGAAGCTGCTCCTTCAACTCCTTTAACTTTGCCGGTGCCATATGATACAGTGCCCGACACCAAATCAATACTGAAATCGACAACCCTGTCTGGCGACATGCCCGACAGCAGGAAACACATCTGGAAAAATCCCTTACCACCGGAACTGAATCAATAGAAAAAGTCTCTGCACTGACATCCATCACAAAGGCCAAATAAGAAAGATACTCAACCATCAGTTGGGTCTTCAAAATGAAATCACCTTGCTGTGAACATAATCCGTCGAACCTCGTCACTCAATCCCTGGCATAGCCAACGTCGCCATCTTAGCGCAACATCCCAGAATAACACAACACTGAGACAACTAGTCTATACCTAATATCACATCCAAAATCTAACATACCAAGCAACAAAGATCCACTCGGGTCTCCAAACCCCCAATAGTTACCACACCAGACCGATATATGCAGTCCACAACCACGACCTAACCTGTCTATGAGAACTCCTAGTCTCCAAATCCATACAGCACGCAAATCACCGTATCCGATCCTAACCCTACCGTCCGAATACACATCACATCTCTAACACCCAATCATCCCACGAGAGGTACTTCTATAATTATTCTGTGCCACCAAGCAAACTCGAATATTAGCAGTCGATCCAACAAGAGAGTGCTGCAATAATAATGAGGTATCCTCAACTAAAACACATCGCCCTTTCTAAAATGTATACCCTCATCAATCCACACCAATCAGTGATCCCATTTATCTAGTCATCTGAAACTGTCCATACTGCTTAAGAATTTGTGACCTTTCTTTCAAAACTGAATCGTAACCTTACACACGCAAACCTCAATCCTACATAACATACCGCATACACCATACCATTCTAGGATAAACATAAGAGCATCATATCCCTTCCGAGCCACAAGCAACTATGTACTCAACTAGCCAAGAACTTTCCATTGATCCCATCTAGAAGAAAATCACTACACACCCCATGCTCCTCACACTCGTAGAAAATATACATCTCTAACCGTGGTAGAAACCATCAAGACTCTCTGAATTCCATTTGCACAAAACTAAACAGTCAGGACTAAATCTTTGTAACTCCTACGCAGGCCACTAAAACCCAAGAGCATTGCCGTGAAACACCTGCAGAAACTCATTACCTCGTAAGCATCCAAAGAACTGATCATATCCTTACCATGTCGATCCGGACTACTACCAAGCTATCCCACCTATCCAAGTTCCTTCTGATTTACCTTCAACTTGATGCTTCTTCTTTCTATAACACCACAATTCCTCAGCCTAAACTCACCACACGAGACCCAAGCATAAAACCACACTATCTAAGGCTCATAATCCATTGGATACTCTATTAAATATTCCAAAAGCACCACATTCAAAATACCTACCCTGAAGGGACTTCCTGTGAATCCAAAGCCATTACTTTTACCTTCCTAATATTGATATATAGAATCCCATAATGATATAGAAATACCACGAGTCTTGACACCCTTCAATGAAAACCTCAGTTTCTAGCCAAATATACAACCTAAAAATCTCCAATTATTACCTATAAAATCTTGAACTCATTAGAACCATTCTCGAGAGTCATCCACTCTACTCAATCCATAATTAGACCGATCAAACGGACCGAATGACCTGTGCTCCATTAGCACGCTAACACCAAAGAGTGTAACCTCACCATAATGCAACCAAGCAACTTCATGATCTATTCACCACACATCCTTTACCAATAACAACTCAAGTCATCCTACGATCCTTATACACTCATACAACATAACATGACCTTTATTGAAATTTCCTTTACTCACCATCCTCGGTCTCAACCTCCGTAAGCCATAATTGATTCACCAGTACACCTCAAACTGGAACCAACATAGCACGTAACTGTGCAATCAACTAATAAATAGTAAACTCCCCCACTTGGCTCAAGCCATAGATCAAAACACACAATAACTCATAATGCATATACTCTATTACTGCCATAAATAATACCATCTCAATCCTTCATAAGCTCGTGAAACACAGACCATCTAGTACTTCAAATCTTCTGCAAATCTCGAGTCCACCTTCGTAATAGTCAAGCCCACTCTCTTAAGCGACCCAAATTTAAATTGCAATACATATATTTCACTGGTAAAAGAGATCTTCCAACTACAACATAAGGACCACACAAACTTCAGAGCACTCCACATGAGATAACACACCTACTTCGCCTCAAACTAACATCTCTTTACACCCTTCCCCCGTCATAAACATTACGCAGTCATTTAATCTTTCTGAGTCTGAACTCATCTCACAACATGAAATCTACTTCACTTCCCAACTAGGCAACATGAAAAGATCCTTCATAACACCCATAACTCGGGCATATACATCAAATCACGATGGAAATCAAACACCAAATAGTTCTTGCTGCCCCAAAGCAGACCCTTCTCGCCTCATTCAATTCATATAAACACATTTCGCAGTCACATCACCCTCATCACGTAGCTATCCCGTCATCACTTCCCTTAATAGGGACACAACATAACATATAGATCTAGAAACATGTGCTTACGCAATCAACAGCTTAAGGCTCAAGCTATAGGCAAAAATCTGGCCTCAAGTCTTCCAGACTAGCCCAACCTCAACACACAGAGATCACATCTCGCCCCTCAATTAGGGAATCACAAGCCATCGATGCACATCTGGTACTGAGCACTCATGCATGCATACGAATGCGTGGAAGGTATTCAAGAGTTACATTTCAAACTGAATCAAGGACGCAAGATAAGAATTCAAGAATGTGAAGTTTTTCCTAAAGGTTCTGCAGCCTCGCGAGGATAAGTGCAGACGTCTCTGTACCAATCCGCAAGACTCTACTAAACCTGCTCATGACTCGTGAGACCTATGTAACCTAGGCTCTGATACCAACTTGTCACGACCCTAAAACCGACCCGGTCGTGATGGCGCATATCGTGAAACTAGGCCAGCCGACACAACTCCCGAATTAACCATTAATCAATAAGAATTATTTTAGGCCTTTAATTAATCAAATATCTCAAAATGTAAGTCTAAATGAATAGTGGAGAAATAATATACAAGCCCGACATCGGGGTGTCACAAGTCACGAGCATCTACTAAGGTCTGAGTACAACAAGAGTCTAAGAATATACTAAATACAGTCTAAGGAAGATAAGAGGGAGAAAACCAGCGCTGCGAACGTCGGGCAGCTACCTTACTAAAGCCAATGACTCTGCCACTAAGCAATCAACACCCGCTACCGAGTTCAGAAATACCTGAATCTGCACACAAAGTGCATGGAGTAATGTGAATACGCCAACTCAGTAAGTAATAAAGGTAAATGAAAGCTGAGCAGTAAGAAAACATGTAAACCACGTCAAAATGCTACAATAAAAGCAGGACATTTCCAACACAGTACAAAAATCATTTACTTCAAAAATCATGCTCAATTTCGGTAAAAACCTTTTAGAACAACTTTTAATAGTTTCAAACGAGTGATAAAATAGTGAGTAAAACTGATAGAAAACGTAAACAGCCCCTCGGGCAAAACATGTATCACATACCACCCCTCGGGCATATCATCAACAGAACTAGCCCCTCGGGCTACCTCATAATCACTCGTAATTAGCCCCTCAGGCATGAATCAAGAACCGCCCCTCAGGCAACAATATGATTCAAACAACAGCCCATCGGGCTACATCACATCACTCACACTGGGTACCTGCGCTCACTAGGGGTGTACAGACTCTGGGAGGGGCCCCTTACAGCCCAAGCGCAATAACAAGCCATCTCGTGGCATAATCAATATATCACTCACTCAGGGTACCCGCGTTCACTGGGGTTGTACAGACTCCGGGAGGGGTCCCTTACGGCCCAAGCACAATAACAAGCCATCTCGTGGCATAATCAAACAGTCTCTTGGCCTCATATCAAGCCACCTCATGGCATAACAAATCAGGCCCTCGGCCTCATAATCGTGAATCAGTACAACACTGCTATGACGCGCAGCCCGATCCCATAGTATCCTCACAATACAGACCCTTGGCCTCACTCAGTCAGAAATCTCTCAAGCCATTGGGCAACCATAAAACATGATGCTCAGCCCAAAATATTATTTAAAATATCAAAACGGGGTAAACATGGCTGAGTTATGAAAACAGTAGAATACAACATGACTGAGTACAAATATGAAGTCAAAACAGTGAGGAATAGTAGCAAAAATCCCTAAGGGTCCAAAATAGTTGGCACGATGCCCAAATATGGCATTCAAACCAAAATAGGATAATACTTTCCAAAACACAATGATAGCAAACATTTTTCAATCAACTACGCAGTTTAACAGTCATACGGGACGGACTAAGTCACAATCCCCAATGGTGCACGATCTCACGCTCGTTATCTAGCATGTGCGTCACCTCAAAGTAGCACAACGATATGAGATCCGGGGTTTCATACCCTCAGGACAAACATTTACAATCATTACTTACCTCTATCCAGTCCAAACTCTAGCCCGCGATGCCTTTGCCTCTCGTATCGGCCTTCGGATGCTCCAAATCTAACCAAAATCAATACATAACCATCAAACTATGATAAGGGAACAAATCCCACTCGAAAGCAATCAAATTACAATGCCAATCCTGAAATTGGCCAAACCCTGCCCCTGGGCCCACATCTCGAAATCCAATAAAAATAACATCAATAGAATCATCATCCTCCCACGAGTCTACCAATATCAAATTCATCAAAATCCGGCCTCAATTCCCCATTCAAATCCCCAAAAAAAATTCAAACTTTTCTTCCATTTTTCCCCAATTCCCACTCTAATTTCTCAAATTAAATGATGCAATAAAAGACTAACTTATGGAATTAAACAAAATATGAGTGAAGAATACTTACCCCAATTGCTCCACTGAAAAACTCCTCAAATTTCACCTTCTCCCGAGCTCTCTAATGGTTCTTGTGATATTGGACTTAAACCCTCGATTTTGAACTTAAACATTCTGACCAGATATTTTCTTCATCGCGAACGCAGCAGCACCCTCGCGTTTGCGAAGAACAAAGCTTCACTGACAAAAATTCCTTCTACACAAACGCGAGGACCCTCTCGCGAACGTGATGCACAACTGACCCACCTCTTCGTGAACGCGACCTCTACTATGCGAACGGGTAGTACAAATGCCTTGGAGTCCCAGCTATTCCACTTCCTCTACCGGAACGCGGCAAAACCCTTGCGAACGCGATGACCACTGACCTCAGCCCTTCGCGAACGCGAAGGCCAATTCCACTGCCTCACATCCTATCCCTTCGCAAACTCGAGACATCCATCCGTTCAACCACATGAAACTCACCCGAGGCCCTCAGGACCTCAACCAATCATGCCAACATATCCCATAATATCATTCAAACTTGTTCCAACCTTCGGAACGCTCAAAACAACATCAAAACACCAAAATTACATCGGACTCAAGCCTATGAATTCCAAAAACCTCCAAATTCCGCTTTCGATCAAAACTCCTATCAAACCTCGTCCGAATGACCCTGATATTTTGCACACATGTCAAAAATAACACAATGGACCTACTCCAGCAACCAAAATTCCATTCCGACCCCAATATCAAAATCTCACCTATCAACCAGAAATCGCCAAAATTGCAATTTCGCCAATTTAGGCCTAACTCTACTCCGGACCTCCAAAACACATTCTGATCATGCTCCTAAGTCCCCAATCACCTAAAGGATCTAACCAAATCATAAAAATTCAAATTTGAGATCATATACTAACAAGTCAAAACTTGGTCAAACCTTTCAAATTTTAAGCTTCACATGAAGAATGTCCTTCCAATTCCATTTCGATTACCCTAAAAACCTAAACCGTTTATAAGTCAAAATACATCATACGGGGCTAGTCATGCCCGAGAATTGGCGAACAAAGTGCAAAATCTCAAAACAACCGGTCGGGTCATTACAAGTTCATTTTTTCCTTTTTATAGTTCCTTTCCTACCGACTCTAGTAACATGACGTGCACGCATAATTCTAGGCCTAGTCTTAAAAGTTAGTCATGATGCAATGAAACAATTTTGAAGATTATTGGGATATTTGAGGGAAATAAGTACAGATTTGGACATTTTGAGATCATTTAAAGCTCGAACTGTGTGAAACTGGGGCAGATAATTTGGGAAGTTAATAGGATGAAAAGAATTCATTAAAGGATAGTGCATCCTGGACAATTTGAAGCAAGCAACTTGAGTTCAAGTGCATCTCAAGTTACAAGATAAAGTCAAGAAAGTTTTCTCCGAATTGACGGAGGATATCCATTGTGAAGAGGGAATCACCCAACGAGGGTTCTGTATTGACAAGGCACTAAAAAAAGGTGGAAGACATATCAGTGATATCAATGCCGAAGCTGAAAAAGAAATGTTGTGCATAATCTTCCTTTTTCATTCTCAAGTTGCATGTGTTGTACTTGACATTTTCAGAGATTGAGAGGCCCTCTTTCAGCTACCCAAACACTTTACACCATTTAGTACCCCTTTTGAGCCTGTGCTAATTTTCTTGACCTCCCCTCTTTCGGAATCAAGTTAGAGTCATACGAAAAAAAGAATTCATGTTCCCATAGGTTTGTTTTAGAAAGTTCATTCTAAAAAAAATTCAAAAAGGAAAAAAAAAAGCAAAAGACAAAATAGAAAAAGAAGAAAAAGAAAAAGAAAAAGAAAAAAAAGGAAAAAAGAAATAAAGAAGAAGAATAGCAACGAAAAGAAAGCGTCATGTGAACTACGTTTGACCTGATTCTTATCACCACAAGATATGTACGCAGCCTTACGGTTCGGTCATACCAAATAAAATATTTCATAATCCCACGAAGTCGAGAGTGGGGCAGTCTTTCTTAGAAATTCCATTTTAAAAAAAAAAGAAAAATGAAAGAAGAGAATCGAATTCCATGATTTTAGAAATTGGGGCAAAGTTTTTAGAATGGATTCCAAAAGTTGTAAATAAATTAACCCTGTTCTCTTAGTTAATTTGAGCCTTTATGATATCCTTTCTTTCTAACCTTGTCCAAAAGCTATATTACAGTCCAAAAAAGACCTCCTAGATAATCTTTGAGAGTGTCGAGTCAGACATGCCAGGAGCATATGATATTTCTATCGTGGTTAATCCCTTGTCATCTGCAAAATCAGAAAAAAAGAAAAAAGATAAATGAGAGAGTCTTATCGGTGAAAACCTTCACAGGCACCATAAGGCGATGATAAGTTGAGAGGAAGAGCAAAATGAGAGAGGCTTGATGGTGAAAACCCTTCGGACACTACAAGTCGAATAAGGACCATGAATCAGATAGGATAATCGGAGCATTGAAGCCCAGTTTCACGACTCAGAGGTACAACAAGATTTGAACATTAAACTTGTTTGACAGATTAGGCCGCTTAACCCAAAGGTGCATGTCATGGTCATTAGAGTTGGTATCCACATATGATAAGTTTCTACTTTGTAGTTTTCTTGTTAGAAATCATCTCTTTCCATTGTCCTTTACTCTGTTCCTTTTGTCTTGTTTACTTCCTCTTCCTGAGTTTGTTTGGTCAGAACAAGTGAGAAATGACTTCAAAATTTGCCACCAACTTTCCAATTGCACAAAATGGAATCTGACTAGCACATCAAAGTGGAATACATCAGAAAAGAAGAGTATGCACACTGAGCTGGTAACAATCAACGTGCTTTGGGATTCATATGAAATATAAAGGTTCGGTATATGTCAATTCATGAGCACAATGCAACAGATAAAGGGTATTGGGTTTGAACGGATCTGAGGTATTTTCTGTGATAAGGGTGACAGAGAAAGTGGTTAGTCAATAAACAAGCAGGTCTTTCGAGTTGAAATCAAAGTTATCATGGGAAGTGAAGGAGCAATCGCCCTCAAAGTCAAGGCCACAAAACAACCACCATGTTTAAACTTACAAGTTTTCTTTATTTGAAACAGGGACGAAGACTATGTCCAAATCAAAGCTTGGAAGCTTGAACTTTTCAAGTATCATGCTCAAATTTTGTCAGCACAAAGGCGGTTTGAGAAGGGGAAAGAAAATTTGTTCGATCTGCAGGAAACATCCATGAGGAAAGCATGGTTCAGGGGCAAGGAATTTTGTTCGTTCTACAGAGATCCTTCAGGAAGAGAGCATGGCTCAGGTAAGTCGATCAGGACCCTCCTGGATAATGGGATTTAGTTTCAAGTTTTCAGGACCCTCCTGGATAATGGGATTTAGTTTCAAGTTTTTAGGACCCTCCTGGATAATGGGATTTAATTTCAAGTTTTCAAGACCCTGCTGGATAATGGGATATAATTTAAAATTTTCAGGACCCACCTGGATAATGGGATGTAGTTTCAAGTTTTTTAGGACCCTGCTGGATAATGGGATTTAGTTTCGAGTCCGTCAGGACCCTCCTGGATAATGGGATTTAGTTTTAAGACCTTCATAGATAATGAGATTTAGTTTAAGTTTTACCTTTAGGAAATAGAATTCAGCTTTCAGGTTTTCATTCTTAAGATGAGATTTAATTCTTAGGACTCTCCTGGAGAATGGGATTTAAGTTCAAGTTTTCAGGACCCGCCTAGATAATGGAATTTAGTTTCAAGTTTTCAGGGCCCTCCTAGATAATGAGATTAAGTTTAAGTTTTCACGAAACTCCTGGATAATGGGATTTTGTTTTATGTTTTTAGGGCCCTCCTGGATAATGGGATTTAGTTTCAAGTTTTCAGGACCCTCCTGGATAATGGGATGTAGTTTTAAGTTTTCAGGACCATCCTAGATAATGGGATTTAGTTTCAGGTTTTCAGGACCCTCCTGGATAATGGGATCTAGTTTTAAGTTTTCAGGACCCTCCTAAATAATGGGATGTAGTTTTATGTTGTCAGGACCCTCTTGGATAATGGGATGTAGTTTTAAGTTGTCAGGGCCCTCCTGGATGATGGGATTTAATTTCGGGTTTTCAGGACCCGCCTGGATAATGGGATTTAGTTTCAAGTTTTCAGGGCCTTCCTGGATAATGGGATTTAGCTTTTAAATTCTTTGGGTTATTTTGGATAACATGATTCGATTAACACTCACAGATGTTCCCGGTACCAAATTGGGGCAGAAATGTTTCTTTTGTTTTATCTGTTTTGTTGTAATGTCAAGCACCCACTTGGATAATAAGGGAATACATTTTAAGTTTCAGCATCAGGCGCCCACATAGATAACAAGGGAATACATTTCGAGTTTTGCATCAGTCGTCCACCTGGATAACAAGGGAAAACATTTCGAGTTTTGCATCAGGCGCCCACCTGTATTACAAGGGAATTCATTTTCAAGTTTTAGCATCAGGCGCCCACCTGGATAACAAGGGAATACATTTCAAGTTTTAGCATCAGGCGCCCACTGATAACTAGGGATTTTAACTCATTTTATACTCCTTCTAGCTTACGCTTTGATTATAAATTCATACAAAATAGTCCCAAAAAGGCTCATAAGTTGTGCTTGATTGCAGCTTTGATCAACAAAGTAACAAGATGTCAAAGATCAGCTCAAAAGGAGTGAAACTTGCACAAGTACCAAAGACAAGACAAACTCAGAAAAAACAGGCCTAGTGCGGCCGCACTACACTTTGTGTGGTCCGCACTAGGGAGATTCAGAGAGCTGGTATTTCAGGCATTAAGGCAGTGCGGCCGCAGAAGGCTTTGTGCGGTCCGCACTGAAGGCAATGCGGCCGCACTACCATTCTGTGCGGTCCGCAGAGCTACGGTTCAGAGAGGGTGAAGTTGGAGCTTTCAAGCCTGTGCAGTCCGCAGTCCAGTTTGTGCAGACCACACTAGAAGCCTCCGCGGCCACAGTCCATTCTGTGCGGTCCGCGGAGCCTGAGTTCAGACAGTCAAGTTTTCAAATTCAAGAGACTAGTGCGGCCCCACACCATTTTGTGCGATCCGCACTAACCCCGCATGGGCATTTTTGTCCAGATTTTCCAGCTTAGTATAAATAGATCCTTTTTCCATTTTTAGGGTATCAGATATTGTAATACAATAGATGCACTCATGAGATGACTCTTCTTAGCCATTTTGGGCATTTTTACTTAGTTTTCATCATTGAGTCTTTGTATTTAACTTAGCAATCAACTAATATTTGTTTATCTTCATCTATTTCTCTGTTTTTCTCTTCAAGTATGAGTAGCTAGACTCATTAGCTAGGGTTGTGGCTCAACCCTAGTGTGGACAATTGATGGGTCTTGCATTTTAGGGCTAAATTGACTATGGCTGTTTGATATTTGGGTCAATTTTATGGTTAAATTGCTAAATTAGTGGTTGCAAAAACTAGTTTGTGTTTAGTTGACTAGGGCTCTTCTTGAGAAAGAGAGCCCAAGTCTCCGAAATTGATCCAACAATATATTGGGCCGTACTCAAGAGATTGATAGCCCCAATAAAAGGGTTAAACCTCGAGAGAGTAATACCCGACTTGAACCCTAAGTTGCTTGAGCAAATTTGCATACCCATTGGTCTTGAGAAAGTCAATTGGGCAAAATCACTTGAACCACCGAGAGGTGTAGAGTGGGTAAAGTAGTGCAATGGTTACATCATACTCCCCAATCATGTAAATAGAGCCTTAGTTTCAAGTACCCGTGAATTGACCACCTAGGTGGATGCCACTACCCTAGTGCTTTTACAATATTTGAACAACCCGTAGCATTTAACTCTTAGCTTAATTTACAATTTGTAGTTTGTTAAAAGTAGAATTATAAAAGAAAACCCCAAAAATTATGAGAAGTGCAATTTGGAACGCTACGCAATCCCAACCTAAATAGATACTCAACTCCCTTTCTAGCTCTCTGTGGAAATCGATCCCGACCCAAAATCGGGTAAAAGCTATTGCGACCCTCTCTCGCTACTTTTTAGTGGTGCGGAGTAGACTGCGATCACTTTTTGGCGTCGTTGCTGGGGAGCTATCGGTTTTGGCTATTTATTTAGTTAGTTTTGTGTATTGTTCTTCTTTTATTCTTTGTTACTTACTTGTTTGTGTCACTACTCAGGTACTAAAATGGCATTGAACAACGCAAATGACCCCCTTGGAAATGTGATTGTGGGGGAGGAGGTAGATGATGTTGAACAAGATGAGGTACCTCTTGTACCTCAAGGACAACGTAGAGGCCGTAATGTCAATGCTAATCCAAATGACAATATTCCAGACCCTCCTTCGCTACTTCCAAGAGTGGCTCCCAGAGTACTTCCGAACCAGGGTTATGCAAGTGTTATTGTCCTAACCAGAAACCGGGTGGGAAACTTTCAGATAACCAATGTGATGTTGACCTTACATGAGCAGCGTGCGTACTTCACGGGCGCTGTGGATCAAAATGCCTACAAACATCTCAAGGGGTTCGTGGATACATGCTGGGGGAGCAAATAGACGAATGTGTCCGAGGATGCTCTTAGGTTGAGACTCTTTCCATTCTCACTTCGGGGAAGGCATTAGATTGGCTCGAGAGACTTCCCAACCATTCCATCACAACTTTGGATGAGTTGGCAGATAAATTCATTGCTAAATTCTTTTCACCCGGGCATATGGCAGCGCTTCGAGATGAGATATTGGCTTTCAAGCAAGAGCCCACGGAACCTTTGCATGAGATTTGGGAGCGGTATAGAACGAAGGTGAAGGAATGCCCCAACAATGATAAGACCGACACTATGATCCAACAAATTTTCTACCGGGGCATCAATACAATAAATTAATTCATAGTGAACCTACTTGCCGGGGGCAACTTTATGAAGCTTTCGTATGATGAGGCATGTGATGTACTTGATGAGATGGCTAACACTTCTTCTGCATGGCAAAGTAGAGCCAATGTGCCTTAAGGTGACCCTATGGTTATTCATTTGCACAAGGAATTACATGACCATGGGCAAGTACTATGAATTAATTGGCTAGGGCACAGTTGCAACAAGTCCAAAATCCACGCCAAGGGAATGCCATAGAGGGTGTTAATATGCTTGTCAACAAGAGAAGGCAAAGAAGGCAACAAAACCAAGGGAATTCTGAGCAATATGATAATGCATGTGATGGGTTTCTAAATGATGGTTATGATAACCAAAGTGAAGAGGTTCAATATGTCAACAACTATCAAGGACAACGGAGAAACTCTTCCAACCAACAACAGTGGCGACCTCAAGGCAATTGGGGCAATCAACAACAAAATAGTAGTAATTGGGGGAACAACAACCAAAACAACAACTGGGGCAATCAAAACAACAATCAAGGCAACCAAGGGAATTGGAATGGTAATAACAATAGGGGTGGCAATAATAATCAAGGAGGATGAAACAATGGGGCAAGGCTTTCAAAGGCCCCCAATGTACCAACAACCGAACAATCCGCCACCATTTCCATCTCAAGGTCCTAGTTCTTCGGGTAATGATATGGGTAGAATTGAAATGATGTTCGAGCAGATGATGAAGAAGAATGCGGATTCTAATGCACAATTAGCTTCTCACAACACCTCTATCCGAAACTTGGAGGTGCAATTAGGCCAAATCTCTCAATCATTGAATACTCACCCGAAGGGTGCTCTACCAAATGATGCGGTAGTGAACCCAAAGGGTGGGAACAATTATGTTATGGCGGTTACAACAAGAAGTGGGAGAGGCGG
This sequence comes from Nicotiana tabacum, assembly GCF_000715075.1. Taxonomy (NCBI): domain Eukaryota; kingdom Viridiplantae; phylum Streptophyta; class Magnoliopsida; order Solanales; family Solanaceae; genus Nicotiana; species Nicotiana tabacum. Next base: position 88,518,555 of record NC_134084.1, read on the forward strand.
TGATGTGAATGCCTCTAAGCAAAAGCAAGTCGTGGATGATGATGTTGAGTTGCAAGATGACGAAGTCCCTTTGGTAGTTGAAGATGTGGTTGATGAAAATGTGAACAATGAAGTGAGGATTGATATTCAAGAAGTCGAGGTGGAAACTCAAAATGATGTGAACCTGTCTAGGGAACACATAATTGACATGTCGGAGCCGGTTATGCCAAAAGCCAAGGCTCCTTTGTCAAGGCCACCTCCACCTTATCCTCAAAGGCTCGCGAAGCAGAAGAATGATAATCAGCTTAAAAAGTTCATTGATATGATGAAGAGCTTATCTATTAATGTGCCTTTGGTGGAGGCACTTGAACAAATGTCGGGCTATGCAAAATACATGAAAGACTTGGTTACAAAGAAGCGTTCTATGGATTGTGAAACTATAAAGATGACTCACCAAGTTAGTGCTATAGTGCATTCAATGGCCCAGAAACATGAAGATCCCGGTGCTTTCACCATTCCTTGCACTATTGGGAGTGCGGATTTTGCCAAGGCTCTATGTGATTTGGGAGCTAGTATCAATTTGATGCCTTACTCAATTTTCAAAACTTTGGGTATTGGGCAACCTAGACTGACTTCCATGAGGTTACAAATGGTGGATCGATCATTGATGCGACCTTTGGGCATTATTGATGACGTACTTGTCCGGTGGACAAATTCATATTGTCAGCCGACTTTGTGATTTTGGACTGTGAAGTGGACTATGAGGTCTCTATCATTCTAGGGAGGCCTTTCCTTATGACGGGAAAGGCATTGGTTGATGTTGATGCGGGTGAGCTCACTTTCCGAGTGGGAGATGAAAATGTCGTCTTTCATGTTTGCAAATCTATGAAGCAACATAATAGCACCGAGGTGTGCTCATTTGTAGACCTTTTCACAGCTGTGATTGTGGATGACACTAGTGCTATGATCAACATGGAGGACCCCCTTAAGGCCGTGCTATTAAATCTTGATGTCAATGATGATGCAAGCAGAGTGGAGTGCGTGAATGCCTTACATGGGATGGGCTCTTATTCCTATGAGCCTAGAAAATTGTCTTTGGATCTTGAAAACCGGAAAACTCCACCAACAAAACCATCAATTCAGGAGCCACCGGTGTTGGAGTTGAAACCACTGCCTCCACACCTCAGGTATGAGTACTTGGGCTCAAATTCTACTTTACTAGTTATTCTTTCTTCTTGCCTAACTAACATGCAGGTTGAGGCCACTTTGGCGGTGCTTCAAAGGCAAAAAAGGCAATTGGATAGACTTTGGCTGACATTCGGGGAATAAGCCTCGCATTCTGTATGCACAAAATTAGCTTGGAGGATGATGCAAAACCTTCCTTGGAGAATAAAAGAAGATTGAACGAGGAAATGCAAGAGGTGGTGAAAAAAGAAGTGATCAAGTGGTTGGATGCTGGGGTTGTGTACCCTATTCCGATAACTCGTGGACTTCTCCGGTGCAATGTGTACCAAAAACGGGTGGTATGACTATGGTGACAAATGACAACAATGAACTTATTCCTACTCGGGCAGTTACCGGATGGAGGGTATGCATGGACTACCAAAAGCTGAACAAGGTGACCCGCAAGGATCACTTCCCATTGTCATTCCTTGACCAAATGCTTGATCTCCTTGCGGGGCGTGCCTTTTATTGCTTTTTGGATGGATACTCGGGGTATAATCAAATCTTAATCGCTCTAAAGGACCAGGAGAAGACCACCTTTACCTGTCCATATGGAACCTTCGCTTTCTCTCGGATGCCGTTCGGGTTGTGTAATGCCCCAGCGACATTCCAACGATGCATGATGGCTATTTTCACTGACATGGTGGAAGATATTTTGGAGGTCTTCATGGACGATTTCAGTGTGCTTGGAGATTCATTTATAGAGTGTTTGGGAAATTTGGATAGAGTTTTGGCCCGATGTGAAGACACAAATCTCGTACTTAATTGGGAAAAATGCCACTTCATGGTGGAGGAAGGCATAGTGTTAGGCCACAAGATTTCAAAGCGTGGGATTGAAGTTGATAAAGCCAAGATAGAGGTGATTTCAAGGCTTCCTCCCCCCATTTCCGTCAAGGGGGTAAGGAGTTTTCTTGGGCACGCAGGGTTCTACCGGAGGTTTATAAAAGATTTTTCAAAGGTGGTAAACCCCTTGTGCAAGTTACTAGAAAAGGATGCAAAGTTTGTGTTCGATGAGGGAAGTATGCAAGCATTTGAGCTTCTCAAGCTTAAGTTGACCACTACCCCAATCATTACCCCACCAAATTGGATCTTGCCTTTCGAGATCATGTGTGATGCAAGTGACGTTGCGGTTGGGCCTGTTTTGGGTCAAAAGGTTAACAAGATGTTTCATCCAATGTACTACGCAAGAAAGACCATGAATGAGCCTCAAAAGAACTACACGGTTACCAAAAAAGAATTGTTGGCCATAGTGTTTGCAATGGAAAAGTCCAGATCGTATCTTATGGGGGCCAAGGTCATAGTGCACACCGATCATGCCGCTCTTAGGTACTTGATGACAAAGAAAGACTCCAAGGCAAGATTGATTCGATGGGTGTTACTACTTCAAGAGTTTGATCTAGAAATTGTGGACCGGAAAGGTAGTGAGAACCAAGTGGCGGCCCACTTGTCCCATTTGGAGGAGGAGGGGAGGCCTTGTGATGGCTTTGAGATCAATGATTCATTTCCCGACGAACAAATCTTTGCGGTGTCAATGAATGATATGACATGGTTTGCCGATGTTGCCAATTACCTTGTGACTGAAGTAATCCGGTGTGATCTCTCTTCTAACCAAAGGAAGAAGCTCAAGTGGGATAGTTTGGATTTCTATTGGGATGAGCCATACTTGTTCAAGATTTGCATGGATGGTGTGATTCGTAGATGTGTCCCGGAGGAAGAACAATTGAGTATCTTAGAGGCTTGCCATTCTTCACCCTATGGTGGCCATCACGGTGGGGTGAGGACCACCTCGAAAGTTCTTAGTTGTGGATTCTATTGGCCAACCTTGTTCAAAGATGTGGGTAATTTTGTGAAGAGGTGTAATGAATGCCAAAGAGCAGGTGGAATTTCTAAAAGGGATGAGATGCCTCTCAATACCATTGTTGAAGTGGATATCGTTGATGTTTGGGGCATCGATTTTATAGGTCCATTTGTTAGCTCTTGTGGGAATACTTACATTCTTGTGGTGGTTGACTATGTATCAAAATGGGTTGAAGCCGTGGCTCTGCCTACCAATGAAGCCCGGAGTGTTGTTGCATTTCTTAAGAAGAGCATTTTCACAAGGTTTGGCACTCCTTGTGCGATTATCAGTGATAGGGGGTCTCACTTTTGCAGTAGAGCTTTCAACATATTGCTTTCTAAGTACGGTGTCAATCACAAAGTTTATACCCCATATCATCCTCAAGCAAGTGGTCAAGTGGAAGTCTCCAGTAGGGAAATCAAAAGTATATTGTCAAAGACGGTCAATGCTAATAGGACCGATTGGTCGAAGAAGTTGGATGACGCTCTATGGGCTTATCGGACGACTTATGAAACCCTGATTGGTATGGCGCCGTATCGGTTGGTATTTGGGAAAGCTTGCCGTCTTCCGGTTGAGTTAGAACACAAGGCCATGTGGGCTTTGACGAAGTTGAATTTTGAATGGGATGTTGCAGCCAATCTTCGTTTAGAGCAGCTCAATGAACTTGATGAATTTAAATTCCATGCCTACTCCAGTTTGTCCTTGTATAAGGACAAGATGAAGTACCTTCATGATAAATATGCTCGTGGAAAGAAGTTCAAATTAGGTGATTTTGTTCTCTTGTTCAACTCTCGGTTACGTCTGTTTCCAGGAAAGCTTAAATCAAAATGGAGTGGGCCGTTTGAAGTTGTGTTTGTGACCCCTTTTGCTGCTCTTGATTTGAAAAATAAAAATGGTGAAGTCTTCAAAGTTAACGGGCACCGGGTCAAGAATTATCTTGGGAAAATTGATGACAGCCACGTGGTGGCACTTCTTCATTTCAAATAATGTGATGGTAACCTACATCGTGTCGTGACGTTAAATCAGGCACTTCTTGGGAGGAAACCCATGTGTTTTTCTTCTTGCTTTCTTTGATTTTCTTTGAAGTATAGGATTGATTTTTGGGCTAACTGGTTATGAGATATTACAGGGTTGTGTTGATGCAGTGCAAGACATAGTGGAAAAAATGCACAGGTATCTGAAGTTGCCAATGCGGCTGCAATACATTTTGTGGGGACCGCACTAGTGTGGGTAAAATGAAGCGTCTCTGAAGTTTGCCATCGCAGCCGCACTACATTTTGTGCGATCTTCGGTGGACCTCTGTGGTCACAGTCCATTTTGTGCGGACCGTAGAGTGTTGCCTTCTCAAACTTGAACAAAACAGTTCAGTGCGGACCGCGGTCCATTTTGTACGGTCCACACTGGTAGGTGAGACTGGGCCCCAGGGGTTTTTCTATAAATAGACCTTGAGGGTCTCCTGTTACCCTTTTTGAAATTTTAACTCTCAGAGCATACTAATACTATTTATCCCGTGCATTTGGTCGTAATTACTTGCTTGGCGTTGATTAGTTTCACTTCATCTCATAATCTGGTAACAAAATCTTCCTTTTCCTTGTTTAATTTTGTAATTTCGTTTAATTTTTGTTTTTCTTAGCTTCTGTTCTTTTTCCTCCCGTATTTATTTCAATTGCCTAGGCTAAAGTAGTTAAATTTTGAATTCATGAGGACTTTGTTAGTTTAATGGACTGGGAAATGACTTAGGGGCACTCATTAGGTGAAAATTTGTACTTAAAGGCAAACATCCCATGAACCCTAACTCAGTGCCAAAACTGAGCACTCAGTGCGGACCGCAGTCATTTTTGTGCGGTCTGCGGTGCCCTAGTGCGGTCCACAGTATCATTTTGTGCAGACCGCACTAATGAACTTCTGGAAAGCTGAACCTTGGGCAGTGCGGCCGCACTACCATTTTGTATGGTCCGCTCTGGTTAGATACAAAGGATAGGTAGTCTGAACCTCATCCCTGTGCAGACCGCACTACCATTTTGTGCGGACCGCACTGGCTCTTGTGCGGTCGCACTCCATTTTGTGTGGTCCGCACTAGGTACTTATGAGGACTTCTGCAACTATGTTCCCATGTTCTGCAACACTAAGTTTTCACTCTAATGCTGCAACTGATACTAAAAATGTCATATGATTATGATTGCAGACAATGGTTAAGCAACGAGGGAAAGGTTCAAAACAACCGGGTAGAGGTGAATCGTCCCGGGGAGGGAAACAGAAAATGATAAGACTCATCCCCCAAGTTAGGCAAAGCATCAAGAATATGCGGAAGGCAATAAAAGCTACTGACAGAGCATGTGATCAGTCGGGGAGTGAGTACGAGCCCTCTCGGGAAATCTCTTCAGATTCTGTGCCTGAATATATCTCTGACTGGCCGGAGAGACATAGATTGAGAGACACTCCTCCCACTTCCCCCGTTGCCCAAGCATCAGTGAACATTTCTTCTGAGTCGTCTAAGGGCTCAATAGTAGGTAGTGGGGAATACTCCACGTCTCCCACAGCTTCATTATCCAGGAAGGGTGCAGAAGGAGGTGAGGAGGTAGCTAAAGGAGGTGAGCCTCAGGTGGGAGGCGTTGCTAGAACTAGGAAGCCCGAAGCTTGGGAAGATAGATTTGTGAGTGAGGTGGCGTGCCATAAGTTTCGAGAGTGGTGGCCGGTGAGAAAATTGATTCCGGAGAGGAGCTTCATAGATAGAGACCTACTACCTCGCAACCCCGACATGCAGAGACAGTTTAGGACTAGAGTGGGCTGGGAGAACTTTATGGATGACTATGTGGACGCCAACGAACACTTGGTCAAGGAATTTTATTGCAATGTAGCCCACATAAAAATGGGCTCCAACATGACCAAGGTTCAGAATTTAAAAGTGTTGTTTGATGGGAAGTCGATAAATGAATACCTGGGCTTCAATGAGGAGGACGAGACATTGTACATGGCAAAGATGGAGATGGGCGAGGAGGTCCGTCCATGGCTAGTACAGTGCCTGGCAATCCCAGGTACCGTTCCCGACTGGTTGACTGCTAGAGTCAAAATACTGAGAAGGATCTTGAACTTTGAAGCAAGGGGATGGGAGACTTTTGTTTGCAGCCGGCTGGACCCTACCACTCATGACAACACCCTTCCTCTCCACCGGGCTGTGTTGGTTGCTTCTATTATGGCGGGGTACCCCATAAATGTGGGGAATGTGATGTCCCGAATTATCACTATTGTGGGAGCAGAGCATGACTGGCACAATCCTTTTTCCAGCTTCCTCATGATATACTTACGGGACCTGCAAGTGGACAAGAGGCCTTATGACATCAACATCAAGGCGAGAGCCCCATTTTCCTGGTACAGTATGAAGAGCCAATTGTGGTAGTGACCCCTATTGAGCCTCCTTCCACATCCACAGCCACTCCTGCCGGTCCATCCACATCAGCAGGCCCGGAGATCCCATCTTCCCGGGCCCATCCTATTACTGCTCACCGGCTGAGCTAGGCACTTCTTAGCATAAACAACTAGATGCAGACTGCCTCATCCAAGTTGTCCACACTCGCTATAGTGGTTGAGGCTCAGTCGGTTCCCCCAGCTCCATAGGTGCCACAGTCGATAGAGGATACGCTTAAAGAGATACTTGACAACCAGAAGAAGATCCTTGATACTCAGGTTATGCTCTCAAAGGCAGTTGATTCACATAGCAAGGCTCTCAAGGAGCTTGCTCGGGAGCACAAGAAGCTGAGGAAGACACGGGACTCCAAAGAGTCCGTGCAGGTGTTGAGAGCTGATGTAGACAGACTAAAGGCGGATTACCTGCCTTTAGATTTATTACTCCAAGACCCAGTACCAGCAGTTTATCCAGAGCCGGAGCAGCCACAAAGGCCTCCCAAGAGGAAGAGGATGATCCTTCGAGCTGATGATGCAGTCATCTAACTGGCTGACCCACAGGAGACCTCTTCCAGTCAGCCACAGGGTGCACTACCTACAGAGCCTGTCCAGGTCCAGGCCTAGGTCCCAGTAGCAGCGCAGCAGGCCACAGGGACCAGTCTGAGGTTTCCGAGCACACAGAGGACCCAGGGACCATATATGAGCCTATGCAGACAGACGGGCCATAGGGAGTCTTCGATATCCTTTTTCCTCTTACCTTTTTGATAATTTATTTAGACTAGTTGGAATTGGGGACAATGCCAGCTTTCATTTGATGGGGTAGGCCCTATTATTCATTTGGATGATTGTATATATATTTGATACATTTTTATGCTTTCTTTATCTTTTTTATCTTTGGTCTGTATATAATTTTGATATTTTGTTACATTTATCGTACTTTTATTTTACTTTGGGTCTGTATATAAAGTTATGCTACATGGTACATATTCATCCCCATCTATTGTATATTCGACAAATCCCCTCTTGTATATATTCATTCTATTTTCCGCAAATTTTTCATTCTTAGCTTCTTATTTGTGATTCGTAGCTTCTTGTTTTCAAAGTTTGCAATAAGCCTTTGGTTTTCTTAATGCCACGGTTCTTTCCAAAGATGGAGTGTTGTGTAAACCAGGTGGCTCTTCCCAATGATGGATGGCGTGACAACCTTCTTAAGGGTTTGAGTCCATTTTTTTTTCCTTTTCGTTTTTAGTAGATTGGTAGTTAAGGGTACCTCAAACAAAGCTTCACTTGGGCCTAGCACATTTGCCTTTGATCTCATGGTCAAAAACAAACTGTTGTGTTTAGGATGGTGAAAGTTGTGACCTTGAGACTCTTATGTTGACCAATAATCATCAAGTGGTTTTTCGGGACCATTGTGTGCTCAAATCATATCTAAGATCGTTGTGGGCCCCCAACTCTATGTCTTTAGCAATCCCTTAGCTTGTGTGGTGATTAATTGCATTGCAAGTCCAAGTCCCGAGCCATTGGTCTAGAACTTGCCCTGAATGTTTGTTGAGGCAAAATCATAAGTGAATTTTGACTTGAGACATGATTATAGGCTCTCCTTAATCCAAATGATAGTTTGAACAATTTCATAGCCTACCAATGATATGATCCCTAGTCAACCCTTTTGAGCCTTAGACCTCTTTCTTTCAAGAACCATGATACAAGCCTATACCCGTTTTAAAAGATACCCTTTCTTGGTACCCGATCTTTCCTTTAGCACATGGCAAAAGTATAAGTTTGGGAGGGAGAAATGAGGATTGCAACAAAGTGGTAAAAGGGCATAAAAATGAAGAAAAAGAAAGGCAATGAAAAAGAAAGAAAAGCAAAAAGACAAAAAGAATGTTCAAAGTGAAAAAGAATAAAAAGGGATTCAAGAAAAAGCAAAGAATGAAAGGTGTGGAAAGTTGAAAAAGGAGAAAGGTTTGAAATGCATAAGAAAGAGTGACAGTGTGTCTCTCTAACCCCTTAGAAAGAAGTGAAATGACTCAAAGAGTCAAGTGAATTGTGCCAAATGAATCAAAAGAAGTGCTTAAGGGAAGATGGAACCTACTTAGACCAAAACATGTCCTACCCTGAACCAAAAGCCTTCATAATGTCTCCACAAAAGCCTATATAATCTTGAGTTGAATGAAGCTTACATTAGTGGATACTCACATAAGGGGCAAGCATATGATACCTAGAGCCAGACTTGTGACTTTTTCTTGAGAGAGATGAGTGAATTTCTATTAGCCTCATTTTGCGTGCCAATATTCTAAAGGTGAGGTTTGCTTAGGCAGAGTTGAGGATGTGTGAGTTTGGGTTCCACAATGACCAAAGTAATTGAAAGAGTTCTTTGATGTGTTGAGTCAACTCTTGATGCCCTTGTGTCGCACTTAATCCATGATGTTTCAAAGGTTTAATGTTGTTAATGACTCATGTGTGTTGAGGGAAATTGTTAGTCCCAATTGATACTAGTTGAGGTTGCTTTAGGACAGCTAAAAATTTCTTGGATTTTCCCTTAAGGGGTGGGTTTTATTTTGTTTGCTTGAGGACAAGCAAAAGGTTAAGTTTGGGGGAGTTGATAACTAGGGATTTTGACGCATTTTATACTCCTTCTTGCTTACGCTTTGATTATAAATTCATACAAAATAGTCCCAAAAAGGCTCATAAGTTGTGCTTGATTGCAGCTTTGATCAACAAAGTGACAAGATGTCAAAGATCAGCTCAAAAGGAGTGAAACTTGCACAAGTACCAAAGAAGACAAACTTAGGAAAAACAGGCCTAGTGCAGCTGCACTACACTTTGTGCGGTCCCCACTAGGGAGATTCAGAGAGCTGGTATTTCAAGCATTAAGGCAGTGCGGCCGCAGAAGGTTTTGTGCAGTTCGCACTGAAGGCAATGCGGCCGCACTACCATTCTGTGCGGTCCGCAGAGCCACGGTTCAGAGAGGGTGAGTTGGAGCTTTCAAGCCTGTGCGGTCCGCGGTCCAGTTTGTGCGGACCGCACTAGAAGCCTCCGCAGCCGCAGTCCATTCTGTGCGGTCCGTGAAGCCTGAGTTCAGAGAGTCAAGTTTTCAAGTTCAAGAGCCTAGTGCGGCCACACACCATTTTGTACGGTCCGCACTAACCCCGCAGGGGCATTTTTGTCCAGATTTTTTAGCTTAGTATAAATAGATCATTTTTCCCTTTTTAGGGTATCAGATATTGTAATACAGTAGCTGCGCTCGTGAGACGACTCTTCTTACCATTTTGGGCATTTTTACTTAGTTTTCATCATTGAGTCTTTGTATTTAACTTAGCAATCAACTAATATTTGTTTATCTTCATCTATTTCTCTGTTTTTCTCTTCAAGTATGAGTAGCTAGACCCATTAGCTAGGGTTGTGGCTCAACCCTAGTGCGGACAATTGATGGGTCTTGCATTTTAGGGCTAAATTGACTATGGGTGTTTGATATTTAGGTCAATTTTATGGTTAAATTGTTGAATTAGTGGTTGCAAACACTAGTTTGCGTTTAGTTGACTAGGGCTCTTCTTGAGAAAGAGAGCCCAAGTCTCTGAAATTGATCCAACAAGATATTGGGGCGTACTCAAGAGATTGATAGCCCCAATAAAAGGGTTAAACCTCGAGAGAGTAATACCCGACTTGAACCCTAAGTTGCTTGAGCAAATTTGCATACCCATTGGTCTTGAGAAAGTCAATTGGGCAAAATCACTTGAACCACCGAGAGGTGTAGAGTGGGTAAAGTAGTGCAACGGTTATATCATACTCCCCAATCATGTAAATATAGCCTTAGTTTCAAGTACCCGTGAATTTACTACCTAGGTGGATGCCACTACCCTAGTGCTTTTAGAATATTTGAACAACCCGTAACATTTAACTCTTAGCTTAATTTACAATTTGTAGTTTGTTAAAAGTAGAATTATAAAAGAAAACCCCAAAAATTATGAGAAGTGCAATTTGGAACGCTACGCAATCCCAACCTAAATAGATACTCAACTCCCTTTATAGCTCTCTGTGGAAATCGATCCCGGCCCAAAATCAGGTAAAAGCTATTGCGACCCTCTCTCACTACTTTTTAGTGGTGCGGAGTAGGCTGTGATCACCCACCTGGATTACAAGGGAATACATTTCAAGTTTCTGCATCAGGCGCCCACTTGGATAACAAGGGAATTCATTTTCAAGTTTTGCATCAAGCGCCCACCTAGATAACAAGGGAATACTTTTCAAGTTTTTGCATCAAGCGCCCACCTAGAAAATAAGGGAATACATTTCGAGTTTTGGCATCAGGCGCCCACCTGGATAACAAGGGAATACATTTCAAGTTTTTGCATCAGGCTCCCACATGGATAACAAAGGAATACATTTCATGCTTTTGCATCAGGCGCCCACCTGGAAAGCTTTTACATCAGGTGCCCACCTAGAAAGTAAGGGAATACATTTCAAGTTTTTGCATTAGGCGCCCACCTGGAAAACAAGGGGAATTCATCTGCAAGTTGAAGCATCAGGCGCCCACCTAGAAAACAAGAGAATTCATTTCAAATTGAAGCATCAGGCGCCCACTTGGAAAACAAGGGAATTCATTTCAAGTTAAAGCATCAGGCGCCCACCGGGAGAACAAGGGAATTCATTTTAAGTTAAGTTGCAGGCGCCCACCTGGAGAACAATGGAATTTATTTCAAATTTGAAGTCAGCATCAGGCGCCCACCTAGAGAACAAGGGAATTCATTCGAGTTTAAGTTGCAGGCGTCCACCTGGAGAACAAGGGAATTTATTTCAAATTTGAAGTCAGCATCAGGCGCCCACCTGGAAAACAAGGGAATTCATTCGAGTTTAAGTTGCAGGCGCCCACCTGGAGAACAAGGGAATTTATTTCAAATTTGAAGTCAGCATCAGGCGCCCACCTGGAAAACAAGGGAATTCATTCGAGTTTAAGTTGCAGGCGCCCACCTGGAGAACAAGGGAATTTATTTCAAATTTGAAGTCAGCATCAGGCTCCGACCTAGAAAATAAGGGAATTTATTCGAGTTTAAGTTGCAGGCGCCCACCTGGAGAACAAGGGAATTTATTTCAAAGTTTTAAGTCAGTTGCGGGCACTCACTTGGAGAACAAGGGAACTCATTTCTAGTTTTAAGTCATTAGCAAACGCCCACCTGGAAAACAAGGGAAGTCATTTCAAAATTTGTTTCGGAATTATTTCAAGTTTCAAGTCAGTAGCAGGGGCCCACCTGGAGAACAAGGGAAGTCATGAATTCAATTCAAGTTAGAAGTAGTAGAAGCTCACGGCAATAATGCGAGTCAATAGTCCGAGATGACCAACAGGAATATTCTTGATCCAGAAAAAAAAAGGAAAAAAGGAAAAAGGGAAGTGAATCCAAAATGCAGAATCAGAGAAAGATGTGAACTGCTCAAGACATGGTTCAAGTCACGAGTGCTACATATTTGGTCTCGATCCGAAAAGCTGAAGAAGAATGAACTAGCACCTGCAACTAGCAAGCGTCAAGGTTCAAATCTAAAGTCTGCATGAAGAACCATTCAAGATTCAAGATTAAGCTTCAGAAGACTTATAGATAGGAATATTGTAGCTCATAGTTGACAGGCTTAGTTAGTCTTTTTCATTTTTTGATTTTGATATAATAACGGGACCGCGGACCGGAACCTCAACGGAACGATACCTCAATCGGCTCTCCACCTCGGTATACTCCATCACTATTCCTACTTCTGAACTACACGTGGCCTAATTCCTTTATAGCCAATGATATGTAGGTAGCTTAGATACCAGGGCTCGGTTACATTCTCCTTTCTCTTAGTTTTTGGTCTCTCTATATAAGGGTCGGGTCAAAAAAACTTGTCAAGTCGTTCTTTGTTTGAAATACTTCATGTTTCCAGTCAAAGAGGGGCAGCTGTAGACATGTAATTTTTACCCTCCCTAAGATTTTACACATTTTTAGCATAAATATTTAGTTTAGGCCTAATATCGCTATTTCAATTAGTTTTGACTCTTTTACTTTATTTTTATCACAAAAATAAAAATTACAAAAATATTTTTTCTTTTTAGTTGCTTTTAGTTTATATACCTTTCGTAAAACTAAGAAAAATATACAAAAAATAGAACCTTATTTTCATTTTAATATGATATTTGAAAATATAAAAAATAATTATCGTTTTAACGGTTAGTTTTATTTTAATAATTATTTTTACTTAAGTAGGGCTAATTAATAATTTTTGGTAATATTTCTATCTTTGTTTTTTTAATAGGCAAGATTTGATGTTGGATGGATAGATTTTTAGTTAATTGGGCTAATTTTAAGCAAATCTAGTCATAAAGGCCCAAGTTCCCTAAACCCAATACCCTTAAACCCACATAATAACCTAGACCTAACCCATTAAAACCCTACACCTTCTTTTCTTGAATCAGCCGTTTCCCATCATAAAAGGACCCCCCTAGCCGTTGCTTCTTCTTCCTCCACACACCTTAAGCACAACAAACCTAAGGTCCCACTTCAGCCGTTACCCTTCATCTCTTCACCCCTAAAAAATCAGCCGAAAAAACCATCTCCCTTCACCCATCGCCGCTCTTTCTTCTACACTTCAACCATGTACACACAGATACACACATAGCGAAACTCCCATTTTTTTGGAACCCAAGGGCATCCACCTCACACCCTTCTGCCGCCACCGCAACAAACGACCTCACTAACTCACCAGAGATTAGCCGGAAATTCGCAACCACCAACAACCACGACACACACACGTACCAAAACCAAAAAACAGAAGCTTCGGACAGAAATTTTGGAGAGAAAAGACTAGAAAAAAAAACACGCAAAGATTTAGTTCATTTTTCTTCTCTGAATTTCGATTTTGATCTGAAACATAGGGTTCGATTGAGTTTTAGTGGTGTTCGGTTTCAAGGTTTTGATTACCGTTCCTGATTCGAATTCGCAGTTCCAATTTCAATTGTTTCTGTCTCGTTTGTTCTCTACTGCACATTGAAATAGCTTTCGAACAAGGATTAAATAACAGTTCAACTCAGGTAACCTCAGGAATGAGTCATTCATTCAATCGATATGGATGTACTTTAATTGTTCTTGATAAATGGAAATCGGAGTCTATGACAATGAAAAGGGCCCTCTTGTTTTATTTTGAAAAAAAAAATCATTTCCTTTATATCTATATTGCTAAATTAATTTCCATTTATCTAAAAAAAATTATACAATTGACTAGAGCACTTTTGAGGCAAGTTGTGGTTTTGTTGATAACTACGTTTCTCCTTCCATGCTTAATTAGTTGGTTATTAAGTAAAACAGATGATTCTTAAGTAATAACTAAAGAAGATTTCTACTTGGTAGCATCTTTAAGTGCAAATCAAGGCTCCATTTCCGTTGAGACAATATTTTGCCATCACTTATTTATTTCTTTATAATTTAGAATAGCCTGTTTTTGGGCTTCCTGTTTTCTAATAGAGTTAGTATATTATCCGTTGATCAATCGTATATCTCGGTTTAATGGTACTGTGACTTGTTAACAATGATCATATCTTAAAATGGTAAGTGACAGTGTGAGTTTTGTCTGCTACCATCGAGACAACTATCATAAAGCATGATCATGTTAAGGAACCGTTCTTTCAAAACCTGAGCCAATTAATCATGTTGTGTAAACTTTATCATTACCACGTTCTGTAGTACCTTCAAAACAAACTTGATATTGAGTCGAAGGATAAATTCCATAACTTTATACCTGTCGAACATCGTAGAAATGCTTTTAGGCGTGCATTAATTAATTTATCGTGATTATGTATACGTTCGAGTGACACGATTACGATTTCAGAAATTGAATATTGTAGAATGCTTTAGGCGCATTTTATAATCTATTATCATGATTGTGTACACGTTCGCGTGACATAATTATAATTTTTGAAATAAATCGAGGTATGCGATCGCGCAACTTCGGACAAAATTTCTTAATAAAATAAGGTGTTATTAGTTGTGTACACGTACGCGTGACATGATTCTTGATGCACCTAACGAAATGAGTACACGTACGCGTGATTCGTTTCAGGTTAATTTCTTAATTTAAAGCGGTAAAATGAAAAGAGCACATTGGTTCTCAAACACGTAATTAAATAAATTGATTAAGCCAGATATGATTAAAGCGACCGTGCTAAAACCATAGAATCCGAGAATACCTAACACCTTCTCACGAGTTAATAGAATTTCTTACCCGGATTTCTGTGTTCGCAGACTATAAATAAGAGTCAACTTCCTCGATTCGGGATTTTAAACTGGTGACTTGGGACACCATAAATTATTCCAAGTGGCGACTCTAAATTTGAATAACTAATCCCGTTTCGATTATTGTCATTTTAATTGAACAAAATCCCTTATACCCCCTTTTCGGGTAGAAAAAGAAGGTGTGACAGCTCCTTATAAAACATCAGGAAATTTATTAAAATGTAAACACCAATCCATAGTACCTCTCAAATACCTTAGCAAATGATGAAGAGCATTCTAGTGTTCACTACTAGGGTTGTGAGTATATCTACTCAATCTACTAACAACATAAGCAATATCAGGTCGTGTATAATTCATGAGAAATATTACACTACCGATTATCTTAGCATACTCAGTTTGAGAAATACTAGATTCCTTATTCCTTTTCAAGTGTATTGCAGGATCATATGGAATTCTCACAGGTGCTACATCAAAACAATTAAACCTTTCAACATTTTCTCAATATAATGAGAATGAGACAATGAAAAACCTATTGAAGTTCTTTTGATTTTAACCCCTAAACTCACATCTGCTTCCCAAGATCTTTCATTTCAAATTTAGAAGACAAAAAATTCTTAGTCTCATTAACAACATTCACGTTAGGGCCAAAGATTAACATGTCATCCACATACAAACATATAATAACACAATCTGATCTTATCATCTTGGAATAAACACAAGTATCAGATGCATTAACAACAAAATCATTAACCACTAATGTGCTATTAAACTTTTCGTACCATTGCTTAGGTGCCTGCGTTAGACCATACAAAGACTTCTCAATTTGTATACTTTATTCTCCTGTCCTTAAATCACAAATCCCTCAGGTTGAGACATATAGATCTCTTCCTTTAAATCACCATTTAGGAAAGCCATTTTAACATCTATTTTATGTATCTGAGCTTTTGAGACAAGAAACACGAACAGCTAAAGAACATTATTAAAGTACTGTAGAACACAGCTTATTCTACAAGCCCTTCGTGTCTTATTTATATGGAATATTGAAGAAACATCAGTTGTTTTGTTTAAATCTCAACGAAGTGCTGCCATGGCCAATGCGGCCAGTGGCCAGCTACCATCTTTGGCTGGGCCACCTAATCAACATCCTAACCTCACACAGCCATGCACGACAACAAATCCAAAACCAATGGATTATGCAAAGGCAGTAAATCCTTCGCCCAGCACGTCAACTTTGCAAGATCGAGCAGTAGTAGTTGATCCAATTCCTCCAAGACAAGCTCAATTCTTTCAAGGACAACCAACTGTATGCTTTACAGAATCAGAAGTGGAACGTATGAACTATATGGAAGGACTGCAACAGGCAGTTGTGTGCAAATTTTCATATGGATGGCCAGATATCAATGAAATACGTCGAATTGTTCCAATGCAGTGTGGTATCAAAGCTGAATGCAACATTGGATATCTTCGTGACAATTTTGATTCGATTTTCATTATGGCAAGATTACGTAGATGTCTCGTCAAAAGGTGTGTACTATGTTAAGGATAAGCAAGGGAATGAATATCAATTGAGAACTTTGATCTATGATGCAAAATTTAAAGTTGGAGAGGAGACACCTAAGGTAATGGCTTGGATTTCATTCCCTAACTTGCTGCCTACTTATTTTGTCAGAGAATGCTTGTTCTCTCTAGCTTCTGATGTAGGTAAACCCCTTCACTTGGATTTGGCTACTGTCAAGAAAACTAGACCTAGTTGTGCTCGTGTTAAAGTGTTGGTGGATCTGCTAGCTGACCTCCCCAAGAAAGTTCGAATGGACATTGTCAATGAAGTAAATGGGGATGTAAGAACTGAATGGGTAACCATTAACTATGATTATTTGCCAAAGTACTGTAAAGAGTGCAAGTTACAAGGCCATGACATGCTTGAATGTTGGAGAATTAATCCTGATTTAAGGGAAAACAAAAATGTCTAGCAGCAGGAAAATGTCGAAAATGTGAAACAAGGCACTAAGAAACCTGCAAAACATGATGCTCCCTTAATGATCTTTACTAGTGGTAAGATAGTTGGTAATGCAGGCCCTCAATGGAAGGAAGTTCGCGACAATAGGGGACTAAACAAAGGCAAACAAGATGAAGGTACTACTGCACAAGGGAAAGAAATGGTTCTTGTTATTAATACAGTTGTGACAAAACAAATACAAACAACCAACCAATCTGCAGTGCTACAAATTGAAAATTGTGAGATTAATGAAGGCAACCAACTGGTAGCTGTGGAGGAAACTCCAGTGCAAAAAACCACAGGCAACAATGATATTCAGCAAAATAATTCCACAACAGGTGTAGAGAATGAATTAGAGGAGCAGGAATTTGATTTTTCAACTAGACAAATGGTACAAAAGGTAACTTCTCCTAGCTCATCTAGGAGACAATCATCCAAGACACAACCCAACAAACTGAACCCTGCAGCACCTACTTTCAATCCTACAGTAATAAGAAATCATGCAGCAAATAGGGAATCAACAGCTGATTGTGTACAAAAAGGTTTGGGGAAGGAACAACATTTGCGCAATGAGTCAACTGCCCACTGGGTCCAAATGGCATTCAAAAATAATGTAGTTCAAGTCAATACTTCATGTCAAGACATTCCTTCACAGGACACCAAAGTTGAACAACAATTAACAAACAACAAAGAAAATGATTTTGTTGAAGATACAGCTTTTGAGAAATTCAGGACCAATGAAAAAGAAAAATGGGCAGGAGGGAGATTATGGCTCAACCAAATAGAGGAAGACTTAGCAGATGGTCAGATTCCAGATACAATGCATAGTGATGAAGAATTTGGAGGAAATAAAGGGGATGATGAGGATCAAAGTGTTAATGGTAATGCCAATGCAATCAATATTCAAAGAATCAGTGAATGCACAAATGCAGCAACAGAAAAGACAAAAGAGGGGAACATTAATATTATAGATCCAGGAGGGACTTCACATAAGGCTGTTAGTGATGTCCTGAAAGAAGCTGAAAATGCAGACAAGAAACAAGACAAGAATGCAGACAAGAACCAAGCTATGACAGTGCAGGTTTATGCAAGAAGTATTGTTCCATTAAGCACCGTGCAGGATGTAGCAGGAAGTAACGTTCCATTGAACAATACAATATTGTTGACCAATGAACATGCTGAAAAAGATGTCGAACTTATCAACCAGGCAGAGGATATTGTTACATCAAAAGAAGCAGTAGAAGCACATGATCAAGTTCACCATGCAGAACTTAAAGGTAGAGACATGGATGAGGAATCCACTGCACAAAATTTCCTTAATGTTGCCAAGCAGGGAGATCTGTCACCAAGGCTTATTGAACTAGTTAAATTTGCATCAAAGGGAAAAAAGAAATAGTCAAAAGTGACTTCTACTGTCCCAGTTAGTGGAGTACAAACAAGGAGAACACTGTCCAAATCTCAAAACATTTAATGGATGCCATTATATGGAATGTCAGTTCAGTAAACACAATGCAAGCATTTGAAAGGCTGATTGCAATGCATAGAAAACATCATTTTGAGTTCATAGGCATCCTTAAGCCTATGCAACAGTCTCACAAAATGGAGAGGTATAGAGCAAGAATTGGTTTGGGACAGGCTGTGGTGAATGTGTCAAACAAGATTTGGGCTTTTATTGATGAAATTTTTGAGGTTACTATTTTATATAATATGACTCAACAGCTGACTTTGAGATTAATGTACTTCGAAACACATGTTGAGCTCATCCTTACACTTGTCTATGCCAAATGTGATCGCACTGAAAGAATAGAACTATGGGATACGTTGTATGCAATGGCATCAGATATGACAGTACCTTGGCTAGTTGGAGGCGACTTTAATGTGATATGGGATGAGGAAGAGAAATATGGGGGCTTGCTAGTTTCTCTCATTGAAGCAGATGACTTCAGACACTGCATCAATACCTGCAATTTGACAGACTTGGGTTTTAAAGGAAGCATATTTACATGGTGGAATGGAAGATCAGAGGAGGACTACATTTTTAAAAGATTGGACAGATGTTTTGGCAATAATGAATTGCAACAGACATTTCCTAGATTGGATATAACTCACCTATCCAAAATTGGGTTTGATCATTGCCCAATACTGCTGAAATGTGATATAGAAACTCCTCCAATTAAAAAGTCATTCAGATTTCTTAACTTCTGGACAAAGCATGAAACCTTCAAAGATGTAGTAAAGGAGAATTGGAATGCTTATTTTAGTGTTAACCCTTTCTACATTTTTAACTACAAGTTAAAGAAGCTTAAACAAGCACTATCTACCTGGAGCAGAGCTACATATGGGGATATATTCCAGAAGATTGCAAGCCTTGAGGAGGTGGTCTTGGTTCATGAAAGACAATTTGAAGTCAATCCTACACAGATGAATAGACAAAGATTACAACAGGTCCAAGCTGAAATGATTAAATATCTTGCATTAGAAGAAGAATTCTGGAGACAAAAAGCAGGCATGTTATGGTTCAAAGATGGCGATAGAAACACTAAATTCTTCCATGCTCAAGTTAATGGGAGAAGGAAGAGACTGAAATTATCAAGGATCCACAATAGCCTTGGTAACTGGATCGAAGTAGATCACTTAATAGCAGAAGAAGCAATAAAGTTCTACAAGGATCAATTTACTGAGACTGCAATTCCAAATTATTTTGATATTCTAAATCATGTACCTTCAATGGTAGGTAGTGATCAACATGAAAGACTGATGGTTATGCCTTCCAATGAAGAAGTGAAGAGAGCAGTTATGGGATTGAATGGGGACTCAGCTGGTGGACCGGATGGATTCACTAGAGCCTTTTATCAAACATGCTGGGAAATTATTGAAGAAGATGTAGTCCTCATGGTCAAGGCATTCTTTTGCGGTCAGCAGTTACCAAAGAGTGTGACACATACAAACCTGGTTTTATTACCAAAGAAAAAAGAAGTTACGACATTTGCGAACATGAGACCAATCAGTCTTAGCAACTTTGTTAACAAGATTTTCTCTAGGGTTATTCATGAGAGATTGGTTGAATTATTACCAAACATAATCTCAAAGGAACATGCAGGTTTTGTTAAAGGCAGAAGCATAGTTGAGAACGTACTGCTAACTCAAGAAATCATTAAGGATATCAGGTTGAGAACAAAAGCAGGTCCAAACGTTGTGATTAAGCTTGATATGACAAAAGCTTACGATAGGCTATCATGGCTATTCCTAACCAAAATACTAAGGAAAATGGGATTTCCTGAAGCTCTTATTGGCTTGATCTTTGATTTGATTGGGAACAATTGGTACTCTATTCTTATAAATGGTCAGCCTAATGGTTTCTTCAAATCATCGAGGGGAGTTAAACATGGTGACCCTTTGTCACCAACTCTATTCATTTTAGCAGCAGAAGCACTTTCTTAGGGATTGAATTCACTACACACTAACCTGTATTTCTGTGGATATGGAATGCCAAAATGGAGCCCAAAAATAAATCATCTATCATACGCTGATGATACAATCATTTTCTGCTCTTCTGATGAAACTTCATTGAGACTTGTGATGGAGGTTTTGTAAGCTTATGAATCATCATCTGGTCAACTGGTGAACAAAGCCAAATTAGCCATATACCTGCATCATTTAACGGATAATGAGGTGATTAACAAGGTGGAAAGGATTACAGGTATACGAAGACAATGTTTCCCTATGACCTATCTTGGCAATCCTATTTTTTATGCAAGAAGAAGGGGAGACTATTACCAGGGATTAATCACCAAGGTTATGGACAAACTGTAGTCATGGAAAGGCAAACTCCTTTCTGTTGGAGGCAGAGCTATTTTGATCGCAAATGTCCTGCAGAGTATCCGAATTCATATGTTGTCAGCAGTTAATCCCCCAAGTTATGTGATCAACAAATTACATAGCATTTTTGCCAAGTTTTTCTGGAGCAGCAATGTGGGAGTCAGCACTAGACATTGGGTGTCTTGGACTAACCTTTGTATGCCTTATGAGGAGGGCGGCATAGGTTTCAGGTCCCTACATGATATATCCAAGGCACTATTCTGCAAATTGTGGTGGAATTTCAGGACTAAGCCTAGTTTGTGGTGTTCTTTTATGAGTCAAAAGTACTGCAAGAAACTGAATGCAGTAATTGTACCTTGGAAGCATGGATCCCACGTGTGGATAAAAATGCTAGAATGTAGGGACTTGATTGAGCATCAAATCTACTAGAAACTGAGAATGGGATCAGCTCTATTTTGGTACGACAATTGGACTGAGATGGGAGCATTATATTTTCAAGTACCTACAGAGTTTGGTATCGATGAGGATATTCATAATGCCAATGATCTGGTTGAAAATGGTATGTGGAATGTGGATAAAATGTTTGAGAGCCTACCAGAAGATTTGGCACACCACATTGTGCAGAATATTAGACCACCAACTGAAAGTTCACAGTTAGATACTCCTTTCTGGATGCTTGAAACAAGGGGACATTTTACAGTAAAGTCTGCATGGGATTACCTGCGAAGAAGAGTCAACCCAAGATTAGCTTACAAGATGATATGGGTAAAAGGTTTACCTTTCAAGATATCCTTCTTCCTGTGGAAGGTGTGGAAAGCCAAACTGCCACTTGATGATTTCTTGCGTAAACTAGGATACTCCATGCCATCTAAATGTTGGTGTTGTGCTAATCCTAAGGAGGAGTCATTACTACACCTGTTCTTCACATCCAATGCAGCTAGAAGTGTTTGGACTTACTTCCTGAGGAGAGCATGAATTGCATTAGATGGGTTGTCATTACATCAAGCAATTACAAAGTGTTGGACAGCATCAGTTGTACCTAGATTGAAGCCAGTATTACAAGATTTACCTGCATGCATTGTATGGGAACTGTGGAAGAGAAGAAACAGTTTGAAATATGGAGAAGCAGTGTCAATGAGCAGAGTTATTTACGTCATCTACTTTGCAAGCTCTGGTCCAACTGAAAAAGCCAGGACTACATGTGCCTCACAAGTGGCTGGACTTACTGACAATGATGGATCACTACACACCACGAGTGAAATATGATAAAGTTTTATGGGAATTCCCTTCAAGAGGATGGATCAAAGTGAATACGGATGGAGCATGTAGAGGGAACCCAGGGAGGAGTTCAATTGGTTTCTGCATAAGGGATGAGGCAGGTGATTTGATATATGCAGAAGGAAGGGAGCTTTTTGAAGGAACCAACAATGAATCAGAAGCGGTAGCTATTGTGGAGGCATTGAAGATGTGCAAAAATCTTAATTATTTCCAGATATGGCTGCAAACAGATTCTATGCTATTAAAGAACATTATAGAGGAATCATGGAAGCCTCTGTGGTATATTACTGAACATGTAGAGGAGATTTTATGAATGAAGGAAGAAAGTATCATCAAGGTCACACACATATTCAGAGAAGGGAATACTTTAGCAGACCACCTTGCCAATTATGCTCTAGATGAAGGAAATACTGAATGCCATGGTTTCTGGGATATGGACTCAAAAGGAAGGAGGATTATTAATGAAGATAAAATGCAATGTCTTTACATAAAAGTGAAGGTTGCAAGGAACTAGGAGGACAAGGGGAATGATCAATGCCAAATAGGAGATAAATATAGAGTGGAAGGAAGGCAAAATGAGGAGGAGAAAAGGACTGGACATAACTGATCATCAGGGTCGAATCCTATGGGAAGAGATCTTGACGATCTTCTGTTATACTAACTTTTGGTGTTTTGTGCAGGAAATGGTAATGTGGAAATGACTTATCATGATTGTCAATTTCATTGGGTGGTATTAGTACATAGTACTCAATCCCTTGAAAGAGATATCATGATATGTACAAGCAGGGAACATAGTACATGGGGCAGTGAAGTGGAAGCTAATGCACAAGTTGTGATACACCATCAAGTATCACAATGCTTATGGATTTCACTTCTGCAACATTTCGAGACAAATGATGCTAAAGAACAAAAGTACTACAATAATCGAGCACAACATGAAAGGCTAATAGGATTGGAAACACATCCAGGATGGGGTGCACGCGTGACTTCAACTCCATGGATATACAACCAGCATGATGTACAAGTGCTTAATTTCAATGAGAATCTTGCTATTAAACAAAAGCCATCGCAGCTTTTAGCATGTGGAGATCGCCTGATTTCCATTTGAATTTAAAATGGAAGCATGCTTCATCAAAGATATAGAATACACACATGCTTCTAACATTACGATATGAATGTATGTTTCAAGATGTTTGGGTACTGGAGATTACTCGGTCGACTAGCTACAAGAGTTGAGAGGATAGTTTAAATTCCAATAGGGATGCACGCCTGTTTTCACATGGAATTGCACGCTGGCATACACATGGGAAAGAAGGCATGCGCATGGGGTTTCGACAACAAAAAACTGGGACATGGAATTGCTAGCTGGCAATGTAACGCAAGCTGGACAATGAATTGGAATATGCTATTTTGGTCAAGCATGATTTCTCACGTTTCTGGAGGGGCACACATGGCATACGCATGGATGCAGAAAGCCAAGCGCTAGTATATTGGGATGGCAACACTGTCGAGAAAGCAAGGACAACAACTGGATTAAGAATCGAAAGGAGCAATTTACGATGGATGTTCATTCATGCTACCTACAAGCACTAACAAATGGGGACAGAGGAATCGTGGCACGCCTGGTAATTAAAAAAAGGCTTGGCAATGTAACGCTTAACAAGAGTAATGCTTAAAAAGAGTCCTCGATGCAAACGAAAAGCTTAAAAGCGTGGCTGCAATTTACAAGAACAAAGCTGGAAAGTGCAGGCATGCACTTATGGATTATTAAATTAGTAACTTTGGGTGTTGTGCGAACACACCTAAACATTGGGAAAAGCTTTCGACATCACATTTGCACTATTTAAGTTTTTCGAGCTGCTGGTAGTGTGTATGCATGTTTATGCACAATACTTTTCCTTACCTAATCCAGTTTACAAGTGGACGATCGCTAAAGACATGCAAAGGAGACTCAATACAGACAATGGATTCAGTTGCAATGGAAAAATCTCTACAAAAGCTTTAGATGAAGTTATTCCGATTGTTTATATGCGATGGCTTATTGTACTCTTGCCCTGCACACTACTACGACTTAAATGGGTGGTATTAGCACTATGTGCTCATTCCCTTGAGGAGGTGAAAGTTGCGAGACAATAAGGATGATAGAGAGAAAGGAGATGTGGAGCTTGCATGATTTCGAGAAAAGATGGAAACAAACCAATGCATGCTGCACA
Organism: Nicotiana tabacum; assembly: GCF_000715075.1. Classification (NCBI taxonomy): domain Eukaryota; kingdom Viridiplantae; phylum Streptophyta; class Magnoliopsida; order Solanales; family Solanaceae; genus Nicotiana; species Nicotiana tabacum. Next base: position 88,542,555 of record NC_134084.1, read on the forward strand.
TGGGATGTCGACACAGCTTTTGAGGATTTCTATGCACTTTTGGCATGTTGAAAAAGCAAGATTGGGAACATTACACACCCAAAAAATTCTTATAGCCAAATGTACAGGAAATTTCAACAACGGCCTGGGGAAAATATGCTGGGAAGCACTACTTTGGAAATCGATCATAATAGTACTAGACTCAAAGGACTAGTTGTTACAAAAAAACCCCACTTTCAAGTTCATATTTTTTACATTCTTGTTAATAGGCGAGGTTGACAAGCCTCAATAGGATTAGTATAGTAAGGTTAGCCCGGTTTGTGTGGGTAACAATACCGGTGTTATTGTCCCCCTTATTTGTACTTTTCCTAATTGATGTATTTTTCTTTTCTGTTAATAATGAAAAACTAGCCCTAGGCACTTGCCTAGTGGATTGCCAAAAAAAAACCTTATATTTTTCAATTGTACCATCAGGTCTCAATTTCTTCTTAAATATCCACTTGCTACTTATGGGTTTACAACCTTTAGGTAAATCAGATAAGTCCCAATTATGATTAGAAACTATAGAGTCTAATTCACTTTTAATAGCCTCTTGCCAAAAACTAGCATCTATTGACCTCATTGCTTCACTGTATGTCTTAGAGTCTTCTTCTATTAAATAGATTGACACTAATTCATCACTCAAAACATCAAGATAAATATTTTCAGTCAAGAAAGTAGTAATAAAGTCAGGACCAAAGCTAGTTTCAATTCTATGTCTCTTACTTCTTCTAAGTTCATTTTCATGCTCATTAGCAGTAATACTAGAAGAAGACACAATATGAGAATTAATAGACATAGATGTAGGAGCATTATTAGGCACAACACTAGGTACATTATTTTTCAATGGAAAAACATGCTCAAAAAATTCTGCATCTCTAGATTCACAAATAGAACTATCATTCATAAACATAAATCTATATGCAGCACTATTTTGTGCATAACAAATGAAACTAGCATTAAAAGTCTTGGTTCCAACAGTTACTTGTTTAAAATCAGGTAGACCAACCTTAGCCAAACACCACCACACTTTCAGTATTTTCAAGTTAGGGACAAACCCTTTCCATAACTCATATGGGGTTTTATCTAATTTCTTATGAGGGACTTTATTAAGAACATAACATGCAGATAAAACAGCTTTTCCCCACATATTATCAGATAAACCCGAACTCAAAAGCATAGGATTCATCATATCCTTAAGGGTTCTATTTGTCACACCTCCTTTTTACTACCCCCAAAAGGGTATATGGGAATTTTTTCCAATTTAAGTGACAATCGAAACGGGATTAATTATTTAAAATCAAAATCGCCACTTGGGATAATTTATGGTGTCCCAAGTCACCGGTTTAAAATTCTGAATCGAGAAAATTGACTCTATTTACGGTTTGCGAACACAAAAATTCGGGTAAGGAATTCTGTTAACCCAGGAAAAGGTGTTAGGCATTCCCGAGTTCTGTGGTTCTAGTACGGTCGCTTTGATCATACTTGGCTTAATCAAATTGTCTCTTTACTCATTTTAGAACCTATGTGCATTTGCCTTTTTAATTAGGAAATTATCTTGAAATGGGTCACGCGCACGTGTACCCATTTTGTTTGGCGCGTCAAGAATCATGTCATGCGTACGTGTCCACAACTAATAACGCTTTACTATTATTAAGAAAAATTTGGGCCGAAGTTGCGCAAACGCATACTTCGGTTTTGTTTTTAGAATCGTAATTATGTCACGCGAACGTGTCCACAATCACGATGATATATTAAACGTTCCTAAAGCATACTACAAATCTCATTTTTAATATCTAAGTAATAAGATTAATACGAGGGCCATGGATGATTAAATTTGATGGCACACCTCGGTCTATTTTTAAGAAACTATATTTAATTAAAGCGGACTATTAATAACAGCTTATTATTACGAGAAAGTTTGGTCGAAGTTGCGCCAACGCATACTCCGGTTTGGTTTTTTTAAAATCGTAATTATATCACGCGAATGTGTACACAATCACGATGATATTTTAGACGCGCCTAAAGGCTTTTCTAGGAATGTTCATTAATTATTCGTTTCCTCGTGGACTTTACAACTTTTCTTGCACCTTAATCACTTACACTAAATAATCATTAGGGTTTTGAAGAGAAAGAAAATAACAGCGCCTCTTGAAAATAACCAAAGTGATCGGTTCATTTTTGCCTTGCTTCAATAATCTTAGTGTGAGGTCACTAACTTAAAAAAAGAATTTCAATGCAGTAACCATGTACATCTATAATTACATGAGTAGAAATTTGCTACTTAAACAAATAATGAAATTCTACAACCAAATAAGAACAAATAATCAGAGAAGACACAACTCCTTCACACAGGTTTCACAAGGAACAACACGCGTAGTCATTAACATTGTGATAGAACAAAACATAATGAACGAAATAAATCTTACATTGAACCTTCACCGAAACGGAATTAGTTAGTGTTGATCGGACCAAAGCCGCAACCGGAAACGACACCGAGAACCTCGACCGGAAAACCTCGCCTTATCTTCGATGGAGTTTGGTTACTCGACTGGTTTTTGCTGGAATGAATGGGTGTTTTACAGTGAAAAAAGGGAAAGTTTTAGGTGGTTTTGAAGTGCTAACAATGGTATTTTGCGACAGGTTTTTTGGAGGTGAGCAACGGTGGTGCTGGGATGGTTTCAAGTTGCTCATATGGCTATTTTATGATGGATGAAAAATGATATATGGTCTGCTATTTCTCCGGTGCAATAAAACAGAGGTTTCTTTTCCTACTCTTAGATCTAAGTTCTTTCTATCAAGGAAGAAGAAGAGTTCGCATCTCTCTGTTGCTATGTTCGTTTGTGGCTGCTAGTTCAAGGATGAGGAAGATGAGGTTCGAGCCTTTTTGAATGTGAAGAAAAGGCAGTCTAAAATTTGATGAAGAGGGTCCTTTTGTTGTTTTCCGTCCTTCTCTCTCTTTGTTATGGGTGTCAATCTGCTCTTTTCCCACATTTTCCTCTCTCTTTTTCGTTTAATATCTGATGCCCTCCCTCCATTTTTTCTCTCGTTATTCCCCTCCCTCTGTTTTTGTTTAGTCCCCTTCTCTCTCTTTTTATTCTGTTTTTATAGAGTGTGTTGGTATGGGAGGAGAGGTCAGTGAGAATAGTGCCAAAACGTGAGCATGTGAGTGAGAGAATTATTTTCTATTAGAATCTTTCTGTTTTCCTCTTTCTATGGATAAATATATGTGCATATGTACATGGTTTTGGATAAGAAGCAAGAAAGAAAAATGAAAATCAACCCAAAGACCAAGTTTCTGCACATGGCCAACTATAATTGAGTCTCGTTCTTTTCTTCTTTTCTTTTTTTTTTTTTGTTTTTTTGTTTTTGTTTGTATAAATTTCTTTTTAAAGTAATAAATAGGAAAATTAAATACTATACCTAAATCAATAATAGTAGGACAAAACACTAATTACTCGATAGAGCCTCCTACTTGAAGTTAAACTAGATTAAAATAAATATGTATATTTTGGGAGACTTTTTCTATATTTTGTAACCAAAAAAAAACTAGTATCTAAAAGCATGACTCTTTTTTGTGTTTTTTTTAAATTTTCTTAAATTGAATAAAGAAAAATGAAAAAAAAGTTTAAAATGGCGTTATTAGGCCTAAAACCAACATCTAAACACTAAAAGGTATAAAATTTCGGGGAGGGTCAAAAATTACATGTCTACAGCTATCCTTCTTTGACTGGAAATAGGAAGAGTTTTCAGACAAAGAACGACTAGACAGGTTTTTTGACCTGATCCTTATTTAGCGAGACCAAAACTAAGAGGAAGGAGAATGTGACCGAGCCCTGGTATCTGAGCTGCCTACATATCCTTGGCTATAAAGGAATCAGGCCATGTGTAGTGTGAGATGATAAGTATACCGAGGTGGAGAGCTGATCGAGGTTCCGGTCTGCGGTCCTGTTATTACATCAAAATCAAAAAATGAAAAAGACTATCTAAGCATGTCAACTATTAGTTACAAGATTTTTATCTATAAGTATTTTGAAGCTTGGTCTTTAGTCTTGAAGGGCTCTTCATGTGGACTTTAGATTTGAATCTTGACGCTTGCTAGTTGCAGGTGCTAGTTCATTCTTCTTCGGATCAAGACCGGACATGCAATGCTCGTGATTTCAACCATGTCTTGAGCAGTTCACATCTTTCTCTACTTCTGCATTTGGATTCACTTGCCTCTTTTTTTCTTTTCTTTCTTGTTTCTTGGATTGAGACTTCTTCTTTGGTCATCTCAAACTGTTAATTCGCATTCTTGCCGCGAGCTTATGCTACTTCTAACTTGGATTGAACTCTGAAATGACTTCCCTTGTTCTCCAGGTGGGTGCCTGATTGCTAAAACTTGAACTGATTTCCTTTGAAACTTGAACTGCTTTCCCTTGAAACTCGAATTGTTTTCCCTTGAAACTGGAACTATCTTCCTTCAAAACTGTTTTTCCTTGAAACCTGAACTATCTTCCCTTATTCTCCAGGTGGGCGCCTAATTGCTGAACTTGACCTGTCTTTCTTTGAAACTTGAACCGTTTTCCTCAAAACTTGACTTGTTTTCCCTTGTTCTCCAGGTGGGCTCCTGATTGCTGAACTTGAACCGCCTTCCTTTGAACATTGCTGTTTTCCCTTCGTTCTCCAGGTGGGTGCCTGATTACCAATATTTGCACTATTTTTCCTTAAGACTTGAATTGATTCTCCTTGTTCTCCAGGTGGGTTCCTGATTTCCAACACTTGCACTGTTTTTCCTTGAGACTTGAACTGTTTCTCCTTGTTCTCTAGGTGGGTACCAGATTTCCAACACTTGCACTGTTTTTCCTTGAGACTTGAACTACTTCTCCTTGTTCTCCAGGTGGGTGCCTGATTACAACAAAACATACAAAACAAAAGAAATTTTTCTGCCCCAGTTTGATATTGGGAACATCTGTGAGTGTTAATCGAATCCTAATATCCAAAAGAGTTCTATGAATTTAAAAGCCAAATCCCATTATCCAGGAGGGTCCTGAAAACTACAATTAAATCTCATCTTAAGAGTGAAAATTTGAAAGCTAAATTATATTTCCTAAAGGTAAAACTTACGCTAAATCTCATTGTCTATGAGGGTACTGAAAACTTAAGACTACATCACATTATCTAGGAGGGTCCTGAAAAACTTTAAAATTAAATCCCATTTTTTCTCAAATCCAGACTTCCTTTTTTTTTAGAAATTATTATCCTAGGAGAAAATTCGTCAGACTAGGTTTTCTATCTTAGGAGAAAGATCATCAGACTAAGACGTTTATCCTAGGAGAAAATTCATCAGACTAGGTCCTTTTTCTCTCTTTTTTTATATCTTAGGAGAAAGATTCATCCGACTAAGACTTTTATCCTGGGAGAAAATTCATCAGACTAGGTTTTCTATCTTAAGAGAAAGATTCATCAGACTAAGATTTCGATCCTAGGAGAAAGTTCATCAGACTACGTCTTCTATCTTAGGAGAAAGATTCATCAGACTAAGATTTTGATCCTAGAAGAAAGTTCATCAGACTAAGTCTCTTTTTTTTGGTATCTTAGGAGAAAGATTCATCACACTAAGATTTTGTATCCTAGGAGAAAATTATCAGACTAGGTTTTCTATCTTAGGAGAGAGATTCATTAGACTAAGATTTTGATCCTAGGAGAAAGTTCATCAGACTAGGTCTTCTTTTTTTGGTATCTTAGGAGAAAGATTCATCAGACTAAGATTTTGTATCTTAGGAGAAAATTCATCAGACTAGGTTTTCTATCTTAGGAGAAAGATTCATCAGACTAAGATTTTGGTTGAGAAAATCTATCAGACTAGAGCTTTTTATCCTAGTAGGAAAAATATGAGTGCAATGGTAACATTTTATGCAAATTAGCAAGACAAATAAAGGCAAAGATTGAGAAACTTCCTTTTGTCGGCTCTTCTCTTCTTTTCTTTTTCTTTCTTTTTTTTTATTTTTTATTTCTTCTTTCTTTTTCTCTTTTTTGAACCATTTTCCTTGCACTGCTTTATTCTTGTTTCATACAAAGAAAAACTTGTCAATTTTAAAAATGGTGGTTGGTTTGTGGTCTTGAGTCTTGGGCAGTTTTGCTTCTCCTCAATCAGCTTGAGTCGGTTTCACCAGACTTTTGCTCTGCATCAACCTTGATTGTTTCACACCCAATACCATTTGTATTTGTGGCTCAATCAACCTTATCCCAACTGGAGATCTTTGCTTAGCTTCTTTTGAGCAATTGTTCTGTCATAAAGAATCACAAGTTATCTTTGCTTGCGCCAAGTAGGCTAACAAGAGTCTTTTGGGGGAGCCTTTGCATGTATCCTGAAGGTATGTTGACAATAACAGCTAAGTGTGCTGGCCAAATTTACTTTATGCAACTGAAAAGCTGGTAGCAGATTTTGAAATCTTTTCTTTCTTGTTTTGACAAGGACTGACTTAGAGTGAAGGACGGAATGATGCAAAGAAATAAGTATTAACAAGAAATGCCCCTGTCGGAAGGACAGAAGGAAGAAATTTTTTATTTTTTTCTTTTTTTCTTTTTTTTTCAATAACTAGCCTTAATGATCATGACATGCATTTTGGACTTAACAATCAATCTATCAAACTGACCAAATCTTCCCTTTTACCATTCTTATGACTTTGAAGTCGGGCTTGTTCGTGTCAATCCTTTGCATCAACTTCACGACTCACTTTCGACTAGTGGTGCCCCAAGGGATTTTCACCAACAAACCTCTCTCATTTATTCATCTCTACTTACCGTCGCCTTACTGTGGCCGTGAGGGTTTTTACTAGTAAGACTCTCTCATTTCTTCTTTCTCTTTTTTTTTGTTGTTTTGATTCCTTGTGTGAGCAACTGACAGTGTTCTATGTCGTGTGATGATCGTTGCTCATTACATACTTCTCTTGGCATTCTTGAAGGCATATCAGGAGGTCTTATTTGGAAGGTTTCGGATAGGGTTGGAAAAAAAGGTCAGCATGAAGGCTCAAAGTAGACTTAATATGATGGGTTGTACACTTACAACTCTTGGAATCGACTCTTTCAAAAACTAAAACAAACTCATACCCCAGTTTTAGATACTGATCTTTTTCTTATTTTTTCTTTTTCTTTTTCCTTTTTCTTTGAATTCTTATTTGGGTTAGACCGAACCGTGAGGCTGCCTACATATCCTTTTTTAAAGGAATCAGGTCAAACGTATTTCAAACATCTGACCTAAACTATTTTTCATCTTTCTTTCTATTTCTCTTTTTCCTTTTTTTTCTTTTTTTTGTTTGCCCCAGCTTCTGTTTTTGAGGGCATGGACCTTTGACAATTCTTTTCTTCTTTTTTTTTCACTTAGAACTTTCTAAAAGCTGCCCCAGTTTGTACTCTTGGGGCATGGACTTTTATTGTTATTTTATTTTTTTCATTTTTTTTGACTTTTGACTCTAAACGTGATTCCAAAAGAGGGTGGTCAAAGAAAATAACACATGCTCAATGGGGTGACAAAGGGTATAAAGTGTTTGGTAGCAGAAAAAGGGCCTCCCAACCTCGAGAACGCCAAACATAGTATCTTTTTACGATCATAGCATTGACGGACATGTTTGTCTTCTTGGTGTGTCGTGGTCACAAGACACTTTCCATCCCTTAGCGTCAAACTTTCCAACAAACTTCAATTGATTAAACATCCTCAAGCCCGATCTTCATAATGATTTGAAGGTGAATTTTACTTGACCTTAATTCCACAGTATTTCAACTCTTTATTCATCCTCAAAAGTGTTTTGTTTTTTTTTTCTTTTTCAGTTATCCAATTCCAGATCAAATTAGTTTCTAAGATCTGGCCAAAATTTTCGTATGCATGTCATGTCATTAGAACTAACGATAAAAGAACTAAAAAAGAATGCACAAAAGGACAAACTGTATTTCATTAAGTAAAGGATGAAAGGGTTTGACAACCAGACAAACAACCTAAAATCCGAGTTACATCCCTAAAACAACTCAGCAAATGAAAATAGTAACAGAACATGCAAACAAGACTCACACGAACAGAATAGAGGGATAGAAGGGTTTGACTCAATAAAACAAATAGAATCTGGATCACAACCCTGAAATAACCCAGATAATAGAAAAAATATCAAAACAAACTACCAAGATTCCTTCCTGGTGAGGAGGGAATGAGTTTTCAGTTGCTAAGCTTGACATTTAGCCACAAATTTGCTCATCAAAATCACCGTGGCCTTCTCCAATTTCAGTCGAAAAGTTCCCGAGAGGATTCTCATACTCCATGTCACCAGGCATCATCCCCACAAAGTGTGCACCATCATGTGCAGGTAAAGGATTCTGCGTGATATTCTGGGTGTCACTGTCTTGGATCACAATCACGTTTTCCTAGATCATCATTTCTATTTCCCTTTTCAAATTCCGACAGCTTTTAACATTGTACCTCGGGGCATTGGAATGGTATTCACACCTTTTAGAAGGGTCAAAACTTCTTGCACGTGGGTCCACATGATTTGGAGAAATGGGTGCAATCATGTCATAATGCTTTAACTTCTCAAATAAGCTTGCATAGGACTCTCCTATTGGTGTAAAATTATCTTTCAACCTTTGTTCCCTTCTATACCCCTGGCTTGGATGTGGGTTATAGGGCATTTGAAAATTTTGTGGAGGCTGGTGAAGATTTTGCGATGCTGGTGTTCGCCTTCTAGGGTGTCTTGGTGGCCGGGCAACATACTAAGGTGCAGCAACAGAGTATTGAGGGTTCTGAGGTGGATAATACTGCTCAAGGGAGTCATGGAAAACCTGATGAGGCTGCTCATACCTTCGAGATGTTCTCCTGGGACCTCTCCTCGACCTTGATGCCATCATGATTTATTCAACCTTCTCATTCGCGTCACCAAAATTATTCGGATTCAATCTGGACAACCTGAGTTGCGGCTTTGAGAACTGCTTGCCTTATAATTCTACCTGTTTTAAAACCATTCTCAACCATTTCCCCCATTTTGATTGCTTCCGAGAAGGATTTACCCACAACGGATATCATGTTTTGAAAATAATCTAGCTCTTGAGCCTGAAGAAAGATAGTGATTAGCTCGTGGTCATCCATGGGTGGCTTAACTCTAGCTGCTTGTTCTCTCCATTTAATGGTATATTCCCTGAAACTTTCAGTTGGTTTCTTCTTCAAGTTTGAAATGGAGTTGAGGTCTGGGGCAATGTCAATATTGTATTAGAACTGTTTGACAAAGGCTTGTGTCATGTCATCCTAGACGTACCAGCGAGATGTGTCTTGATCCATAAACCATTCGGATGCTACTCCCGTAAGGCTTTCCCCAAAATAAGCTATTAGCAATTCTTCATTTCTTCCTGCACCTCTTAGCTGATTGCAATACCCTTTCAGGTGGGCTATGGGGTCTCCATGTCCATCATACTTTTTAAATTTGGGAGTCTTGAAATCCGGCGGCAAGTAGACATCAGGGAACATACATAGATCCTTGAAGGCAATACTCTTTTGACCTGCCAACCCTTGCGTATTTTTCAACCGTTGTTCTAAACTTTTCACTCTTTGGGTCATTTCTTCCTGTTCCATCTTTCGGGCAGGCTTCTCAATGTTTGCAGGAAGATCAAACAAGTACGAATGGTACTCAGGAGAGTGGTACTACTCTTGCTGGGTAGTGAATTGTGACTCATGACAAGGCTATCCTTGGCCATTGACCCATGCTTGACACATTTTGGTCATTTGCTGTTTCAGTATTCTATTTTTCTCAACCACAGTACTCTTGTTGAACCCTCTGACCCTGAGTTTCTTGCTTGTAACAGCTTCGATGTCAGTTATCATTTTTCCTTGGATCTTGTGTTTCCAGCTTACTACAAACCGACCACCTCAACTTTCTTCACAATTCAAAACAAAAACATGTTAGAATGGACTCAGTTCGTCCTTATTATTATCATTCTTCCTCTTTTCTTTTTCACCTTCTTTTTTCCTTTTTTTTCTCAAAATCATTTGACTGAACCTGATATGGGTTGCCTACGTACATGGGGGAACATGAATCAGATCTTACGTAGTTCGGAAAGATCAGAAATAAAGTAAATAAACTAACTTTTTTTTTGGATTTTGAATTTTTTTATTTTATTTTTTCGAAAGAAAGACTTATAAAGAAGAAAAAGAATATTTTTGGATTTTGATTTTACTTCAGCATTTTTGCAAAGAAAGATTTTTTTTTTCCTTTTTTTGAATTTTGACCTTTTTTTGGAATTTCGAAAGAAAAACTTCTAAAGAAGAAAGAAAATATTTTTGAAATTTTTTAAAATTTTATTTTGAATTTATGAAAAAAAATGCTTCTAAAGAAAAGAAAATATTTTTGAATCTTGAATTTTCTTTTCAATTTTTGAAAGAAGCATGAAAATATTTTTGAATTTTTGGAAGAAATTAAAAGAGAATATTTTTGTATATTTTTTTTAAAAAAAATTGAGGTCTAAAAGAAAGGCTTTCTAAAGAAGCAAGTAATGTAAAATATTTTTGGATGGGCCGGAACCGATGATCTTTGCCTACGTATCTCACATCCGATGAGAATTAGACTCGTGTAGTTTGCCAGTTTTGACACACTTGAAAAGGACACAGATTAACTTATTTTGAAGTGAGTCTTTTTCTTTTTCCTCTTTTTTTTTTGGAAACAAATTTCGGCAGAGTTCCAAGATATTTCCAAATACCGGGGATTTTTCAGAACCAGGATTTTATTTCCTTCCCTACATCACTCTTGATTTTTCTCTTGATTTATTTTTCCTAGCCGGTCAGCATGCAGGCTGAGACAAATAAATGTTCACATAGCACATAGGATGCATCAGGATGGTCTGTTATTTTGGGTACACCTGTCCTAGACGGACCCAACCCCTGTGTTGAGTCCCCTAAGTCAAATTCACATAATGCAAACAAACGTTCCTACTAGGGATCCGGCATGAGTGTTTTTCTAGGTTTAAATCCTGGGGTTGTGTTCTAGACCTGGCTTACCCGAGCGGACAACTCGAGCCGAAGAGAGGGCAACGTACCGGGAGCACTGAAGTCTACACGACCTTGTTGCTAGCCCAGCCCCGTTCTTATTTGGTATAACTTCTACAGAAAAAAGCGGGACACGCGAACGTGTGCACCATTTTCAGAAGACTCAGAAGGGTGGCGTAAGAAGACAGTTATATACAATTCAAATAATATTAAGGCGGTAAACAGATAGCATTTAGCATAAAAGGTTCACAGAATACAGTAATATTAACAATAAATGAAGCCAAGTAAGAATCATATTAACAAGCTCAAATTTTTGAACACTGAACCAGAGATTCTGGGTTCTTGATCCCCAGCGGAGTCGCCAGAGCTGTCACACCTCCTTTTTACTACTCCCGAAATGGTATAAGGGAGTTTTTTCTAATTTAAGTGACAATCGAAACGGGATTAATTATTTAAAATTAGAGTCACCACTTGGGATATTTATGGTGTCCCGAGTCATCGGTTTAAAATCCAGAATCGAGGAAATTGACTCTATTTACGGTCTGCGAACACAGAAATTCGGGTAAGGAATTCTGTTAACCCGGGAGAAAGTGTTATGCATTCCCGAGTTCCGTGGTTCTAGCACGGTCGCTTTGATCATACTTGGCTTAATCAAATTGTCTAATTACTCGTTTTAGAACCTATGTGCATTTGTCTTTTTAATTAGGAAATTATCTTGAAACTGGTCACACACACGTGTACCTATTTCGTTTGGCGCGTCAAGAATCATGTCATGCATACATGTCCACAATTAATAACGCTTTATTATTATTAAGAAAAATTTGGGCCGAAGTTGCGCGAACGCATACTTCGGTTTTGTTTTTAGAATCGTAATTATGTCACGCGAACGTGTCCACAATCATGATGATATATTAAATGTGTCTAAAGCATACTACGAATATCATTTTTAATATCTAAGTCATAAGATTAATACGAGGGCCATGGATGATTAAATTGGATGGCACACCTCGGTCTATTTTTAAGAAACTATATTTAATTAAAGCGGACTATTAATAACAATTTATTATTACAAGAAAGTTTGGTCGAAGTTGCGCCAACGCATACTCCGATTTGGTTTTTTTAAAATCGTAATTCGCGCGAGCGAGTACGCAATCACAATGATATTTTAGACGCCCCTAAAGGCTTTTCTAGGAATATTCATTAATTATCCGTTTTCTCCTAGACTTTACAACTTTTGTTGCACCTTAATAACTTACACTAAATAATCACTAGGGTTTTCAAGAGAAATAAAATAACAACGCCTATTGAAAATAATCACTTACACTAAATAATCAATAGGGTTTTGAAGAGAAAGAAAATAATAGCGTCTCTTGAAAATAACCAAAATGATAGGTTCATTTTTGCCTTGCTTCAATAATCTTAGTGTGGGGTCACTAGCTTATAAAAAGAATTTCAATTGAGTAACCATGTACATCTATAATCACATGAGTAGAAATTTGCTACTTAAACTAATAATGAAATTCTACAACCAAATAAGAACAAATAATCAGAGAAAACACAACTCTTTCACACAAGTTTCACAAGGAACAACACACGTAGCCATTAATATTGTGACGGAACAAAACAAAATAAAAGAAATAAATCTTACATTGAACCTTCACCGAAACAGAATTTGTTACTATTGATTGGACCAAAGCCGCAACCGGAAATGACACCGAGAACCTCGACCGGAAAACCTCGCCTTATCTTCGATGGAGTCTGGTTACTCGACTGGTTTTCGCTGGAATGAATGTGTGTTTTACAGTGAAGAAAGGGAAAGTTTTAGGTGGTTTTGAAGTGCTAACAATGGTGTTGTGCGACTGATTTTTTGGAGGTGAGCAACGGTGGTGCTGGGATGGTTTCAAGTTGCTCACATGACTATTTTATGATGGATGAAAAATGGTATTTGGTCTGCTATTTCTCCGGTGCAATAAAACAGAGGTTTCTTTTCCTACCCTTAGATCTAAGTTCTTTCTATCAAGGAAGAAGAAGAGTTCGCCTCTCTCTGTTGCTATGTTCGTTTGTGGCTGCTAGTTCAGGGATGAGGAAGATGAGGTTCGAGCCTTTTTGAATGTGAAGGAAAGGCCGTCCAAAATCTTATGAAGAGAGTCCTTTTTTTGTTTTCCGTCCTTCTTCTTTCTCTTTGTTATGGGTGTCAAACTGCTATTTTCCCAGATTTTCCTCTCTCTTTTTCGTTTAATATCTGATGCCCTCCCTCCGTTTTTTCTCTCGTTATTCCCCTCCCTCAGTTTTTGTTTTCTGTCCCCTTCTCCCTCTTTTTGTTTTGTTTTTTATAGAGTGTGTTGGTATGGGAGGAGAGGTCAGTGAGAATAGTGCCAAAATGTGAGCATATGAGTGAGAGAATTATTTTCTGTTAGAATCTTTCTGTTATCCTCTTTCTATGGATAAATATATGTGCATATGTACATGGTTTTGGATAAGAAGCAAGAAAGAAAAATGAAAATCAACCCAAAGACCAAGTTTATGCACATGGCCAACTATAATTGAGTCTCGTTCTTTTCTTCTTTTTATTTTTTTTTTCTATTTTTGTTTGTATAAATTTCTTTTTAAAGTAATAAATAGGAAAATTAGATACTATACCTAAATCAAAAATAGTAGAACAAAACACTAATTACCTGATATTTACTTGATAGAGCCTCCTACTTGAAGTTAAACGAGATTAAAATAAATAAGTATATTTTGAGAAACTTTTTCTATATTTTGTAACCAAAAAAAAAATTAAATAAAACTAGTATCTAAAAGCATGACTATTTTTTGTGTTTTTTTTAATTTTCTTAAATTGAATAAAGAAAAATGAAAAAAAAAGTTTAAAATGGCGTTATTAGGCCTAAAACCAACATCTAAGCACTAAAAGGTATAAAATTTCGGGGATGATCAAAAATTACATGTCTACACTATTTTTTCGTTCGCTACACCATTTTATTGGGGAGTATAGGGAGCACTAACCTCACGTATAATACCATTTTTCTCACAAAAGGCTTCTAGAGTATTAGTACTACTAGTCTTAGTGTACGTGCGTTGCAGGTGTATATAACGTCAGTAAACTAAAACTTCTATACAAGGCAAAAAATAATTATACAAAATAGAGAATAACGTTAAAATAACAGTCATTTAAGTGACAAAAATAAGTGTGATTACATAGGCGTAGTAATTGGATATTTTTAGAACTTGCAAAAATAAACAGATAGTTAAGTTAGTTATATATTATTTTAATTATAGGTATTTTATTTTATGAGATAATAATATTTTATTATTTTATAGAATCTAGCCCAATTTCTCTTTCATGAACGATATTGTCGGCCCTAAAAATTTCAAATTATTTATTTAATGTTGAAAGAAAATGATGACTCTTTATTATTTAATCATTTGGATGCATATTAATTACAATAATAATAACTTACCAAGTAAAATACTTAATCAAAGGAACTATGAAAAAAGTTCTTTAAGCTAATCAGCATATTTAAATATAATTAATGATTTAAAGTTGTAAAAGGAACAAAAAAACTCAAAAGAGTAAATTTACAGAGAAAATGAAAAATATAAATGAAGAACTTATAATTTCAATGAGCTGTATATAGTCAAACTACGTAAAGACAATTAACGCAAAGATTAACAGCAAAAATTTGAAAAGAAAATATTCATAAAAAATATAAACCAAATAGTTAATTTCAAACATTAGTTTGAATAGTAGAAATAGATTTATAGCTAAGAGCACAAAATATAGTTCGACTTCATTAGGTCCTGCAATAAATTTAGTGCACTGCAGTTGGTCGCAAGTGGAAGGATGATTCAAACTATCTTCAGAATTGGCGAGTGTAACCTTTATGCTTAATGCAGACAATACAAAAGCACACTTAAAAGATACATCTGCACTCTATCCTAACTTGCAATAACCATTTGTTTTGAGCCTACAAATATGATATGAAAATAAATTAAAATTTATAGTCTTATTGCAATAATGAAAGGACAAAGTTTATCCGATGGATCATTAAATTTTAATTGATTTCAAACTCCTTTATTAGGAAAAAGTATTACAATATTTCATTTTATAATTTTATTTAATATAAATTTATGAATGTGAGATATCAAGAAAAGAGCGGGAGAGAATTATTGCGTTGACGAAGAAGGAAAACTTCAGTTATCTCCATGAATAATTCTTGGCCTAAAATTAATTTTCTTCTCACGAGATCGGTTTTTATAAGTGGTAAAAGTTAAGCTTGAATTTTTTAAAAAGAAAATTAAGCTTGAATATTACAAACAAAATATCAAAAGCTTAATGAAGAAAGACAAAAACCTCAAATTGAAGGAATTAAAAAAAATCGTAAAAACAAGGATGGGCTGGGCAACATATTGGATACCTACGGGGACTTATATTAATAAATACTAAAAACAAGGATTTCGAAACCATATTGGATACTTCTAATATTCATTCACAATGTTGTTGTGTCTCTTAACTAACCAAAAAGAAAAGAATTATGGAAAAAAGATGTAAGAAATTATAGTCATGTTACATAACATAATTAATGAAGAATATAAAGTAGAATTTTAATAAAATTTAAGTCCTAGATATTAAGTTTCATGCATTAACGCATATTTCTACACTTGAGGTAAAAGTCCTAGAGATTTTACCATAAGAAAAATTCCTAACCTAAACCAAGGTGGAAGTGTTGGAAAATTTAAAATATTTATAAATAATTAATGAATTTTGTACCTAACATAATTATAAAGAATTAGTAATTTTTTTCTTACAAGGAAATGATCAGTTAATTTCTTTTAAAAAAAAAAGATTCATAAACCTAAAAATAGGTCAAAGCACTCAAAGTTTTTATAACTTATAGTAACAAATAAATAAACTCCTAAACCTAAAAGGAATTGAAAGTACTCAAAACTTTTACCTAAATTACCTAATTTTTTAAAGAATTAATTGTTGAATGTATGACAAACAAAAGGACTCCCAAAATGTAAAAGTAGTACACACTTTTTTGAAACATGCCACAAAAATATTGTGATTTTTCTTTGTTATTTTTTTTTATTACTAATTTGTTATATTATACAGTTCAAATAAGAAAATATTTAATACATAAAATCTAGTTGAGATCGAATTCCTAAATATTAAAAAACTATTAAATGATTATTCATATTTTTAAATTAGAGAAATAATCAAATGCTATTTGTCTATAGTGAAATCTATTTCTAAAAGGTAAAAAAGACGAACGATATTTCGCTAAGGGTCTTCGTACTTTTAATAGTATAAATTAGTTCCGATGTATCAATTTTTAAATCTTATCTTTTTTTTCATTTCTAATTAGTTTGTGCTTTAACATGTATAACTTTACAACAAAAAATTAAAGCACATTATATTATTGATTATAATTGTAAATTATAATTCAAAACATAGTCATGTCATTTGTAAGCTTACTTAAGATATTATTTTTACTTATAATATAGGTTTGATTACGATGTATGATAAACTTCAATATTTTTAGAAGTAAAATTAAAACTTAAATTATATTAATAAAATTCAAATGTACGTGTACACTTTAAGGAGATAATTTTTAGCCTTTAATTATTTTATAGAGTTATTTCTTTTAAGGTGGATTGTGAACACCCTTTGAAATATTCACACTAAAACAGCAATACATATTTTATTATTCTATCACATTAGAATAAGCATTCCCAAACTTAAAGGGAGTTCTAAGTGCACGAGACTTTATATGTAGTTTTATGTTTATTCTCTTTCAATTAACTTTTTTTCTTGTTAAGAAAATAATAAAATAATAAAATAAATTTGTTATACTTTTATACAAAGAATAAAGTCTCTTAAATCTAAAACGAGTTCTAAGTGGACGAAACTTTCCTACTTTAATTTTTTGAGTGTTACGGTTCTTTTACAAATATGTTGTCTTGCCTAGTTTAAACAAGGAAGAATTCAATAAATAAAATTTGAAATTCTAAATATTAAAAAAATACTTAAATGACTGTCCCAAAAATTAAAAAATAACTATGCCTACTGTAATATATTTAAAGGGTAAAAAGGTAAATGATATTTTTCAAGGGCCAAAAAACCCTCAAATTTAAAATAAAAAGAGTATATATTTAACTTCAACATGTTTATATTCTTGCATTCTCTTTCCTTCTTTTTCTTTTTCGTTTGCATTCTCTTTTCTTTCTATACTATTTTTTGATGCATATAATGAACAAATAAAAACATATCATTTTGCGTTATAACCAATCCTAATATTCAAACAAGATGTCTTGTTTTTGGTTTCGCACTTTGCTTTCTGTTGCTTTCTATTTGGAAACAAACAATACAATATAAACTATTCTACATCTAAACATAATAATTAAATAATTGTATTGATATCTTCCTTTGTTTTTCTCTATATTAATACTTTACAACTAAATATTTTCAAAGATTAATGTTATAAACCTAATAATTTGTAGGAAACATATATCATTTTGTTGATTCTAAGACCTAATTTATACTACATTAAAATGTTATCTGATCTTTAACTCTCAAAAATTATTTTTGTATAATTTTACTAAGATCTTTTGATAATTTTTTCTTTTGAATGAAATACAGATTATTAGATAATAGTTTGATTTTTACACCTATTTAGATATTACCACTCTACTAATGACGACGTGAAAAGCCTATCCCATGTTCTTATGTTTATAATATTACTTTTATAAGTAATATAGTAACACATACAATATAAAGTAGAAAGTTATTTTACAATATTCATGTCATATTATATTACGAACTGTCATATGTCATCAAAATTATTAAATTTATAAAAAGTTGAAAAGAGACTAACTCCCTAATCTTGGAAACTATGTGTTAGAAATTACAAAAGGAAAATTTGTAATTTCGATAAAATTTAACCAAAATTCTTAGGCATTGTGACAAAAAAGCTTAAGATACTCTATTAGAATTATGGATTCATTCTAATTTTGAGAAGTCAATGGAATGCAACACGACAAAAACGTAAAAATATTCAAGATACATGAACTGATTCACAGTTCATAATAGAGACTTAACCAAGACAATTAAACAATTTCATGAAATAAGTAAATACATAAAAGCCAAAAGCTGAAAGGAAACACAAAATTTATAATCGAAAATCATACCTAATAGAGGCTTCCGAGAACTGATTGCAATTGTTATTTCTTAAAGAAGTTAAGTATTCTAGTTTTCATCATGCTTTATAGCTGCCGTTCCCTAACCCTAATCAAAAGTAAGGAAAAAGAATTTATATTAGGAAAAATTAAGTCAATAAGGAAAGATTTAATAAATAAAGTTTTAGTTGTTTTTAATGTCTTAATATTGTTAAATTACTATTTTGTTCAATATAAAATATATTTTTAAAGGGTAAAAGGCGAACGACATTTCACTAAGGGCCTTCGTGCTTTTAATATAGTATATATAGTATAGATATTCATCACCCCTGTCAGACCTAAGCCTCTTGATTTTTCTATCTAATTGATTTTCTACTTCTGCCTTGTATTTCAAAAACATGCTTTCAGCCTCATCTTTTGACTTAAGAAGATATACCTTAGTGTATCTAGAAAAGTTATCTACAAAGGTGATGTAGTATTTCTTTCCACCCTTACTAACAGTATTCTTGAAACTGCTAAGTCTGAATGTACTAGTTCAAGCAATTCTGTTTTTCTACTAGTTACATTCTTAAAAGGCTTTTTGGTATGTTTTGCTTCTATACAAATAGGACACTTAGAAAAATTATCAACATTAATTGCAGGAATTAATTCTATTTTTTAAGTCTTTTAATAGAAGCAATATTAACATGACCTAGTCTACCATGCCACAAATCAATAAACTCAGCAATATAAGCAGAATTGAAAGTATTAGCATTATTAGTAATCTCTTGAGCGATATTCAGTACAAATAAACCCCTACTAAGGTAACCCTTCCCAACAAAGTCTCCTCTACGAGAAATAACAACTTTATCAGATTCAAAAATAAGTTTAAGACCTGCTTTGTTGAGAAGCGCACCAGAAACTAAGTTTCTACGAAAGGAGGGTACATACAGAACATTGTTCAAGGCTAAGGTTTTTTCAGAAGTTAATTTAAGGAGAATTTTTCCTTTACCCATAACTTCAACTGTAGTGGAGTTACCCCATGTAGACACATTCGCCATCAGCAGATTCCTCAAAGTCGTGAAACAGCTCCTTGTTGGCGCAAAGGTGCCTTGAAGCGCCTGTGTCCAATATCCAGTCAGTTTTGTTAGCTACCATGTTCGCCTCAACAACCACAGCAGCAATGACATCACCACCCTCAGTAAGGTTAGCTTGGACTGGAGCTTTTCCTCCAATCTTTGAGCTTTGTCCTTGTCTCTGGTTGCACTGAAAAGCCTTGTGACCCATTTTGCCTCAGGCATAGCAAGGTCCTTTCGACTTTTGAATATGGCTCTCCGGCTTATTGAAGTAATTCTTCTTCTTTCTTCTGGCCTTTCTTCTGTTTTCCTTTAAACCTGTATTTCACAAAAGTACTAGAAGATTCCACAAGGTTAGCTTTAGAAAAATTAAGAGAGAGAGAGAGATTTCATCTTATCCTTAAGTCGTTCAGACTCCTCATCTTTGAGACGGTTTGCTTCCTTAGTCCTCATGTGACTGATCAGTTCTTGAAGAGTTAAGTTTATCGTCTTGTGCTTCAGTTGATTCCTGTAATCACTCCATGAAAGTGGAAACTTTTCAAGCAGAACATTAGCCTGAAGAATCTCACACATCTCCATGCCCTCGTCCAAAATATCAGTAGTCAAGTTCTCATACTCGTGAACATGTTCCATGTTGGATTATCATCAACCATCTGAAACTTGATCCACTTTCCAACGACATACTTCTTTTTTCCCGCATCATCATCACCATATTCTTCTCCAAACTGTCCCATATGACTTTAGCAGATTTATAATTTATAAACAAATCAAAGAGAGGGTTAGTCATATGATTAAGCAAATGCCCTCTCACTGTTTTACTATCCTTTTCAAATTTCTTCTTAGTAGCATCATCAGCAACAACAATATTGGCAGAATTAGAATTATCAGCAACAATGTCAGCAGGAGGATCGTTAAACAAAATATAACCAACTTCTAATTATTCACAGAAAATTAAAAGTTTCTGCGACCAACACTTATAATTGTTTCCATCTAAAGGCTCAAGCTTTGATAGATCAAGAAGTGTTTTGTTCAAAGTGGTGGCCATTACTCAATATTATATATGAAATCGCTTTCAAATTGTAAGAAAAATGAGTAGATAATATTGACTAAGAACAAGAAGAAAAGAAGAACAACTTATCAAAAATACTGTGTCGTGGCAAACCACTGCTTTGAAAGTGATTTCGGCCCGACTGGGTGCAAATCGTTAAGATCGGTCGCTTCCCAAGGTTCCACAGCACCTCCAAATATGTGCACTCGTGGTTGGAAGTTTAGAATTTGTACAAAACAGTTGCCCAGAAAGAAGAGAAGATGAAGATTTTTTCTATAGTTATTATAGAAATTAAAATGTTGTAGGAAGAAAGTGATGATTAGCAAGATGAATTATTGGTTATGAATTGAGTGAATATGATGGCTAATGATCATCTTATTTATAGGCAATTAGGAAAGTTGCATGTATAATAAGTGTGGAGAGTCTTTTAATACTTGTCCAAATATATTAGTCCATTTGACAAGTGTACCTAGTCTTCCATGCATGAAGACACATGGTAGATTTTGACAGCCACTTGTCAAAGCCATTCAACACTTGGCTTTAAGGTTTCATGCAAGAAGCCACTTGGAAATAGATTGAAAAATAAAAAGACTCATGACTATTGGTTGTAAATGGATTTTCAAAAAAAAAAAATTTGACTTTGCATTATAAATAATACCAACAATTATAACAGGTTATCGCTCTATTTTTCAGGTTATCATATCAAGCCTAATATGAAGTTGCTTGTTATTATAGATCTAACTTATCATGATACTGTAACTGTGTAAATCTTTTTGGTGTCATTCACGGAATATAAACTCATATTTTAAAATCTTGATAACTGATAATGGTTGTGCCAACCCCTGCTGTCAAAGACTACATCTACCACTGTTTTGATACGGTATTTTTAATGTGTTATGAGATTTTTGAAGAGATTATAGTTGAATTTGTGGCTGTATTTTGAAGGGAATTAATTATGCTTGTGGATGTTCAACTAGGCAGTGCATTTAAGATTTTATGCTTTTCTTTCAAACATGTCTCTCAATTATGAAAGCTATGGGACATTTCTTGTGAGGTTCCACTTATTTTTCTCCTTGCAAAAGTGGTTTGAATGTGTCTTTGTTGTTGGAAAAGATTGCATGTGCAGTGTGCTGATTATCTGCCATTGAGGTTTTTGTGACTACTCTTTAGACCTTAAATTTAGTATAAAGACTACACTTCACTCATATGGACATACATAAAAACATGGGGTCACTGAGTCGAAAATGTGTGTATTATTATATAGTACATAGAGAGATAGACAGAGAGAGTAGACTACAGTTAATGTATGGGGTAAAACTGGTTGGTGATAGTTGGGCGAATGACGGACAAACATGTGTCACTAGAGACAGGTGGGAAGTGAGTCAGCAAACAACTGTTACCAAATGCAAACGAGCGATCAGTGCCGAACAAGCCCCAAAGATAGAGCAACCGGTAACAAGGGTTTGCGGAATTGTCATCGGGTAACATTCATTGCTCAGTCGTTACAGAGAATATCTGCATTTAAAGTCAACCGTTATGCACCCATCAATGACGATTTTATTCTCATTCAAGAGGAGCATGATTTGAGGATCTTGTCCCCTAAATAAAGTTATAAATAGAAGGATTGAAAACTATTGTAAGGACATGAAACATTCTGCACACAAAAGCTATAATCTATTGTCTTGTTACGCTCAATTTGAACAATTGCATTCACTTTTGTCAATAGAAAGGCTAAGTTCTTAGTGAGGCTTGTTAACTCTTTTAATTTCATTCCTTAATCTTATTTTCATTCTTATTTATTTATTATTTTTGGGTCAAATTAATTCACTTGTCTATAAATCATGCTATAAATTCAACTATATTGTTTTACGAGTAAACAGTTTGGCGCTCACCGTGGGGCATAGACAGCCGCGAAATTGCTTTGATCCATTCGTTTGTTACTAACAAATTTTGACGTTTTCCTTAGTAAAAATTTGATATGGCAGCTAATGATGTCAACAACGTTTACAATGTTGGACCACGCAATGAGCGGGAAGATATGTTCCAGCATTATGATTCAACTAGCGAAACTCACAACGAAGGGGTAAAGCAACCCCGGAATGCGAAGGGCAATATCCTCGGCATGTGCGAAGCCCGACCCCTGATGATGTGTAGGATGAGCATGTTGTCGAAATAGTCAAAATCTTGAGAGAACAACAAAAGGCGATCATGGATCACCTTTCGAGGCAAGACCGTGTGATGATGGAATTGAAGCAAGCGTTATCGGGTGCTTCTAATAATGCTAATTAAAGAGCTCTGGTTCCTCCCAACGTTCCCGCAAATCAGACGGCTCAAAGAACCAATAACAACACTCCAAAGGATGAAGTCGGTTTCGATGAAGCTGGGGGAGCCGAAAGTGGATCCAGGAACAACAACTTGAATGATTCATTTAAAATTGACTCATAATATTCATGAGAGAAATGAATAAAAGAAATGACCAGAAAGAAAAGGAGTTTCATGCTCGGATGGATCAGATCCCAAGCGCGTCGCCGGTGTTAGAACGACCAGATTCAAGGAAGTATACACATCTGCCGTTTAAACCGATTGCAATGCGATAGTTGATCCCAAAGAGGTTTAAGATGCTGGATATTCCAAAGTATGATGGGATATCGGACCCACAAGAGCACATCACAACCTACACCACATAAGTAAAAGGAAATGACTTGGCTTAGCACGAGATCAAGTCGGTTTTGCTGAAGAAGTTTGGTGAAACCCTCACGAAGGGTGCCCTGCCATGGTATTCTCTCTTACTCGAGCATTCAATTGATTCTTTTGAAATTCTTGTAGATTCATTCATCAAATATCATGTTGAAGCAAGAAAGGTCCAGGCCAGAAAGGCATATATATTTAGAATTTCGCAAAGAGAATCCGAGCTACTGCGAGAATTCATGATCTGGTCCTAGAAAGAAAGGATGATGTTACCAGCGGTTTCGGAAGAGTGGGCAGCGGAGGCATTTACAAAGGGCCTCAATCTATTGAGTTCCGATGCTTCTAGGTGTTTATTAGTAGGAAGCAGAGGCAAATGGAATGTGACTTACCTCAAAAAGTATTATTGCTGAAGATCCTCGCTGATACTGAAATTATGTGTTGCCCTCCTTTTTCCTTCGGCCAATTTTTGTCCCAATTGGGTTTTCTAGCAAGGTTTTTAATGAGGCATCAATGTAAAGCATACTATGAAAGAAGGATCATTAAGCTACCCAAAATCTCTATGTGGATTAACTCGTATGGCAATCAATATGTGGATGGTTAAATAATCTTTGGTCTGATAGCATAACTCGTCTCCCAAGAGTGGCATCGGCCTCCGGTGACAGATTGTTTACCCATCCACAAGGATCCAAAGTAAAGGGAGTACGTGTAGACATACATGAACCCTGGCTTTGAGAGGTAACTCATTCTATCACATCAGGGATAAGAATTTCAACATTAACCCAGTTACATTCCTCCTTCACAACAAGGATATTAGAAGGGCGAATGGAAGAAGGGTATCTACGGACAGGTCAAAACTTTTCGCTTTTTGAGTTCGGAGGTGGTTTGTGTTCTTGGAGATCAGATGTCATGTTAAGATGAAGTGGTATGATGGTATGTATGGTTGGAGGTTCAGACTCAATACTAACCTCCCTTGTCACATGTTGAAACCCGCTTTCGCGAGGTTCGAATTATCATGATTAGCATCCGAATACTGGGGGAGTAATACATGACAAAACACTAAAAGTATTACAAGAACAGGGGACTGTTATAACCGAGGTCAATGCTTTATCAGGGACCGGAAATTGCATGATCAGTCTCGTAGAAATAAGTTTACAAGTTAGCCACATGTATTGGCAGCTTTATTTATTTAAGCAAATAAATATTTATGTAAATGTACTTTTAAGGATAGAAGAAATAAATCAAAGTCCTTTTGTTTTTATCTTATTTCTTGTCAGAATGATAAGTTAATTTATTTTTTCATTTGAGAGTTTAAGTTAATTTATTTTTTCATTTGAGAGTTAACAAAAACTTCAAATGCTTGTGCCAAAATGAACAAGAGACGTCCTCTTCAAGAGCACCGTAAACATAAGGGCCCTCTCTTTTAAAACCCTCATAGTAAAGGGTATATTCGTAAGTTTTTATGCCCGAATTCAAAAGCTTTCGGATGCATAAATATTTCCGAGGCTTTGTTAATTAAATGAAAGAGAATATTTTTTACACAACACTTAGGCAAAAAGTTTCTTTTATTAATTAAAGCACCAAACACAGAAAGAGGTTTTAGCTTAATTACAAAAAGTAAAAGAAAAAATTTATACATCATTCTTTGCTGCCAGAACCCGAAGGGAGAGAAGGGTTTTCATTTTTCCTAGTGGAAGGAGGTTGTTCCGCCGCCGGTTCAGGGCCTTCATCTTCTTCAGTTTCCACTTCGGATCCCAAATAATCAGAAATAGTATTCGAGGAGTCAGATACATCGGGCCGAGCATGAAGGTTCTCACGAGCGGTTATCTCCAATCCCCGAGCCTGGGCAATGCAATTATCAATGTTGGCAATGCCTTCTTTGGCATCCTCCAAAGTTTACCTCTTCATTTGATACATGGCGTAGGTTTTCTTGAAGACGAGGGAATCTTCTTGGTCCTGGAGTTTTGCACGAAACTTATCAATTTTGGCTTGGAGCTCTTCATTTTCAGCCTTCATTGCCAATTTTGGAATCAAGCTCAACGTTGGTGGTTAAGTGAAGTCGGTTCTGCTTCATGACTCTCTTAAGTCTCTCTTCCATTTTGGCTCTCCTTTCCTTGGCAGCAATGGCCTCCACGGTTTTGTCACATAAACCAGCCTTCAAGTTATTAACTTGTCACATAAACCAGCCTTCAAGTTATTAACTTGTTCCATGAAGGCAGATCCACACTCGGCAATATCAGTCACAGTATTATGAAGCTCAACCCACTTAACCTTTGCTTCCTTAAGGTTCTCGTGTAGCTAGGCAGCTTCTTGGCTATGAGGCATCCTATCTTGTTCATACTACTGTAGTCAGGCCTCGAGCTCATCCATTTGAGAGATTTTGGCCTCCAGCATCGAGAGGTGCCTAGCAAGCTGATTCCTTTCAGCAAAAAATGGATCTCATTTTGAAGCAAGCTCTTGCTTATCCAAAATAAACTTTTGCAGGCCCTTGGAGGCAAGAAGGTTGCCATGAAAAAGGGATAAAACCAAAGTTATGACTTCGAAATGTAAATTGAAAGAAGATAGAAGAAGTGAGATTACTACTTGTGCCGAGCAATGCATGCTGTTATTTATTAGGCACTCCTCCAAAAGGGAGTCCATCTTTTTCAGTCCTTCACTGAAGCGAGCGGCTTCAGATAGTTGGAGAGCTCCACCGTCTTGGAAAGCAAAGGGAACCCACTCGAGATCGAGAGAACAACACTTCTTCTTTTGTGGCGGTCCTGAGGTAGAGCCGAGTAAGTAATTCCCAATTTTCCGTGATGGGGAGACCGTGGGGGAAAGGCATCCCCTTCTTGTTTGACTGATGCTGGTGGAGGAGAAGAAATTAATGTTAGTGGAGAAGGAGCAGCTGGTGCGGATGGGGAAGAAACACCTGGTGCAGAAGGTATGATAGTTGTGGCTGGCTCAGTGGTCACTGATAGAGGAATGTCAGGGGCCGAACTCCTCAGATCGGGGATATCGGCATTTTCAACCAAACCCATTTCCCCTCAGGATGCCTGAACTTCTTCTGACGACGGATTTTGAAGCTCTACCGGCTGAGCACCCGGTTGAGCTGATGAAAACCTTTTACTTCTTTGAAGAGGGGTGCCTTCATTATTAACCCCTTCTTCATCATCAATGCCCACTGTAACCGGTTCAGTTGATGGTCTTCTCACTCTCTTCCCCTAAGCCCCAGTCGAGGAGGTACACTTCCTCTTTGGTTTCTTGCTTTTAGACTGGGGACTCCGAGAAGAGGCACCCTCACCGGAGGCTCGAGAAGATCTGTGAGCCCTGCTCCGACTAAGGGCACTTTGTAATACACATTCGGCCTCCTCGGGGTCATCGAGAGCTTCGATGTCGGGGCACATGACGAAACCCTTCGGAAGTCCTGTGTGGAACAAAAGAACAGTTTACAGATTGCTCATAAGCTGTTGAGATTGTAATAAAGAAGATTTTTTTGCATACCGTGGTTTTTGTCTCTCCACCCGTAATTAGGAGCCGTCTATTTTCACCATTGGGATTCCGGCGTAGTAATATCCAGAATTTTATAAACCCATTGGGCCAGTCTTTGAACCCGTAGTGGGTTCCAATGAGTAGCTGGAATGAAGAAAATAAAAATTTAGCAAAGAAAGAAGTTTTCTTTTTTACGTGGAAAGGAAACAAATACCCAAAGACTTATGGAAATGATTCCATGATTCGGGAAAAACTGGTCGGGATGATGTCCTGGTACCAATGGCAGCGAACCGTTCCATCCACCCATAGTCGTTGTCATCATCAACACTAGTGAGAAGGGTATGATGACTATGCTTGCTGAGGTTTAGCACACCCCAACGGAAAATCTTGGGGGGAATAAAGGTTCATTATGTGCGCAAGAGTTAGGGTTCAGAGCACAACTAGCGGAGACAAGACACCATGCGCCATATAGATAGGACTACTTGTGCCAAGCAGACCTGGTACCGGTGGCAAAACTCCAAGGTTATTGAGTCAAGTCCTTTACCCCAACCCCAAGGTAAAGGTGCCCAAAGTGAATGGGTATGTATAGATATACATGAACCCTACCTTGGATTAGGTAACTCATTCTACCCCATCTGGGGTGAAGATTTCGACATTGTTGCAATTACAGTCTTCGTTCACAACAGGGATGCTAGAAGGACGAATGGAGGAAGTGTGCCTACAAATAAGCTAAAACCTGCCACTTTTAGAATTTGCTGGTGCTTTTTGCTCCTGGAGATCAGATGTGGTGCTAAGATGAAGTGGTATGATGGTGTTTATGGTTGAAGGTTCAGACTCGACGTCAACCTCTTTAGTTTTGTTCTTCTTTGGACCTCCATTGATGAGAAGACTAGCATTTTCGGAGATAGCAGTATAAGAAGATATGATGGTAAGAGATCTGTGGAGAAGTTCTTACTGAGTAAGTTGGGTGTTGTAGAAAAGTTCTAAGATAATTCAGAGAAGAGGAAAGAGTTATGAAAATAGTAAAAGTAAAGAGTAAAAATAATAAGTAGTGGAGAAGTTATAGACGATAAAAATCGTGGTCATGATTACCTCGAAAACCAGTGAAAATACATGATGAATAACAGAACAACACATGTTCGGGTTATTAAATGCAAGAGGATGTGCGTCCTTTCAAATGTTAGATACCGTTCAGGAACTTTCCTGCAAAAAAAAAGGAACTCTTATCTACTTCCCTGTAACACTAAGTTATGTCACCAGAAAGTAGGAGAACTATTTGTATGGGGTAAAACTGGTTGGTGACAGCTGGGCGAATGACGGAGTACTGACACATGGCACTAGAGATAGGTGGGATGTGATACGAACGCGGAAGCAAAATAATAAGAACACAAATAAAATGATAGAAAGATAAAGATTTAGTAGAGAACCAACTAAGAAAATTGAAAGAACATTTGAAATAAACAAATACCCAATCAATTTAAGACTTAATTGACCAAAACCTATAGGAACAACCCTCAAGGGGAAGCAATCCCTTTGCAAGTTCACTTTAACAAGTAATCAACCAACATAGGAATTCATCCTAAACACTCTCAATGAGTTTTCATTCACAATATCAAAATAAAACTAACCCTAAAATGAGAGCCTTAAGGGCTATTTATACTAGAAAGCTAAATATTACAAATATAGTCACTAAATATAGTATAGTCTTTAATTATTGGCGAAATTATATATGTAGCCATCTCGTTATGAAAGTAGCCTCCAACGCTCGATGGCTATCTAGATTGTATCATCCTCCCTCCTTTAAAAGAAATTCGTCCTCGAATTTGGACCTTTAAACAAAAGAAAGGAAGCTTCATTAGTAAAATTTTAACTTGGACATAAACAAGTGCCTCAAACTAAAAAGGAAACCATATATTAGCAAATTTATGGTAAATCCAAGCATCCAAACCAATAAGTAAGACTAATCTACCATTCAAACGAAAATCTAATGATACCCATGGACAAAACAAAGCATAAAAGCTATCCAAAATATGAGAATTATCATGAAATACCTTCAATCTGCACACCAAGTGTGCCCCAATATAAGAATCATCAAGAAAAGTATTAACTCTCATAACTTTGTCAAGTCCAAGCATAAGCATAAGCCATATAAACAAGTCATTCTTGAATTCAAGCCGACATGAGAAATCAAGAATAAGAATGGTATGTTGAAACGAAACAAGCCTCTTGGCTTCACCAATACTATCATTCAAGAAAGATTTAGCATGTTTTTTTTAAAGTCATAACATCAATCCTCATGAAAGTTATCAAATTGCTTTAAAGTCAAAACACTAGTGTAGTGGAACAAATTAACTCTATCAAATATATGAGTGGAATAAGTTAGAAAGTTTACACCACGTAAAGAACTTTCTTCTTTTTCAAAAAGTTTAGCTTCCAAAACAATCTCATTAGTAATCTCAAACGAATTCTCAAAAATGGAACCTTTGATTGGGAAATCCAAATCAAACTCAAAAGATTTCATCTCACAATCAAACAAGAAAGAATCAAATGGCTTAAAGCTTGAAACTTTACCACTCAATTCACCATCAAATAAGCAATCATCACTAATTAAAGAATGATCCTCAAAATAAAAGGCATGAACAATAGGAATTAATGGGTCAAACTAAACAAAATCACATAAAAGTGCAACCTTTACGCTTTCCTCAACCTCAGTCAATGCTTCTCCATAAGCAAATAGGTCATTCAAACCATTAAAACAACTAGAATCACTATCTAGTGTATCTCCACAACTCAAAGAATCATTAGAATCAATAAATGTATCCAAACTAACACTTGAAATATCACTATGATCATCACAAGAAGAAAGAGTATTAGGCTTAGCAATCATACCTTGATGCACTTCTAAAGATTCTATTTTACCTCTTTGAAGAATGGAAGAATCTTCACTTTGGGCTAGGGTGGCTTCGGTCACTTCACTTGGAGTTCTTTCTTGAAGACTTTCACTTGAATTTTTCTTATAAGGATCTACACAATAATCCAAACAACTAGCAAGAAAAGTATTAGTCATGAAAGAATTATAAGAAGAATGTCCCTCACTTGAACTCTCTTATTTTATCTCTTCTTTCTTTTCAGTCTTTTCTTTTCCTTCCTTCTTGGCTCTCTCAGTGAACTCTTTCATATGCCTATAGTCTTCACTCACTTGAAACGAAGTCAAGGGAGTGAAGACTATTTTTTTACCATTTTCCTCAAAAGAATATTTATTTGTCCTCCCATCATGGAGAGCATCCTTGTTATATTGCCATGGTCTCCCCAACAATAAATTACATGCTTGCATGGGCACCACATCACAAAGAATATCATCAACATACTTTTCAATTTTGAAACTCACCAAGACTTATCTAGTCACTTTAAGTTCACCACATTCATTAAGCCATTCAAGTATGCCTTTGAGTATTTAAGTTCAATTTGTCAACCATAGAAGCACTAGCAACATTAGTACAACTACTGTAAGTTCTCTCTTTGGTTCATATCTTCCATCACTTGTGCACTCAACACTCTCCTAACAACATACAAAGGTAAATTAGGAGTGTCATATTCTACTTCATCATCACATTCGGCCTCCTCTTCTTCACACAATTCTCTACTTTTTTCCCTTTCATAAGCTTCTTCCATAAGGATTATGGTTCTTCTATTAGGACATTCACTCATTTTATGACCATATCCTTGAAATTTGTAGCACCTATTAGAGTTAGGATTTTGAAAATAAGGTTTAAAATTGTTACCTCCCTCCTTAGCCTCCACCTTTGGTTTGCCTTTGTCATTTTGCCACTTGGAGTCAACTTTTGGATTGTTTTCATTTGAAAAAGATTGCCAAGTTCCCTTATTTTTTCTCCATGAAGTGTTGTAATTTTTGGATTTGCTCTCTTTGAGTTGCCTCTCTTCTTGGAGTTTATTTTCAACCTTGATAGCTCCTTGGAGTGCCTCATGTATAGTAACAAATTTGTGCAAAGTCATTTGGCTATAAATTTCATACTTAAGCCCCGCCAAAAATCTAGAAATCATGAGTCTTCATTATTATCAAGATTGACTCTAACCCTTGTGGTCTCCAACTCTTCAAAGTAAGCCTCCACATTCTTGTTTCCTTGCTTCATATTGTAAAATTTGATAAGCAAGTCATTCACATACTCTTCGGGCACAAATCTTGCTCTCATAACCACTCTAAGAAACCCCCAAGAGTCAATGGCAATATCTCCATTTCTATTTCTATCCGGGTTCTCTTTCTCCCTCCAAGAAGAAGCATAACCAACAAGTTTAGAAATGGCATGCTTGAACCTCTTTGTATCGGATACATTGTTAAGCTCAAACATCCTTTCCATTTGTATTTCCCCTAAAAGTTCCTCGGGGTCACTACTTCCCTTGAAAGTAGGAAGTGAAGTCTTGATGTTATTAAGACCCCGGTCTTCTTCATCTCCCCATCTTGTACCATGTTGTTCATTACTAACATTTCCATCATAACCATAATCATAAGCATCATTCAAGTTTCTACCTTGATAGTTCCTACCATGCCTTCCACCTCTCCCTCGAAAGCCTCCTTGTCCATTCCTTCTAGGTTGGACTCTAACTGGTTCATCATTTTGCTCGGCATAGTCCAAATCATCATCAAAGTAATTTTGTTGTTGTTGTGGCCTAAGAAGTTGTTGTTGATGCTCAACTCTTGCTTGTCTACCTTATGGAAGTGGACCTTGTCTTGGTACTTTATTGTTATCAACTTGTGGTTGGTTGATTAGCCTTGCAATGTGTGGTACGATCGGAGTAGAACTATTTTTTGGTGTTGCACTAGTTCTCACTCCTTCGTTAGGATTAGGTGACAAGCCTTGTCATTGGTTAAGAATGTTGTCATGAGACTTGACCATATTTTCCAAGTTGTCAACTTTCATAATCAAAGCTTGTAAAGCCTCCAAAATGGTCTCACTAGAGACTCCCTCCTTTGGAGGTGAAGTAACTCCAATATTCAAAGACATAGTACCTACAAATAAAGAAGATAAGTTAAAATAAAAGGACCTCTCCAATTCACTCCCTTAGTGTATCCCTCAAGAAATGCACTCAAATTTTATCACTCGTGTATCGCTCTTGTGCCCTCGACTTTTAGGAACACACTCTAAGAATCTCACCACTAAAGCCTTTTTCACTCTTGAATGAATATCCAAAGTTGATATCAAACTCAATCAAGGTACTTTCAAGTGGACCTTCCAACTTTGGGGCGAGAATGAAGTTTATGTGACTCAACAAAAAGGCTAAAATAACTAACGGACAATGGAAACAAAAAAATAACAACGAAACAAAAAGAGAAAAGCACAAATTAAAAATAGCATGAAATGAGATTAACGGATCAAATTAACTAGATTAACACAAGTAGAACTAATTACTAATGTTAACTAGTCATGGAACACAATAAAATGAAAAGGAATTGAAAATAACTAAAATGGCCCAAAACAGAAAGTTGAAAATTTGCAAAGTGAATAGTTGCAGTACACTGTTCATCATCTTCAACCTCGAGCTAACTTTGAATTCTTCCCTAAAACCATTTCAAATATACTCCAAACAGCCCCAAATTTTAGATTTGATCTCCTCAAGACGTACCCGATCCTTTGCAAGAACACCCACTTGAGACAAATCGCATTCGCGGAAACCCGATTTTATGTTTTTTTTTTAACTTTGAAGCTTCCTTCGCTTGAGCTTCAATGGCGGTCCAATCCTTCTTCAAGTTTCAGTCAACCAAATCAATAGAGACCCACGTTTTTAGACTCAAAAATTAGGTCCAATGAAGGAGTTAAACAAACAGTTAGCTTCACAAATTTTCCGCCGCAACAACGAACTTCAAATGATGGAAGTTTTAGCTTTCTCCTTCAAGTTTCGAGCTATCATATTTATGGGTATCCTTTAAATGGACTCATCATTAATAGCAGCCACACCAACATAAACAACCAATTTCAGCTTATTCTCTTCTTTTTTTTTTTTAAATACAACTTTTTACTTGAGGAGCACAAACTCGCAGATGTGAAAATTTGTGTGTCAAATACTTAAATCAAGTCCGCAACTCGCACAAGTGCTTTTTTGTAGTAATAATTTGAACCAGTTAAGCAAGTTTCTCACTAGATCTGAGACTTTAAAGAACCACAACTACGATTTGATTTGCTATAACCCAGCAGCTCAAAATCGTTCCTCTCAAATCAGTCTTCGAATGCTTGAGTCACAGCTTACGATTCAAAGAACTCAACCAAACAACAACATAAATTTTCAGCACAACACAGAACAAAGACCATCGATTCTTTTTTTTTTTTGTTGAATATGAAAATTAGTGCAAATAATCAAAGAATTTGTAGAAACAAATCCTTTAACCTTCGTTCAGATACCAAGATGATACGAACGCGAAAGCAAAATTATAAGAACACAAATAAAATGATAGAAAGATAGAGATTTAGTAGAGAACCAACTAAGGAAATTAAAACAACATTTGAAATAAACAAATAACCAATCAATTTAAGATTTAATTGACCCAAAGCTATAGGAACAACCCTCAAGAGGAAGCAATCCCCTTGCAAGTTCATCTTAACAAGTAATCAACCAACATAGAAATTCATCCTAAACATTCTAAATGAATTTTCATTTACAATATTAAAATAAAATAACCCTAGAATGAGAGCCTTAAGGGCTATTTATACTAGGGAGCTAACCATTACAAATATAGCCACTAAATGTAGTATACTCTTTAATTGTTGGCGAAATTATATATGTAGTCATCCCATTATGAAAGTAGCCTCCAACGCTCGATGACTATCTAGATTGTATCAGGATGTGAGTTAGCAGACAACTGTCACTGAATGCAAGCGAGCGATTGGTGCCAAACAAGCCCCGAAGACAGAGCAACCGGTAACAAGGGTTCGCAGCATTGTCATCAAGTAACACTCATCGCTCAGCCGTTACAGAGAATATCTGCATTTAAAGCTTACTGTTATGCACCCATCAATGACGATTTTATTCTCATTCAAGAGGAGCTTGATTAGAGGATCTTGTCCCCCTAAATAGAAGGATTAAAAACCATTGTAAGGACATGAAACATTCTGCACACAAAAGCTATAATCTATTGTCTTGTTACGCTCAATTTGAACACCTGAACATTGCATTCACTTTTATCACCGAAAATGCTTAGTTCTTAGTCATGCTTGTTATTTCCTTTAATTTCATTTGTTAATTTTATTTTTGTTCTTATTTATTTATCATTTTTGGGTCAAATTGATTCGCCTATTTATAAACCACGCTATAAATTCAATTGTACTATTTTACAGGTAGACAGTTAAGTTTGGAGAAAATCAGAGGAGTCAGCACACACACACATATATATGTATGTATGTATGTATGTATGTATAAAGGAATAAAAATAAGAAACAAATATGTCATATCCTAATCTTCGAAATCAGCAGGAGAAATACATATACACTATGCAAAATTGAATAACTGATTGGAGTTCTGTCTTACAGACCCAAATAAGCTTAGCTGGAATGTCACACAATTAATTGTTCAGAATCACTAAGGCCTATTAGCCTTGGCGATTTCTCCTGCAAAATCACATCGAGTCTAGTAAACCAAAGACTAAGCCTCTTTATGGACAAACTTATTTCTCCTTATCAAACAGGTTTTATCAAAGGAAGATCCATTACCGAAAATATCATGATGACTCAGGATATGGTCCATAATATTACAGAACCTTTCACCCATGGGAATGTAGTGTTAAAAGTGGACATGGCTAAAACATATGATCGAGTCTCATGGGAATACCTTTGTAATATTATGAGGCATTTTAGCTTTAATGAAACTTGGATTGATATGATTTGGAGACTTATGTCTAATATTTGGTATTATGTAAATATCAATGGGAGTAGACAGGGGTTTTTCAATTCTTCGAGGGGGTTAAGACAAGGGGATCCTTTTTCTCCTTTTCTTTTTCTTATTGGGGCTGAACATTTTTCAAGATTAATGGAGTCCTTAAATAATCATGATTTTATCCCTTTCTCTATTGATAGTCATGGTCCTATTATATCTCATTTATGTTATGCTGACGATATAATTTTATTTTCCTCTGAACCTGAATCCTTGAAGATCATGATGGAAAAGATAGAGACTTATCAGAAAATCTCAGTGCAACTAGTAAACAAAGCCAAATCTGGTTTTTATGTCAACTTTCAAGATGATGATATAAGAATCAACCAAATCAAGCAGATTATTGGATACAATCACTGTCACATTCCAATGCAATATCTTGGATGTCCTATCTGCATAGGAAGGAAAAAAGTTGTTTATTTTAACAACATGGTGGCTAATATAGCCAAAAGACTCCAAGGATGGCAAGGTAAATTTCTAACCTATGGTGGCAAAGCTATTCTTATTAAATCTGTTTTGTAGGCTATTCCACTTCACACTCTATCAGTGGTACATCCTCCCAAGGCAACTTTCTCCCAGATTGAAAAGATCATCTCTAACTTCTTTTGGGGTATGGATGGTAACAAAACAAGAAGCATTGGATTTCTTGGAAAGACATGTGCTTTCCAGTCGAGGAAGGGGGAGTTGGCTTCAGTTCTCTTAAAGACACATGTGATGCCTTCTCTGCTAAGATATGGTGGAAATTCAGAACTCAAAAATCCCTTATCAAAGATTTTCTCAAAGCTAAGTATTGTAAAATATTTCATCCTGTTGCAAGAAGGAAAGCTCAATGCCAATCTCATACTTGGAGAGAATGATGGACATCAAAGAAAAAGTGGAACCTTATATCTCATGGATTCTTGGAAGAGGGGATATCTCTTTCTGGTGGGATTCTTGGACAGGACTTGGGCCTCTGGCTCACCTGGAACTTAACAGCAAAACTCCTAAAAGAACTTTGGTGAGGGATTTCTTGGAATCAAAATAAATTGATGAGAATCCTCCCCTTGCACGTGGTCAACTGTATCAAATACATCACCTTCAATATTGATAAAGAAGACAGACCCATATGGACCCCAGATCCTTCAGGGGATTTCTCTTGCAAGTCTGTATGGCACACTCTGAGATCAAAGAAAGGAACTACTCTAACAGTATGACTATTTGGCATAAAAAGCTTCCTTTTAAAATTTTCTTTTTTATGATGAGAGTGCTAATGGATAAAGTAGCAACTGATGTTGCTATTAAAAGATTTGGGTGAATATTGCCTTTATATGTAACTGCCTCAATAACTATTATGAGGAATCTACTAACCATCTGCTCAGTGATAGTCATATTGCCAATCTAGTTTGGTCCTTCTTCTGTAACTCCTATGGTATCAGATTGGTCCAAGGCCAGGTAAGACACAGAATTATGAGGTGGTGGTTGACTAAGTCCAAAAATGAAGTTCATAAGACAGTTCTTCAGTGCCTACCCTCAATCATTTGCTGGCAAATTTGGAAGAACAAATGCTCTGCTAGGTTTGATGAAAAGCGCATGTCCCATCATTTCATCATCCAACAAGTGATCAAAATAACAAATATGCTTATCTAGACGAGGTTCCCAGATCTACAGCTCCATAACCTGTGGCAGGACACCTACAGTAGAATTGAGAAGCTCTCCCCTGCTATTCATTGTCAGATTGTTTATTGGCAAAAACCTCCAATGGGCTAGGTTAAACTTAATGTTGATGGCTGTAGAAAAGGTAACCCAGGATCGGCAGGTGGTGGTGGTCTTATCAGAGATCACCATGGCGTTTTAATTGGTACTTTTGTAGAATTCTATGGTGATTGTAGCTGTAATATTGCAGAAGCCAAAGCCATAATGCGAGGCATCAAAATGTGTATTTCAAAGGGCTTTACAAATATTATAGTTGAATCTGACTCGATGTTTCTCCTTAACTTGATCAAAAGGATCATGAAGCCTCCCTGGAGATTCAATGATACTATTGAGCAAATTCAAAACATGACCACGGATGCTAACTTTCTCTTTTGTCACACCTTGAGAGAAGGAAATAACTCTGCTGACAAGCTTGCTAACCTGGGCGAAAAATCTAAAACTGATTCTATCTTCAATGAGGTTGTATCATTACCATTGAATGTTAGAGCCTCAATGAAGTTAGAAGTTGACGGGGTCCCTAACATTAGATTCAAACAGAAGAAAAAACAAGTTCGTTATCAATGACAACACCTAGCAACAAGCTTCTTTCTCTCACCTTTTTGTACATATCATCCCTGAGTGTTACTACAAATTACCCTAGGATGCACAACTTCCTTCCCATACAAGCAAAATACTTTTGTTCAATTGTGTATCATAGAATGAGTGTTGTCACCTATCACACTGTCTTGGAGGCCAACGCCTATGTACTCCTCCGTGTAATTATTATTTTTGATATATATATATATATTAGTTGGAGTCACGCCTTAACTCCTCCATCGTAATGAATAATGATGGAACTATAAAGTTAAAAAAAGAAATTGTTCAGAATCTAAAGGGAGTCAATATACAAATAAGAGTGGCAAAATTGTTGTGCAATAAATCAATGATGCGTAAATGCCAGGGTCAAACTGATTGAGAGATGGTCATTGACGAATCGCAATCAAACGCAAAGATTTGGTGCAATGAATCCAATATGAGAATTCAGAACTCATATATAGCAAGAAAGAAAATGCTTCTTTTAATTTCTGAATACCTAAATTATATATCTGCCCAATGATTGGAGATGATTGAATAACAATCCCAAACGTAGCTAAAATTTAGGTTAGTTTAAACCATTACTTTCATTATTATAGTTATCAAGTCATTAAAAGATGAATAAGAATTATAAAACACAGATAATATGGAATAAAACGTGCAGCCCGATGCACTAAGCTCCCACTATGCGCAGGATTTGAAGAAGGATCAGACCACAAGAATCTATCGTACGCAGCCTTACCCTGCATTTCCACAGATAATATGGACTAAATAGAGTAATTTAGTTGAAGGACGAGAGTTTCGGTGAAGCACTTAGTAACCTAAAGGTTCCATTTTCCCATATTTTGAATTCGGTCGTGTAAAAAGTCTGATCATGTTAAGAATAAATGCAAAGATTACTGTATTAACTACTCTATTACTCTCGACTTCTATACCTAAAGCACATGGTTCTCTAGACTCTCGACTTCATAATTGGTCAAAGCACTGTTTTCTATTTCAATAAATTAGTTAACTATGAATCTTGGTTACATAACCTGGATAAAACAAAACTGCAAAATTGGATATAATTACCCATTTTGCTGCCAGGAAACATTCACTTGAACAAATTAAATGCCTTTTCCAGTAGCAAGGCTCCCGTTCTTTGAAATAAAATATAAATAAAACGTTTATTTGATACCAAATTACCGTCTTGATATGATATGTTAATAGGTCCAAATTCTTGACGTGCTGGTAACAGTAGCCTCTTCAGTGTGCCATTATCTGTTGGCCCAAAGTAAGCCAGATGAAGGAAGCTGCATGTGATAGCAAAACTTTGTTCTATATTTTTTATTAATCTTTCACGTGCACTTTCCTGTCCAAAATTGAATAATAAGTATTTTCGTAAATAGGGGTCATGAATATCTAATCTAGATGTAGAAATTTTCCATTTCCGGCAGTTGCTTATTGGATTTTGTAAATTACTTCCTAACTATAACTTTTCTAATGTGAAAGATTGAAGTTTGTGTGGGCTCTCTCTTCACTAGACTGTAGAGAAATTGGTTGGTGCAATGTACATATTGGAATACATCGATCTCACTCTTTGATTTCTCAGAAAGATTTGATTTCTCAGCAAGAAATTCATACAGAAGAAGAGAAGAAAAGAATCGATGAAGAAGAAGAAGGAAAGAAAGGACCAAACGTTTTGGACAAAACAATTTCGGACAAAACAAAGCTAAGTCCATTCTCTAATAAGCCATGTGACAAGCCACGTGGCATCATCTCAGCCAACAAATCAAATGATGAAGTTTTTAATCTGGACCGTCCACTTCTCACATGCACACAAAGGCTCGCATGCTGAAGGAATATTAATTAGTTACATTGTTAGAATTTAGCTAGTAAAAATAGGATAAGTATACATAAGTCATAGGGTAATTTTATTTTCAGATTCTTTTCTAGGTAGCTAATATCTTTATAAATACGTAGTCCTCTTGTACAGTGATTCATTCAGAAATACACAGAAATTTTCACAATCATTTTTCTCAATTTTCTACATGGTATCAGAGCATTAGCTCTTCTTTTCAATTTTCTAAATCAGTCATGTCTCCTTCTTCTAATATTACTGAAACTCCCACTCCCACCCACAACTCTTCATCCACAACAACAGGCAATGGAAATACCATTGATTCCACACACCCCTTCTTTCTTCATGCATCTGATGCACCATGGATGATACTTGTCAACACACCTTTTGATGGTCGAGGTTATGCTGGATGGAGCAGATCTATTTTGATTTCACTTTCAGCCAAGAACAAGTTGTGTTTTATTGATGGATCTTGCCCTATGCCAACCCTAATTGATCCTACTTTTCAAACTTGGAGCAGATGTAACCATACGATTACATCATGGTTGTTAAATTCTCTGACCAAAGTGATTGCTGACAGTATCCTCTATTCAAAAACAGCTAAGGATCTATGGTTGGATCTGGAGCACAGGTTGGACAACCAAATGGAGCCAAATTATATCACCTACAAAAGGATCTAGCTGATTTAGTTCAAGGTTCAGTAGATATTGCTAGTTATTTTACTAAAATGAAACAATTATGAGATGAGTTGGACACTCTCAACACTGACATGTATTGTTCTTGCAACTATGAATGTGGTGGTAAGAAGAAAATGCAGCAGTTTAAGGAAGATGAAAGGCTCATTCAATTCCTCATGGGATTGAATGAGACCTATGGACAGGCTAGAAGCAACATTCTCATGATCAAACCATTACCCTCAGTCAATCAAGCATATTCTCTTCTTATGCAAGATGAGAATTAGAGTGAAATTCATGTCAAACCTCATTTCCCAACATATGGTTCTTCATTCCTATTGAGAAATCAACCTTCTCAGAACCATCAGTCCTCTAATGGTCCTCAATTCTACACTCAACAGAAGACTGGAAACAATTCCTACAAAGGGAACTCTGGATATAAAGGGAAAAAGAATGCACAGATGTGTCTTATTGCAAGATGACTATTCACACAATTGAAAACTGCTATAGACTTATAGGTTTCCCAGTTGATTTCAAATTTACTAAAAGCAAGAAGATGCAACATACTGCAAAAGGAAATTCAGCTGCTGCAATAGAGGATACATGAGAGGTTTATAGCAAGATGGCAGAAGGACCTCAGTTTGCTCAAAAACTTTCATCAGACCAGTTCAATCAATTGGTCAGTCTTCTGAATCAAATGCAAACAGGGCAGGGAGGCACTCAGGAGATTAATGCAAATTCTGTTGCTGATATATTACTTACCAACTCCCCAACCTGTTATTCAATTGCTAATTCTAACCTTGATAACTCCTAGATCATAGATTCAGGAGCACCTGAGCACATGTGTTTCAATGCTAGTACATTCTTATTCTTATTACCATTACCTACTCCTTTAATGGTAAGGTTACCTAATTCCTGTAGAGTTAAAGTCCCTAACTCAGGCAGTGTTTCCTTATTTTCAGGATTATTGTTGGAACATGTTCTTCATATTCCTAGTTTCAAATACAATTTACTCTCTGTGCATAGGCTTTGTCAAAGATTCAAGTGTCTATTGGTTTTCACTTCTTTGGGGTGCATTTTGCTGTAGGGCCCTCTCATGAAGAGCCCACAAGTTTTTGGTGAGGCTAAAGAAGGACTTTACTTATTACAGCCTAATGTGACAGAGTCTAGGAACCCAGCTTCACAGCCTGCAGCATCTTTGCTTAAGAAGTCTTTTTCTAATTCAGTTTCAACTTCTTTTTCTTTTCCTATCTTAGCAAAAACAGAATCTGATTAAGATTATGGCACGTAGGATTGGGGCATTTTCCTTTCAATGCAATGAAACACATCAATTCTATTTCATTTTTTTCTACTCCTATTTGTGATTGTGATATATGTCCTCAAGCAAGACAGTTTAGGTTACCATTTTCAACTAGTCACATCAAAACTAAACAAGCATTTGATCTGATTCACATTGACATATGGGGACCTTATAGGACATCTACTCATAATGGATACAAATATTTTTTAACCATTGTGGATGATTTCAGTAGAGGACTTGGACTTATTTGTTAAGAACAAAGAGCGATGCATTTTCTGTCTTAAAATGATTCTTAAGCATGGTGGAAAGACAATTCAATGCTAAAGTGAAGATTATCATATCAGATAATGCTTTAGAATTAGGAAAAGAAACTGTTGCCTCTATATTTCTGCAATCTCAAGGAATTCTACATCAGACTTCATGTGTGGGTACCCCTCAACAAAATGGTATTGTAGAGAAAAGGCACAAACATTGGTTGGAAGTGGCCAGGGCTTTATTGTTTCAATCCAAGGTGCCTATATCTTATTGGGGAGAGTGCATATTGACAGCTACTTTTCTGATCAACAGATTCCCCTCTAAGACCCTTAAAGGTAGAACTCCCTATGAAGTATTATTTGACCAAACACCCTCCTATTCTTTCTTAAGAAGTTTTGGTTGTTTATGTTATGCCTCTAATTTGTCACATCATAAAGGAAAATTTGACCTTAGGGCAAAGGCATGTGTTTTCATGGGATATCCTATTGGACAAAAAAGCTACAAACTATTGGATTTGACTACTAAGAAACTGTTTGTTTCAAGGGATGTTCATTTTCTTGAACATATTTTTCCATTCACCTATACCACTTCTCCTACACTAGACCCTGTAGACATGTAATTTTTGACCCTTCCCAAAATTTTACACATTTTAACATTTAAATATTTAGTTTAGGTCTAATAGTACTATTTTTACTTTTTTTTTAAGAAAAAAAATCTTTCTTACTTTATTTATCTTAAAAAATGAAAACCACAAAAATATTTTCCTTGATTTTATCTAGTTGGTCGTTTGGCTAGCATTTTGTGTGTCTTGCTTTTCATAAAAATTAAAAATACTAAAAATAGTCTTTGAAGTTTGGTATTTCAAAAGATAAGAACAAAATGTCAACCAAAAAAAAAGCAATGACTTTGTTCATCTCTTTTTAGTTTAGCGTAAGCTTTTAAACATTTAGACTTCTTTTTTTAAAAAAATAAAATAAAAATTATGTTTTTCTTTTTAAGGTTTTCTCTTAATAGGCATTTTGGTAGTCATTTTGTTTGTCTTTAAATAAAACAATAGAACAAGAGAAGTTTTAATTTTATTTTTTTAAATCAATGGAATTTTGCCAACTCACTTCAAATGGGTGAGAATTAGTAACAGACTCCTTTTGCTTATTTTAGTTCTTTTTGCTTGTTCACTTTATGAATTCCCTAACGTTTTTGGACTCTCATGGTAACTAATTCTCTCACCTGCACATGGTTCTTAGCACTACAC
The DNA here is from genome assembly GCF_000715075.1 of Nicotiana tabacum. Lineage (NCBI taxonomy): Eukaryota > Viridiplantae > Streptophyta > Magnoliopsida > Solanales > Solanaceae > Nicotiana > Nicotiana tabacum. The sequence goes on from NC_134084.1 coordinate 88,584,534, forward strand.
AACACATACATAGATAATACTCATATTTCCTTTCCCACTTACTGGAACTTTCTACTCATTGCCAATAAATTCACGATTCACACAGGACCACACAGGGTTCTTTGATAAATTAACTTTCTGTCTAAGAAAAATATGGTTCCTTCACCCCCAATCCTCCTCACATGACTTCACACAAAAGCGCACAGCTTTTCATTTAACTAGTATAGTACCCGCACGATGCGCGGAAAATACGAAGAAAAAAATATAATAAATTATTAACTTAGTTGCTTAACCATCTCATATTTTTATAACTTGATCAATCGTAAAATTTAAACCATTTGATCGATTCCTCATTAATTTTTAAATCCTCATTAATATAGATTCCTCATTAATTTTTGATTGAAAAAGAGGCAAAACAATTGTAAAGTATTACTATACATCAGAATTACATATAATCAAGCAAAGAGCGTAAAATAATGTGTGTATTCATGTTTTTCCTCTTTTAAGACATTGGATATGTCATTAAAGTTGCATTATTTGAAGGAATAAGTTTGCGTTATTCCATTATGTAATTTATCTTATCTAATGCTCTTAAGAAAAAAAATAATAATTAAATGACAGGTAATGTTGCAAATCAATAAAAAACTTTCATTAATTAAATAAATTACAGGTAGTCGTAGAGACGGTTCTCCCACTCTGCTTCAAATTTAAGGACATAAATCCAAAAAGGTCCACTTGACCACACCTCGTGATAAATGTCAGTTAAAATACTACCTAAAGGTTGTCCAAGTGAATCTACTAAAATTGATAATGCTTCCCAATCATATAGTATAATTTTGTCTATAGCATCTATTAGTGCATCTCTCATAAGCTGATAATTTGCAATATGTAGATCTAGTGCAGGCCTAAGCTCTCTAAATTTCTTTTCTTTTTCCCTTCGTTCAGCCCTTCGATCTCTTAACTTATTTTGTATAGCCCTTGGGACATTCCTGATAATTTCAGGCTTTGAGTCTGAAGCATTATAGGAATAAATGTTGCGACGGCATATCTTTCGGCGTTGTCCCCTTCGTTGAATTTGAGCACTCGTAGTTGGAGTAATTTGAACGTGTCCTTGTTCATCCATATCTGAAATAGAACTAAAGAAAGAATAAGAATAGCTACAACATGTCAATGAGATAACATAGTACATGCATATTATTTTGAAACTTGCTCCTTAGTAGATATAGCTCAGGCAGTAGCGTCTCAAAGCACTCACAAATTTGAGAGACAATGATGTTATTTCTTGAGAGGACTGCTAAAAGGATAGTGAATGCTAATAGAAACATTTAATTGTTGAATTGGATAGAATAATGAATAGAGGATACTACTATTTAAATTAATTCCAATATGAGTATTTAGAAACGCATCCTAATTGTTGAGGATGAAACTCTCATATATAACAATTCTCTTATCTTACCCTATGTACTCAATTCTTTCAGTTCTGTTTGGTGCGCTTAAAAAATGCATAATCCAATCCCCATAATACATATTCTTATCCTGTTTACTCAAGTCTCTCAGTTTTGTTTGGTGCATAAATAAGCATAATCCAATCCCTCATTACATACTGCTTGTCAGGTATAGACATTCCTGAAGTTTTGCTTGCATATAAAGGGGTGAAAAATGCAATAATCATTTAAATACTTCAAATTAATATCATAACTAACAGTTCTTTGTAGATAGTATTTAATATCATAAAACTTAAAAGTTAAACAGGAGAAGAAAGGTGAAATGATTCAAATATAATGTTCATAACTAATAAGAGTAGTAATAATATACTAAATGAACTCATAAAATAGTTCTTGATTTCTCCAACTGTAACATTCCCAAACACATTATGTTATTTTCTTCTTCTTAAATACTCTCTTTATTTTATTTCCTGACAATTGTGCATTCGGATCTTTTTCAACCATTGTTGCGGCATTAGTTATACCTATCTGGGCAGGTGTATGTGCAATATCGGTTGTGTCGTTATCTTCAGTGGAATCCTGCATATATAAAATAAAAATTTAGTGCAAAATTAGTGTCTGCAGTTGTTGCTTACCAAATGCATTTTTAGTAATTGGGTTTTATATACAGATGAAGTGGAAGACGATGGGGCTCTTCCTCCTCTGGCGACCAAGCGTCTAATCATGGGACTGATGAGAAGCTCACAAGGTCCCAGAGAAAGAGGCTATGACGAAAGAAGCTTAAGGAAGCTGCCTCTTGCCGCCAGAATATAATTGGGCCATTATTGCCTACAACAGAGAATGATGGGAGGGGTGAAAATGTGAGTACAACGGAAGAGATCCAGAATATAGTTGGTCCGTTTTTCCCAACCGCAGAGAATGATGGGAAGGGTGAAAATGTGAGTACAACAGAAGAGGAAACACAAGATTTTCGACAAATTGTCAATGAGCCAGGTATGATTTGAGGAGTAAAAAGTAGCAATAGCAGTAGTTTTCTGGTTTCTCTCCTTATTTTCACTTCACAGTTGTTTATATGTATTGAAAGTGGAAATAAATTTATACAGAGGCAGTATAATTAAGCCTGCTTAACAAGTTTTCTTATCTTATTCTATGAAATATTAATACTGTGTTCATAGATTCCCATAGAAAAAACAAAGTGAACATCTAGAACTTTTAAAGTTATAAAAAAACTACTCCAAATCTGAAAAATTTTCAGAAAGAAATCCTTCAAGATATGTAAGTTGCTTTAATGTTAAAGGACAAATTAGTTATGTATTTACCTCGCATTCCTTCTCTCCATGCAAGACTTGAATATTATTGAAGTTAGGTTCCTATAAAAAATTAATAAATAAATGAGTTTGAAATTATGATTCAAATTATGCAATATAAAAGAAATTTCCAATATAAATATGTTATGAAGTTTGTAAACAAATATGACATACAGTTAAGTCATCTGAAGGTTGAGCAGGACTATATTTGTTCATCAGCTGCTCCTCATCCGTAAGCTTAACAACACTATAAACTTCCTTTTGCTGGTGAATGTTCTCTGTCTTGATAATAACCTTAAACATGAATTTTCTTTGGAGAATATTGTTCAGCTCTACTGGATAGGGATACTTATCAACAGCACCAGTATTCTAGAATGAAATTTTAAGTTAGAATTATGCAAATAACAAATATAAATTGAATTAGTTGATATACCTCAAGAAACCCTTTCTTCAATTCTTTTGCTGATTTGCCTATGAGAAATATGGTTTCACGGTCCCTGAGCAATAGGGAAACAGATCCAGTAGTATCCATTACCCTAACTTGAAGCTTATACCTAATTGCACAGTTGATTTGAGATATAAATGTAATATTTTGATGGATTAAGGAAATAGAGCTGTTGATTTTACCTAATAACTGCTGAGTAATCTTCATGTTTATATTTGGGGTTTGGGCATTGATAAATGTTTCCTAGTTTATCCACCTTCTTTTGACACTTCTTGCAGCTAACGTACGACCATCCTTTTTCAAGTTCTAAATTTTCAATACTTGCGACAATCCAACATGGACCTTCCTGTTGAATAAAGTGATAAGACAATTGTTGAATAAATTGATAAGACAAATGTAATGAAAAGACATAGAGAATATGGTCAAACATAATATCAAAGAAATAACATAAATGTAATTGAAGAATTTTTCATCTTCCAAATGAGGAAACACTCTTTAAAACCATAAAATAAGAGGACTAAAGGCCAAAAATAAACTTCATATGTAATGTAAAGGCATAAAAAAAATGGTCCATGTGGCGACTCAGTGACATGAGGAAAGGATAGGTACCTATATGATATGGATTAGGATTTAGAGGTACTGTGCCAACATGCCGTTGATCGCAAGGAACGCAAATTAGTTTATATCAGTTAAGAGTTCAAATATAGATAAATTGAGCTATAATCATCTTTCTGGTTGCGATGATTTTCTAGATAAGTCGAATTGTTACTATTGTGCGATTTTCTTCGCATGTGGCTTGCTGCATTATATATGTAGGAGACTGAGGTTCTGAGATCATATGAGATCTATGTAATAATGTAGTAATCTGGTAGATGGTCTACTGGGGATTACATATTAGGCTAGGTAGTTGTTTATTAGGAATCTATCCCATTAAATATGGCAAAGAAGATTTGAACTACTTCTAGTCTTTAATTTGTTTGTGGCCTCTAGTCAGTTTATCTAGCTATAACTTAAATGGTGTTAGCATAGTTGACTTAAGGAATACATAATCTATATCTTAATTTCAATCCTGCTATACTACTGCTCAATCATTTAGCATGTAGATAATGAACAATTACTTGTTCTTTTCCCTCTATTTGTCTGCTAGAGTTTCTTCATTGGTTGTTCACTATCTTCTGTGCATCTTTACCTAAATTTAAAAACTGCCTTTTTCAAACCATAAAATGAGAGAAACAAAGATGTGCATTTTTGCAACTTTTAACCTGAAACAACAGTTAAATTAATACTACAGAAGTTACGTCACTCACTTGTATGGACTCCACTAATTGGCCAATTGTTTTAACTTGAACAATGGCCTTCTCCAACTCATCCGAGACAGAGTAACTTTGTTGAGAGATGGTTTGAGTCAGCCTCTCGGAGTTATTATCCCGAACAGAAAGTAATCTGTATTTATGAATAACTAAAATAGTTAGATGTATACTTGGAAAATTTGATTTGAGTATAGAAGCAGTGAAATTTTATATAAATAAATCAATATATATATTGAACCGTGTTTTAAATTCATCAGATTGAGGAAAATTTGGATTAATCCACAGCTTTGATGCATTCCATGTATTGCGCACAGAATATGAATCTACAAAACAACGTTCGTGTAAGATATAATGAATAACTTTCACAAAGTAATGTTAAATTGAGTAATTGTATTTTACCTTAATATTTATGGGCTTTTATGAGCTGCATAACAACAATAATAGGCTGGTTGTTAGCACTTAGTAGATGAGGAACAATTTAATCAACAAACTCCCCCCAAAATGTAGCAGACAACTTCTTCCTCCTGTCAAATAGAAATAAGAATGTAATTTTAGCATATGTAATTATCAAATCAATCCTTAATTAGTAGATGAATGTTTATTCTTACTCGTCATCTTCTAGTTCAATATCCATAAACTTCCTAGAAATTCCACCTTGGTTTTGCGTTTGTACCTCACTGAAATTGACAATTTCTCCGATGACATCTAAAGAAAAAGAAATTGTTAAAATAAATAGTAGATAAATTCATAATTAGAAAATTAATGTAAAATCTTTATTTACCAAATAATTCAGTCTTCTTCACGTCAACCTTATTTATCAATTGATCATATGGTCGCAAATCAAAGATATTGATTGGGAAAAGTGGATCGGTTGTTTCAGCCACTGTTGTCCGTTGAGTAAACGTCAGCCTCAACCTATGTTTCGTGGTGTTGAACTTCTCCTTATTATGACAAACGATAAAGTTCGCCATATTATATAATCCAAGCTCAGTAATTTGTGTTTTGAAAAGATGCAAAACTGACTTGCCAATAGAAGCACTTATGTGATCGCCCTACAAAAAAATTACATTACATAATAGACTGAAGCATAGATTGATGTTTTTGGCAGTATTAAACAGCGTGATAAGTACATAATGTTGCATCGTGTTACCTGTCTTCTGGTGCAACCTTTATGCCGACTATGCAATGTTATGATTTGTATTAATGGTAATTTATATTAACTATTAACTATGGTCGTAAACAGTAGAGTTAAACAAATTAATCAGTTGTAGTAATAGAGAAAAAAAATCAGATTTGCAAGTGAAACTGTTTTTGGTAATTCGAAAAAAACTCCTATACATGACAGGAGATCCCCTAACTCTTGGATGTGAAAGAAACTTGATGGCATTTTGGACTTGATCCTCCCGAACTGGTTCTGAGTTTACAAATACAGAAGTTAAAGAGATCCCTCTTATAGCCTCAGGCTTGGAATCCTGATTATCTTTAGCAGCTGGTGCAAAATCACTAATAGAAGGAGATTTGATATGCAAATCTGCTGCATAGTAGCTGAGTTGTAGTAATAGAGAAAAAAAAATCCATTTTTTGCAAGTGAAACTGTTTTTGGTAATTCGAAATAACTTTAGTTCGAAATAAATTTTTTTCCACCCCTTCTGTCCCCTGTTTATATTTGTACAAATATTTTGAGGACGAATACAAAACCGAGAAACAGAGAACCAAAGGAATTAGTTTATACTTTTCATGAAAAATTTGAAAAAATGTGCTGCATAGTAAATTTGAACAAATCTATAAATATGCAGCTCATATGCTCTTTAGAAGGGAGGATAAACAGTAATGTGAAATATAATTACATAAACAGTAATGTGAATTCTAATAGCAGAAAGTTGATAAACAGTAATGTGAATTCTAATAGCAGAAAGTTGATAAACAGTAATGTGTCCTGCATTATATGAGTATTGATCATTTAAGAACTTCCTAGTTTTCCATGTTCTGTGATTGTTGCAAATGACATCTGGCTTTCTTTTGCATTAACGTAGCTATCACCTAATAAGGTAATGTGAATTCTCATAATGTAGTTCAGTTGGAAAAGTTGACAGCCTATGTGGAAAATGAATATAGTTCCATCAATGCAGTTAAGAGATTCAAATTATAGGTAATCACTTATATGTATAGAGTAAATCTCAAGAATGGCTATTGTCAACTATGACAAAAACTCAGCATAACAAATCTATAAATGTGCAGCTCATATGCTCTTCAGAAGGGAGGATCATTTGAAGAAGATGGATTTTTCTGGCATTGCTTTCGAAAACTACTTTGCTGCAGAGTGCAGCCTAAGTCATGTATAATTTAAATCGAATTAGCAATTTGGAGGAGCAAAACAAATATATATATAATCATATAACAATTCCGAAAATCAAATCGAATTAGCAAGGTAATAACATATGTAAAATACCTTTTCATCTATATATATATATATATATATATATATATATATATATATATATATATATATATAATCATATAACAATTCCGAAAATCAAATCGAATTAGCAAGGTAATAACATATGTAAAATACCTTTTCATCTTGTAGAACCAATTCAATCGAGAATATAGTGCCTGGATTAAAATGATCCGGTACTTCCCACATACGGACAACACGAACTTTCAACTTCCATTGCATCTTCGAAATTGTTATATCCTTGATGAAATCAATGTGAGTAGCCATCTTTTGCATAAGCCGTAAGTTTTCTTGAAATCTTGATAGAAGAAGGAACTTTAGAATTGAAGAACGTGTAGTTGAGGAAGAAATATAAACTCCTCTACGCTTGAGCAGTTGATACCCAGTATGAGCAGTTGATACCCACTATACGATACGTGAGTTAAGCAGTTGAATCCATCGTGCTTTTGAAGAGAAAATATAGGTTAAGTTGAAGGTAAAAAGTAATTACCTAATATTGTGGAGTAAAAGGTTTTGACAAATAAATTGATTTAATAATTTAAAAACCTTAAAAATTGAGATAATTGAAGAGGAGTTTGAACGGTTTAGAACTGCAACATGGGCGGAAGGCCAGTCCTATTTTTGAGGAAGCGGGCTGTTTTTTAAAAATACCATGGTTTTTTCCAAATACAATGATTTAATAATTTAAATAAATTTTAAATTAACAAAACTGCACAGAAGTATTTACGGTTTTCTCATGAATGGTTTGAATTCTACTTCCTAATATTTAGGAGCAATGTCTTAACATGCCATGTGTCATTCTATTGTTCTGTCATTTGGATTCATGAGGTGCTTTTGTCTTTTGTTTTTAATTATAGATAGATTCGACGCGAGTGCACAAATACAAGGGGGGGGGGGGTGTTGAAACACAAAAATAAAATGGAGAGGGTCAAGGACAGAGAGCACCAACAGTGAGAGAAGGAGAGAGAGGAATTTCAGTCCAAAGATCGAGCGATCAGAGATACAAAAAAAAATAACAGGGGAATTGGACGAAACAAAGAACAGAGGGGAACGACAAAAATAGGGAGGAGATTAGAAAACCATTGAAACCTTCACTTTCTTCCTCAATTCAATCACTGAATTCATCCATGGATCTTACTATTAAGAAATGTATTTTTCCGCCATAGCAGATCTATCTAAACGAAAGGAATTCGTGTCAGTGAGTTTTCCGGTTCGGGGACCGTCCGACATCTGTAATTCAGGTTCCAATCGTTTGAGGTCTATTTCTCTCTTATTTTGCTGATTTGCTTAATATCGTGCTTTCCTTTGTTTCGCTAATTGTTGCTTCTCTGTCTTATTGATCGTTTGAGTTGTTGTTCTATTGTTCTATTGTTCTGTTTGGAGTGTCTCAGTAATACTTGCTTACTCTGTTTCATTCTATTGATCATCATTTTTGTTGTGGTTTTGTTTAATCTGTTCGAGTGGATTTTGATGCCTAAAAGGAGTTTCTGATTCTTTGTTTTGTTGTTTCATTTAGAGATAAATGTTTAAGTCCTCCTAGGTACTATTGTAAAAATAATACTATGATTAAATTAACATAATTAAGTAGATTGGATGGAATTCTGATTGTTTCAGTTGTGGGAACTAGATTTTAAAACATGGAGGAAATTAGGATTAAATAATTTTATTGCTCTTTTATTCTTACTCTCATGAATTTGATCGATAGTAGCATGCTTAGGCCGTCAACACCTGGGTACGCAAACTTTAGAATATTTATTAGTTTGAGGTGAGAGATCGTTTCTTTAGTTAAATTCATCCGGAGAATGCCCTGAAGGATTTGTATATTTTTTATGTGACGACCCATTTACAGTTGCCTCGATTTGCGTGCGCATTCCGAGCGCGTAGCCGGAAGCTCAAATATGAAATTCTGTGAAAATTTGCTAAGTTTTGATAATAAAATGAATAAATTTGACTTCGGTCAATATTTTGGGTAAACGAACCCAGACCCGTGATTTGACGGTCCCGGGAGGTCTGTAGGAAAATATGGGACTTGGGAGTATGCCCGGAATCGAATTCCGAGGTCCCAAGCCCGAGAAATGAATTTTTGAGTAAAATTATTTTCTGAAAATATTTAAGAAAAATGAAAATGAAATTTGATTAGAAAGTGATGGTATCGGGCCCGTATTTTGGTTCCGGCGCCCGGTACAGGTCTTATATATGGTTTAAGCACTTTCTGTAAAGTTTGGTTGAAAACGGACGTCGTTTGACGTGTTTCGGACTCAAAATGGAAAATTTGATGTTTTATGAAATTTGAAGGAATTCTTGGATTTTAAAGCTTAATTCGCGGTATATGATGTTATTTAGGCGATTTGATCACACGGTTAAGTTCGAAGGATGTTGTTGAGTTAGTGTATATGTTTGGTTAGGAGCCCCGAGGGCTCGAGAGTGTTTTGGAGGTGTCTCAGAGTTATTTCGGAATTGCAGAAAATTACAGAAAAATTGCAGAAATAGTACCCCGTGAACAGTCCCATGAATAGTACCCCATGAACAGTACCCCGTGAATAGTAAAACGCGTGAACAGTACCCCGAAAACATTCTGGGCAGAATGTAACATTCTGGCCATGAACCGTATCTCATTTTCCATTTTAGCAAATTGGAGCTCGGGGAGAGCCGATTTTCGGGACATTTTCAGAGAAAATAACGGGGTAAGTGTTCTTAACTTAATTTTGGTTAGATTACCCGAATCTATTACTAGTTTTGGCACTTAATTGGTGATTTTAGTTGGGAAAATCTTGAAAACCCTCTTAGTTTAATTTGAAGATTTGAGGGTCGAGTTGATGTCGGATTTTGGTAAAATTGGTATGGTTGGACTCGTGGTTGGATGAGGTTTCATATTCCGTAATTTTTGTCGGGTTCCGAAATGTGGGCCCCACGGGCGAATTTTAGTGCAATTTCGACTTTTTAATGGAAAATGTAGAATTTCATATGGAATTAATTCCTATAATTTTTATTGACTGAATCAAATTATTTATGACTAGATTTGAGAATTTCGAACCCGAATTCGCGAGGCAAAGGCTTATTGGAATTCTGAATCGGTTGCAAAGCGAGGTAAGTGTTTGGTCTAACCTTAGCTTGAGTGAATATGAGTTGAGTCTTAATTGCTACTTGCCATTTGTCGAGTACGATGTATAGGAATGGTAACGAGTGTCTATACGTTGGTGTCTAGCATGACCGTGAGTCCTTATATCGCGAATATTCAAATTTTGTTATATCTTCCATGACCAAATGATGACTTCTATAAAGCTCGAAGTTGAACCTCATCTGAAGCCAGTTGTGCCCGAGCGGTCTCCTTTTCTGAGGACAGGCGATTTATATTCTTTTTCCATTCTTCTGCCTCGGCCTTTACCGCATCTACCTCTGCATGGAGCTGTCCGATCTGATCAAGCTTCTGTTGGACCTACGGGTTCAGACCATTAGCCACCGTATCTGACTCATCGTCACTAACCTCAAATGCTCTCCTTACCTACTTGACCTACTCAGGATCTGCCCTCGCAGCTGGGAACCGATTTACTAGTTTCGGGCTCAAAGAAGGCCCGCTGGTTCCCGAAGACGGACTCTTCTTTGGTACTGGTAAGTCACCCAACCGATGATGTCTTTCGAGGCGGTAGAGTCTAAACCTTCAAAGACGTTGTGGAAGGGGTCTACCACCCCTTGGGGGCCCTTATTTGAGCTTCTTTTTAACCTCTAGGCATCGTGTATAATGGAGTCGACAATTGAGGGTGACTCAAAGAGATCTATCACTCCAAGTACATCCTTTGGGGAATTATCCTCTACCCGAGGAGCATCAGCCACAGCCTCTTTATCGGCCTCCCTAACTTGGGGTAAATATGCCTCGGCCTTTTCTAGTTCGGAGCCCTCGACCGCTGCCTCCTCATCGCCCCTCTAGTTTGAGGCAGTTCGGTGTTGCCTCGCACGCGGGCCACCAGTTAGGAAGTTTCGTCTTCTTCTTCAGATTCATCCCTCAGCCGGTTGATTAAGTTTGATGGGAGCTGTCCGACGCTGGTGCTTTCCATGGATTTGCACACCAACCACCTTTTCAGTTTTTTCTTCTTTGAGTTCGGAGAACTCAGAGCCTTTCTCCTACCTCAGAGTAGGGGACTCAACGGGGCTGTCCTCGTCACCAGATGGAGGCCTCATGGTGAAATCCTTGGAAATACCTGTAAAAGAAGAAAGAAATAAGTTAGAACTCAACAGCACAAAGGGGATCCAAGTGTTGCTCACTCAAGAAAGTAATCTCACCGTAAGAACGGGCCTCCCACCGGCCCTTCAAAAGTTTGCGCCATGAGCGCTCGGAACACGCTTTATGTGAGACAGTGTCCTTAACCCATTCCTTGAGTCGAGGAGCCGCATCCGGAACTCGAGCAACAACTGCATTGACACCAAACATCAATAAGAAAGGAGAAAAAGACAGTAAAAATAAAATTCTCGGAAAAACGGAACTTTACTTACGTTTTGTGTTCCTCTCCTCGGGGAACAGCTGCCGCGCCTCCTTTTTCCTCGCGGAGTCCAGGTTTCAACATTTTGGGACAACTCATTTTCTTTTGGAAATTGGGTATGGAATTTGAAGAATCACCACCTAGTGGATTTAAGATACGTTAGGGCACCTAAAGAAAATAACTCATAAACCGGTTTGCATTACCAGAGATTGGGTAAGTGCTCGAAATAACCTTGAGGGGAAGGTGTTAGGCACCCCTCGAGGTCCACACTGGTGGGTCCCGACCAAAGTCGAATTAGGTGAATTAGTCTTATTGTCAAACAAAGCAATTTAGACAAATAGATATTACATTTAAAACAAGGAATAAAAGGGGTCCTATGATTTTTAGCCTATAGGATCACTTCTATGCAATACTTGGTAATCGTCCCCAAGTTGGGGTGCTACACATAGCATTAGCGCACATGTCATCATATCCTTCACTACCCGATTACCCTCCTCTTAATTATTGTTACCTAAGCACTCTAATAGAATCTAGTATGTGCCTTATGCGTGCATTACCCGTCCCTTGCCTGTGGCCCTGGAGGTGTTTAGGACCTCTAGTTAAGGAAGTTCTAAACTTGCCTATGTTGTTTAAAAAGGAGAAAACTAGGCGACAAACAAAAGTCAGATAGGACTATCACATAAAGATGCAATTAAAGGCTCATATTTACCTCCACAAATAGACAAACAATTGCACGCCTCAAACAAATAGTTTTAAATGATTTAAAAGTTCTATAGTAGAATATCTAGATGAGCACAACATATGCAACAATTTTATTAAGGCGGGGCAGTAAATACCTAATCAATTTGCCTACTGATTTTATTACTTCCTAAATCTAGGCAGTTTCAAGCAGCAAGAGAATAGCAGTTTTAAAACCCATAACTCAATCAACCTACAAGATTGCCTAAATTATAACTAGACAGGATTTTTTATAAACTGGGTGTCTAAGCTGTAAACCGATCACTGATTTTAGTGGCTGATTTTATCTTAAACCCTGTAGGCATGATTTCTAAGTGCAGAAGCTGATTCAAAAACCTTATAAGCATGGCATCTAAATGCAGAAATGATTTCAATCTTATTGGCATGTATTCTAGAATGCAGAATTGATTTTACAACCTTTAGACATGGTATCTAAATGCAGAATTCTTATTGACATGATATCTAAGTGCAGAAGTGATTTAAAGCTTTATGGGCGTGATTTTGAAAATGCGGAACTAGTTTTGAAACTTTGCAGGCATATATTTAAATGCAGAAAATTAATTTGACAACCTTATAGGCATGGTATCTAAATATAGTAACATGAATCTTGAAAGGAATTCAGAATTATTTTGGTCATATAGGCATGACATCGAAAAGTGGACCAGAACATGTTGAACAAATTAAATCCTATAGGCATGTTATCTTATGCATGCAATCAAAGAATATAATTGAACAAGTGAATACCCTATAGGCAGGATATCTAACATGTAATAGTGAAAACATTTGAAAGAACATTACCTAAAGCAGAATTTATATCCTATTCTCATGCAAACATTAAACTAGGCACAATTTTCCCAATTTACTATTGCCCCATCGTTATTACAAATAGTTATTACAGACCATAAGCAAATAAATAAATTACAAAGAGTATAACTATAGGATGCCTACAGCAGGACCAATACATCCAGATAAATCAGGCCTTCAAACCATATGCTCCAAAGCTCAAATATACACAGTAACCTTTGCCAAAGCACCAAGAACACAAATCTCTAGTGTGTCAGATTTCCTAAGGGTTTCGAGAACCCAGGGCAGTGCTTGCACTAGAGAACAAATGCTCAGAAGCAGTTTTTAAAGGATTAGAAACCAGCCCCAATGTGTCAGAGTTTAGAAGAGTCTCATGGACCCTAAGCAGTGCTCACATTGGGGGTGGCAAGACCCTAGTTAACTAAGAGTAGGAGTTGAAAATAATATATGAAAATAAGAGACAACTTTGTTTTAGAAGAAAATAGTTTGGATTTCAGAAGTGCATAGAAGAAGATTACCAGATTACAAGAACCACTGGCAGCATATATTTAGCAGAAGGAGTTCAACCATGAACTCCAGCAATCACAATAGACAGGATAGAGTAACAGTTAGTTTGAACAAGTTTTCACATGGCTTTAATCTAGTAGTTGTTACTAGGTGAACATATAGGCATACATTAATCAGGGAACAACATGATGGGGATCAACTTACTCATCAGACAGTCACACAGGAAGGTAGAAAAAGTTGGGAGTATTGAAATCGTGAATTACTCAGGAGTTTGTTAGGGGTGAACACTTAAAACAGGACAGAAATCATGCTAGTTGAAAAACTAGTAGACATAGGTATAACAGACATGCTGGAAATAAGAAACACATAGGTAGGCATGCTGATTAAGGGTAATAAACATGAAGCATATAGGTCTAGTTACATAGAAGTAGATGTACTGATTGAGATCAATAAGCATAAAGCACATATGTCTAATGCAGCATATTGAATGATGGTAGAAGTGGAGACATACCAGTTAAGAATAGCAAACAGGAAGTTGAAAAGTATGCAGGATCCAATAGTCTAGCCTTGGCTTTCAACCGGCTAGACAATATAGCAAACACAAGTAACAGAAAGGTTTGAATGAGAGCAAGAGGTTCTGTGTGTGTGTGTGTTTCTTTCTGAGTGTTTGTGTAAGTGTCCCTTGAAAATCAGAACAAGAAGGTTTTTATAGCATGTAATAGGGTAGGTCACACAAGGTAATGAATCAATCACATATACATAAGGTATGAAAATCAATTAGCAATCAGTTAGGGATCAATTAAGAGGACAGAATCAAATAAGTGCCACTTAATTTAAGGAAAAATCTCATCCAGAATCAATTCGTAATTAAGAGCCAGGTTAATAAGGAAAGAAACAATTTTCAGAATCTATTAGGAATAAGGACACACAATCAAGCCAATAATATGGATACATAAATAAGGTAAGGACAAGTAAAACTTAAATAACGAAATATGGTTACTAAATTAAAACCCTAATTCAGGTAAGTAAATTAATTAATAGAGTTAAAGTTAATGGGCAAAAGACAACAGGATAAATAGTCAGAGAATCAGAACCCTAGAATATGTCAAAGGCATAGAGATGAAACTCAAAAGAATCGGTCGAAATAGTAAAGAAGAAAATCATAGTTGAAAGCATTTAAATGTCTAAGCATTTTCACAGAAAACCCTAGCGTAAAGAACATAGTTATGAGAATCAGTCGAACAAACAAAGAAATTAGGGTTAAACACTTAAACAATTAGTATTTTTCAGAAACTTAAATAGGTAAAACCCTAGTTTTAGAGAAGACAAAAAAATCGGTTAATAATAAGAAACACAGAAAGTATTTTAAGAGAAATGACAAAATAAACTTAAAACTATCTCAGATCAACAAGGATCTGAACGGATTCGAGCAGCAAGAGACTAGGGTTTTAAAAGAATGACAGAGATGAAGGAAAATCTTGTTTGGAACCAGAGATTCGAGTCATAAACACGAAGATAATAGTACTCACAAATGGAGATGACCGTAGGTAGATTCATAAACAATTTCGAACAAATATGAGTTGGATCTGTTCGAGATTCTTTCATAAAATAACAAAATCGAACAACTAGAAGAGGTAAGAGGCCGGCAAGGACCTGAAATCATAGAGGAACCCTATCACTACCAAAAAATCAGGTTTTAACGATGGAAAAATTCTGTAGCTAAACAGAAAACTCCGTCGCTAATCTCATTTAGCGACGGATTAGCAACGGATTATCAAGAAATTCTGCTCGCTACGAGCGTTTTAGCGACGACGTTCGTAGCTAATTTTTTTTAGTGTATGGAACGTGTAAGAATCGAAGGGGTTTGGGGAGATTTTGGGGTGACGACAGCTAGGGTTAAGGATAGTTTCATAGAGAATGGAGAAGAAGAGGGAAACAGGGGCGTGCGGGTTTAGACAAATTACTAGGGTTGGGGGAGGGGTCGTTGGATTAAAAAGGAAAGGGGAAACCTGGACCGTTGATCTCAGAGATCAATGACCACGATTAGAGGAGGTTCTGGGTCGGGTTAGTTAGGGAATTAGGTTGGGGCGGATTGTTTAATTTGAATTGGGCTGGGGGTCCGAATTTAGGCATAATTAAAGGGGCTATTTGTTAAATACCGAATTTATTAATAAAATAATTTGTAAAAATACCTAGTTAAATGATAAAAATAATTTTATGCATGAAGGTGATTAAAATAATTACTTAACATTATAAAAATATAAAAGTCATTTTCTTTATAGATAATGTAGTTATACATATGTATGAGCTATTATTGCAAAATATGCAATTATAGTCTTAAAAAATACAAATGTAACTGTAAAAAATGTAATTATAATATTTGAACACTTATATGAGAATAAATAATGAATTTAGATGATTAAATCATCGTAAAATAATATGAGGGATAATTATTGAATATTTATATAATTAAAAATGCAGAAATAAATCGATTTAAGGTCTTTAAAAATTAAAGAAAAATTGTAAAAATACTTGTGCATGTTTGTAAATGCATATAAAATATTTGAAAAGTATGTATGCAAAACTTTACTTACTTTTTGTGTTCCACTTCTCGAGGAACGGCATGTACTCGACTAGGATCAGGTCCGAGGTCTTCACTCGGACAAATCGGTCTAGACAACCTCGATCCCGATCTTTATCGATGCTCGAGAATAGGGCTTTACTAGCTTGGTGCGCAAGTTTAATCAGTCCTCCCCAAAACATCACGGTCCCGATGGTGGGAATTCTGGGTCGTAACAGGTGAATGGGCATTCGTTAATCTTGCTCACGAAGAATTGGAGAAGAATAGCTATCCTCCAAAACGAAGGGTGAATCTGACCAAGGCACACCTCTTACCTTTTACAGAATTGAATGATCACTGGGTCCAACGAGCCCAACATATAGGGGTAAGTGTAAACACTTAAGTATCCCTTGACGTAGGTAGTGTTATCTTCTTCCGGCATGGGAACCACCATGCCTTTTCTGGCCCAATTGCAGCCCTTTATGACTGTAGGGAGGGTCTTTTTGGTGATTGAGCAAATATACCTCAATACTTCTCGCCTCGGCTTGAAACGGGTGAAGGTTTTTCAACTTTGAAGTCGGCGGCCATCGAGCATCTGCTAGGAATAAATGTGTCAAGAGGAGGTTCCGCCGTTGGTTCCTCGTCGGCGGGCCGTGATGAAGAAGCAGTTTATTTTTTAGGAACTGTCTTAGAAATCTTCCCATTTTCTTTTCCAATAAAGGATAAAAGATAAAGGAGAGGAAGTGAAAAAGGTACACTTGACGATTTGGAGTGAATACATGCAATAGTTCTTACAAAGAGCTCAAGAAATCAGGGAACAAGTGCTATGAAATGTAAAGATTTTTAAGAACAAGAGTAGAGAAGGTTTGAATGTAAAATTTGAATGGATAAAGAAGGGGGTATTTATAGTTTTCAAAAGACAGTTCAAAACCAGGAGTGACTGACCAGCAACTAACGAGTATTTAATGCCCTTAAGATGTGAGTGACGAGACGTTTCGTTCATTTTGTCGTTTCTCACGCAGAGTATTGGGGCGAAAATCATGGGCTCATATCGTTTCTTGTCGTTTACTCTCCGAAAAATGAGGGGACTATCTGTATATGGTCGAATCGGGCTCGCCTATTACACGACATATCGAGATTGAAACACGATGGGTTGAAGATCGACCCCCGGGTTCTATCGAACCAAGATACAAGGTCAAAGTGCCCCTGCTTAAGAATATCGAGTCTGTGACCCCGGAATCAACCCTGACCGCAAATGAACTCGAGGAAACATTGCTAAACTAAATAATGGAGGGTGAAATATCCGTAACCGGTCGGGTATCACGGCGAAAATGTCACAACCCCCAAATACTAGTCGTAATGGCGCCTATCACATTACTAGGCAAGCCAAACAATCAATGAATCACAACCATTTTTCCTTTAACAATAAGCCATTTTCTACCATAGGTTTTAAATACCAAATTTCATTATAAACGTTTAAAGCAACAGAAAATATGCGGAAGTCAAATAAACAGGAAACTACACAGCCCAACAATCGGGTGTCATGAGTTTAGAGCCTCTAAATATACAAATCTGACCATCTAATACATAACAAGTCTAAAATGCAGGGAAAGCAAGGATAAGAGGAAGAAAGCAGGGCTGCGGACGCCATGCAGCTACCTTGCAGTCTCCGGCAAACTCTAACAATGCTGAGGACCCTCACTCTACCGCTCGAGCACCTGGATCTGCACACAAGATGCAGGGAGTAACGTGAGTACGCCAACTCAGTAAGTAACTAAAGTAAATAAGGTCTGAAAGCAGTGACGAGCAGTTAAAAATCATATAACTGAAGAAAACAACAGGATAACAGGTCAACTTCGTAGTTTAAAACCAGTTTCGTCGTAAAATCATCAAATTTCAGTTAAAACACTTGAAATCATATACTTAGCAATTTTTTTTCCAATAGAGGCTTATTTTAACAGAAGAGTGAAATCAGTAAAAATATCATAACTGGGCCCCTCGGGGAAGATATCACTCAGAATATGGCCTCTCGGGCAGCCTCTCACTCACTCGTGACTCAACTCTCGTCACTCAATACTCACTCTCAGCACTCAGGCTCATTAATATATCATAGTAATAGAAATCATAGTAACCACTGCAGCGGGCAGCCCGATCCGTAATTTATAGTCGGCTACGCTCATCGAGGGTGTACAGACACCGGAGGGGCTCCTACAGCCCAAGCGTCATATCGATGTGGCGTGCAGCCTGATCCAATATACATATATCGCTGCGGCGTGCAGCCCGATCCAGTATATATATCGTTGCGGCATGCTGCCCGATCCTATATAAGTATCGCTGCGGCGTGCAACCCGATCCATAATATATACATATAATATCCTCACTATTAGGTTCTCAACCTCTCTCAATCATTAACCGCGCCACCTCTCGGGCACAACAATAAAAATTAGGGAACTCAGCCCAAACAGTCCTCACAATTAGAAGTGGAGTGATAAAACCGATTTTAAACATTTAAACAGGTAAAACATGACTGAGGATATGCTTTCAACAAGTAAAGTGAGGAAAAAAGTGAAAATGCCCCTAAGGGTCTCAACAGGTCGGCACAAGGCCCCAAATATGGCATACATCCCATAATATATTATAAATAGCTAAAATAAGGAATATCATAAGGTTCCAAATCAAATACGCGGCTTAAATCGGTGCACGCCCACACACTCGTCACCTAGCATGTGCATCACCGTATTTATCAAAACAAGTCAAATACCGGGGTTTGTACCCTCAGATCCAGATTTACAATGGTTACTTACCTCAAACCGGTGAAAATACTACTCCGCAATGCCTTTGCCCCTCGAATCGGCCTCCACTCGTGTCGAATCTATCCAAAATTAGAATCACGGCATCAAAATATGCTAAGAGAACGAAGCCCAAGCGAAAACAATCAAATAATACCAAAAATATCGAAATTGGCCAAACCCGACCTCCGGGCCCACGTCTCTAAACTCGATAAAAATCACATCACCGGAATCCTTATCCTCCCACGAGTCTATACATATCAAGAACACTGAATTCGGAGTTCAAATGACCCCTCAAATCCTCACTTAAAGTCTATCAATCTCAAGCCTTAATTCCTCAATTTAGGCTTAGATTTCATGATTTATTAGGTAGATTTCACAATAGAATCGAGTTTTAAGTCCAAAATTCATACCTCCAAATGTTTCCCCTTGAATCCCTCTTCAATGTCCTTCAAAAAGCTCCAAAAACGACCAATTTTGGAGGAAATAAACCCCACATTCGCGGACAAGACGACCTTTTAAACCTTCTGCCCATGCCTGAAAATCCTTCTTCGCGAACGCGGTCAAAGCCTTGCATTCGCGAAGCACAACTTAACTTTGACCAATTTTCCTCTTACGCAATCACGACCAAACCCTTGCGAATGTTATGCTTTACCCAGATGGACCTTCACGAACGCGTTCCATCCATCGTGACCGGGATGAGTTAATTCCACTAAAGCTCGGCCTCTCTTTTCCTTCTATGCGAACGCGACCACACACCCGCGAACGCAATGCCAGCCATTCACGAATGCGGAGACCTCATCGCGAATGCGAAGGCTTAATTTCCACCTTCCTCGACTGACCCTTCGCGAACGCGAAGGTCTCTTTTCTGCAGCACTGTCCTGCAATTTTCTACAGGTTCCAACATCATGAATTGGCCCGATAGACCACCCGTAACTCACCCGAGGCCCCCGGAACCTCAACCAAAGGCACCAACATATCCCAAAACCTTATTCAAACCTTTCCCAATCTTCAAAACACCTCAAACAACATCAAATCAACTAAAACATATCGGATTCAAGCCTAAGTTTCTAAAAATCTTTCGAATTCTGCTTTTGATAAAAAACCCGACCAAATCACGTCTGAATGACCTGAAATTTTACACACACATCCCAAATGACACAACGGAGCTACTGCAACTCTCGGAATTCCATTCCAACCACTAGATCAAAATCTCACCTACCAACCGGAAATCGCCAAAAATCCACTTTCGCCAATTCAAGCCTAAATCTACCCGGACTTTCAAAACTCATTCTGATCACGCTCCTAAGTCCCAAATTACCTCCCAAAGCTAACCGAATCATCGGAACTCACATCCGAGCCCTCTAACACATAAGTCAACATCCAATTGACCTTTCCAACTTAACCTTCCTTAAAAGAGACTAATGTCGCGCCCCCTTTTTCTCGCGAAATCGGGTTTATGAAATTTGGAGGGACAACTCGTTCCTTTTGGGAACTGGATTTTGCATTTGAAGAGTCACCACCTAATGATAAGGTGCATTAGGACACCAATAAGGTTCATTTCTAACTACATTGATAACTAGAGACACGGTAAGGGCTTGAAATTATCCCAAGGGGAAGGTGTTAGGTACCCCTCAGGTTCCACTAGTGTGGTTCCCGGCCAGACAGTTATTGTGAATTTGGAGTGCAATTAACATATAAGTAGATAAGGCTCAAATAAGAGGGGATTTCAATACACAATAGTTTTAAAGCAAACAAAGTTTGAAAGAACAAATAAAAGAGTTGATCTTAAGGAGTTACAATGCTAAAAAAAAGGGGGGGGGGAAATAAAGAAAAGGGGGTCCTAGGTTAAATAAAAATATGGATCACATCAATGCAATACCCGGTAATAACTCCTCAAAAGAGGGGTTACACGTGGCATTAGCGCACCGGTCATCATATCCATATCTACCCTTTCCACACCGTTAAGGTATTATAGCGGGGACTGGTCTCGATTACTATTGCATGCTATTACCCATCCCATTCCTATCAGTCCTAGAGGCACTTAGGACTACTATTCCTAAAGGGAGGGGATATTAGGTTGATTGGTTTCAAAGGATAAAAATCTAAGGTGACATACAAAAACAGATAATATGGCATATAAAGGGGAATCATGTAAACAGATAAAAGGCTCATGTATACCTTCTCAAAATAAGAGCACATAACTAGCATGACTTGCACATACTTTTTAGGTCTGATTTAAAACACATAAAGTCGAGGGAAGTTAATTACTGAGGCAGATTAGTTTATTGCATAACTCAGATAAGAAGTATGAATCAGACCTGCCTGCTGGTTGTAACAATTAACAAAGGCGGATTCAGTTTTACAGTTATTACTCTAAGGTTTGCCTAAGTGTTTTGAAGAGGTCCTATAGGCATGATATCTACATAATTTAGGAGGTAGTAAAACAGTGATAACTCAAAACGTACTGCTTGAAATCCTATAGGCATGCTTGCTAAACCTTGTTGAAAATAAGGGAATTATTAAATAGAGGTTCAGAATAGACGAATTTAAATTAGACTAGTTCCAGATTCTGCAGATGGTGGTATCTACTATTATTGACTCTAGTCCACATGGGCATGATATCTGACATTGAATATGAATGGAACGACTCAAAGTTATTTAAGAACCCCTATAGGCATGATTTCTATGCGTTACTGATTTCAGCATACTACTGGATTATAACCAATTGGGCCCTAAAAAAAACTTGATATCTAAACGGTGACAAATGTGCAGAATTTTAGATAATCCCTGTAGGCAGGTTATCTAGATGTGATGTTGAACAAGTCCTATAGACATGGTTTCAAAATGTGATGTGAATATGTAGAATTAGAACATTTCGATAGGCATAGTTTCTAAATGTAGTTTGAAAGTGCAGAATTAAAAGTGGTCCTATAGGCATATTTTCTACCCTTAAGCATGCATAATTACCCAATCCTTTTTACTAGCCAGCCCCAAATGTTCATTATAAATTATTACAAACCATAATAATAAATTACTTTAGAAAAAGTACAAAGAAAGATTACAACCAGAGGAATCCTGATTCTTGACTTCCTCTCTGAGTTATGAGATAAACCAACTTAAAATACCATTGATCCAAAGCCTTTCTCAGCCTTGAGTGTGTCAGAGTTCCCTAAGGGCCTCAATAGGGCCCGGGGCAGTGCTCAAACCCAAGTTTCATAACCAGAATAGGGACAAGTGCAGTGTGGAAATGCTAGCCCTCATGTGTCCAAGTTCAGAGGGAGCTCATGGGTCCCAAGGAAAGGCTCACATGAAAGGGGCAGGACTTAAGTCTAAGAAGATAGTGAAAAGTGCAGAAACTGAGCTTTAAGAACTGCAGAAATAAAGGAGAGAGAAAGGGTGATGGGAGTCAGTCATTAACACTTCAAAGAGTTGATAAATTCACACAAAGGGGGCAGGGGATTAGGAATCCACTGCAAGGAGCCTATATACTTAAGCATGAGTTAATTCTGGGCATGCACAGCAATAGGGAGTGTTGTCATGCTTGTAAATCAACCAGAACATACAACGTATAAGGGAAACATAGAGGTCATGATCCTAGGAGGATCAAATTTTGGTCATGCTCAGCAATGTTCAATTCTGTCATGCCCCAAACCAACCACAAGTTATCAAACATATTGGGGGTGGGGATTTAAGGTGCTCAATCCATAATAAGGAAACACTAATTCAAAACAAGGAAGGCGGAATGCAGCATGCTTAACAATGGAGATTAGTTGAATACAACAGGAGACAGACAAGAAGAAAGAAACAGTAAAGAAAATATGTTATTGTTGATGCTGAAACTTAATTAGAACATACCAGTCAAAGAAGAAAAGTGCAGTAAAGAAAAGTAACAGGACTTCGAAATATAGCCTTGGCTTTCATTCGGCTAAACAGGTAGCAGCACAAGTAGTAGTAAAGCAAGAGAGAGTGTTTGAGTGTAAGTGTGAGTTCAGAACTAAAGTGTTCGTGTGTTTTGAAAGAGAAGAAGCATAGGGTATTTATAGTTTTGAAAACGAGTGAAAGAGAGGTAATAAATTACAAACATGGAAGCAATCCTATTCAGAATCAATTATAAAAGTGATTGCCCTTAATTAAGGGCTCACTTGCTTAATGGGCGTGACAGGTTCAAAATAAGGAAAGCAATTAATTTAAAAAGCAGGCTGAAAGTTGCCATAAAAGAAGTAGTAAAATAACAAGTAAGTAATTGAGTCTAAGTGCAGAGAAATTCTAATTCTTGGAAAGGATTCAGTCAGAAAAAATAGGAAAAGAAATCAATTAACCTTGATAGGTGAGTGAAATCAGAATTTCACAAAGAAAAAGTTTGAAATCAGTCACAAGTTTGAAGAGCAAACAAAGAAGGAATTTCAGCATATAAATACGGTGCATAAATGTTATACATGCGAGGACAGATCTATTGGCAAGAGGAAATAGCATACAACAGTAGCACGAAAATTCAGTAGACAGCAACATTCGAAGCATGATAGTTCAGTAAGTCAAAGCACATTGAGTCAGCAGTGAAAAAAACATAGAATATTAAAGGCATGCGAAGATCTCAGGATAGCAGGTAAGGAAAACCCCTTTAGAAAAATTAGGGTTTCGAGCATATATGAGCTTTAGAGAAGATAGAAACACATAATCAGAAGAATCACACAAAGGGAATAAGAGATTTTGCAATAAAGACTTCAAATCGAGTCATGCACTTAAACGAACAATCTTAGACCCAAAACCATAGGATTTTCAACAACAGAAGTGTCTTAAAAGAGGATAAACAAACAGCTCGGACAAAAACTCAGGCAAACAAACATTCGTCTAATAAATAGTTAAAAGAAATCAAGGGTTTTAACATGCAAACTCAGGCAGAAGGATAATACGAGCAAACATTGCAAAACATATCAAAAAAAATCAAAGAAAGGTTTCGAAATAACTTAACAGAACCTTAATCAGAAAGACAAGGAGTTTTTAAAGCGGAGTTTTAAAAGAAACTTCGAGAAAAACGCTTAAAAGTTCAGAGCTAACATAGATCTGAAATAGATCTAAGAGAAATCGAGAGAACCTTAAAGGTTAGTGTTTCAGAAGAACCCCAAGTGGTGAGAAAGGCTTTGAAAATCATCGATCTAAGCAGGAGAGTCAAAAGTCGGACTCGAATAGCCATGGCCGACCGGAGAAAGGTCAGAGACGATCGGAGAATAGCCATAAACTGAAACCGAACAAAGTCTGGATCAAGCTCCTTCAAGACCTAGCCTCGAGACCATAATAATCGAGTACGTAGAAGCCATGGGGGGTGGATACAGGCCTCCGATGACCTTGGAAGCCATTGATATGGCAGATATTAGGGTTGTAGTTGAGGACGACGGCTAGGATTCGAGTGGATTTGAGAGAGAATTGAGAGCGAAAGGGATTCAGGGGCGGCAGTGGGTAATCAATGATTTAGGTTTAGGGGTTAGTTCAGGTTAAAAAAGGAAATGGCAGATATTGGTCATTGATCTAAATGATCAACGACCGGGATTGAGAGGGTTAGGTAGGGGATCCGGGTTGGGTTATTTAATTGGGTTTTGGGTCGGTTTGAACGGGGATTGGGTCAGGGTAATTGGGATTCAGATTGGGTCTAATTGTGGTCAGAATTTGGCCATAATCGAAATGAAATTGGGCTAACATTTAAATAGCCAATTTTTCCTATTTGATTTATAAAAAATAATAAATTAATTTCTGGAAATATATTAAAGGTACCAAAATGATTTATGACACATAGTTTACTATTTAAAAATATTAGACCTAATTTTATGAATATAAACGTAATTAATCCTAAAAGAGGCTAAAATTGCAATTATATGCAACTTAGCTTTAAAAATACCAAATAAATTTGTAAAAGTATGCAAAAATTATCTTAGCTATAATTTAGCATAAATTTGAGAATCCAATAAATGAATCACCAAAATGATAATTTTAGAAATAATTATTGGGTTTTTATGGATAAAATAGGGCAATAAATTGATTTAAAAATCTTTAAAAAATTAAGGAAAAATAATAAAACATTTGGACATACTTTATATGTATACATATGCTATTTTGAAAGTATTTTTCAAATTAAAAAGTATACAGGGAAAATTGGGTATCAACAACTGCCCATCTTTACCCGGGATGGATGAAAGAGTTGTCGGGTAAAGATATGATGGCCAATTTTGACCGAACGAAATGGTTCGAGGAGTTTTAGGCCGTGCCCTGGCTTCTGAGCTGCCTACATATCCCTAGTTTTACAGGAATCAAGCCATATGTAGTTCAGGATCCGTCGGCGGAGTATGCCGATGGAGACTTTTCAAGAACGAATGCAATATCTAGGGTCGGGTGTGTGGAATGTTTAGGTTTGGTATGTCTGTAGGAACTGGAGTGGGATCACTTCTGCCGAGATGGCCGTTTCTCGCCGCTTCACCTGCAAATAAGCAATACAAGCATGTATTGTGCATAAAGTTAAACATGATGCAATTTCCCGTCTGACCATGAGGATTGTCTTCGGACAGTTAGAATGACGTCCTTAGACCATGATGTCCTGGGCCATGATGCGTATAATAAAGGATTCGTAGGTCATGAAATGATGCTCTCGGGCTTTGAGGATGATGCCTCCGAACCATAATGCCTTTGAATAATTATATGCAAAAGATTAAAAGGGATCCTCAGGCCATAACATGGTGTTCTCGGGCTATGAGAATGGTGCCTCCTAACAATGACGCCTTTGGATAATTTGGCTATCATTATGCCCATGAGATGCAATATTTGGCGATCTTTCAGCCATGCAAATATAGAGGTGGCGATCTTTCAGCCATGCAAATATAAATAAGGCGGAGATCTTCCAGCCATGGAGGTAGCGATCTTTCAGCCACGCAAATGCAAAGGTGGCGATCTTTCAGCCATGTAAATGTAGAGGTGGCGATCTTTCAGCCATGCAAATGTGGATGTGGTGATCTTTCAACCATGTAAATGTAGAGGTGGTGATCTTTCAGCCATACAAATGTAGAGGTGGCGATCTTTCAGCCATGCAAATGTAGAGGTGGCAATCTTTCAGCCATGCAAATATAAATAAGGCGGCGATCTTTCAGCCATGCAAATATAGAGGTGGCGATCTTTCAGCCATGTAGAAAATGCACATGGAGACAGCGTTTAGTCTCGGAAGGCAGAATGGTAGCCTTATGCAATGCAGAAAAATGCAGATGGAGATAGCGTTTAGTCTCTGAAGGCCGAATGGTAGCCTTATGCAATGCAGAAAAATGTAGATGGAGACAGCGTTTAGTCTCGGAAGGCAGAATGGTAGCCTTATGCAATGCAGAAAATGCAGATGGAGACAACATTTAGTCTCGGAAGGTAGAATGGTAGCCTTATGCAATGTAGAAAATGCAGATGGAGACAGCGTTTAGTCTCGGAAGGCAGAATGGTAACCTTATGCAATGCAGAAAATGCAGATGGAGACAACATTTAATCTCAGAAGGCAGAATGGTAGCCATATGCAAGAAATAAAATGGCAAATGGTAATAGAGCTTTCTAGCTGATAGCAGCTGTGATATTGTGACTGATAGGGACATTGTGCCATACGGAATATCACCGGCGTGCGTGGATAGCAAATGTTGGTAAGTGCAATAATTCTGAGAATTGTATTCTTGAACAGTTGTTTGTCTCGCAAGTGTATAGCATGTCTGATGCTTTCATAATCCAAGTGCCTACGTCCAAAGAAAAATCGTGAGTTTTGTAAAAGGGGGAGGTTAGTTCATATCCTTGCTGGCTCTGCTTGATCTGCTCGGCTTTGATCTGGTGATACTGTATGTATCATTGGGGTAGCGTTGCTAAACAACGCAATTTCAGTAATAAACATGCATGAATTTGTAAAAGATACGACAAAGGTATATAATTAAGATTGTTTTTTAGATGAGCCGACAAATTTGATGTGGTTCAAGACATTGCAATCTCTCTTGCTACGGAATTTTGAGGGTCCACCTCAAAATTCTACCCTAGTTTAATGTGTTGATGTTTCTGATTGTTGCTTGCGATAATTGGCTGAAATTACTTTGGAATTTTGAGGGTTATCCTTAAAATTCTGCTCCAGTTTCCAATTGCAGGGGGGAAATGAAAATTTTATTGAATTGTGACCGAACCCATAGGGCTGCCTACGTATCCCTCTTTAAACGGGAATCCGGTCAAGCGTAGTTCAATTTACATCATATAAGAAAGCATAAAGATCACACATAGTAATGCTTGACTGCATCTGAGTTGATTGGCTTTGACCAGACTTCTCCGTCCATTTCTGCAAGTATGAGGGCTCCTCCTGTCAGAACCCCGTGGACCATGTATGGGCCCTGTCAGTTGGGAGAGAATTTCCCTTTGGCTTCATCATGATGCAGAAAAATTTTCTTTAACACCAGCTGCCCTGGTGTGAACTGCCTCGGCTTGACTCTTTTTGTTGAAGGCTCTGTATATTCTATTCTGATAGAGTTGACCATGGAAAACTGCGTTCATTCTCTTTCTGTCTATAAGGCTTAATTGCTCATAACGACTTTTCACCCACTCTGCGTCGTCGAGCTCAGCTTCCTGTATGATTCTTAGGGAAGGAATTTCTACCTCGGCAGGAATGACTTCCTTTGTACCATAAACCAGCATATAGGTGGTTGCCCCGATTGATGTGCGGAATGTGGTGCGATATCCCAATAAAGCGAATGATAACTTCTTGTGCCATTGTTTATGCTTCTCTATCATTTTCCTCAATATCTTCTTGATATTCTTGTTGGCGGCTTCTACAGCTCCATTCATCTGAGGCCTGTAGGTTGTAGAATTCTTGTGTCGGATCTTGAAGGTTTCACACATAGCTTTCAATAAGTCATTGTTGAGGTTGGAGCCATTATCAGTAATGATTGACTCTGGAATCCCAAATCGACAAACAATGCGGTCGCAGACAAAATCTACCACGACTTTCTTAGTCACTGCTCTGTAAGATGCTGCTTCAACCCATTTGGTGAAATAGTCGATTGCTACCAAGATAAATCTGTGCCCGTTGGAAGAGGCAAGCTCGATTGGTCCAATGACATCTATTCCCCAAGCGACGAATGGCCATGGCGAGCTTGTTGCATTAAGCTCGTTTGGAGGTACCTTTATCATGTCTACATGTATCTGATAGCGGTGGCATTTTCGGACATACTGGATGCAGTCCATTTCCATAGTCATCCAAAAGTAACCAGCTCGGAGTATCTTCTTTGCTAAGACAAAACCGTTCATATGTGGACCGCAGGTCCCAGCGTGGATTTCCTCTAGCAGCTTGGATGCTTCTTTTGCGTCGACACACCTTAACAATCCCAAATCAGGAGTCCTCCTATATAGGATTCCTCTACTGTGAAAGAAGTTGTTGGACAACCTCCGAAGTAAGCGTTTCTGAGTAGGATTTGCAAGTTTTGGGTATTCGCCTTTTGCCAAATATTCTTTAATGTCATGAAACCAAGGTTTTTCGTCTGCTTCTTGTTCAATATGGGCACAATAAGCTGGTTGATCATGGATCTTTACTAGAATGGGATCAATGATGTTTTTTTCTGGATGTTGTATCATGGATGATAGGGTAGCCAATGCATTGGCGAACTCATTCTGGACTCTGGGAACATGTTGGAACTCCGTCCTTGTGAACCTCTTTCTCAACTCCTGTACATGATGCAGATACGGGAGTATCTTGGAGTTCTTGGTTGCCCATTCTTCTCAGACCTGATGTATAAGTAGGTCTGAATCTCTTATCACTAACAACTCTTGAATGTTCATGTCAATGGCCATTTTGATCCCTAGGATGCAAGCTTCGTATTCGGCCATATTGTTGGTGCACGAGAACTTGAGTTTGGCAGATACCGGATGATGCTGACCGGTTTCTAATACTAGGACTGCTCCTATGCCAACTCCTTTGAAATTTGCTGCTCCATCGAAAAACATTCTTCAACCATCATAGGATTCTGCAATGTCTTCTCCTATGAATGATACTTCTTCGTCAGGAAAATACGTTTTCAGGGGTTCGTATTCTCCATCCACGGGATTTTCAGCAAGGTGATCTGCTAGTTCCTGCCCCTTGATTTCCTTCTG
This sequence comes from Nicotiana tabacum, assembly GCF_000715075.1. Lineage (NCBI taxonomy): Eukaryota > Viridiplantae > Streptophyta > Magnoliopsida > Solanales > Solanaceae > Nicotiana > Nicotiana tabacum. The sequence goes on from NC_134084.1 coordinate 88,613,482, forward strand.
AGTTACGTAGATAATGTCAAATTCACTCAACATGATTTGCCACTTGGCTAGCCTGCCCGTGGGTATGGGCTTCTGGAATATGTACTTCAAAGGATCCATCCTTGATATGAGATATGTGGTATAGGCGCAGAAGTAATGTCTCAGCTTTTGAGCTACCCAAGTCAAAGCACAATAGGTGCGCTCTAGCAGGGAATACCGGGCCTCGTACGGGGTAAACTTCTTACTAAGGTAATAGATGGCCTACGCCTTCTCGTTTCATCATGCTGCCCCAGAACACAATCGAACGCTCCATCCAATGCTGCAATGTAAAGTAATAAGGGTCTACTCGGCTCAGGCGGGACTAAGACTGGTAGCGTTGACAGGTATTCCTTAATTCTGTCGAAAGCCTTTTGGCAGTCATCAGTCCATTTGGTAGCGGCGTCCTTTTTCAACATCTTAAAGATTGGCTCACAGATAACTGTAGATTGTGCTATGAACCGACTGATGTAATTAAGTCTTCCCAAGAAACTCATCACGTCCTTCTTGTTCTTTGGCGGTGGCAACTCTTGAATAGCTTTGACCTTTGATGGATCCAGTTTTATTCCTCGGCGGCTCACAATAACCCAAGTAGTTTTCCAGCAGGAACCCCAAATGCACACTTCGCGGGATTCAGTTTTAGGTTGTACCTTCGTAGACTATTGAAGAGCTTCCTCAAATCTTCCATGTGATCAGTGGCCTTCTTGGACTTGATGATAACATCATCTACGTACACCTCTATCTCTTTATGTATCATATCGTGGAAATTGGTGGTCATGACCCTCATGTAGGTGGCCCCTGCATTTTTTAACCCAAACAGCATCCTCTTGTAACAATACATTCCCCACGGCGTAATGAAAGTCATTTTCTCAGCATCTTCTTAATCCATCCAGATCTGATGATAACCAGCAAAACAATGCACAAATGATTGCAACTCATGCTTGGCGCAATTGTTAATTAGGATGTGTATATTTGGCAAAGGGAAGTCGTCTTTCAGACTGGACCGGTTGAGATCCCGGTAGTCGACACAGACTCAGACCTTCCCGTCCTTCTTTGGTATAGGCACGATGTTGGCTAACCATATTCTACCACCCTGAGAACCTTAGCTTTGACCTGCTTAGTGACTTCTTCCTTGATTTTCAGACTCATATAAGGCTTGAACTTTCTGAGTTTTTGCTTTACCGATGGACATGTTGGATCGGTTGGCAGTTTTGTGAGCCACAATCGATGTACTCAGACCAGTCATGTCATCATATGACCATGCAAATATATCCTCATATTCCCTTAGAAATTCTGTGTATTCCTTCTTTTCTGATGGCGATAAGTGGACGTTGATTCGCGTTCCTTTGATGTTTTCTGCATCTCCTAGGTTAACAATTTCAGTTTCGTCCTGGTTGGACTTAGCTCTTTTCTCAAAATTCTCAACTTCCTTAACAATCTCTTCTGGTATGTAATCTTCCTCTGAATCTATGTCCATTTACTGAGTTGTCTCATTGCAAGTATACAGTCATCGGTTCATCAAGATAAGTAATAGTAATGTTGTGTAAGTAAAGTAATGAGAGAAAAATAATGATAAGTGTTGATTCACAAGAAAAGTCAAAATACTTTGATAAATTGCATAATCGTTTTGAACATTAGAGATCTTATTGCGGGAATTGAAAACATGCGAGAAATAAAATCTTTTAGTAAATAAAACAGTGTTTATTTTAGCCTTGCTACCCTGAGGCTCGTCGGGCTCTGGTAGTCCTAATGGTCGAGTTGTTAAGGCGGGACCCTCTGCTTACAGCTTGTATGAAAGGGCCTTCCTCCCTCTCCTCCTCGAGAGCAACACAACGGTCCATGTCATTATCTTCTAGGAACAAGTTCTTCATCGCTGCCAGTTCTTCTTCTTCATCTGACCCATAAATAATATCGGCCGGTTGGAAGGTCTGCTCCAGATGTGGTATCGGCCGCTCCAGTGGGTAGTAAGGACCATGCCATGGTGGTGACCAGTGGTTGAATTCTTCCTAGGTGTGGTCATATCCCAGACCGAAAGTGGTGCCATGTTTCTTGAGTTTTATGGGCTTAGCAATTCCTTAGAGATTCTTTTCGAGTCCCTTGCCAGGTTCGTACCCACTCCAATTCAGTATGCTCTCGATCTTGTTATCCCACCATTTGTCTTTATCAACAGTATTTACCTGTTCAATATGATGGTAAGTCTCTACACCTAGCTTCCTTCTCCCTTCGATTGCCGGAATGGTCTGGCGAATGTATATAGGGTTGCTATCGTCGCCGTGAATGATCACCTCTTAGTGGTTTCATTCGAACTTTACTGCCTGATGCAGTGTTGATACTATGGTCCCTTCAACATGAATCCATGGCCGTCCCAATAGCAGATTGTAAGATGCTGGCATGTCTATCACTTGGAACTCGATATTGAACCAAGTTGGCCCCATTTGTAAACACAGACTAATTTCCCCAATAGTGGACCTCTAGGAACCATCGAAGGCTTTCACATTTATGGCTCCATCCTTTATCTCGTGCAGTCCCTTGCCCAACTTCTTGAGCATTACCAGCGGACAAATGTTGAGAATAGAACCCCCGTCAATCAAGATTCTGGTGATAAAGTAGTCCTCGCATTGCACAGTGATGTGTAGTGCTTTGTTGTGTCCCAACCCTTTAGGTGGTAGCTCATACTCATGAAAGGTAATTTTATGATTTTCCAACATTTGTCCTACCATGTTGGACATTTCCCCGCCAGTGATGTTGCTTGGCACGTACGCTTCACTCAGCACCCTCAGCAAAGCATTCTTGTGTGTCTCAAAATTTTGTAGCAACGCAAGGATGGAGATTTGCGCCGGTGTTTTGTTCAATTGGTCGATGACCGAGTATTCCTTGGCCCGTATCTTTCTCCAAAGATCGTTTGGACCTGTCTCAATGATGGGTGACCGATTAGAGGCCTGCTTGCTTGACTCAGCTAGATGTTCTGGGGTATAGACCCTACTAGTTCTCGTCATACCCTGTGCGACAACAGTTTCCTCGAACCTAACCTTGCCTTTCCTCCTTACCTCGCCTGTATAGTCCCATGGTATAGCCTTTGTATGGAATGGTGTCATGGTCGACATCGCTACTGGGATCGACGTGGGTATCTTTACTCCGAACGGAGCATGTAACTTGGGTGGTAAAATTGCAACTTTGAATGGTGTAGGTACATTTACTAGAGACACGAATTTGACCTTGATTGGCTCTGGTGCCTTTGCTGATAACGTTGCTTCGAACTCAAGTGGCACAGACATATTTACCTCAGCGTCCCCAGAGGGCTGCATCTGGACTACGATCGGATTAAGAGTAACTATTGGCTTCTTTGGGTCATCACCCTCTGCGATCAACCCGATTGATCCCTTAGGATCCCAATTATCCTCTATTTCAATCATGTGAACACCTCCACCCTTGTGGTCTGGCAGAGGATTATTGCGGATATTTGGAGTAGGTTCCTTTGCCACAATAATCTTGTTATCAATTAAAGTCTGGATCTTGTCTTTTAGAGAACGACATTCGTCAATGGTGTGTCCTTTCATGCCGGAGTGGTATGCACATGATTTGTTTGGGTTAACCTACTGAGAAGGGTTCTCGGGAGTTGCAGCAGGGATAGGGGTGACATAACCAGCAGTTTTGACTCTCTCGTATAATTGGTCAATAGGTTCAGCAATGGCGGTATATTGTTTCGGAGGTCTGCGGTCAAAATTTAGTTGAGGTCTAGGGAAGTTTTGGCGTGTAGGAGGTGATTGATAGTGGGACGGTTGAGCATTGTAGGCTTGGTGAACATGTGCGGGTTGGGAATATCTAGGGGAAGGTTGCTAATATGTGAGAGGCGGAGGTGATTGATAAGTGGGTGGTGGAGTTTGGTAAGAGGGTGAGGCTGCTTGGTAGTTCGGAGTAGGCTGATATGTAAGTGGAGGCATTAGGTAGGTTTGGTATTTGATGGGAGATTTGGTTCTTTGTGCAACCATTACGGCCCATACATCCCTTTTCTTGGACACACCACCAAACTGTAAGGCCTTATTTGTAGCTTGCAAGGCCTCGAAGTTTGTAACTATACCGCTTTTGATGCCCTCTTCGATCCTTCCACCCATTTTGATAATGTCAGAAAATTTATGGCTCTCAATCAACATTAGTCGTTCATAACACTGTGGGTCTTAATCCCGAACAAAGAATTTGTTCATCTGTTCCTCCTCTAAGGCAGGTCTGGCCTTAGCAGCTTCGGACCTCCAACGAGTAGCGTACTCGAAAAATGTTTCTATGGGCTTCTTCTTTAGATTCTGAATGTAAATCACATCCGGTGCATTCTCTGTGTTGAACTTGAACCTGTCCATGAAGTCGTACGCCATGCCTACCCAGTTTGACCACTTCATCGGATCTTGGCTAATGTACCAAGACAAAGCATCTCCCTTCAGGCTCCTCATGAACAGCTTCATGTGGATTCTCTCGTCTTTCCCTACTCCAACCAGCTTGTCATAGTACGTTCTCAAATGAACCCTTGGATCCCTTGTACCATCAAATATTTCGAACTTTGGAGGTTTGTACCCCTCTGGTAGTTCGACATCGGGCTGTATGCAAAGATCTTCATAATTCAACCCCTCAATTCCCTTGCTTCCTTCAACGCCTTGGATTCGGCTAGTCAATTTCTTAAGTTCTTCAGCCAGGTTCCTGATGAGCGAGTCTTTATCATCAGACTCGGGTGTGATTGAGATGAGTTGGGTGGAATGTGGCATAGTCTCCACATAGATGGGGGTGTTATGGTAGGTGTGGAAGTGGTCATTTGTGAAGTTATGGGGTTGCGGGATGAGCAGCAGGGTGTTGTTTGAGGTATGGCAGGTGTTGCAGTGATGGTGAGGAGAGGGATGGTTTTGTTGCTTTGGGATATTCTGTGGAGGTGCGGGGTTCTGAGCATTTGGGAAATAGATATCTGGAGTGGTGAGGGAAAATGAAAAATTTGCCAGATTCCGAACCTGATCAAGTTCTTCTTGGAATTTCAGCAGCTTTTGTTCGAGTTGGGCTGTATTTTCCTTAGAAACCTGAGTACCATGACCATGAGTGACCTCTACCCGTTCAGTCGAGTTCTCCTTTCTGGTGTTGTTCAAATCTTCCATCTTTCCTTTGTTCTTGTTCCTGACAGGACTAAGAGGAGGAATGGGTGGAAGGCCCCTGGATCTCGTAAAATAGGATGATGTTACCAGAGTACACGAACTAACTTTTGGGGAGGGGAATAATAAAACAAAAGTAAAAACAAAAAGGTAACAAGTTAGTAAGGATTATAAAAAGCGTTGTGATATTTAAACACATAGTGCATAATGTAAAACATGTCCTAATTTGGGGACCTCATTGTGCCCGAGGTAGGCCTAGCGACAAATTAATTTGGAGAACTTAGGATACTAAATGCCTCATTTTATTGATAAAAGGTAGTCGAATCCCAAATCGACACTAAACAAACAGGAAATAAATGTCAGTAATGGCCATTGGCCGTATTACATTTCATAAAGCAAAAGAAAAACTCCTATCTACTTGGTCCCAGAAGGACCTTCCCCAGACTCGGCATCTTTGGCTCCGTCGAACAGCTTTCCTAACTGGCAAAGTCCCGACAATAGGTAGGCTCTGGCTAGATGTTCGCCCTCATTTCCTTCAGCATTTTGACAGTCTTCGACCCTCTTGAGGAATTTCCTTTCTAGCTCCACTATGCCTCGCTCCATGTATCCCAGTCGCTTGTTGGCACTGATAGCCATGTATTTCCACTCCTCAATCAACTTGTGATTGGCTTCTTGTATCTTACGGTGCTTGCTTTCGCACTCCCGGATCCTCTTGCGCAGTTGGTTGTATTTGACCTGTGCCTCGGCCCTTTCATCTATGATCTTGTGGCCCCTAGCAAACCCTGGCTGGCCCAGACCATCGTGATTATCTTCCAACCAGCCTGAATAGTAGGGAGTGCAACCAGCGTGGTATCTGTCCGACTCGATGGTACCTCTTCCCATGACGATCTTGCAGTGCCACATATGCTGAGCTTGGCACTTATAAGGACTATCATTAGCCTGGAAGTCAGCCTGGAAATGACTCATCTTGTCGACCATGGGTATAACCTTCTTCCTACCAGCTTTCCTCATAACCTGGAAAGGGACGTAAGGGTATGTTCCTCTCAGACCGATCAATATCAGAAGTGGTGCATCCCTGGATCGGGCGATGAATTCCTCGGTAGGGAACCACTCGAACATCCATTGTACCTGGCCCTCAGTTAGATTATCAAATAGCTCTACGCATCCCCTGGCATCTTCCGGCTGAGCGAACATGTTGGGCATGTAATTCATTCGCCTTGGATGATGGAAGGCTATATGATCATCCCAGTCCCTTCTCTAAACTCTTGTCGGTATTCACCCATTTGGAGATGCTCCATGAGCCAGAGTTGAAGTAGCAAATTGTAGCCTTCGAAGTGTCTGGCTCCCTATTGACACTTCTCTAGGGTTCGGTATATTTCCAGAATGATCATGGGCACAATCCTGAAAGGTTGCCCACCAATTCCTTCCATTAGAGTTTTAGTTACCATAGCCAGCCTGGTATGGATTCTTGCTTTCTTCATTGGAAACACTATCAACCCTAGGAAAAAAACATGAATACAAAGGCCCAATGGTGAATATGTCCTAATGATGTGATGGCAAATTCGGCAGGATAGGTAAGGTAGGATTTGCTGTGACCGTACCTCTCATACAAATAGTCAAAGGGGATGTATGATTCTTTCAAACATGTCAGTTCCGGATTCTTCTTTAGACCCATCATTTTGAGGGAACCCCTGCCCTTGCGGTTCTCAGGCATTAACAAACCCGGAGTTTCCCATGCTATACCAGCTAATCCTCATATCTCTTCTAGCAAGGGTGTCATTTCAATGTCCCCGAAGCGGAATACGGACCTCTCACAATCCCAGAACAAAGTAGCAGCTTTTATGATCTTGTTGTTGGGTTGGATTTCTAGGAGAGAAGGTAGGTTTCCCAAATATTTCCGGACAAGAGTTTGATCACTAGAGTGAAGATGCTCCCACCAGCTAAATAGTTTTGGGTGGATGTTGGTGACCATGCCGAATATAGGGACTTCGTGCCTCATATTTCTGCAAGACAAATAAGGTTAGGCCCTTACCCCCACCAGACTCGACTATTTAATATCAATAATTAGCACAAAGCATTTAGTTCTCCAAATAAATGCACAGAACGTGGTAGTGTCCGTTTGGGTTTAGGGAAACCCAGTGGACTTTGGACAAGGCTATCTTAAAGAGTCATTATGCAGACAACATAACTGACTCGGCTAGGTTTGACCATGATACATGCACAATTTAAACAGAGTAAGGTTTCTATGGGATTTTAGACTGGTACCCTTGAGCGGACAACTCAAGGGGGAAAGGCACGAAACCATCGACTACACTGTTGATCGACTGGTTTTACCGTAAATATGTCTTTTCCGAATTTAGGGGGTGATAATATCAGAAGAGCGCAACCACTCATTATAAGCGTTGCTATGGGATTTGTTTGGCACGAGTGGAATATGATGCTGAGCATGATTATGCAATAATTAAAACATGTTGTCACGTATTTGCACGTTTAAGAAAGCAGTAAATACAACAGTTTCATAATTTAAAGCAGTAGTAAAGGAAAGTACTAAAGGAAATAAACAAAAAGACAAGTCAGTTTTGCAACTGAAAAGGGGAATTGAATGCTTAAAGGAATTAAACAAGTAATTGCACATAAATTCACAATAATAGTCTGAAACGATAAAAGCCTAAAAATCCCCAGCAGAGTCGCCATGCTGTCGCGCCCCCTTTTTATCGTGAAATCGGGTTTATGACATTTGGAGGGACAACTCGTTCCTTTTGGGAACTGGATTTTGCATTTGAAGAGTCGCCACGTAATGATAAGGTGCATTAGGACACCAATAGGGTTCATTTATAAATACGCTGATAACCAGAGAAAGGGTAAGGGCTTGAAATTATCCCAAGGGAAAGGTGTTAGGCACCCCTCAGGATCCACTAGTGTGGTTCCCGGCCAGACAGTTATTGTGAATTTGGGGTGTAATTAACATATAAGCAGATAAGGCTCAAATAAGAGGGATTTCAATACACAATAGTTTGAAAGTAAACAAAGTTTGAAAGAACAATTAAAAGAGCTTATCTTAAGGAGTTACAATGCTAAAAAAGAAAGGGGGGAAATAAAGAAAAGGAGGTCCTAGGTTTAATAAAAATATGGATCACATCAATGCAATACCCGGTAATCACTCCTCAAGGTTACACGTGGCATTAGTGCACCGGTCATCATATCCATATCTACCCCTCCCACCCCGTTAAGGTATTACAGCGCGGACTGGTCTCGATTACTATTGCATATTATTACCCGTCCCATTCCTATCAGTCTCGGAGGCACTTAGGACTACTATTCCTAAAGGGAGGGGATATTAGGCTGATTGGTTTCAAAGGATAAAAATCTAAGGCGACATACAAAAATAGATAATATGGCATATAAAAGGGAAGCATGTAAACAGACAAAAGGCTCATGTATACCTCCTCAAAACAAGAGCACATAATTAGCATGACTTGCACATACTTTTTAGGTCTTATTTAAAACACATAAAGACAAGGGAAGTTAATTATTAAGGCAGATTAGTCTATTTCATAACTTAGAAAAGAAGTCCGAATTAGGCCTACCTCGTTGTTGTAACAATTAACAAAGGCGGATTCAGTTTTACAGTTATTACTCTAAGGTTTGCCTAAGTGTTTAGATGGGGTCCTATAGGCATGATATCTACTTAATTCAGGAGGTGGTAAAAAAGTGATAACTCAAAATGTACTGCTTGAAATCCTATAGGCATACTTGCTAAACCTTGTTGAAAATAAGGGAATTATTAAACAGAGGTTCAGAATAGACGAATTTAAATTAGACTAGTTCCAGATTCTGCAGATGGTGGTATCTACTATTACTGACTCTAGTCCATATGGGCATGATATATGACATTGAATATGAATGGAACAACTTAAAGTTATTTAAGAACCCCTATAGGCATGATAACTATGCGTTACTGATTTCAGCATGCTACTGGATTATAACCAATTGGGCCCTAAAAAAATATGATATCTAAATGGTGACATATGTACAGAATCTTAGATAATCCCTATAGGCAGGTTATTTAGATATGATATTGAACAAGTCCTATAGACATGGTTTCTAAATGTCATGTGAAAATGCAGAATTAGAACATCCCTATAGGCATAGTTTCTAAATGCAGTTTGAAAGTGCAGAATTAAAAGTGGTCCTATAGGCATATTTTCTACCCTTGAGCATGCATAAATACCCAAACCTTTTTACTAGCTAGCCCCAAATGTTCATTACAAATTATTACAAACCAGAATAATAAATTACATCAGAAAAAGTACAAAGAAAGATTACAACCAGAGGAAGTCTGATTCTTGACTTCCTCTCTGAGTTATGAGATAAACCAACTCAAAATACCATTGATACAAAGCCTTTCTCAGCCTTGAGTGTGTCAGAGTTACCTAAGGGCCTCAATAGGACCCCGGGCAGTGCTCACACCCAAATTTCATAAACAGAATAGGGACAAGTGTAGTGTGGAGTCAGCCCTCATGTGTCCAAGTTTAGAGGGAGCTCATGGGTCCCAAGGCAAGGCTCACATGAAGGGGGAGGACTTAAGTCTAAGAAGAGAGTGAAAAATGCAGAAACTGAGCTCTAAGGACTGCGGAAATAAAGGAGAGGGAAAGGGTGATGGGAGTCAATCATTAACACTTCAAAGAGTTGATAAATTCACACAAAGAGGGCAAGAGATTGTGAATCCATTACAAGGAGCCTATATACTTAGGCATGAGCTAATTCTGGGCATGCACAGCAATAGGGAGTGCTGTCATGCTTGTAAATCAACCAGAACATACAACTTATAAGGGAAACATGGAAGTCATGATCCTAGGACGAACAAGTTTGGGTCATGCTCAGCAATGTTCAATTCTGTCATGCCCCAAACCAACCACAAGTTATCAAACATATTGGGGGTGGGGATTTACTCAATCCATGATAAGGAAACACTAATTCAGAATAAGGAAGGCGGAATGCAGCATGCTTAACAATGGAGATTAGTTAAATACAACAGGAGACAGACAAAAAGAAAGAAACAGTAAAGAAAACATGTTGTTATTGATGATAAAACTTAATTATAACATACCAGTCAAAGAAGCAAAGTGCAGTAAAGAAAAGTAACAGGACTGCGAAATCTAGCCTTGGCTTTCAGTCAGCTAAACAGGTAGCAGCACAAGTAGTAGTAAAGTAAGAAAGAGTGTTTGAGTGTAAGTGTGAGTTCAGAACTAAAATGTTCGTGTGTTTTGAAAGAGAAGAAGCATAGGGTATTTATAGTTTTGAAAACGAGTGAAAGAGAGGTAATAAATTACAAACATGGGAGCAATCCTATTCAGAATCAATTATACAAGTGATTGCCCTTAATTAAGGGGTCACTTACTTAATGGGCGATGACAGGTTCAAAATAAGGAAAGCAATCAATTTACAAATCAAGGTGACAGTTGCCATAAAAGAAGTAGTAAAATAACAAGTAAGCAATCGAGTCTATGTGCAGAGAAATTCTAATTCTTGGAAAGGATTCAGTAAGGTAAAACAGGAAAAGAAATTAATTAACCTTGATAGGCGAGTGAAATCAGAATTTCACAAAGGAAAGTTTGAAATAAGTCACAAGTTTGAAGAGCAAACAAAGAAGGAATTTCAGCATATAAATAGGGTGCATAAGCGTTATACATGCGAGGCCAGGTCTGTTGGCAAGAGTAAATAGCATACAACAGTAGCACGAAAATTCAGTAGACAACAACACCCGAAGCATGATAGTTCAGTAAGTCAAATCACATTGAGTTAGTAGTGAAGAAAACATAGAATATTAAAAGCATGCGAAGATCTCAGGATAGCAAGTAAGGAAAACCCCTTTAGAAAAATTAGGGTTTTGAGCATATTTGAGTTTTAGAGAAGATAGAAACCCAAAATCAGAAGAATCACGCAAAGGGAATAAGAGATTTTGCAATAAAGACTTCAAATCGAGTCATGCACTTAAACGAACAATCTCAGGCCCAAAACCATAGGATTTTCAACAACAGAAGAGTCTTAAAAGAGGATAAACAAACAGATCGGACAAAAACTCAGGCAAACAAACATTCGTCTGATAAACAGTTAAAAGAAATCATGGGTTTTAACATGCAAACTCAGGCAGAAGGATAATACGAGCAAACATAGCAAACATATCAGAAAAAATCAAAGAAAGGTTTCGAAATAACTTAACAGAACCTTAATCAGACAGATAAGGAGTTTTGAAAGTGTTGTTTTAAAAGAAACTTTGAGAAAAGCACTTAAAAGTTCAGAGCAGACATAGATCTGAAATAGATCTAAGAGAAATCGAGAGAACCATAAAGGTTAGGGTTTCAGAAGAACCCCAAGTGGTGAGAAAAGCTTTGAAAATCATCGATCAAAGCAGGAGAGTCAAGAGTCAGGCTCGAATAGCCATGGCCGGCCGGAGAAAGGTCAGAGACGACTGGAGATCAGCCATAAACTGAAAGCGAACAAGGTCTGGACTAAGCTCCTTCAAGACCTAGCCTCGAGACCATAATAATCGAGTACGTAGAAGCCATGAGGGTGGATACAGGCCTCCGATGACCTTGGAAGCCATTGATTTGGGAGATATTAGGGTTGTAGTTGAGGGCGACGGCTAGGGTTCGAGAGGATTTGAGAGAGAATTGAGAGATAAAGGGATTCAAGGGTGGCGGTGGGTAAGAAATGAATTAGGTTTAGGGGTTAGTTCATATTAAAAAAGGAAAGGGCAGATATTGGCCATTGATCTAAATGATCAACGGCCGGGATTGAGAGGGTTAGGTAGGGGATCCGGGTTGGGTTATTTAAGTGGGTTGTGGGTCTGTTTGAACGGGGATTGGGTCAGGGTAATTGGGCTTCAGATTGGGTCTAATTGGGGTCAGAATTTCGCTATAATCGAAATAAAATTGGGCTAACATTTAAATAGCCAATTTTTCCTATTTGATTTATAAAAAATAATAAATTTATTTCTGGAAATAAATTAAAGGTACCAAAATGATTTATAACACATAGTTTACTATTTAAAAACACCAGACCTAATTTTTATGAATATAAACGTAATTAATCCTAAAAGAGGCTAAAATTGCAATTATATGCAATTTAGTTTTAAAAATACCAAATAAATTTGCAAAAGTATGCAAAATTATCTTAGCTATATTTTAGTATAAATATAAGAATCCAATAAATGAATTACCAAAACGATAATTTTGGGAATAATTATTGGGTTTTTATGGATAAAATAGGGCAATAAATTGATTTAAAAATCATTAAAAAATAAGAAAAAATAATAAAACATTTGGACATACTTATATATGTATACATATGCTATTTTGAAAGTATTTTGCATATTAAAAAATATATAGGGAAAAATTGGGTGTCAACAGCTAAGTGTCTCAAACCTTACCAAATCCTTTCTGAACCCTAACCAATCAACCTGATCACATATAGAACCATTATACAAAGCAATTAGAAGCAGAAATGGGGGAAACAGAGCGGTAACTCATGAGATGACTGGCTTGGTCGTCACATCCTCCCCAACTTAAACAAACGTTCGTCCTTGAACGAGTCAAGAAACATACCTGAAGCCTCAAACAGGTGAGGATATCTGCTCCGCATCTCCTGCTCGGTCTCCCAGGTAGCCTCCTCTACGGGCCGACCTCTCCGCTACACTTTCACTGAAGCTATATCCTTTGACCTCAACTTTCGAACTTGACGACCCAAAATAGCTACTAGCTCCATATCATAAGTCAGATCATCATCCAAATGAAGTGCTGAAATCCAAAACATGAGACAAATCCCCAATATACTTCCAGAGCATAGAAACATGAAATACCGGATGCACACTCGACAAGCTAGATGGCAAAGCAAGCTCATAAGCCACCTCCCCAATCCTCCGAAGCAGCTCAAAAGGCCCAATGAACCGAGAACTCAATTTCCCTTTCTTCCCAAATCTCATAACGCTATTCATGGGTGAAACCTTCAACAGAACCTTCTCCCCAACCATGTAGAACACATCCCGAACCTTCCTATCAGCATAGCTCTTCTGCCTCGACTGCGCTATAAGAAGCCTCTCCTGAATCACCTTCACCTTTTCTAAAGCATCTTGCACCAAGTCTGTCCCCAATAGCCTAGCCTCACCGGGCTCAAACCATCCAACTGGAGATCTACACTGCCTCCCGTATAAAGCCTTATATGGAGCCATCTAAATACTCGACTGGTAGGTGTTGTTATAAGCAAACTCTGCAAGCGGTAGAAACTGATCCCATGACCCTCCAAAATCAATGACACAAGCACGCAACATATCATCCAATATCTGAATAATGCGCTCGGACTGCCCGTCCGTCTGAGGGTGAAAAGTTGTACTCAACTCAACCTGAGTACCTAACTCTCGCTGCACAGACCTCCAAAACTGCGAAGTAAACTGAGTGCCCCTATCTGAAATGATGGAAACTGGGACACCATGCAAACAAACAATCTCCCGGATATATATCACTACCAACCACTCTGAAGAATAGGTAGTACACACAGGAATGAAGTGCGCGGACTTGGTCAGTCAATCCACAATCACCCAAATAGCATCGAACTTTCTCAAAGTCCGTGGAAGTCTAAAAACAAAGTCCATATTGATCCTCTCCTACTTTCACTCAGGAATATCCATATGCTGAAGCAAGCCACTCGGTCTCTGATGCTCATATTTCACCTGCTGACAATTGAGACACTGAGCTACAAATCCCACAATGTCTTTCTTCATTCTTCTCCACCAATAATGCTGTCAGGCATCCTGATACATCTTCGCGGCACCCGGATGAATGGAATACTGCAAGCTATGGGCCTCCTCCAGGATCAACTCCCGAAGCCCATCCACATTGGGCACACAAATCCGGCCCTGCATCCACAACACCCTATCATCACCAATAGTCACATCTCTAGCATCATCATGTTGAACTCTGTCCTTAAGGACAAGCAAATGCAGATCATCATACTGACGCTCTCTGATGCGATCATACAAGGAAGACCGAAAAACCACGCAAGCCAATATCCGACTGGCTCCGAAACATCTAACCTCACGAACCGATTGGCCAAGGCCTGAACATCAACCGCAAAAGGTCTCTCCCCAACTGGAATATATGCCAAACTCCCCATACTCACTGCCTTTCGGCTCAAAGCATTGACCACCATATTAACCATCTCTGCTGCCTCAAATTAAGATCTTTCTGCTTGAATAAGTGCTGAAGGCTATGATGATCAGTAAACACCTCATAGGACACACCATAGAAGTAATGCCCCCAAATATTCAGCGCGTGCACTATGGCAGCCAACTCCAAATCATGAACGGGGTAGTTTTTCTCATGGGGCTTCAACTGACGAGAAGCATAAGCAATAACTCTACCCTCCTACATCAACACACAACCAATCCCAACTCTCGAAGCATCACAATACACGGTATATGAACCAAAAGCTGATGGCAAAACCAACACTGGAGCTGGTCAAAGTTGTCTTGAGCTTCTGAAAGCTCTCCTCACACTCGTCTGACCATACAAATGAAACACTCTTCTGGGTAAACTTGGTCAAGGGCAATGCGATAGATGAAAATCCCTGAACAAACCGGGCGATAATAGCCCGCCAAACCAAGAATGCTGCGAATCTCTGTAGTTGAGGATAGTTTGAGCCAAACCTGAACTACCTCTATCTTCTTCGGATCAACCTGAATACCCTCGCTTGACACCACGTGCCCCAAGAAAGCTACTAAACTGAGCCAAAACTCACACTTGGAGAATTTTGCATAAAGTTTCTCCTCCCTCAATCTCTGCAACACAACTCTCAAATGCTCTGCATGCTTCTCCTGACTACGCGAATACACTAGAATATCATTAATGAAGACTATGACAAGCAAATCAAGATAAGGCCGGAACACACTGTTCATCAAATGCATGAATGCTACTAGGGCATTGGTCAGCCCAAAAGACATTACCAAGAACTCATAATGACCATATCGGTTCCTGAAAGTTGTCTAAAGAATATCTGAGTCCCTGATCTTCAACTTGTGATAACCCAAACGGAGATAAATCTCGCAGAACACTCTCGCTCCCTGAAGTTGGTCAAACAATTCATCAATACGAGACAAGGGATACTTGTTCTTAATTGTTACTTTGTTCAATTGCCTATAATCAATGCACATCCTCATAGTGCCATCCTTTTTCTTCACAAATAGAACCGCGCACCCCAAGGTGACACGCAAGGCCGAATGAACCCCTTATCAAGGAGTTCCTAAAGCTGCTCCTTTAACTCTTTCAACTCCACTGGTGCCATACGATACGACGGAATAGAAATGGCTGAGTGCCCGACACCAGATCAATACCAAAATCAATATCTCTGTCCGGTGGCACGCCCGACAGGTCTGCAGGAAACACATCTGGAAAATCCCTCACAATTGGGACAGAATCAATACTAGGAGCCTCAGCTCCAACATCCCCCACAAAGGCTAGGTACGAAAGACATCCCTTCCTAACCATACGCTGGGCCTTCAAGAACGAGATCACTCTATTGGGAACATAATCAGTCAAACCTCGCCACTCTATTCGTGGTGCACCCGATATGGAAATAGCCAATCCATGCCCAAAATGATATCGAAATCCGCCCTACACTATAGTAAAAGATCCACTCGGGTCACCAGACCCCTAATAGTCACCACACATGACTAGTACACATGGTCTACAATAACAGTATCGCCCACTGGAGTAGATACATGAACAGGTGAAACAAGAGACTCACAGGGCGTATCCAGATAACGGGCAAAGTATGATGACACGTAAGAAAAGGTGGAACCGGGATCAAATAATACAGAGGCATCTTTGTGGCAGACTGAAACAATACCTGAAATTACGGCATCTGAAGCACCAACATCTGGTCTACTCGAAAAAGCATAGAAACGGGCCTGACCACCACCTGATCGACCTCCCCCTCTAGGACGGCCCCTGGCTGACTGACCTCCACCCTTAGCTGGTTGGGCGGGTGGTGAAGTAACTGGAGTAGAAGTCGAGGGTTGACCCCTCTGCTGAGACTGACCATCATGAAGACGAGGACACTGCTTCCTCATATGCCCAAACTCTCTGCACTCATAACAACTCACCGGTGCTAGAGATGGGGACTGAAAGGAACCCCTGGCACCGAAATGAACCAGTAGAAGGGCCTGGCATGGAAGAACCCTGAATTGATAGAGCACGAGATGAACTCTGGGCTGGAAGGGCACTAAGTGATGAGTGGCCCTGATGAGAACTATGAGAACCATGACCCGATGATGCCCCACGATAACCTGGGCGAGCTGAATGAGCTTGTCTAAATGGGCAGCCTCTGCCCTACTGGAACTGACCCATCGAAGGAGCACCACTAAAGCTACCAAATCCCCGAGGCCTCTTGGCCTCCCTCTCCTCTCGCTCCTAGTGGCGAACCGACTCAATCTCCTGGGCGATGTCAACAACCTCCTCGAAAGTAGCACCTATCACCCTCTCCATAGTCATGAGAATACGAAGCTGATATGTGAGACCATCAACAAACCTCATAATCCTCTCTCGATCTATGATAACCAACCAAACCGCATGATGGGCTAACTCGGAGAACCGCATCTCACACTGCGTCACAGTCATCTCTCCTTGACGCAACTACTTGAACTGCCTGTGCAGCTCCTCTCAACAAGACTGTGGCACATACTTCTCCAGAAAAAGAACAGAGAACTGCTGCCAAGTAAGGGGCGCTGCACCAACAGGCCTACGCTTCTCACACGCCTCCTACCAAGTGAAGGCAGCCCTAGAAAACTGAAAGGTAGTAAAAGCTACACCACTAGTCTCTAGGATCCCCGTTGTACGAAGCATCCTCTGGCGCTTATCCAAGAACCCCTGGGCATCCTCGCCCTCTACACCGCTAAATGTCGGAGGCTTGAGTCTATCAAACCTCTCTAGTCGACGCTGCTCGTCGTCCAGCATAACTGGTACCACAAACTCCTGAGCTGGTGCAACCGGCTGGGCTGGAGGTGCCCCCGGTGTCTGGAGTCCCTGCACAACCTGCTCAGGTGTGCGAGCAACGGGAGTCTGGGTGCCTCCCCGGCCTGAGAAGTAGTTGCGGCCGTAGTAACTGAGACCGCCTGAGCCAAACTGGTATACACTGATAAGATCTGAGCTAAAGTCTCCTGAAGGTCTGGAATCACAATAGGCACAGCTGGTGCCTGAACTGGTCTACTGTAGCATCCACAACAGGGACCTGATATTGAACTGGGGCATCTGGTGGATCTGCAGGTACTGCCCTAGCTGCTCTACCCCTACCACGGCCTCGGCCGCGCCCTCGGCCCCTAGTGGCCCTAACTAGTGGTACTGGTGGTCGTCCATCCATCGGTAACACGTGTCCTCACCATCTGTGAGAGATAGAATAACAGAAGTTTAGTATTTGGATCAACAAATTCGCATGACAAGAATTTCAAGAATATGAAGATTTTCCTAAAGGTTCTGTAGCCTCTCAAGGATAAATACAAACGTCTCCTTACCGATCCACAAGACTCTATTAAATCGGCTCATGACTCGCGAGACCTATGTAACCTAGGCTCTGATACCAACTTGTCACGACCCTTAAATACCAATCGTGATGGCGCATATCACATTACTAGGCAAGTCAACCAATCAATGAATCACAACCCTTTTTCCTTTAACAATAAGCCATTTTCTAACACAGGTTTTAAAAACCAAATTTCATTATAAACGTTTAAAGCAACAGAAAATATGCGGATGTCAAATAAACAGGAAACTACACAGCCCCACAATCTGGTGTCACGAGTCTAGAGCCTTTAAATATACAAATCTGATCGTCTAATATATAACAAGTCTAAAATGCAGGGAAAACAAGGATAAGAGGAAGAAAGCAGGGCTGCGGACGCTATGCAGCTACCTTGCAGTCTCCGGCAAACTCTGACAATGCTGAGGACCCTCACTCTGCCGCTCGGGCACCTGGATCTGCACACAAGGTGCATGGAGTAACATGAGTACGCCAACTCAGTAAGTAACTAAAGTAAATAAGGTCTGAATGCAGTGACGAGCAGTTAAAAATCATATAACTGCAGAAAACAACAGGATAACAGGTCAACTTCACAGTTTAAAACCAGTTTCATCATAAAATCATCAAATTTTAGTTAAAACACTTGAAATCATATACTTAGCAATTTTTTTTCCAACAGAGGCTTATTTTAACAGAAGAGTGAAATCAATAAAAATATCATAACTGGGCTCCACGGGCAAGGTATCACTCAGAATATAACCTCTCGGGCAGCCTCTCAATCACTCGTTACTCAACACTTGTCACTCAATACTCACTATCATCACTCAGGCTCATTAATATCTCATAGTAATAGAAATCATAGTAACCGTTGCTGCGTACAGCTCGATCCGTAATTTATAGTTGACTATGCTCACTTGGGGTGTACAGACTCTGGAGGGGCTCCTACAGCCCAAGAGTCATATCGCTGCGGCGCGCAGCCTGATCCAATAGACATATATCACTACAGCGTGCAGCCTAATCCATTTTATATATCGCTGCGGCGTGCAACCCGATCCTATATAAGTATCGCTACGGCGTGCAGCCCGATCCATAATATATACATATAATATCCTCGCTATTAGGTTCTCAACCTCTCTCAGTCATTAACCTCGCCGCCTCTCGGGCACAATAATAGAAATTAGGGAACTCATCCCAAACAATCCTCACAATTAGAAGTGGAGTGATAAAATTGGTTGTAAACATTTAAACAAGTAAACCATGAATGAGGATATGCTTTCAATAAGTAAAGTGAGGAAAACAGTGAAAATTCCCCTAAGGGTCTCAACAGGTCGGCACAAGACCCCAAACATGGCACACAACCCATAATATATTATAAATAGCTAAAATACGGAATATCATAAGGTTCCAAATAAAATACGCGGCTTAATAGTCTCTACGGGATGAACCAAGTCACAATCCCTACCGGTGCACTACACGCTCGTTACCTAGCATGTGCGTCATCGTATTTATCAAAATAAGTCAAATACCGGGGTTTGTACCCTCAGTTCCAGATTTACAATAGTTACTTATCTCAAACCGGTGAAAATACTACTCCGCGATGCCTTTTTCCATTGAATCAGCCTCCACTCACGTCGAATCTATCAAAAATCAGAATTACGGCATCAAAATATGCTAAGGAAACGAAGCTCAAGCGAAAACAATCAAATAATACCAAAAATCTTGAAATTGGCCAAACCCAACCCCCGGGCCCACGTCTCGAAACTCGATAAAAATTATATCACCGGAATCCTTATCCTCCCACGAGTCTATACATATCAAGAACACTTAAATCAGAGTCCAAATGACCCCTCAAATCCTCATTTAAAATCTATCAATCTCAAGCCATAATTCCTCAATTTTAGGCTTAGATTCCATGATTTATTAGGTAGATTTCACAATAGAATCGAGTTTTAAGTCCAAAATTCTTACCTCCAAATGTTTCCCCTTGAATCCCTCCTCAATCTCTTTCAAAAAGCTCCAAAAACGACCAACAATAGAGGAAATAAACCCTACATTCGCGGAGAAGACGACCTTTTAAACCTTCTGCACAGGCCTAAAAATCCTTCTTCGCGAACACGGTCAAAGCCTCGCGTTCGCGAAGCACAACCTAACTTTAACCAATTTTCCTCTTACGCAATCGCGACCAAACCCTCGCGAATGCGATGCTTTACCCAGACGGACCTTTGCAAATGCGTTCCATCCATCGCGAATGCGATGAGTTAATTCCACTGAAGCTCAACCTCTCTTTTCCTTCTATGCGAATGCGACTACACACCCGCGAACGCGATGCCAGCCTTTCGCGAACACGGAAACCTCATCGCGAACGCGAAGGCTTAATTTCCACCTTCCTCGACTGATCCTTTGCGAACCCAAGGACCCTCTCGTGAACGCGAAGGTCTCTTTTCTGCAGCACTGACCTGCAATTTTCTGCAGGTTCCAACTTCATAAATTGTCCTGATAGACCACCCGAAACTCACCCGAGGCACCCGGGACCTCAACCAAAGGCACCAGCATATCCCAAAACCTTATTCAAACTTGTTCCAATCTTCAAAACACCTCAAACAACATTAAATCAACTAAAACACATCGGATTCAAGCCTATGTTTCTAAAAATCTTCCGAATTCCGCTTTTGATCAAAAACCCGACCAAACCACGTCCCAATGACCTGAAATTTTGCACACACATCCCAAATGACACAACGGAACTACTACAACTCTCGGAATTCCATTCCGACCCCTATATCAAAATCTCACCTACCAACCGGAAATCGCCAAAAATCCACTTTCGCCAATTCAAGCCTAAATCTACCCCGGACTTTCAAAACTCATTCTGATCGCGCTTCTAAGTCCCAAATTACCTTCCGAAGCTAACCAAATCATCGGAACTCACATCCGATCCCTCTAACACATACGTCAACATCCGGTTGACTTTTCCAACTTAACCTTCCTTAAAAGAGACTAAGTGTCTCAAACCTTACCAAATCCTTTTCGAACCCTAACCAATCAACCCGATCACATATAGAACCATTATACAAAGCAATTAGAAGCAGAAATGGGAGAAATGGAGCGGTAACTCATGAGACGACTGGCCGGGTCATCACAGAAAATCTCGGCACGTATCAATAAGAAACCGGCTAATTAGCAAATCTTCGGAGTTTTTACCTTTTATAGAACTGTACGTAAAGTAGACTCCCTTACTATATAAAGAGGGTTTGATTATTTGTAAAACATATGGTTACACGCATCCAAAAGTAATATAGCATTATTTTCTTTCTGTAAGCTACTGTTTTGTGGTATCTGATATCGTTTGAATTGCATCCAGTTCAAGTGAGACTCATTTTTTCAAGGCTATAACTGTTCAAATCGCTCAATTTGAATTTATTTTATCATTGTTCGATTTAAATACAATTCAATTCATCGATTTGTGTTAAATTAATCCACGTATCATTAAAATCTCTTATAAATTTAATTGTTATCCGATTTTAAGGGTAAACAATGGTCAAAAAGAATTTCAAGAAGATTTGGTTTAATATTATCGTTGTAAAGAAATGGTCTCGCCACTTATGAGATTATGCTGGAGGTTATTGTTGTTATTGCTGTTAAGAAATGATCTCGTTGTTTGCTCTTGAACCCCAGCGGGAACTCCATAGCTGAGGGTAATGTTAAAGTTTAATTAAGGAGCAAATTTGGACTTTCTGAAAAAAGAATTGAGCACGTGAACTCCACCGTTTTGCGAGAAAGCAGAAAAATACGAGAAGATTTATGGGAAAAGGTCTAAATTTACCTATTTACTTTCGAATATTGTTTATATTTAACTTTTGTTGTACTATTCGATTAAATTTATTCTATCATTATACTATTCAATTAAATTTACCTCTACTATTAATAAACTTTTAAAAATTACTCATATATTCGTCAGGTAATCCAAAATCTCCCAAATCCCTTTTATTTAAATCACTTGTTCTTCTTCTTGATCCACTATTTTTAGAAATTACTATTAATGTGAATACTAAAGGTACTAAATTATACAATTATTCATGGATATTTTTAATTATCATTGCTCCCACTTCATAATGATTTTGGAATTGGTTTAAAATTTCTATTAATTTTTAACCATATACACACCGCATAATTTTGTGGGTCTATTTGTTATGTATTATATGCGGCTTCTTATCATGTATGTCATATATTCGAATATATTTTGTAATTATCTAGTTAATATAGAGTTCGGTCGACTAACTTAATAGTGCATCATGTGTAGGCATTTGATTGAAGCAAAGTTGAATTCGACAATGCAAAATCTCCAAGGAACTTGAACTTATATCACTAATACTTGTAAAGTCTCCATACCGTTGGTGGAACGAATTCACTAAAATTGGGATATTGTAAATACTTTTGAAATTAGACAAGCTACCTAATTTAGCTTCTTCAATTTACTATACTTTGTTTACTAACCGCTGCACTATTTTAATATTTCTTTCTCTTATTTCTTTTTTTTTTTCAATTAAGAAAGCAGGTAAATGCCTACTATTAAAATTAGTAGATCAAGAAGAATACGTGACTTAACTAAAATGATTTAGGAGATTCTTGGTCACCTGACGGATTGAGGGATAATTTTTAAAAGTTTGTTGATAGTAGTAATAAATTTGGCTGGATAGTATAATAATAGGGATAAATTTGACCGAATAATATAGCGGAGGTAAGATGTAATCGATATTTAAAAAGTAGAGGGGTAATTTTGGATATTTTGCCAAGATTTATTAACCAAAATATGAATGGATCAGAAATCTAAATATGAATAAAAATTGAGCAATTTCAATGACTGCGCGGGGCACATTTGGGCTTCTTTCTACTAAATGCTAAACACATTTTCAAATAAAAGTAAAAACAATTGACAAATTGATTAAAAGTATAGAACATATCAAAAACTTGAGAAATTATGTCTTGGTCTACAAAAGATGCAACGTCAATCTTATAGAGGGCGATGTGCACAAATAGCCACTAACAACACCTGTCTTTATTTTAAAGTCAGTGTTTTAAATGTTTTAGTCTTTAGCCACTGGTTTAATAAACTTATACCTGACTAGACGAAAATACCCTTCTGCTATAACTTATACCTACGCTTTTATTAACGATCAGCAGCAGCAGCAGCAGCGCAAAATTACTTTACTGTGATCGTCGAAATTGAAGAAGATTCTCTTCCGACTTCAAAAATTCAACATTCTCATCCAAAAATCGACATAGATTTACAGTAAGTTATATTTTTATGTTTTTCTATTGATTTTTATTTCGACATAGTTATACTCTTTCCGATTTCTATTGATTTTTATGTAGTAATTAGAAATTTGATTTTTTTTTTCTGAATTTCTGGATTGATAAAGTTAAGGACATCGCATCCTGTGATAATTCTATAAAAATTGAGCATATAATATTAAGACATAGTGTCCTCATTTTGCAAATTGAATTGAAAAAGTTAAGGACATAATGTCCTTAACTTTGTTGTTGTTCTTCTGTATATTAAGGACATACTGTCATAGTTTTGCAAATTGTTTTGAAAAATTTAAGGACACTAAGTCCTGAAATTTGAGTTTCAAATTGAAAAAGTTATGGATACTTGGTCCTTAACTTTGGGTTTCAAGTTGAAAAGTTAAGGACAGGAAGTCCTTAAGTTTGAATTACAGGTTAATTCTATAAAAATTGAGCACATAATATTAAGGACACTAGTTCCTGAAGTTTGAGTTTCAAGTTGAAAAGTTTAGGACAGGTGTCCTTAAGTTTGACTTGCATGTTCAAAAGTTAAGGACAGGAAGTCCTTAAGTTTGAATTCCAAGTTCAAAAGTTAAGGGCAGACAATCCTTAAGTTTCAATTGCAGGTTCAAAAGTTAAGGACATGCAGTCCTTAACTTTGAATTCCAAGTTCAAATGTTAAGGACACTTGGTCCTTAACTTGGTCTTGAACTTACAATACCTGTTCTTAATTATACAAGGATTGCATTATAAAATATGTCCTGAGTTTTCCATTCTCTTGACTTGCAGGATGGAAACAATATGCATTATAGTTGCTTTTAATAGTAGATGGACTGAAGACTATAAATATCTTGATCATCAAACAAAGCTTGTTCTGGTACCTGAGGTAATTCGGTTTGAAGATTTCATTAAATAGATCTTTGAAGTTATTGAATTGGATAGACACAAGTTTGAAGCAGTGATATGGTTTGATATCAACCTTGGAACAAGCAAGGGAATGCTTGTATCCAAAGATTTAGATCTTCACACATGTATAGAGTTACTAAAAACTCATTCACTCTTCAAGGACTGTCGTTTCATTGTTGATATTTCGAAAAGAGTTTTTGGATCAACAAGCAACGAACATGTCAACACAGAAACTCAACATGACAATCAAAACAAATGCCAACAAATAATGGAAATAGATATGGTTGAAGCTCAACCAATAACTGAAGAGGTGCTTCAAACACATGTCAACAGAGAAACTCAACATGACAATCAAGACAAGTGCCAACGGATAATGGAAATAGATATGGTTGAAGCTCAACCAATAACTGAAGAGGTGCTTCAAACATTTGATTCTATTCAAGTAGAAGGACAAAGCATTATATAGATTGACAACGAACAAGCTTTGGGTATTCAAGTCTTAGAGAGTGCACCGATAATCGAAGAAGTTGCTGAAAAAACCTTTACTCAACTAACTAGACGAAGATCAAATTTGAAACAAAAAGAATCCCCAACTACGATTATAAGAGAAAATGCTTCGTTGGATGAAATAAATATCGGATCAGTATTTGACAAGAAGAAGAGTATAATTAACTGTTTTTCAAATATAGCAATTAAAGGACATTTTGAATTCAAGGTTGTTAGATCAAGCTCAACAAGATATTCGTTGAAATACAATGATGATAGGTGTTGTTGGTGTGTGCGTGCTTTCAGAATTAAAGATTCAACACTGTTCAAGATAGTAAAACTTGAGAAAAAGCATGACTGCTCTGCTAATACTATGAAAGCTGATCAAAGGCATGCTACTTTAAAGTTGATTAGTGGTTACATTATCGACAATCTTCGAGACCCAAGTTTTGAAGTTACACCAGCTTTTGTCATGGCAGAGATGCAAAAATTGCATGGACTAGATATTGGGTATCACAAGGCGTGGCATGCTATTCAACTTGATTCCGCTTTAATAAGAGGAACTCCCGAAGAGAATTATGAATTATTGTCTTCATACTTGTATATAATGAGAAGTAAAAACCCTAGAACTTATACTAACATAAAGATAGAGGACAACAACAGGTAAATCAAAAAAAAGTTTATTAGTATGTTTTCTAAAATTTAGGACATGCCGTCTTTAACCAGTTAACTTTTGAGTTGTAACCAGAAGTTCAGGGCTGGTTGTCCTTAACTTTTGAACTTGTAATTCAAAGTTAAGGACTGCATGTCCTTAAGTTTTGAACTTTGAACTCAAAGTTAAGGACTGCATGTCCTTAACTTTATAACTTGAAACTCTAAGTTAAGGACTGACTGTCCTTAACTTTTAACCTTGTAATCTGAAGTTCAGGACTACCTGTCCTTAACTTCTGTTAAACTTGTTTTATATTATATTTTCAGGTTTCTTTATATGTTTTATGCATATGGATCATCAATAGCTTGTTGGAATCATTGTAGACCAGTGATTGTTGTTGATGCAACTTTTTTTAAGTCAAAATTTCGTGGTGTTTTAATGATTTCAGTTTCAAAAGATGCAAATAACCAAATTTTTCCACTAGACTTTGGAATAGCAGAATCTGAAAATAACAATTCCTATGAGTGGTACTTTAGTCAGCTTCGCAATGCAATTGGGAGCCGTGAGAATTTAATTTTTTTATCAGACAGGCATCAAGCTATTGCATATGACATAGCAAAGGTATATCCTGAAAGCCATCATGGGATTTGCATCTATCATTTGGAGCAGAACCTAAAGCGAAGGAAGGTGAAAAGTGAGGTCATAAAACTTTTCCAAAGTGCTGCAAGAGTATACAGGCGCAAAGAATTTGATCTATATATGTCAGATATAGCAAAAGTAGATAAGAAAACTTATGACTACTTGATGGAAGAACCACCAGAAAGGTGGGCACGTTCTTGTATTCCACGACGATGATATGACATGCTCACAACAAACATAGTTGAGTCAATGAATTCTATCCTATTAGAAGCAAGGGAGCTGCCTATATTAAGAATAATGGATTTCATTCAAGTGAAGCTACAACGTTGGTTTTATGAAAGAAGAAACGAAGCAGAACGAACTTTTTATGATGTTTCGTGTTGGGTAGAGGAGGAATTGAAGAAAAAAATAGATTTAGCATTTACTTTGAATGTAAGTATTATGTTCTATGTTTAGCTTATGATTTTAATATAATTTAACATAATGTACTAACTTATAATTTTTCAACATTGAAGGTCTTCCTTGTTGATTCATGGCGTTCTAGTGTTGAAGAAGAAGGAATAACATTCTTGGTCGACTTAAACAAAAGAACATGTGATTATTTTCAGTTTCAATTTGATAAATTACCATGCATACATGCAATTGCAGCTATCGAGAAGAGAAACATCAAGAAGTCCAACTTTTGTTCACACTGGTACTTAAAGGAATCTTGGTTGAAAACATATGAATTACAAATACATCTTGTAGGACATACTGATTCTTGGATTGTACCAGAGAGTGTTAAGTCACAAATTGTTAAACCTCCAGATTTCAAAGTGTCACCAGGTATAAGGCAGAAGAAAAGGCACTTTCCAGCTACGGAGTCATCAAAAATAACTTTCAAATGTGGGCGTTGCAGAAGAATTGGTCATAATAGAACAGCATGTATATATTATCCGACAGTCCATCCATTTTCAAGAAAGCATGGAGAATAGTAGATATATCCACTTATGTTTATCGACTCTTTTAAGTTTTTGCTATAAATTGGATTCATTTATATTATTCTTATTTGAGAAGATGTCTGAATTTACAAAAATTCTTTCTGCTTACCTTCTTTTTGTTTCTTTTGAGTTCAAAGATTAGAAGTTAAAGACAGGCAGTCCTTAACTTTGATTTTCATCAAAAGTTAAGGACAAGCAGTCCTTAACTTTGAGTTACAGGTTCAAAAGTTAAGGACACGCAATCCTTAACTTATAGTTCAAAGTTCAAAACTTAAGGACTGTCTGTCCTTGACTTTGAGTTTCAAGTTCAAAAGTTAAGGACGTCCTTAACTTTGAGTTACGGGTTCAAAAGTTAAGGATAGGCAGTCCTTAACTTATAGTTCAAAGTTCAAAAGTTAAGGATTGTTTGTCCTTAAGTTTAACTTGCTGGTTAAAAAGTTATGGACAGAGAGTCCTTAAGTTTGAATTTCAAAGTTCAAAGGTTATTGACTGTTTGTCCTTAACTTTACAAAAGTTAAGGACAGGAGTCCTTAAGTTTGACATGCAGGTTCAAAAGTTAAGGACAGACAATCCTTAAGTTTGAATTACACGTTCAAAAGTTCAGGACGGGCAGTCCTTAACTTTGTATTCAAGTTCAAAAGTTAAGGACACTTGGTCCTTAACTTTGAATTTGAAGTTCAATTACACTTATTCATGAACTAATACTAACAAACTCCATGGACAAATCAACACTTGAGAGAAACAAAGAAATTAATAACATGATGCCTTGATATTACTTCTAAAATTGTAATTTTGCATAGGTGTGACAAAAATATTTGCTACGCAAACAAAATATAAGTGCATTTTGAGGAATTTACAGAATATTTCAGAAGTTTTCTGAACTTGCAGAATTCATATGGATTCTTTACAACAATTTTATACAAAAGATCAACCACAAGTAACTTTCTTTACAACTAAACTACAACTTCTTTGGATGGCAAGTTTCATTTTCACTCTCATAGTCATAACCAACATTTTCTGGTGGTGTATCATAACTAGAATTTCTTTTCCACTCACCATGTGCCCAAAGGTTTGCGGCAAGTTCTTTTCTAAAGTCTTTTATGTCTTCAGGTTGGAATTTCTCCACATCCTTTCCAATCATCAACAACTCCACATACTTGGTTAGGAATGCACCACAATCAGTCCTAAGAAAAATATAATATATGCAATGAATTAAAAAAAATATAAAGTACATATAAATAATATAACAAATAACAACACGTACGATCCAGTTTGGTGTGGTGATCTTTGCCACTGAATATCAAATTTGTTGAAGGCATTTCCAAAAGACTTGTGTTGTTTGTCAAACTGTGAGAACTTTAGCAAGTGGGGGATCATGTGTGCATACATTTCCATATGATTCATTCCTGCCTCATATGGCTCCCTGTATATGGAATCGTATACATCAATCGTTTTCTGATTCAAGTCCAATACCCCCAAAAGAAAGTGTGTCACAGCATTATCATCTTCTGAAGGAAGCCGACGTGGAAAAAAGATTTTGTCAACCTCTGTCCAAGAAATTCCATATCTACGACTGTTCCCTCACACATATGGTGTCAGAAACAACTGATTAACCAGCACACCAAAAGTCATCAGTAGCATCTTCACTGAAATCTTTATACACAAGCACTATATAGTTATCAAAAAGAATATCAGTAGTTGTGTAACGAAAATAATGATCGTGAGGGTGGTAGTATTCCTTCTTTCTCAGATAATATAGGGCAATGTCAATATGTTTCATAGAAAGGCAAAAAATAAAACAAATCCATCAGTCATAAAATAATTAAAAATGATAAATTAAGAATAAAGAAAATAAATGCCTTGCAAATTATCTAACCTTATCATAAAATACAAAGCTAGTATTTGAAATCTCAAGGAAGAACATTTTGCTACTGATTTTTTGATGATACAATTTGTATGGATTCTTTCTCACACCATTATCATCAGCATATATATCAGTTTGTCCCCTGAAAATTTTGAAAATATCAAAGTTAGAAGTTAATCCTGAACTTAGCCTTGCAGGTTCAAAAGTTAAGGATGGGCAGTCCTTAACTTTGAATTACATGTTAGAAAGTTAAGGACACATGGTCCTGAAGTTTGAGTTTTAAGTTCAAAAGTTAAGGACAAATGGTCCTTAACTTAAACTTACAAGTTTAAATGTTCAGGACACTTTGTCCTTAACTTTGAGTTCAAAGTTCAAAACTTAAGGACTGTCTGTCCTTAACTTTGAGTATCAAGTTCAAAAGTTAAGGACAACAGTCCTTAAGTTTGACTTGCAGGTTCAAAAGTTAAGGACATGCAATCCTTAACTTTAAATTACAGGTTCAAAAGCTAAGGACACTTGGTCCTGAAGTTTGAGTTTCAAGTTCAAAAGTTAAGGACACATGGTCCTTAACTTAAACTTACAAGTTTAAATGTTCAGGACACTTTGTCCTTAACTTTGAGTTCAAAGTTCAAAACTTAAGGACTGTCTGTCCTTAACTTTGAGTATCAAGTTCAAAAGTTAAGGACAACAGTCCTTAAGTTTAACTTGCAGGTTCAAAAGTTAAGGATAGACAGTCCTTAACTTTGAATTACATGTTAGAAAGTTAAGGACACATGGTCCTAAACTTTGACTTACAAGTTCAAAAGTTCAGGACACTTAGTCCTGAACTTTGATTTCCAAGTTGAAAAGTTAAGGACAGTAGCTCCTTAACTTTGATTTTCAAATTCAAAAGTTAAGGACACTTGGTCCAAAACTTAGACTTACAATCACAGAAGTTAAGGACACTTAACTTTAGCAATTTCAATATCAATACTGAAATACATTAAGGGTCTTACTCTTTTTTTCGACCTCTCCTTTTCTCCTTGACCAACCATACAATGAATTTCTTCAATAATTTTGTATCATCTGTGGCATAATGAAAAATACACCTACGAGTATATGTTGATTTTATCCAGCCTAAAATCTTGGGAGTATTTTGATTGTCTGCCATTTTTCTTTCCTGATCAAAAGGAGATTTCAACTGCCAACTAAGCTTCTTGTTCCTTTTACCTCGACCAAGCTCTTCTTCAACATTTCCTTCAACCTCCATAGGTAAACCCCCATCAATGCTCATATGTGTACTTGAAGGAGTAGGAGTAAGAATAGAAAATGACGGACCATCATAACCAATACTATCTCTCTTTCTTTTCCTCGTATATTGGTTAGGATCTTCATCAATGTTTTCCTCTTCAGGCAACACTATGTAAATATATTAGTTTGCTGCAAGTCGTCAAATGAAGAGACAAAATTTCAATTATGAATAAAATATTTAGGATACAATCATTATCTGTCTTGTTCACACTGCCTTATTGTGTTTTTTCAAGAGACAATTCAGCTAAAATATTGCTTGCATCATTTTTTTTATCTTCCAGCTGCACATTTTCTTTATCTTGTAATTGTTCTCCATGTTCTTCAGTTGCAAGTTCACAAGATTCTGCAAATATTTACAACAGCTAACACAATTAGTACTTGTCACTAATCTTTGATTAAAACAAACATGTATAAAATTAAAAAAAATACCGTCTAACCATTTGCAATAGTCAAGATCATCCCAATTACATCATTATCTTCACTAGCATTTTCTTGGGTTCCAATATTATCGGTAAGAGAGGGAGGTGTAGGAAGATCACATGTTCCATCTATGAATTTGGAAGCAATCTCACTTATGCTTGTTCTTTCAGTATTTTCTAGGTCTTGAGATTGTACTCCACTTTTCTCTTGATACTCCACTCCAGTTTCTTCCCTTACAGCTTCAAAAGATTCTGTAATGCCATGCAATTAATACCCATTCTAATAATTCACTAAAACTAACATTCAATATATCATGAAAATTTTATCTAACCTTGATTGGCACAAGTTTGAACTCTAAATTTTTCTTTATATGACAGAGGTGTAGACAGATCATATGTTCCTTCTAAGCATTTGCATACAATCTCACTGACACTTGTTCCCAATAGACTTTCTAAATCCTCCTGAGATTGCAATCCACATTTACAAATTTTTTCTGTTACTCTTGTCTCTTTTGGATTTTTCTGGTCTTGACATTCTCCTACATCTTGAACTTCCTCTCCATCAATAGATTCTACAAATATTTGTAATCACAAAAAAGTTTATATGTATTACGCTATTGAATATAAATTTCAATGAAAAAAAATTCAAAATCTATATCTAACCTTTCCCAATATCAGTGACGTTCTCAGTTTCATCCTCTAGATGTGCATCTCTAAAATCGAGTTCATACTCAACAAAGTATCAAGCTTTAATCCTAGAGTTTTCTTTAAATCTTGAGAAAGAAACTAAGTTAGAAAGTTAAGGACAGGTTCAAAAGTTAAGGAGATGCAGTCCTTAAGTTTGAATTACAGGTTGAAAATTTAAGGATATGAGTCCTTAAGTTTGACTTGCAGGTTCAAAAGTTAAGGACAGACAGTCCTTAAGTTTGAATTCCAAGTTCAAAAGTTAAGGACAAGCAGACCTTAAGTTTCAATTACAGGTTCAAAAGTTAAGGACATGCAGTCCTTAACTTATAGTTTTAAGTTCAAAAGTTACGGACACTTGGTCCTAAACTTCAAGTATTAAGTTCAAAAGTTAAGGACAAGCAGTCCTTAACTTATAGTTTTAAGTTAAAAAGTTAAGGACAGGCAGCCCTTAACTTATAGTTTTAAGTTCAAAAGTTAAGGACACAAAGTCTTGAACTTGGACTAACTGAAATTGATGATATTACCATGATTTTATTCTCAATCTTTTTTTCTGCTACAACTATTTTCTGATTTATTCTAGTAACTTCAGCTTGCAGATCCTTCTTAAAACTCTCTGATAATCTCTGAATCAAAAAACATAAAAACAAAAAAGTCTCGTAAGCAAAAAATAATCAAATAAAAAAACTAATGCTATTCAAAGGTAGAAAACCTACTTTAACAATTTCCTTAAGCATGGCTTCATCAATTGTGTGGAAGAAGGCATTGAGCTTTGATCTTGAGAAATTGGCTCGTCCACACTAAGAGGATCTGTATCTTCTTCAACATGAATAAATGGTGACACCTCGAACAACTTATACAACTATTATATAACAAAAAATAAACATAAGTTTTCATAACAAAAGCAAATAAACAAAAAAATAGATAGTAATTAGATTGACTTATATTTTCATTATGGAAGTATTTTTTATTCAGAGAATCAAACCGTGGAGATTTCATTTCCGAATAACATAACATCCGAGGATAACCAAATTCTTGGAAGTTCACAAATTGTTTTTCTTGGAAAATAAGAATTACTTCTATAATCCAAACACAAAAGGCAAAAGGAAAACCAAGTATAGTGTAGCTATCCTTGTCTTTATCTTTGTCTTTCTCAGTCTCATTCTCATTTGGCTTCAAACAACTATTCAATGATTTTAATAATGTCTCATAAGAAAGAGACCCCAATTGAAAGAAGAGCAGAGTTCATCATCGTCTACAATTTTCATTATCTGCTCGGACACATTCTTATTCTTCCGCTTGCCCATCAAAATAGATTCAACAAAATAAATTGTTTCCAACTTCATAGCATCATCATCGCTGCCTACAAATGCTGCAGTTGTACCCTGTGGGTGACTAGTAATAAAATTAAACAAATCACCCAACTCAACTCTATCCTTTCCGGGGAAATAGACTTTCGAAAGCCTATTCTCTTTTTCATATAAACCTTTTATGTTCGGTGAGGAATAACACTTCAAACCAGTAATATATGAAATGCGTCACGTGTAAACTTAATTTCACGGTCAAAAACCTTGAATGTCATCGAATCAGGGTCATTATTTACAATTTTTGAAAGCAATATACAGTGAATAAGTTTACCACAGAACTTCACACTTTGTAATCAGAAGAAGTTGCCAAAAATACCATCCCTCAACTTCTTCCACTACCTGTTTGACAAAAAACTTTTGATTGTTTCCTTATACTGTAAATCTCTTTTCCAATACACCATAAAATTACGCCAAACATCAAACTTGAACACACGATCTCCTTCCATTATCACACTACAAAGAAGGAAAAAGAAAATAAAGATTAGGACTTACAGGTTGGAGGGACTTGGTCCTTAACTTCAAGTTTCAAGTAAAAAAGTTAAGGACAAGCAATTCTTAACTTAAAGTTTAAAGTTGAAAAGTTAAGGATAATAGGTCCTGAACTTCAAATTTGTAGTTAAAAAGTTAAGGATACTTGGTCCTTAACTTCAAGTTTCAAGTTAAAAAGTTAAGGACAGACAGTCCTTAACTTTGAATTCCAAGTTCAAAAGTTAAGAACACTTAGTCCTTAACTTAGAGTTACAAGTTAAAGAGGTGAATAGGCAGTCCTTAAACTTATAGTTTCAAGTTCAAAAAATAAGGACACTTGGTCCTTAACTTCAAGTTTCACGTTTAAAAGTTAAGGACAGGCAGTCCTTAACTTTGAATTCCAAGTTCAAAAGTAAAGGACACTTAGTCCTTAACATAGATTTACAAGTTAAAGAGGTAAGAATAGGCAGTCCTTAACTTATTATTTCAAGTTCAAAAGTTAAGGACACTTGGTCCTTAACTTCAAGTTTCAAGTTAAAAAGTTAAGGACAGACAGTCCTTAACTTATAGTTTCAAGTTGAAAAGTTAAGGACACTTGGTCCTAAACTTCAACTTTCAAGTTCCAAAGTTAAGGACACTTTGTCCTTAACTTCAAGTTTCAAGTTCAAAAGTTAAGGACACTCAGTCCTTAACTTTGAGTTCCAACTTCAAAAGTTAATGTCGTTTGGTCCTTATCTTTCATGAACACAGTTAACTAAAAATTCATAAACACAGTAAGCTTATGAATTTATACGACTATTTTTAATTTTTATGAAATGTCCTTACATAATCAAATATATTGAATCAACCACAAACACATTTCACATTTCAACACCAAAAATTTCTGAATAACAACATCACAAAAATACGCTACTTCTCTGACACTGAATCAACTTATAATGATCATTTTTGAAATTTCACACATACTTGACACGACATTGATCGCGATTACACATATAGAAAAACAAAATGCATAAAACAAAAAAAAAATAGCAGTTCGATCGTTCGATTCAGAGAAGATGACAGAGAAGAAGAAGAAGGAGAAAGATTAACTGCAGCTCGTTAGCATGCGAGGATGATACAGATGCTGAGAACACACGAAACTTGCCCTGAAAGATTCGCTCTCAAATGTTCCCTCTTCTGAATGAAAAAAACAAGGGTTTGGGAATATATGCATTGAAGAAAGGATAAAACTGTCTTTTTTCTATTAGTAGTGGCTATTTTTGCTGAGCATTATAATTAGTGGATAAAAATTAAAGACACCCTTAATTAGTGACTACTATATGCCATTTTTACTCTTATAGAAGCATGATTTTTCCAAAATTCCACTCCTAAGTTATATCAAGGAAAATTCTATGCAATTTGTAGTTCCAACTTACGAGAGAAATTGACTCCACCAATCACCATTATGTGCTGCTTGTATGGGCCAAAATTATCCTAGTTACGTTAGGGTCAAATTAACATTAGGAGAACCTTTAAAGGTTGTCATACATTATCGACATGAACATATAAAGCTGAATGACACATGAAATTTATCCTTTTATTTTTATCAAAGATCTCAAGTTCAAACTCATACAAGAAAATAATAAATAAAAAGAATTCTAATCGGTGTAGTGGGAATGATCAGAATACATTTCTCCTTAACTTGTATCTTGCGGTCCGGTCTCAAGAATGGAATTTTTTTTTACTAAGAAAATACATCTTTATTTATTTATTTTTTCCTCAGAAAATACATCTTTTCTCTTGGTGAATTTCTGGCTCAAATATTCCGCAGGTATTGCATAGTTAAACAAGAAAAATAGAAATAAAAATGTTATTTTAAGTTTGATTAATCTAAACCGCGAGTTACATGAAAAAGGTTCTCATTAAATACCAATTTAAATAATAAACTCTTCTTCTTGGTACACTGCACCAGCCAGTTTCTCTACACTCTAGTGAAGAGAGAGAGTCCACACAAACCTCAATCTTTCACGTTAGAAAAGTTTAGTAGCGTTAGAAAAGTTTAGTAGTAAAAAAGGGCAGCTTGGTATATAAAGTATTTCGCGTTCACACATGATTCTGGGAAGGATCGTGCCCCAAGGAATTTGATATAGATAGCATACCTTAATGCAAGCATTAATGACTACTTTCATGGCTCGAACCCGTGACCTACAAATTATGCGAAAATAACGTTACCGTTGCTCCTCTTCAAAGTTCAATATTATTTTCCAAAATCCAATAAGCAACTGCCGGAAAGGAAAATTTTCAACATCTAGATTAAACATTCCTGACCCTTTTTGACTAAATATTTATTATTCAATTTTGGAACAGGAGAGTGCATGTGAAAGATTAAATAAAAAATAGAACAAGTTTTGCTATCACATGCAACTTCCTTCATTTTGTTAGCTTTTGGCCAACAGATAATGGCACACTGAAAAGGATTTAGCTCACTGTTAACAGTGTATTGGGAAAAATCGTATTTAAATATAAAGGTGACGTGTCGAATACGTGTCGAAACACGTAGACTGGTCAAATGGTCAAAGAATTACAACTAGCCAAGAGACACGAGTTGCAACAAATACGAGCAAATGGCAGAGGAAGACGCACGGGCAGGAATACAAATAACCCAGCACCCGTACCTATCTAAGTCATTTATGTCCGAGAATCAAAAGGAATGAATCTGACAATAGAAAAGAGTGCAGATACGACATTTAATAGACATTAAATATGAAATACGTTAGAGAATTTGTATTGAATATAATGATTATACAACGTAGCATTAAATGTCTTTAATTACCTATAATAGCCTCATTTGATTTGGGCAAAACGTATATCTCCAAAATGTTAAACTCTCAGTCTCCTTACTTAAACGTTAATTCTAAGTTTGGACATCATGACAAAAATAATAATTTCAATACCAACATTGTCCTAGTTGCCGACCCGGCCGATGCTAACTCGTAGGTGGACATCAATATCAATTTGCCAATTGATCACGAAAATAGTGTTCGGGGAGGGGGGAAGGGAACCCGACCAACAACTCGAGAAGATCCCGAAGGCAAATGTGATGGGGTAAGCCTACGGCTGATTTTCGAAATGTTGCAGGCTCAAGAACCGGCAATAGCACAACTGCAGAATTAAAGCCACGCCCCCAACATGGTCGAGCCTGAACGATCCCGAGAAAGCACCCGAAGAGACGAACAAATTACCGAGAGACCGGGTGAAGCCGAGCCCGGGGTAAGTCCTGAGGTAATGAAAATGCTCAAAGCATTAGCGAAATGGGTGGGGTCAGGTGAGAAAAAGACTGAGGATAATGACAAGAAGGTGGAAACATACAATTCCAAGGTTGATCAGATCTCGACAGCACCCCCGATATTGAAGGGGCCGGATTCCAAGAAATTTATCTAGATGCCTTTTCCTCCGAGTGCGGCACCAAAGCCGATCCCAAAGAGGTTTCATATGCTTGACATCCCCAAATATAATGGGACCACAAATCCAAATGAGCATGTGACCTCCTATACGTACGCAATCAAGGGAAACGATTTGGAAGACGATAAGATCGAGTTGGTGTTACTAAAGAAGTTTGGGGAGACCATGTCCAAGGGAGCAATGATATGGAATCACAACTTGCCCCTAAATTCCATTGACTCGTTTGCTATGCTTGTAGATGCTTTCGTAAAGGCCCATGCCGGAGCCATCAAGGCATAAAGTTAGATCTCTTCAAGGTCAAACAAAGAGATAACGAGATGCTTAGGGAGTTCGCAGAAAGATTCCATATGGAACAGATGGACCTACCACAAAATGCAAGTGATTAGGACATTCAGGCAGTCACTCAGGGGCTCAAGCCTAGAAGTTCCTTGGCCTCTCAACAGTTAAAAGAAAATTTGGTGGAGTACCCGGTAGTAACCTGGGTCGACGTCCACAAAAGGTACCAGTCGAAGATTAGGGTCGAGGACGACCAACTCAGAGACCCTCTTGGAATTGTTTACCCCCATCAGGGCCAACAATAGATCTAAGAGAGACATTGATCAGCCCGAGATCGGTATCAACCATATAGCGCGGATTGAAATGGAAGTGGATCCGAGTGTCGCCCCTATAAGGAGAAAGAAAAAAAGTGATTGAGGGCCCATTAGCTGAGGTATAATAAGAAAAAATGGGTTCGACAGACCGCTCGAGAGTAGGGAAGCACCGAGATTATCGGAGTACAACTTCAATTTGGACGTTGCCAACATCGTGTCAACTATAGTGCGTATCAAAGAGACCAAGTGGCCCCGACCATTGTAGTTCGACCCTGCCCAGAGAGATCCTAATTTGATGGGTAAGTATCATGACACTCATGGTCACATGACCGATTATTGCCGATAGTTGAGAGAAGAAGTTGCCTGGTTATTCAACAATGGGCACCTCCGAGAATTCCTGAGTGAGCGAGCGTAAAACCACTTCAGGAACAGGGATGCCAACAAATAGGTTGAACAAGAGGAGCTTCAGCACGTGATCAACATGATCATTGGAGGGGTCGTTGTTCCTTAGGGGCCAATGATGAAACGTACTAAAGTATCTATCACAAGGGAAAACGCACCGGGATTATATTCCAGAGGGAGCCATTTTGTTCAGCGATGAAGATACCGAGGGCATCGTACAACCTCACAATGTTGCACTTGTAATATCCGTACTTATCAATAAATTTCGAGTTAAACGTGTGTTGATTGATCCAGGTACCTCTATCAACATCATCAGATCAAGGGTCGTAGAGCAATTGGGGTTACAAGACCAAATCGTACTGGCAATCCAGATATTGAACGGATTTAACATGGCATGTGAGACCACGAAAGGAGAGATAACCCTGCCAGTAAACACTACTGGGACAATCCAAGAAATGAAGTTCTACGTGATCGAGGGGGACATGAGGTACAAAGCTCTATTTGGAAGCCCATTGGTCCACAACATGAGGGTGGTATCCTCGACCTTGCACCAGGCGTTGAAATTTCCCACACCGGGGGCAGGAGTCAAAACGGTCTATGGAGAACATCCGGCCGCAAAGGAGATGTTTGTCGTCGACGTGGTAATTCAGGTACCTACGGTTTCGACATCAAAGAACACAAAACCAACCAAAAAGGAAGAGATTTAATAGCAATCACTAATACTGGCCTCGGGCGAACCGGAGAATCAGGAAGAACGAGGAGCAGAAGAGGAGGACGATTATGGCGCCCCGAGATCATTCATAGCTCCTGATGACACTGACACCACCAAATCAGTGGTTGAATAATTGGAACAATTCATATGAATTGAGCATTTGTCGTATCGAAAGGTATACTTGGGCACAGGGTTAACCCCCGAGCTTAGGAAACAACTTATTATTTTTCATAAAGCTAACAATGATTATTTTTCTTTGTCCCATCTTGACAGGATAGGGATCCCCCCGGAGGTAACCACTCACAAGCTAAGTTTGGACATGAAGTTCCATCCGGTTAAGCAGAAAAAGAGACCACAATCTGAGATCAAACACACATTCATCAAGGATGAGATATCCAAACTTCTAAAAATAGGATCCATCCGGGAAGTTAAATACCCAGATTGGCTAGCTAATGTAATGGTAGTACCTAAAAAAGAAAATAAATTAAGGATGTATGTGGATTATAAAGAACTAAACAAAGCGTACCCTATGGATTCTTTCCCTTTTCCTAACAAGCGATCGAATGATCGACGCGACAGCCGGGCACGAGATACTCAGTTTTTTGATGCCTACTCCAGTTACAACCAAATTTGGATGGACCTGGGCAATCAAGAAAAGACTTCTTTCACAACAAATTTGGCACCTACTGCTATAACATAATTTCGTTTGGATTCAAGAATGTCGGTGCAACTTACCAATGCCTAGTAAACCGGATGTTCGAAGAACAAATAGGAAAATTAGTGGAGGTTTATATTGATGATATGTGGGTCAAGTCCTTACGAGCAGGGGACCATTTGAAACATTTGAAGGAAACCTTCGACATACTAAGAAAATACAACATGAAGCTAAACTCAGAGAAGTTCGCATTTGGGGTCGGTGTA
Source organism: Nicotiana tabacum (assembly GCF_000715075.1). Lineage (NCBI taxonomy): Eukaryota > Viridiplantae > Streptophyta > Magnoliopsida > Solanales > Solanaceae > Nicotiana > Nicotiana tabacum. Next base: position 88,652,297 of record NC_134084.1, read on the forward strand.
GGTAAATTCCTCTGGTTCATGGTATCCAATTAGGGGGATAGAGATCAATCCCGACAAAATAAAGGCCATAGAGGAAATCACCGTAGTGGACAATGTCAAGGAAATTCAAAGACTGACCAGGCATATAGCCGCATTGGGCCGGTTCATCTCGAGGTCCTCAGACAAGAGCCATCCATTCTTCTCACTATTGAAGAAGAAGAATAATTTTTCCTGGACTCCGGAATGCCAACAAGCTTTGGAAGAACTCAAATGATGCATGTCGAGCTCCCCTCTGCTGCACACTCTAAAGGCAGACGAACAACTGTACCACTACTTGGCAGTTTCCAACGTGACGGTAAGTGGTGTCTTAGTCCGGGAGGAAGAAGGTACGTAATTCCCTATTTACTATGTTAGTAGAGTTCTAGACGTGCCGAATCGAGGTATCCTCACCTGGAAAAGTTAGCACTCGCTTTGCTAAGCGCTTCCAGGAAGCTAAAGATGTACTTTTAATGCCACCCTATATGTGTCATAGCCTCTTACCCGCTGAGGAATATCATGCATAAGCCCGAGCTCTCGGGCCTTTTAGCCAAATGGTCCGTAGAGATTAGCAGGTACGACATCGAGTACCTACCCCGAACTTCCATAAAATCTCAAATTTTTGTAGATTTTGTGGCCGACATTACGCTAGCCTCAAATTTTTGTAGATTACGGGAATCTGGACCTTATTCACGAATGGTGCCTCCAACGCGAAAGGTTCTGGGCTTAATATCGTGTTAAAACCACCTATGATAAATATAATTAGGCAGTCTATTAGGACTGCAAAATTGACTAACAATAAAGCCGAGTATGAGGCCATGATTGCAGTTCTAGAACTGGCTAAGAGCCTTGGGGCCAAAATAATCGAAGCCAAATGCGACTCCTTCCTCATGGTAAAACAAGTAAACAGAACGTTCGAAGTAAAAGAAGAACGAATATGAAGGTACTTGGATAAATTGCAGGTGACCCTGCACCAATTCATGGAATGGACTTTGTAATACATACCCCGAGATCAAAACAGCGAGGCCGATGCACTGGCCAACTTGGGGTCGGTTGTTGACTCCGGTGAATTCAGATTGGGGGCAGTAGTACAACTGATGAACTCGGTGGTAGATAAAGGTCACGCTGAAGTAAACTCTATAAGATTGACTTGGTATTGGAGAAACTAATACGTAGACTACCTGAAGGCAGGGAAAATTGCCTTCGGATCCCAAAGAATTGAGAGCCCTGCACACCAAGGTTGCTAGATTTTTCCTAGTCAAAGGGGCATCATTCAGGAGATCCTTCTTCAGCCCACTGGCCATGTTTTTTGGGCCGGGAAAGATCGAGTATGCCATGAGAGAATTTCACGAAGGCACTTGCAGAAACCATCCAGTGGCAAAATCTTTGGTTTGGAAGCTAATCAGAGTCGGTTACTACTGGAACGAGATGGAGAAGGACGCGAAAGACTTCGTGTGAAAATGCGATGAGTGCCAAAGACATGCCCCGATGATTCATCAACTGGGAGAGGTGCTCTACTCACTCCTGTTGCCATTGCAGTTTATGAAGTGGGGAATGGACATCATCGATCCCCTGCTATGGGCACCCGGTTAGGTTCAATTCATACTATTCATGACCGATTATTTTTCCAAATGGGTCGAGGCTTAGGCGTTCGAGAAGGTCTGAGAGAAAGAAGTCAATGACTTCGTCTGGGATAACATAATATGTTGATTGGATATAATAGCTGAGATCGTTTGCGATAACAAAAAATAATTCGTCGGCAGAAAGGTAAGTAAGATTTTCGAAGACCACAAGATAAAGAAGATATTATCAACGCCTTACCACCATAGTGGAAACGGGCAAGTAGAATCGACAAACAACACTATACTCCAAAACCTAAAAAAGAGGTTAACCGGTTCTAAAGGAAAGTAGAAGGAACTCTTGCCCGAAGTCCTATGGGCATACCGTACAACTTCGAAGTCAAGTACCGGGACGACCCCATTTTCTCTGGTCTATGGAGCGGAAGCCTTAATACCAGTCGAGGTAGGGGAACTGAGCCTCAGGTTCCAGTATGCTACCAAAGAGTCAAATGGAGAGGCCATGACAACGAGCATGGAATTGTTGGACGAAAGCCGGGAAGCCGCCCAGAAGTAACAACTAGAAGGTACTACAACCGAAGATCCAACCTCTGATACTTTCAAGTCGGGGACTTGGTATTGAGAAAGGTAACACTACACACTAGGAACCCAAACGAAGGGAAACTGGGCCCGAATTAGGAAGGACCATATCTAGTTGTCGAAATAACCGGCAAAGGCTCATACAAACTCAAAGCGGGAAATGTCGTTCAACTACCAAACGATTGGAATGTGGCACACTTAAAGCGATACTACTGCTAAGCTACAAACTTAATTCCTTTTAATTTTGTTACATTATGGACTAGCGCATGCAGGTACTAAGCTAGGGGCTTATGTGGCTATTAAGTCTGAAAGCACGTATTGCATTCTTTTTTCCTTGAATCGATTTTGTCCCGAAGCGGATTTTACGGCAAGGTTTTTAACGAGGCAATAGTAAAATGTGTTACCTTAGTTTTGAAGACCGGCTTTGAACCGAAATTACTGATCGTTTGCACCAAGTCAACACTATTCGAGCCCTCACAAGTTCGACCTTGACTATTGAGGGTCGTTACCCCTAGATCAAGATCTTTAGCAAAGGAAAAGAAAAGTTTTTGTGCCAAAAATAAGGCTTGATGGTTAGGATTCATTGTAAGGGTCAAACGGTCATACAAACCGTGCCCATATAGTCCACTCTAGCCACGGCACAAGGCTTATGCCCGCTTCCATGTAACTTACATATTAAATAATAAAATAAATCTTTGCTTCCCTTATATTTATTACTGGACAATTCACTTCTCTGATCCTGGATCATAAAGCCCACGAGCTACCCCTACTCGGGGATTGTCTACCGATAAAATTTCGGACGACTCGAGCTACCGAATCCCGGAGGCACCAAGCCTATTAGGTACTGCCTAAATACAAAAGGCTACGACCACCCTAAAAATGGCTTGGAGAAATTCGAAGTCCGTGCTCAGAAAGTAAGACCCTTACAAAAATGGAAACATATTAAAAGTTTAACCTCAACAAAAACATCTTCTAAGACACTTAAGCATCTTAAAGGAAATCGGTTTTATCGAAGACGCGAAGCCACAAGTAATACAGAGTTGCCATTGAAATTGGGCCCTATTTATGCCTCCGAAAAACGGATGCTCTAGACTACATTTAATCTTATGCTAAGGCATTAAAAATAGTACACAAATAGAAATTGCAAATAGATGCTGAAAAGTAAAGACACGGTATTTCCGAAAGGGGAAAATTTTATATATTCAAAAAAATTATTTACAAAGGCACCATAAAGAGGCCTTAAAATAAACAAAAAAGAAAAATATACAAGGAAAAAACTAAAAAAGAACTAAGGCATTTACGCCTGGTCGTCACCGGGGCTCGACTCGTCACCAGAATCATAGGAACCCTCAGAACCCTTGAAACCTTCGGGACCCTCAGGCTTGTAATGTTCCTTTGCCTCGGCCTCAAGTTTCTTGGCTTCTCGATCTTGGCTGATAGGTCAATACCTAGGGCATGGATCTCCCCGAGGATCTTTCTTAAAGATAGCCTCTTTACGTACTTGGTCTTCATCTTTAGGCGGGCCTCATCTATCTCCACATTAGCCTTATACTGGGCCTGCATTTCCTCGATGTTAGAGGAATCAACAGAAGTTTCCTCTAATTTTTACCTTAGCATCGCATATTCTTGGTCGAAGGCATCACGTTTAGTGACGGCCGAGTTCAACTGTGCCCGGAGTTCATCATTTAGTCGAGACCACTTGTCAGCCTTATCCCTTGCCACCTAGATTTGGTCCTTGGCCGATGCCAGCTCTGCTTTTGCAGCCTCATTTTCCAAAGCCAATAGGTCCATCCTGCCCATTTCACGCCTTGGTCGTGGCCTTAACCTCATCCATCTCATCCCGAAGCTGGTCGATCAGGTTTATCTTCTCTTGGACCTGCGAAGTTGAGTTGTTAGTCACCACGAGTAGTTTCTCATTCTTAGCCTCAAAGATCTTACCTTCTCGACCAGGTTGGCGTGCTCCCGCTTCAAGGTCGAGGCCTCCTTCTGGGCCTTTTTCCAGTTCGGCTCAGAGAATTGGGAGGTCCTTGAGGGCTTCATCTTGTTGTTCAATAAGAGCCATATACATATCCTTCACTGGATTTGCTCTTTGAGCTCGAACTTGAGCTGGTTGATCTCCATGAGGGACCGAAGTGAAGCTTTAATGATAAAGTACTGAAGCCTAAAAAATATAAAGTCATTAGAACATGTCTAAAACTAAGCAAGATTCCTAAAGGGGTACGAATGGTAGACGCCTTACCTGGTTCAGTACTTGTTGCACCTCGTTAAAGAGGCTCGATGTGCCTACATCGATCATATTTATCTGGTCCTCATCGGTCACCAGACAACAAAGGTAGCTGGCTACGCACACCGGAGTAGACAAGGCCGGGGGTTCCATTGGGATAGTAAGAATGACTATTCTCTTATGGCCGGGGTCGATACTCGGCGCAGGGAACTACTTCAATAGTTTTGGGCTCGAGCTCAGCTCGCCCCGCCTCTAATGGAACATCTTCTTTGGCACCACCAGGTGACCAAGCCCGAAAACGTCCTCAACTCGGCCATGTCCATGATGTCGAAGAACGTGTTGAGGGCACATGGACCTGGCTCTGTCTCGTTTGATTTCTCCTTACCCGCTTGAGCCTCTTCGAGCATAGACTCGATATAGAATGGTTTCTCAATGATGTCAATGACACCAGTTACCTCCTTCGGGATAGGAGCGGGTTCCCGAGAGGTCGCAGCCTCCGTCTCTCCCTCTAATTCTCGAGCTAGAGGAGTATCAAACTCATGGTCATCTTTCCCGATTGCCGCCTACTCCCCCTCATTAAGGGTCGACCCATGAGCAATAAACTCAAGGTTGTCGTCCTCGGGATAATCCCTGAGCCAGTAGAGGGAATCAGAGTTCGGTACCTTGGACTTGGTGCTCTTTTTAATTTTCCAGACCCGGATGGTTACCTTCTTCTTCTTTGCCTCAGCATTCGGGGAGCCTGGGGACTTCCTTTTCTACTTATATTTCTCCTCCTTTGCGGCAACCCCGAGATGTTCCAAAGAGGAGGGTTTGGCAAGTGAGGACGGACCCTCGTCCTCATCCAACAGCCTGAGTTCGGTAGTTTTGGGCAAACCTGTAAGAAGGAAGAAGACTTAGTGATCTGTAAACCAAGAGTATGAAGGTAATCATTCGGGAGGAGGCTCACCATGGGAACGAGCCTCCCACTTTCCCTTTGAGAGCTTGCGCCATGCGCGCTCGGAGTATGGCATCTATTTGCATATCCCCTCAATCTACTCCTTGAAGTGAGGGACTACATCAGGAACTTGGGCAATCGCTACACAAATACCGGAAAATAGAAAAGGAATAAAAGGAAATGCCAAATGCTCGATAATTAAAAGACTTATAGGAGGCATTCCACTTCTCTGAGAACGGTATAAATTCGTAGGGGATGTGGTCTTCGGTTTTCACCCGAATGAACCTCTCATGCTAGCCTCGATCTCGGTCCTCGTCGATGCTCGAGAACGGAGCTTTGGTTTCTCAGCGAACGAGCTTAATCAACCCCCCTCAAAAGATTTGGGGACTGTATAGATAAAGAAGATGGTTGGGGGTGAACCAAGGAGCTTCGGAGTTGTTCATAAAGTGTCGGAGAAGGATTACGATCCTCCAAAAGGATGGGTGAATCTGCCCAAGGAAGACCTCGTACCTTTTACAGAAGTCGAGGACTATGGGGTCCACATGGGCGAGCGTGAAGAGGTAAGTGTAAATACTTAATTACCCCTCCATGTGAGTAGTAATTCCATCGTTGGGCTCGGGGACGACCACCTCCTTGCCCTTCCAGTTATAGTCCACCCAGATTGTGGGTAGTGTTTCCTTATTAATGGAGCATATGTACCTCCATGCTGCTTCGCCTCGGTCCTGCTGACTAGAAGCCTTCTCGACGTGAAAATCGTTCCCGATAGAGCAACCCTCGGGTACAAAGCTCTTCAAGGGGGGCTCCTAAGCCACCTCGGGAATTGCCATCCTGACGTCTGTGGCCGGGTTGGAAGATGAAGGAGCAGTTTGCCGATGCACAGATTTGGAAGTTTTATCCATTGGGATCTGGGAAATACGAAGGTTTGAGGAAAAAATATGAAGGTCTGATGAAAAGATACGAAGGTTTGAAGACAAAATCTGAAGATTTGAAGATGGGATGAAAGTATGAAGGTTTGGGCTGAAGATCCAAGGAGAATGTATGAAGATTTGAAGGAATTAAATGCAAGTAGATAATTCGAGGGTAAGTTTCAGAATCGAAAAGTAGAAGAAAGGAAAAAGGGTCAAAGGTTTTATAAGGAAGAACAATCAATGCATGACGTTTCATATTCGAGGATAGTCAACCAGCGACTGACACGTGTCCGAAGTTAGAATGACGCGACTCATGGGACGTTACGTTGACCCGTCATTTTGATTGTAATGTATGAAGGAAGGAAGTAGTGTCCATTTATCGCTTCCTGTCATTTCGGTAAACCTACTCTCAGGAAAACGAAGGGACTATCTGTATACGGGTAAAATCGGGGGCCATGTCTAGCCCGATTCCCCTATGAGAAAACGGAGTGAGAGCACGGATCTGCAAAATTGTAATCGAGGTCAGCGACCCTTTGTATAGAGACCTAGGAAGAGTGAACGATGTATCCGTCATTGGATGTGGTAAAACAATACGCCCCCGGCCAAGTGTAAGTTATAAACCTCAGAAAACATGATGAACAATTGTTTATGAAGGATACAGGGCCGTGATACTCACACTCAAACTGATATCATAGTGCAAATATCACTCAATGTAGATTGTGGATCAATAATTACTAGAAAAAGAAAATTTTTACCTTTTAAGACTTCTACTAAGATTGAAACTCTCCTACCATATAAAGGGGAGGCTTTTCTTTTCTTCTGACACATTGTAACATGCAATTCAAGGCAACAAAAATTTATTTTTACCTTCTAGCTAGTGTTCAGAAATTTGCTAACTTGTTCTGTTATTCATTCACTACTGGACCCGAACCGAGGGTCCAATCGAGGACGAGGTCCCAGTTCAATCTAAGATCAGGCTTGTTCATAATACTACGATTGATTTTATCGTTTATTTAATATTTAATTCATTTATCTACTATTATTAATTATTCGTATTGAATTAAACCATGAATTACTTAATTGATTTTCTTGTCACCTTTATAAAGTTAAAGAAATAAAGAGAAAATGTTGACATACATGAATATGTAGGAATTGTTGGAAGCTAAAAGGAACAAACACTGAATAAACATTCTAAAGGTTGAGATAGTATGTATTGTTTACCCATAAAACGGTACAGTTAAATTTGTAAAGTGATTTATAAACACGTGCATTATTTTGATCCATGAATATAAAATAGCTAAGAGCAAAGATAAAAAAATTAAATAAATTTGAAGAAAGTACAAGTCTGACTATGATTTAGCTTATCCTGTGGTAATATGAAGAACAAAAAGAGAGAAAGTAGAAAAAAATATTAATAGCAGATTTAGCTTTTTGTGCACAAAATATTTTTCTGTCCTACAATGAATATGAATCCTCCTATTTATACCTAAATTCAGGGAAACAAGATCAATAAATTAAGCCCTTCTTTTATACGAATAAACCCATCTTGATGGTTGAATAACGGATGGGTATTAATAGAAAATATTTTTTGCAACGTATGCTCTTGAATGTCGTATTTTCAACCGATATACTCCATTCAAATCTTTGTCCTCGGTTTTACTATCCTCAGAACTTACCCAGCAATAGCTACATGCTTGTAACTGGTGCCAGCTATTTGTTGACTTATGCCTTACTTGTCTTTGCTTTCACGTGTCAACTCGTCAAGCATTCACCTGTCATTTACCAATTTTACCCCATACTGATAGTCTCCCTACTTTCCGATGATAAAACTGTGTATTACCGGAATGTAGATAAGATCTCTTTTCTTAGCGAAGAAGTTCCTAAACAGTTTCTAACACATGAAAGCACGCACATCTCCTTGCATTTAATGAGATAAACACGTCTTATCCCGTGATTTGGTAAATATTTTCTCCAATTTTCAAGGTAATCATGACCATGAATTTTGCCTCCTATAAACTTCTCCACCACGCATTATTTTTACCTTTCACTTTTACAAACTCCTCTTGTTCGAATTTCCTAAGAACCCAACTGCAATAACCCCTCTTTCTTAGTAAAATTTTCTTATTCGGATTTCTTATCACCATGTCTTCTACTACCTCTATCCTCAAAAACTATATCTTTCTCATTGGTGGTGGCTCTTCTAACAAAACTAAGAAAGTTGATGCTGAAGCCGAACCACCTACCGTCAACACAGTCATATCTTTCCAACTTCACTCTGAGTTGGATTTTCAAGTACATAAAGAAACTATCAACCCCAAGAATGACAGAAACTGGTCAGTCTGCAGATACTATTCTTTTATTCGTCCAATTAGTATTTCTATTGTAAAGGAAGATTGCAACTAGAATAACATCGAAATATTTGTCTCCAATAAAGTGGTAAGGATCACATTTAGAAAACTAGGGTTCATGTATATTTATACATACCCTTTTACCCTAAAATTGGGTCAAGAACTTGACTCCATTATTTTAGAATTTTGCCATCGCTACCAAATTTTCTTGGCTCAAATAAGCCCATCAATATGGTGTACGGTGGCTTACCTTTGGACACTGTGCTCCCAGGTCGGAGGAACCCTCACACTTTCCCAGTTGATCAACCTCTACTCCCTAAAGATATTTCGTGGAGGCGTGATCAAACTCAGCAAACACAGCCACCATACCATCATTACCAGCGTTGATGACGATAATGACCTTAGTTGGATGGAATGGTTCATTGTCATTGCTACCAGGGACATCCTTCTGCCAACAACTCCTTCCATCCCTAAATCTTGGAACTTTACTCACAAGTTTTCAAATATCTTTTCTTATTGTGTTAAAGAGAATTCTTATTTGCTAACTTTATTTTCCTTATTTCAGTTACCCGTTGGGAACCACCATCGGTTAAGAACCTGGCTCAATGAGTACTGAAAGTTTTAGAATGTTTTCACATCGGATTCCCGTAGGTGGAAAGAAATTGCCCCCAGATTTAATTAAAAATCCAAAATCATGGTAAGTAAAATTTCTCTTTTCCCTAAAATCTTCATCATGATTTAGAACTAATTTACTGACTCCCATTTCGTAATACATATGCCTTCCGAAAGGGTCTTCCGTTTGCCCTATTGTTGAGGTTTCTCATGACCCAGCGGAAGCCCAGCAACAATTGCAAGACCTCCTTAACCGGAAGAGGGATCATGAAGCCGCTCTTGTTACCTCCAGAGTATTTTGAGTTACTTTCTTAAAAACTTAATCTCCGACTTTGAAATATCAAATATTTACTTTGCGGTTGTAATATCTTTTCATCATTTGCTTTTGTGCCACCATTCTCATATATGTTGGATTTTGATGTTCTTCAAGCAAATTCAGCTTAATTTGTATTGCTTCATTATTTGCCTCATAGTTTTCCCAGGAATAACTTATGGTCGGCTCCCCGATATCCACCGGGATCAAAGCTTTCGCACCATACACATGTGAAAATAGAATTTATCCTTCTTGACTTCACCATTGTTCGATATGCCCATAATACTCCCGGTAGCTCTTCTGGTCAATTACCTTTCACATCCTTTAATTTCTTTTTGAGGATTTGAATTACAAATTTGTTGGTTGACTTTGATTATACGTTGGCACTTAGCTGATATGGAGAATACCTAATCCTTTTGATCTTCAATCCCTCCAAAACTTTGTGACCTTGGAACCTATAAATTATGGCACATTGTCACAAGCAATCTCTTTCGGTAATCCAAACCGACAGATGATATGATTCCATATGAAATCAATCACTTCTCGCTGTCCAATCATTTTGTAAGCACCACCTTCAGCCCATTTAGTGAAATAATAAGTTAAAACTAAAAAAAATCACCTGCCCGGGCCCTTGAGGTAAGGGACTAACTATGTCTATTCTTCATTTCATGAACAGCTACCGTAACACCATCGAATACAAAAGCTCCGCCTGTTGATGCACCAACTGTGCATGACACTGACACTTATCACATTTTATTACAATTATCTTCGCGTCTTGTTTCATTCGAGGCAAATAGTAGCCAACCCTTATCAATTTGAGAACCAACGAGTCTGCAATGGAATGATTTTTGCAGACACATTCGTTAACTTCTCTCATCACATAATCAGCCTTTGATGTCCCTAAACTCCGAGCTAATGGTCCTTAAAACAACCTTCAGTACACTTGACCATCAACAAGGCAATAATGAGTAGCTTTAGTTTGTAGTGACCGGGAATCTTTAGGATCTTCAGGAAATTTTTCATGCCTTAAATACTCTATAAACTCATTTCTCCAATCCCAAATTAAGTGTGTCGAGTTGACTTTGCAATACCCATCTACATTCAGGACCGAATGCAAAATTTGAACAAATACACTAGAATTGGGTCCCTTCATTTTTGTGAACGATCCTAGATTGGCCAATGCATATGTTTTCATGTTCTCTTCCCTTTGGATATGAATAATCGACCACTCCGTGAATCGGGAAAGTAGAACCTGTACCTTATTCAAGTACTGTTACATGTGCTCCTCTTTGGGGTGAAAGTGATAGCATCCCACGAAGCTCAAATCTATTCAAGAACAAGGATGAAGCTTTGGAATCTCAAAGAGGGCCTTTAACAAGATGCCAAGCTAAAGAGTTACAAAATAAGGTCATTAGACTTCAAGTGCAAATAAAAAAGTTATTAATTGGGAGGAAGAAATCAAGGATAAAGGATGTGAATTAGCTAGGTGTTACAATTGTTTTATGGACCAAATTTATGTCCAAGAAGAGGAGTATTGGATCCCAAGAGACATCCTTTGAAGAAGGTCCTAATCAGTCCACTGTTGAACCAATTTGGCACCTAAATATGTTTAAACTTGCAGTCCATGAAGTCCTACACAAAGTCACATTTTTATAATATAAAAAGAACGTACTTGATGTCCAAGAAGGGTACAATAAGCTGCTAGAAGTTGAGTGCAAGTTGGTTTGAAGTTGCTTGCAAATTTCTTTCAAGATTTCCAAGATCGGTTGGGACTTTCAAGATCCTATCCTGCATTGGTTTTGACTTATTTTCATATATTTTGGGACTATATTTATTTTTTTTACTACGTAGTTAAGCTTATGTTTTCCTTTTCCTAAGATTATTAGAACTACTTTCCAAGAATGACTTGGTTTTTGTTTCCTAGTATTTTTTCTTTTCCTAAGGTAGTTGGACTTATTGTCCAAAGTAGTTTAGGACTTTATTTTCTTGTTTTTTAGGTAGAATTCCGTGAACCCCTTTCTATATAAAGGAGTGTATTTTTTGTTTTTAGATTTAGATTATGATAGATTATTATCAGTAAAAATTGTGAGATTTTTCTTGCACCCTTGTGTGTGGCTACTCTTGAATTTATTCTTCAATCTTCAATACTCAATTTAAGGTGGTAAGATTAAACTTTTTTCAAAATCTTATATCACTTCTAGATATTCAAAAAATGTGATAAGTTTATGCTTATTATTATTTTTGTTATTCTAAGGGTCGGGTTTCACAATCTATATCTTGTTTTTAATTCTCTACCAAAGGCGATTAGTTCTTCTTTAGATAATTGTTGTTGTTAGGATTCAACTACAGGAATATACTTCTTGAATTCAAGAAACTCTTTCTTGAATTCAATCTATCTTTAATTTCAGTCTTTTTTGTTTTTTTATTTTCTTTTAGCTTCCGCACGTTTCTTGATTTTCTTTAGTAATTATTGGATCCCTATTGTGTTGTTCTTCAATCACATCGGAGCCTAGCTCCCGAGCTAATTCAAGTCCTACAACCAAATCCTCTTACTCGACTTCATTGTTAGTCAAAGTAATAGTTAATGGTTTGCCTTAGGGTTTCTTCCGAAAGAGTGATTAACACAATCCTGAGAGCGAAACCTTTTACATTAGAGGTCCCATCTGTAAACAAAGTCCAAACATTGAAAATAGTTTTGGATATTAAAGTTGCTTCCTGAGAAGCTAAAGGAATCATATCGAAACTAAAATCAGCCACAAAGTCGGCCAAAACTTTTGACTTGATTGTAGTCCTGAGTTTATATTCAATATCGAATTCACTAACTTGGATTGCGCATTTAGCTAATCGATCCGATAATTCCATCTTATGAAGGATGCTCCTCAAGGGAAAATTCATGACAAAACTACGAGATAATATTGAAAATAATGCCTAAGATTTAGAGAGGCAACTACGAGAGCTAGGGACAACTTTTCGAAGTGTGGATAACGTGTCTCCGCTCCCGATAAAACTTTGCTAATATAATAAATAAGAAATTGTGTACCTTCCTCCTCTTGGATCAAAACTGTACTCACTAAAACCTCTAAAACTGCTAAATAAATTAACAATTGCTCACTTTCCTTCGGTTTTGACAACATCGGAGGGCTAGACATGTACTTTTTAGGTTTTTCAATGCTTGCTGGTATTTCGGAGTCTACGAAAAATGTTAAACAATAAATTGGTATAACATTGGAAGGTTATATTAATGATATGCTGGTTAAATCTCTTAATGCAGGAGATCATTTGGATCATCTATAAGAGACATTTGATATTCTAAGGAAATACAACATGAAGTTCAATCCAGAACTTTTGGAGTTGGTTTCGAGAAGTTTATTGGCTTCTTGGTTTCACAACAAGTTATTGAAGTGAATACCGATAAGATTAAGGCCATAGAAGATATCCCTGATCAAGTTACAAATATAAAGAAAGTTCAGAGGTTGACTGGTCAGTTGGCAGCACTTAGTAGATTCATATTGCGGTCTTCGGAGAAGTGCCAAGAGTGAGAAGAAATGATGACACTTCTCCGAAGACCTCAAAATGAATCTACTAAGTGCTGCCAACCAAGCAGTCAACTTCTTAACTTCTTTTTGCACTTGTCAATTGATCAGGGATATCTTCTATGACCTTAATCTTGTTGGAAATCACTTCAATTCCTCGTTGTGAAACCAAGAAGCCAAGAAACTTTCCATAACCAACTCCAAAAGCATATTTTTCTGGATTGAGCTTCTTATTGTGTTTCTTTAGAATATCAAATGTCTCTTGTAGATGAGCCAAATGATATCCTACATTAAGAGACTTAACCAGCATATCATCAACATAAACTTCCATAGTTTTACCAATTTGCTAGTCAAACATTTTATTAACGAGCTTTTGATAAGTGGCTCTGGCATTCTTAAGCCCGAAATGTATCACATTATAGTAATAAGTGCCAAAATTTATGATGAAAGAAGTTTTTTCTTGATCCTCTGGGTGCATCTTAATTTTATTATACTCGGAATACGCATCAAGAAAGCTCATTAACCCATTCCCGGTCGTAGCATCAATCATTTGATAAATGTTCGGCAACTGAAAAGAGTCTTGAGGGCATGCCTTATTCATATCTTTATAATGTACACACATTTCAAATTTATTATTCTTTTTACGAACAACTACTATGTTGGCTAACCAATTGGGATAATTTACATCTCGGATTGGTCGAAATCAAGCATGGTCCAGTAGCGAGGAGTCGCTCAAAGGGAGAGACCAGTGCCGAGGTCGAGTAGAGAGCAAACGGCTGCAACTGTTAGAATATTCCTAGGATTATGAATAGGAATATTTTATTGAATATTCCCCCATATTGTATTTTTTAGAGTTTTCTAGGGATATTCCTTATAAATAGGAAGAGGAGAAACAAAAGGGGATTCGGAACTTTTATGAAAGATCATCCTATAAAGAGTTAACTATCAAGAATATACAAAGAGTTGGTTTTGTCTCCTTTGTTTGATTCCATTATATAACATTCCTCTATAGTTCGCAAGATCCAAGAACACGTAGTTTACTTCCATTGTTTGTTGTCACACGTTGTAGTCAGAGGAAGGAATCATCTATCTCATCTAACATTTGGGTGACAAATTCCTTCTTATTACATTTAATGTCATTTATCACATTTATTGCATGTTTTTATTCTCATATTTATTAATAGTCATTGAGTATTAACTCGGCATTGTTAACTTGAGCACGGTCTCATATCATCCTAGTTTTAATTTAGGATCTGAAATTTATTATTTTTAACTTGGATTCGCCCCTTGTCTATTTATTAAATTAATTTAACTAAAAGGGTTTAAAACTTTTTGTCAAACAACTCCACCAATCACCATTTTGTGCGAGTCTTATTGCCTTTTCAACCAATCGATAACAAGAAGATAGATAGGAATAAAGAAATCCTATCACCCAAAGTAGTCCCAAACAATGTAGTGGAATAGCATATCTTTATTTCTATTCAAGCATCTCTAAGTTCTAACTCATACATACAAGAAGACAATAAGAAACAAAGTATTCTAATTATCGAAGACGGAATGATTAGGATATCTTTCTACTTAATCTGAAATCTTGTGTTCCAATAACGGAGAACTTTTTAGTTAAAAATTGGATCAGTGACCTTGAAGTATTGCATAGTTAAATATAAAAGATAAAAATAAAAATGTTCTTTTAAGTTTGGTTAATCTAAACCCAGAGTTACATGTAAAACGTTCTCATTAAATACCAATTTAATAAACTCCTCTTTAGGTGTAGAAAATTGAGAAAGATGATTGTGAAAATTTCTGTGTATTTCTGAATGAAAATCACTGTACAAGAGGACTATGTATTTATACAGATATTAGCTACCTAGAAAAGAATCTGAAAATAAAACTACCCTATGAATTATGTACACTTGTCCTATTTTTACTAGATAATTTTAACAATGTAACTATTTAATATTCCTTTAGCATGTGAGCCCTTTGTGTGCATGTGAGAAGTGGACGATCCAGATTAAAAACTTCATCATTTGATTTGTTGGCTGAGATGATGCCGCGTGGCTTGTCACATGGCTTATCAGAGAATGGACTTAGCTTTGTTTTATCCGAAATTGTTTTGTCCAAAACTGTTGGTCCTTTCTTTCCTTCTTCTTCTTCATCGATTCTTTTCTTCTCTTCTTCTGTATGAATTTCTTGCTGAGAAATCAGATCTTTCTGAGAAATCAAAGAGTGAGATCGATGTATTCCAACATCCCCCCTCAAGTTGGAGGGGATAGAAAGATACCCCCAACTTGCCAAGGATCGATCTGTGAGAAGGCCCTGACAAGGGTTTGGTGAATAAATCAGCAAGTTGATGTTTTGAGGGTATAAAAGAGAGGGAGATGAGGCCGGAAAGGAACTGTTGCCTTACAAAATGGCAATCGAGTTCAACGTGTTTGGTTCTCTCATGAAAGACGGGATTCCGGGCAATATGTATGGCCGTTTGGCTGTTAGAGAAAATTAGAACTGGAATCGGATGAGGAGCAGATAGATCTGTGAGAAGACGAGTTAACCAAGTAAGCTCAGCCACTAGGCGACGCATTGAACGATACTCTGCTTCAACGGAAGATAGAGACATAGAAGCTTGCTTCTTAGATTTCCAAGACACCGGTGAACCACCCAAACTGATGAAAAACTCACTGACTGAGCGACGACTATCACGGTAAGAAGCCCAATCAACATCACAAAAAGCCAATAAATCAAAAGAGGGTCGAGCATTGAGGAACAAACCTTGGCTTGGATTAGAGCGAAAATAACGAAGGACGCATAAGCTGCTGTGAAATGCCCAATGCAAGGGTGTTGCATATATTTCCTGAGAGTCAAAATGGCAAATGAAAGATCAGGCCACTTGTGAGTCAAATAATTGAGCTTGCCAACAAGATGACGATAGAGGGAAGCATCAGATAAAAGAGCTCCAGAATTGGCAATCAACTTGGAAGATAGATCAAGTGGAGAAGAAACCAGTGGGAGAGAGAAGCAATCAAATTCAGCAAGCAAGTCAGTGGTAAATTTCCTTTGAGTTATAATAATTCCATCATGCTCCCTCAAAATCTCCATGCCTAAGAAGTAGTGAAGAGGCCCAAGGTCCTTCATTTTAAACTCAGAATGTAGAAATACTTTAAGATCTGATAATTCATTAAAATTATTGCCTGTAATTAGTATATCATCTACGTATACAGTAAGAATGGAAATGAGATCCCCTGTGTGTTTAAAGAATAGGGAGTAATCGTTTAGGGATGAAGAGAATCCTTTAAAACCGAGGGCTCCAACAAGTCTTGCATACCATTGTCTTGAAGCTTGCTTCAAGCCATAAAGAGACCTTTTAAGTCGACAAACATAGTTAGGCCTGGGAAGACAACCCAGCAGGAAATTTCATGTAAACCTCTTCCTGTAACTCCCCATGTAAAAAGGCATTACTTACATCAAATTGAGAAATGGGCCACCCTTTCTTGACTGCAATAGAAAATAAACACCTGATAGTAGTCATTTTGACAACTGGAGAGAAGGTTTCTGTGTAGTCATTGCCTTCTCTCTGCACATCACCCCTGATAACTAACATGGCATTTAGCCTTTCAATAGTGCCATTAGCATGGTGCTTGAACTTGTAGACCTATTTACAAGGAAGAGCTTTCTTGCCAGAAGGTAAGAGAACCACATCCTATGTGTGATTCTCTTCCAAAGCTTGAAGTTTAGAATCCATGGCTTGGACCCAACCTGGATTGGAATGGGCCTGATTGTAAGTGGTTGGTTCTGAAATGGTAGAGAGAGAATGACTAAGATGTTGATTAGAGGTGGCGAGGGCAGAAAAAGAGAATGGAGGTGGTGAACAAGGAGTAGAAAAAAAAGGAAGTGGTAAGATCAGTGAAATAGATGTTATTGCAAACATAGTCCTTAAGATAACAAGGCAGGGTGCCTATATTATGTTTGATCTCCTGAGGGGAATAGATGGAGAGGAAGAAACAGGAGAAGGAGTAGGGGAATTAAGGGAAGCAGGTGGAGGAGCAGGTGAAACAACGGGTGAATTAAGGTGTGTAGGAAGACAACTAGGATTGGTGTGAGATGTGGGTGTAGATAGTGGTGTAAGTGAGTGTTGAGGAGAAGTGTCATGGATGAAATGACTTGAAGGAGGAGGAAAAACTAAAGGAATTTGAACTAATGGAGAAGGGGGGTCTGTCACACCCTTTTTTTTCAACCTTCAGTAACCCCTCTTAAAATAATAAAAGGAATTTGTAAAGTTCAAAGGGTTTTCAATTTTTGAAAGTGACAAAGAATTTGTGTTCAAAAGGATTAACTCAGAGTCGCCACCTGATATTTGATCTCGGTATGTCAGGTCACTGTTTTTCTAAAAATAATTTTTTCCCTTTCAAAACACTTGAGACTCCAAAACTAAGTTTGCACCAGAGATTCTGGTAAGGGGGTTCATTTGCTTCAGGGAGAAGGTGTTAGACATTCCCCGAGTCCCGTAACTAGTACGGTTGCGTACATGATCAAGTTGGCTTTTAAAATGTTCGAATTGAGGTAATAAACACAGAAATGGGAAAATTAACACATAAGA
Source organism: Nicotiana tabacum (assembly GCF_000715075.1). Classification (NCBI taxonomy): domain Eukaryota; kingdom Viridiplantae; phylum Streptophyta; class Magnoliopsida; order Solanales; family Solanaceae; genus Nicotiana; species Nicotiana tabacum. Next base: position 88,669,931 of record NC_134084.1, read on the forward strand.
GGCTCGAGGTCGTCCCCTCCTAATAAAGAAAAATAAAATAAGAATAAAACACTACAACTTCTACTCTTAGCCTCCAATTACAGAATACTACGGCGTATTCCCCAGAATAAAATATATACAAATCCTTCGGGACATTCTCCGGATGAATTTAACTAAAGGAACGACCTCTCACCTCAAACTAATAAAAATCCTAAAGTTTGCCTACCCAGGTGTTAACGGCCTAAGCATGCTACTATCGATCAAATTCATGAGAGTAAGAATAAAAGAGCAATAAAATTATTTAACCCCAATTTCCTCCTTATTTTAAAATCTAATTCCCACAACTGAAACAATCAAAATTCCATCCAATCTACTTAATTATGTTAATTTAATCATAGTATTATTGTTAGAGTAGTAACTAGGAGGACTTAAACATTTTATCTCTAACTGAAACAACAAAACAAAGAATCAGAAACTCCTTTTATGCATCAAAATCCACCCGAACAGATTAAACAAAACCACACCAAAAATGATGACCAATAGAACGAAACAGAGTAAGCAAGTATTACTGAGACACTCCAAACATAACAATAGAACAACAACTCAAACGATCAACAAGACAGAGAAGCAACAATTAGCGAAACAAAGGAAAGCACGATATTAAGCAAATCAGCAAAATAAGAGAGAAATAGACCTCAAACGATTGGAACCTGAATTACAGATGCCGGACGGTCCTCGAACCAGAAACCTCACTGACACGAATTCCTTTTGTTTACATACCTCGCCGGAAAACTCGAAACTCGATAATGATGAGAGTTGGAAAATAAACTGTTGGTGTCTGGGTTTTACCGAGATTGCAACTGGGATTTCACGATAGTGAAGGCTAAGAGCCGGTAGTCTACTGGGGGTGTAGATAGATCTGCTATGGCGGAAAAATAAACTTCTTAACAGTAAGATCCATGGATGAATTAAGTGATTGAATTGAGGAAGAAGGTGAAGGTTTCAATGGTTTTCTAATCTCCTCCCTATTTTTGTCGTTCCCCTTTGTTCTTTGTTTTGTCCAATTCCCCTGTTATTTTTTTTTTATCTCTGCTCGCTCGATCTTTGGACTAAAATTCCTCTCTCTCCTTCTCTCACTGTTGCTGCTCTCTGTCTTTGACCCTCTCCATTTTATTTTTGTGTTTCAATCCCCTCTTTGTATTTGTGCCAGTCCGTGGATTATATATGTGTAGGTGTGTGCTTTTGTGTGAAGTCACGTGAGGAGGATTGGGGTGAAGGAACCATATTTTTCTTGGACAGAAAGTTAATTTATCAAAGAACCATGTGTGGTCCTGTGAGAATTGTGAATTTGTTGGCAATGAGTAGAAAGTTTCAGTAAGTGGGAAAGGAAACTATGAGTATTATCTATGTATATGTATGTGTTGTGTAGTGCTAAGAACCATGTGCAGGTGAGAGAATTAGTTATCATGAGAGTCCAAAAACGTAAGGGAATTCATAAAGTGAAAAGGCAAAAAGAACTAAAATAAGCAAAAGGAGTGTGTTACTAATTCTCACCCATTTGGAGTGAGTTGGCAAAATTCCATTGATTTAAAGAAATAAAATTAAAACTTCTCTTGTTCTATTGTTTTATTTAAAGACAAACAAAATGACTAGCAAAATGCCTATTAAGAGAAAACCTTAAAAAGAAAACATAATAGTTTATTTTTTATTTTTTTAAAAAAAGAAGTCTAAATGTTTAAAAGCTTACACTAAACTAAAAAGAGATGAACAAAGTCATTGCTTTTTTTTGGTTGACATTTTGTTCTTATCTTTTGAAATACCAAACGTCAAAGACTATTTTAAGTATTTTTAATTTTTATGAAAAGCAATACACACAAAATGCTAGGCAAACGACCAAATAGATAAAATCAAGGAAAATATTTTTGTGGTTTTTATTTTTTAAGATAAATAAATAAAGATTTTTTTTTTCTTAAAAAAAAAGTGAAAATAGTACTATTAGACCTAAACTAAATATTTAAATGCTAAAATGTGTAAAATCTTGGGGAGGATCAAAAATTACATGTCTACAGCTGCCTCTCTTTGACTGAAAATACGAAGTGTTTTCAGACAAAGAACGACAAGACAGGTTTTTTGACCCGACTCTTATTTAGAGAGACCGAAAACTAAGAGAAAGGAAGAGAATGTGACCGAGCCCTGATATTTGAGCTGCCTACATATCCTTGGCAATAAAGGAATCAGGTCACGTGTAGTTCAGAAGTGAATGAGGTGATGGAGTATACTGAGGTAGAGAGCCGATCGAGGTCTCATTTTGTCGAGGTTCCGGTCCACGGTCCTATTATTACATCAAAATCAAAACAAAAGAAAAAGACTAACTAAGCATGTCAACTATGAGTTACAAGATTCCTATCTATAAGTCTTCTGAAGCTTGATCTTGAGTCCTGAATGGTTCTTCATGCAGACTTTAGCTTTGAACCTTGACGTTTGCTAGTTGCAGGTGCAAGTTCATTCTTCTTCAGCTTTTCGGATCAAAACCGGACACACCATGCTGGTGACTTTAGTCATGTCTTGAGCAATCCACCTCTTTTCTCAACTTCTGCATTTTGGATTCACTTCCCTTTTCTTTTTCTTTTTTTTCTTTTTTATTCTGGATTGAGATTACTTCTGTTGATCATCTCAGACTGTTGACTCGTATTTTTGCCGCGAGCTTCTGCTACTTCTAACTTGAATTGGATTCTGAAATGACTTCTCTTATTCTCAAGGTGGGCGCCTGATTGCTAAAACATGAATTGTATTCCCTTGTTTTCCAGGTGGGCGCCTGATTGCCAAAACTTGAACTGTATTCCCTTGTTCTCCAGGTGGGCGCCTGATTGCCAAAACTCGAATTGTATTCCCTTGTTCTCTAGGTGGGCGCCTGATTGCCAAAACATGAACTGTACTCCCTTGTTCTCCAGGTGGGCGCCTGATTGTTAAAACATAAAATAATTCCGAAACGAATTCCCTCATTCTCCAAGTGGGTGCTTGCAATCAAAACAACAAAACAAATAAAATTTTCTGCCCCAGTTTGCACTAGGAAGATTTGTGAGTTGGTAGCAAAACTTTAAATTGCATATGCTATTGGTGCAATGATGAGAGTAAAACTAAAGACTTGACTGGGATGTGCGTCTCTTGTGAATCAAACCAAGAATATTTGACTAGCAAGTGCATCTGCTAAGAGTAGAATCTGAACGACCCAAACTAGGAAGTGCGCCTCCTAGATTTAAGATTGAGCTTGCCGAAAACTATAAACTAAACTTGACTAAAGTAAAAACTGACCATATTCTCCAGGAGGGACCCCCGATTTCAAAAAAAAAGCTAAAGATTAATAACTTTAAGAAAATTAAAAATCTATCCTAGGAGAAAATTCATCAGACTAGGTCTTCTATCTTAGGAGAAAAATTTATCAGACTAACATTTTGATCATAGGAGAAAGTTCATCAGAGTAGGTCTTCCATCTTAGAAGAAAGATTCATCAGACTAAGATTTTGATCCTAAGAGAAAATTTATTAGACTAGGTCTTTTTATCTTAGGAGAAAAATTCATCAGACTAAGATTTGATCCTAGGAGAAAATTCATCAGACTAGGTTTCTTATCTTAGGAGAAAAATTCATCAGACTAAGATTTCGATCCTAGGAGAAAGATTTATCCGACTAGGTCCCTTTTTTTATATCTTAGGAGAAAGATTCATCAGACTAAGATTTTGATCCTAGGGGAAATTCATCAGACTAGGTTTCTTATCTTAGGAGAAATATTTATCAGACTAAGACTTCTTATCTTAGAAAAAAGATTCATCAGACTAAGACGTTTATCCTAGGAGAAAATTCATCAGGCTAGGGCTTTTATGTTAGGGGAAAGATTCATCGGACTAAGATTTTGATTCTATGAGAAAATTCGTCAGACTAGATCTCTTATCTTAGGAGAAAGATTCATCAGACTAAGATTTTGATCCTAGGAGAAAATTTATCGGACTATGTTTTCTATCTTAGGAGAAAAATTCATCAGACTAAGATTTTATTGGGAGGAAAATCCATCAGACTAGGACTTTTATCCTAGGAGGAAATTCATCAGACGAGGTTTTCTATCTTGGGAGAAAATTCATCAGACTAAGATTTGATTGGGAGGAAAATCAATCAGACTAGGTCTTTTTATCCTAGGAGGAAAAATGTGAAGAGCAATGGCAACATTTATGCACACTAGCAAGACAGATAAAGGCAAAAATTTGAGAAACTTCCCTTTGTCAGCTCTTCTCTTCTTCTTCTTCTTTTTTTGTTTTTGAACCAACTTGCTTGCACTGTTTTGTTCCTGTTTCAAACAAAGAAAACTTGTGAGTTTAAATGTGGTGGTTATTTTGTTTCCTCGACCTTGAAGGCGTCTGCTTCTGCACTTGCCAAGATAACTTTGATTTTAACTTGGAAGACTTCGCCTGTTACCGACTACCCATTTTCTTTCAACCCTTATCACAGAAAACACCTCTGCTCCATTCGATCCCAATATCCTCTATCTGTTACATTTTGCTCATGAATTGACATTTACTGAACCCTTGCATTTCATATGAATCCCAAAGCATATTGATTGTTACCAACTCAATGCGCATACCACTTTTCCCTGACTTATGCCACTTTGATGTGCTAGCCAAATTCGTTTGTGCAATTGGAAAGTTAGTAGTAAATTTTGAAGTCATTTCTCACGTGTTCTGACCAAACAGACTCAAGAAGGGACTCAAACAAAACAAGAGGAACAAAATAAGGGACAAGGAAAAAAGATGATACAGATGTGGATACCAACTTCAATGACCATGACATTCACCTTTGGATTAAGTGGTCTAATCTCTCAAGCAAGTCTACTATTCAACTCTTGTTGTGCCTCTTCGCTGTGAAACTGGGCTTCAGCACTTCAATTGTCCCATCTGATCCACAATCCTCAGTCGACTTGTAGTGTCTTGAAGGGTTTTCACCATCAAGCCTCTCTCATTTTGCTCTTTTCTCAACTCACTGTCGCCTTATGGTGTCCATGAGGGTTTTCACCGATAAGACTCTCTCATTTTATCATTTTCTCTCTTTGTGCTGAGAACAAAGTATTACCATGATGCAAGAAGATCATACTTTCACCACACACTTGATTTGACATCCTCAAAAATTGGTCGGAAGGTCTTTCTTTGGACCGTAATGTAGGCTTGGATAGGGTTGGAAAGAAAGGGTGGCATGAAGGCTCAAAATAATTTAAGATGAAAGGGTTCAAAATTATAACTTTTGAAATGAGGCCTTTTATCAAAATTAAAACTTCAGCCCCAGTTTCTTGGAGTTTGGGGATTTATTTTTGGATTATTGCTTTGATGGGATTTCTAAGAAAATCTGCCCCACTCTTAACTTCGGGAATTACGAAATATTTTATTTGGTGTGACCGAACTGTCAGGCTGCCTACGTATCTTGTGGTGACAAGAATTAGGTCGAATATAGTTCAAACACAAAGTTGGATTATTTTGTTGTTTTTCTTTTCCTTTTCCTTTTTTTCTTCCTTTTTCTTTTTTTCTTTTTTTCTTTTTCTTTTCTCCTTTTTTCTCTTTTTTTTATTTTTCTTCCTTTTCTCTTTTCTTTTTTCTTTTCCAGTTTCCAACTCTACTTCTGATTCCAAAAGAGGGGTATGAAATAAAACAAAATAAGGCTCAAAAGAGGTAGCAAAAGATAAAAGTATTTAGGTAGCAGAATAAAATGCCTTCGTCATTCCAAACTTTAAAAATGCCAAGTACAAACATGTAATTGAAGATAAACAAAGAAACCAAACATAGCATCTATTGATGGCATCAACACAAACAAAAAGTGCCAATAAGCAATACCTTTGTCCCAATGAATGACCATTGCCAGTTCGAAGCAGACTTGACTCAACCATACCTTGATGTGGAAAAATGTATTTCAACTCTGACTGATCTACCTCAAACTGTTCGAGAGACATTTCCTTGTTGTATGCTCTTATTAACCTCTTGATTTTCCAAACTAACTGTCTCAGTTTCACTCAATTCAAGCTTCAGGTTATCTCAGGATGAGTGAATCTTTACTTGTTTACTCAAATACCTCTTTTTATTATATTCAAAACCTTGTCATTGCTTCATGATTAGACTAACTTTCAAGACCAGGCTGAGAATTATGTGCGCATGTCATGTCAGTAGAGTCAGCATGAAAAGAACTGTAAAAGGAAAAGTGACCGGAACAAAAACTGACTAGAACTAACAGAAAATAAGAGATTGCATTAGACAGATGGTGAAAAGGGTTTAAATAAAACAAGCAAAATAGACATGGGTTACACCCCTAGAACAATCCTAGATAATGCCAGGCGAGTTACTACAACTAAACGAACTAGACAAAATAAAAAGAAGAAAGGTTTGAGCCACAAGACAATGTCCGGATTACAACCCCAAAATAACCAGGACAACAGAAATGACAACAAAATAAACCACCAAAACTCCTCCCTGGTTAGCCAAGAAAGGAGCGTCTTTCCAATTACCAAGCTCGATATCTTAGTCACTGGGTTGTACATCAAAATTATCGGGACCTTCACTAATTTCAATATCATTAACTTCAGTTAGCAAGTTACCCAGAGGATTCTCATATTCCCTGTCACCACGCATCTTTCCCACAAAGTGTGCATCATCATGTGTAGGTAAAGGATTCTGCGCGATATTCTGGGTGTCTCTATCTTGGACTACAATTATCCTTTCTTGAATCATTCTTTATATCTCCCTTTTCAAATCCTGACAACTTTCGACATTGTGCCTCTAGGCATTGGAATGGTATTCACACCTTTTAGAAGGGTCAAAGCTTCTTGCACGCGGGTCCACATAATTCAGAGGAATAGGTGCAATCAGGTCATAATGCTTTAATTTCTCAAAAAAACTTCCATAGGACTCTCCTATCGGTGTAAAATTAACCTTCAACCTTTGTTTACCTCTATTCCCCTGGCTTGGATGTGGGTTATGGGGCACCTGTAAATTTTGTGGAGGCTGGTGGAGATTTTGCAATGATGGCGCTCGCCTTCTGGGGTGTCTTGGTAGCTGGACAACATACTGGGGTGAAGCAACAGAGCATTGTAGGTTCTCAGGGGAATCGTCAAAAAATAAACGAGACTGGTCATGCCTTCGAGATGTTCTTCTAGGACCTCTTCTCGACCCTGATGTCATCATAGTTTCTTTAACCTTCTCATTCGTGCCACTAAAGTTACTAGATTCAATTTGGACAGCCTGAGCTGCAGCTTCGAGAGCTGCTTGACTTATAATTTTTCCTGTCTTAAGGCCATTTTCTACCATTTCTCCCATTTTGACTACTTCCGAGAATGATTTGCCAACTGCAGACATCATGTTTTGAAAGTAATTGAGCTCTTGAGCCTGAAGGAAGACAGTGATTAGCTCGTGGTCATCCATTGGTGGCTTAACTCTAGCAGTTTGTTCTCTCCATTTAATGGCATATTCCCTGAAACTTTCAGTAGGTTTCTTCTTCAGATTTGAAAGGGAATTATGGTCCGGGGCGATGTCAATGTTATATTGGAACTATTTGACAAAGTCATGGGCCATGTCATCCCAGATATACCAGCAAGATGTGTCTTGACCCATAAACCATTCGGAGGCTACACCCGTAAGGGTTTCCCCAAAATAAACCATCAGTAATTCTTCATTTCCTCCAGCACCTCTTAGTTGATTGCAATAACTTTTCAGGTGGGCTATGGGGTCTCCATGTCCATCATACTTTTCAAATTTGGGAATCTTTAAACCAAGTGACAAACGAACATCGGGGAACATACATAGATCCTTGAAGGCAATACTCTTCTAACCTGCCAGCCCTTGTATATTTTTCAACTGTTGTTCTAAGCTTTTCAGTCTTTGGATTATTTCTTCTGATGCTATCTGTCGATCAGGCTTCTCAATCTTTGCAGGAAGATCAAATAGGTAAGAGTGGTACTCAGGAGAGTGGTATTTTTCTTGCAGGGTAGTAAATCGTGACTCATGAGTTTTCCTCCGCACCACCGTCGGCTGTGGGATGGTGAAGAAAGGCATAACTGTAGTGGTTGTCTGATAGGTTGTCAATGGCACATTTTGGGAGTGCGCAATAGAAGTTCCAGCTATAGTTGTACAATTGGGATAAAGACTGAACCTAAATGGATAGAATTGATCAGACAGTGAAACTGAAGTGGTAGTAGTCGAGATAGGTGTAAACTCTGGGAAAACATAAGAAAGGGGTGGTCCTTGACCATTGGCCCATGCTTGACACATTTCATACATTTGTTGTTTCAGGCTTTGGACTTCCTCTTTCAATTCAGATTCCAACTCCATAATCTCACTCGAATGGTCAACAACTCCCGTGTCCAAGTCTTTGTTAGCCATGGCTACCTTGCTCTTTGACCTTATGCTGTATGGATGAATTTCCAAAGTACCACAAACTAACCACCCTCTGTTATGATCACAATGAAAGTAACAAAAAGGAGCAAAACAAAGTCAACATGTTAGCGTTAGGACATTTATCAGATAGAAGTATCACATTGCGTGCAATGCCCGTAGTAACAATTAACGGTTCTAGAATAGCTTCGAGGGTCACGAGGTCATTTGGCATCATCCCAATTTTGTTCATTTAAATTTTCTCTTTTCTTTCTTTTCTAGCACTTCTGGGCTTGCTCATTTTTCTTCCTCTTTCTTCTTTCTGATAAACACTCTTTTCTTTACTCTCATTTCTCACATCCCATAACCTTTCTTTTTTTTTTTCTTCTTCTTTTTTTTTTTTGCTTTTTTTAATAATGATTCGATCAAACCCTATGTAAGTTGCATATGTATCATGTCCCTCATGAATCAGATCAAGCATAGTTCTGGAAACGTAATGGACAAAATAAACTAAGAAACAAAAATCTTTTGGATTTTTCATTTATAATTTTTTTTCAAATACAAAATGGGAAGTAATATAACAAAAAACTCAATATTACTGTACAAGACTAGAAAGTAAAAGACAACATGAACGACAGACTCAAAACATAAAAGTATCTATAAGCAGCTCCTTAATGCAGTAGTCCTGAGGTATTTGACATGCTCGAGCACCAGTATATTGATCCATACATGAATGAGAAAAATAAGACCAAATAGATTAAATGACTCAAGACACTATGTGAGGCCACAACACATCCTATTGGACACATGCAAGTCACAAATAATGTTGTTTTTGCAAAAAAGGCTTGCGTAGCCAAAATGACTGAAAGTGCAAAACTCAATAAGGAAACACCTTAGAAAGGTCTACATGGCCCTAAACATCAAGGAATTATAACCTATAAAGTTACTTTGCAAAAATGACCCCATTTCTCAGAAATGGTCTATGTGGCCAAAAATGGTTAAGCATGCAAATTCAACAGGAATTGACCTTAAACAAAGAGGAGACAGCTAATTGTGGATTCTACTCTCCAGACACGGTTCAACAACTACTTCGCAAAATAGCCCTATTTTGCAACAAGGCCGATATGGCCAAAAGTGGCTAGGCATGCAAAATTTAGCTAAGACCTCGCAAAGCCAAGAACCTAAGACTCACTAGGAAGATCGGACCCTATGTGAGTTGCCTACGTATCCCGTCCCGAGAGACAAGAATCAGGTATGCGTAGTTTGGAAAGATTAGATATAGGGTAAAATTTAAAAAAAAATGCATCTGATTTGAAAAAAACTACTCCCTCCTTTTCAATTTATGTGAACCTATTTCCTTTTTGGTCTGCGCCAAAAAGAATGACTCCTTTCCTTATTTGGAAACAATTTACCTTTATACAATTATCTATAGCCACATAAAATATATGTGCCTCATTTTACACCACACGTTCAAAAGTCTTCTCTCTTTTCTTAAACTCCGTGCCCAGTCAAATGAGTTCTCATAAATTGAAACGGAGGGAGTATATGTTTTTGTCTTTTTGAAAATATGATGTAAAATGTAAAATCTCTTTGGATTTTTTTTCCTTTTTTTTTGGAAAATGATGGGAAAGTATAAAATCTTTTTGCATTTTTCATTTTTTGTATTTTTTTGGGCTTTTCTTGAAAAAGTTGTGAAAGAAAAATATAACTGGACCCTATTTGTTTTATTTTTCACCCTTCTTTCCAAAATATCTGTCCGCCAAATGACCTTTCTACCCTCGAAGATGCAACATGTATCACATAGGGATGATTGAATGTCTTTTTGGGCCACGAGCCCTGTCACGACCCGGATTTCCAACCCACGGGAGACGTGATGGCGCCTACTAATGTGAGCTAGGCAAGCCAAACCTTTAATCTAATTATTTCATTAACCAATTATTTCTTTTTAACAAATATAAGATGATAACGTGGTAACAACGAAAATTCAAATTTAAGCGGAAGACAACAATAAGATTTATGAAAAATGCATCTATTACAATTACTTAATCCTTAACCACCCAAAACATGGTGTCACAGTGTCACAGACTGTCTAAGAGATTACTACATACAAAGTCTGAAGAAAATGACAATACACTATTTCTGAATAAAACGAAAATGAAACAGGAAATAGGAATAGAGGAGACACCAGGGCCTGTGGATGCCTGCAGGTCTACCTTGGATCTCCGCGTGGGTTGAAGGTAGCTTCCACAATATGGTCCAAAAGTTGCTCCGGGATCTGCTCATAGTGCAGAGTGTAGTATCAGCACAACCGACCCCATGTGCTGTAAGTGTCTAGCCTAACCTCGGCGAAGTAGTGACGAAGCTAGGACCAGACTACCAAATAAACCTGTGTAGTTATATAATATACAGCGGAAAGTAAAGCAGAATAAACAAATAAAGATGGGAAAGGGAAACATGCTTCGGGGAAAACAGGTAAAATAGAATATCAAGAGAACTATAAAGGAATCAAAATCCAACCACTAACAAGAATAAAGAAAATAAAGGCAGATTTCACTTTCATTTCACATCTTGTTGCAGGCATGCAACCCGATCCCATTTTCTGTAACTCGTGGTAGGCGTGCCACCCACTCCCATTTCAATTATCTCGAGGCAAGCGTGACACCCGCTCCCATTTCATTTATCTTGTGGTAGGCGTACCACCCGCTCCCATTTCATTTATCTTGTGGTCGGCGTACCACCCGCTCCCATTTCATTATATCTTGTGGTCGGCGTACCACCCGCTCCCATTTCATTATATCTTGTGGTAGACATACCACCCGCTCCCACTTACAAGCCAACAATAATCACAAGGAATCCCGACAAGGGAACAAGAGTAATATAACAAATTCCCGGCAAGGGAACAATGATATTCAACAACATCCCGGCAAGGGAACAATACTATCAAAACAAACATCCCGATAAGGGATCATTAATATCAAACAAACATCCCGGCAAGGGAACAATGGTGATAATAACATATGAAGGGCAATAAATCACAACGGAATCATAAAAATTATAATACAAGACTTACGGGCATGCTTGACACCAACGTATAGATACTCTTCACCATGTGTATACGTCGTACGCCACAATTAACATGTAGCAAATAAGACACAACTCTTAATCCATCAAGTTAAGGTTAGACCAAACACTTACCTCGATGTCACGAACACAATTCACGATTCAACTATAGCTTTACCACTTGATTCCACCACCAATTCGCTCGTATCTAGTCACAAGTTACTTAATTACGTCAATAAATGCTAAGAGAATCAATTTGAATGCATGAAAATGAATTTCCCAAAGTTTTACCCAAAAAATCAAAAATCGCCCCCGGGCCCACATGGTCAAAACCAGAAGTTCAAACCAAAACCCGATTACCCATTCCCCCACAAACTCCAATATATAACTTGTTTTGAAATCGGACCTCAAAGCGAGGTCCAAACCCCAAATTTTTGAAAAATCTAGGTGTAAGCACGTGATTTTTGCCCTATATGAGAAATACTCCAAAAAAATGCAAAATAAAATGATTTTCCATGGTGTGCAATTTTGAGTATTTTTGTGATATTTTTGGATAATTATTTGTATTTGTCTGTGTTTGCTTATTTGTTAAATTAATAAAAAATATAAAAATATGTCGCATTTTGCATGTAGGATTTAATTCTAAAATTGTTAGTAATTAAATTAGTTTTACAAAAATTAAAAATTACAAAAAATAGGCATTTTTTGCATTTTTAGCATTTAATGTCCAAATGAACAATTTTATGCTTAATTATTACTTAATTGTGCGTTAATTGTTATTGGGAGTTAATTTGCGCTTTTATAACTTAATTTAGTTCTTAATAATAATTTAAGTACTTTTATAATTTAGTTTTAGAAAAATAAAAGAAGAAAAGATAATAAAAATACAAAGATAAATCGGATTGGGCCACTTCTTCAAATTTCAACCTCAGGCCCAAATAATTGCCCAATCTTCCCCATGACCCAGTCCACTTCAGACCGGGTCGACCCGGTCCGCCCCATAACCCATTAACCCAACACCCCTCTTCATTCAAAACACAAAAAAGAAAAAAAAAAGAAAAAAATAACCCTAAAAACCTAAAAAATGGTCCGCCCCCCACACCCTTTGGTTTCTTCTTCCCAAAAACTCAAGAACACCTCCCATGGCTTCTTCTCCAAACCTTCAAAACTTCAGGCTCATCCATGGCTGCCCTTAGCTTCGCCATCCAAACGCTTCATTTTCTCCGAATTGCATCGTGAACGACCTCTGCGTCAACTACCTTCCTGCTGCCCGCGTCCAGCTACGACGAGCAGCCATGGCTGCTCCGAACGGATGTCGTTGCTCCAGCTTCGGCATGGACATGGCTACCATGGCATCGCCTTAATGACGAGCAGCTGTCCGGCGACCTCCCCGTCGGCTTTGTCGCGCTGCTTTTGTTTCCTTCCAAGATCCAGCTCTTCGTCGTTTGCTTCACGTCCATGGCGCCCAAACTCAGTCACAACCCCGTCTCCATCTTCTCCACGCTGCTGCGTCGACTGCTCGCGCTGCTGCGTCGACTGCTACTGTACATCGATCTCCCCTACCGCTTCAAGCTCGAGCTGCTTCACCATGAACGACGACAAGCAGTCCGCCATGGCTGCTGTCACTGCTCCGTCGTCACTGTAGCAGTTGCTACGTCCAACGCCTTCTTCATCTTCTTCTCGTCGCCTTCAGTCCCAAAACAAGATTCAACCATTTCGTTTGGTCGAGTTTTAGTCGAGGTCGTCGAGCGTAGTTTTGAGTTCGTCAAGTTTACAAGGAAGGTGAGTTCGTCGTTGAGTTCGTTGTTGAGTCCGGATAGATTTATTCCCATTCGAGGTTTGTCGAAACAGTCCATACAATCGAATTCGTCGTTGTTCATCTCCGGTTAGTAATTTTTGAGTTTTATTTTGTCCGTATTTTGTTTTGATATTTTCGAATCTAAAATCGGCAAATGTTTGTTTTGTTCATGTCTATGGTTAGATATTTGATTTTTGGTTTTGTTCATGTTCATGTATTTTTGTTGAATTAATTTTCAGATTTCAAATGGAAGTTAATTAGTTATTTTTCATGTTTATTTCATGTTTGTATTATTGTTTAAGTGAATATTTGTTAGTTTAATGTTTGTTAGATTCAAATTGAAATTTAATTGACTATTTCTTCAATTTGTTTCATGTGTTTATGTATTTTTAGAAATTGTTAATATTGTTAAGTTCAAGCTTAAGTTCATAATTGTTTCTTCGTTGATCTTGTTATTTGTCTAAAAGAATTTAGTTGTGTTAAGGGAAATATATTGATTTAATCGTTTGAATCCATCATGTTTGTTGTTTAAAATATTTTCATTCATGTTCATACTTTGTTTGGTTGATCTTGAATCCGAAATTTGTATAGTTTGATTTTTTGTTTATCACTTATGATTATTTCTTGAATTTGTCTCATAATCTTGTTTAAGTTTAATATAGGAATTGTTTGTTGTGATATTGTTAGAGTTGATTTTAAGTTCAATATTATTGAATTTGGAAATCTAAATATACTTGTTTGATTGTTGTCATTGAATCTGAAAATAGGATTGTTTGTTGCTAAAAAATATTGTTCAATCAAATTTTAGTTGTTCTTTGTTGTTCAATTTGTGTTCATGTGATTTGTTGTTGAAATATTGAAGAAATCATGTTCATGTGATTTGTTGTTTAAACATTGTTAGAAATTGATCATATTGTCTATATTTTGGTTAAGTTTGATTAATTGATTGTTATAGCTGATGGGGTAGTTTGATAATTTGTAGTACGTTCGGGGGTAAAATAGTAATTTGTAATAAGGTCGGAGGGGTAGTTTAGGAATTGTACATTTTGTATTTGTTTATATGAAGCATGGGGGACAAAATGTAATGGGGTGGGTTGTGATATAGTTGTTTAATATAAAGGGGGGACAAGACAAAATTTAGTGGGGATGAATCTTGTATTTATTTATGTTAGGCATGGGGGACAAAAAATAATGGGGTGGTGTGATATATTTATTTAATGTAATGGGGATAAGTGGGAAGATAATGGGTTTGGTAGAGAAAATGGATTGATTTTAATTGATTAAAGGGTTGGGATTATATATAGGGAGTCTTGAACACAAGACACAGAGGAGATACGAGAGAATACAGAAGAGAAAGAACGAATCTGAACAGAAAGAAAATAAGAGAGAGAAAAAAAAAGGCTGGACATTTAAGAGAAAGAAAATTCCGAAAAATATTTAAACTTTCAAAAAAAAAACTAAAAAAAAAATCTTTTGCTTTCTTTCATTGTTTGAAATCAGAATTAATTGTTTTTCATCAAAGCTTGAAGCTTTTGTTTTGAGATTAATACTCCACCGGTTTGCAAACTCTGTTCCTGGGTTGTTACTGCTATTGGACTTTTGTTGCTGTGCTGTATTGTTATTACTGCGTGACTGACTTTCTTCTTCTTATATTGGCAATACCAGGTGTACATTTATGTAACCCAAATCACGATCTTGACGAAGTCAAAATGCGTCAACAAATCACGCGTGCACTGGTTGTGGCGTGGCTCGAGATGCGTTTTCACGACGTTGCAATTTTGTATAAAATAAATAATGATAAAAGCGGTTTTTTTTAAAGTTAAATTTGCACATAAGTTTATAATACGTATTATATCAGATAGTCAAGCCAAATATAACAGTTGAGCGACCGTGCTAGAACCACGGAACTCGGGAATGCCTAACACCTTCTCCCGGGTTAACAGAATTCCTTATCCGGATTTCTGGTTCGCGGACTGTAATACAGAGTCATTCTTTTCCTCGATTCGGGATTAAACTGGTGACTTGGGACACCCTAAATCTCCCAAGTGGAGACTCTGAAATAAATAAGCAAATCCCGTTTCGACTGTCCTTTAATTGGAAAAAACTCCTTGTACCCTCGCGGGGCGGAAAAAGGAGGTGTGACAGCTCTGGCGACTCTGCTGGGGACAAAAGTGGTAACCCAGAACCACTGGTTTGGGGTTAGAGATTCGAGCTTAGATAAATTGTTATATTTGGCTTTTTCTGATTTTTACATGTTTGAGCCTAATGTGCTAAATGCTGCTTTTACCGCTTTGATATTATTTGACTGTATATATAAACTGTGCCGAACCCTTCTCTCTTCACCTCCGGGGATGTGCTTACTGGTTGAGACTCCCTATTCTGTTAGTGTTATACCCTGAAATAAGAAAGAGGTCGGACAAGTTACGAAGCCGGATGGCCTTTTGGTTCCCGGTAAGTTGCCCCCTCCTCGACTCGAGTTGTCCGCTCGGGTACACAGTCTAGTACACTGACCCAGGTTTTGAATATAGAATAACGTGACTTCATGCCGGATCCCTAGTAGGAACGCTTATTTGCATCACGTTGCATTTGACTTAGGGGACTCAACACAGAGGTTGGGTCCGTCTAGGACTAGCAACCTGAAATGAAAAGACCATTCTGATGCATCCTACTTGCTCTGTACATATATTTGTTTCGAACTTGCATGTTGACCGGTTTCTGAATTTCGGGAATGTTGGAAAATTGAAGAAAAAAAAAGGGGGAAAAAGAATATATCAGTTAGGGAGTTAATTGATTATTTTAGAAAAAAAAATCAATGACCAATTACTGGCGAAACTCTGCCGAAATTTTGAAAAAAAAAGAGGAAAATATTTTATTTTGTTTTACTAAAAAATATAAAGAGTCTTTTTTTTTTGGAAAAATAGATTGTTTTATTGTTTGTTGAAAATGGAAAAAAAAAATCGTTATTTTGTCTTTTTCAAAAATAGAAAAGGAAAATAGATTGTCTTGCCAGGAAAAAATAAAAATGGAAAAGAGTCATGTTTTAAAATAGTTCGGTTAATTTGCCCAAACTACGCGGGTTTGATTCTCACCGGATGTGAGATACGTAGGCAACCCTCATCGGGTCCAACCCCCCTTTTGCTAAAAAAAAGCCAAAAACAAATAAAAACAAAAAAAACAAAAAAAAAACATGTCAAGATTTTTAATTTTGTCATAAATAAGTCGGGTGATGTCCAACTTCCCCTTTTACAAAAAAAAAAATAGCAAAAAATATATATGTCAAATTTCTAAGAAGTCGGGTGACACTGTTTTATGAAGACATAGCCGAATGTTCCCGAAGGGGACGCCGGAAGGCTGACTTTGCATAAACAGCCACTTTTGGGTCATATTTAAGATTTGGTCCAGTTGACCTACACAACCTTAAAAATCTTAGTCCCCGAGACGTTGAAAGGCCGTGTTTGCAATATTGAATTTCCTAATTTGAAAAACAATAAAAAAAAAGAGTCATAAATAAGTCAGGTGATGTTGTTATGTCATAAATAGCCAAATATTCCCAAACGGGGCACCGGAGGGCTGACTTTGCATAAACAGCCACCTTTGGTCGTATTTTGATTTTTGACCCTCACAGCCTTAAAATTTTCGCCCCTGAGGCGCAGGAAGGCCGTGTCGCAATATCGGGTCTTTTATCTAAAAATATTAGAATTAAGAATTGAGTTCTTCATTTGAAATATAGGGTTAATTTTGAGTCGATAATATAGATAGTAGTTCTTGGAGTTAAATAAAAGTTTTCTTTTGCTTAAACGCTTTAATAAATGTGCAGGATGAGCACGACAATAAATGAGCCTTTTTCAATAATGACCAAAATCCCTTTTGAGCTGCAATTGTGGTGGAATGATTTGGGCAAAGAAGGGCAAGACGAAGTGAGAAAATATTTGAAAGACCTTCCGGATTTATTAGACATTCAACCTCGGGGGGATATCATCAGGGCATTGGTCGCCCATTGGGATTCAGCACATAATGTGTTTCATTTTTCAGACTTTGAACTCACCCCAACAACAGAGGAAATAGCGGGGTACATTGGAAGTGACCAATCTCCATTGAGATTCAAATACTTGATTGCTCCTAGGGCCATTACCATACATCGATTCCTGGATTCCTTGAAAGTACCCCGGACAGTTCATCACTCAGATTTTGCAAAGGGTTTCTGCAGTTTCTGCTTCGGGTATGATAGATATGGCCATGTGGGCGGGTTCAATAATCCAGACTTTAAGCTTTGCAGCAGAAATAGCCGACAAAAATGGGAGGAACACAGGCGAGTGGCATTTATGGTAGCTTTATTGGGTCTCGTAATATTCCCAAGGAAAGATGGTAATATTGATTTGAAAGTAGCAGGCGTCGTCAGTACTTTGCAAACCATGGGGAAAGGCACTTTAGCACCTATGATTGTGGCTGATATCTTCAGAGCTCTCACTGCGTGCAAAGCTGGGGGCAAATTTTTTGAGGGATGTAACTTATTGTTACAAATGTGGATGATTGAGCATTTGTGCCCGCGCTCTCAGTTATTGAGTTATGGCTCGGCTGAGAAAACTTGTATAGGGGAATTTTGTACGAGAATCAAAGGGGCTGGTCTACCTGAAGGAGTCACGGCTTGGGCATTATTATTTCGGAACCTCGAGGCTAGCCAGATACAGTGGGTGCTTGGATGGTTGTCTGTCGAGGAAGTCATATATATGCCAGCAGCCCGACCGCATTTTTTGTTAATGGGACTCAAAAACATACAACCTTATGCACCGTATCGGGTTCTGAGGAAACTCGGTAGATATCAAGTAATACCAAGAGATGAAGATTTGAGTACCCAAGTGGTCGAAATTAGTCCTGACGGTCGATTCCCCGAGGAAGAGGTTCGTCAAATTTGGAGTGAGTGTCAATATCTGATGGCAAACACTTGTGTGTCCGATAGGGTCAGAGGGGAAATTGCTCCAGGGTATCACGAATGGTTCAGAGGTGATGTGGCATATAGGAGACCGGCTAAAAGACCTCATCTCGAAGATTTCGCCAAGTCGTCCCAAGAGCAGTGGGATTGGTTAGCAAAGGAAGAAAGCTATCGAGTTGAGATTGGTAAATTAAAGCAACAAGTCGAGAGTCTGAAATTCGAGAACAGTGTACAGGTTGCCGAGGATCAAGGTGAAAAGAATAGACTAGCCAGAGAAAATGACGCTCTTAAGGCCCAAGTCCGACAGTTGAAGATAACCATCGATAAGCAACCGAGGAGCCGATCCGATGAACAATTGGTAAAAAGATTGGAAAGCGAAGTCAGAGAATGGCGGGATGAGCTAGGAAAAGCTGAAAATGTCATGGCAGAACTTAAAGCACAGTGGGCGACAAGAACCGAAGAGCGTCGCCAATACTTGAATTAGTTGAAAAGGGACAATGAGAAAATTGTTGCCAATTTAAAGAGAAAAGTAGTTGCCCTTGAAGGTAGAGCGGTTAGGCAGGCTAGAGACTTCGAAACTGAAAGCGGACATTGTTACAACTTGTTAGCCCAAATGGAGGCAGAAGTACAACAGCTACAAGACCAGCACTTGCAAGACTCCCGAGCTTTAAAGACGTGCAGCAATCAGATAAGACGCTTGCTCATAGAAAAGAAGCAAACAAAAGACAGGATTAGAGCCATTGCTCATGCTATTGTCAGGAGATGCCGGGTTTGTGAAGACATGACCCGTACTACTTTTATCTCAGCAGTGATGATCTATGTGAAGCGAACCATGAATGAGTTAGAGCATCTTGAAAGGGATTTGGATCCTAGACCCGCGGCGAGGCCGAACGACGCCCCGCGGATACCTAAGTTTGAAGCACTAGAATATGCATAGTCCGTGTCTGTGAGTGTCTACCATTTCGAGTCAGTCTTTTGTACGTCCGTTATCTTTCTGGATTGAGTATGTTTGCAACTTAGAGTTTTTGTGTTTGCTTTCAGATTGCGTTTGTTAGTTTCTTTCCAAAACAAAAGATGTCAAGTTTGTAAGAGTCTGTTTATTAATGAAAGTTGAGCATTTTATTTCCACCCTTATTTTTACATTTATCTTCACGAACTACACTTGGTTTGATTCGTGCGGGGTCACGATACATAGGCAATCTCCATAGGATTCGACCATAACCGAAAAGAAAACAAAAAGAATGAAAAGGAAAATATAAGGAAAACCAAGAAAAATAGAAAGAAAGAAAAGAGCGGAAAAACAAGAGAGAGAAAAGAAAAAGCACAAGAGAGGGATAAGGCGAGGAGAAGAAAAATTAAACAAGGAATGAAATGCCGGGATGACACATGCAATCGGGAAAACGCATAATAGAAAGGAATAACTGTATAAGTGCATTCATGCCAACGTGTTGTTGTTAAATCTGTTAAGACCTAATCGCTAACAAAGTGGTTGTATAAATGTGTGATACCAGGCAGGTGGTTAATTGATTGGCAATTCTGGCAACTCATCCATACAACACCCGGTCGAAAGATCAAGTAAAAATGACAGGGCAGGATTCGGAAATCAGCATCGTAGACCCTTCGAATGAGGTTGAGGTAACAGATGTGGGTGCTATGAAAGAAGAGATGAGGAAATTAAAAGCACAAATGGCTGAAATGCATCATGCATGGTCTCAGGGACACCCAACACCACTATATCCTGCAAACCCATCTTACATCCCACCCTTGGCTCAAGCTCAGGAGCCTATCACTCCCCACGCATCTTCAGTTTTCCCTTATCAGGCCCAGGGTTATGGTACCACGTCATACGCTCCCCCAGCTCCACCCTCCAAACAAAACCCTCCACCACCTATGGTTCCCGTCTTTGTGGCACCTCCCCCAGCTCCACTACATAGATCATCCAGTGAGCCGCTATTCCAAGCCCACGACACCCAATATTGCCCTCCCGAACCCACTTTCAAAGCGCCTGAGCCATATACCTCCTCTCCCCATTTTGAAATCCCGGGAGAAGTTTAGAAACCGGTTAAGAATGCAGAACAAGAGGAGGTGATTCGTAAAGTCAAAAGCCTGGAGCAATCCTTCAGGAACATACATGGTTTAGGAAACCAAGTTAGTGTCGCATACAAAGATTTGTGCCCTTTTCCTGATGTACAGTTGCCTGCGGGGTTTAAAATGCCGAAGTTTGACTTATATGAGGGGCACGGTGACCCAGTAGCCCATCTGTGTGGTTTCTGTAGCAAAATGAGAGGGGCCGGGGGAAAAGATGAGTTGTTGATAGCATATTTCGGGCAAAGCCTGAGCGGGTCAGCACTAGAATGGTACACGAGGCAAGACCTCGGCCGATGGTATACATGGGATGATTTGGCCCAGGCATTCATTGGCCATTTCCAATATAAGCTCGAGATAGTCCCTGATCGTCTGTCATTGTTGAAACTAGAAAAGAAGCCTGAGGAAAGTTTTAGAGAGTTTGGTTTCCGCTGGAGGGAACAAGCTGCAAGGGTTGATCCTCCCATGCGGGAGAGTGAGATGGTAGATTACTTCTTGCAAACATTGGAACCTACCTATTTTGGTCATCTAGTGACATCTGTCGGGAAGTCGTTTAATGAAGTGGTAAAGATGGGAGCCATGATTGAAGAAGGATTGAAATCTAACAAGATCTTGAGCTACTCGGCGTTGAAAGCAACCACCCAGGCCATCCAAAGCGGTACTGGTGGTGTGCTAGGGAAGAAGAAGAAAGAAGAAGTTGCTACAGTTGAAGCTAATATTTGGTCCAGGCACAATAATCGTCCACTCTACTACAACCAACCCAGACCCCACCACCCAAACTATCAATATACCCCATATGGTCCACCGCAACACTATTATCCACCACCAGAACCACACTTTTCTATTCACCATGCCCAAACTTACACTCAACCCCCAGTGCACTCGCAATGGCGTACACCAAGTCCCCAAAATACACAGCCACACCCACAAAACACATATCCACCTCCTAGGGTTAACAGACCAGGAACCAGCTTCCGCCCAAACCAAGCTTTTAGAAATGAGAAGGCCCCAAACAAAAAAACATTTACTCCGCTGGGAGAATCTTACACTTCTCTCTTCCACAGATTGAAACAGTTAGGGATGCTGACCCCAGTTGAATCCAAAGCACCAAATCCTCTTCCCAGAAACCTGGACCACTCTGTTAGCTGCGAGTATTGCTCAGGGATGCCGGGGCACGATACTGAAAAATGTTGGAAGTTGAAAAACGCAATCCAAGAGCTCATTGATAATCGCCGTATTGAGGTACAGGCTCCAGAGGCCCCGAACATCAATCAAAATCCGTTACCAGCACATTATGAGGCCAACATGATCGAACTGATACATAAGGGGGCAGAGCCTAAGAAACCTTCGTAGGTGGTTATGGTGATTCGTTCTACGGAAACCAAAGAAAAGACAGTGAGTGCAAGGCCAGTGGTTCAGTTGAAAGCAATAAAAGACAAGCCAGTGCTAGTAATGGGAAAGGGACCGTTTGCAGCCAAGAAAAAGCAGGAGCCAGTCAAGATAGTGGTACCAAGGTCAGTATCCGCGCCCGTGGTGGTTGTGAAGGGAGTCTATGTAGAACCGGTTGTCATAAAACCGGTAGTCCAGTTACCCATGGTTGATAGCAAAGCCATACCCTGGAAATATGACAAAGTAGTGGTGACATACAAAGGAAAGGAAATTGAGGAAGAAAGTTGTGAAGCACAGGGACTGACCCGGTCGGGACGTTGTTTCGCCCCTGAAGAGTTGAGAAAAGCTAAGGGCACAAAAGACAATCCAGTGCCAGTTAAAAAAGCTGTAACGGAAGAAGAGGCAGAAGAGTTTCTAAAAAAGATGAAAGGACAAGATTATTCCATTGTTGAGCAACTGAGAAAAACACCGGCCCAAATCTCGTTGTTGTCATTATTAATTCACTCTGATGAGCATTGCCGAGCTTTAATGAAGATATTGAATGAGGCTCATGTGCCTGACAAAATTTCAGTAAACCATTTAGAGACAATTGCCGACAAGATCTTTGAAGTGAACAGGGTAGCATTTTCTGATGATGAATTGCCTATGGAAGGCACAGAACACAACAAGGCTCTCTATTTGATGGTCAAATGTGAAGGTTCAATGCTTACTCGGGCACTAATCGATAACGGGTCAAGCGCTAATATTTGCACGTTATCCACATTGAACAAGTTAAAGATTGATGAGGATAGAATCCGCAAAAATAGCATTTGTGTTCGAGGGTTCGATGGAGGGGGAACAAACACGGTAGGGGATATTGTACTCGAATTGACTATTGGCCCAATCGAGTTCACGATGGAATTTCAGGTGTTGGATGCTACAGTATCCTATAATCTTTTGTTGGGTCGACCGTGGATTCATGCGGCAAAAGCCGTGCCCTCCACATTGCACCAAATGATCAAATTTGAGTGGGACAGACAAGAAATTGTGTTACATGGGGAAGATCCCACATGCGCCATGAATGATGCCATTGTACCCTTTATAGAGACCGAAGATGATAAGGGGCCATGGGTGTATCAGATCCTCGACACGGTTCCGGTGAGCAGGGTGCCTGAGGGTAAAAGCATGCCATGTCCCAGGGTGTCAGCTGCGACCGTCATGGTAGTGTCAGAAATGTTGAATAACGGGTTCGTGCCCGGGAAGGGTTTGGGGGTTGAACTGCAGGGCATTACTCAACCTGTGTCTTTGCCTAAAAATCTAGACACCTTCGGGTTAGGGTTCAAACCAACAGCGGCAGATGTCAGAAAGGCCCGTAAATTGAAGAAGAAAGCTTGGGTGCTCCCTAAACCAATTCCTCGATTGTCCAGGTCCTTCGCCAGACCAAGTATTAAGAAACAGTCATTGGCAAAGATGCCAGGTTCGTTAATTGAGGCGGATGAGAATTTGTATAAGGTGTTTGAGAAAGTATTTGTTGAAGTAAACATGGTTGAGGCCGGGGAAGGGTCAAGCAGAGCAGACATACAGTACATCGGACCACGTGCTAACATCAACAATTGGGAAACTACTCCTCTTCCAGTTCGGAGGGAGTCATGGTAGTGGGTTTTGTTTTCCTTTTTGTCACCTGGATTATTCCAGGGTTTGTAAGCCGTTTGTTATGTTCCGTCCGTTTGGATGAGTTAAAACCTTGTTGTCTTTACATTTAATGAAATGCAATTTTCTTCGTCCCTAATTCTCTTTCCATTTTCTTTTCTTTTCTTTGTACAGTTCTTTTTATGCTGATATCAATGACATGACATGCATGAGGAATCTTCGGCCCAGTTTTAAAATCCAATCTAGTTCAGAAGTAATAATACAAGAGATCGAGTGTGATGATGGGATGGATTGTAATAATGATGAAGCTTATGAGGAAATTAGTAAAGAATTAAGTTACTTTGAGGAAAAACCCAAACCTAACCTAAATGACACAAAAGCAGTTAATCTAGGGGACCAAGACAATGTACGGGAAACTAAAATAAGTGTTCATTTGGAGCCACAACTCAAGGAGGAGATAATGAAAGTATTGCATGAGTACAAAGACGTTTTTGCATGGTCATATGATGATATTCCAGGTCTAAGCACCAATTTGGTGGTTCATAAATTGCCCACTGATCCAGCACTCCTCCCTGTCAAGCAGAAGTTGAGAAAGTTCAAAACAGACATAAGTGTGAAGATCAAAGAAGAGATCACCAAGCAGTTTGAGGCAAAGGTCATTCAGGTTACACGGTACCCCACTTGGTTAGCCAATGTCGTGCCTGTGCCAAAGAAAGATGGCAAGACCAGGGTGTGCATCGATTATCGAGACCTTAACAAGGCAAGCCCAAAAGATAATTTCCCACTGCCCAACATCCATATACTGATCGACAATTGTGCCAAACATGATATTGGCTCTTTTGTGGATTCTTATGTGGGTTATCATCAGATTCTAATGGACAAGGAAGATGTAGAAAAGACGGCATTCATCACGCCGTGGGGAACGTATTGTTATCGGGTCATGCCGTTTAGTTTGAAAAATGTTGGGGCAACTTATATGAGGGCCATGACAACTATCTTCCATGATATGATACATAAAGAAATCGAGGTATACGTGGATGATGTGATCGTGAAGTCTAGACAGCAATCCGACCATGTCAGAGATTTGAGAAAATTCTTTCAAAGGCTTCGCAGGTACAATCTTAAGCTCAATCCTGCGAAATGTGCTTTCGGGGTGCCATCTGGGAAGTTGTTGGGATTTATAGTTAGCCGGAGGGGTATTGAATTAGACCCATCAAAGATCAAAGCTATTCAGGAGTTGCCACCTCCAAGAAACAAAACCGAGGTGATGAGTTTGTTGGGAAGACTGAACTATATCAGCAGGTTCATTGCTCAGCTCACGGCAACGTGTGAACCAATTTTCAAATTGTTAAAGAAAGATGTCGCGGTCAAATGGACTGATGAATGCCAGGAGGCTTTTGATAAGATAAAGGGGTATTTGTCAAACCCACCCGTGTTGGTCCCACCAGAACCAGAGAGGCCTTTGATTCTATATCTGACAGTTATGGACAGTTCATTCGGCTGTGTATTGGGGCAGCATGATGTTACAGGCAGAAAGGAGCAGGCTATCTACTATCTCAGTAAGAAGTTCACATCTTACGAGGTCAAGTATACTCATCTGGAAAGGACATGTTATGCCCTAACTTGGGTGGCACAGAAATTGAAACATTACTTGTCATCTTACACCACTTACCTTATATCTCGCTTGGACCCGTCAAAGTATATTTTCCAGAAACCCATGCCCACAGGAAGGCTTGAAAAGTGATAGATCTTACTTACAGAGTTCGACATTGTCTATGTGACACGGACTGCCATGAAAGCACAGGCATTAGCTGATCACTTGGCCGAGAACCCCGTTGATGAAGATTATGAGCCTTTGAAAACTTATTTCCCTGATGAATAGGTAATGCACATTGAAGAATTAGAACAAGCTGAGAAGTCAGGATGGAAACTTTTCTTTGATGGGGCCGCCAATATGAAAGGCGTAGGAATAGGTGCAATACTTATTTCGGAAACAGGTCAGCATTACCCCGTTACAGCTCGGCTTCGTTTCTACTGTACAAACAACATGGCAGAATATGAGGCGTGTACATTGGGATTGAGATAAGCTGTGGATATGGGTGTACGGGAAGTCTTGGTCATGGGTGACTCGGACTTACTGGTATACCAGATTCAAGGGGAATGGGAAACACGGGACTTGAAGCTTATACCGTATCGGCAGTGTCTGCATGAGCTTTGCCAGCGTTTTCAGGTCATAGAATTCAGACACATTCCAAGGATTCATAATGAGGTTGCTGACGCTTTGGCTACTTTGGCGTCAATGTTGCACCATCCAGATAAGGCCTATATTGATCCATTGCAGATTCAAGTCCGTGATCAGCATGCTTACTGTAATATGATAGAAGAGGAAATTGATGGAGAGCCGTGGTTCCATGATATCAAAGAGTACATCAAAGCAGGAGTATATCCAACGCAGGCCACCGGTGATCAGAAAAGAACAATTCGACGGTTGGCAAGTGGGTTTTTCCTTAGTGGAGGAGTGATGTACAAAAGAACGCCAGAGCTCGGTTTGTTGAGATGTATAGATGCACGGCAGGCCACAACTATCATGACTGAGGTGCATTCCGGAGTTTGCGGACCGCATATGAGTGGGTATGTTCTAGCAAAGAAGATTCTCCGAGCAGGTTATTATTGGCTCACGATGGAGCGAGATTGTATCAGTTTTGTGCGTAAGTGTCATCAATGCCAAATACATGGAGATTTGATTCATGCTCCACCATCAGAATTACATACGATGTCCGCGCCATGGCCTTTTGTTGCATGGGGCATGGATGTTATTGGGCCAATTGATCCAGCAGCATCAAATGGGCACATGTTTATCTTGGTAGCTATAGATTATTTTACCAAATGGGTGGAAGCGAAGACATTCAAGTCTGTGACCAAGAAGGCTGTAGTTGACTTCGTGCATGCAAATATCATCTGTCGGTTTGGGATCCCAAAGGTAATCATCACAGATAATGGGGCTAATCTTAATAGCCATTTGATGAAGGAGACATGTGAGCAGTTTAAGATTGCTCACAGGCACTCTACTCCGTACCGTCCCAAGGCAAATGGTGCGGTTGAAGCGGCCAATAAGAACATAAAGAAAATACTCCGAAAGATGGTTGAAGGATCTAGACAATGGCACGAGAAATTGCCTTTTGAATTGTTAGGATATCGCACCACCGTGCGTACCTCGGTAGGGGCGACTCCTTACTCATTGGTATATGGTACCGAGGCAGTAATACCGGCAGAAGTGGAAATCCCATCTCTGCGAATCATTGCAGAGGCTGAGATCGATGATGATGAATGGGTGAAAAGCCGTCTTGAGCATTTGAGTTTGATCGATGAGAAAAGATTGGCATCAGTATGTCATGGCCAACTGTACCAACGAAGAATGGCAAGAGCATACAACAAAAAAGTACGTCCAAGGAAATTTGAAGTCGGGCAATTAGTACTGAGGCGGATCTTGCCTCATTGGGCTGAGGCAAAAGGAAAATTTGCCCCAAACTGGCAGGGACCATTTGTAGTAACCAGAGTGTTGTCTAATGGAGCATTGTATTTGACAGATGTGGAAGGAAAATGTGTAGAAATGACCATCAATTCCGATGCAGTCAAGAGATATTATGTATGATTTCTTTATTTTTCTGAATGTATCTGTTCGTATTTGGCATATCTTAAAGATTGAAATGATGAAGGCATTTTGTTCTGCTATTCAAACACTCCTATCCCTTGTTATCCCCTTCGAGCCTTACTTATTTTTCATACACCTCTTTCGAAATCAGCGGCACTATCAGAGAACACAAGTGCCGAACATAAAGAAAAGAAGGAAAGAAAAAAAAAGAAGAAGAAAAGAAAAAGAAAAAGAAAAGAAGAAAAAGAAAAGAAAGAAAAGTGAAGAAAAAAAAAGGAAAGAAGAGAAACATAACAACGTAGTCTCGATGAAGTGAACTACGTTTGACTTGATCCCGAAAGGGTACGTAGGCAGCCTTACTCCGAGGTTTAGTCATACCAAATAGAAATCCAAAAATCCCCAAGCAAGAAACTGGGGCAGAAGTGGTGATTGTTATGAAAGTGGGATTCCGAAAGTTGTAATTTGAACCCATTTGAATTGTTTTGAGCCTTTTATACTTTTCTTTCTAACTCAATCCAAAAGCCTACATTACGGTCCAAAGAAAGACCTTATGATCAGTTTTGAGAAATGCCAAGATGAACAGGTAGGAATAACCCACGACAGGGGCAACACTCTGGTTCGAGCAAGAAGAACAAAAATAAATGAGAGAGTCTTATGGGTGAAAACCTTCACGGGCACCGTAAGGCGACGGGAGCTGAGAGAAAAATAAATGAGAGAGTCTTGTTGGTGAAAACCTTTACGGGCACCTCAAGGCGAAAGTGAGATAAGAAATGGAAAACTGAGAAAGGTCTGTTGATAGAAACCATTTCGCGGTACCGCAGGGAAACAAGGTTAAGGTCTGGATAAATCAAACAAGTGATGGAAGTTCTAGGCAATGAGGTACGACAATTGAGAGTTTGTTTGGTTGGACAGATTGGGCTGATTAATCCAAAATGCATGTCATGACCATTGGTACTAGTTTGTCTCGCTCAGATAAGTTTCTTTTCCTTCTCTTTTCAAACAGTCATCTGGTTTTGGATTCTTCTTATCCTTAACTCAAGAATCACGACATTTCATTTTATTTTGAGGGTTTTATCTAGCTGAGATGTTTCAGTGCCAGTTTTGTTCAATGCAAGCAGAAAGGACTTCAAAGTTCACTACCAGCTTCTAGAATTGTAAAGCACAACGTGGTCAGAGCATGTCAAAAATAACTTGATGTCAAGTGGAATACAGGGAATTAACGGAAGTTTCATCGGTGAAATGATTGGGAAATGTCGTGGGAAAGGCGGAAGCTCAAACAAAAAGGTCAGAAAAATGAAATAACAGCAGGGGTGTAAAACATTTAGGTCGCCAGAGGTTGGGAAATTTAAAAGTTGGTCAGAAAGTCAAGCGGTTCAGGGTCAGTGCGTGGAAATTAGTCAACACAAAGCAAGGCAGTGGAAGGATTTTTCAGCAAGAATGCCATCAACTAACCACCGTTTTAAACTGACGAAATTTTCTTTGATTGAGCAGGGGGAGAAAAGTTAGTTGTTGAAGAGGAATTCTCCAGGAAGGAAAAACAAGCACTAATCAGGATAAATGCAAGTTGTAAGGAGTCCTCCTGGAGAACAGAGACGTATTTTTCAAGTTTGACGTCAGGAGTCCACCTGAAGAACGGAGACATACAGTTTAAATTTTAAAAGTCAGGAGTCCGCCTGGAGAATAGAGACATTCAAATTTTAAATTTAGCAATCAGGAGTCCGCTTGGAGAACAGAGACATACTTTTCAAGTTTGATGTCAGGAGTCCGCCTGAAGAACGGAGACATACAGTTTAAATTTCAAAAGTCAGGAGTCCGCCTGGAGAATAGAGACATTCAAATTTTAAATTTAGCAATCAGGAGTCCACCTGGAGAACAGAGACATACTTTTCAAGTTTGATGTCAGGAGTCCGCCTGAAGAATGGAGACATACAGTTTAAATTTCAAAAATCAAGAGTCCGCCTGGAGAATAGAGATATTCAATTTCAAATTTAGCAATCAGGAGTCCGCCTGGAGAACAGAGACATACTTTTCAAGTTTGATGTCAGGAGTCCGCCTGAAGAACAGAGACACACAATTTAAATTTAAAAGTCAGGAGTCTGCCTGGAGAATAGAGATATTCCATTTCAAAGTTAGCAATTAGGAGCCCGCCCAGATAACAGAGGCATACATTTCAGTCTTTACATTTCAAGAGTTGAAGTTGGGAGCCCGCCCAGATAACAGAGGAATACATTTCAGTCATTTCATTTCAAGCATTGAAGTTTGGAGCCCGCCCAGATAACAGAGGCATACATTTCAGTCTTTACATTCCAAGCGTTGAAGTTGGGAGCCCGCCCAGATAACAGAGGCATACATTCAGTCTTTTCATTTCAAGTGTTGAAGTTGGGAGCCCACCCATAGAATAGAGGAATACATTTCAGTCTTTATATTTCAAGCATTGAAGTTGGGAGCCCGCCCAGATAACAGAGGCATACATTTCAGTCTTTACATTTCAAGTGTTGAAGTTGGGAGCCCGCCCAGATAACAGAGGCATACATTTCAGTCTTTACATTCCAAGCGTTGAAGTTGGGAGCCCGCCCAGATAACAGAGGCATACATTCAGTCTTTTCATTTCAAGTGTTGAAGTTGGGAGCCCGCCCATAGAACAGAGGAATACATTTCAGTCTTTATATTTCAAGCATTGAAGTTGGGAGCCCGCCCAGATAACAGAGGCATACATTCAGTCTTTTCATTTCAAGTGTTGAAGTTGGGAGCCCGCCCATAGAACAGAGGAATACATTTCAGTCTTTATATTTCAAGCGTTGAAGTTGGGAGCCCGCCCAGATAACAGAGGCATACATTTCAGTCTTTTCATTTCAAGTGTTGAAGTTGGGAGCCCGCCCATATAACAGAGGAACACATTCAACATTAATTTTCAAGTATTATAGTTGGGAGCCCGCCCATAGAACAGAGGCATACATTTCGAGATCAAGTCAGAAGACAATAAAACAGAAGGTGGCAACAAGAGGTCCCAACACAAATTCAAGCGCATAAGTCAAAGGGAAGAAAAGACGCGTCTTGAAAGAAGCGGCTTGTGAACATTAAATCATGCCCAGCATAACAAATCTGATGAAGAGAGCTGTACCCACTAGAGGAACCGCTAAAAAGCTTAATGAAGAAAGCCATGTCCCCAGCGGACCGAGCAAAATGATGAAAACTGGTATTCAGAAAAGCAAAGGGCCAGTATCATTCCAAAATTCAAGGAAGAAAACCACCGGAGGAAACACAAGCCGACAAGAAAGCAAGGCAACAAGAACAAATTTCAGTCTAGCCTAGCTTCTTGTTTTATTTTAAGCACGGTGTAACAAGGAGATCGGTAAGCAGTGATAACAGCATGCAACAACAGTAACATTGCAGTCCCACGGTAGTCCCAGCTACCAAAGCTTCCCGAACTACATTAACCTGATTCCCCTTTAGCCAGGGATATGTAGGAAACCTTTGAAGCAAAGGTTCGGTTAAATCTTTTTAAAAAAAAAAATGCTTCACACGGAGTACTCGGATGGGCAAAAATCGCTCGCTTTATCTTTGCGCGAAAACCCTTCGTGTTTTTGGGCAAAGAGGGGCAGCTGTAAGCACGTGATTTTTTCCCTATATGAGAAATACTCCCAAAAATGCAAAATAAAATGATTTTCCATGGTGTGCAATTTTGAGTATTTTTGTGATATTTTTGGATAATTATTTGTATTTGTGTGTGTTTGCTTATTTGTTAAATTAACAAAAAATATAAAAATATATCGCATTTTGCATGTAGGATTTAATTCTACAATTATTAGTAATTAAATTAGTTTTACAAAAATTAAAAATTACAAAAAATAGGCATCTTTTGCATTTTTAGCATTTAATGTCCAAATGAACAATTTTATGCTTAATTATTACTTAATTGTGTGTTAATTGTTATTGGGAGTTAATTTGCGCTTTTATAACTTAATTTAGTTCTTAATAATAATTTAAGTACTTTTATAATTTAGTTTTAGAAAAATAAAAGAAGAAAAGATAATAAAAATACAAAGATAAATCGGATTGGGCCACTTCTTCAAATTTCAACCTCAGGCCCAAATAATTGCCCAATCTTCCCCATGACCCAGTCCACTTCAGACCGGGTCGACCCGGTCCGCCCCATTAACCCATTAACCCATTAACCCAACACCCCTCTCCATTCAAAACACAAAAAAGAAAAACAAAAAGAAAAAAAAACCCTAAAAAACCTAAAAAATGGTCCGCCCCCCACACCCTTTGGTTTCTTCTTCCCAAAAATACAAGAACACCTCCCATGGCTTCTTCTCCAAACCTTCAAAACTTCAGGCTCATCCATGGCTGCCCTTAGCTTCGCCATCCAAACGCTTCATTTTCTCCGAATTGCATCGTGAACGACCTCTGCGTCGACTACCTTCCTGCTACCCGCGTCCAGCTACGACGAGCAGCCATGGCTGCTCCGAACGGATGTCGTTGCTCCAGCTTCGGCATGGACATGGCTACCATGGCATTTCCTCAATGACGAGCAGCTGTCCGGCGACCTCCCCGTCGGCTTTGTCGCGCTGCTTTTGTTTCCTTCCAAGATCCAGCTCTTCGTCGTTTGCTTCACGTCCATGGCACCCAAACTCAGTCACAACCCCGTCGCCATCTTCTCCACGCTGCTGCGTCGACTGCTTGCGCTGCTGCGTCGACTGCTACTGTACATCGATCTCCCCTACCGTTTCAAGCTCGAGCTGCTTCACCATGAACGACGACAAGCAGTCCGCCATGGCTGCTGTCACTGCTCCGTCGTCACTGTAGCAGTTGCTACGTCCAACGCCTTCTTCATCTTCTTCTCGTCGCCTTCAGTCCCAAAACAAGATTCAACCATTTCGTTTGGTCGAGTTTTAGTCAAGGTCGTCGAGCGTAGTTTTGAGTTCGTCAAGTTTACAAGGAAGGTGAGTTCGTCGTTGAGTTTGTCGTTGAGTCCGGACAGATTTATTCCCATTCGAGGTTTGTCGAAACAGTCCATACAATCGAATTCGTCGTTGTTCATCTCCGGTTAGTAATTTTTGAGTTTTATTTTGTCCGTATTTTGTTTTGATATTTTCGAATCTAAAATCGGCAAATGTTTGTTTTGTTCATGTCTATGGTTAGATATTTGATTTTTGGTTTTGTTCATGTTCATGTATTTTTGTTGAATTAATTTTCAGATTTCAAATGGAAGTTAATTAGTTATTTTCATGTTTATTTCATGTTTGTATTATTGTTTAAGTGAATATTTGTTAGTTTAATGTTTGTTAGATTCAAATTGAAATTTAATTGACTATTTCTTCAATTTGTTTCATGTGTTTATGTATTTTTAGAAATTGTTAATATTGTTAAGTTCAAGCTTAAGTTCATAATTGTTTCTTCGTCGATCTTGTTATTTGTCTAAAAGAATTTAGTTGTGTTAAGGAAAATATATTGATTTAATCGTTTGAATCCATCATGTTTGTTGTTTAAAATATTTTCATTCATGTTCATACTTTGTTTGGTTGATCTTGAATCCGAAATTTATATAGTTTGATTTCTTGTTTATCACTTATGGTTATTTCTTGAATTTGTCTCATAATCTTGTTTAAGTTTAATATAGGAATTGTTTGTTGTGATATTGTTAGAGTTGATTTTAAGTTCAATATTATTGAATTTGGAAATCTAAATATACTTGTTTGATTGTTATTGTTGAATATGAAAATAGGATGTTTGTTGCTAAAAAATATTGTTCAATCAAATTTTAGTTGTTCTTTGTTGTTCAATTTGTGTTCATGTGATTTGTTGTTGAAATATTGAAGAAATCATGTTCATGTGATTTGTTGTTTAAACATTGTTAGAAATTGATCATATTGTCTATATTTTGGTTAAGTTTGATTAATTGATTGTTATAGCTGATGGGGTAGTTTGGTAATTTGTAGTACGTTCGGGGGTAAAATAGTAATTTGTAATAAGGTCGGAGGGGTAGTTTAGGAATTGTACATTTTGTATTTGTTTATATGAAGCATGGGGGACAAAATGTAATGGGGTGGGTTGTGATATAGTTGTTTAATATAAAGGGGGGACAAGACAAAATTTAGTGGGGAGGAATCTTGTATTTATTTATGTTAGGCATGGGGGACAAAAAATAATGGGGTGGTGTGATATATTTATTTAATGTAATGGGGATAAGTGGGAAGATAATGGGTTTGGTAGAGAAAATGGATTGATTTTAATTGATTAAAGGGTTGGGATTATATATAGGAAGTCTTGAACACAAGACACAGAGAAGATACGAGAGAATACAGAAGAGAAAGAACGAATCTGAACAGAAAGAAAATAAGAGAGAGAAAAAAAAGGCTGAACATTTAAGAGAGAGAAAATTCCGAAAAATATTTAAACTTTCAAAAAAAAAAACTAACAAAAAAATCTTTTGCTTTCTTTCATTGTTTGAAATCAGAATTAATTGTTTTTCATCAAAGCTTGAAGCTTTTGTTTTGAGATTAATACTCCACCGGTTTGCAAACTCTGTTCCTGGGTTGTTACTGCTATTGGACTTTTGTTGCTGTGCTGTATTGTTATTACTGCGTGGCTGACTTTCTTCTTCTTATATTGGCAATACCAGGTGTACATTTATGTAACCCAAATCACGATCTTGACGAAGTCAAAATGCGTCAACAAATCACGCGTGCACTGGTTGTGGCATGGCTCGAGATGCGTTTTCACGACGTTGCAATTTTGTATAAAATAAATAATGATAAAAGAGGTTTTTTTAAAAGTTAAATTTGCACATAAGTTTATAATACGTATTATATCAGATAGTCAAGCCAAATATAACAGTTGAGCGACCGTGCTAGAACCACGGAACTCGGGAATGCCTAACACCTTCTCCCGGGTTAACAGAATTCCTTATCCGGATTTCTGGTTCGCGGACTGTAATACAGAGTCATTCTTTTCCTAGATTCGGGATTAAACTGGTGACTTGGGACACCCTAAATCTCCCAAGTGGCGACTCTGAAATAAATAAACAAATCTCGTTTCGACTGTCCTTTAATTGGAAAAAACTCCTTGTACCCTCGCGGGGCGGAAAAAGGAGGTGTGACACTAGGTTCTACCCAAAACACCCAATTTTCCCCCATGAAAATCATTGATTTTGAGTTGAAATCATGTTAAAAGATGTTAAGGCGTGAAGAAAATGAGTTAAAAATCATTTACCAATGTTTTGGAGAAGAAAGGTTATTTGACAAATCGCCTCTTATGTTTTTGGGGTTTTGAAAAATGAAAAATAACTGAAAATCCCGTCTTAATATACTACTTTCAGCTGCCCTATGCGGACCGCACTAAATCAACTGCGGCCGCACAGCTCCCATGTGGACTGCAGTGACATGCTTTAGTATTTTGGTCATAACCTTTTCTACAGATGTCCAAATTATGATTTCTTTACGTTACTGGAAACTAGACACGAAGGGCTATAACTTTTGTTTTTGAATTATCTCAAAATATCTTGTATATCAAAAGATATAGGCTACTGAAGTCGGACCAGTGAAATGTTCTTCACCGCAGATCACACAGAATCTAGTGCGGCCGCAAAGCCCTCACTGCTGTCCGCACAAAATCCAGTTAGGCCGCACAAGCCCCTCCACGACAGCATTCTTTTTTGTGCGGACCGCACTGGTCTGTTCAGAGGCCTTCCACTTCTCTGAACCTGCAACAACTATGTTTTTAAGCCTAAGACATCCCGGAACCTACCCGAAACTAACCCGAGCCCTCGGAACTCCAAACCAAGTGTGCATACTAACTCAAAAACATCATATGGACCTACTCGTGCGATCACATCATCAAAATAACATGTAAAATCATGAATTAAACCTCAAAACTCAACATTTTCATCAAGAACTCTCAAAGTTCATAACTATCCAACTGGAAGTCCAACTCACGTCAAATAAACTCCGTTTTTCACAAAATTTCACAATTATCTTTCAAATACTATAACAAGTTTGTACCGGACTCCGGAACCAAAATACGGGCCAGATAACAATGGTTTCAAACATTAATTCTTTTCTTTATTTCTTAGATAATTCAGTAAAATAATTTCTTTCAAAAATTGATTTCTAAGGCTTGGGACCACGGAATTCATTTCCGGCATACGCCCAAGTCCCATATTTTACTACGGACCTCCCGGGATCATCGGAACATGGATCTAGGTCCGTTTGCTCAAAATGTTGACCAAAGTCAACCATAATCAAATTTTAACTCTAGAATTTCTATTTCTCTTATTTTCACATAGAAGGCTTTCCGAATATAGGTCTAGACCACGCACGCAAATTAAGGTGGGGTAAAAGGGAGGTTTTTAGGCCTCGGAACACTGAATGCCCTTGCAATACAAGTGATGACCTTTTGGGTCATCACATTCTCCACCTCTAAAACAACCGTTCGTCCTCGAACGGACATAAGAAGGAAGTACCTAAGTCGGGAAAAGGATGGGGATAACGGCTCCGCATATCGGACTCGGACTCCCAGTCGATGCCTCAGCGGGCTGACTTCTCCACGGAACACGAATAGAAGGAAAGCTCTTCGATCTCAATTGACAAACCTGCCGGTCTAGAATAGCTACCGGCTCCTCCTCATAAGACAAGTCCTTGTCCAGCTGGACAGTGCTGATATCTAACACGTAGGATGGATCGCCGTGATACTTCCGAAGCATGGACACATGAAACATTGGATGCACGGTTAATAAACTCGGCGGCAACGCAAGTCTATAAGCCACCTCTCTCACTCGATTAAGAATCTCAAATCGGCCAATGAACCTAGGGCTAAGCTTGCCCTTCTTCCCAAATCTTATCACGCCCTTCATGGGCGACACTCGAAGCAATACCCGCTCACCGACCATAAATGCCAAATCTCGAACCTTGCGGTCGGTATAAATCTTTTGCCTGGACTGAGCTGTACGAAGCCTATCTTGAATAATCCTAGCCTTGTCCAAAGCATCCTGAACCAGATCCGTACCCAACAACCGAGCCTCTCCCGGCGCAAACCATCCAACCGGAGACCGACACCGCCTACCATATATAGCCTCATAAGGAGCCATCTAGATACTCGACTGGTAGCTGTTGTTATAGGCAAACTCTTCTAAAGGCAAAAACTGATCCCACGAGCCTCCAAAGTCAATGATAAAAGCTCGGAGCATATCCTCCAAAATTTGAATGGTCCGCTCGGACTGCCCGTCCGTCTAAGGATGAAATGTTGTGCTCAACTCAACCCGCGTGCCCGAATCTCGCTGAACTGCTCTCCAGAAATGGGAGGTAAACTGCGTACCTCGATCCGAGATGATAGATCCGGACACACCATGAAGACGAACAATCTCCCGGATATAGATCTCAGCTAACCTCTCAGAAGAATAAGAGATTGCCACAGGAATGAAATGCGCTGACTTGGTCAGCCTATCAACAATAACCCACACTGCATCGAACTTCCTCTGAGTCGGTGGGAGTCCAACAACAAAGTCCATAGTGATCCGCTCCCACTTCCAAACAGGAATCTCAATCTTCTGGAACAAACCACCAGGCCTTTGATGCTTATACTTGACCTGCTGACGATTCAAACACCAAGCCACATATGCAACGATGTCCTTCTTCATTCTTCTCTACTAATAATGTTGCCGCAAATCCTGATACATCTTAGCGGCGCCCAGATGAATAGAGTACCTGAAACTATGGGCCTCCTCTAAAATCAACTCTCAGAGCCCATCCACATTAGGCACACAAACTCGACCCTGCAATTTCAAAACTCCATCATCACCTAAGGTAACCTACTTGGCACCTACGTGTTGCACTGTGTCTCTAAGCACACACAAATGGGGATCATCATACTGTCGATCACGAATATGCTCCAATAAAGAAGAACGAGTGAACGTGCAAGCTAACATACGACTGGGCTCAGAAACATCCAACCTCACGAACTGATTGGCCAAAGCCTGAACATCCAAAGCAAGTGGTCTCTCACCGACCAAAATATAAGCAAGACTGTCCATACTGGCTGACTTCCTACTCAAAGCATCAGCCACCACATTGGCCTTTCCCGGATGATATAAGATAATGATATCATAATCTTTCAACAACTCCAACTACCTCCTCTGTCTCAAATTCAACTCCTTTTGCTTGAACAAATACTAAAGACTCTTGTGATCTGTGAACACCTCACATGCCATGCCATACAGATAATGTCTCCAAATCTTCAATGCGTGAACAATGGCTGTCAACTCTAAATCATG
Source organism: Nicotiana tabacum (assembly GCF_000715075.1). NCBI lineage: Eukaryota > Viridiplantae > Streptophyta > Magnoliopsida > Solanales > Solanaceae > Nicotiana > Nicotiana tabacum. The sequence goes on from NC_134084.1 coordinate 88,707,118, forward strand.
AACTGGATAGTTCTTCTCATGAATCTTCAACTGTCGCGAAGCATAGGCAATGACCTTGCCATCCTGTATCAACACTACACCGAGTCCAATACGAGATGCATCACAGTAGACTGTATAAGGCCCTGAACCTATGGGCAAAACCAACACCGGTACCGTAGTCAGAGCTGTATTGAGCTTCTAAAAGCTCGCCTCACACTCATCCGACCATCTGAACGGGGCACCCTTCTGGGTCAACCTAGTCATGGGGGATGCGATAGATGAAAACCCCTCCACGAACCGACGATAGTAGCCTGCCAATCCCAAGAAACTCTAAATCTCTGTAGCTGATGCTGGTCTAGGCCAGTTCTTGACTGCCTCAATCTTCTTCGGACCAACCTGAATACCCTCTGCTGATACAACATGACCCAGGAATGCAACTAAACTCAACCAGAGCTCACACTTCGAGAACTTAGCATATAACTGACTATCCCTCAAGGTCTGAAGAACCACTCTAAGATGTTGCTCGTGCTCCTCCCGGCTGCGGGAATATATCAAAATATCATCAATAAAGACTATCACGAACGAATCCAAATAAGGTCTGAACACTCTGTTCATCAGATCCATGAAAGCTGCTGGGGCATTTGTCAACCCGAATGACATAACCAAGAACTCATAATGCCCGTACCGAGTGCGGAAAGCTATCTTAGAGACATTGAATGCCCTAATCGTCAACTGATAGTAGCCAGATCTCAAGTCAATCTTCAAAAATACCTTGGCACCCTGAAGCTGATCAAACAAATCATCAATCCTCGGCAATGGATACTTATTCTTGATTGTAGCCTTGTTCAACTGCCGGTAATCAATACACATTCTCATCGATCCGTCCTTCTTCTTAACAAACAACACTGGCGCACCCCAAAGGGAAACACTCGGCCTAATGAAACCCTTCTCAAGCAAGTCTTGCAACTGCTCCTTTAACTCTTTCAACTCAGGCGGGGCCATACAATACGGCAGGATAGAAATAGGTTGAGTGCCCGGAGCCAAATTAATGCAAAAGTCAATATCCCTGTCGGGCGGCATACCCGGCAAGTCTGAAAAGAATACCTCAGGAAACTCACGAACAACGGACAATGAATCAATAGAAGGAACCTCAGCACTAGAATCACGAACATATGCCAAATAGGCCAAACACCCTTTCTCGACCATGCGCCGAGCCTTCACATAAGAGATAACACTACGGGTAGAATGACCAGGAGTCCCTCTCCACTCTAAACGAGGCAAACCCAGTAAAGCTAAGGTCACAGTCTTGGCATGACAGTCCAAGATAGCGTGGTAAGGTGATAACCAGTCCATTCCCAATATAACACCGAAATCAACCATGTATAGAAGCAACAAATCTACACGAGTCTCAAAACCCCCAATCACAACTATACATGAATGATGGACTCGATCTACCACAATAGAATCACCCACCAGTGTTCACATAAACAAGATCTCTCAAAGAATCACTAGGAATGACCAGATATGGTGCAAAATAAGAGGACACATACGAGTACGCAGACCCTAGATCAAATAACACTAAAGCATCTCTATCACAAACCAGAACCGTACCTGTAATAACTGCATCGGAATCCTCAGCCTCGGGCATGGCTGGAAGAGCATAACATTGGGGCTGGGCTCCACCGCCCTGAACTACATCTCTAGGACGACCTGCTGCTGGCTGGCCTCCACCTCTAGCTGCCTGAGCTCCACCTCTAATACCTCTACCTCCACCTCTAGCACCTCTACCCCCACCTCTAGCTGGCTGGGCGGGCTGTGGAACATCTGGTGCCTAAACCATGGCACGGGAACCTTGATGCGGAGAACTGCTCGATGCTCGAGGGCAATACCTAGCAATGTGCCTCGTGTCGCCACAAGTAAAACAAGACCTCGTTTGCTGTGGCTGACGACCCTGGAAACTTTGAAGCTGAGGTGCACCGATAGGAGCTAGTGGTGCACTGTAGGACTAATGATCAGAATACTGCATCTGAGAACCATGGCCACTTGAAGCACCGTGAGAAACCTGAAGTGCTGACTAGAAAGGCCTGGGAGGATGGCCCCTACCGTATGAATCTCTACCTACAGATGAGGTACCACTGAATCTACCTGAATGACGAGGTCTCTTGTCCGACCCATGACCACCTCCTGTGACAGAACCATCTCATCTCTCCGGGCCACATTGGCCGCCTCCTGGAAAGATATCTCACTCCTAGTCTCTCTAGCCATTTGAAGACGAATCGGCTGAATAAGACCATTAATAAACCTCCTCACCCTCTCTCTATTGGTAGGAAGTATGACAAGAGCATGACGAGCCAAGTCGATGAATCTAGTCTCATACTAGGTAGCAGACATAGAGCCCTGCTGGAGACGCTTAAGCTGTCTCCGATAGGCATCTCTTAGAGTGATGGGGAGAAACTTCTCCAGAAATAGCTGAGTAAACTGTTCCCAAGTCAAAGCTGGCGATCCGGCTGGTCTAGCCAAACAGAAATCCCTCCACCAAGTCTTGGCGGATCCAGACAAGCGAAAAGTAGCAAAATCGACCCCATTGGTCTCAACTATCCCCATGTTCCTGAGAACCTCGTGACAGCTGTCCTGATAATCCTGGGGATCCTCAGTAGATGCACCACTGAAAGTAGTAGTGAAGAGCTTGGTGAACCTATCCAGCCTCCACAAAGCATTGGCAGACATAGTTGCTCCATCATCGGTCTGGAGCTACCATACCTGGCTGAACTGCTCCAACTGGCTGAACCGTTGGAGTCTGAATCTGGGGAGATACTTGCTCCGGAGTACGAGTAGCAGGAGTTTGGGCTCCTCCTCCGGCCTGAGAGACGGCTGGTGCTACAGGAAGCAAACCTACCTGGGTGACACTCTCCATAAGGCCCACTAGTCAGACTAGAGCATCCTAAAGAACTAGGGTAGCAATATACCCCTCTGGGACCTAAGCTGGGCCCACCGAAACTGCTGGGGTCGGAACCTTATCATCAAAATCAACTTGAGGCTCCGTCACTGGTGCTGCTGCTCGGGGCTGAGCTCTGCCCCTACCTCGGCCTCTAGCACGGACTCGGCCTCGCCCTCTGCCCCTCGTGGAAGCTGCTACTAGGGGCTCGAGCTGCTGGTTAGTGGATGAGGAAGTGCGTGTTCTCGTTATCTGCGAAAGAACAGAGCAGAAATTCAATTAGCATTGAGGAACCAAACCGCACGATAGGAAAGAATAAATATGAAGTTCTTCCTAACTCTATAGCCTCTAGGGGATAAATACAGACGTTTTCGTACCGATCCCTCAGACTCTACTAAGCTTGTCTGTGAACTGTGAGACCCATGTAACCTAGAGCTCTGATACTAACTTGTCACGACCCGGATTTCCCACCCTCGGGAGTCATGATGGCGCCTACTAATATGAGCTAGACAAGCCAAACCTTTAATCTAATTACTTCATTAACCAATTATTTCTTTTAACAAATATAAGACGATAACGTGGTAACAGCGGGAATTCAAATTTAAGCGGAAGACAACAATAAGATTTATGAAAAATGCATCTATTATAATTACTTAAGCCTTAACCGCCCAAAACCTGGTGTCATAGTGTCACAGACTGTCTAAGAGATTACTACATACAAAGTCTGAAGAAAATGACAATACATTGTTTCTAAATAAAAGGAAAATGAAATAGGAATTGAGGCGACGCCAGGGTCTGCGGACGCCTGCAGGTCTACCTTGGATCTCCGCGTGGACTGAAGGTAGCCTCCACACTACGGTCCAAAAGCTGCTCCAGGATTTGCACATAGTGCAGAGTGTAGTATCAGCACAACCAGCCCCATGTCCTGGTAAGTGTCTAGCCAAACCTCGACGAAGTAGTGACGAAGCTAGGACCAGACTACCAAATAAACCTGTGTAGTAATATAATATACAGCGTAAAGTAAAGCAAAATAAACAAATAAAGATGGGAAGGAGAAATATGCTTCAGGGAAAACAGATAAAACAGAATATCAAGAGAACTATAAAGGAATCAAAATCCAACCACTAACAAGAATAAGGAAAACAAAGGCAGATTTCACTTTCTTTTCACATCTTGTTGCAGGAGTGCAACCTGATCCCATTTCCTGTATCTCGTGGCAGGCGTGCCACCCGCTCCCATTTCATTTATCTTATGTCAGGCATGCCACCCGCTCCCATTTCATTTATCTCGTCGCAGGCGTACCACCCGCTCCCATTTCATTTATCTTGTGGTAGGCGTACCACCCACTCCCATTTCATTATATCTTGTGGTAGGCGTACCACCCGCTCTCATTTCATTATATCTTGTGGTAGGCGTACCACCCGCTCCTATTTCATTATATTTTGTGGTAGGCGTACCACCCGCTCCCATTTACAAGCCAACAATAATCAGAAGGAATCCCGACAAGGGAACAAGAGTAATATAAAAACTTCCCGACAAAGGGAACAATGATATTTCAACAACATCCCGACAAGGGAACAATACTATCAAAACAAACATCCCAGCAAGGGATCATTAATATCAAACAAATATCCCGGCAAGGGAACAATGGTGATAATAACATATGAAGCGCAATAAACCACAACGGAGTCATAACAATTATAATACAAGACTCACGGGCATGCTTGACACCAACGTATAGATACTCGTCACCATGCCTATACGTCGTACTCCACAATTAATATGTAGCAAATAAGACACAACTCCTAATCCCTCAAGCTAAGGTTAGACCAAACACTTACCTCAATGCCACGAACACAATTCATGATTCAACTATAGCTTTACCCCTTGATTCCACAACTAATTCACTCGTATCTAGTCATAAGTTACTTACTTACGTCAATAAACGCTAAGAGAATCAATTTGAATACATGAAAATGAATTTCCCAAAGTTTTACCCAAAAAGTCAAAACTCACCCCCGGTCCCACATGGTCAAAACCCGAGGTTCGAACTAAAACCCGATTACCCATTCCCCCACAAACTCCAATATATAATTTATTTTGAAATCGGACCTCAAATCAAGGTCCGAACCCCCAATTTTTGAAAAACCTAAGTTCTATCCAAAACACCCAATTTTCCCCCATGAAAATCATTGATTTTGAGTTGAAATTATGTTAAAAGATGTCAAGGAGTGAAGAAAATGAGTTAAAATCACTTACCAATGTTTTGGAGTAGAAAGGTTATTTGAAAAATTGTCTCTTATGTTTTTGGGGTTTCGAAAAATGAAAAATAACTAAAAATTCCGTCTGAATATACTACTTTCAGCTGCCCTATGTGGACCGCAAAAAATCAACAACATCCGCACAGCTCACATGTGGACTACAATGCTATACTTTAGTATTTTGATCATAACTTTCTCTACAGATGTCAAAATTGTGATTTCTTTACCTTTATAGAAACTAGACACGAAGGGCGACAACTTTTGTTTTTGAATCATCTCAAAATTCCTTGTAGATCAAAAGATATAGGCTTCCGAAATCGGACTAGTGAAATGTTCTTCACCTCGGACCGCACAAAATCCAGTACGGCCGCACAAGCCCCTCCGCGGCAGCATTCCTTTTTGTACGGACTGCTATGGTCTGTTCAGAGGCCTTCCACTTCACTGAACCTGCAACAACTATGTTTTTAAGCCTAAGACATCCCAGAACCTACCCGAAACTCACCTGAGCCCTCGGAACTCCAAACCAAGTGTGCATACTAACTCAAAAACATCATATGGACCTACTCGTACGATCACATCATCAAAATAACATTTAAAATCAATAATTAAACCTCAAAACTCAATATTTTCATCAAGAACTCTCAAAGTTCATAACTCTTCAACCGGAAGTCCAACTCACGTCAAATAAACTCTGTTTTTCACAAAATTTCACAGTTATCTTTCAAATACTATAACAAGTTTGTACCGGACTCCGGAACCAAAATATTGGCCCGATAACAATAGTTTCAAACATTAATTCTTTTCTTTACTTCTTAGATAATTCAGTAAAATAATTTCTTTCAAAAATTAATTTCTAAGGCTTGGGACCTAGGAATTCATTTACGGGCATACGCCCAAGTCCCATATTTTATTGCGGACCTACGGGGATCATCGGAACACAGATCCGGATCCGTTTGCTCAAAATGTTGACCAAAGTCAACCATAATCAAATTTTAACTCTAGAATTTTTATTTCTCTTATTTTCACGTACAAGGCTCTTCGGATATAGGTCTGGACCATGCACGTAAATCAAGGTGGGGTAAAAGGGAGGTTTTTAGGCCTCGGAACACTAAATGCACTTGAAACACAAGTGAACAAGCCCATTTTGACAACATTGGGATAGGCCTCCTACAAAGGGACACGGTTGCTGGGATCGAGCCCTGCTAGGTCTAAATGACATGATGCCAATAAAAATGACCTAAAGGCTGACCTAAGTTTGGGGTTCACTAGACAAGGCAATTCGGAGCGGCACGTGGTCGATGGCGGCTGCTCTAGCTATCCGCCCACTCCACGCTCACACGCCACCCCCTAAAGACACGGGTGACTCACAAAAGGTCGTGTACACTCAAACGTACTCCGGAGGACTTGTTGCAGAAAGAAGACCAATGATTATGCAAATGATGACAATTTATAAAGCAGTAATACATAAAGAAAAGCGATAAACAAATAACCAACAAAACAAGGAAATAGACAAACAAACCAGATAAACAAAGCAAATAAATAAACAAACACCTCAACCGAATATCCTAAAATCCAACAAGATCAAATACCAGCTCGAACCTGCAACTCCCCAGTAGAGTCGCCAGAGCTATCACACCCTTTTTTTTCAACCTTCACTAACCCCTCTTAAAATAATAAAAGGAATTTGTAAAGTTCAAAGGGTTCTCAATTTTTGAAAGTGACAATGAATTTGTGTTCAAAAGGATTAACTCAGAGTCGCCACCTGACATTTGATCTCGGTGTGTCAGGTCACCATTTTACTAAAACTATTTTTTTTCCTTTCAAAAACACTTGAGACTCCAAAACTAAGTCTGCACCAGAGATTCGGGTAAGGGGGTTCATTTGACTCAGGGAGAATGTGTTAGGCATTCCCCGAGTTCCATAACTAGTACGGTTGCGTACATGATCAAGTTGGATTTTAAAATATTCGAATTGAGGTAATAAACACAGAAATGGAAAAATTAACACATAAGAGGCTCGAGGTCGTCACCACCTAATAAAGAAAAATAAAACAAGAATAAAACACTACAAGTTTTACTCTTAGACTCCAATTACAGAATACTACAGGGCATTCCCCGGAATAAAATGTCACGACCCGGATTTCCCACCCTCGGGAGTCGTGATGGCGCCTACTAATGAGAGCTAGGCAAGTCAACTCTTATTACTTTTATTTAATATTAGTAATAGCATGAAAAATGACTGAATGAAAATGCAGAATCCAACATAAATCTCTACCCAAGAACTGGTGTCACATTACTCACGAACTTCTAAGAATACTGAATACAATTGTCTGAAAGAAAATAATAAACTATTTGTCTCGAATACAATGAGATAACAGACTAAAATAATAGATAGAGGAGACGCCGGGCCTGCGGTCGCCTGCAAGGCTACCTCGGTATCTCACTAGTCTGACTGCTCACACCCGCGTTACTGTTGCTGCTGTCCGAAACCTATATATGTGCAAAAGAGCACAGAGTGTAGTATCAGCACAACCGACCCTATGTGTTGGTAAGTGCCTAGCATAACCCCGGCGAAGTAGTGACGAGGCTAGGACCAGACAATCAAATAAACCTGTGCAGTTCAAGTATATATATAGACAATAAAGGAAGTACTGGAAGCAACCAATCAATGTGGGAGGGGAAACATGTTGTGGGGAGGTAACAGTTTCAAATAGAAATATTCAATAAAAGAAGGAGACAACAAAGTCATAATATCAACAAGTATCAAAAGGAATCAACAATTTGCACGGCATCACCCTTCGTGCTTTTACTCTCTTCCTCACCCAAGCAATATATAAAATAAAATTGTACACGGCCTCACCCTTCTTGCTTTTACTCTCTTTCCTCACAATATAATCAATAGATATCAGTATGGAATGGCACATCGTACGGCACGACATCACCCTTCGTGCTTTACACTCTTTCTTCACCATATCAAACAATACACTGCATCACCCTTTGTGTTTTATCACTCTTCCTCACCCAAACAACAATCACATATAAGGGGCAAGGAAGTCAACTGGATAATAATCGGGATTCCAATAAGGGCACAACAATTAACAATAAGATTCCCGACAAGGAATATATCAACAATTCCCCAATTATCTCGGCAAGGGAATAATTCAATAATTGTTTCTCTTTCTTTCATTTCTGACTTAGTAATTCATTTTATAACTTGATCCAACGCTCCTCAAATATTAAATATCACCATTTCTTTCACATGCACTTCACAACATATAGAAGTCATCATTTAGTCATGGAAGATATAACAAAATTCGAATATTCGCGATATAAAGACTCACGGACATGCTAGACACCATATAGACACTTGTTACCATGCATATACATCGTACTCGACAAATGGCAAGTAGCAATTAAGACTCAACTCCTATTCCCTCAAGCTAAGGTTAGACCAAACACTTACCTCGCTTTGCAACCGATTCAGAATTCCAATAAGCCTTTGCCTCGCGAATTCGGGTCCGAAATTCTCAAATCTAGTCATAAATAATTTGATTCAGTCAATAAAAATTATAGGAATTAATTCCATATGAAATTCTATATTTTCCATTAAAAATTCGAAATTGCACTAAAAATTCGCCCGTGGGACCCACATTTCGGAACTCGACAAAAATTACGGAATATGAAACCTCATCCAACCACGAGTCCAACCATACTAATTTTACCAAAATCCGACATCAACTCGACCCTCAAATCTTCAAATTAAACTAAGAGGGTTTCTAAGATTTTCCCAACTAAAATCACCAATTAAGTGCCAAAACTAGTAATAGATTCGGGTAATCTAACCAAAATTAAGTTAAGAACACTTACCCCGTTGTTTTCTCTGAAAATGTCCCGAATATCGCTTCTCCCTAAGCTCCAATTTGCTAAAAAATGGAAAATGAGATACGGTTCATGGCCAGAATGTTTTCGGGGTATTGTTCACGCGTTTTACTATTCACGGGGGTACTGTTCATGGGGTACTATTCACATGGTACTATTCACGGGTACTATTCACGGGTAATGTTCACGGGGTACTGTTCATGGGTACTGTTCACGGGGTACTATTCATGGGACTGTTCACGGGGTACTATTTCTGCAATTTTTCTAAAATTTTCTGCAATTCCGAAATAACTCCGAGACACCTCCAAAACACTCTCGAGCCCTCGGGGCTCCTAACCAAACACATACACTAACTCAACAACATCCTACGAACTTAACCGTGCGATCAAATCGCCTAAATAACGTCATATACCGCGAATTAAGCTTTAAAGTCCAAGAATTCCTTCAAATTTCATAAAACATCAAATTTTCCATTTTGAGTCCGAAACACGTCAAACGACGTCCGTTTTCAACCAAACTTTACAGAAAGTGCTTAAACAATATATAAGACCTATACCGGGCGCCGGAACTAAAATACGGGCCCGATACCATCACTTTCTAATCAAATTTCATTTCCATTTTTCTTAAATATTTTCAGAAAATAATTTTACTCAAAAATTCATTTCTCGGGCTTGGGACCTCGGAATTCGATTCCGGGCATACTCCCAAGTCCCATATTTTCCTACAGACCTTCCGGGACCGTCAAATCACGGGTCCGGGTTCGTTTGCCCAAAATGTCGACCGAAGTCAAATTTATTCATTTTAATATCAAAACTTAGCAAATTTTCACAGAATTTCATATTTGAGCTTCTGGTTACGCGCTCGGACTGTGCACGCAAATCGAGGCAACAGTAAATGAGGTTTTCAAGGCCTCGGAAGCTCGAAATGGATAAGAAAATAGGTGATGACCCTTTGGGTCGTCACATTCTCCACCTCTAAAACAACCGTTCGTCCTCGAACGGACAGAAGAAGGAAGTACTAGAGTCGGGGAATAGATGAGGATAATAGCTCCGCATGTCGGACTCAGACTCCCAGGTCTAAGTCTTGGGAGGCTGACCTCTCCACTGAACACGAAGAGAGGGGAAACTCTTGGATCTTAACTGACGGATCTGCCGGTCTAGAATAGCCACCGGCTCCTCCTCATAAGACAAGTCCTTGTCCAACTGGACAGTGCTGAAATCTAACACGTGGGATGGATCGTCGTGATACTTCCGAAGTATAGACACATGAAACACTAGATGCACAGCTGATAAGCTCGGCGGCAATGCAAGTCTATAAGCCACCTCTCCCACTCGCTCAAGAATCTCAAACGGGCCAATAAACCTAGGGCTAAGCTTGCCCTTCTTCCCAAATCTCATCACGCCCTTCATAGGCGACACTCGGAGCAATACCCGCTCACCAACCATGAAAACCACATCTCGAACCTTACGATCTGCATAGCTCTTTTGCCTGGACTGAGCTGTACGAAGCCTATCCCGAATTATCCTGACCTTGTCTAAGGCCTCCTGAACCAAATTTGTACCCAACAACCGAGCCTCTCCCGGCTCAAACCATCCAACTAGAGATCGACACCGCCTACCATATAAAGCCTCATAAGGAGCCATCTGGATACTCGACTGGTAGCTGTTATTGTAGGCAAACTCTGCTAAAGGCAAGAACTGATCCCATGAACCTCCAAAGTCAATAACATAAGCTCGGAGCATATCCTCCAATATCTGAATAGTCCGCTCGGACTGTCCGTCCGTCTGAGGATGAAATGATGTGCTCAACTGCACCTGGGTGCCTAACTCTCGCTGAACTGCTCTCCAGAAACACGAGGTAAACTGCGTGCCTCGATCCGAAATGATAGATACCGGCACACCATGAAGGCGAACAATCTCCCAGATATAAATCTCAACTAACCTCTCGGATGAATAGGAGACTGCCATAGGAATGAAATGTGCTGACTTGGTCAGCCTATCCACAATGACCCAAACTACATCAAGCTTTTTCCGAGTCAACGGAAGTCCAGTAACAAAGTCCATAGTGATTCGCTCCCACTTGCACTCAGGAAGCTCAATCCTCCGAAACAAACCACCAGGTCTCTGATGCTCATACTTAACCTGCTGATAATTCAAACACCGAGCCACGTATGCAACAATATCCTTCTTCATTCTACGTCACCAATAATGCTGCCGCAAATCCTGATACATCTTCGCGGCGCCTGGATGAATAGAATACCGGGAACTACGGGCCTCCTCTATAATCAACTCTCGAAGACCATCAACATTAGGCACACAAACTCGCCCTTGTAATCTCAAAGCTCCATCAGCATCCAATGTAACCTGCTTGGAACCTCCTCACTGCACCGTGTCTCTAAGGACACACAAATGGGGATCATCAAACTGCCGATCATGGATACGCTCCAATAATGAAGAATGAGCGACAGTGCAAGCTAATATCCGACTAGACTCAGAAATATCCAACCTCACAAATCGATTGGCCAAAGCCTGAACGTCCAAAGCAAACAGCCTCTGACTGACCGGAATATAAGCAAGACTGCCCATACTAGCTGACTTCCTGCTCAAAGCATCGGCCACCACATTGTCCTTTCCCGGATGATATAAGATAGTGATATCATAATCTTTCAACAACTCCAACCACCTCCCCTGCCTCTAATTCAACTCCTTTTGCTTAAACAAGTACTGAAGACTCTTGTGATCAGTGAACACCTCATATGTCACGCCATACAAATAGTGCTTCCAAATCTTCAATGCATTTACAATAGCTGCAAACTCCAAATCATGTACTGGATAGTTTTTCTCATAAATCTTCAACTGTCTCGAAGCATAGGCAATGACCTTGCCATCCTGCATCAACACTGTGCCAAGCCTAATACGAGAAGCATCACAATAAACTGTATATGGCCCTGAACCTGTGGGCAAAACCAATACCGGTGCCGTAGTCAAAGTTGTCTTGAGCTTTTGAAAGATCGCCTCACACTCGTCCGACCATCTGAACTGGGCACCCTTCTGGGTCAACCTGATCATCAAGGCTGCAATAGATGAAAACCCATCCACGAACCGACGATAGTAGCCTGCCAACCCCAAGAAATTCCAAATCTCTGTAGCTGATGCCGGTCTAGGCCAGTTCTTGACTGCCTCAATTTTCTTCGGATCAACCTGAATACCCTCTGTTGATACAATATGTCCCAGAAATGCAACTGAACTCAACCAGAACTCACACTTAGAAAATTTAGCATATAACTGACTATCCTTCAGAGTCTGAAGAACCTATTCTGAGATGCTGTTCGTGTTTCTCTTGGCTACGGGAATATATCAAAATATCATCAATGAAGACTATCACGAACGAATCCAAATAAGGCCTGAACACTCGGTTCATCAGATCCATGAAAGCTGCTGGGGCGTTTGTCAGCCCAAATGACATAACCAAGAACTCATAATGTTCGTACCGAGTGCGGAAAGTTGTCTTAGGGACATCGGATGCCCTAATCCTCAACTGATGGTAGCCAGATCTCAAGTCTATTTTGGAAAACACCTTGGCACCCTGAAGCTGATCGAACAAATCATCAATCCTCGGCAATGGATACTTATTCTTGATTATAACCTTGTTCAATTGTCGGTAATCAATGCACATTCTCATCGAACCATCCTTTTTCTTTACAAACAACACCGGCGCACCCCACGGCGAAACACTAGGTATAATGAAACCCTTCTCAAGCAGGTCTTGCAACTGCTCCTTCAACTCTTTCAACTCTGGCGGGGCCATGTGATATGGCAGAATAGAAATGGGTCGAGTGCCCGGAGCCAAATCAATGCAGAAATCAATATCCCTATCGGGTGGCATACCCGGCAGGTCTGAAGGAAAAACCTCAGGAAACTCGCGAATCACGGGCACTGAATCAATAGAGGGGACCTAGGCATTGGAATCAGGAACATAAGCCAAATAAGCCAATCACCCCTTCTCGACCATACGCCGAGCCTTCACATACATTTGACTAGTGTAGATGGGGTTACTCCCATCTCCGTGGATGATCACTTCCTAGCTGTTCCATTCAAATTTCACGGCTTGATGTAGTGTGGAAAGCATAGCTCCAGCAACATGGATCCATGGTCGGCCCAACAGAAGATTATATGAGGCTGGTATGTTAAGCACTTGGAATTCAACGTTGAACCAAGTTGGCCCCATCTGCAAGCAAAGGTTGATTTCTCTGATCGTGGCCCTCTGGGACCCATCAAAAGCCTTCACATTCATGCTTCCTACCCGTCTTTCATGGAAACCTTTGTCCAACCTTTTCAGGGTTTCCAATGGACAAATATTTAGGCCTGAACCTCCATCAACCAAGACCCTAGCAATAAACTTGTCTTCAAATTGTACCGTGATATGTAATGCCCGACAAGTCCTTGGTGCAAGCCAAGAAAATCGACGAGCTCCAATCCCAGCAGAATTCTGCCTTCTTCGATCGAGAAAATCTAGCCACAGAGCTTGAATCGGTCAAGTCGGAGGCAAAATTAATTAAATTTGATGTCGATGAGATGGTGGTCATTTATAAGGCCGATACCGAGGAAGCTCAGGTTCGAGCAAAATACATCATCGAGTATGCCAAGTGACAATCTCAAAGGGAGGCCCTTGAGAAAATTCATGCTCGGGGTTTTGACTTATCAACTGAGATTGAGAGTGCCAAAGATCTCGAAGCCGAGGCCCAAAAATTGGCCTATCTCGAAGATGAGAAGCACAAAGATTTGGGCAAGTCCGAAGATGGTGAATATCCCGAGGGTGATGAGGCAGCCCCCGAGGAAGACTAATCCACTTAGGCTCTTTGTAAATGTTTATTAGTTTTTCTTTTCGTTTTACCTTTTGGTTGAGGTCGTTTGGGGTCTTTAAAGATTTTTTGGCGAGGTCGTTTTGGCCCTTGTAAGATTTTTTTTGATATATATATAAACCCTTTTTTTTCCTTTCAGCAACGTCTAAGTTTTTTGCTTTGTCATTTATATTTGCAAAGATTAAAATGCGTTAGAATAAAATAGTTAGGTTATGCTCGGGTGTTCGAACAAGCCTTGCCTTCAAAATTATTTTGGTTTTAAGGCATCGTGGTGTTTCGGCATGACCGAAATTTTTTCCCCAAAGTACTTATACTTTCTTAGATCGTAATTTTCCAAGGGTAGCTTTTAGAATCAGTTAAGAAATTTTAAGAACTTTTTGTTACAGGTCTCAGACATCTCCGAGCCGTTTTAATTTGGCCGTAGCCTTTTTAGTTTGGGTGTCGGTCAGTGGACTAGTCACCTCGAGTTATCAGAGCTTGCCTAGGATAACAGTCCCCGAATGGGAATGGGAATGGCTATGGCCTTTAAGATTCGGGCGTTTCCTGATAGGTCTTATGCCCCCGAGCTCCGATAGCCCGGACCATCCGAGTTTATTTTAAACGATAGTTCCCAAGTGAGAGTGATTGTTCGAACGCGAACTAAGATGGCCCTTGGGCTCGATAATGTAGGAAATTTATTGAGAAATGCAAGAAAAAAATTTAAAAGGCCGAAATATTTATGCGCAAGGAAGAGACTTCTTTGTATTCTAGTGTAAAATATTTATACAAGCGTACATGTTTTGTGCCAGGGATCGAGCAATCTATGCAGGCATGGTTCATTTGACCGTTTGTTGCTAGATTGAATAACAAAGGGCGAAATATTTATCCGCAAGAAAGAGACTTATTTTTATTCTTGTGTAATATATTTATAAATGCATACATGCTTTGTGCTAGGGCTCGAGCAATCTATGCGGGCATGGTTCATTTGACCGTTTGGCCCTTACAATAAGTTCTATCTATCGAGATCCTTTCACGAAGTTTCTTTCCTTGCTAAAGTCGATATCCGAGGGTAATGCCCCCCATTATTCGAGGTTGATCGCAGAGAGAAGCCTCGGATACTGTTGATGCAATCTTTGACACTGATTCATAACTGGACTTCTATTTAAAGTTAGCACGATCCACTGTTGCCTCATTAAAAACCTTGCTGGAAAAATCATTTGGGATACGCGTGCTTACAGACCTAAAAATCTGTACCACTACTTGTTGGTTACCTACAAGTGTTAGTTCAAAAATAAGTAAAAAGGAAATGAACTGGGTTGTACCTTAGAAGTAGTATCTCTTCAAGTGAGTTATATTCCAGTTATTTGGTAGTTGCTTGCCCTTCATTGTTCCGTGTTTGTAGGACCCCTTTCCGGTGGTCTCGATAATCTGGTATGGTCCTTCCTAATTTGGTCCCAACTTCCCTCATTCAGGTTTCGGGTGTCGCGCCCCCATTTTTTCTCTCCGCGGAGAGAGAAGTCCGGGTTCCGACATTTATAGGGGTATAACTCGTTTCCTTTTTGGGAATTGGGTATTGAAGTGTCGTCACCTAACAGATTATGGTGCGTTAGGGCACCTAGAGCAATTAACTCTTAGACTAGTTTGCATTACCAAAGATTTAGGGCAAAGGCTCTAAATAACCTTGAGGGGAAGGTGTTAGGCACCCCTCTTGGTCCACAATGGTGGGTCCCGACCGAACTTATACTTGTGTGAATTAGTCCTTGTAGCAAATAAATAATTTTAACACGTTCTTGCAAGTAAAGGCATGTTTTGACATTCTAAGAACATGTATGGTTCAAGTAATGAAAACTAGGGAAAAGGTTTGAACATATGTAAATAGAAGTAAATTCATTTAAAACATATAGGAGTTGGGAAAAGAGGGGTCCTAGGTTGATTAACCTATAGGATCACCCCACACAATGCCCGGTAAACACTCCTCAATGAGGGGCTACACGTGACATTAGCACGTAGTCATCATATCCTTACTACCCAATTCCCTCCCCCTAGTCATAGCCTAAAGCGTTCTAGAAACCTTGAAAATGTCCTATACGTGCACTACTCGTCCCTTCCTTGTGGCCTTGGAGGTATTTAGGACCTCTAATTTAGGTGGTTCTAGAACTTCCCAAGGTTTTAAAGGATAAAAGTCTAGGCGTCAATCAAAAACACTTAAGACTACATTTAAAGAGAACAAATTACAGGCTCACAGTCACCTCCACAGATATAACAAGTAAGTGCACGTCTTCAAACAACAATCAAGTATTTAAGAAAATCCTAGAACATGATATCTAAGTGAGCCGAACATATACAACATTGAATTAAGACTGAAGTGTGAAAGACCTACAGATTTTAGACCTCTGAATGTGAGCAGTTTTAAGCGTAGTTTTATAGTTGCAGGACTTTAATCGCCCTATAGGCTTGCCTAAACGCATAACAGTGTTGTCCTAAGAGCATGACATCTATATTGATTATGAAAGAAGTAAAACGGCAAAAATGATTTTTTAAAAGACAACTTGAGATCCTATAGATATGCTTTTTAGTGGTATTAACTTAAGGCAGTATTTGAAAACTTATTAAGAAACTGACAGATTAATTAACCAATTCAGAATGAACAAACATGAATTAAATTGATTTATTTAACTAAACTGGTTTTGAGTTCTATAGGCATAATTTCTATTAGAGCTGATTTTAATTCCTCTAGGCATGTTATCTAATTATTAAAAGCTGACTCTTGAACTTATAGACATGATTTCTGAGAAGACGAATGTGAATACATGTTGTAACAAAAACTGAACTTCAATTACTTTATAGGCATGATACCTAATTATAAAGTTGATTTTAACCCTATGGGCGTGATCTCTATTATTAAAGTCATTTAGATCCTATAGGCATGGTTTCTAATATTATGGAAGTAAAGCAAACATAGTAAACACATTTGAAGTAACACAACCCTATAGGCATGGTATCTACCTAAGCTACCCAACATATATATGACTACCCACCCTTTTTCACTAATCACCTCAATGTTATTTACAATAATTATTACAAAACAATGAATAAAAATACATAAATAAACAGTAGTTAATCTATAGGGAGCCTGTAGTAGGGCCAAATAACTTCCCAAGCCTCCAATTGCCTCAAATGCCAAAGTTCCATAGACAATTTCGTGTCTAGGTGTGTTAGAGTTCCCTAAGGATCTCAAGGATCCCGGACAGTGCTCACACCTAGACCTTTTCTCAAATAATAACTGACTTAGGTGCAGTGTGGAAAGGCCAGCTCCGACATGCCAGAGTTTAGAGAGATCTCAAGGATCTCAAGGCAGTACACATGTCATAGGGGCAGAACCTAGTATTCTAAGAGTAAAGTGAGAGTGCATAACAGTTGAAGGCGTTTAATAGAAAGGTATTAAGACTGAAAAGAACTTTTTAAAAATTATTAGTACTGAAATAGTTTGAGGAGAGTACCAAAATAGCAGACAATCAATTGGTCATAAGAGAAATCCAGATTCAGAAATTGGGGGCACATAAGAGTCACATTGGGGTACATGGATAGGGTATAGAGGAAACATATAGTCAACAAACTGCATACAACACTTAGGATCTTAGAGACTCCGTAGTTAAGACATAGATAATAATTGGTATGTCTTGAACAAGATTGAACATACAGTTTGGACATGCTAGGTGAAGAAGTAAGCAGGAAAGAGTGCAGAATATAAAGCATGCATTGATCAAGAGAGAATTTAGACATGTTGAGCAAAGAAGTAAACAGGAATACAAGTTGAATTCATAACTGATGAACTAGTGCATGAATGAAACACATAGTGTTTGGATTTCAAAACTTAACTAGAGACATACTAGTTGAAGAAAAGGGTGCAAAATATAAAGCAAATAAAATTCCAATATCTAGAGTTGGCATTCTGCTGGCTAGATCAGTGAGTATCACAAGTAGCAGAAGAGAAAAAGAACTTTAGAGTGTAAAGAGTAGTGTTTTTTGAACTATGTCGTTGTTCAGAACTTAAAATAAGAGAGGGTTTATATAGTAATCAAAACTTAACAAATAAGGTAAGAGATCAATTAAGTAGCAAATCAGGGAAGTCACATGTGAATCAGTAAGTCCTTCCCTTAATCAAGGGACAATTAAATCAACGGTAAAAGCAGGCCAAGTATTTAAGGAAAAGAATCAAGTAAGGTTTGGGTATAGAGTAGGTAATTAGGGGTAAATAAACATAAGTTTAATTAAGGCAACAATCAGTAAGAATCAGTTAAAATACAAACAAGGTAAGGGAAAATTAATTAAGGCAGGCAATTCAATCAAATCGAGTAGAGAGGTAAGAATCGAAAGTTTAAGGGAAAATATTCAAATTAAACCAGGAAATAAGGGATTCAGAATAATCAAGGGTTCAATCAAAGAGTAAGTCATGAAAGAGTCATCATTTTTAGCATATAAAATAGGGTAAAACATGAATAGTCGGGACGACCACAAACATATAGAATCAGTGAATGGATTGAACTAAGAAATTCAGTAAAAGCATATTAAGACAAGAAAATTACGAGAAATCACAAGAACCCAAATCAGGAACATAATCAGATGTACCAACACTCAAAAACCAAATAAAGAATCCCAAAAAATTAGGGCTTTCAGTACAAGCAAGCTAAGGTTGTAGCAGACTTACAAAATCAGTCAAAACATATGAGAAGCAGAAGATTAAACACAAAAAGTCATTAAACAACTTGTAAACAGAAATTCCGGAAACCCTAGTTTAGAAAAAGATGAAAATCACTTAAAAATCACACGATTATTGTAAAGAATCTCAAGGTTGTTGTAAAACTCACATGAAACAAACCCAAATCAGCTTAGATCTATACAGATCTAAGAAGTTTAGAAAACAAATTAGGGTTTCGAAGAGAACAACATAGAGGTGAAGAAACATGCTTAGAAAATCATAGATTGTAGTCAATATAGGACGATCTTACTCGGAATCACACTAGAATGGCCTGAAACAGGTGAGAGAGGGACCATAGATGCAAGCCAACTAGCCCCGATCCTTTGAGGGCCCTGGAGATGGCAAGATTAACGTGAGGGAGGCTATTGGAGGCCTGGGAGGTGGTTAGAAGTCATTGGAGATGGCCATAGATGAGGGTCAGTGAGGTTTGATTAGGATTAGGTTGAGAGCTTTTGAGAGATGATGGCGGTTAGAAGAGGGAAATGATAAGAGTTTGGGGGGTATAGGTTAGTTTATTTTATGAAGGGTCATTTCTGACCGTTGATCTCTATGATCAATGGCCGGGATTAAAGTATTTTGGGGGGGGGGGGCGGATAGGGCAGCTGGGTTTGGGCTGGGTAATTTAATTGGGGATTGGGCTAGTAATTAGGTTAGATTGGGGCTGAAATTGAAAATAAAATAGGCTAGCTTTTAAATAGCCACTTTTAATAGTTATATAATTTATAAAATAATAAATGATTTCCAAAAAATATTTTCGTGTACTAAAATGATTTTAAAAAGTTGTTTAACATTTTAAAAATATAAAAGATCATTTTATGCATCAATAATGTAATTATACATTAGTATGGGATATTATTGCAAAGATATGCAATTTAGCCTAAAAATGCACTAAAAATATTTAAACATTATTTTGGCATAAATAAAGAATTTAGATGACTAAATCAACACAAAAATAATTTGAAAGATAGTTATTGGAAATTTTATAAATAAAAAGAGAAGGAATAAATTAATTTGGAGCTTTTAAAGTTATAGAAAAATTATAAAAATGCTTATGCATGCTTATAACTGCATATGTGCTATTTTGAAAGTATATATATGTATTAAAAATATATTAGGAAAAATTGGGTATCAACAGCTGCCCCTCTTTACCCGGGAAGGATGAAAGAGTTTTCGGGTAAAGAAATGATGGCCAATTTTGATTAAACGTGATGTTTTGAAAGACAGAGGCCGGACTCTAGTATTGAGTTGCCTACATATCCCTGGTTTTACAAGAATCAGGTCATGTGTAGTTCTAGATTCATTAGCGGAATATACTGATAAAGTCATTGCAAGAACAGACTCAGGATGCAAGAGCGGCTGTGGTGAACTGTTAAGGTTTGAGATAGTTAAAGGAACTAGAGTGAGGTCGCTCCTGCTAGGATAGTGGTTGCTTGCTGGTCACCTGCAGATGAAAAGATGTTGCCGACATGTATTTGTGCAAAAATTTAAACATGATGCAACTTCCTTTTGGACCATGAAGGTTGTCTTTGGATGGTTAAAGATGACGTCCTTGGATTATGACGTCCTGGGCCATGAATTGTTTAGTGAGAGATTTACAGTCCATGAAACATTGTTCTCAGGCCATGCAGATGGTGCCTCCGAACCATGACGCCTTTGAATAATAATATGCAAATTTGAGGGATCCTCAGGCCATGACATGGTGTCTTCCGGCTATGAGGATGATGCCTTTTAGACTATGACGCCCTTGGATAGATCGGTGATATTTCAGCCCATGAGATGCAATAATATGATGTTAACAAGACAAGGCTTGGTCTTGCAAAATGAAGGGCAGAGCATAGCCCGATAGAAAAGCAAATATATAGTACTAAAAAAGAGTTAATATTTATGTAAGAACGGACAATGCTTAGTCCCATGCAAATGTGGAGGCAGAGATTAACCTCATGTGGATACGGAGGCAGATATTAGCCTCATGCACATAGGGAGGCGGGGATTAGCCTCATGCAGATATGGATGCAAGGATTAGCCTCATGCAGATATGGAGGCAGGGATTAGCCTCATGCAGATATGGAGGTAAGGATTAGCCTCATGCAGATATGGAGGCAGGGATTATCCTCATGTAAGTGGGGAGGCAGGGATTAGCCTCATGCAGAGAGGGAGGCATGGATTAGCCTCATGCAGATATTGAGGCAGGGATTAGCCTTATGCAGAGAGGGAGGCAGGGATTAGCCTCTTGCAGATATGGAGGCAGAGATTAGCTTCATGCAGATATGGAGGCAGGGATTAACCTCAGGCAAATATGGAGGCAGGGATTAGCCTCATGCAAATAGGGAGTCAGGGATTAGCCTCATGCAAATAGGGAGACAGGGATTAGCCTCATGCAGAGAGGGAGGTAGGGATTAGCCTCATGTAGATATAGAGGCAGGGATTAGCCTTATGTAGAGAGGGAAGAAGGGATTAGCGTCATGTAGATACAAAGGCAGGGATTAGCCTCATGCAAATATGGAGGCAGGGATTAGCCTCATGCAAATAGGGAGGCAGGGATTAGCCTCATGCAAGTGGGGAGGCATGGATTAGCCTCATGCAAATGTGGAGGCAAGGATTAGCCTCATGCAGAGAGCAAGTAGCAAATGAGATTAGTGTATGTCTTAGCTGGAGATCTATTCGATGTCTGATGTCCTGATTGATAGCAAATTTGCTTTGTGTACACATATTTGCGAATGCTATCGTTACGTCAAATGTGCCTGCGTTCAAAGAAAAATTGTAAGTTTCGTGAAGGGAGGTTGGTTCGTGCTTCTGTCTGCTTGCCTTGCTTTGCTCCGTTCTGGAGGCCTTTCCGAGTTCCCCTAGGTAACACCTGACTTTTACGGAAACAAAGTTTTCGAAAAATATGTAATTATTGATAAAAATAGAGTCATTTTAGAAACATATTGATATATTAAGTAATTTTAGATGAACTAGTGACTGTAACATATTTCAGATACACTGCAACTTTCAAGAATTTTGAGGGTCCTCCTCAAAATTCTGCCCAAGTTTTGTAGATGGTCTTTTGACCGTTTGCGGATAATAGGCCTTGCTGCACCTTCTTCGGAATTTTGAGAGTCTTTCTCAAAATTCTGCCCCAGTTTCTTAACTGATTACTGACCGTCTAACACATGTTGGCGTTGCCTGGACTTGCTCCGGAATTTTAGGGTCCTCCTCAAAATTCTGCCACAGTTTCTGATCTTGGGGGGAAATGGAAATTTTATTATGATATGACCGAACCCATAAGGCTGCCTAAGTATCCCTTCTTAAACGGGAATCAGGTCAAGCGTAGTTCAATTACATCAGATGAGGAAATGTAAATAAGCTAAGCATAATATCTCTTGACTGCATTTAAATTGATTGGTTTTGGCCAAATTTCTCCATCCATTTCTGCAAGTATGAGTGCTACTCTTGTCAGCACCCTGTGAACCATGTAAGGACCTTGCTGTTGGGAGAGAATTTTCCTTTGGCTTCATTTTGATGTGGGAAGATCTTCTTCAGCACCAGCTTTCCTGGTGTAAATTGCCTTGGATTGACCCTTTTGTTGAAAGCTCTGGACATTCTGTTATGATAAAGTTGGCCGTGACACATTGCGTTCATCCTCTTTCCATCGATGAGGGCCAATTGTTCATAGCGACTCCTTATCCACTCTGCATCTCTGAGTTCAGCTTCTTGTATGATTCTTAAAGAAGAAATCTCTACCTCGGCTGGAATGACAGCCTCGGTACCATAAACCAACATTTAGGGAATTGCCTCGATTGATGTGCGAACTATAGTGCGGTATCCTAATAAAGCAAAAGGTAGCTTCTCGTGCCATTGTTTGTGGTTCTCTACCATCTTCCTTAGTATCTTCTTGATGTTTTTGTTGGCATCTTCTACAGCTCCATTCATCCGAGGTCTGTAGGTTGTGGAATTCTTGTGCTTGATTTTGAAAGTTTCACACATGGATTTCATCAGATCACTATTGAGATTGGCGGCATTATTAGTAACAATAGACTTGGGAACTCCAAATCGGCAAACAATACAATCTTTGACAAAATCTGTGATGACTTTCTTGGTTACAGCTTTTTGAGATGCAGCCTCTACCCATTTTGTGAAGTAATCAATGGCTACCAGAATAAACATGTGCCCATTTGAAGTAGTGGGCTCAATCAGACCGATAACATCTATTGGGCCCAGGCGGCGAATGGCCAAGGTGAGCTTGTTGCATTGAGCTCATTTCGGCGGCACTTTTATCATATCGGCATGCACTTGACATTGGTAGCATTTGCGGACATACTGGACGCAGTCTGTTTCCATGGTCATCTAAAAGTAACCGGCCCTGAGTATCTTCTTGGCTAAGACAAAACCATTCATATGTGGGCCGCATGTCCTAGCATGTATCTCCTCAAGTAGCTTTGAAGCCTCTTTTGCATCGACACATCTTAGCAGTCCCAAATCAGGAGTTCTCCTGTACAAATTTCCTCCTCTGTGGAAGAAGTGATTGGACAATCTCCGGAGTGTGCGTTTCTGAGTGTGGGTTGCATGCTCTGGATATTCTCCTTTCGCTAAATACTCATTGATGTCATGGAACCAAGGTTTTCCAACTGTTTCTTCTTCAACATGGGCACAATATGCTAGCTGATTATGAATACTCACCGGGATAGGATCAATGTGATTCTTATCTGGATGTTGTATCATGGATGATAAATGGCTAATGCATCGGCGAACTCGTTTTGAATTCTGGGCAAATGTCGGAACTCTATCTTTGTGAACCTCTTTCTTAATTCCTGCACATGGTGCAAATATGGCAATATCTTGGAATTTTTGGTGGCCCATTCTCCTTGTACCTGGTGCACAAGCAGGTCGGAATCGCCGATTACCAACAGCTCCTGAATATTCATGTCGATTGCCATGTTGAGTCCTAGTATGCAGGCTTCATATTCCGCCATGTTATTGGTGCAGGGAAATCTGAGTTTAGCAGATATCGGATAATGTTGACCGGTTTATGATACCAAAAATACTCTAATGCTCACTGCTCTAAAATTTGCAGCTCCATCAAAGAACATCCTCCAACCGTTGTATGCTTCGGTAATGTCTTCTCCTACAAATGATGCTTCTTCATCAGGAAAATACATTTTCAAGGGTTCGTATTCTACTCCCACCGGGTTTTCAGCAAGATGATCTGCCAATGTCTGTCCTTTGACCGCCTTTTGAGTTACATAGACGATGTCGAACTTACTCAATAGTATCTACTGTGAGCACGTGAGTTTTTCCCCATATGAATTAATCCCACAAATTCAAAACAAAATAATTTTTCCATTGTTTGCAATTTCGTAGATTTTTCGTAGCATTTTTGTTAATTGTTTGCATTTGTCTGTGCATGTTAATTTTCAAAAAAATACAAAATATGTTGCATTTTGCATTTAGGATTTAAGTTTACATTTTTCATACTAATTAACAAATTAGTTGTTTTATAAGAAATAGAAAAATTACAAAAAATAACTTATTTTGGCACTTTTTAATTTTAGTTTTCGCATTTTGGTAGTTTTTCCTTTAATTTAGTTTTTAAGTGATTGTGGTAATTATTAGAGTTAATTAATTTAATGTGGTAGGATTCATTTAATTTAGGATTTAGTTTATGTTTTTATTTTTAATTTTGAAAAAAAAGAAGAGAAAATAAGGAAAAGAATAATTTTTAAAAGGGACAAACATTGAATCAGAATTTGGGCCGTTTTTATTTCAATTATGTCAAGCCCAACCCAATGCTCCCTTAAACCCGTTAAACCCGCCCAATCCAGGCCCATACCCGCCTCTAATACCCAGTCTGCCCCCACTAGCAACCAAACGCGTTGTTTCCTTGCTTTCCATCATAGCCGTTGATCTCATGTGATCCAACGGCTGTGAACTGGGCACCGACAAATATAAATCTGTCCGAAACGTTACCCCCCCCCCCCATCTCTCATCTCTTTCACACCCTTCAAATAACACCCCAACAAAACCCTAGCTGCCACCATTCCCACCACCCAGAAACCCGGCGGCACCACTTCCTTTCATCCTCAAAATCACACCAGACAACCACCTCACTCTCCTCATCTCGAATCCCCACTCTGTTTGCTTCAAATCCCCCTGGTGTTTCTCAAATTTTAGATCAAAGATTCAAACATTAAGTCTCCAAAGCATAAATCAGTGGTCGTGTTGAAGATTTGAAGTCGGAAGGGGTTTTATGCATGTGTTTTCATTTGAGAACACGTGATTAAAACCCATTCCGGTTCAAATCGGAGATTGCCGGAGGTCTATCCCAAGCTTGACCGTTCCTTTAGGTATCGTTGTGTATTTTCTTTGTTTCCACCTTTTGTTTTAATCACCTCTTCGTCTATTTCTGATTCCTCTCTTTTCTTTCTGTTTTTTTTTATTTTTATTATTTTAAATCATTTTCTTGCTCGCATGTTAGGATTGGGTCATAGTACTGGCTTTGTTATTAGGCTATTCGTTGTCGTGGTTTGATTTTGTTCAATTTTGTTTAATTTTAGTTTCGTGGGATTCGTAATAGCAGGAGTTTATAACTCCATTGGCTCGTTTGCTTTTGGGTTTGGCTGTTTCAATTTAGAATCTGGGCTCCGCAGGTTAGGATCCCATAAAGGGGAAGGCTCAAATCTGGTTGTCCAGCCCACGGGTTAGGTGCGGGATTTGGGTTGAATTTTACCCATAATCTGAAGGGTAAATAACCTAAACTTTAAGGGTAGTTCAGGGTTTCTGGGATAGGGAATCTTTTGGTAACTGAACTAGGAAGCTTCCTAGAAGCTGGGGTGGGGGCTATTTTGAAATTCTGAGGTTTACACTAGAAATTTTTAAGCTAAAATAAAAATTTCAGAAGGTTTTAAGTGTAATTTTGAACTCTTTGAGGCTGCCCTAGTAGTTTGCCTATAAAGGCATTGTTACTTAGAGCTCAAGTCAGATTTTTGAGAGCTTGAAATCCAGAAAATACAGAAACTAAAAACGGTTGAGTCTTCTTCTAAATTTAAAAAAATGCTGAAAGTTGCTTGAGCTACGCTTGGTTTTGGTCATGTGATTCCTTCGAATAATTGATAATCTCTAAAAGCTTCTGAGGTCGTGTATCTGGGTTTGAGAAGATTTCGAATTGGTTTGAAGCTTTGGTTTCATTTGCTGTTCATATCACTGTTCCATTGCTGAAATTTGGCTGTTCTCTTCTGGTCCATTTTGAGTTCATTTCCTGTTGTTTTACTACTGTAATCAGGTACTCTTCTACACCTCATGGATATGTGAAATAAAAGGATCTGAAGCTATGCTACAAGGCCAAAGCTCGTGTTACATTGCCTCTTCTTTTACATGTTACATTCTCGCTGTAATTTCATGTTAATCCATAATACGTATTGCCTTTTGTCATGTAACTCATTTAGTAATTTCAATTGTTGTCTTTAAGTTCCATTTGTAAATGGGGATAACTCTTTTATTCGATTTGGTTTGTGAATGATTTAAGTTTCTGTTCGTATGTATGGATTGTAGGGAGTTAGTGTAATTTTAGAAGAATAAGAATGTCCCATATCTGCTTTAGGTTGAGAAATCAGTATTGTTGAGGGAACTTGTCTGAACATGTCCAAATTGATGCTCCTAAGGTCTGAATCAGAAAGTGTCATGATAAAGTTCATCTAGTATTGTATTTGTTGTTTGGAAAATCATGTAGTGCTCTACTTCGTTAAATCGTTGATGATTTTTAAAGTCATCACTTAGTTTACAATCACTTGGATAACAATGGTTTGGGTGATGACCTTAAGGGTCAAGCTATGCATTGATTTATTTATAGTATGAGTTTAAGCATGTTAGTTTGAGATGGATGTCCAGATTCATATTTGTTTGTTGGGATGATCTTATCGGATTTCGTTTGTCAATTATATATCTTGAACAGAAGGTTTTAAGTCAATTTGAAATCTTGGAATTGTCCTTTGAAATTAGTTGGAAATTGATTCACGCGTGATTGACAAATGATTTGTTTGTTATTGGAAGTCTTGTTGGGCTTGTGCCAATAAACCTGATTTTATGTGTTATTTGCATACTTGGGGATTCGTCCTCGAGTCCCGCCCTATTAGCCTGAGTTTTCTCAAAGATTTGGGCTATTATTTGGGCTTCAGGTCACGAAACCATCTGAAATGGAGCTACAGGACCTCATCAGGTCTGGTCCTGCCCCATCATGTCCATTTCAGCGCCGTTGTTGGGCCCAAACCATTTCCTTCAAATAGTCGGCCCTCATTCCTCTTTAAAAGCGGTCCTCTTTTAATTAGTTGGAACATTAGTAGAATTCCAATCCCATTAATGTTTAAATAATTAGATTCCTCTAAGAGTTGAAGTGAGTCATATTAAATAATGGAAAATAGTTATGGCCCTCAAAAGCTTAGTTTGAATTCCATTTAAAATTGCAATTGAGGTGCGCCGTGCCAAATAAAATCTCAAAATTCACGGCCCTCGCTTAATTAATATTTTAATTTATTTAGAAATCGAGGCGTGCCATTTAGTGAATTTCCATGGCCCTCACAAATCCGAAAGTGCGCAGTTGCTTTAGGCGCGCTATTTTAAAATTACCTTCATAAACTCGGGTGTGCATTTCATGTGACCCAAATCCAAATCTCAACAACGTTAAATAAAATGTGTCTTGGACTGCGGGTACATTTCATGTGTCGTGGTCCATAGATGTGTTTTAGATGACGTTGAAATCTTCTTTAAAATTGATTAAAAGCGGTTAAAAGTTTAAAATGGCATCATAGGTTAAAAAATGTTTCTAAAATCCGATAATTAAGCCGAATATTATAGTTAAGCGACCGTGCTAGAACCACGGAACTCGGGAATGTCTAACACCTTCTCTCGGGTTAACATAATTCCTTACACAGATTTCTGGTTCGCGGACTGTTAAACAGAGTCAAGCTTTTCCTCGATTCGGGATTCAACCGGTGACTTGGGACACCATAAATCTCCCAAGTGGCGACTCTGAATCTTTTAATAATAAATCTCGTTTTGATTTTTCTTTAATTGGAAAAACCCCCTTATATACTATACCCACTTCCGGGGGTGTAGGGAAAAAGGAGGTGTGACAGCTACCACTTGGCTAACTTCCTAGTCGGCATGTACTTCATAGGATCCATGCTGGATATAAGGTAGGTGGTGTAGGCACAAAAGTAATGCCTCAATTTTTGAGTTGTCCAGGTCAAAGCACAGCAAGTGCGTTCCAGCAGAGAGTACCGTGCTTCGTAAAGTGTGAACTTCTTACTTAAGTAATATATGGCTTGCTCCTTTCTTCCTGTCTCATCATGTTGTCCCAGAAAACATCTGAAGGCTCCATCCAAAATAGATAGATAGAGTAGCAAAGGTCGTCCTGGTTCCGGCGGTACCTGAATTGGTGGTGTGGATAGGTACTCCTTGATCTTATCAAAAGCTTTCTGACAATCCTCAGTCCAACTTGTCTCGGCATCTTTTCTTAACATCTTGAAGATGGTTTTACATATAATTGTGGATTGTGCTACGAAGCGACTGATATAGTTGAGATGTCCTAGGAAGCTTATCACGTCCTTTTTGCTCCTAGGTGGCGGTAACTCCTGAATAGCTTTGACCTTAGACGGATCCAGCTCGATCCCTCAGCGACTGAAGATGAATCCTAGTAGCTTTCCTGCGGGAACCCTGAATGCACATTTTGCGGGGTTCAGCTTTAAGTTTTACCTCCTTAGCCTGTCAAATAATTTTCTCAAGTCCGCTATGTGATCTGCGACTCTCTTGGATTTGATAATGACGTCGTCCACATACACTTCT
The DNA here is from genome assembly GCF_000715075.1 of Nicotiana tabacum. Taxonomy (NCBI): domain Eukaryota; kingdom Viridiplantae; phylum Streptophyta; class Magnoliopsida; order Solanales; family Solanaceae; genus Nicotiana; species Nicotiana tabacum. The sequence continues at coordinate 88,735,586 of NC_134084.1, forward strand.
ATCTCCTTGTGTATCATATCATGGAAGATGGTTGTAATGGCTCTTATGTGGGTAGCCCCCGCATTCTTTAGACCAAATGGCACCATTTTGTAGCAGTATACTCCCTAGGGTGTGATAAAAGCTATTTTCTTCGCGTCTTCTTCATCCATTCAATACTGGTGATAACCCGCGAAGCAATCTACAAAGGATTGGAGTTTATGCTTGGCATAGTTATCGATCAAAATTTGTATGTTTGGCAATGGAAAGTCATCCTTGGGACTTGCTCTGTTTAAATCCTGATAGTCAACACATACGTTGACTTTCCATCCTTCTTCGGAACTGGCACAATATTAGCTAACTAGGTTGTGTACTTAACCACCCTGAGAACTTTGGCTTTGATCTGCTTGGTAACTTCCTCCTTGATTATTAGGCTCATGTCAGGTTTGAATTTTCTGAGTTTCTACTTTACTATCGGGCACATGGGATTAGTAGGCAACTTGTGAGCCACTATGGACGTGCTCAAACCGGTCATGTCATCATATGAATATGCGAAAATATCCTCAAACTCTTTTAGGAAATGGATGTACTCTTCCTTCTCTGTTGGTGACAAGTAAATGCTGATACCAATCTCCATGACGGTCTCGGCATCCCCCAAATTTACTGCTTCGGTTTTGTCCAGATTGGACTTGGGCTTATTCTTAAAATTTTCAACATCCCTGACAACTTCCTCGGGTATCTCATCTTATTCATCTAAATCACTATCCTCATGTTGCGTTGCCTCATTACATGTCACAGTCATCGGTTCATCAGGAAAAGTAATAATAATGTTGTAGAAAGAAAAGTGTAGAAAATAGTAGTGAATAATAAAGAGCAAATGCATTTGATTAAAATTAAACAACATCCAAACAAGTGCAGCTCGATGAATCGAGCATTTATTTTGAAACAAGTAAGTCTTTAAATCAAAATTACTGAAAATCTTAAATGCCTAGAATGGCTATAGAAAGAAAATCTTCCAAGCTACCCAGGGACTCAACGGGCCCGGGACGGTGCGGCGGTCCAGTTCCTGAGAACAGCTCCCTTCTTTACAGTCTGAATAGTGAGGCCTTCTTCCTCCTCCTCGTAAATTATGGCACTGCAGTCCATGTCTTCATCATCCAACAACAGATTTTTCAACCCAGCTAATGCTTCCTCTTCTGTAGTTCCCCATATTGTACCAACTTGGTGAAAAGCTTGATCTAGACACGGCGTTGGTTGCTCGAGAGGGTAATATGGTTCGCGCCATGGAGGCGACCAATGATTGTATTCTTGCCATGTGTACTGATATCCGAGCCCAAAAGTAGTAGACCCTTTAGCCGTATTGGTATAGTGATACCCTAGAGGTTCTTCCCCAGTCCTGCCGGGCTCATACCCAGACCATGCCAATATGCTTTCTATTTTGCTACTCCACCATTTGTCCTTCTCAACAGCGTTGATACGCTCAATTTGATGATAAGATTCCCCCTAGCCTTCTTCTATGCCCAATAGCCGGGATGGTTCGACTGGTGTAAATAGGGTTACTCCCATCTCCGTGAATGATCACCTCTTGACGATTCCATTCGAATTTCATGACTTAATATAGTGTGGAAGGCACAGCCCCCGCGGCATGGATCCATGGTTGTCCAAACATAAGATTATATGAGGCTGGTATGTCGAGCACCTGAAACTCGACGTTGAACCAAGTTGGCCCCATTTGCAAGCAAAGGTTGATTTCTACGATTGTGGCCCTTTGGGACCCATCGAAATCTTTCATGTTCATGCTTCCTACCCATATTTCATGGAAGCCTTTGTCCAACCTTTTCAGAGTATCCAACAGACAAATATTGAGGCTCGAACCTCCGTCAACCAGGACCCTGGCAATGAATTTGTCTTAAAATTGCACTATGATATGCAATGCTCGATTGTGATTCAAACCTTAAGGTGGTAGCTCATCTTCATGGAAGATGATCTTATGACTTTCCAATACTTGGCCTACCATATTGGCCATTTCTCCGCCAATTGTATTATTGGGTACATAAGCCTCGCTCGACACCTTCATTAAAAGCATTCTTATGTGCTTCTAAATTTTGCAACAGTGACCGAATGGATATCTGAGCTGGGGTTTTGTTCATATGGTCAATGACGGAATACTCCTTTGCTTGTACTTTCCTCTATAGGTCATATGGCCCTGTCTCAATGATAGGCTGCCTGGTAGTGGCATCCTTGCTTGGTCCTCCCAAATGTTCAGGTGTATAGACTCTTCTAGTCCTAGTCATTCCTTGTGCAGCATCAGATTCCTCTACCTTCGCCTTCCTTTTTTGCCGAGCTTCGGCAATGTAATCCCAGGGTATTGCATTTGAGTCTAAAGGAGGTGTGATTGATACTATCACTATGAAAGGTGTGACCACTTCTACTTCAAATGGAGCGGAGGTGGCTGCAGGTGGAGCTACCTCTACCTCAAATGGAACCGGTACAGCTACCTCGACCTCGATTGGTGACTTTGTCTGTACCATAATAGGAGTAAGCGTGACTATAACTTTAAAGTCATCGCCTTCTCGAATAAGCCCAATTGAACCCTCAGGGTCCTATTCTTCATTCGCCTGTTTCACATGTATCCCACCGCCTCTATGATCAGGGAGGGGGTTATTGCAGACGTTGGATGCGACCTCTTTTGCTTGTATGACCTTGTTGTCAATTGGCGTCTGGATCATATCTTTCAATGTTCGACACTCATCAGTGGTGTGCCCCTTCATACTGGATCGGTACGCATAAGTTTTATTCGAATTGACCCATTGGGATGGATTCTCTAATGCCATGGCGGGAATGGGGATGACATAACCAGAAGCTTTCAGTCTTTCATATAGTTTGTCGATGGGTTCAGCAATGGCGGTGTATTATCTGGGTGACTTGCGGTCGAAATTGGGTCTTGGTCTTGGAAAGTTTTGGCGAATTGGAGGTGATTGAAAATGGGATGGTTAGGAGTTATAGGTGTGATGAACAGTGGCTGGTTGGGAATATCTGGGAGATGAAGGCTGATATGTAAGTGGTAATGCTTGGTATGTGGGTGGAGGAGTTTAATATGTGGGCAGAGGCGTTTGATATGTGGGTGGAAGTGTTTTATAGGTAAGTGGAGATTTCGGGCTCTGAGCTACCATTATTGCCCCAACATCTCTCTTCTTTGATATGCCGCCTGATTGTAATCCCTTATTTGTGGCCTGCAGTGCCTCAAAATTCGTTACCATCCTGCTTTTGATGCCTTCCTCAATTATTTCCCCAAGCTTGATGATATTGGAGAACTTATGGTTTTCAATAACTATCAACCTTTCATAATACTGCGAATCTTGCGCTCTGACGAAGAACTTGTTCGTCTGTTCCTCATCCAAAGATGGCCTGACTTTGGCCGCTTCCGACCTCCAACGAGTAGCATACTCATGGAAAGTCTTAGTGGTTTCTTTTTAAGATTCTGGATATAGAAAACATCATGTGCATTCTCTGTATTGAACCTGAACCGGTCCATGAAATCTGACGCCATATTCACCCAATAAGACCATTTCTTGGGATCCTGGCTGATGTACCAAGACAAAGCATCTCCAGTAAGACTCCTCATAAAGAGTTTCATCCGGATCTTTGCATCCTTTCCGACCCTGACGAGCTTGTCACAATAGGTCCTCAAATGAACCCTGGGATCACCTATACCATCAAACATCTCGAACTTGGGAGGTTTATAACCTTTTGGAAGTTCTACGTTTGGCTGTATGCATAGGTCTTCATAATTCAACCCTTCTATTCCTTTGCCGCCTTCGACACCCTGAACTCGACTCGCCAACTTCTTGAGTTCTTCAGCCATGTTTTTAATGAGCAGGTCCTTCTCGGAGGATTTCGATGTATAGAAGACTAGTTGGATAGAGTGAGGTATGGTTTCTACGTATATAGGGTTACTTTGATGGGTGCCAGGGACTTGGGTGTAATGATGGTCATTGATTGAGTTTTGAGGATCCGAAATGGGTTGTGGTGTGTTTTAGGGAGAGTGATAAGTGGCGGTTGGTAGGTAATGAATTGGTTGATGGTGGTGTTGTGGCGGAGTTGGTATTGGTAGGGGATTGATATTTTGGGGTGGGGTTGCATATTGATTTGGTGCGGGAGGATTTTGTGGATGTTGATTTTGTGTGTTTTGGGGAGGTGTTGGGTTCTTTGTGTTCTATTGATTGATGTCGGGGACATTCAGGGTGAGTGGCAAGTTTGCTAAGTTGTAAACCTGCTCAAGTTCTCCTTGTAGTTCTAGTATCTTTTGTTTCAATCTCAAGACTAGATCATTTGGTGCCGGAGTACTTCGTCCATCTGAAGTTTCTGCGTTCTCAACATTCTCCTTTCGGATATCACTTAAGTCGTCCATTTTTGTTTTTTCTTTGCCTTTTGTATTGCTTGGAGGAGGAGGAGGTGGAGGGCCTCTAGATCTGGTATGATACGCTGATGATGCCAGTATGAGTGAACTAAACTAAGAGGATGGGAATAATCAAAATAAGGAAAAACAAAAAGGTAACAAGTCAGTAAGGATTCTGAAATATTTGTAGTATTTAAACACATATTGCAAAAATGTAAATTTGTGTCCTAATTTGGGAGCCTCGTTGTGCACGAGGTAGGCCTAGTGAAAAATAGATTTGGAGAACTCTGGATGCCAATAAATACTTCATTTCATAATGTAAAAATAGACGAATCCCAAAACGACACTAAGATAATAGAAAAGTAAGTCACTACTGGCACTTGGCCTTATTACATTTAGGAAAGCAAATAAATCTAGCCTACTTGGTCCCAGAAGGATCTTCTCTAGATTGAATGCTCTTGTCTATCAAATCCCCCAGTTCGCGTAGGTTCATCAGTAAGAATGCTTGTACTAAATGTCCTTCTTCGTTTCCCTCAGTATTCTAGCAGTCGGTGACTCTCTTCCTCACTTTTCCTTCCAATTTCATCAGACTGTATTCCAGATATTCCAGCTTTTTGCTAGATTTGACTGCCCTCTCTTTCCATTCATTGATTTGGTCACTTGATGGAAGATCCCTCCACCAGTCTAGCAAGAGTGAGGGTGTGCTAACCATACCGAATCTGGGGACCTCGTTCCTTATTTTCTGCAAAACAAAGAGAGTTAGGCCCTTTTCCCCCACCAAACTCGACAACTCATACATTCATTATTAGCATATTGGCATTTAGTTCTCCAAATTAATGCACAGAACGTGGTTGTGTCCGTTAGGATTATGAAAACCCCGATGAACTTTTGAATAAGGCTTGTCTTAAAGGATTATTATGTGGACAAAGTATTAATCCAACTAGGTTTGACCATGATCCATGCACAATTATGATCAGAGTAAGGTTATGATGGGGGTCTAGACTGGTACCTTCAAGCAGACAACTTGAAGGGGAAAGACGTGGTGTCACGACCCAAACCGATGGGTCGTGACGGGCACCCGGTACCTTACTCAACCAAGTACCAACGAAATATATCTTTCTTATTACATCATCATATACACGTGACATACGGGCCTAATAGGCCAACATAATCATTTATAAACTCAAAACATAGGCCGACAAGGCCGTACAATCTTTCACGTACACAACATATGTCTACAAGCCTCAAAGAGTACATAAATGTCATAAAGATCGGGATAGAGTCCCGCCATACCAAACAATACACGTCTAAGTCATACTAACCAAACGAGCAACTCTGAAGCAAATGGAGCGCACCAACATCTTTTGCTGAGCTGATATCTTACTTGGAGGGCACTCGATCTGTCTATCGGGACCTACAGGCATGACATGCAGCATCCCTAGGCAAAAGGGACGTCAGTACGAATAATGTACCGAGTATGTAAAGCACATAAATAAATACATAATAGACATGGAAGAAATATAGAGTATATGACGCAACATGTAAGTCTTAATAACTTTGTAAATCACGAAATAATTATAGTATCATGCATATGCGTATGAATGTCATGTCGTGCATAGGTACATGTTTCATAACATCATCAACCTCTGAGGGCATCCCATCATATCATATCGGCCACTGTGGGCAAAATCATCAACGTATACCAGCTGATCAGGTGGTAGTGCATATATAATGCCATAACATTTCCCATATCCCATATACATATATATACATACAAATATACGCGTATATAATGCCATCTGGTCATGGATCAATGTACATGAATGCAATGCATGAAAATTTCGTTAATATAATCTTTCGGAATGTCATAAGACCATTTTGCCATTGAGTAATATCATAAAGTAAACTCTTTTCAACTATCGTATTTTTTTCTGAGACCCATGAACAGATGATAAAATATTATGACACATGAAAATTCAAGAACATAGATATCTCTAATACTTCTATGAATAGAGTCATTCATGGAATTTGTGCATTTGCACGTTTCGTTCGTATCGTATGGATCATGCCAAAAGAAAGATGGGATAGCCTTAACATACCTGGAGTAGGAAAAATCCATATAATATTCCATTGGAAACCTTCATGGATTGAACTTAGAACCTAAAAATTGGATTAAGCTTCTGCGCTTTGAAATTGAGGAACGAAATCTTGCTTTGATTTGTTGAAATTTGGACGAAAATTGCTTCTAATGAAGCTTTTGTTTGAAATAAAATGCTTCTGTTCCAACGTTCTTAGCTTTTATGCCAAAGGCAGATTATGTTTGGCCTTTTACAAGTAATTCCTACTAAGTTCATGGATAAGATTTTCAATTCTTTCCAAGACTTTAACTTAAGTCATCATTTGGTTACTACATAATAGCCATCTTGCAAGGTGACCAAGAGTCATCCTTTGCCATTGTGGCTTTATGCCACGTGGAAGGGTGACTGAAGATTATCAATCTTTGCCCACTTATTAGTTAATTGGGTAAGTCCCGTTACCCGGTAATTAATTAATTACCTGCATAATTTAAAAATTGTCTTGAATTACTTAAAATACTACTCTCTTTTAACACACCTTGTACATCTTACTGTCATGGCTATGGGGTACCTTGTATGGTACCAATCTATAATTACCGGGTATTTTAGCTCGGGCCGTATTTTATCTCAAAATGCCAAACTTCGACAAAATTCGTTTTCTTCGATATTACTTACCCTCTTACCTTCACAAATTTACTCATCACTTATATTAGTTATAATCCTTATTATCCCCAAATAATTTTTTTCTTGGACTGATGCAATTACCTTACGACAAATTCAACGTACAATATTATAGGGTGCAACATCGTCGTAACTTATTACTACGAAGCGTGACATCACCATAATGTAATACTGCAAGGTATAACATTATTATAACATATTACTGTAGGATGTAACATCATCGCAATATATTACTGCAGAGGGTAACATCATCGTAATACTGCAGGGCATAACATTATTCCTCCCTTTGGAACATTTGTCCTCGAATGTTGACTGATGCACTTATCATTTTCATAACTTATATCTTCTAAATACTTTAGAACTTCCCTTGCTATCTAGGCGACTATTCTATGAATGAGTCCAAAGTCCAGGGCATTCCCCCCTTAGGGCTCCTTCTCACACCACAACTTGTAGTCAGAATCCTTCCAATATCGTAATTGTTACTACATTTCATCATGCAGCCTGTACAATTTTGGCCTTGTAAGTGTGCCCAATCTCTAGGCTTCATATGTAAAGCTTGATAAGATGTCCCTTTGGGCATCTATGAGTATACAGAAGTTCTTTGCTCGGTACTTTGTTGAATTCACGAATATTTATCTCATCGCATAGGTCTGTTTAGCTATCCGTATGAATTTACTGCCATAACTCTTACTTTAATTTATCGTTGCTGAGGTCTGCTACCAAATCCCAGCTTACTCTCGTTGCTTATTCCATATGTATAAATTTAAGTCCTTTAATGCTTCCTCATTATTGCTCATCTTTAGAATGACGGCCTAATCTCATTTCATACTTTATGACTTTTGTCCATCCATTGTTGATTCACCTCAATATTTATATACAATATACCACTGATAACTTGAAACTTCTTACGTAATACTTTGCCCTTAGGGCTTACGTTACATGAAGGAATATTTGAAGTAATTTTCCTGATCCACTTAGCGGCGATACTGTACTTCAATAACCATATTCTATAGCATCCCAAGGTAATTCTCTCACGTGAGTATTTTAATCCCGTACAATTCATGAATCCCTTTTTTCAATCGAAGGCCCAAACGTCATCCTTTATATATCACAATTATACTCTTATTCTACTATTAGGGCAGCATTCCATCTCTTCTAAATGCTACTTATGAAGAGTAACTCCTTTGAGTCCATTCAGGCTATACTGAGCTTTCTATAACATAGAGAAGCCATTAACTCCCTTGTTTTCATGGGCCTAATCCTGAGGACTAATCCATTCTCGTCACCTTCTCACTCGCCTTTTCTCGTTCTTACATCTTGTCATAAAACTTTAGGCTTTTACTATACTTTAGTTTGTGACCTATACACATCTATTTATACTACTCATAATCTTCCTTCAACTTGCTTGAATTTCCTTGTATTATTTTAGAACATCAAGCGAGACATCACATCGTCTCTAACTTTTCTTTACTTTCTTAACTGGACCCCTCGATACCTAGAAATCATTGACTAGAAGATATGCCACTGATGATGCTGCTATCATTCTTGGATATTGAATCCCCGTGCTTATAGCCTTCTATCCGAAGTATGGACTATTCACGATCTTCTGCCTTTGAGTATCTCGTACGTTGTTCATCTTTACCTTATTTACCTTAAAATCTTGCATCATATCTTCTAGCTCTCTCATGACCTCCCTTCCATCCAGGTGTAATCCACGTCAATAACTTGAAGTTTTATTATAATACTTGCACATCTAGTACATACACAATCCCGTGGGAGTTTCATACCGACTTCTTATGAGACTGGTACCCTTCTAACTGGCTTTATCGTAGAGCCGTTATAGAACATAGTTATTGTGCTAGCTCTCTTGCACCTCTAATATTAAGAGTGATTCTGCTATGTTTTCAATCATGATTCCTATCACTTCTGGGTCCAATAATCAGATTCCTGATTTACTTTGTTGATGTAACTCTTTAGTTTCTTCTTCTGATCAGCCTTTACGCTGGTTTAAGTTATTTTCCAATCTGTGGCTCATGGTATTAGTTATTACTTTAGCCCTCCATGGACGCTATGGAATATCCATGATACAATCTTTTAACAATTCATTCATTTGTCTATGACATGGGCTCAATTCTTTCTTTTAACTTATACCAGAATCTTTTATAGTTGTATGATTATCAACATATATGTTGTATGTATAAAAATCCAAACTCTTTAGTGCGTTCATAACGTCACCAACTCGGGATCATTGATTAAATAATTCCTTTCGTTCCTTCTCAGATTTCTTTTAACGTAAGCTGTAAGCACGTGATTTTTGCTTCACGGACAATTGCTCCAAAAGAAAATAAAAATAGCGGCAAAGGGCTTCGCTGTACAATTTTTCGGTCTTTCCGTGACATGTTTTGTTAATCGTTTGTGAGTCTGTCCATTTTTGCATTTAATCATTAACAAACAAAAATACAAAATATGCATGTTAGGATGATTAAACCATAATTCGGTCAGTAAAAGAAAATTCAAAATATATATATATATATGTGTGCATCGCTCGTTCTAGGCTTTTAGTTAACTTACTTAAATAATTTTTGTGATAATTGTGTTAAAATGTTGCATTGTTGTTTAGTTTTAATTTCGTTATTTTGTTATTTATTATTTTTATTTTTGTTTTAAAAGAAAAAAATGAAATTAGAAAAACAAAAGAGAAGGAAATCGGTTTGGGCCAAAAATTAAACAAAATAACTGGCCCAACCAGCACGCAGGCCCAGTCCAAATCCGGTTGCCCAGACACCTCCTGAAACGACACCGTTTCAGGCCAATCCATCTCAGCCGTTCCAATCAAACCAATCCAACGGTCCAGGATCATTTTCAGCAACCCGTGTTCAAACCCGACCCAATAACCAATCCGATCCAATCCCCCACTTAAACCAAACGACCTCGTTTAATTACCAAACGACTCCGTCCCATTTCTCAACATCAGATCTAAGCCGTTGAGATCATCTGATCTAACGGCTCAGATCCGATCAACCTCACCATATATAAACCTTCCCTTACACCCCACGCCCCCTATCCGAACCCCACCCCTCACTCGTCTCCTTCCCTGAACCCTGAAACCCCCAAACCCTAGCAGCCGCCCTAGTCTCCTTCGCCATTAAAGCCGGCGGCACGAACGCCGGTGACCACCCCCTGAACACCCTAAGACCCCCTCACTCCCCTGAACACGAATCCACTAACCACGAACCTCGAATCATCTCCTATCGTCTCGAATCTGGATTTGAAGATTCGAGACAAAACTCGATCTACACCAAACCACCCCATCTTCATACCAGACACCCCCTGACCTTCCTAGTGACCAAACCAAACTTGGTTTGGTCCGAATCTACCCACAACTCCTAAAAATCCAGATCTGGAAATCCAGAACTGGAAACACATGCACCTGGGGAACCCGGCCAGTTTTGACATAGGTTTGAGGTCTAATAGACCTTAGTCAAGGTGTTCTCATGTGAGAACACCCTGACTAAAGTTTGTTCGGCCTCAAAAGTTCGAAGTCGAGTTTGATTTGGGTCTGTTTGGTTTAAACGTTTTGGTAAGTTTTCCGTTCTCTTGTTTTATTTCCAAATAAGTTGTCAGCATATCTCTTTGTGTTTGTTTGTTATTTTGTTATTTTTCATCCAGATTTCTTTCATCTCTGTTAAAGACCTTTTATTTGGTCGTTTGTCTTCTATTTGTATTCTGAATGTACTCTGTGATGAACCTGTTCGATTAGATTGGTCGTCAAATGAATAAACTTATATAGGTCCCCAGTTATTGAACATAGAATTGTCTGATGCCCTTTAGGTCCCTAAACGTATTGTTTATGTGAGCGATCGATTATTACCTGCTATAATTAGTATAGTCGACTCGATAAATGTCGTCGATTAGTTTTCTATAACTAATGAATCGAAGGAGTTAGGATTGTCACATAACTAATTAAACTCGGACACTGGCTGGATGACCTAGTAATGTTTGAAATGGTCTGTTGGCATTATAAAAATGACTAAAAGGGTTCAGTCTAGGCAGTCCTGAGCTCGAGCTTTCATCAGTGCAAAAAATGCCCTAATGCTGCAATAGGCAGGGGCAGTAATAATCAAGGTTGACAGGGGTAATCTGGGGTGCTAAAAAGAACAGAAGTAATTAGTTTAAGTGAGCTGACAAGTAGGGTACTAACTTAGGATTAAACTAATACCAATGGGGAACAAGACACAAGGGTATGGGGGCTCAAAATGAATAAACAAATGAGCCCATAATTCTGGATTAAACAAAAACCAGGCGTGGGGAATAAAGGTAGCTGACACCAAGCATGCTTAGGATGGGCTTAAAGGGTATGGGCATTCTGCCAATTGGCAGGCAGGGCAGCTCAGCTGTAATGGTGCATTTGGCCTATAAATAGGCCATTGGACAACTAAAACAGGGGCTGAAGTTTATGGGTCTGAGGCTGGACTTTTAGCTTTCAGAGAGAAAAAAAAAAGGGCTGTAAAATTTTTAGTCCAAAGAGAGGTCTAGTGAGTTCAAAGAAAACTGAAAAAACACAAGTTAGCTTCCAATAAACACTGCAAACAAACACTGCCTGAAAAGTTGTATAAGAGTGCATATTGGTCAAGCTGTCTTGGCCAAGTTCTTGGTTTGCATTGGTTGAGCTGTTTCTGGTTATTCAATTGGTAGTGTTGCTGCATTGAATACTCTGTTGTTGCTGTTTGTTTCATCCTTCTTTTCTGGGTTCATTGGTTTGGTACTCGACTATTTGTTGGTCCTCTTTGTTCTGGGAAATATTGTTGGTCGTCTGAGGTTTGTGGAAAACATTTGGTTTGGTTTGTTGCTGTGCTGTTGCTGCGTATCTGCTGCTGCTGTGTTTGTGGCATACTGCCCAACTGATCATTCTTTTATTCTTTTCGTTCTCTATACCAGGTACATGACTAATACTCTGTCAAATGTAATTGGAAAGTTGAGCATGAATACAAAAGAAAAGACCTGAAGAGTGACTTTTATGCATAAATTGTTACATTAGACATCATGTATTGTATAATGATTGTCATTTTTGTTTGGACAATAGAAACAGCCTACATACTAAGTATATCAATGTAGGTTAACGAATGCTAGCTTTGTATGTATACTGCTAAGTGAGAATACGCCCAGTGTAATAAGTTGTATTTCAAACTTAGTCTGATGGTATAGTATATTCTCTAATGTAGGCCAAATAGGAAAGCTATCCATTTTAGTTAAAGTTCTTTCTCCTTCTGCCATATTGTCCCATAAACTGATAAACTCATTTCACAAAATAAAGAATCAGTTCAGGGCCTCGACCTCATGAAGGTCGAGCCCAAATCGAAGCAAACTAAGTAGGCCCGCGTAGAACAGGCGAAGGCCCAGGTCTGGTCCATCGCGCATGGGCTGGATTTGGGCCCAGAATTGTTTGTTCGGCTGATTGCATATACAGCCCCATTTCTGAAATTTTTTTTAGCTTTTCTGAATGTCATTACAAATAGCTTGCAAGCATTTAATTAATTAGGACTATATACTGTTTTCAATTGATAAGGACAAACGCGATAAGAAACGTAGTTGCTATAGGATAACCTTTTAAAATAAGAACGAGATGAGCCTCGATAAAAATAAACACAACGTGCAAATGCGGGGCCCTTGTTAAATGTATATTGTTGGAGCATTTAGTTTCCGGGATGGGTTGCTTAGCAAATCTCACAACCCTCCCTAAATAACAACACGTTAGTCTCTTTAGGATACGCTTTAATAAAACCTTACCTTCTTAAACTCGGGTGCACATTTATGTGACCCAAATCCAAATCTCAACGGAGTCGAAATATGTCTCTAGTCACGGGCGCATTGATTGTGGCGTGGCCCGAGATGCATTTCCATGACGTTGCAAATTCCTTTAAAAAATAAGAATGAGATGAGCCTCGCCGAATAAAAAATACAAATTGCGGGGCCCTCAGTAAATACTTGTTTTAAATTACTTAGAATTCAGGAGGGCCGCTTAGTGAATTTCGTGGCCTTCCCAAAATAAATACGCTAGTCGCTTTAGGCGCGCCTTTAATAATTTAATTGCCTTAAACTCGGGTGCACATTGATGTGACCCAAATCCAAATCTCAACGGAGTCAAAGTGTGTCGACAACCACGGGTACATTGATTGTAACGTGGTTCGAGATACATTTTTATAACGTTGCAATTCTTGATAAAAATAACTGTAAATGATAAAAGCGGTTGAAAGATAAAATTTGCACATAAGTTCATATTGTATTAAAAATCAGATAAATAAGCCAAATATAACAGTTGAGCGACCGTGCTAGAACCACGGAACTCGGGAATGCCTAACACCTTCTCCCGGGTTAACAGAATTCCTTATCCGGATTTCTGGTACGCAGACTGTAATATAGAGTCATTCTTCTCCTCGATTCGGGATTAAAATTGGTGACTTGGGACACCCTAAATCTCCCAAGTGGCGACTCTGAAATAATTAAACGAATCCCGTTTCGATTGTCCTTTAATTGGAAAAAACTCCCCTGCGCCCCCCCGGGTGCGGAAAAAGGAGGTGTGACAGCTCTGGCGACTCTGCTGGGGATCATAAAACCCAGAACCAATGGTTCAGGGTTAAGAAGTCGAGCTTAGACTAATTGTTATTATTTGGCTTTATTTATTATCTGATTATTACATGTTTTTGAGACTAATGTGCTAAATGTTGCTGTTACCGCTTTGATATTATTTGAACTGTATATAAACTGTGCCGAAACCTTTCTCTTCTCACCTCCGGGGATGTGCTCACTGGTTAAGACTCCTTATTCTGTTAGTGTCATACCCTAAATAAAAGAGGTTCGGAAAGTTTCTAAGCCGGCTGGCCTTTTGGTTCCCGGAAAGGAGCTCCTTCCTCAACTCGAGTTGTCCGCTCGGGTACACTGTCTAGAACACCGACCCAGGTTTTGAACATAGAATAACGTGACTTCATGCCGGATCCCTAGTAGGAACGCTTATTTGCATCACGTTGCATATGACTTAGGGGACTCAACACAGGGGTTGGGTCCGTCTAGGACTAGCAACCTGATATGAAAAGACCATTCTGGTGCATCCCACTGTTTTCCGTGCATTTATTTGTCTCATGCCCGCATGCTGACCGGTGTTTGAATATTTGGAATATTGTGAAAAAAAAGGGAAATAACGGTTAGGAATTGATTGTTTATTGTTGAAAAAAAAAAAAAAACAAATACTGTCAAAACTCTGCCAAAATTTTGAAAAGTCGTTGTTCTGCCTTTCATAATAAAAAATATATCAATAGAAATATAGAGTTGTCTTGTCATAAAAATAAAAAAAATCTTATTTTAAATTTTTTTTTTTATAATAAAAAAAGGAAGTCTTGTGTGGTCTTTACTTTTATTATTTGTTACAAATATATGTATATATATATGTATATATGAAAAATTCAAAAGTTTTGCTTTATTTCAAAATGTATATATCTTTATTTATGGCAAAAGTATTTATCTTGTTAAAGGTCTAGAAAAGTCCTTTCGGGCTCCCAAAAAAAAAAAAAAAAAAAAAAAAAAAAATCCAAAATATTTTCCGTTATTGACTTCTTTAGAAAGTTTTATATATATATATATATGAAAATTCAAAATTCACAAAAAATCGCATATATTTTTGTTTTTAGCAGGATAAGTGTCGTTTGTTAAAATCTTGTTAATAAATGTGCAGAATGAGCACGATTCCGAATGAACCCTTTTCAATCATGAATAAAATTCCCCTCCAATTGCGGCTCTGGTGGAATGATTTGGGCAAAGAGGGGCATGACGAAATCAAGAAGTATCTGAAAGGCCTCACGAGTTTGTTGGATATCAGGCCACGAGGAGATATCATAAGGGCACTAGTCCCCCACTGGGATCCTGCGCACAATGTCTTCCGCTTCTCAGATTTCGAACTTACCCCAACTTTAGAAGAAATAGCAGGGTATATCGGCAGCACTGAGACTCCTTTGAGGCACAAATATCTGATTGCTCCAAGAGCTGTAGCAGTACACCGGTTCCTGGACTCCTTAAAGATAGTCAGAACAGTTCATAACCCTGACTTGGCAAAAGGTTTTTGCAGCATGAGTTTCATATATCAAAGATATGGTCACATAGGAGGATTCGACAAGCCAGAAAACCAGTTGTGCAGCAAAGGTAATCGCCAGAAGTGGGAAGAACATAGACGAATTGCTTTCATGATAACTTTCTTAGGACTACTAGTATTCCCAAGAAAAGATGGGAATATTGACATAAAGATAGCAGGGGTCGTCAGTACGTTGCTCACACAGAGTGATAGTACGTTGGCGCCCATGATAGTATCTGATATATTCCGAGCACTCACTTCTTGCAAAGCCGGAGGAAGCTTTTTCGAGGGTTGCAATTTGTTGTTGCAAATGTGGATGATCGAACACCTATGTCACCGAGCCCAGTTTCTGAGCCATGGATCCGCTGGAAAGACCTGCATAGAGGAATTCTATACCAGAGTTGATGAAACCGACCTACCAGAAGGAGTTGTAGCATGGACCTCATATTTCCAAACCCTCAACGCCAGTCAAATACAGTGGGCGCTAGGATGGTTACCGATCGACGAAGTCATATACATGCCAGCAGCCAGGCCCCATTTTCTTTTAATGGGACTTAAGAGCATTCAACCATACGCGCCGCATCGGGTTTTAAGGCAACTTGGGAGGTATCAGATAGTGCCGAAAGACGAGGATCTGAGCATCCAGGTAATCGAGATCAGTCCCGACGGCCAGTTTCCTGAAGCAAGGGTTCGTCAAATTTGGAGCCAATGTCAATACTTAGAAGCAAATACTTGTGTAATGAATCGGGCAAAAGGGGAAGTTTCGCCCGGGTATCAAGCCTGGTACAAAAGGGAGACATCACCTGGAAGACCGACCAAAAGACCTCACCTGCAAGAATTTGCCAAATCTTCACAAGAACAGTGGGACTGGTTGGCCAAAGAGCAAGAATATCTTGTCAAAGCAGGCAAACTGAAGCAACAAATCCAGGATATGAAGTTTGAGTGCCAATTACAGTCTGCTGCCCACAAGGGAGAAAAGAACAAGTTAATCAGAGAAGGCGAGATCCTCAAAACTCAGATCCGGAGAATGAAAAAAGAGGCTAATAGCCAGCTAGGAAGCCGGGCAGATAAAAGATTGATAGCAGGGTTAAAAGATCAGGTTGCGGAATGCCAGGAAGATTTGGAAAAAGCCAGGGCCAGCACAGCAAAATTGCGAACCAAGTGGGCAAAGGGTGCGATGGCTCGGAGGCAGCACCTGCAACAAGTCATAAGGGAGTATGAACTGAGCATTGGGACATTAAGGGAAACGAATGCCTCTCTTCGAGAAAGGATCCTCAAGCAAACACGAAATGCCCAAGACGACAGAAGGCATTATTACGATGCAATGACCAGAATGGAAAGGCAAATGGAGATGTTCCAGGATCAGCTTGCCAACAATGCGCAAACACTGGGATTGAAGAACCAACAGATAAGGCATTTGTTCGCAGAAAGGGACAACATCCGGGGAAGGATTGATGAAATAGGGCATTACATCTACATGAAATGCTTGGCATATGAGCGAACACCTCGGAAGACCCTCCTTGTTTCCATCATGGGTTGCGTCCGCCGGATTATGAACGAATTGAAGAGCTTGCAAAGAGACCTTACACCTAGAGCCGCAAAAAGGCCGGATGATGCCTCACGGCCCCTTAAATTGGAGAATTAGTTTTGGTCAAGTCCTGTTTATTTGGCTTGGGTTGTTTTTCCATATGTTGTTTTCTTTTTCGTTAAACCGAGTTTGAAACCGTCGAGTTTGTACTATTGCTATTCCTTGCTTGATGTAATTTGTAATAGCAAAATTTTGAGAATGAATTCAATGATTTCACAAAAATTGTGTGTTTTTACTTTAAGGCAGAACTACGCCTGGTCTGATTCACGCGGGGACGTGATACGTAGGCAATCCCCATAAGATTCGACCGCTTTTAATAAATAAAGAAAAGAAAATGTAAATAAATTAAGACGCGGGGTTTCGCAGAATACTTTAAAAGAGACAAATGAACAAACCAGGATGACGCATGTGGTTTGAAGCAAAGCATGTAGAAACGGTTAACTGCCTAGGTGCATTGCATCCTCTATGTGTTATGATCAAATCTGTTAAGCTCTAACACTAACAAAGTTTGTTGTTGTCTGATAACCAGACAGTTAGTTGTTAAAGAATTCTGGCAACACATTCATACCAAACCAGATCCAAAGGACCGGTAGCAACAAGCATGACTACTTCAGAGAATAGTAATGAGGAAGAAAGGCCGATGAGCCAGTTGCTAAAAGAGGCAATGGAAAAGATTGAAAGGATGGGACTAGAGATGCATGCAATGCAGCTAGCCCTGGCCAAAACACAAAAGAGCCCTGAGACACTGGGACACGTACCGGAGTACCCTCACTCTGGCCCTTCCACAAGCCGCCCAAACCCCCTCTATCATCAGGAGAGAAGCCCTCATGATTCCCAAGCTCCACCACCCCACCAACCTCTCCCAACACCCAATATTCCCATTTTTGTGGGACCTGCATCAGCCCCTTTGCAGCGAACGACCAGTGAGCCATTGTTTCAGGCTCACGATACACAATACTACCCCCCTGAACCTACATTCCATGCACCCGAACCACAGGCTTACAATCCCCATTTGGAAGTCCCGGCAGAGGTTGAGAAGCCTGTTAAGGCCCCTGAACAGGATGAAGTGTTAAGAAAGTTCAAAAGCCTGGAGCAATCCTTCAGAAACTTGCACGGGCTGGGCAATCAAGTCAGCGTGGCATACAAGGATCTGTGCCCTTTCCCAGATGTCCAACTCCCGGCTGGGTTCAAGATGCCCAAGTTTGATTTATATGAAGGGCACGGTGATCCCATGGCACATTTGCGGGGATTCTGTAGCAAGATGAGAGGGGCAGGAGGCAAGGATGAGCTTTTGATAGCTTACTTCGGCCAAAGTCTGAGCGGATCTGCACTGGAATGGTATACCAGGCAGGATTTCAGCAGGTGGTACACGTGGGATGATCTGGCACAGGCTTTTGCAGGTCATTTCCAGTACAATCTAGAGATAGTCCCCGACCGTCTCACATTATTGAGAACTGGGAAGAAACCCGGGGAAAGTTTTCGCGAGTTCGGGTTCCGCTGGAGAGAACAAGCAGCTAGGGTCGATCCTCCCATGAGAGAGGGAGAGATGGTAGACTACTTTTTGCAGACATTGGATCCAACCTACTTTGGTCACTTGGTGACAACGGTTGGAAAATCTTTCAACGAGGTGGTCAAAATAGGGGTCATGATAGAAGAAGGTTTGAGGTCGGACAAGATCTTAAACTATTCGGCACTTAAGGCCACAACCCAGGCTATTCAAAGCGGCACGGGAGGTGCGCTAAGAAGAAAGAAAGAAGAGGTTGCCACGATCGAGGCAGGCAGTTGGCCCAGGGCTGGCAGGCCACACTACAACCAACCCAGGCCTCACAGGTCAAACTATCCATACAACCCACCACAAAATTTCTATCCACCTCGAGAACCGCATTGTTCCGTACACCAAGCCCAGATATACACTCAGCCCCCGGTTCGCCCACAATGGCGCGCACCGGCTCCCCAGAACATATATGCACCACCACAAAACACTTACCCTCCACCAAGGGCATATAGAAATCCTTCAGGGGCAGGTTTCCGGGGAAATCCAGATGCCAGAAATGACAGGTTGCGGAAGCAAAGAACCTTCACCGAACTGGGAGAAACCTACACCGCTGTGTTCCACAAGCTGCGACAATTGGGTTTGGTTAGTCCCGTCCATACTCGGGAACCAAATCCCCCGCCTCAGAATTTGGACCGTTCAATCAGTTGTGAATACTGTTCAGGGATGCTCGGGCACGATACCGAGAAGTGTTGGAAGTTAAGGCATGCCATACAGGATCTTATTGACACCAATAAGATCGAGGTCCAGACACCGGAGGCTCCTAACATCAACCAAAACCCGCTGCCAGCGCACCACGAAGCTCTCATGATTGAGTTGGTGTGCGAGGGAGGTGAATTAAGAAAACCCTCACAAACAGTGATGATGATCCAAGCTGCCCCAAAAGAAGTCTTAACCAGGGGAGGAACAAATGTACAGTCGCAGGGAGAAGGTGTCAAGCCGGTAGTAATATGGGGGAAGAACCCGTCCGTCATAACAAGCAAACCCGAGCCAAGCAAATTGGTAATACCAGGGATCCTGCCCACACCGGCAGTCATGTTGAAAGGGGTATGTAGAGAACAGGTGACCATAAAGCCGGTGGTCCAACTGCCTGTGCTTGACAGCAGGGCTGTGCCCTGGAAATATGAAAAAGCAGTGGTAACGTACCAAGGAAAACAGGTGGAAGAAGTCAGTTGTGAAGCGCAAGGTTTGACTCGATCAGGTCGATGTTTTGCTCCGGCGGAGTTAAGAAAAACCAACCCAGTGGCAACCAAGAAGCCAGTGTCAGAAGAAGAGGCTGAAGACTTCCTGAGGAAGATGAAAGTACAAGACTATTCTGTGGTTGAGCAGCTGAGAAAAACACCTGCCCAGATCTCACTATTGTCATTACTCCTCCATTCCGAGGAACATCGTCGGGCCCTGTTAAAGATATTGAACGAGGCTCATGTACCCAGTGAGATTTCTGTAAACCACCTGGAAACCATTGCTAGCAAGATTTTCGAGGTGAACAGAGTGACATTCTCAGATGATGACCTGCCGGTGGAAGGTACGGAGCATAACAAAGCTCTATACCTAGCTGTCAAATGTGAAGACTCGGTGGTAACCCGAGTATTGGTGGATAACGGCTCAAGCGCCAATATTTGTCCATTGTCCACCCTGGACCAGTTAAAGATTGACCGTGGAAGAATCCGGGAGAATAGCATCTGTGTCCGAGGGTTTGACGGAAACGGAACAGCCACTGTGGGGGATGTTGTACTTGAACTAACCATTGGCCCGGTCCTGTTTACCATGGAATTCCAGGTATTGGACGCCACGGTATCTTACAACTTGCTGTTAGGACGACCCTGGATTCACGCAGCTAAAGCGGTGCCTTCCACCCTACATCAGACAGTGAAGTTCGAGTGGGAAAGACAAGAGGTCGTGTTGCACGGTGAGGATACAACATACACCATGGGCGGAATCATTGTGCCTTTCATAGAGACCAGTGATGACAAGGGTCCTTGGGTCTACCAGATTCTCGATACAGGGTCGGCCAACAAAATCTCTGAAGGAGAAATCATCCCGCACCCTAGGGTAGCTGCCTGCAACAGTCATGATGGTATCGGAGATGCTGGGTAACGGATTTGTGCCGGGAAAAGGCCTGGGAGTTGAACTTCAAGGGATAGTCCAACCTGTTTCCCTTCCTAAGAATCTGGAAACCTTCGGGTTGGGGTTCAAACCAACCGCAGCAGACAGGAAGGAGGCGCGAAGAATGAAGAAGAAGGTCTGGTTTCTGCCTAAACCAGTGCCACGCCTCTCAAGGTCTTTTGTTAAAGCAAGTGCCAAGGGGTCAGCGATCCCAAAGATTCGAGGACCTTTGATCGGTGTAAATGAAGACCTGAATCAGAGTTTTGAGAGACTATTCGCAGATGTCAGTATGGTGGAAGCTGGAGAGGGTTCCAGCAGGGCAGAGATACAATTTGTGGGGCCTGAGGCCAAGACCAACAATTGGACGATTACTCCTCTCCCTGTCCGAGGGGAGTCTTGGTAGTAGGCTTTGATTAATGTTTTGTTTGTTTGTTTGTTTGATCGGATTATCCAAGGGTGTAATCCCAATTTTACTTTCGTTTTGTAAAAGTGTGAACCCTTTTTATCCTGCAAATTTAATAAAGTTCTTTTCTTTTGTCCCATTTTAATTTCTGGTTTTGTTTTCTTTCTGAACAGTTCTCTTTTTACTGGTCCTAATGACATGGCATGCACAACGGATCTTCGACCTAGTCTAATAAATCAATCTGAATCTGACTCAATGATGCAAGAGGTCGTTTGTGATAATGAATCCGAATGTGACGAAAGGGAAGCCTTCGAAGAAATAAATCGAGAACTATGCCAATTTGAAGAGAAACCCAAGCCTAACCTAAATGACACTGAGGCTGTGAACCTAGGAAACGCTGATAACATCCAAGAGACCAAAATTAGCATCCACATTGAGCCGAATGTCAAAGCAGAATTGATCGAAACTCTCAGGGAATTCAAAGATGTTTTTGCATGGTCATATGATGATATGCCTGGATTGAGCACCGATTTAGTGGTTCACAAATTGCCCACTGACCCGGCATACCCTCCGGTCAAGCAAAAACTAAGGAAATTTAAAACAGAAATGAGTGTAAAGATCAAAGAAGAGGTGATTAAGCAATTACAATCTAAGGTCATTCGGGTCACTCGGTATCCCGAGTGGCTGGCCAATGTGGTACCAGTCCCAAAGAAGGATGGAAAAATCAGGGTGTGCGTCGACTACCGCAATCTCAACAAAGCAAGTCCCAAGGACAATTTCCCGTTACCCAACATTCATATCCTGATCGATAATTGCGCTGGGCGCGAGATCGGATCCTTTGTGGATTGCTATGCGGGTTATCATCAGATCCTAATGGACGAAGAGGATGCTGAGAAGACAGCGTTTATTATGCCATGGGGAACCTACTGCTATCGGGTAATGCCGTTCGGGTTAAAGAACGCCGGGGCAACGTACATGCGAGCAATGACCGCGGTGTTTCATGACATGATACACAAGGAAATTGAGGTGTACGTCGATGATGTGATCATCAAATCTTGGCGTCAGGAGGACCATGTAGCAGACCTAAGGAGATTTTTCCAAAGACTCCGGAGGTATGATATCAAGCTTAACCCGGCCAAATGCGCATTCGGGGTTCCATCAGGGAAGCTGCTAGGATTCATCGTCAGTCGACGGGGGATTGAGTTGGACCCATCCAAAATTGAATCCATCCGAGATTTGCCACCGCCAAGGAACAAAACAGAGGTAATGAGCTTGCTGGGTAGACTCAATTATATCAGCAGGTTCATCGCTCAACTCACAGCAACTTGTGAGCCCATATTTCGGCTACTGAGAAAGGATGCTGCAGTAGGTTGGACGGCAGAGTGCCAGGAGGCTTTCGACCAAATCAAAGGGTATCTGTCTAATCCACCCGTATTGGTCCCGCCTAAGCCCGGGAAACCCCTAATCCTTTACCTGACGGTCTTGGAAAATTCATTTGGTTGTGTACTGGGGCAACATGATGACACAGGGAGGAAGGAGCAGGCCATCTACTATCTTAGCAAGAAATTCACAGTGCATGAGGTCAAGTACACTCAACTCGAGAAAACATGTTGCGCCCTGACTTGGGTAGCTCAGAAGTTGAAGCACTACCTGTCTTCATATACTACTTATCTCATATCCCGCTTGGACCCATTGAAGTATATCTTTCAGAAACCTATGCCCACGGGGAGGTTGGCAAAATGGCAAATTCTGCTCACAGAATTTGATATCATCTACGTGACAAGGACGGCCATGAAAGCCCAGGCACTGGCAGACCATTTGGCAGAAAATCCCGTTGATGAAAAATACGAGCCCTTAAGAATGTATTTTCCTGATGAAGAGGTGATGCATACGAATGAGTTGGAATTACCCGAGGAATCAGGTTGGAAGCTTTTCTTCGATGGAGCTGCAAACGCAAAAGGGGTTGGAATAGGGGCAGTACTCATTTCTGAAACAGGACGGCATTATCCTGTTACGGCCCAACTGCGCTTCTACTGCACTAACAATATGGCCGAATATGAGGCTTGCATTCTGGGTCTGCGCTTGGCTGCTGACATGGATGTCCAAGACGTCTTGGTCTTGGGAGACTCGGACCTCTTGGTACATCAAATTCAGGGGGAATGGGAAACACGAGATCTAAAGCTCATACCATACCGACAATGCTTGCATGATCTGAGCAAGCAATTTCGATCGGTGAAGTTCAAACACATCCCGAGAGTTCACAATGAGGTTGCAGATGCCTTAGCCACCTTAGCATCAATGCTGCACCACCCTGACAAAATGTATGTTGATCCTCTGCATATCCAAGTCCGTGATCAGCACGCCTACTGCAATACCATAGAAGAAGAAGCAGATGGCGAACCCTGGTTTCATGATATCAAGGAATACCCTCAGAATGGGGATATATCCAGAACATGCCTCGGGAGACCAAAAAGAGCCCTTCGGCGTTTGTCGAATGGTTTCTTCCTCAGTGGAGGAGTGTTGTACAAAAGAACCCCGGATTTGGGATTGTTGAGATGCGTAGATGCCAGTCAAGCAAGGACGGTTATGGAAGAGGTACATGCGGGAGTTTGCGGACCACACATGAGCGGATATGTATTGGCAAGAAAGATCCTTCGAACAGGGTGTTATTGGCTCACCATGGAACGCGACTGTATCACTTTTGTGAGGAAATGCCATCAGTGCCAGATACATGGAGATTTGATTCATTCTCCGCCAACAGAGTTACATACGATGTCAGCACCTTGGCCGTTTGTGGCCTGGGGCATGGATGTCATCGGGCCCATCGAGCCAGCAGCATCCAACGGTCACAGGTTCATTCTAGTGACCATTGATTACTTCACCAAATGGGTTGAGGCTAAAACCTTCAAGTCGGTAACCAAGAAGGCAGTGGTGGACTTTATTCACTCCCATATCATCTGCAGATTTGGGATCCCAAAAGTGATCATCACGGATAACGGTGCGAATCTTAATAGCAGCTTGATGAGAGAGGTATGCCAACAATTCAAGATTACACACCGCAATTCCACCCCATATCGTCCTAAGGCAAATGGAGCAGTCGAAGCAGCCAATAAGAATATCAAGAAGATACTGCGAAAAATGGTGGAAGGGTCCAGACAGTGGCACGAGAAATTGCCCTTTGCTTTGTTGGGCTACCGCACTACCGTCCGGACTTCCATAGGCACAACTCCTTATTTGTTGGTGTATGGGACTGAGGCCGTGATACCAGCGGAGGTCGAAATTCCGTCCCTCCGAATTGTCGCTGAAGCCGGGATTGATGATGATGAATGGGTCAAAGCTCGATTGGAACAGTTGAGCCTGATAGATGAGAAAAGATTGGCAGCAGTGTGCCATGGTCAGCTGTACCAGAAGAGAATGGCAAGAACGTATAATAAAAAGGTGCGCCCCAGGAAGTTTGAAGTAGGGCAGCAGGTATTGAAGAAGATCCTCCCACATCAGGTCGAGGCGAAAGGCAAATTCGCCCCAAATTGGCAAGGGCCTTATATTGTGACCAGAGTCTTGGCCAATGGTGCCTTGTGTTTGACAGATGTCGAAGGTGGATGTGTCGACATGGCTATCAATTCAGATGCAGTCAAGAGATATTATGCGTAATTTCTTTAAATTATGGCAATTTTGGTTTATTTGTTTGTATTTGGCATTTGTTGAATAATGAGATGACGGAGGCAATTCTTTCTCCTATCCAAACACTTTTAACCTTCGCTTTCCCCTTTGAGCCTTGAGCAAATTCTTTCGATACCCCTCTTTTGGAATCACTAATGGGAAAGATATATATAAAAAAAAAAAAAAGAAAGGAAAAGAAAAGAAAAAGAAAAAGAAAAGGAAAAGAAAATGAAAAGAAAGAAAAGAAAAATCAAGGAATATAAAGCCGTGGGAACTACGTTTGACCTGATTCCTCAAAGAGGATACGTAGGCGCCTCACGGCTCGGTCATAGTATGCATCATAGCAAATATAGGATGCATAATGTACATAGTGTGCACAATATAGCACAATGTGCGTAACGCACGTAACTCAACATAAGCATAAAAAATAAAATTCTCCAAGCAAGAAAACTGGGGCAGAGGTTATGTTTTAAGTTCCAACAAAGGTTAGATTCCAAAGTTGTAGCGCATCACCCTTCAAATTGTTTTCATTTTTGTAGCCTTTCTTCAATCCCACACCAAAACCAACGTCAACATCCAAAAGACCTCCCGATCAATGTTCGAGAGATGCCAAATCCGGAAAATAAGGCCGAGAATAATACACCAAGCCCCAGCAAAGAAGAGGATCGTAAGATTGGGAACGAATTGATTAGTCAAAGGAATCTCCAGAAAAGAGGGTCGTATCTACAACACCCCGATTCCTCGAAAGAAATAAAATGAGAGAGTCTCATCGGTGAAAACCTTCGCAGGCACCGAGAGGCGATGTAAGATGAGGGATATAAAATGAGAGAGTCTTATTGGTGAAAACCTTCACAGGCACCATAAGGCGCCGGGAGATGAGAGAAAAGAGAGAGTCTCATTAGTGAAAACCCCTCGAAGGGCACTATGAGGCGACGAGACAGATCAGCGAAGCTACCACATTTGCAACAAGATGAACATCCATTTATCATCCCCAGCAAGTCAGACCGTCGGACAAATTGATTGATACAAATAGACTGGGTCGGGAATCTATGGTGCACGTCATGATCACGGGGACCAATTGTGTCCTCCAGATAAGTTCTTTGGATTGTCTCCTCCCACAAAAATATTGGTTCAGAAAGTTTTTCTTTTTTCCATATCTTTATTTCTTTTCCTAAAATGTGTCTTGAAAGGATTTTTCAAAGCTTACTACCAGAAACCAAAGGAGAATTCATCCAAATGCCGGATGATACAAACAGTCAGTAAAGGCCGGTCCCAGGCAATGCAGGGATTGTGCCCGGAAATTTTGGAAGAAGTAAGCTCCAAAAGGGAGTGGTTTCGGGAGTTAGAAGCAGACCCCCACATCATGTGTTTAAAGAGAAAGAAGAAAAGGGGATAAATTGAAAACCGATCCCCAGCAGGCGAGAGACCCCCAACAGGCAACTTTGCCCGCCAACCAATTATGGGGACAAAGAGCAAGAAAAGGGGAAGAAAGGAAGACCATCCGCCAGAAAGGCACCCTCTACCACCACGATAAAAACTAATTAAATCCTTCTGTCTGCTGCAGGAAAGCAAAGGATTGACGAGAACAGCAACGCCAAGGGAGTCACCAAGACCGGGGCAGAAAATTTTCTGCCGGTTGTCGAAAATTTTCTCGGAAGAACGAGGAAGCAATTTTAATACTTTTAAGTTCTAGGTCGCCCACCAGTATAATGCGGGAATACTTTTAAGTTCTAGGTCGCCCACCAGTATAATGCGGGAATACTTTTAAGTTCTAGGTCGCCCACCAGTATAATGCGGGAATACTTTTAAGTTCTAGGTCGCCCACCAGTATAATGCGGGAATACTTTTAAGTTCTAGGTCGCCCACCAGTATAATGCGGGAATACTTTTAAGTTCTAGGTCGCCCACCAGTATAATGCGGGAATACATTTAAGTTCTAGGTCGCCCACCAGTATAATGCGGGAATACTTTTAAGTTCTAGGTCGCCCACCAGTATAATGCGGGAATACTTTTAAGTTCTAGGTCGCCCACCAGTATAATGCGGGAATACTTTTAAGTTCTAGGTCGCCCACCAGTATAATGCGGGAATACATTTAAGTTCTAGGTCGCCCACCAGTATAATGCGGGAATACTTTTAAGTTCTAGGTCGCCCACCAGTATAATGCGGGAATACATTTAAGTTCTAGGTCGCCCACCAGTATAATGCGGGAATACTTTTAAGTTCTAGGTCGCCCACCAGTATAACGCGGGAATACTCTTAAGTTCTAGGTCGCCCACCAGTATAATGCGGGAATACATTCAGCTCTAGATTTTGGAATCAGTCGCCCCACCTGAAGACGGAAGGGTACAACAGAGATCCCCAAACGGGAAACAATGAAATCCCCAGCACCAAGAAGCAGACAACTGCAGAGGCAAGCGCGCCATTCAAAAGGAAAAAGGAACAGTTTGGGAACGTTGTAGCATGCCTAGTATAACAATTCTGATGAAAAGCCATACCACTGAAGAAACCATTGGAAGATTTAAAGAAGAAAGCCGTATCCCCAGCAAATCAAGCAAAGTGATGAGAACTGACAGTCAGAAAAGGTGAAGGACCAGCATCATCTCCAAGTTCACAAAATAAAGGCGTCAGAGGAAAACGTTAGCCGACAAGAAAGCAAGGCAACAAGAACAAGTCGAAGATGGATGAGATCTCATACTCTAGCTTAACTTCTTGTTTTTCCTTTTAGAGCAATGTAACAGGGAGATCGGTTGAGCAGTAGCATCCTACAGCAGCATGCAACAGCACACAACAGCAGCAAGTAATACAGTCGCACGGTAGTCCCAGCTACCAAAATTTCCCGAACTACATTGACCTGATTCCTGTTCAGCCCAGGATATGTAGGAAACCCCTGAAGCAAAGGTTCGGTCAAATCTTTTTCAAAAAATGCTTCCCACGGAGTATTCGGACGGGCAAAAATCGCTCGCTTTATCTTTGCGCGAAAACCCTTCGTGTCTTCGTGCAAAGAGGGGCAGCTGTAAGCACGTGATTTTTGCTTCACGGACAATTGCTCCAAAAGAAAATAAAAATAGCGGCAAAGGGCTTCGCTGTACAATTTTTCGGTCTTTCCGTGACATGTTTTGTTAATCGTTTGTGAGTCTGTCCATTTTTGCATTTAATCATTAACAAACAAAAATACAAAATATGCATGTTAGGATGATTAAACCATAATTCGGTCAGTAAAAGAAAATTCAAAATATATATATATATATGTGTGCATCGCTCGTTCTAGGCTTTTAGTTAACTTACTTAAATAATTTTTGTGATAATTGTGTTAAAATGTTGCATTGTTGTTTAGTTTTAATTTCGTTATTTTGTTATTTATTATTTTTATTTTTGTTTTAAAAGAAAAAAATGAAATTAGAAAAACAAAAGAGAAGGAAATCGGTTTGGGCCAAAAATTAAACAAAATAACTGGCCCAACCAGCACGCAGGCCCAGTCCAAATCCGGTTGCCCAGACACCTCCTGAAACGACACCGTTTCAGGCCAATCCATCTCAGCCGTTCCAATCAAACCAATCCAACGGTCCAGGATCATTTTCAGCAACCCGTGTTCAAACCCGACCCAATAACCAATCCGATCCAATCCCCCACTTAAACCAAACGACCTCGTTTAATTACCAAACGACTCCGTCCCATTTCTCAACATCAGATCTAAGCCGTTGAGATCATCTGATCTAACGGCTCAGATCCGATCAACCTCACCATATATAAACCTTCCCTTACACCCCACGCCCCCTATCCGAACCCCACCCCTCACTCGTCTCCTTCCCTGAACCCTGAAACCCCCAAACCCTAGCAGCCGCCCTAGTCTCCTTCGCCATTAAAGCCGGCGGCACGAACGCCGGTGACCACCCCCTGAACACCCTAAGACCCCCTCACTCCCCTGAACACGAATCCACTAACCACGAACCTCGAATCATCTCCTATCGTCTCGAATCTGGATTTGAAGATTCGAGACAAAACTCGATCTACACCAAACCACCCCATCTTCATACCAGACACCCCCTGACCTTCCTAGTGACCAAACCAAACTTGGTTTGGTCCGAATCTACCCACAACTCCTAAAAATCCAGATCTGGAAATCCAGAACTGGAAACACATGCACCTGGGGAACCCGGCCAGTTTTGACATAGGTTTGAGGTCTAATAGACCTTAGTCAAGGTGTTCTCATGTGAGAACACCCTGACTAAAGTTTGTTCGGCCTCAAAAGTTCGAAGTCGAGTTTGATTTGGGTCTGTTTGGTTTAAACGTTTTGGTAAGTTTTCCGTTCTCTTGTTTTATTTCCAAATAAGTTGTCAGCATATCTCTTTGTGTTTGTTTGTTATTTTGTTATTTTTCATCCAGATTTCTTTCATCTCTGTTAAAGACCTTTTATTTGGTCGTTTGTCTTCTATTTGTATTCTGAATGTACTCTGTGATGAACCTGTTCGATTAGATTGGTCGTCAAATGAATAAACTTATATAGGTCCCCAGTTATTGAACATAGAATTGTCTGATGCCCTTTAGGTCCCTAAACGTATTGTTTATGTGAGCGATCGATTATTACCTGCTATAATTAGTATAGTCGACTCGATAAATGTCGTCGATTAGTTTTCTATAACTAATGAATCGAAGGAGTTAGGATTGTCACATAACTAATTAAACTCGGACACTGGCTGGATGACCTAGTAATGTTTGAAATGGTCTGTTGGCATTATAAAAATGACTAAAAGGGTTCAGTCTAGGCAGTCCTGAGCTCGAGCTTTCATCAGTGCAAAAAATGCCCTAATGCTGCAATAGGCAGGGGCAGTAATAATCAAGGTTGACAGGGG
This sequence comes from Nicotiana tabacum, assembly GCF_000715075.1. Lineage (NCBI taxonomy): Eukaryota > Viridiplantae > Streptophyta > Magnoliopsida > Solanales > Solanaceae > Nicotiana > Nicotiana tabacum. The sequence continues at coordinate 88,764,995 of NC_134084.1, forward strand.
TAATCTGGGGTGCTAAAAAGAACAGAAGTAATTAGTTTAAGTGAGCTGACAAGTAGGGTACTAACTTAGGATTAAACTAATACCAATGGGGAACAAGACACAAGGGTATGGGGGCTCAAAATGAATAAACAAATGAGCCCATAATTCTGGATTAAACAAAAACCAGGCGTGGGGAATAAAGGTAGCTGACACCAAGCATGCTTAGGATGGGCTTAAAGGGTATGGGCATTCTGCCAATTGGCAGGCAGGGCAGCTCAGCTGTAATGGTGCATTTGGCCTATAAATAGGCCATTGGACAACTAAAACAGGGGCTGAAGTTTATGGGTCTGAGGCTGGACTTTTAGCTTTCAGAGAGAAAAAAAGGGCTGTAAAATTTTTAGTCCAAAGAGAGGTCTAGTGAGTTCAAAGAAAACTGAAAAAACACAAGTTAGCTTCCAATAAACACTGCAACCAAACACTGCCTGAAAAGTTGTATAAGAGTGCATATTGGTCAAGCTGTCTTGGCCAAGTTCTTGGTTTGCATTGGTTGAGCTGTTTCTGGTTATTCAATTGGTAGTGTTGCTGCATTGAATACTCTGTTGTTGCTGTTTGTTTCATCCTTCTTTTCTGGGTTCATTGGTTTGGTACTCGACTATTTGTTGGTCCTCTTTGTTCTGGGAAATATTGTTGGTCGTCTGAGGTTTGTGGAAAACATTTGGTTTGGTTTGTTGCTGTGCTGTTGCTGTGTATCTGCTGCTGCTGTGTTTGTGGCATACTGCCCAACTGATCATTCTTTTCTTCTTTTCGTTCTCTATACCAGGTACATGACTAATACTCTGTCAAATGTAATTGGAAAGTTGAGCATGAATACAAAAGAAAAGACCTGAAGAGTGACTTTTATGCATAAATTGTTACATTAGACATCATGTATTGTATAATGATTGTCATTTTTGTTTGGACAATAGAAACAGCCTACATACTAAGTATATCAATGTAGGTTAACGAATGCTAGCTTTGTATGTATACTGCTAAGTGAGAATACGTCCAGTGTAATAAGTTGTATTTCAAACTTAGTCTGATGGTATAGTATATTCTCTAATGTAGGCCAAATAGGAAAGCTATCCATTTTAGTTAAAGTTCTTTCTCCTTCTGCCATATTGTCCCATAAACTGATAAACTCATTTCACAAAATAAAGAATCAGTTCAGGGCCTCGACCTCATGAAGGTCGAGCCCAAATCGAAGCAAACTAAGTAGGCCCGCGTAGAACAGGCGAAGGCCCAGGTCTGGTCCATCGCGCATGGGCTGGATTTGGGCCCAGAATTGTTTGTTCGGCTGATTGCATATACAGCCCCATTTCTGAAATTTTTTTAGCTTTTCTGAATGTCATTACAAATAGCTTGCAAGCATTTAATTAATTAGGACTATATACTGTTTTCAATTGATAAGGACAAACGCGATAAGAAACGTAGTTGCTATAGGATAACCTTTTAAAATAAGAACGAGATGAGCCTCGATAAAAATAAACACAACGTGCAAATGCGGGGCCCTTGTTAAATGTATATTGTTGGAGCATTTAGTTTCCGGGATGGGTTGCTTAGCAAATCTCACAACCCTCCCTAAATAACAACACGTTAGTCTCTTTAGGATACGCTTTAATAAAACCTTACCTTCTTAAACTCGGGTGCACATTTATGTGACCCAAATCCAAATCTCAACGGAGTCGAAATATGTCTCTAGTCACGGGCGCATTGATTGTGGCGTGGCCCGAGATGCATTTCCATGACGTTGCAAATTCCTTTAAAAAATAAGAATGAGATGAGCCTCGCCGAATAAAAAATACAAATTGCGGGGCCCTCAGTAAATACTTGTTTTAAATTACTTAGAATTCAGGAGGGCCGCTTAGTGAATTTCGTGGCCTTCCCAAAATAAATACGCTAGTCGCTTTAGGCGCGCCTTTAATAATTTAATTGCCTTAAACTCGGGTGCACATTGATGTGACCCAAATCCAAATCTCAACGGAGTCAAAGTGTGTCGACAACCACGGGTACATTGATTGTAACGTGGTTCGAGATACATTTTTATAACGTTGCAATTCTTGATAAAAATAACTGTAAATGATAAAAGCGGTTGAAAGATAAAATTTGCACATAAGTTCATATTGTATTAAAAATCAGATAAATAAGCCAAATATAACAGTTGAGCGACCGTGCTAGAACCACGGAACTCGGGAATGCCTAACACCTTCTCCCGGGTTAACAGAATTCCTTATCCGGATTTCTGGTACGCAGACTGTAATATAGAGTCATTCTTCTCCTCGATTCGGGATTAAAATTGGTGACTTGGGACACCCTAAATCTCCCAAGTGGCGACTCTGAAATAATTAAACGAATCCCGTTTCGATTGTCCTTTAATTGGAAAAACTCCCCTGCGCCCCCGTAGGGCACGGAAAAAAGGAGGTGTGACAATGCTATTACCTTTCCTGATCTTTCTTCCCCCTTTTTGCATGCATACTTAGTTTATCTTAGCTCCCATGCATGCCGGAATTTTCGTACAACTCATATGATCTTCGAATTTTTACTTCCCGTTCACTAGCCACGGTAGATTCCTCTTTCTTATGGAGGACGTACAATGTTGTTGTGAAACTGTTTTTACATGACCATTTCCTCTTTAGGTTACTGTGCTTAGATTAAAGTCTTCTTCCTTATTTCCTCAGCTAGTCCTTCACTATAGTACTTAGGGAGGATCCTCTGACTCTTGTAAAGATGCGAGCTTATTATATTGTATTCCCGATAGAATTTTTGATATTTTGTGCTCACTTGTAATTATCCTTAGTTACTTACCTCCACACTCATCTGCTCGTACGGTTGCTTCTAAACTGAAGTTTTGACTGTCTTCCCAGTGGAACTATCTTTTATTTCCGTAACACTCATACAGTACCTTTAACTACCCCAACTCCTATTTGAATATTTCTCAAGTATTACAATGTCATAACTGCAGGGCTAAATTCACTATATTGGGTTTTACTATCTTTATCTTGCACGACCTACTGTCTTTTCTGTATCCTCTTGACTAGCCATAACTAGGCTCTTCCTGAATCAACTATTAACTACTCGTTGGCTCATTCTCATGTCAATATTCCATGAAATCTTTCTTGGGTTATTTCCTTGGTCTTAACTTATGTCTCGCTCTGGCTCATTAATTATCAATAACATCTCGGGCAGGAACCCTTACTTCTTCTCCTTGACGTCGCGTTTGCATAATGTTTTGGAATCGTAGCATATCTGTAGCATTTGGATAAGTGCAATATCATCCCTTTCTCATTTTTATCGCATCATTCCTTTATCATTCCATATTCCCCCCTTTAGGGGAGTACTAAGAGTTGGATCTACGACGACCTACCTATAGCTTTTCATCGTCGGCGTCCTTTTACATCATCGATAGCCCTTACTCGCCTTGCGGTAATCCTTATGTACCAAGGATAACAAAATTCCTTACTCACAATGGTGATACTTAGTGCAACTGGCACATACATTCCCTTAAGCTTAACTTTTCTCCCTTTGCTTGCTTTAGGGAAACGTCTTCCTGAATGACCATTCTCTGAATTTCCCCTGAATCTTTTTTTGTTGTCCATTCTATTATTTCTAGAATGTGATCTGAAATTCTCATGATGTCGATCGTTATCAAATCACTCAGTCCTTAATTCATGTTTAGTTTATCTTATTCACCTGCCCATACTAATTTCTATTATTCTGGAGTTTAATTCTCCCTTCTAGTAATCATGTTAGAGCCACGAACTTATTCCCTGAAATGAGGATGTAACTGTATGGTCTATACTATTTTTGTTTTCTTAGGGCCCATCACCTTTCGTCTCTTTCTTCATTTAACTATAGGTTTTGTAACACTCTACCATTGTCATCCATGTATCACACCTTATTCATAATGCTTCCTTATCTCTCTTCTTGTTACTCTGCTAATATTTCTGCATATCCCTTTGTGAAAACTTCAACATGACATTCTTTCGCTTTTAGCTCCCCTTTGTTCCATTCACTAGCTCTTCAAGTTGCCTAGCATTATCTCTCTACTAGGGATAGGAGTCATACTAATATAATATTTATCCTTTCCAGGCTTCCAGTGCCTATCTTTGTAGCACTCATATCTAGTGGTACTATTTTAAAATGCATCATCTAGGTGTTTCACAAGGAGATCTATTAGCACTTTTTGCAATGTCCTTCGAAATTGTCAACTAACGCAAACCATCCATTTACCAATTTGGGTTACCCTAACCCCAGCTGGATCTTGATATCCCGTCCTTCTCTAAACTATATATGTTATCCCCCATAGGGCATAAGTGGAATGGGTGTGACCAATTGTACATACCTCTATTACTACCGAATATAACTCAAAAAGCTTATGTTCCCCTGCCTGAATTATAAACACTGTTAACCTTTATTAACTAGGCGCCTCGTACCCTTTTTCATCTTGCTTCTTTTGCTTGTTGAGAATTTTATTTATCTTCTTAATCTCTCATTGTCTTTCACCATTAAGATGGATAGGCATTCTTGCCTTAAGGCTTCTTATCAGGAAGCTTATACCTTTCAGTACACCCATGATCTGCTAGAGACCTTACATTTATTTATCGTAGGGATCATATAAAAATCCAATTCCTCTGTCTCAGCTCTTCCACAACCATCTCTCTTTCAAGCCTTCTTTCGAGATGTAGGTATCGTCTTATTACGAATAAAATAGAATTTCAGAATTTGAATTCTTATAAATGAGCTCTACCACACGATCTAGAGTAAGAAGAAAGAGTGGCAATCCTAAATGCCCTGTAGCCTCTTGCTTATAAGTGTGGTGCACGACACACCCATAAACAAAACTCTACTAGACACGGCTTGTAGACTCCCTAGGACAGAACTGCTCTGATACCACTTTTGTCACGACTCAAACCGATGGGCCGTGATGGGCACCCGGTACCTTACTCAACCGAGTAAAAATGTAACGTATCTTTCTTATTACATCATCATATACACGTGACATACGGGCCTAATAAGCCAACATGATTATTTATAAACTCAAAACATAGGCCGAGAAGGCCGTACACGACATATGTCTACAAGCCTCTAAGAGTACATAAATGTCATAAAGGTCGGGACAGAGTCCCGCCATACCAAACAATACATATCTAAATCATGCTAACCAAACGAGCAACTCCGAAGAAAATGGAGCACACTAACATCTTTCGCTGAGCTGATAGCCTACTTGGAGGGCTCTCTGCCTGTCTATCGGGACCTGCGGGAATGAAACGCATCGTCCCCTGACAAAAGGGACATCAGTACGAATAATGTACCAAGTAAGTAAGGCACATAAATAAATACATAAGAGACATGGAAGAAATATAGAGTACATGACTCAACCTGTAAGTTTGAATAACTTTGTAAATCATGAAATAATTATAGTATCATGCATATGCGAATGAATGTCATGTCATGCATAGGTACATGTTTCATAACATCATCAGCCTCTGAGGGCATCCCATCATATCATCTTGGCCACTGTAGGCAAAATCATCAACGTATACCAGCTGATCAGGTGGTGGTGCGTATATAATGCCATAACCTTTCTCATATCTCATATACATATATATACACATACATATATATGCGTATATAATACCATCTGTTCATGGGTCAATGTACATGAATGCAATACATGAAAATTTAGTTAATAAAATCTTTCGGAATGTCATAAAACCATTTTGCCATTGAGTAATATCATAAAGTAAACTCTTTTCAACTATCGTATTTTTTTCTGAGACCCATGAACAGATGATAAAATATTATGACACATGAAAATTCAAGAACATAGATATCTCTAATACTTCTATGAATAGAGTCATTCATGGAATTTGTGCATTTGCACGTTTCGTTCGTATCGTATGGATCATGCCAAAAGAAAGAAGGGATAGCCTTAACATACCTAGAGTAGGAAAAACTCCATATAATATTCCATTGGAGACCTTCGTGGATTGAACTTAGAACCTAAAAATCGGATTAAGCTTCTGTGCTTTGAAATTGAGGAACGAAATCTTGCTATGATTTGTTGAAATTTGGACGAAAATTGCTTCTAATGAAGCTTTCATTTGAAATAAAATGCTTCTGTTCCAACGTTCTTAGCTTTTAAGCCAAAGGCAAAATGTATTTGGCCTTTTACAAGGAATTCCTACTAAGTTCATGGATACGATTTTCAATTCTTACCAAGACTTTAACTTAAGTCATCATTTGGTTACTACATAATAGCCATCTGGCAAGGTGACTAAGAGTCATCCTTTGCCATTGTGGCTTTATTCCACGTGGAAGGGTGGGTGAAGATTATGAATCTTTACCCACTTATTAGTTAACTGGGTAATGTTCCGTTACCCGATAATTAATTAATTATCCGCATAATTTAAAAATTATCTCGAATAACTTAAAATACTACTCTCTTTTAACACACCTTATACATCTTACTATCGTGGCTATGGGGTACCTTGTATGGTGCTAGTCCAAAAATACTGGGTATTTTTGCTCGGGCCATATTTTATCTCAAAATGCCAAACTTTGATAAAATTCGTTTTCTGCGATATTACTTACCTTCTTACCTTCGCAATTTATTCATCACTTATAATCCTTATAATCCCCAAATAATCTTTTCCTTGGACTGATATCAATTACCTTATGACAAGTTCAACGTACAGTACTACAGAGTGCAACATCGTCGTAACTTATTACTGCGAAGCGTGGAATCACCGTAATGTAATACTGCAAGGCATAACATTATCGTAATATATTACTGCAGGACGTAACATCATCGTAATATATTACTACAGAGGGTAACATCATCGTAATATATGCGGGGCGTAACACATGGAACCATCGACTGCACCGCTGATTGACTAGTTTTACCGCAAATAAGCCTTTCTGAATTTAAGGGTAATAAATAGGAAGAGCGCAACCACTCATCAAGTGTTGCTATAGGATTTAATACGCCCGAGTGGAATATAATGTGGAGCATGATTTATGCAGCAATAAATAGCATGTAGTCAAGTATTTGCACGTAAAACAATAAATGCAGTATTTAAATAACTGAAAGACAGTTACAAAAAAAGAAAACAAGGAGACAATTCAGTTTCAGGAATAAAGAAATCATAAATGCTTGAAAATAGATAGTTAAATTCAAATAAGGGGAAAGGGGTACGTGGGATGGAGCATGCTTGGACTAATTTACAAAAGGTTAGTTCATTATGGTAAGAGCCCGAAGGTATCCCCAGCAGTGTCGCCATGCTGTCGCGCCCCCTTTTTTCCCTTCACGGAGAGAGAAGTCCGGGTTCCGACATTCATGGGGGTAATAACTCGTTTCCTTTTGGGAATTGGGTATTTGAAGAGTCGCCACCTAATGGAATTATGGTGCGTTAGGGCACCTAGAGTAATTAACTCTTAGACTAGTTTGCATTACCAGAGATTTAGGGTATGGGCTCGAAATAACCTTGAGGGGAAGGTTTTAGGCACCCCTCTTGGTCCACAGCGGTGGGTCCCTACCAAACTTATACTTGTGTGAATTAGTCCTTTTAGCAAATAAACAATTTTAACATGTTCTTGCAAATAAAGGCATGTTTTGACATTCTAAGTACATGTATGGTTCAAGTAATGAAAACCAGGGAAAAGGTTTGAACATATGTAAAGAGAAGTAAATTCATTTAAAATATATAGGAGTTGGGAAAAGAGGGGTCCTAGGTTCTATAGGATCACCCCACACAATGCCCGGTAAACACTCCTCAATGAGGGGCTACACGTGACATTAGCGCGTAGTCATCATATCCTTACTACCCTATTCCCTCCCCCTAGTCATAGCCTAAAGCGTTCCAGTAACCTTGAAAATGTCCTATGCGTGCACTACTCGTCCCTTCCTTGTGGCCCTGGAGGTATTTAGGACCACTAATTTAAGTGGTTCTAGAACTTCCTAAGGTTTTAAAGGATAAATGTCTACGTGTCAATCAAAAATAATTAGGACTGCATTTAAAGAGAACAAATTACAGGATCACGATAACTAGGGATTTTGACGTATTTTATACTCCTTCTTGCTTATGCTTTGAGTATAAATTCATACAAAATAGTCCCAAAAGGCTCATAAGTTGTGCTTGATTGCAGGTTTGATCAATAAAGTGACAAGATGTCAAAGATCAGCTCAAAAGGAGTGAAACTTGCACAAGTACCAAAGACAAGACAAACTCAGGAAAAACAGGCCTAGTGCGGCCGCACTACACTTTGTGTGGTCCGCACTAGGGAGAGTTAGAGAGATGGTACTTCAGGCAGTAAGGTAGTGCAGCCGCAGAAGGTTTTGTGTGGTCCGCACTGAAGGCAATGCGGCCGCACTACCATTCTATGCAATCCACAGAGCCAAGGTTCAGAGAGGGTGAAGTTGGAGCTTTCAAGCCTGTGCGGTCCGCGGTCCAGTTTATGCGGACTGCACTAGAAGCCTTCGCGGTTGCAGTCCATTCTGTGCAGTTCACGGAGCCTGAGTTTAGAGAGCCAAGTTTTTAAGTTCAAGAGCTTAGTGCGGCCGCACACCATTTTGTGCGGTCCGCACTAACCCCACAGGGGCATTTTTGTCCAGATTTTCCAGCTTAGTATAAATAGAATCTTTTTCCATTTTTAAGGCATCAGACTTTTTAGAATAGTTGTTGCGCTCGTGGGAACGTATCTTGTAGCCATTTTGGGCATTTTTACTTACTTTTATCATTGAATCTTTGTATTTAGCATAGTTATTATTAATATGTGTTCATCTTCATCTAATTCTCTAGTTTTTCTCTTCAAGTATGAGTTGCTAGACCCATTAGCTAGGGTTGTGGCTCAACCCTAGTGTGGGTAATTGATGAGTGTTTCAATTTAGGGCTAGATTGACTATGGTTATTTGCTATTTGGGTCTATTTCATGGTTTTATTACTGAATTAGTGGTTGCAAACACTAGTTTGTACTAAGTTGACTTGGGCTCTTCTTGAGAAAGAGAGCCCAAGTCTCCGAAATTGATCCAACAAGGAATTGTGATGGATTCAAGAGAATTAATAGTCCCAATTAAAGGGTTAAATCTCGAGGGAGTAATACCTGACTTGAACCCTAGTTGCTTGAGCAAATATGCATACCCAATTGGTCTTGAGAAAGTCAATTGGGCAAATATCATTCTTTCTACCGAGAGGTGTGAGAGTGGGTAATATCGAGCAACAATTATAACATATTGCCCAATCATGTCAATCGTGTCTTAGACGTAGTTACCCGTCAATTGGCCACCTAGGTGAAAGTCACTACCCTAGTGCCTTCTAGAATATTTGAACAACTTGTATTATTTTACTCTTAGCCTAATCTAGTTGCAATTATAATTTGTAGTTTGATAATAGTAGAATTATAAAAGAAATCCCAAAAAAATGAATAGAAGTGCAATTTGAAACCAATATGCAATCCCAACCTAAATAGATACTCAACTCGCTTTCTAGCTCTCTATGGAAATTGATCCCGACCCAAAATCGGGTAAAAGCTATTGCGACCCTCTCTCGCTACTTTTTAGTGGTGTGGAGTAGGCTGCAATCACTTTTTGGCGCCGTTGCCGGGGAGCTAACGGTTTTGGCTATCTATTTAGTTAGTTTTGTGTATTGTTCTTCTTTCCTTCTTTTTACTTACTTGTTTGTGTCACTACTCAGGTACTAAAATGGCATTGAACAACACAAATGACCATCTTGGAAATGTGATTGTGGGAGAGGAGGTAGATGATGTTGGACAAGATGATGTGCCTCTTGTACCTCAAGGACAATGTAGAGGCCGCAATGCCAATGCTAATCCAAATGACAATATTCCGGACCCTCCTCCGCCACTTCCAAGAGTGGCTCCCAGAGTACTTCTGAACCAGGGTTATGCAAGTGCTATTGTCCCACCCAGAATTTGGGCGGGCAACTTTCAGATAACCAATATGATATTGACCTTACTTGAGCAGCGTGGGTACTTCACGGGCACTGCGGATCAAAATGCCTACAAACATCTCAAGGGGTTTGTGGATACATGCTGGGGGAGCAAACAGATGAATGTGTCCGAAGATGCTTTTAGGTTGAGACTCCTCCCATTCTCTCTTCGTGGAAAGGCATTAGATTGGCTCGAGAGACTTCCCAACCATTCCATCACAACTTGGGATGAGTTGGCAGATAAATTCATTTCTAAATTATTTTCACCCGGCCATATGGCGGCACTTCGAGATGAGATATTGTCTTTCAAGCAAGAGCCCACGGAACCTTTGCATGAGATTTGGGAGCGGTATAGAGCGATGGTGAAGGAATGCCCCAATAATGATATGACCAATGCTATGATCCAACAAACTTTCTACCGGGGCATCAATACAACAAATCAATGCATAGTGAACCAACTTGCCGGGGGCAATTTTATGAAGCTATCATATCATGAGGCATGTGATGTACTTGATGAGGTGATTGACACTTCTTCTACATGGCAAAGTAGAGCCAATGTGCCTCAAGGCGACCCTACGATTATTTATTTGCACAAGGAATTACATGACCATGGGCAAGCTATAGCGGAGTTGACAACTACTATGAATCAATTGGCTAAGGCACAGTTACAACAAGTCCAAAATCCTCGCCAAGTGAATGCCATGGAGGGTGTTAATATGCTTGTCAACAAGAGAAGGCAAAGAAGGCAACAAAACCAAGGGAATTCTGAGCAATTTGATGATGCATGTGATGGTTTTCAAAATGATGGTTATGATGACCAAAGTGAAGAGGTTCAATATGTAAACAACTATCAAGGCCAACGGGGCAACTCTTCCAACCAACAACAGTGGAGACCTCAAAGCAATTGGGGCAATCAACAACAAAACAGTGGCAATTGGGGGAACAACAACCAAAACAACAACTAGGGTAATCAGAACAACAATCAAGGCAAAGGGAATTGGAATGGTAATAACAATAATTGGGGTGGCAATAATAATCAAGGAGGATGGAACAATGGAAACCAAAGAAACCGGGGGAAAGTCTTTCAAAGGTCCCCAATGTACCAACAACCGAACAATCCACCACCATTTCCATCTCAAGGTCCTAGTTCTTTGGGTAATGATATGGGTAGAATTGAAATGATGTTCGAGCAGATGATGAAGAAGAATGCAGATTCTGATGCATAGTTAGCTTCTCACAGCACTTCTATCCGAAACTTGGAGGTGCAATTAGGTCAAATCTCTCAGTCACTAAATACTCACCCGAAGGGTGCTCTACCAAGTGATACGGTAGTGAACCCAAAGGGTGGGAACAATCATGTTATGGCGGTTACAAAAAGAAGTGAGAGAGGCGGTGATTTGAATGCCTCTAAGCAAAAACAAGTCGTGGATGATGATGTTGAGTTGCAAGATAACGAAGTCCCTTTGGTAGTTGAAGATGTGGTTGATGATAATGTGAACAATGAAGTGAGGATTGATATTCAAGAAGTCGAGGTGGAAACTCAAAACGATGTGAACCTGTCTAGGGAACATATAATTGACATGCCGGAACCGGTTGTGCCAAAATCCAAGGCTCCTTTGCCAAGGCCACCTCCACCTTATCCTCAAAGGCTCGCGAAGTAGAAGAATGATAATCAGTTTAAAAAGTTCATTGATATTATGAAGAGCTTATCTATTAATGTACCTTTGGTGGAGGCATTTGAACAAATGTCGGGCTATGCAAAATTCATGAAAGACTTGGTTACAAAGAAGCGTTCTATGGATAGTGAAACTATAAAGATGACTCACCAAGTTAGTGCTATAGTGCATTCAATGGCCCCGAAGCTTGAAGATCCCGGTGCTTTCACCATTCCTTGCACCATTGGGAGTGCGGATTTTGCCAAGGCTCTATGTGACTTGGGAGCTAGTATCAATTTGATGCCCTACTCGGTTTTCAAAACTTTGGGTATCGGGAAACCTAGGCCAACCCCAATGAGACTTCAAATGGCGGATCGATCGATGAAGCGACCTTTGGGCATTATTGATGACATGCTTGTCCGAGTGGACAAATTCATATTGCCAACCGACTTTGTGATTTTGGATTGTGAGGTGGACTATGAGGTTCCTATTATCTTGGGAAGGCCTTCTCTTGCAACGGGGAATGCATTGGTTGATGTTGAAGTGGGTGAGCTCACTTTCTGAGTGGGAGATGAAAAGGTCATCTTTCATGTGTACAAATCTATGAAGTAGCCCAAAAGTACCGAGGTGTGCTCTTTTGTTGACCTCGTCACAGTAGTGATAATCGATGACACCAGTGCAATGATCAATGTGGAGGACCCATTGGAAGTCGTATTGTTAAATCTTGATGTCAATGAGGATGCAAGCCAAGTGGAGTGCGTGAATGCTTTACATGGAATGGGCTCTTATTCTTATGAGCCTAGAAAATTGTCTTTGGATCTTGAAAATCGTAAAACTCCACCATTACCGGATGGAGGGTATGTATGGAATACCGGAAGCTAAACAAGGTGACCCGAATGGATCATTTCCCATTGTCATTCCTTGACCAAATGCTTGATCGTCTTGTGTGGCATGCTTTTAATTGCTTTTTGGATGGATACTCAGGGTATAATCAAATTTTAATTGCCCCAGAAGACCAGGAGAAGACCACCTTTACCTGTCCATATTGAACCTTCGCTTTCTCTCGGATGTCGTTCGGGTTGTGTAGTGCTCCGACAACCTTCCAACGATGCATGATGGCTATTTTCACCGACATGGTGGAAGATATCTTGGAAGTCTTCATGGATGATTTCAGTGTGGTTGGTGATTCCTTTGAAGAGTGTTTGAGAAATTTGGATAGAGTTTTGGCTTGATGTAAAGACACAAATCTCATACTTAATTAGGAAAAATGCCACTTCATGGTGGAGGAAGGCATAGTGTTGGGCCATAAGATTTCAAAGCGTGGGATTGAAGTTGACAAAGCCAAGATAGAGGTGATTTCAAGGATTCCTCCCCCCATTTCCGTCAAGGGGGTGAGGAGTTTTCTTGGGCACGCGGGGTTCTACCGGAGGTTTATAAAGAAAGGTGGTAAACCCCTTGTGCAAGCTACTAGAAAAGGATGCAAAGATTGTGTTCGATGAGGGATGTATGCAAGCATTTGAGCTTCTCAAGCTTAAGTTGACCACTACCCCAATCATTACCGCACCAAATTGGAGCTTGCCTTTCGAGCTCATGTGTGACGCAAGTGACGTTTGCGGTTGGGGCTGTCTTGGGTCAAAACATTAACAAGATGTTTCATCCGGTGTACTACGCAAGCAAGACCATGAATGAGGCTCAACGGAACTACACGGTTACCAAGAAAGAGTTGTTGGCGATAGTGTTTGCTATGGAAAAGTTTCGGCCGTATATTTTGGGGGCCAAAGTCATAGTGCACACCAATCATGCCGCCCTTAGGTACTTGATGACAAAGAAAGACTCCAAGGCAAGATTGATGCGATGGGTGCTACAACTTCAAGATTTTGATCAAGAAATTGTGGACCGGAAGGGTAGTGAGAACCAAGTGGTGGACCACTTATCCCGTTTGGAGGAGGAGGAGAGGCCTTGCGATGGCCTTGAGATCAATGATTCATTTCCCGACGAACAACTCCTTGCGGTATCAATGAATGATATGCCATGGTTTGCTGATGTTGCTAATTACCTTGTGACCGGAATAATCCCGTGTGAGCTCTCTTCTAACCAAAGGAAGAAGCTCAAGAGGGATAGTTTGGATTTTTATTGGGATGAGCCATACTTGTTCAAGATTTGCACGGATGGTGTGATCCGAAGGTGTGTCCCGGAGGAGGAGCAATTGAGTATCTTGGAGGCTTGTCATTCCTCTCCCTATGGTGGCCATCATGGCGGGGTGAGGACGGCTTCTAAAGTTCTTAGTTGTGGGTTTTATTGGCCAACTTTGTTCAAAGATGTGGGTGAGCTTGTGAAGAAACGCGACGAATGCCAAAGAGCGGGTGGAATTTCGAAGAAAGATGAGATGCCTGTCAATACCATCCTTGAGGTTGATATTTTTGATGTGTGGGGCATTGATTTCATGAGCCCATTTGTTAGCTCTTGTGGGAACACTTACATTTTTGTAGCGGTTGACAATGTCTCAAAATGGGTTGAAGCCGTGGCTTTGCCTAACAATGAAGCCCGGAGTGTTGTTGCATTTCTTAAGAAGAGCATTTTCACAAGGTTTGGCATTCCCCGTGCGATTATTAGTGATAGGGGGATCTCATTTTTGCAATAAAGATTTCGACACGTTGCTTTCTAAGTACGGTGTCTATCACCAAGTTTCTACCCCCTATCACCCTCAAGCAAGTGGTCAAGTGGAAGTCTCCAACAGGGAAATCAAAAGTATATTGTCAAAGACGGTCAATGCTAATAGGACCGATTGGTCGAAGAAGTTGGATGACGCTCTATGGGCTTATAGCACGGCTTTCAAGACTCCGATTGGTATGTCCCCGTATCGGTTGGTGTTTAGGAAAGCTTGCCATCTACCGGTTGAGTTAGAGCACAAGTTCATGTGGGCTTTGAGGAAGCTTAATCTTGAGTGGGATGTTGCAGCCAATCTTCGTGTGGAGCAGCTCAATGAACTTGATGAATTTAGATTTCATGCCTACTCTAGTTCGTCCTTGTATAAGGACAAGATGAAGTACCTTCATGATAAATATGCTCGTGGAAATGAGTTCAAAGTAGGTGATTTGGTTCTCTTGTTCAACTCTCGGTTACGTCTGTTTCCGGGAAAGCTTAAATCAAAATGGAGTGGGCCATTTGAAGTTGTGTTTGTGACCCCTTTTGTTACTCTTGATTTGAAAAATAAAAATGGTGAAGTCTTTAGAGTTAATGGGCACCGGGTCAAGCATTATCTTGGGAAAATTGATGACAACCATGTGGTGGCACTTCTTTATTTCAAATGATGTGATGGTAACCTGCGTCGTGCCGCAACGTTAAATCAGGCGCTTTTTGGGAGGCAACCCATGTGTTTTTCTTCTTGCTTTCTTTGATTTTCTTTGAAGTATAGGATTGATTTTTGGGCTAACTGGTTGTAAGATGTTACAGGGTTGTGTTGATGCAGTGCAAGACATAGTGAAAAAAAAATGCACAGGTCTCTGAAGTTGCCAGTGCGGCCGCAGTACATTTTGTGCGGACCGCACTAGTGTGGGTAAAATGAAGCCTCTCTGCAGTTTTCCACTGCGGCAGTACTATATTTTGTGCGGTACGCGGTGGACCTCTGCGGCTGCAGTCCATTTTGCGCGGACCGCAGAGTGTTGCCTTCTAAAACTTGAACAAAATAGTTCAGTACGAACCGCAGTCCATTTTGTGCGGTCCGCACTGGTAGGTGAGACTGGGCCCCAAGGGTTTTTCTATAAATAGACCTTGAGGGCCTCCTTTTACTCTTTTTGCAAAATTGAATCTCAGAGATTATAAACACTGCTCATCTTCTCCTTTGATCGTAATTACTTGATTTGCATTGCGTTGATTCAATTCATCTCATAATCTGGTACCATAATCTTCCTTTTACTTGTTTAATTTTATGAATTTCATTTAATTTTTGTTTTTCTTAGGTTTTACTTTCCACTCCTCCCGTATTTATTTAATTGATAGGTTAGGTTAGTTTAAAATTGGATTCATATGGACTTAGTTAGTGTAATGGGCTGGGTAATCATCTAGGGACTCTAATTAGGTGGAAAAATGGCCTTAAAGGCAAAATTTCAAGAACCCTAACTCAATGTCACTTTTGGGCACTCAGTGCGGACCGCGGTCATTTTTGTGCAGTCCGCAGTTCCCCAGTGCGGTCCGCAGTACCATTTTGTGCGGACCGCACTGATGAACTTCTGGAAAGCTAAATTTTGTGCGGTCCGCAGTTCCCCAATGCCACATTTTGTGCGGACCGCACTGGCCCCTGTGCGGCCGCACTACTACTTTATGCGGTCCGCGCTGGTTAGATACAGAGGATGGGTAGTCTGAACCCCATCTCTGTGCGGACCGCACTACCATTATGTGCGAGCCGCACTGGCCCCTGTGCGGCCGCACTCCATTGTGTACGGCCCGTACTGGGTATCTTCTAAGAACTGTCTGCAACATTTTGCCTCTGTTCTACAATTCTTTCTGCAACAATAATCTAAACTGCTTCTATTGATACTAACAAATGTATTGCATGATGTTTGCAGACAATTGGTAAATAAAGAGAAAAAGGATATAAACAACCTGGCAGAGGTAAATCCTGCCGGGGTGGAAAGCAGAAAATGGTACGACTCACTGCCTAAGCGAGGCAAAACATCAAGAATATGATAAAGGCCATAAAAGTAGTTGATAGGGTGTCACGACCCAATCCCCGAACCCGGTCGTGATGGCACCTCTCGTGAAGACAAGGCCAGCCAGACCAAAATGGAACACCTCTTTTAAACAGTTAATCATCATAAACAGTAATAACATATAATATAATGCTCATAAATTGCGGAATTTAACGATAATAACAGCAGGAACCATCCCGACACAGCCCAAACCGGGGTGTCACAAGTCATGAGCTACTACAGAATCTACTATAGGTCTACAAAGTACGGAATCCGATACAACAGTTTGAAGAAAACATAAATGATAGAGGATAAGAGAGTCAAGGGGCTGCGGATGTCAACAGCTACCTCGTAACTCCAAATCATTGCCTAGCCTGAAAGGAATCGGCGCTTAGGTGCGGACTCTGCTATACCTGAATCTGCACACATAATGCAGGAAGTAATGTGAGTACTCCGACTCAGTGACTAATAATTACAAATAATGACTGAAAGTATGAAAACACGTAAAGGCACAAAGCAATTCCATATCAAGCAGTAAAATCACTTAAAGCAATAAATCAGTGAAGAAATCAAATGATATTCCTTTTTAAAACAAGTAAAATAGGTAATTTAACAGGTAATTAACCAGTAGAAATCTGCCCCTCGGGCACATTATCAATCGCTCAGTATAGTGTCAACCCCCCGGGCTCACTCTCAGTACAGTATCAGCCCCGCGGGCTACCTCACAATCACTCAGCATAATGGTCAGCCATTGTTACCTGACCAACTTTCATCAAACAGTGTCATTGTTACCACTGTTTCAAATCACATGGGTACCCGCACTCACTGTGGGTGTGCAGACTCCGGAGGGGCCCCTTACGGCCCAAGCGCTATATCAAGCCACCTCGTGGCATCTTCACTCAACATATCCTCATATCACTCAAGCCACCGCATGGGATAAATAGTATCTCAGGCCCTCGGCCTCATATCACTCAGCATATCCTCACATATGGCCCTCGGCCTCACTCAATCCAAAAATCATCATAAGCCCCTTGGGCATTAGTAAAACAGTAGTTCTTAGCCCAAAACATGATGTAGAAATATCATTTAAGTTTCAAATCTGAGTAAAAGTGGTTGAGTTTGTAAAACAGTAGATATCAACAGGACTGAGTTCAAATAATAAGTCAAGCAATAAGGAAACAGTGATAAAAATCCTCGAAGGGTCCAAATAGTTGGCACGAAGCCCAATTATGGCAATCAGCCCAAATCATGATGGTAACAAATGAATTTCAGTCAAATATTCGGTAAAATCATCAATCGGGATGGACCAAGTCACAATCCCCAGTAGTGAAAACCCCATGCTCATCATCCAGCGCGTATCTTGCCTCAATATAGCACTACGATGTGCAATCCGGGGTTTCAAACCCTCAGAACATCATTTACAACCATTACTCACCTCGAACTGGCCAATTCTCTAGCTCACGACGCCTTTGCTCCTCGAATTGGCCTCCATGCGCGTCAAATCTATCCAAAATCAGAACGAATACGTCACAATATGCTAAGGGAACAAAGCCCAAGCGAAAACATTCGAAAAATATCAAAAAGCTCGAGCTCTCTAGGTCAAAATATCAAATAAAACCCAAAACCTCGTATTTATAGAGTACCCCTCGGATTCTGACACCGCTGACCGCACAAAACCAGCGGGGTCCGCGCAAAAACGACCGCGGCCGCGCAGGTCTTGCTCTACAGGGACAGACTTTAGTATTTTGGCCATAACTTTCGCTAAACATGTCCAAATTGTGATATTCTTACCTTTCTTTAAACTAGACACGAAGGGCTACAACTTTTGTTTTTTAATCACCTCAAAATTCCTTGGGATCAAAAGATATGAGCTTCCGAAGTAGGACCAACAACCTGCAGTCTTCACGACCGCGGCCGAGGCCACTTTGACTCGGTCAGCACTAGGCCAGCGCGCCCAGCGCGAAAAGGAGCGTTGTTCGCGCCAAAACTACTGCTCCCTCCATTTTTCTAAGTTCTGGGGTGTCCGTACTAGCTCAAAACTCACCCGAAACACACCCGAGGCCCCCGGGACCTCAACCAAAAGCACCAACGCATCCTAAAATTATTCGACCTCGTTCCAATCATCAAAACACCTCGACTAACACCAAAATCATCAAATCACATCGAATTCAAGCCTATGAATCTCAAGAACTTCCAAATTCTATTTTTGATCAAAAACCCAACCAAACCACGTCCGAAAGACCTCAAATTTTGCAGACAAGACCAAAATGACATAACGAAGCTGTAGAAACTCTCGGAATTCCATTCCGACCCTCGGATCAAAATCTCACCTATCAACCGGAATTCGCCAAAATACTAACTTCGCCAATTCAAGCCTAATTCTACACCGTACCTCCAAAACCACTGCCGATCACTCTCCTAAGTCACAAATCACCTCCCGAAGCTAACCAAACCATCAGAACTCACATCCGAACCCTCTAACACATAAGTCAACATCCGGTTGACTTTTCCAACTTAAGCCTTCTTAAAAGAGACTAAGTGTCTCATTTCTTACCAAATCCTCTTCGAACTTGAATTAATCATCTCGATCCCATAAAACACGGATAACAAAGCATAAAGAAGCTAAAATGGGTGAAATGGAGCGGTAACTCATGAGACGACTAGCCGGGTCGTCACATAGGGCCATTGACATGTCGGGGAGTGAGTACGAGCCCTCCCGGGAAATTTCTTCGGATTCTATACCAGAATACATCCCTGACTGGTCGGGGAGGCATCGATTGAGAGACACTCCTCCACCATCACCCACTGCCCAAGCACCAACTTATGTTTCTTTTGGGTCGTCTGAGGGCTCAACAGCCGGTAGTGGGGAATACTCCACCTCTCCACAGCTTCATTATCCGGGGAGGGTGCAGAAGTAGGTACGGAGGAAGTACAGGGAAATGAGGAGGTAGATAAAGGGTGTGAGCCTCAGTTGGGAGGCGTTGCTAGAACTAGGAAGCCCGAAGCTTGGGAGGATAGGTTTGTAAGTGAAGTAGCGTACCATAAGTTTAGGGAGTGGTGGTCGTAAGAAAACTGATCCCGGAGAGGAGCTTCATAGATAGAGACCTATTACCACACAACCCCGACGTGCAAAGACAGTTTAGAACTAGAGTGGGCCAGGAGCATTACATGGATGACTGTGTAGATGCCAATGAACACTTGGTCAAGGATGACAACTCCAAGAGCAAGAACTACAAAGCTCCTGCTTCTGCTCTAACTGGCCAGTCTGAAGAGCCAATTATAGTGGAGATCCCTGCTGAGCCTACGTCCACTCTTGCTGACATCCCTCCCGGACCTTCCACATCCATAACTATTCCAGCTGGTCCATCCACATCAGTGGGCCCGGAGGTCCCATCTTCCCGGGCCCATCCTATTATTACCCACTGTCTTAGCCAGGCACTTTTGAGTATCAACAACTGGATGCAGACTGCCTCATTCAAGTTGTCCATCTTGACTACCACGGTAGAGGCTCAGTCGGTTCCCCCAGTTCCACATATGCCATAGTCGACAGAGGATGTGCTTAAGGAGATACTTGATAATCAGAAGAATATCCTAACACTCAGGTTGCGCTCTCAAAGGCAGTTGGTTCCCATAGCAAGGCTCTCAAGGAGCTTGCTCGGGAGCACAAGAAGCTGCGGAAGACACGGGCCTCCAAGGAGTCCGTGAAGGAGCTGCGTGCAGATGTTGACAGACTGAAGGTAGATCAGCTGCCTTTAGACTTATTGCTCGAGGAACTAGTCCCAGTAGATCAGCCACAGCAGGAGCAGACATAGAGGCCTCCGATGATGCTATCATCCAATTGGCAGACCCACCAGAGACTTCCTCTAGTAATCCATAGGATGTACCAGTTCCAGCGCCTCTCGAGGTCCAGGCCCAGGTCCTAGTAGTAGAGGAGCAGACCACCGGGAACCAGTCTGAGGTTCCCAAGCACACAGAGGACCCAGGGACCACTCATGATCCTATGCAGACAGACAGGGCTTAAGGAGTCTTCTATATCATTTTTCTCTTATCCTTTTGATGCTTTATTTAGACTAGTTGGCATTGGGGACAATACCAGCTTTCATTTGAGGGGGTAGGCCCTACATTTTGGATGACTGTATATATATTGATACATTTTTATGCTTTCTTGATTTTTCATCTTTGGTCTATATATAATTTGATATTTAGTTACATTTATCGCATTTTTATTTTAAATTGGGTCTGTATATAAAGTTACGTTTCATTGTACATATTCACCCCATCTATTGTATATTCAAATCCCCTCTTGTATATATTCATTCTATTTTTCGCAAAATTTTTCATCTATTGTATATTCAAATCCCCTCTTGTATATATTCATTCTATTTTCCACAAAATTTTTCGTTTTTAGCTTCTTATTTATGTTTGTAGCTTTTTGTTTTGTTTTGGACGTTTTCAATAAGCCTTTGGTTTTCTTAATTCCATGGTTCTTTTCAAAGGTGGAGTGTTGTGTGAACCGGGTGGCTCTTCCCAATGATGGATGGCGTGACAACCTTCTTAAGGGTTTGAGTCCGTTTTCCTTTTTGTTTTTAGTAGTTTGTAGGTAAGGGTACCTAAAGCAAAGCTTCACTTGGGCTTAGCACACTTGCCTTTGATCTCATGATCAAAAACAAGTTGTTGTGTTTAGGATGGTGAAAGTCGTGACCTTGAGACTCTTGTGTTGACCAATAATCATCAAGTGATTTTTCGGGACCATTGTGTTCTCAAATCATATCTAAGGTCGTTGTGGGCCCCCGACTCTATGTCTTTAGAAATCCCTTAGCTTGTGTGGTGAGTAATTGAATTGCGAGTCCAAGTCCCGAGCCATTGGTCTAGAGCTTGCCCTGAATGTTTGGTGAGGCGAAATCCTAAGTGAATTTTGACTTGAGACATGATTATAGGCTCTCCTTGATCCAATTGATAGTTTGAACAATTCCATATCCTACCAATGATATGATCCCCAGTTAACCTTTTTGAGCCTTAGACCTTTTTCTTTCAAGAACCATGATACAAGCATATACCCATTCTAAAAGATATCCTCTCTTGGCACGCAATCTTTCCTTTAGCACATGGCAAAAGTATAAGTTTGGGGGGAGAGATGAGAATTTCAACAGAGTGGTAAAAGGGCATAAAATGAAGAAAAGTAAAGGCAATGAAAAAGAAAGAAAAGCAAAAAGACAAAAAGAATGTTCAAAGTGAAAAAGAATAAAAAGGGATTCAAGAAAAAACAAAGAATGAAAGGTGTGGAAAGTTGAGAAAGGAGAAAAAGGTTTGAAATGCATAAGATAGAGTGACAGTATGTCTTTCTAACCCCTTAGAAAGAAGTTAAATGACTCAATGTGTCAAGAGAATGTGTGTCAAATGAATAAAAAGAAGTGCTTAAGGGAAGATGGAACCTCCTTAGACCAAAATATGTCCTACCCTGAACCAAAAGCCTTCACAATATCTCCACAAAAGCCCTATATGATCTTGAGTTGAATGAAGCTTACATTAGTGGATACTCACATAAGGGGCAAGCATATGGTACTTAGAGCCGGACTTGTGACTTTTTCTTGAGAGAGATGAGTGAATTTCCATTAGCCTCATTTTGCGTGCCAATATTCTAAAGGTGAGGTTTGCTTAGGGAGAGTTGAGGATGTGTGAGTTTGGGTTCCACAATGACCAAAGTAATTGAGAGAGTTCTTTGATGTGTTGAGTCAATTCTTGAAGCTCTTATATCGCACTTGATCCATGGTTTTTCAAAGGTTAAATGTTGTTAATGACTCATTTGTATTGAGGGCAATTGTTAGTACCAATTGATGCTAGTGAGGTTGCTTTCGGACAGCTGAAAATTTCTTGGATTTTTCCTTAAGGGGTGGGTCTTATTTTGTTTGCTTGAGGACAAGCAAAAGCTTAAGTTTGTGGGAGTTGATAACTAGGGATTTTGACGCATTTTATACTCCTTCTTGCTTACACTTTGAGTATAACTTCATACAAAATAGTCTCAAAAGGCTCATAAGTTGTGCTTGATTGTAGGTTTGATCAATAAAGTCACAAGATGTCAAAGATCTGCTCAAAAGGAGTGAAATTTGCACAAGTACCAAAGACAAGACAAACTCAGGAAAAACAGGCCTAATGCGGCCACACTACACTTTGTGCGGTCCGCATTAGGGAGACTCAGAGAGCTGGTACTTCAGGCAGTAAGGCAGTAAGGCCGCAGAAGGTTTTATGCGGTCCACACTGAAGGCAATGCGGCCGCACTACCATTCTCTGCGGTCCGCAGAGCCAAGGTTCAGAGAGGGTGAAGTTGGAGCTTTCAAGCCTATGCGGTCCGCGGTCCAGTTTGTGCGGACCGCACTGGAAGCCTCCGCGGCTGCAGTCCATTCTGTGTGGTCCGCGGAGCCTGAGTTCAGAGAGCCAAGTTTTCAAGTTCAAGAGCCTAGTGCGACCGCACACCATTTTGTGCGGTCCGCACTAACCCCGCAGGGGCATTTTTGTCCAGTTTTTCCAGCTTAGTATAAATAGAATCTTTTTCCATTTTTAGGGCATCAGACATTTTAGAATAGCTATTGCGCTCGTGGGAACGTATCTTGTAGCCATTTTGGGCATTTTTACTTACTTTTTATCATTGAATCTTTGTATTTAGCGTAGCAATTAATTAATATGTGTTCATCTTCATCTAATTCTCTGGTTTTTCTCTTCAAGTATGAGTAGCTAGACCCATTAGCTAGGGTTGTGGCTCAACCCTAGTGTGGGTAATTGATGGGTATTGCAATTTAGGGCTAGATTGACTATTGGTGTTTGCTATTTGGGTCAATTTCATGGTTTAATTACTGAATTAGTGGTTGCAAACACTAGTTTGTACTAAGTTGACTTGGGCTATTCTTGAGAAAGAGAGCCCAAGTCTCCGAAATTGATCCAACAAGGAATTGTGATGGATTCAAGAGAATTGATAGTCCCAATTAAAGGGTTAAACCTCGAGAGAGTAATACCCGACTTGAACCCTAGTTGCTTGAGCAAATATGCATACCCAATTGGTCTTAAGAAAGTCAATTGGGCAAAAATCATTCTTTCTACCGAGAGGTGTGAGAGTAGGTAATATCGAGCAACGGTTATAACATATTCCTCAATCATGTCAATCGTGTCTTAGACGCAGTTACCCGTCAATTGGCCACCTAGGTGAAAGTCACTACCCTAGTGCCTTCTAGAATATTTGAACAACTTGTAGCATTTTACTCTTAGCCTAATCTAGTTGCAATTATAATTTGTAGTTTGATAATAGTAGAATTATAAAAAAACAAAAATGAATAGAAGTGCAATTTGGAACCAATACGCAATCCCAACCTAAATAGATACTCAACTCCCTTTCTAGCTCTCTGTGGAAATCGATTCCGACCCAAAATTGGGTAAAAGCTATTGTGAGCCTCTCTCGCTACGTTTTAGTGGTGTGGAGTAGGCTTTGATCAGCTCATAGTCACCTCCACAGAGATAACAAGTAAGTGCACGTCTTCAAACAACAATCAAGTATTTAAAAAAATCCTAGAGCATGATATCTAATTGAGCAGAACGTATACAACATTGAATTAAGACTGAAGTGTCAAAGACCTACTGATTTTAGACCTGTGGAATGCGAGCAGTTTTAAACCACAGTTTTATAGTTGCAGGACTTTAATCGCCCTATAGGCTTGCCTAAACGCATAACAGTGGTGTCCTAAGAGCATGACATCTATATTGATTATGAATGTAGTAAAACGGCAAAAATAATTTTTTAAACGACAACTTGAGATCCTATAGACATGCTTTCTAGCAGTATTAACTTAAGGCAGTATTTGAAAACTTATTAAGAAATGGACAGATTAATTAACCAATTCAGAATGAACAAACATGAATTAAACTGATTTACTTAACTAAACTGGTTTTGAGTTCTATAGTCATGATTTCTATTAGAGTTGATTTTAATTCCTATAGACATGGTATCAAATTATTAAAAGCTGACTCTTGAACTTATAGGCATGATTTCTAAGAAGACGAATATGAATACATGCTGTAACGAAAACTGAACTTCAATTACTTTATAGGCAGGATATCTAATTATAAAGCTGATTTTAACCCTATAGGCATGATATCTAATTATAAAACTGATTTTAACCCTACAGGCATGATCTCTATTATTAAAGCTATTTAGATTCTATAGGCATTGTTTCTAATATTGTGGAAGTAAAGCAAACATAGTAAACATATTTGAATTAACACAACCCTATAGGCATGGTATTCTACCCAAGCTACCCAACATATATATGACTACCCACCCTTTTTCACTAATCACCCCAATATTGTTTACAATAATTATTACAGACCAATGAATAAAAATATATAAATAAACATTAGTTAATCTATACGGAGCCTGCAGTAGGCCCAAATGACTTCCCAAGCCTCCAATAGCCTCAAATGCCAAAGTTCCATAGACAATTTCGTGTCTAGGTGTGTCAGAGTTCCCTAAGGATCTCAAGGATCCCAGGCAGTGCTCACACTGAGACCTTTTCTCAAATAATAATTGACTTAGGTGCAGTGTGGAAAGGCCAGCTCCGACATGCCAGAGTTCACAGAGATCTCAAGGATTTCAAGGCAGTAAACATGTTAGAGGGGCAGAACCTAGTATTCTAATAGTAAAGTGAGTGCATAACAGTTGAAGGAGTTTAATAGAAAGGTATTAAGACTGAAAAGAACTTTTGATAATCATAAGTACTGAAACAGTTTGAGGAGACTACCAAAACAGCAGACAATCAATTGGTCATAAGAGAAATCCAGATTCAGAAAAGAACACTTAACAAACAGATTTCACATGTGGATAAAAGGATTGGTGGCACATAGGAGTCACATTGGGGTACATGGATAGAGTATAGAGAAAACATATAGTCAACAAACTGCATATAACACTTAGGATCTTAAAGACTCAGTAGTTAAGACATAGATAATAGTTGGTATGTCTTGAACAGGATTGAACATACAGTTTGGACATGCTAGGTGAAGAAGTAAGCAGGAAAGAGTACAGAATATAAAGCATGCATTGATCAAGACAGAATTTAGACATGCTGAGCAAAAAAGTAAACAGGAATAAAAGTTGAATTCATAACTGATGAACTAGTGCAGGAATGCAACATATAGGGTTTGGATTTCAAAACTTAACTAAAGACATACCAGTTGAAGAAAAGGGTGCAGAATATAAAGCAAATAAAGTTCCAATATCTAGCCTTGGCTTTCAGCCAGCTAGATCAGTGAGTATCACAAGTAGCAGAAGAAAAAGAGAACTTTAGAGTGTAAAGAGTAGTGTTTTTTGAACTATGTCGTTGTTCAGAACTTAAAATAAGAGGAGGTTTATATAGTAATCAAAACTTAACAAATAAGGTAAGAGATCAATTAAGTAGCAAATCAGGGAAGTCAGTGTGAATCAGCAAGTCCTTCCCTTAATCAAGGAACAATTAAATCAATAGTAAAAGCAGGCTAAGTATTTAAGGAAAAGAATCAAGTAAGGTTTGGGTATAGAGTAGGTAATTAGGGGTAAATGAACAGAAGTTTAATTAAGGCAACAATCAGTAAGAATCAGTAAAATACAAATAAGGCAAGGGAAAATTAATTAAGGCAGACAATTCAATCAAATCGAGTAGAGAGGTAAGAATCAAAAGTTTAAGGGAAAGTATTCAAATTAAACCAGGAAATAAGAGATTCAGAATAATCAAGGGTTCAATCAAAGAGAAAGTCATGAAAGAGTCAGCATGTTTAGCATATAAAATAAGGTAAAACATGAATAGTCAGGACGAACACAAGCATATAGATCAGTGAAAGGATTGAACTAAAAAATTTAGTAGAAGCATATTAGGACAAGAAAATCACGAGAAATCACAAGAACCCAAAGCAGGAACATAATTAGACTAGTACTCAAAAACCAAACGAAGAATCCCAAAAAATTAGGGCTTTCAGTACAAGCAAGCTAAGGTTGTAGCAGACTTACAAAATCAGTCAAAACATATGAGAAACAGAAGATTAAACATAAAAAGTCATTAAACAATTTGTAAAAAGAAATTCCGGAAACCCTAGTTTAGAAAAAGATGAAAATCACTTAAAAATCACACGATTCTTGTAAAGAATCTCAAGGCTGTTGTAAAACTCACATGAAACAAACCCAAATCATCTTAGATCTGTACATATCTAAGAGGTTTAGAAAAGAAATTAGGGTTTCGAAGAGAACAACATAGAGGTGAAGAAACATGCTTAGAAAACCATAGATTGTAGTCAATATAGGACGATCTTACTCGGAATCACATTGGAATGGCCTGCAACAGGTGAGAGAGGAACCATAGATGCAAGCCAACTAGCACTGATCCCTTGAGGGCCCTGGAGATGGAAAGATTAACGTGAGGGAGGCCGTTGGAGGCCTGGGATGTGGTGAGAAGTCATCGGTGATGGCCATGGACGAGGGTCAGTGAGGTTTGATTAGGGTTAGGTTGAGAGCTTTTGAGATATGAGAGGAACAAATGACGACGGTGAGAAGTGGGATTAGGGTTTGGGGGGTATAGGTTAGTTTATTTTAGGAAGGGTCATTTATGGCCATTGATCTCTATGATCAATGGTCGGGATTAAAGGGTTTTGGGGGGGCAGATCAGGTAGCTGGGTTTGGGCTAGGTAATTTAATTGGGGATTGGGCTGGCAATTGAGTTAGATTGGGGCTGAAATTGAAAATAAAATAGGCTAGATTTTAAATAGCCTCTTTTAATAGTTATATAATTTATAAAAATAATAAATGATTTCCAAAAAATATTTTTGTGTACTAAAATGATTTTAAAAAAAGTTGTTTAACATTTTAAAAATATAAAAGATCATTTTATGCATCAATAATGTAACTATACGTTAACATGGGCTATTATTGCAAAGATATGCAATTTAGCCTAAAAATGCACTAAATATGTTTAAACAATATTTTGGCATAAATAAAGAATTTAGATGACTAAATCACCACAAAAATAATTTGAAATATAATTATTGGAAATTTTATAAATAAAAAGAGAAGGAATAAATCAATTTGGAGCTTTTAAAATTATAGAAAAATTATAAAAATGCTTATGCATGCTTATAACTGCATATGTGCTATTTTGAAAGTATATATATGTATTAAAAATATATGAGAAAAAATTGGGTATCAACATTGGGTGCTTAATGTGACCTTCCTTAGTATTAAGTCCCCGATATTGAAGTGCCGGAGGTTGGCCCTTCGATTATAGTATTTTTCGATCCGCTGCTTTTGGGCGACCAACAGGACAAGGGCGGCTTCACGCCTTTCATCCAATAGCTCTAGGCTCGTGCTCATGGCCTCATCGTTCGATTGCTTGGTAGCATATTAGAATCTGATACTTGGTTTACCGACCTCGACCGATATTAGAGCTTCAGTGACGTAAACCAACGAGAAAGGGGTGGCCCCGATACTGGACTTCGAGGTCGTACGGTATGCCCATAAGACTTCGAGCAGGATTTTCTTCCATTTTTCTTTGGCTTCAGTTAACCTCTTTTTGAGATTTTGGAGTATGGTTTTGTTCGTCGATTCCGCTTGTCCGTTCCCACTAGGGTGATAGGGAGTTGACAGGATCCTTTTGATCTTATGGTCATTGAGAAATTTGGTGACTTTGTTGCCGATAAATTATTTTCTATTTTTGCACACAATTTTGGACGGCATTCCGAACCGACATATAATGTGTTCCCAAATGAAGTCGATGACTTCTTTCTCCCTGACCTTCTCATATGCCTCGGCTTCAACCCACTTAGAAAAGTAGTCAGTCATAAACAATATAAATTGAGCCTTACTGGGTGCCCATGGAAGGGGGCCAACGATGTTCATTCCCCACATCATAAATGGCCATGGTGACAAAATTGAATGCAGCAACTCTCCGGGTTGATGTATCATCGGAGCATGTCTTTGACATTCATCACATTTTCATACGAACTCCTTTGCATCCTTTTCCATATCTATCGAGTAGTAATCGGCACTGGTTACCTTTCGAACCAATGATTCGGTGCCTGAATGATTTCTGCAGGTGCCGTCGTGAACTTCCATCAAAACGTACTCGGTATCTCCTGGCCCTAAACATATTGCTAGTGGGCCATCGAACATTCTTCTGAACAAGGTTCCGTTTTTGGACAAGTTAAACTGGGTTGCCTTTGTACGCAGGGTCCTCGATTCTTTTGGATCCGAGGGTGGTTTCCCAGTCTTCAAATATTCTACATATTTTTTTCTCCAATACCAAGTCAAGCTTGTAGAGTTTATTTTGGCGTGATTTTCTTCCACTACCAATTTTATGAGTTGTACGACTGCCCCCGAGTTGAGCTCTTTATCCTCGACCGACGACCCTAAGTTTGCAAGGGCATCAGCCTCGCTATTCTGATCCTGAAGTACATGTTGCAAGGTACAGTCCTTAAATCGGTGTAATGTTACCCGCAACTTATCTAAGTACCTTTGCATTCATTCTTCTATGACCTCGAATGTACTATTAACTTGGTTCACCACAAGGAGGGAGTTGCACTTAGCTTCGATCATCTCCGCCCCCATGCCTTTGGCTAGTTCGAGACCTGCAATCATGGCCTTATATTCGGCCTCGTTGTTAATTAACTTCACAGTTCTAATAGATTGTCTAACTACATTGCCTGTAGGTGGCCACGATGCCAAGTCCGAACCCTTTCGTGTTCGAGGAACTGTTCGTAAAGAGGGTCAAGATCCCCGAAGACGTCCCCGAGTTTACCAACAACTCTTTTTCGACCTCGGGTATTAGGGTCGGCGTAAGGTCGACCATGAAATCTGCCAAAATTTGAGACTTGATGGTTGGCCGGGGTCGATACTCAATATCGTACCCGCTGATTTCCACGGCCCATTTGGCCAATCGTCCCGAGAGTTCGGGTTTATGCATTATATTTCACAACGGGTAAGTTGTCACAACACATATGGGATGGCACTGGAAATATGGTTTCAATTTCCTAGAGGCGCTTATCTAAGCGAGCGCCAGTTTTTCTAGATGACGGTACCTAGTTTCGGCCTCACCTAGAGTCCTACTAATATAATAAATTGGAAATTGCGTACCTTGTTCTTCCTTGACCAGGACTCCACTTACCGCTATCTCCGATATAGCTAAGCATAGGTATAGTTGATCATCTGTCTTCGTTGTGTGAAGTAGCGGTGGGCTCGATAGATACTGCTTGAGTTCCTCTAAGGTCCGTTGGAACTCCGGGGTCCACGAAAAGTTTTTCTTCTTCTTTATATCGATGACTCTTATCTGAGGATCTCGAGATGAATCGCCCCAGGGCGGCTATGCGCCCGATTAATATTTGCACGGCTTTCACGTTGTCCACAACCATGATATATTCGATGGCTTTGATCTTATCGGGGTTGATCACGATTCCCCAATTGGATACCAAGAATCCGAGGAATTTACCTGATCCAACTCTGAACACGCATTTCTCCGGGTTCGGCTTCATATTTACTTCTTCAATATGCTGAAGGTTTCCTGTAAATGCTTTAAATAGTCCTCTGCTCGTAGGGACTTAACCAACATATCATCAATGTAAACTTCCATTGATTTCCCTATTTCTTCTTCGAACATCCGATTTACTAGGTGTTGATAAGTGGCACCAGTGATTTTTAATCCGAATGACATTACATTATAGCAGTATGTGCCGCACTTAGTGATGAAAGAGGTTTTTTCCTGATCATCTAGGTTCATCCGTATTTGGTTGTACCTAGAATAGGCGTCAAGAAAACTGAGGATCTCGTGGCCGGCTATGGCATCGATCATGCGATCAATGTTGGGCCAAGGGAAAGAGTCCTTGGGACATGCCTTATCCAAATCCTTATAGTCTACACACATTCTTAATTTGTTCCCCTTTTTAGCAACTACTAGTATGTTTTCTAACCAATCTGGGTATTTTACCTCCCGAATGGACCTTATTTTAAGGAGTTTAAATACCTCGTCCTTGATGAAAGCTTGTTTGATTATGGACTGGGGTCTCTTTTTCTGCTTGACCAGGTGGAATTTCGGATCCAGGCTAATTTTGTAAGTGTTTATCCCCGGTGGGATCCCTGTCATATCAGGATGGGACCAAGCAGAACAATACATGTTAGCCATAATAAATTGAATAAGTTTTTTCCTGAGCTTGGGGGTTAACCCCGTGTCCAGGTATACCTTCCGATCCGGCAGAAGTTCGATCAATGTGACTTGTTCCAGCTCCTCGACCATTGATTTGGTGGCGTCGAAATTGTCGGGGACTATAAAAGATCTAGGAACCCTGTAATCATCATCTTTGTCAGTCCCCTATTTATTTGATTGGGTCGTGGTCAATGTCGATAATCGCTATTTATCCTCTTGCTTTGTATCCAAACTCGGTTCCTTTGATATTGTCAGTGTTAATACCAAGATCATTTCTTCGACTGCAAACATTTCCTTTGCGGTTGGATGCTCCCCGAAGATTGTTTTAATACCTCCTGACGTCGGAAATTTTAACACTTGGTGAAGAGTCGAGGGTACTGCACTCATGTTGTGGACCATGGCCTCCCGAACAGAGTGTTGTACCTCATGTCTCCTTCGATCACATAAAATTTGGTTTCCTCTATGGTCCCGGTAGTATTCACCAGCAATGTTATCTCTCCCTTAATGGTTTCACATGCCATGTTGAATCCGTTTATAATCTAGACCACAGGTATGATATGATCTTGCAGCCTGAACTGTTTTACGACCCTTGGTTGGATGATGTTGGCCAAGCTACCTAGATCAATAAACACACGCTTAACTCGAGATTTATTTATGAGTACAGATATTACCAGTGCATCGTTATGGGTCTGCACAATACCTTCTGCGTCCTCGTCGTTGAAAGACAAAGTTCCTCCTAGTATGTAGTCTCGAGTCCGTTTTTCCCTTATGATGGATATTTTGGTGCGTTTTAGCATTGGACGTTGAAGAACGTCACCCCCACCGGTGATCATTTTAATGACATGTTGAGGCTCATCTTGCTTGGTTTGTTTATTAGAATCCCTATTTCTGAAATGGTTCTTGGCTCGGTCACTCAGGAATTCTCGAAGATGCCCGTTGTTGAATAGCCGAGCCACTTCCTCTCTCAATTTGTCGGCAATCCTCCATTCTATGGCAATGAGTGCCATGGTATTTTCATATCTGTTTAGGATCCCTTTGGGCAAAATTGGATTGTAGGGGTTGGGGCCATTTGGTGTCTTTGATGCACTCGATAGCTAACACAATGGCAGTAGCGTCGTCGTTAAAGTTATATTCCAATAACCTTGGTGCTTCCTTAGGTCTGGTAGCCCTATCGAAACCGTTCTTGCTCATGAGTCCTCGGTTGCTCTAACCTCAGTCACTTCTCTTTTCGCTTTGCATAGAATTCCGTCTGGATCTGTTGCTTCTTTAATCTCCATTGTAAGGATAATACCGATCCCTGTTCGACCTTGGCTCACGCTCGATATCTCTTTTGACTCTGTCGACGGGTATAACAAGATAAAGGGACCCAGAAGGAGCCCCCAATTGATCATCTTCGACTCTGATTTTGATTGATTTCGGTTATGCACATCAACCCAAATAATAGCTGGATACTCAATCAGATTTTGCTTCAACTACTATGAAGCCACCGAACGTCGAACGTTGAGTCCTTGGGTGAAAGCTTGAACGGCCCAATCATCAGCGACCAGTGGTAGGTCCATTCATTCCATTTGAAATCGGGACACGAACTCTCTGAGCATCTCATTATCCATTTGTATTACTTTGAAGAGGTCCGACTTCCTGGTCTCGACCTTGATAGCCCTGGCGTGTGCTTTCACGAAAGAGTCTGCAAGCGTAGCAAATGAGTCAATTGAATTAGAAGGTAAGTTGTGATACCATATCATAGCTCCCTTCGACAGGGTCTCTCTGAATTTCTTCAGCAAGACAGACTCGATCTCATCATCCTCCAAGTCATTTTCTTTGATGGTGCATGTGTATGAAGTAACATGTTCGTTTGGTTCAATCGTCTCATTGTACTTAGAAATTTCGGGCATGTGAAATTTTTTAGGGATCGGTTTTGGGAC
Source organism: Nicotiana tabacum (assembly GCF_000715075.1). Taxonomy (NCBI): domain Eukaryota; kingdom Viridiplantae; phylum Streptophyta; class Magnoliopsida; order Solanales; family Solanaceae; genus Nicotiana; species Nicotiana tabacum. The sequence goes on from NC_134084.1 coordinate 88,797,420, forward strand.
CGCACTTGGAGGGAAAGGTTTTTGCACGAACTTCTTGGAATCCAAGCCTTCCAGTACAGGCGGTGCTCCCGCGATTTGGTCGACCCTGAAATTGTAGGTATCAACCTTCTTGTCATTTTGCCTCGATTTTCTTTTCCCCTGATTCTATCCGTTTTGTCAGCTCCTCGCGCATTCTTATGATCTCAGAGTTAGTCTCCGACTCATCTCCATTCGATCTCTCCGCGACTGGTTCTTCTCTACGGGTGATTCTCGGGATGGATCGGGTTCAATTCTGCTCGGTGTGTGGCTTTGGTTTTGTAACTGAGCTATCTACGCCTGTTGAGCCTGTAACATTTCGAAGATCATCCGTAGATTGATCTATTTCCACCATTGTATTGAGTATTCTGCGTCGTTGATCGGGCTCCATCATGGATGCTATTTTTGGGAGTGGTAGGCAGGTCGTGTCGATAGCCACATGCGAGTTAGTGTCCAACGTGTTCGCGATCGGAATTCCGATGGGATCAGCTGATGGTACCTCGTTATCGAACGCTATGTTGTTATTTTCGAGGTGGTGATCGAACTCATTGTCAGCAGGTAGGGGTGCCAATTGTGAGTTTGACATTTTGAGCTTTAACCTGAAATTAGAGACACTTCAAAGAACAAGTGTAAAATAGTGTGTGTTATGGAATTTTGTATCAAATAACCAATATTATTCTTAGCCCAACGGTGGATGCCAAACTGTTTACCCTTAAAATCGGATAACAATTAAATTTATAAGTAATTTTAAGGATACGTGGATTAATTTGACACAAATTGATGACTTGAATTGTAATTAAAGCGAATAATGATAAAATAAATTCAAACCGTAAGCCTTGGAAAAATGAGTCTCATTTGAACTGGATGCAATTCAAATGATATCAGATATCATAGAATAATAGCTTACAAAAAGAAAATGATGTTATATTGCTTTTGGATGCGTGTAACCATGTGCTTTACAAATAATCAGACCCCCTTTATATAGTAGGGGAGTCCTACTTTAGGTACAATTCTATAAAATGTAAGAAATCACATGATTTGCTAATTAGCTGGTTTCTTATTGATACGTGCCGAGATTTCTGCCGTGACACCCGACCGATTATGGATATTTCTCCCTCCGTTATTCGATCTAGCAATGTTTCCTAGAGCTCATTCGGGGTCAGGGTTGTTTCCGGGGTCACGTATTCGATGTTCTCGAGGACGGGCACTCTGACCTCGTATTTTGGTTCGATGGAATCTGGGATCGATCTTCAACCTATTGAGTTTCAATCCCAATATGTCATTTAATAGACGAATCTGATTTCAACCGTATACAACCATTTTTGCCTAAAATAAAATAGAGAAACGAAATCGGAATAGACGAAAGAAAGCGAAAAAGAAAATGATAAAGTAACGGTAATTTCTGAATAGTAAAATGACCCTAAAATTAAAAAATAATCTTTAACGAATCCCAAATAAATAGCCTTACTTATTTTCTCTGTTCACAGCTACGAAACTTCCTGGAAGCTCACTATGGACTGCTACTTCCTCCCTCCATTTAACCCTCTCCTTCCTCTCTCCTTCTCCTCATTCCCCTCAATTCTCCTTTCAACAGCTTTTCCTCTCTGTATCCTCCATAATGAAGCTCCTCAAAAACATCCCCAATAAGCTTTTCAAGTACAAAAAATCCCGCTCCATTTCTAGATCCGAAGACCCGTCATTCGGGTCGGGCACAACCTCGTCTTCATCCGATTCTGAGTCCCATCGCGGCTTCAAAAAACCCAATGGGTTAGCTACGCCAACAAGCGTGTTACCCACTTTATCCAACGAAATCTCTGCTGACGAATGGTCTGAGATTTCGGCCGAAGTTTACGCCGAACTGGTACAAGCCTTTCACGTGATTGACACTGACGGTGACGGAAAGATACGGAAAGAAGAGCTGGAGGCTATTCTGAGCAGAGTCGGAACCGAGCCGCCGAGTAAAGAGGAACTGACGTTGTTGCTTGATGAAGTTGACAGGGACGGTGATGGATGTATTAGCTTAGAGGAATTTGGTGCCATAAGGTCGGCGTTTGGGCCGCCGTCTTGTGACGGTGAGCTGAGAGATGCTTTTGATTTCTTTGACGCCGATCATGACGGAATGATAACGGCGGAAGAGTTGTTCAACGTGTTTAGAACTATTGGTGATGGACGGTGTACGTTAGAGGATTGCCGGCGTATGATAAGAGGCGTGGATAAGAATGGGGATGGGTTCGTATGCTTCGAGGACTTTTGTTTTATGATGGAACAGCAGAGATGATTGATAAATAATTATCATGATTTTCCTGGTGATTCCTGAAAAAATAAGTCCTTTTTGTATTATTTTTTTTGGAAAGAAGTGGGAAATCGGGCCTATTTATATGCATGTATAAAAGTGTGAGCACAAATTCCTTCTTTTTTAACCCATGAAATGAAATGGGAATTGGCAAAATATACCCTATAGATTTAGATTCTAATTTCACTGCATTCCCTTTTGTATCTTGAGCTTTGTTTTGTTTTTCGTTTTGCTATATTTACGCTTTTTTTGGTATTTTTGGTGGTGTGGAGGTCGAGCCTAGATTAGGATGTAGTCGAGTCCGGGATAAGGCTAGTTCGATAGGTTGGCCTTAGACCGCTAGTGGTTAATGTTGTGTTAACACTATCCTTCCGTTTTCATAGCATAGGGGCTTATTTTCTTGGTTTTGCTATTGTATTTCAACTATTTTCTAGTTCTATTTCTTTGGTTTTTGTTATTACTAATATATTGTTCCTTCTCTTCTCGTCTTTTCCATCTTATTGAGCCGAAGGCCTTTCGAAAACAGTCTCTCTGTTCCTTCATGTATTCTCCTTAGACCTCACTTGTGAGATTTGGTACAGGGAACGGAATTTTCCTTTTGACTCAATTTTTACAGAATTCTTATAGCAATTTGGAGCCCGTTTGGACATAATTTTTTTTTCCTTTTTTCCAAAATACTTTCACTTTTTTTCGAAATCAGCGTTTGTTCATAAAATTTTCAATTTTCACTTGAAGATGCATTTTGGAAATTTTCGAAAATTTTAAAAACTCCAAAATGTCGTTTTTCAAAATTCTCACTCACAAAACTTAAAAACAACCCAAACTAAAATTTATATCCAAACACAACTCTAAATTTCAAATACCATTTTTACTTGAAAATTTTTTCTATCATTTTTGAAATTTTATAATTCTTATGTCCAAACGCCTACTTGGTATCCGCCGTGCTCATCATAGAGATTAATCTAGATTTGCATGGTGAGGATCCTTCCAAGAGGAAAGCGCCTTTTATTAAGAGTTTCTCCATTTTTAGAGTTCAAAATTAAAATATTTAAATAAAAATAAAAAGTTTTTTATTTTTAGAGTTCGACTTCTAATTAAAAAGAAAGTATTGCAACATATATGATAAATTTACGGGGTATTATCACTTTTAGTCTGCATAAGAAGCTATTAATATGCAGTAGCAGGAAAAGAAATATATATATATATATATATATATATATATAAAATTTTTGCGGTTATTATTTTGAGAGCGGCTATACAATGTCATTTCACCTAAATTTACTCGGTCAATCTGGTCCGACCTCTTGAACATCCATCAAACGGGAAGAAATAGCTATACATGGGATGAAATAACAGTTAGTATTTCATTGGAATTAAATGGGAATTGAATCTTAAAATTAAGGAAATTGCAAGTTTGTAACTTTGTACTAGTAATATATGTTCCACAATCAGACCAGGTATCAATTTGGTTAGATGATATATAGACATGGTTATGCATATTACAATTATCACATAAAGGCTGGTACTGGTAGACGTATTTTTGTCAAGGATTTCTTCCTTTTAATGCTCTGTAATTATGAATATAGTTTGTCCAACGTGGTCACCTGCTTGATTATTTGAAGATAATATTTACATTTTTATATTTGAGTAGGTTAATCAGATGAGATACTTATTCTCTAATTTTGTTGCGTCTGTATATAATATGTATCGATTGTGTTTCTATGTATTTTGAAGTAAAGTTTATATACATGCTACAGAATGAAAAATAGAGGCTTTTATTATAGGGTAATAATAAAATCTTGAGGAAGAAGAAACACGTTAACCCATTGAGTACTGTTGAATCACGTAAATTAGCACTTCCAAAACGTTTGCGAGTCTCGTCTTCCGTAATGTTTAACCAATTACTGATGAATTAAAGGTGAATATTAGTTGAACTTAATAAATTTTAGACCAAATAAAATAAGATACTTGCGAGATGAACAGCGTTCAAGAGCATTAAATAACGGATTTAATGACCAATAATTGACAATGAATATGATAACATGGATATGTAATAAATGTAGATAGTGTCAATAAATTTAATAAGAAAGGATCTACCAACCAATTATTGTATGATTGGAATATTCTTTTCCTTTGTCAATGACGTGAAAAAGTGAGAAGTTAAGATAGATATGGAATCTTTGAATCTTGTGAATAAAGATTGAACAACATGTGCTTGAATAATATAATCAGTGAACAAGACTACTTTTGTATATTCTCTTTAGTCAACCTTTACAATGTGTTCTTATCAGAAAGTGAAGTCCCTCTTTTGCTCTCTATCTCTTACTACTTATAAGGGATCTTTTCGAGAAACCCCAAAGTACAATATAAGGAATATCCAAGGGAATATTTCTGGTGTCTTTTTCTAAGCCAATCCTACCGTTACAATAGCAACTCCAATTACTCGTCCTCGGCAATGATCTTTACGAGAGCGACCCCTTCGTTATAATGCCGTGGTCGATCCCGTCCTTGGCACGACTTATCTTCAGTTACCGAGTTGCCGAATTTTGACCAATACAGTTAGGCATTAAGGTAAATATTTCTTCTAGGCTATCCTCCTAAGTTTTACTGACAGTTAGTAGTTCAACTGTAGTTTGAACTCCAGTCCTATGCTAAACCTTTTCATGTCACAGACCAAAACACTATTTATTCATGTTTGGCTTGGATCTGAAAATAAGTTCAAGATTGTGAAAGACTTATTACTGAATAATTCACGGATAGAGCCAAAGAGTGTGAACTATACAAGTTCCCAATAACATCAACTAGTTGAAGCACTTCTTTTCACTATCAATCCATAAATATTTGCCTCTTAATCCAATTATTATTGTAATACTAGCTTAAGGTCGATGTAAAATTCATAAAATTCAAATTTTGAATCCGTCTTAACTGACATTTTTCAATTCTTCCTGTAAAAAAGACAACAGAAATGTGGAAAATTTTCCTTTTTATGCTCCTTTGCTAAACTTCGTGGAAGTTTCACAATGCAATTGGAAGGAGCAATCAAAGATGGTAGCTTTTGTATTTAATTTCGGAAAATTTAGTTATGTTGGACCAACCTAAACCTGAGTCTACGTATCCATTTTGTTATTAATAAAGGTTCAAGAGGAAATGTGAACCCAAATTATTGCAGTCAATTATATTCATTATGATAGTGTTATATTTCTTTTTTTGTTAGCCTTGCGAACAACTTGATGCCTTTCAACCCTTTTGTTTGAAACGGGTTCTTGTTTATTTTGAGTCTATCATATTGCAAGTCATGATAAAAATTTCTAATGCATTTTTCTTCCTAGGAACAAAGTCATTAAATCTACTTAATTTGTTTATTCTTTTCTAGCTGTACCTTTAGGAAAAACTTTGATCGTCGAAAAGTCTAATATTTAGTGGATTTTTCGTGTAAAGCATCTCTATTTCTGTCATTTCATATATATATTTATGCCTTCACTAATTGGTACTTCATTTTTATATGTGCTATTAAGCGCATTGTAAGAACGTTAAAAGCATGACGTACGAGGCTTATGCTATCTAATTAACACTATGATTTTGTCTTGATTTATAACTAACTCCAAATGCATCCACTAACTGGAGAGCCTGACGTAGGATTCCATTAGGCTAGCTTAAACTCAAGATGAATATATATTCTTTTTGGTTGAAAGTATATATTTTAGTGCAACTGTAATAATCCAATACTTCTATGATAGAGAAAATAAGGGATTAGATGATAGAAAAATTCATTAGCAGTCGATGCATAACTTATTAGGAATATGCATGACTGCGAGCTGGAAACGAAATATCTTTATAAGTTGTAGTGGAAAAAATAAATACTGTAAATATGTAGTGTTGCCAAAACAGGGAAGTACACGGTAGCCAAGTGTGGAAGAGAAAGGCTTGTCTTTTCTATTGGTTAACAAGAATATATATACAAGTTAATTAGTAAACCGTAGTTCTAACAAATATGAAAAACTAGTCCTAACATATGTGAAAAACAAATCCTAACAAATATGAAAAAGCAAAACTCTCTTAGTCCTAAACATGCACAAATATTTACAGTCATATACAAGTTTTTTTAACACCTACCTTCAAGTTGGTACATGCAGATTACAAATGCTCAACTTACACAAGAGAAACATACTGAGATTTTCCTAATTCCTTTGTAAAGGTATCTGTAAATTGCTCATGTGAAGGCACAAAGCTAGTACGGATATTCATATTGTCAATTTCATCACGAATAAAATGATAATCTACTCCAATGTATTTGGTTCTTTTACGAAAGACTAGATTCTTTGCTATATGCAATGCTGCTTGATTGTCAAAATAAAGATGAATACGGGAAGTGCAAGTCACTCCCAAACTAGATAAAATTATGGGTGAGCCACCAATGAGATAGATCAACCTGTGAGTGAGCGTCGAGTCAAGGGACAACCAGCCCAATCAGAATCACACCATCCATAGAGACGTAAATCATATTTGCTTTTCAATATAAAATACTTTGTCCCAGATTCCCTTTCAAGTAGCGAACAACCTGTAAAGCTACATCACAATGCTCCTCTTTTAGTTGCTACATGAACAAAGATAAAATATGAATACTGTAGGACAGTTACGGGCGAGTAAAACACAGATAGATAAGTCGACCTATAAAATGACGATAGCGCTTAGGGTCATTAAGCGCCAGTCCACCTGCCAATGCTAGCTGATGATTCTATTCCAAAGGTATTACCACAGGCTTAGCACTTAATAACCCAGCCTCTGAGATAATATTCAAGGCATATTTTCGTTGGCTCAAAAATATGCCTTCCGAATTCTGGAGACTTCCACTCCTAGAAAATATTTCAATCTACCCAAATCCTTTATGTGAAAGCATTTGTCAGGATATATTTTGAACTCGCGAATAACCTCGGGCTCATTGCTAGAGAGAATCGGATCATCAACATACACAAGGACATTTACTCGAACTTCACCTTTCTTCAGATTAAAAAAAGAGTAATCAGAGTGTGAATGCTTGAACCCATAGTTCTCCAGGGCAGCCGACAACTTAGCATACCAACACCTCGGTGCTTGTTTTAACCCATAAAGTGATTCTCAAAGTCTACACACTTTTTGTGGACTTGCAGCTCAAAACCCATGAGGCAATTTCATGTATACTTCCTTCTAAAGATCCCCATGCAGGAAGGCATTATGTACATTTATTTGATGTAATTCCTAGTTCTTTGGCGCTGTTACAGCAAAAAATGTGCTTACAGTCACCATCTTTGCCATTGGGGCAAACATTTCTTTATAGTCGATCCCCTCTACTTGATAATTCTGGAGAATAACTAGTGTTGTATTGCTCAATTGTTCCATCACAGCTGTACTTTATCTTGTAAACTCATCTGCAACTGAGAGCCTTTTTGTTAGGGGGAAGATCTTCTATTACCCATGTACATTATTCTCTTGCGCCTATATTTCTAATGTCATTGCTTCTCTCCACTTGCCATCTTTTACAGCCACAGAGAAATGAGCCAATTCATGAGCTGTAGTGATTGCTACAAAGAAAGCCCTTTTGTTGTACAGAGAGTTTATTGTAATGCACATATTGTTTTAAAGGATAAGGAGTATGTAAGGCTCCGTAAAATTTTTACCTAGAACCCACCCTTTCGTAGTGCCGAGGTAGGCTAACGTGTTCGAAGGTAGTAGGGTACAGACTTTTTGGGTTGTGCAATGTATTGGGGAGTTGAAAGAATGATTTTTGCAGAACGTGGCATTTCTGCAGTCCATTATGCAGCAGCACAACTACTCCACGGACCACAGATTTTCCACAGAGTGCAACAGGAACAAAGCCAATTTTGGAGGTCGTTTTGCATCCAGCTATGCGATCACATAATCCTTTCGCGAGCCGCACATTCATCGTAGTTTCAGCATGAAATATTTCGCAGGGAGACTTTTGCGGTGTGTTATGCGATCGCAGACCTGACCCGATCAACCCAGTTTTGAAGGATGAATTCACGGTCCCTTATGCGGACCGCATACATATTTTGCGTTCCACTCTGCAACCGCAAAGTTGAGTTCGGAGGATCTTTTTTCTATTTTTATAACCCGATACCATTTTAATAAAAAACCATAGGGGCTTGTTTAGAAGGCAAAAATCAGATATTTGAGAGGTGGGAGGAACTAGAGAGAGAAGGAGGAGCTCCAACACCCTCCACATAAATTCCTTGCTCAAGCCTTAGAGAATTCACAAGGAAAACGTGTTAAAATATCTACTAAAGAGGTAAGGTTCTAGCCCCAGCTTTCAGTTTCGAAAATTGAGCTGGGAATAGGTAATGGGGAATGTAGATCTTGAGGATAGGAGTTGGTTGATTGTACATGCATGTGATAAAAATGGTAGTATGGGAATTGTTGAACTGATTTGGGTAAAATATGAACTTGGGAATTAATTGTAAGTTGACGGATTCCCATCCTAGGGCCTTGTAGTCTAATTTGCACACCTAGTATTTGATGAAATGCCTAGGTGAACCTATGAATTTCTTTTGAATTAACGTTCAATTTTGTTATGTCTCTAAATAGATTGAAATTGCTAGGATTTCGGAATGTTGTAGTAGTTTAAGAAAAGCTCAAGCGAGGTATGTTGACGAAACTTCTCTTGCAGAATTGAATTCCATGATATTCTCGTAAGTTGCAAGTATGATTGGCCCAAGTTCTTATTTCTCATGTTCCGAGTCATTCCTTATAAATTCGACTATTTTGAATAAACTTTGTGTCGAAAAATATATACTCAAAATGTGTTTCAAATATTGCTATAATGTTATGCTCTTCTTTGGGAATGTATTCAAGTATGGTTTATGTATCATAATGCTATGACTTCAATCCATGTTTCAAATGCAATATTTATTATGCTTTATTCTTGGAAGGAAAATTCAATGTGTTTAAGACGTCTATTGTGCATATACATATTTAATGTCTTGATTACAAATTTTCTTATTATTATTAATCTATAATGATGCTTGAAAGAGAAAGAAATAAGTATGAGATGTAAAATGTGACTATCGTGCCAAGAATGAAAATTATATTTGTGGCCAATAGTGTCAGTAAAATGAAATGATGCGCTAAAGAGTATGATATGAGCTTTAAATTCCTTGGTATAATAAATATTTTTGAAGTATCGCTAGTCACTGAGAAGGGTAGGTTGAAACGACCTCACCCCGAAACTGCATGTGCCGATGTAGGAGTAGTTGGGGAGTAAATTCCCGTATTGATATGTTGATATTATTCCCATAATTGGGATGTAATTGATGTGTTGAGATATTCCCCTTGATTGGGATGAGATGATTGCTAGCAGAAGAAGATGTCAACCCACATGACATTGTAGTGAGACGGCTTAGCCGATCGAGCCGAGATTGGGTGCCATGCCGCGCACATGGTGGTATTGTGATTGGATGTCTTCGGGGAGACACCATATCTAATTGGGCCAAGATTGGCCTCCATGCTAAAAACTCATTAGTGTATCGGTACTAAAGATCTCCCAACTTAAAAATATTGAAATTTAACTGAAAATTTATCTTTCTCCTAATTTGACGCTTTTATATCGTTTGAGGCTCCCATTGATCTCCTGTTATTTCTCCTTGTACTGTTACTCGATTTATTGAAATGGTGATTAGTCTTACATACTAGTACTATTCCATATGTATTAACCGGGGGCACGACATCTTTAATGGATGCATGTGGTTCCACAACACGCGGTATCGATCAGTGATAGCAGTACACCATCTTCTCAGCTGACTTGGTAAGCCCTACCTCATATCGGGAACTTATGTCTCTTGTTCTTTATGTATAGTATTGCCTAACCCTTGTCGCCAGCACCATCATATTACTCTTTTGGATCGGCTAGAAGCTACGCAGATATGGTGTGGGTTGTATTTTGATCCAACAAGCCTACCCCACTAACCTTTAAAGCACATAACCTTTGTTTGTTCCAGAAATAGTAGAGTCCATCTTTTCGCTCACCCACTCCAATCAGCATCCTTCAGGTGCGGTCCTGTATAATACATAAAGGTTTAGTGAAAAGGACCAAACAATATGAAATAGTCGATTAATTGAGATACAATAATCAAGTTGCATGTTAAGTCAGGCACATAAAGAAAAGTTTTTTAGGACCAAGTTTCCTTTATGATTTGTTGAACCCTTGCTGACCGCTACAACATTACTCCCATCAAGCAAACTCACAGGAAAACGTTCAACTTTTTGCATATTATGTAATGATTTTAAATATCATGTCATATGATTCGTCTCCTCTGTATCGGTGATCGAAGATACATAATTTTTCTTACCGGTCATCTTCTCATTCAAACTTATCTGTTGATAATTCAGCATAGCAATCACTGTCTACTACTTCTCATTGCTTAAACTGAAGACTTAGCCTTTTCTTCCCCTGTCACAACTATGGAGATGCCATCTCCTGGGACATGTGCAACATTTGCCTGATATGCAGCTATACGTACACTGCCTCCATTCATTCCACACTTCTGGTATTGTTATTGTCCTCTACCGTGTCCACTTGATTTACCATCACCACGAGGTCTGTCTCTCCACCATTTTGGATATCCAACAAGCTGGAAGCAATTTTCTGAATCATATCCAGTTCGCTTGCAGTAGGAGCACGTGTTTTTGTCCTTCACTTCATTCCACCTCTATAAGGGGATGTCCCTTGTACAACAAAGGCCATAACATCGCCAAGCTCATCTATCCGTCGAGTCATGTATTCACATATTCGTATTGTACCAACTTCGAGTAAACTCGATTCAAAGTTGGCAACGGATCTTGAGCGAACAAGTTCGACCTCACTATTTCATACTTTGTTTCATCTAACCCCATAAAAAAAAGCTGCACCTTATTCTCTTCCCTTATCTTTTCTGTGATTGCACCAAGATCGCATGTGCGCTTACCACATGTGTAAGTCGGTAATTGATCAAAATTAGAAAGTTCTTCTCAATGTTTTGTTAATTTTTCATAGTAATTAACTATGGTCATGCCCTTTGTTTGGACTCTACAAGTTTAGCCTTCAGCTTATGTATTCTTGGACCATTAGAGACCTCAAACGTTCTTTAATACTAGTCCATAAATCTTCAGCTACTTTCATGTGTGATATAGAAAAATGCAAAGTAGGCTTAATAGTATTCCGAATCTAAGAAATCAATAACGAGTTGATGGTCCATCAATCTCCTCATTGTTCCATCAATAAATTCGAATTTCTTCCTCGCCCTCAAGGGGGTCCTCATGGACCTTGCCCATTCATCATAGTTTTCTCCCTTCAGAGCCACATGTGTTATCAAAATTCTGGGATTGTCATTAGATGTTATATCATACGAAGAAATATTCTTTCATTTTTTTGTTTTGTCACCACCACCGCTCATGCCGGTAGCCGCGACGTCTTTATCATTGTCCCCCCTCCCCTCCCTTGGTACATTACTTCGAGTTCCTTATGGTTTGGCTCGACCTTGGCTTTGATACCATGACAAAACACGCAAGCACACGTTGGCCAAATGTGGAAAAGAAAGGCATGTCTTCTTCTATTGATTAATAAGAATATATATACAAGTCAAGTAGTAAACCTTAGTCCTAACAAATATGAAAAACTAGTCCTAACAACTATGGAAAATTAGTCCTAACAAATAGGAAAAGGAAAACTCTCCTAATCCTAAGTATACACAAATATATACACCCACACATGCTTTTTTAATAAGTGTTATTTGTCAAAACTTGAGTTTCGAGTGTATTTGTTTTTGTTTACACAACTTATGTATGACATATTAGATATAACCCATAAATTATCATTCTTATGTTTGAGTCATTTGGAGAATCGAAGTGACGCTAATGCTAATTAAAAAAGCCAATCATTTTCGAAATATTGTGATTTTGAGATGGCTGAATTAACGTTATATACAGTAAATACAAAACCAACTGGAAACAAAAGCTGACAGTAATAGATTAGAGATCCAAACCGACATCCAAAAAGTTAGGAGACATAAACACACGTCTTCTGTTAAGATTGTGATGATAATTTATCAACTCGTCACACACTGATGGCACACGCACTCATTTACGTGGACTTCAGGACTTGAAGCAAACATATTAATGAACACCGGACTATTGAATGGGATATCTTATTCAACCTACTACGTAAGCCATAGCAGGTATACTCTTCTTCCATGAGCGAGGATCTATCTAATCTGTGAATCTCATCTCAATAGCATAAAAGTGCAATTGGTTGGACAGAAAAATAATGATAATAACAAAAATACTTCTTCAAGGGATTCATTCCCTTTGCCTAACATAGACTGAATGATCGATGCGACGGTCGGGCACAAGATACTGATTTTTATTGACGCCTATTCCGAGTATAACAAAATTCAGATGGACCTAGGCGACCAAGAAAATACTTCTTTTATAACTAAATTTGGCACCTACTGCTTGAGTGTAATGCCATTTGGGATAAAAAAATGCCGGTGCCACGTATGAACGCCAAGTTAACCGTATGTTTGAAGAATATAAAGGAAAGTCAATGGAAGTTTATATTGACGATATGTTAGTTAAGTCCTTGCGAGCAGAGGACCATTTGAAGTATTTGTAGGAAACCTTCGACATATTGAGGGAATACAACATGAAGCTAAATCCGGAGAAGTGTGCCTTCGGGGTCAGATCGGGAAAGTTTCTCGATTTCATGGTATCCAATCGGGGAATAAAAGATCAACCCGGACAGGATAAAATCCAAAGAAGACATCGCCATAGTTGACAATGTCAAGGCAGTATAAAGGTTGACCAGGCAGATAGCCATATTGGGCTAGTTTATTTCGAGGTTGTTCGACAAAAGCCACCGATTCTTCTCATTACTTAAGAAGAAGAACGATTTCTCTTGGATCATGGAATGCCACTAGGCTTTAGAAGAACTCAAACGATACCTATCGAGCCCTCATTTGTTGCACACTCGGAAGGCGAACGAGGAACTATACCTCTACTTGACAGTTTTTGAGGTAGCAGTAAGTGGTGTCCTAGTTTGGGAAGAAGAAGGTATGTAGTTTCCTATTTAATATGTTAGTAGAACCCTAGGTGATACCGAAACAAGGTATCCATACTTAGAAAAATTAGCACTCGCCTTATTGAGCGCATCTAGGAAATTAAAGTCGCACTTTCAGTGCCACCCCATATGTGTCGTGACCCACTAAGGAATGTTTTGCATAAGCTCGAGCTCTCGGGCCGGCTGGCCAAATGGTCTGTAGAGATTAGATGGTACGATCTCGAGTATAAATCTCGAACTGCCATAAAATCTCAACTTTTGGCAGACTTCATGGCCGGCTTTATGACGGCCTTGATCCCCGAGGTTGAGAAAGAATTACTGCTCGCCTCGGGGACTAGCTCAGGGGTTTGGACCCTGTTCACGGATGGTGCCTCTAACGTGAAGGGGTCCAGGTTGGGAATCATACTAAAACCACCTATGGGTAACGTAATAGGCAGTATATCAGAACTGTGAAATTGACTAATAACGAAGCTGAATATACGGCTCTGATTGCAGGTATAGAACTGGCTAAAAGCTTGGGGGCTGAGGTGATCGAAGCCAAGTGTGACTCCCTCATCGTAGTTAACCAAGTCGACGGGATGTTTGATGTAAAAGAGGACCAGATGTGGAGATACTTGGATAAATTGCAAGTGACCTTACAACAATTCAAGGAATGAACTCTACACCATGTACCTCGAGATAAAAAAAATGAGGCCTATGCATTGGCCAATCTAGGGTCGTCGGTCGAATCCGACGAATTCAACTGTGGAGCAGTAGTACAATTAATAAACTCAGTAATGGAGAAAGGCCACGTCGAGGTAAACCTGATATGCTTGACTTGGGATTGGAGGTTCAAATACATAGACTACTTTGTGAAAAGGGAAATTATCGTCGGATCCCAAGGAATCGAGGGCCCTACGTAATAAGGGTGCCAAGTTTGGCTTGGTTGGTGAAAAATTATATCGAAGATCATTTTTAGGCCGTTAGCAATGTGCTTGGGGCCAGGGGAGACTGACTACATGATGAGAGAAGTACACGAGGGTACCTGTGGAGACCGTTTGGGAGAAGAGTCCTTAGTTCAGAAATTGATCAGAGCCGGTTATTAATAGAACAAGATGGAAAAAGATGCGAAAGACTTCTTTCAAAAATGTATCGAATGATGATTTACCAACTGGGGGAGATGCTTCAATCGGTCCTTTCCCCCGACTGTTTATGAAATGGGTGATGTACATCGCCGGTCACTTGCCATAGGCACTAATTGCTGCCAACTCCACACTACTAAAAGGTAGGAAGAAAGGGCCGCAATAGCTTTTACCCGATATGAGGGTCGGGATCGATTTCCACAGGGAGCTAGGAATGGAGTCGAGTATCTATCTAGACTAAAGTTGTGTAATTGTTCTAAAATGTCGCTTCCATACATTTTTGGGTTTTTTGATTATAAGCTACTATTATCAAACTATTAATTGAGACTAGATTATGCTACGAGATAATTGTTAAGTTGTATCGATCAGTGATAGCAGTACACCATCTTCTCAGCTGACTTGGTAAGCCCTACCTCATATCGGGAACTTATGTCTCTTGTTCTTTATGTATAGTGTTGCCTGACCCTTGTCGCCAGCACCATCATATTACTCTTTTGGATCGGCTAGAGGCTACGCAGATATGGTGTGGGTTGTATTTTGATCCAACAAGCCTACCCCACCAACCTTTAGAGCACATAACCTTTGTTTGTTCCAGAAATAGTAGAGTCCATCTTTTCGCTCACCCACTCCAATCAGCATCCTTCAGGTGCGGTCCTGTATAATACATAAAGGTTTAGTGAAAAGGACCAAACAATATGAAATAGTCGATTAATTGAGATACAATAATCAAGTTGCATGTTAAGTCAGGCACATAAAGAACAGTTTTTTAGGACCAAGTTTCCTTTATGATTTGTTGAACCCTTGCTGACCGCTACAACATTACTCCCATCAAGCAAACTCGTAGGAAAACGTTCAACTTTTTGCATATTATGTAATGATTTTAAATATCATGTCATATGATTCGTCTCCTCTGTATCGGTGATCCAAGATATATAATTTTTCTTACCGGTCATCTTCTCATTCAAACTTATCTGTTGATAATTCAGCATAGCAATCAATGTCTACTACTTCTCATTGCTTAAACTGAAGACTTGGCCTTTTCTTCCCCTGTCACAACTATGGAGATGCCATCTCCTGGGACATGTGCAACATTTGCCTGATATGCAGCTATACGTATGCTGCCTCCATTCATTCCACACTTCTGGTATTGTTATTGTCCTCTACCGTGTCCACTTGATTTACCATCACCACGAGGTCTGTCTCTCTATCATTTTGGATATCCAACAAGCTAGAAGCAACTTTCTGAATCATATCCAGTTCGCTTGCAGTAGGAGCACGTGTTTTTGTCCTTCACTTCATTCCACCTCTATAAGGGGATGTCCCTTGTACAACAAAGGCCATAACATCGTCAAGCTCATCTATCCGTCGAGTCATGTATTCACATATTCGTATTGTACCAACTTCGAGTAAACTCGATTCAAAGTTGGCAACGGATCTTGAGCGAACAAGTTCGACCTCACTATTTCATACATTGTTTCATCTAACCCCATAAGAAAAAGCTGCACCTTATTCTCTTCCCTTATCTTTTCTGTGATTGCACAAAGATCGCATGTGCGCTTACCACATGTGTAAGTCGGTAATTGATCAAAATTAGAAAGTTCTTCTCAATGTTTTGTTAATTTTTCATAGTAATTAACTATGGTCATGCCCTTTGTTTGGACTCTACAAGTTTAGCCTTCAGCTTATGTATTCTTGGACCATTAGAGACCTCAAACGTTCTTTAATACTAGTCCATAAATCTTCAGCTACTTTCATGTGTGATATAGAAAAATGCAAAGTAGGCTTAATAGTATTCCGAATCTAAGAAATCAATAACGAGTTGATGGTCCATCAATCTCCTCATTGTTCCATCAATAAATTCGAATTTCTTCCTCGCCCTCAAGGGGGTCCTCATGGACCTTGCCCATTCATCATAGTTTTCTCCCTTCAGAGCCACATGTGTTATCAAAATCCTGGGATTGTCATTAGATGTTATATCATACGAA
This sequence comes from Nicotiana tabacum, assembly GCF_000715075.1. NCBI lineage: Eukaryota > Viridiplantae > Streptophyta > Magnoliopsida > Solanales > Solanaceae > Nicotiana > Nicotiana tabacum. Next base: position 88,813,917 of record NC_134084.1, read on the forward strand.
GAAATATTCTTTCATTTTTTTGTTTTGTCACCACCACCGCTCATGTCGGTAGCCGCGACGTCTTTATCATTGTCCCCCCTCCCCTCCCTTGGTACGTTACTTCGAGTTCCTTATGGTTTGGCTCGACCTTGGCTCTGATACCATGACAAAACACGCAAGCACACGTTGGCCAAGTGTGGAAAAGAAAGGCATGTCTTCTTCTATTGATTAATAAGAATATATATACAAGTCAAGTAGTAAACCTTAGTCCTAACAAATATGAAAAACTAGTCCTAACAACTATGGAAAATTAGTCCTAACAAATAGGAAAAGGAAAACTCTCCTAATCTTAAGTATACACAAATATATACACCCACACACGCTTTTTTAATAAGTGTTATTTGTCAAAACTTGAGTTTCGAGTGTATTTGTTTTTGTTTACACAACTTATGTATGACATATTAGATATAACCCATAAATTATCATTCTTATGTTTGAGTCATTTGGAGAATCGAAGTGACGCTAATGCTAATTAAAAAAGCCAATCATTTTCGAAATATTGTGATTTTGAGATGGCTGAATTAACGTTATATACAGTAAATACAAAACCAACTGGAAACAAAAGCTGACAGTAATAGATTAGAGATCCAAACCGACATCCAAAAAGTTAGGAGACATAAACACACGTCTTCTGTTAAGATTGTGATGATAATTTATCAACTCGTCACACACTGATGGCACACGCACTCATTTACGTGGACTTCAGGACTTGAAGCAAAAATATTAACGAACTCCGGACTATTGAATGGGATATCTTATTCAACCTACTACGTAAGCCATAGCAGGTATACTCTTCTTCCATGAGCGAGGATCTATCTAATCTGTGAATCTCATCTCAATAGCATAAAAGTGCAATTGGTTGGACAGAAAAATAATGATAATAACAAAAAATACTTCTTCAAGGGATTCATTCCCTTTGCCTAACATAGACTGAATGATCGATGCGACGGTCGGGCACAAGATACTGATTTTTCTTGATGCCTATTCCGGGTATAACAAAATTCAGATGGACCTAGGCGACCAAGAAAATACTTCTTTTATAACTAAATTTGGCACCTACTGCTTGAGTGTAATGCCATTTGGGATAAAAAAAATGCCGGTGCCACGTATGAACGCCTAGTTAACCGTATGTTTGAAGAATATAAAGGAAAGTCAATGGAAGTTTATATTGACGATATGTTAGTTAAGTCCTTGCGAGCAGAGGACCATTTGAAGTATTTGTAGGAAACCTTCGACATATTGAGGGAATACAACATGAAGCTAAATCCGGAGAAGTGTGCCTTCGGGGTCAGATAGGGAAAGTTCCTCGATTTCATGGTATCCAATCGGGGAATAAAAGATCAACCCGGACAGGATAAAATCCAAAGAAGACATCGCCATAGTTGACAATGTCAAGGCAGTATAAAGGTTGACCAGGCAGATAGCCATATTGGGCTAGTTTATTTCGAGGTTGTTCGACAAAAGCCACCGATTCTTCTCATTACTTAAGAAGAAGAACGATTTCTCTTGGATCATGGAATGCCACTAGGCTTTAGAAGAACTCAAACGATACCTATCGAGCCCTCATTTTCTGCACACTCCGAAGGCGAACAAGGAACTATACCTCTACTTGACAGTTTTTGAGGTAGCAGTAAGTGGTGTCCTAGTTTGGGAAGAAGAAGGTATGTAGTTTCCTATTTAATATGTTAGTAGAACCCTAGGTGATACCGAAACAAGGTATCCATACTTAGAAAAATTAGCACTCGCCTTATTGAGCGCATCTAGGAAATTAAAGTCGCACTTTCAGTGCCACCCCATATGTGTCGTGACCCACTAAGGAATGTTTTGCATAAGCCCGAGCTCTCGGGCCGGCTGGCCAAATGGTCTGTAGAGATTAGATGGTACGATCTCGAGTATAAATCTCGAACTGCCATAAAATCTCAACTTTTGGCAGACTTCATGGCCGGCTTTATGACGGCCTTGATCCCCGAGGTTGAGAAAGAATTACTGCTCGCCTCGGGGACTAGCTCAGGGGTTTGGACCCTGTTCACGGATGGTGCCTCTAACGTGAAGGGGTCCAGGTTGGGAATTCATACTAAAACCACCTATGGGTAACGTAATAGGCAGTCTATCAGAACTGTGAAATTGACTAATAACGAAGCTGAATATACGGCTCTGATTGCAGGTCTAGAACTGGCTAAAAGCTTGGGGGCTGAGGTGATCGAAGCCAAGTGTGACTCCCTCATCGTAGTTAACCAAGTCAACGGGATGTTTGATGTAAAAGAGGACCAGATGTGGAGATACTTGGATAAATTGCAAGTGACCTTACAACAATTCAAGGAATGGACTCTACACCATGTACCTCGAGATAAAAAAAATGAGGCCTATGCATTGGCCAATCTAGGGTCGTCGGTCGAATCCGACGAATTCAACTGTGGAGCAGTAGTACAATTAATAAACTCAGTAATGGAGAAAGGCCACGTCGAGGTAAACCTGATATGCTTGACTTGGGATTGCAGGTTCAAATACATAGACTACTTTGTGAAAGGGAAATTATCGTCGGATCCCAAGGAATCGAGGGCCCTACGTAATAAGGCTGCCAAGTTTGGCTTGGTTGGTGAAAAATTATATCGAAGATCATTTTTGGTCCGTTAGCAATGTGTTTGGGGCCAGGGGAGACTGACTACATGATGAGAGAAGTACACGAGGGTACCTGTGGAGACCGTTTGGGAGAAGAGTCCTCAGTTCAGAAATTGATCAGAGCCGGTTATTAATAGAACAAGATGGAAAAAGATGCGAAAGACTTCTTTCAAAAAATGTATCGAATGATGATTTACCAACTGGGGGAGATGCTTCAATCGGTCCTTTCCCCCGATTGTTTATGAAATGCGTTAGCTCCCCGGCAACGGCGCCAAAAAGTGATCGCTGCCAACTCCACACTACTAAAAAGTAGGAAGAGAGGGTCGCAATAGCTTTTACCCGATATGAGGGTCGGGATCGATTTCCACAGGGAGCTAGGAATGGAGTCGAGTATCTATCTAGACTAAAGTTGTGTAATTGTTCCAAATGTCACTTCTATACATTTTTGGGTTTTTGATTATAAACTACTATTATCAAACTATTAATTGAGACTAGATTATGCTACAAGATAATTGCTAAGTTGTATCTAATGGGAAGAAGGGCACTAGGGTCGTGACATTACCTAGGTGGCTAATTGACGGGTAGATGTTACTAAGGTTCGATTGACATAATTGGGGCTTATGCTATAACCGTTGCACAATTTTACCCACTCTCACACCTCTCGGTAGAGAGAGTGATTTTGCCCAATTGACTCTCTCGAGACCAAATGGGTAGGCAAATTAGCTCAAGCAACTAGGGTTCAAGTTGGGTAATTACTCTCTCGAGGTTTAACCCTTTAATTGGGACTATCAATTCTCTTGAGTCCATCTCAATTCCTTGTTGGGTCAATTTTGGAGACGTAGGCTCTCTTTCTCAAGAATAGCCAAGTCAACTTAGCACAAACCAGTGTTCGGAACCACCAATTCATAGATTAAACTATAAAATTAACCCAAATAACAAACACCCATAGTCAATCTAACAATAGATGGCAACACCCATCAATTACTCACACTAGGGTTGAGCCACAACCCTAGCTAATGGGTTTAGCTACTCATGCTTGTAGGAGAAAATAGAGAAATAGATGAAGAACAAGGCATATTAATTAAATGCTAAATTAAAATACAATAATCTATCGTTAATTTGAAGCTAAGATGCCAAAAAATGGCTACAGATGAAGTTCCCACGAGCACAACTAAGTTTTGGATATAACTGATGACCTAAAAATGGTAAAATGTTCTATTTATACTAGGCTGGAAAAACTGGACAAAAATACCTCTGCGGGGTCAGCGCGGGCCGCATAAAATGGACCGCGGCCGCGCTAGGCTCTTGGACTTCAATTCTGGGCTCTCTGAACTTGGACTCCGCGGACCACGTAGAATGGACCGCGGCTGCAGAGGCAGATGTCGCGGTCCGCACAACCATGACCGCGGACCGCATTGGCATTTTCCATCTCTATGAATATCTCTTCCGCGGACCGCACAAAAAGGTAGTGCAACCGCGGAACCTTCACCGCGGACCGCGCAATGTGTACTGCGGCCGCGGTGCCTGAAGCCTGGTTTTGCCATCTCTCTGAATCACCTAGTGCGGCCGCATTCGACTTTGTGCGGTCTGCGCTAGGTTTGTTTGCCCTCAGTTTACTTTGTCTTTGATACTTGAGCAGGTTTCACTCCTTTTGAGCCGATCTTTGACATTTCGTCACTTTGTCGATCAAACCTGCAATCAAGCACAGCTTATGGGCCTTTTGGGACTATTTTGTAACGATTTATAATAAAAGCATAGGCAAGAAGGAGCATGAAACTCGCTAAAATCCCTACTTATCTACTCCCCCAAACTTAATCCTTTGTTTGTCCTCAAGCAAACAAAATAAGACCCACCCCTTAAGGGAAAATCCAAGTATTTCCAACTATCCTAAAGTAACCTCAGCAAGCATCAATTGGGACTAACAATTGCCCTCAATACAAATGAATCATTGTGAACATGTGATTTTTGCCTCACACGAATTACTCCAAAAGAATTCCCAAAATTAGGCCTTTTCTTTAATTATGTGTTATTCTAGGAATTACTGTGTGATTTTCCTGATTGTTTGCATATATTTGTGGGCATGTTTAATTTTATTAATGCATTAAAAATACAAAAATATAGCATTGGCATTTAAGATTTGATTTTTACATTTTTTGGAATTAATTAATAATTAGGTGTTTTACAAAAATGAAAATTCAAAAAATAATAACATATTTTTGTAATTTTAGTCAAATTGTGTGATTTTTTTTAATTTGGCATTTAATTATTTGTGATAATTTAGAACTTAAGAGATTGTTAAAAACAGAAACTTAAGGGTAATATTGGGGATTGTTTAATAAAAAGGATATTCACCTAATTGAGAAGCTTCTCAATAGTGGTAGGGTTAGAATTACACTAGCTAGTTTAAGTGGACAATTAAGAAATAAAAAACTGAAAATGATAATGGGAATGACACTAATTGATTAATTTAGAGAAAATAAGTTATTGGGGATAATTAAAATAAAGGAAGGGACACTAGTAATGGGGATGACATTAATTGAGTGCCTATAAGAGGGACATTATGGGGGAGAGAAAGAGATAGATAGAGAGGAGAAGAAAAACGAAGGAGGCGGAGAGAGTAGTATACACTCGATATACACTCTGGATACACTGGATATACAGGGGTAGAGAGCTAAGAAAACTTGGAAGAGATTCTGAGAGAGGGAGACAAGAAAACATTCTGAAAATACTGAAAAAAAACTGGAATTTACTGTTTCATTGATTTCTATTTTCTGGTCTTCAATTTCGAATTGGCTGAAACCATCTTCCATATACTGTTTCATTGAACTATCTGGGGTTAATAGCTGTTTTTCTTGGATTAAAACTGGGACTGTTTTGTTGTTCCTGGTGATTGTTGTTGTTTTTACTTCTGATCTCACCCCCTTTTGACTTTCATTTCCAGGTATTCCTTCATACCCTTTGCTAACAAATGAAGTGCCACAAGTTGGAACCAGATTGAATTTGTATACAGATTTGGATGTTCGAATTGGAATTTGAATAAGAGTCTTGTTTGAATGTTAAATTCTATTAGCTTCTGCGGTTTATACTTTTGTTTTCTTGTTATGATTCATGTGTTAAGTTATCCAACTGTGCTCAAGGTATAGATGGTATACAACAATAGCTTCTGCTGTAATTTTGGCTATGTATGTATAGATTGCCTGGTCTTAACTGTAACCAATTGATGTTTCCATATAGTTTATGCCTTAGTTTAAAAGGGGATTATTGTTGATTGATATATATAAAGTTCTTATTCATGCCCCGACTCGTTTTTCTCCCCTCCTCAACGGTTAAAAAGATTATGAGAGATCACTGGTAGGTATGGCTTCAGGGATTCGATCCTGAAGTCCTTGCTTGCAGCCGGCGTTGCCAAAATATTCAGGCCCTTCCGCTAATAAAATGGTTTAATAAAGCCTTGTTGTTTGGAAGGGACTTCTCAAGTACTTTAGTGTTAAATAATTAGGGTCTTAAAAAATGGAAATTTGAGGCAAGCCATAGTTAGACACTTAGTAACAAATGGCTCTTGTGTTAATTTCATAATGTAGAGGTAAAATAATAAATATTCCTAGAGAAACCTTTAGTGCCGTTTAAAATATTATCGTGATTGTGGACACGTCTGTGTGACACGGTTACGATTTCTTTAAAAATAAATCAGAGTATACGTTCGCGTAACTTCGGCTAAACTTTCATAATAATAGAACATCGTTAATCGTGGGCGAAATAATTATATAGTATCCCTAAGTCATAAATCGGTTAAATTTTTTTCTAATCATTCTTGTGAATAGACCATAAAGTAACTAATTTTCTTTTATAAGATTATAGTAAGTTTCTTTCACGTAAAGAAAAGTTTTTCTCACGGAGTATACAATTTTTAAACTGCTTATCTATGAAAGTTGAAAATTTCTAAGTGTTAATGTGGTAGGAATATTTTTTTAAAGAAAAGGGAGAATAAAGATTATGTGCTTAAGATATATAATCCATAAAGTGCGTTAGGTAGCTTGTTTGAAGTATTGTTTTAATATCAAAAGACTATAAAGTTTTATTTTTTTTTATGTTTTGCTCAGTTTTCTATGTTAGCAAAATTTGTTGCTTTGTGTGGTAATATTTTTGTTTTCTGTTAACATAGTTCTTAAGAATGCAAGTATTTAATTTTTTTTTGAAATTTTAATCCATAATGCGAAGATGAGGAAGGCTCACTGTTGATCCATGAAAATCTTTCTTTCACATATTTACATCAAAACCAAATCGATAGTATGCTTTTAGATATGATCTTAATAAATCAGTCATCGTGATTGCGTATATGTTCGCGTGACATAATTATGAATTTTCAAAAATAAATTAAGGTCCGCATCCGCGCGACTTTGACTAAGTTTTTTTTCTTAAATAAATTAAGTGTTGTGAATTGTATACACGTTCGCGTGACATGACTCTTGACACGCCAAACCACACGAGTATACGTATGCGTAACTCGATAATTCTTTAAGTACGAGTAAATCACGTAATTAAAAGCGGTAAAGGTAAAATGCATGTAGTTTCTAAACACATAATTAAATAATTTAAGCCAAGTATAAATGGTTAAGCGACCGTGCTAGAACCACGAAATTCGGGAGTGCCTAACACCTTCTCCCGGGTTAACAGAATTCCTTACCCGAATTTCTGGTTCGCAGGCTACAATACAGAGTCAATCTTTTCCTCAATTTGGGATTCGAATCGGTGACTTGGGACACCATAAATTATCCCAAGTGGTGACTCTAAATCTTTAAATAAACGAATCCCGTTTCAATTGTCCTTTGATTGGAAAAACTCCCTTTATGCCCTTGCGGGTGTAGGTAAAAAGGAGGTGTGACAGCTCTGGCGACTCTGCTAGGGACTGAACCCAGAATCTATGGTTCAGGGTTCAAGAATTCGAGCTTAGAATAATTGTTATATTTGGTTTTATTTATTATCTGATTTTTACATGTTTGTGCCTAATGTGTTAAATGTTGCTTTTTACCGCTTTGATATTATCTGAATTGTATATATAAACTGCTACAAAACCCTTCTTCTTTCTGAGTCTTCTGAATTTATGGTGCACACGTGCGCGTGGCCCACTTTTCTGTTAGAAGTCATACCAAGTAGAATGAGGTTGGGTCAAGTAACTAGGCCGGGTAGACTTCCGTGCTCCCGGTACGTTGCCCCCGCCTCGGCTCGAGCTGTCCGCTCGGGTAAGCCAGGACTAGAATAAATGTACCCAGGTTTTTAAACCTAGAATAACATAGCCTCATGCCGGATCCCTAGTAGGAACGCTTGTTTGCATCACGTGCATCTGACTTTGGGGACTCAACACAGGGGTTGGGTCTGTCTAGGACAGGTGTACCACAAAAAATAAAAGAACTTCCTGATGCATCCTAATGTGCTACATGTTGCAATCTTCAAGGGTAAAAGGGTCATTTGGCGAACCAATGATAGTTGAGGGCAAATGAAAAAAAAGAGAGAGAAAAAAGAGGGTGAAGTGTGAAGATAAAGCGAGCTTGAAAATTCAAAAAAAAATTGCACTTTTTCATCATTTGTCGAAAATCAGAAAATCAAAAAAAAAAAAAAAGAAAAAAAAGGATTTTGCAAGTTTCATCATTTTTCGAAAAAAAAGAAAAAAGAAAAAAAATCTTATTCTCGCCTGTATCCAATCTGCCCGAACTTCGCAAACCTGATTCTCGTCTTTCGGGGCGTGATACGTAGGCAACCCACATAGGGTCCGGTCTTACTAGTAAATATTATGTTCTTGGCTTTGCGGGGTCTTAGCCAAATTTTGCACTTCTAGCCACCTTTTGGCCAAATAAGCCATTTTGAAAAAATAGCCTCAATCATGTCTTGCATGTGTCTAGTAGGGAGTGTTATTGTCTCACATAGTGTTGGTTTAAAATTTTCTCATAAAGGTGTGGATTTATTTACCGGAGTTTGAGCATGACAGACACCCCGTGACCATCCAGTCAGGATCGCTCAATCAGGAGTTGCTTAAGGAGATTTGTTTTATTTTTATGTTTTGAGTCCGTTCTTCATTTTATGTCGTCTTTTACTTTCTAGTTTTGTACAGTAATGTCAAGTCTTTTGTTATTGTATTTTCTTCTTTATATTTGAAAAAATGTGCTGTAACTCAAAAATCCAAAAAAAGAGATATTACATTTTATATTGCCGTTATAAGTTTTCTTTAGATTACTAATTCTAGAAATGAAAAAAAGAAAAATTTCTGAGGTTGTTTTTCCTTTAGTCAATAAATATCTAGGACTTAAAATGAATTCTTTATATGTTTCCTTTAAGTATAGTAGGACCAAAATTCAAAAAAAAAGAAGAGAATTTTCTTTTAGTAGTTCTTTAAAAGCTTTATTTAAGGTGTTAATTCAAAATCCAAAAAAAATTTCTTTTGAGAAGTTTCTTTGGGAAATTAGTGAAAAATGAAAAAAAATTCTTTTCATTAGAACTTTAGGATATTGTACATAGAAGAAAAAAAAGACAACATACTTTATCTTTGATTTATTTTCAGAGTTTCTCTTTTAGGCAATCAAAATTGAAACCTAAAAATATTTTTTTGCTTGTTTCAAAATCTTGCGTCAAGATATCAAATGAAAATTCAAAATAATTTTCTGTGGTTTATTCTTTAGATTTTCTTCCTAAAAAAAAAGAATCAAAAAAAATATTTTTCTCTTCTAGGATATTTCCTTAATAGAATATTTGTTTCAAAAGGATAAAAAAAACATGCCCGTTAAACTTGAGTTTAGAATAGGTCATAGAACGTTAAGTCTAGAAATTCAAAAAAAAAAGGATTTGCTAGTTTTATTTATCTTTTCTCATCAGAGTAGTTGTAGAGGTAAAAAAAAGGAGAATGTCAGTTTGTTTACTTTATTCCCGTTCTTCCAGAACTACGCAAAGATCTGATTCATGCGGCGTCATGATACGTAGGCAACTTACATAGGGTTCGATCGAATCATTTTATTTTTTTAAAAGAAAAAAAAGAAGGAAAAAAAGGGGAAAAAAGAAAAGAAAAAAGGGTGAAATTATGGGACGTGAGAAATGAGAGGAAAGAAAAGAGTGATAATTAGAAAAAAAAGAGGAAGGAAAATGATCAAGCAAGTGCTAGAAAAGCAAAGAAAAGGGAGGTTGAAATGAACAAATTGGGATGATGCCAAGTGACCTTATGACCCTCGAAGTCATTCTAGAACCGTTAATTGTGGCTAGGTGCATTGCACGCAATGTGATATTTTTGTTGTTAAATGCCCTAACGCTAACGTGATGGCCTCATTTTGTTATATTCATAGCAGAAGGGTGGTTGGTTTGTGGTTTTTAAAGTGGTAACTCTTCTCTACAACACAAAGTCAAAAGGCAATGGCAGACAACAACAGAACTGAGTTGGTTGATACCGGTGCCCGAAAGCAATTGGTTGAACAGGACAATGGGTTGGTTGAAGAGGTAGAGATGTTAAGACAACACATGGCGGACATGTATCAGGCTTGGATGACTGGGAAGGCACCACCCCTGCCACCACCTAGCTTCTTAGATGCTGCCCTTACCCAAACTCCGGACACAATGCCAGATGATCCTCCATAATCTCCAGATCTACCCGCTTATCACAACTTTCCCAACCACCCTAGTAGCTCCATCACTCGTCCTCCAACTATCTTTTCCCAAAAGTTCCCTCCTGTCATATCCACTATTCCCAACAATGAATATCCACTCAAAGCTCATGACCAAAACTACCCCGTAGAGGTTGCCTACAAGGTTCCTGACTCATACAAGCAGAGCCCTCGGGATATGCTTCATGTTAAAAATGAAAGGTTCACAGGAAGAGAAGGGAAAGAAGGGATACCCAGGAGGCTGAAAGGCATAGAAAAACCCTTGAAGAACAAACAAGGAAGGGAAGACCAGGGTAGCATGGCTTACAAAGAACTGTCTGTGTCCCCTTACGTTCGCCTGCCCGCGGGGTTCAAAGTGCCAAAATTTAACTTGTATGATGGGTGTGGAGATCCGGTAGCCCACCTGAGGGTCTATTGCAGTGAAATGAGAAGCGTTGGAGAGAAAGATGTCCTGTTGAGGGCATATTTCAGTAAGAGCCTAACTGGGGCAGCTTTGGACTGGCATATTCGTCAAGATGTTGGTAAGTGGCCTACATTGGGAGACATGGCTCAAGATTTTGTTCGATACTTTCAGTACAGATCAGGCGTTACCCCAGACCGCTCCTCCCTATCTAGAATGGAAAAGAAGCCGGAGGAAAGCTTTAGAGAGTTTGGGCTCAGATGGAGGGAACAGGCTTCTCGAGTCAATACCCCGATTGGTGAAAATGAAATGGTTGAGCTTTTCCTACGAGCCCAAAGTCCCACCTACTTCAGCCATTTGATCCCGGCCTTGGGAAAGCCTTTCAAAGATGTGTTAAAAATGGGGGAGCTAGTAGAAGAGGGATTCAAGTCAGGAAAGATCATGAGTTGTTCGAAAGACATTCAGAACATCCCAGTAAGCTTGGGTGGAAGAAAGAGAAATAGAAAAGATGATCTGATGGGCTTTCCCGATCAACACTTCCAGCCTCGACATCGTCCCCATGGATATCCTGATGCACCTGGTAATCCTCCCCAATCCCACTTCTCCCCACGGAACTCCCAAAATCGTACATCACTCTCTAAGTACCCAGCTCCCCAAAATGCCTATCCACCTCCACGAGCCTATCGAAAACCCCCTGGATCAGGTTTTCGGCCCAATCAAGCATTTAAGAATGAGAGGTTGCTGAAAAAAGAAAAGGCTTTCACCCCATTGGGATTGTCATATGCTAGTTTGTTCCAAAAGTTGAAGCAATTGGACATGTTGAAGACGATCCAGATAAAAATGCCAAACCCTCTTCCAAAGAAGTTTGATCTGAAGAAAGCAATTCAGAAGCTTATTGATGCAGGCGACATTATTGTGCAAAATCCAGATGCAGCAGACACTAGCCAAAGTCCATCTCCTATGCATAATGAGACGCATATGATGGGTATGATTTATTTTGAAAAGGAATATGAGAATTCTTCTGAGAACCTCGGAGGTCCACATGCTACAAAGCTTTCAAAGCTATTAGAGGTTGATCCTAAGAAAGAGGAGGCAAAGGGAACCCAAAAGAAATTTGCTAAGAACAATGTGATGAGACTTGTGAAGGTCCTAGTATTGTTGATGCAGAAGTCAGTGGCTAAGATGTTGAGTTTGGTGATTGGAAAGAGGCTCTTTTCTTGGTTAGCCAGGAAGGAGTTTGGTGGTTTATTTTGTTGTCATTTCTGTTGTCCGGATTATTCCAAGGGTTGTAATCCAGATATTGTCTTGTGACTCAAACCCTTCTATCCTTTTATTTTTGCCTGGTTTGTTTAGTCGTAGTAACTCCTTTAGTGCTGTCTAGGTTGTTCCAGGTTTGTAACCCCAGTTTAGTGCTTGTTTTGTTGTTCAAAAGCCTTCACCATCTATCTAATGCAAGTTTCCGTTTTCTGTTATTTATGGTCATTTTGTTTAGTTCTCTTTTCTTTTTACAGTTCTTTCCCTGTTGACTCTAGCGACATGACATGCATGCGTAATTCTCAGCCTGGTCTTAAAAAAAAGAGTCAGTTTAGTCATGAAGCAATGAAACAATTTTATAGATGATAGGGACATTTGAGGGAAATAAGTAAAGGCATTTCGAGATCATTTCAAGCCCGAATTGCGTGAAACTGGGGCCGATAGAACATAGAGAAACCCTATTGAAATGCATCCTGCTGCATCAGGTTGAAGCCAACGGCAAGTTTGCCCCAAATTAACAGGGGTCGTTCATTGTAATGAGAGTGAGGGTGTTGTCCAATAGTGCGTTGTAGTTAACAGATGTAGAAAGCTAATGCGTGGATATGGTTATCAAGTCTGGTACAATCAAAAGATGATACAAATGTTTTCCTTGGTTTGTTTAATTGTGTAGTTTGCACTTGACATGTTTTGGAGATTGGAATGACGAAGGCATTTTGTTCTGCTATCTAAACACTTTATCCTTCGTTACCCCTTTGAGCCTTATTTATTTTCTTTCATACCCCTCTTTCGGAATAAGTAGCAAAGATCAAAAATGCAAGCATGAAAGATAAGTGAAGGAAAAAGAGAAAAGAAAAAGAATGAAAAAAAGAGAAGAAAAGGAAGAAAAAAAGGAAAAAAAAAAGAAGAAAAAGAAAAAAAACAATAAAACAACAAAAAGAGAAAAGGAAGAAAGAAAAGAAAAGAAGAGGAAGAGGAAGAAAACGAAAAGAAAAATCACAACAACAAAGTAATTTCAATGACATGAACTACGTTCGACCTGATTCCTTTTAAGGATACGTAGGCAGACTCACGGTTCGGTCCCATCAAAATAAAAATCCAAAAGTCCATAAGAAAAGAAATTGGGGCATAAGTTGTGTTTGCTGTAAGAAATCTGATTTCAAAAGTTGTAATTTTAAACCCATGTCGAACTGTTTTGAGCCTTTGATACCCTTTCTTTCTAACCCCATCCAAAAGCCCACATTATGGTCCAAAGAAAGACCTTCTGATCAGTCTTTGAGAGATGCCAAGTCGAGCAAATAGAGGTGATTCATATCAGGATAACACTCTGGTCCAAGCAGGAAAAGTAATGAAAATGAGAGAGTCTTATTGGTGAAAACCTACACGGGCACCTTGAGGCGACGAAAGTTTAGAGAAAGAATCAAATGAGAGAGGCTTGATGGTGAAAACCCTCCGGGCACTACAAGCCGAATAAGGATTGTGAATCAGATTGGATAATCGGAGCATTGAAGCTCAGTTTCATGGTTTAAGGGTACAACAAGAGTTGAACATCAGATTTGCTTCACAGAATAGGCCACATGTGCATGTCATGGCCATTAGAGTTGGTATCCACGTCTGATAGGTTTCTACTTTGTAGTTTTCTTGTTAGGAATAATCTCTTCCCTTTGTCCTATACTCTATGCCGTTTGTATAGGTTACTCCCTCTCTTTGAGTCTGTTTGGTCAAAACAAGTAAGAAATGACTTCAAAATTTGCCACCAGCTTTCCAATTGCACAAAATGGGGTCTGGCTAGCACATCAAAGTGTCACAAGTCAGGAAAAACAACAAGAGCATTGAGCTGGTAACAATCAACATACTTTGGAATCCTTGTGAAACACAAAGGTTTGGTACATATCAAGTCATGGACAATGCAACGGGTGGATGGTATTAGGAGAAAAGATCAAAGGTATCTTCTGTGGTAAGATTGACAAAAATGGTTAACCAGTGACAAGCGAGGTTTTCCAAGTAGAAATCAAAACTAGCATGGCAAGTGAAGGAGAAATAGACCTAAAGGCCAAGGCCAGTGGTTTAATTCAAGAAAGAACAGCATACGCACTGAGTGGGTGGCAATTGTCGTACTTTGAGATTCATGTGAAAACACAAGGGTTTGGTAAATGTCGGTTTATGGGCAATGCAATAGATAGAGGGTATTGGGTCTGAACGGAGAAGAGGTATTTTCTGTGATATGGGTGATAGAGAAATTGGTTAGTCAATAAGCAAGCAACGTCTTTCAAGGTGAAATCAAATTTATAATGGCAAGTGAAGGAGCAATCGTCGCAAAGTCAAGGCCACAAACCAACCACCATATTTAATCACAAGTTTTCTTTGTCTGAAATAGGGACAGAAGCTGTGTTCATATCAAAGCTGGGAAGCTTGAAGTTTTCAGGTGTAATGCCCCAATTCTGCTTACGCAAAGGCTATTGAGAATATCACACATAACCCGTAGGAGATGCACTTCCTAGTCTGGGTTTTCAAGTTATATTTTGTTGTAGGAGACGCACTTCCTAAACTGAGATTTTACCCTTTAGGAGACGCACTTCCTAGTTTGGATCATATTAGTTTGAGTCACTGATGGTTTTACCTCTAGGAGACGCACCTCCTAGTCTAAGTCTTCCAAATTATATTTTGTTTTAGGAGACGCACTTCCTAAATTGATAGTTCATCCGTAGGAGACGCACTTTCTAGTTTGAGTCATTGATGTTTCACCCATAGGAGATGCACTTCCTAGTCTGGGTAGTTCAAGTTATATTTTTGTTTTAGGAGACGCACTTCCTAAATTGAGATTTCACCCCATAGGAGATGCACTTCCTAGTCTGGGTAGTTCAGGTTATATTTTTGTTTTAGGAGACGCACTTCCTAAATTGAGATTTCACCCCTAGGAGACGCACTTCCTAGTCTGGGTAGTTCAGGTTATATTTTTGTTTTAGGAGACGCACTTCCTAAATTGAGATTTCACCCTAAGGAGACGCACTTCCTAGTCTGGGTAGTTCAGGTTGTATTGTTGTTTTAGGAGACACGCTTCCTAAATTGAGATTTTCTCCGAGGAGACGCACTTCCTAGTCTGGTTCATTTAAGTTCATTCGTGGGAGACACACTTCCTAGTTTGAGTCATTGAAGTTTCACCCCTAGGAGACGACTTCCTAGTCTGGGTTTTTCAGGTTATATTTTTATTTTAGGAGACGCACTTCCTACATTGAGCATTCCCCTAGGAGACGCAATTCCTGGTTCCACGCACTAAAGTTATACCCTTAGGAGACACACTTCTTAGTCTGGGTTTTTTTAGGATACACTTTTAGGAGACGCACTTCCTAGTTTGGATCGTATGAGTTTTAGTCACTGAAGTTCTCACCCCTAGGAGACGCACTTCCTAGTCTCGGTCATTTAAATTTATTCCTAGGAGACACATTTCCTAGTTTAAGTCATTAATGTTCCACCTTTAGGAGACGCACTTCCTAGTTTTGGTATTTCAAGTTATATTTTGATTTACAATATTGCTAACAACTCACAAATCTTCCTAGTGCAAACTGGGGGAAGAAAATTTTCTTTGTTTTGTCTATTTTGTTGTAATCAGGCACCCACCTGGAGAACAAAGGGAGACAACTCAAGTTTCTAGGGAAACCAGTTTTGACGGAAGGCAGTTCAAGTTTCAGGGGAAATGGTTCAAGGTGCAAGGGAAAATAGTGTCAAGTAACAAGGGAAGACATTTAAAGGGTCAGCAATCAGGTGCCCGCCTGAAGAAGATGGGAAGGCATTTCAAAGAATACCATTCAAGTCAGCCACAAAGGAACTTATGAGGAAAATTCAAGTCAACGAGGCAACATCAGTCACAAGATCAAGTTTGGAAATAAATCTTTGTAAAGCATAGATTATAGCTTAGTACTAGCTTCTTCATTTTTGTCATGGTGTAATAAGGAAGTCAGTAGGCAGTATCAGCAGCAGCAACAGCAGTAACAGTAAAACCATAGCTTCATGGTAGTCCCAGCTACCAAAACTTTCCGAACTACATTGACCTGATTCCTTTATAGCCAAGGATATGTAGGAAACCTTTGAAGCAAAGGTTTGGTCAAATCTTTCAAAAAATGCTTCCCACGGAGTGTTCAAACAGGCAAAAATCGCTCGTATCCGCTCATTTTATCTTTACACGAAAACTCTTCGTGTTTCCGGACAAAGAGGGGCAGCTTTGAGCACGTGATTTTTGCCTCACACTAATTACTCCAAAAGAATTCCCAAAATTAGGTCTTTTCTTTAATTATTTGTTATTCTCTCTCTCTCTCTCTCTCTCTCTTTTTGCCTCATACGAATTACTCCAAAATAATTCCCAAAATTAGGTCTTGTCTTTAATTATGTGTGATTTTCCTGAGTGTTTCCATATATTTGTGGGCATGTATAATTTTATTAATGCATTAAAAATACAAAAATATAGCATTGGCATTTAAGATTTGATTTTTACATTTTTTGGAATTAATTAATAATTAGGTATTTTACAAAAATGAAAATTCAAAAAAAATAACATATTTTTGTAATTTTAGTCAAATTGTGTGATTTTCTTTTAATTTGGCATTTAATTATTTGTGATAATTCAGAACTTAAGAGATTGTTAAAAACAGAAACTTAAGGGTAATATTGGGGATTGTTTAATAAAAAGGGTATTCACCTAATTGAGAAGCTTCTCAATAGTGGTAGGGTTAGAATTACACTAGCTAGTTTAAGTGGACAATTAAGAAATAAAAAGCTGAAAATGATAATGAGAATGACACTAATTGATTAATTTAGAGAAAATAAGTTAGTGGGCTGAAACCATTTTCCATATACAATTTCATTGAACTATCTAGGTTAATAGTTGTTTTTCTTGGATTAAAACTGGGACTGTTTTGTTGTTGCTGGTGATTGCTGTTGTTTTTACTTCTGATCTCACCCCCTTTTGACTTTCATTTCCAGGTATTCCTTCATACCCTTTGCTAACAAATGAAGTGCCACAAGTTGGAACCAGATTGAATTTGTATACAGATTTGGATGTTCGAATTGGAATTTGAATAAGAGTCTTGTTTGAATGTTAAATCCTATTAGCTTCTGCGGTTTATACTTTTGTTTTCTTGTTATGATTCATGTGTTAAGTTGTCCAACTGTGCTCAAGGTATAGATTGTATACAACAATAGCTTCTGCTGAAATTTTGGCTATGTATGTATAAATTGCTTGGTCTTAACTGTAACCAATTGATGTTTCCATATAGTTTATGCCTTAGTTTAAAAAGGGATTATTGTTTATTGATATATATAAAGTTCTTATTCATGCCCCGACTCGTTTTTCTCCCCTCCTCAACGGTTAAAAAGATTATGAGAGATCACTGGTAGGTATGGCTTCAGGGATTCGATCCTGAAGTCCTTGCTTGCAGCCGGCGTTGCCAAAATATTCAGGCCCTTCCGCTAATAAAATGGTTTAATAAAGCCTTGTTGTTTGGAAGGGACTTCTCAAGTACTTTAGTGTTAAATAATTAGGGTCTTAAAAATGGAAATTTGAGGCAAGCCATAGTTAGACACTTAGTAACAAATGGCTCTTGTGTTAATTTCACAATGTAGAGGTAAAATAATAAATATTCCTAGAGAAACCTTTAGGGCCGTTTAAAATATTATCGTGATTGTGGACACGTCTGCGTGACACGGTTATGATTTCTTTAAAAATAAATCAGAGTATACGTTCGCGTAACTTCGGCTGAACTTTCATAATAATAGAACATCGTTAATCGTGGGCGAAATAATTATATAGTATCCCTAAGTCATAAATCGGTTAAATTTTTTTCTAATCATTCTTGTGAATAGACCATAAACTAACTAATTTTCTTTTATAAGATTATAGTAAGTTTCTTTCACGTAAAGAAAAGTTTTTCTTTCTGAGTATACAATTTTTAAACGGCTTATCTATGAAAGTTGAAAATTTCTAAGTGTTAATGTGGTAGGAATATTTTTTTTAAAGAAAAGGGAGAAGAAAGATTATGTGCTTAAGATATATAATCTATAAAGTGCGTTAGGTAGCTTGTTTGAAGTTTCGTTTTAATATCAAAAGACTATAAAGTTTCATTTTTTTTATTTTTTGCTTAGTTTTCTATCTTAGCTAAATTTGTTGCTTTGTGTGTTAATATTTTTGTTTTCTGTTAACATAGTTCTTAAGAATGCAAGTATTTAATTTTTTTTTTGAAATTTTAATCCATAATGCGAAGATGAGGAAGGCTCACTGTTGATCCATGAAAATCTTTCTTTCACATATTTACATCAAAACCAAATCGATAGTATGCTTTTAGATATGATCTTAATAAATCAGTCATCGTGATTGCGTACATGTTCGCGTGACATAATTACGAATTTTCAAAAATAAATTAAGGTCTGCGTCCGTGCGACTTTGACTAAGTTTTTTTTCTTTAATAAATTAAGTGTTGTGAATTGTGTACACGTACGCGTGACATGACTCTTGACACGCCAAATCACACGAGTATACGTATGCGTAACTCGATAATTCTTTAAGTACGAGTAAATCACGTAATTAAAAGCGGTAAAGGTAAAATGCATGTAGTTTCTAAACACATAATTAAATAATTTAATCCAAGTATAAATGGTTAAGCGACCGTGCTAGAACCACGGAATTCGGGAGTGCCTAACACCTTCTCCCGGGTTAACAGAATTCTTTACCCGAATTTCTGGTTCGCAGGCTACAATACAGAGTCAATCTTTTCCTCGATTTGGAATTTGAACCGGTGACTTGGGACACCATAAATTATCCCAAGTGGCGACTCTGAATCTTTAAATAAACGAATCCCGTTTCGATTGTCCTTTGATTGGAAAAACTCCCTTTATGCCCTTGCGGGTGTAGGTAAAAAGGAGGTGTGACAGCTCTGGCGACTCTGCTGGGGACCGAACCCAGAATCTCTGGTTCAGGGTTCAAGAATTCGAGCTTAAAATAATTGTTATATTTGGCTTTATTTATTATCTGATTTTTACATGTTTGTGCCTAATGTGTTAAATGTTGCTTTTTACCGCTTTGATATTATCTGAATTACATATATAAACTGCTACGCAACCCTTCTTCTTTCTGAGTCTTCTGAATTTATGGTGCACACGTGCGCGTGGCCCACTTTTCTGTTAGAAGTCACACCAAGTAGAACGAGGTTGGGTCAAGTACCTAGGCCGGGTAGACTTTCGTGCTCTCG
This sequence comes from Nicotiana tabacum, assembly GCF_000715075.1. Classification (NCBI taxonomy): domain Eukaryota; kingdom Viridiplantae; phylum Streptophyta; class Magnoliopsida; order Solanales; family Solanaceae; genus Nicotiana; species Nicotiana tabacum. The sequence goes on from NC_134084.1 coordinate 88,833,104, forward strand.
GTATGTTGCCCCCGCCTCGGCTCGAGCTGTCTGCTCGGGTAAGCCAGGTCTAGAACAAATGTACCCAGGTTTTTAAACCTAGAATAACATAGCCTCATGTCGGATCCCTAGTAGGAACGCTTGTTTGCATCACGTGCATCTGACTTTGGGGACTCAACACAGGGGTTGGGTCTGTCTAGGACAGGTGTACCCCAAAAAATAAAAGAACATCCTGATGCATCCTAATGTGCTACATGTTGCAATCTTCAAGGGTAAAAGGGTCATTTGGCGAACCAATGATAGTTGAAGGCAAGAGAAAAAAAAGGTGAAGTGTGAAGATAAAGCGAGCTTGAAAATTCAAAAAAGAAATTTGCACTTTTTCATCATTTGTCGAAAATCAGAAAATCAAAAAAAAAAGAAAAAAAAAAAAAAAGATTTTGCAAGTCTCATCATTTTTCGAAAAAAAAAGAAAAAGAAAATCTTATTCTCGCCTGTATCTAATCTGGCCGAACTACGCAAACCTGATTCTCGTCTTTTGGGGCGTGATACGTAGGAAACCCACATAGGGTCCGGTCTTACTAGTAAATATTATGTTCTTGGCTTTGCGGGGTCTTTTCTAAATTTTGCACTTCTAGCCACCTTTTGGCCAAATAAGCCATTTTGAAAAAATAGCCTCAATCATGTCTTGCATGTGTCCAGTAGGGAGTGTTATTGTCTCACATAGTGTTGGTTTAAAATTTTCTCATAAAGATGTGGATTTATTTACCGGAGTTTGAGCATGACAGACACCCCGTGACCATCCAGTCAGGATCGCTCAATCAGGAGTTGCTTAAGGAGATTTGTTTTATTTTTATGTTTTGAGTCCGTTCTTCATTTTATGTCGTCTTTTACTTTCTAGTTTTGTACAGTAATGTCAAGTCTTTTGTTATTGTATTTTCTTCTTTATATTTGAAAAAATGTGCTGTAACTCAAAAATCCAAAAAAAAAGAGATATTGCATTTTATATTTCCGTTATAAGTTTTCTTTAGATTACTAATTCTAGAAATGAAAAAAAGAAAAATTTCTAAGGTTGTTTTTCCTTTAGTCAATAAATATCTAGGACTTAAAATGAATTGTTTTTATGTTTCCTTTAAGTATAGTAGGACCAAAATTCAAAAAAAGAAGAGAATTTTCTTTTAGTATTTCTTTAAAAGCTTTATTTAAGGTGTTAATTCAAAATCCAAAAAGATTTTCTTTTGAGAAGTTTCTTTGGGAAATTAGTGAAAAATGAAAAAAAAAATCTTTTCATTAGAACTTTAGGATATTGTACATAGAAGAAAAAAAGACAACATACTTTATATTTGATTTATTTTCAGAGTTTCTCTTTTAGGCAATCAAAATTGAAACCCAAAAATATTTTTTTGCTTGTTTCAAAATCTTGCGTCAAGATATCAAATGAAAATTCAAAATAATTTTCTGTGGTTTATTCTTTAAATTTTCTTCCTAAAAAAAAAGAATCAAAAAAAAATATTTTTCTCTTCTAGGATATTTCCTTAATAGAATATTTGTTTCAAAAGGATAAAAAAAAACATGCCCGTTAAGCTTGAGTTTAGAATAGGTCATAGAACGTTAAGTCTAGAAATTCAAAAAAAAAAAAAGGTTTTGCTAGTTTTATTTATCTTTTCTCATCAGAGTAGTTGTAGAGGTAAAAAAAGGAGAATGTCAGTTTGTTTACTTTATTCCCGTTCTTCCAGAACTACGCAAAGATCTGATTCATGCGGCGTCATGATACGTAGACAACCTACATAGGGTTCGATCGAATCATTTTATTTTTTTAAAAGAAAAAAAAAGAAGGAAAAAAAAGGGGAAAAAAGAAAAGAAAAAAAAGGGTGAAATTATGGGACGTGAGAAATGAGAGGAAAGAAAAGAGTGATAATTAGAAAAAAAAAAGTGGAAGGAAAATGATCAAGTAAGTGCTAGAAAAGCAAAGAAAAGGGAGGTTGAAATGAACAAATTGGGATGATGCCAAGTGACCTTATGACCCTCGAAGTCATTCTAGAACCATTAATTGTTGCTAGGTGCATTGCACGCAATATGATATTTTTGTTGTTAAATGCCCTAACGCTAACGTGATGGCCTCATTTTGTTATATTCATAATAGAAGGGTGGTTGGTTTGTGGTTTTTAAAGTGGTAACTCTTCTCTACAACACAAAGTCAAAAGGCAATGGTAGACAACAACAGAACTGAGTTGGTTGATACCGGTGCCCGAAAGCAGTTGGTTGAACAGGACAATGGGTTGGTTGAAGAGGTAGAGATGTTAAGACAACATATGGCGGACATGTATCAGGCTTGGATGACTGGGAAGGCACCACCCCCACCACCACCTAGCTTCCTAGATGTTGCCCTTACCCAAACTTCGGACACAATGCTAGATGATCCTCCATACTCTCCAGATCTACCCGCTTATCACAACTATTCCAACCACCCAAGTAGCTCCATCACTCGTCCTCCAACTATATTTTCCCAAAAGTGCCCTCCTGTCATATCCACTATTCCCAACAATGAATATCCACTCAAAGCTCATGACCAAAACTACCCCGTAGAGGTTGCCTACAAGGTTCCTGACTCATACAAGAAGAGCCCTCGGGATAAGCTTCATGTTGAAAATGAAAAGTTCACAGGAAGAGAAGGGAAAGAAGGGATACCGGGAGGCTGAAAGACATAGAAAAAACCTTGAAGAACAAACAAGGAAGGGAAGACCAGGGTAGCATGGCTTACAAAGAACTGTCTGTGTCCCCTGACGTTCGCCTGCCCGCGGGGTTCAAAGTGCCAAAATATAACTTGTATGATGGGTGTGGAGATCCGGTAGCGCACCTGAGGGTCTATTGCAGTGAAATGAGAAGCGTTGGAGAGAAAGATGTCCTGTTGAGGGCATATTTCAGTAAGAGCCTAACTGGGGCAGCTTTGGACTGGCATATTCGTCAAGATGTTGGTAAGTGGCCTACATTGGGAGACATGGCTCAAGATTTTGTTCGATACTTTCAGTACAGATCAGGCGTTACCCCAGACCGCTCCTCCCTATCTAGAATGGAAAAAAGGCCGAAGGAAAGCTTTAAAGAGTTTGGGCTCAGATGGAGGGAACAGGCTTCTCGAGTCAATACCCCGATTGGTGAAGAAGAAATGGTTGAGCTTTTTCTACGAGCCCAAGGTCCCACCTACTTCAGTCATTTGATCCCGGCCTTGGGAAAGCCTTTCAAAGATGTGTTAAAAATGGGGGAGCTAGTAGAAGAGGGAATCAAGTCAGGCAAAATCATGAGTTGTTCGAAAGACATTCAGAACATCCCAGTAAGCTTGGGTGGAAGAAAGAGAAATAGAAAAGATGATCTGATGGGCTTTCCCGATCAACACTTCCAGCCTCGACATCGTCCCCATGGATATCCTGATGCACCTGGTGATCCTCCCCAATCCCACTTCTCTCCACGGAACTCCCAAAATTGTACATCACTTTCTAAGTACCCAGCTCCACAAAATGCCTATCCACCCCCACGAGCCTATCGAAAACCCCTGGATCAGGTTTCTGGACCAATCAAGCATTTAAGAATGAGAGGTTGCTGAAAAAAGAAAAGGCTTTCACCCCATTGGGAGTGTCATACGCTAGTTTGTTCCAAAAGTTGAAGCAATTGGACATGTTCAAGCCGATCCAGATAAAAATGCCAAACCCTCTTCCAAAGAAGTTTGATTTTTCTCAAAGGTGCGCATATTGCTCAGATGCCCCGGGGCATGACATAGAGAAGTGTTGGAATCTGAAGAAAGCAATTCAGAAGCTTATTGATGCAGGTGACATTGTTGTGCAAAATCCAGATGCAGCAGACACTAGCCAAAGCCCATCGCCTGTTCGTAATGAGACGCATATGGTGAGTATGATTTGTTTTGAAAAGGAATATGAGAATTCTTCTGAGAACCTCGGAGGTCCACATGTTACAAAGCTTTCAGCGCTATTAGAGGTTGATCCTAAGAAAGATAGGCAAAGGGAACCCAAAAGAAATTTGCTAAGAACAATGTGATGGAGACTTGTGAAGGTCCTAGTATTGTTGATGCAGAAGTCAGTGGCTAAGATGTTGAGTTTGGTGATTGGAAAGACGCTCTTTTCTTGGTTAGCCAGGAAGGAGTTTGGTGGTTTATTTTGTTGTCATTTCTGTTGTCCGGATTATTCCAAGGGTTGTAATCAAGTTATGGTCTTGTGACTCAAACCCTTCTATCCTTTTATTTTTGCCTGGTTTGTTTAGTCGTAGTAACTCTTTTAGTGCTGTCTAGGTTGTTCCAGGTTTGTAACCCCAGTTTAGTGCTTGTTTTGTTGTTCAAAAGCCTTCACCATCTATCTAATGCAAGTTTCCGTTTTCTGTTATTTATGGTCATTTTGTTTAGTTCTCTTTTCTTTTTACAGTTCTTTCCCAATTGACTCTAGTGACATGACATGCATGCGTAATTCTCAGCCTGGTCTTAAAAAAAAGAGTCAGTTTAGTCATGAAGCAATGAAACAATTTTATAGATGATAGGGACATTTGAGGGAAATAAGTAAAGGCATTTTGAGATCATTTCAAGCACGAATTGCGTGAAACTGGGACAGATAGAACATAGAGAAACCCTATTGAAATGCATCCTGCCACATCAAGTTGAAGCCAACGACAAGTTTGCCCCAAATTGACAGGGGTCGTTCATGGTAATGAGAGTGAAGGTGTTGTCCAGTGGTGCTTTGTAGTTAACAGATGTAGAAAACGAATGCGTGGATATGGTTATCAAGTTTGGTACAATCAAAAGATGATACAAATGTTTTCCTTGGTTTGTTTAATTGTGTAGGTTGCACTTGACATGTTTTGGAGATTGGAATGACGAAGGCATTTTGTTCTGCTATCTAAACACTTTATCCTTCGTTACTCCTTTGAGCCTTATTTATTTTCTTTCATACCCCTCTTTCGGAATTAGTAGCAAAGATAAAAAACGCAAGCATGAAAGATAAGTGAAGGAAAAAGAGAAAAGAAAAAGAATGAAAAAAAGAGAAGAAAAAGAAGAAGAAAAGGAAAAAAAAGAGTAGAAAAAGAAAAAGAAACAATAAAACAACAAACAGGGAAAAGGAAGAAAGAAAATAAAAGAAGAGGAAAAGGAAGAAAAAGAAAAGAAAAATCACAACAACAAAGTAATTTCTATGACATGAACTACGTTCGACCTGATTCCTTTTAAGGATACGTATGCAGCCTCACAGTTCGGTCCCATCAAAATAAAAATCGAAAAGTCCCTAAGCAAAGAAATTGGGGCAGAAGTTGTGTTTGCTGTAAGAAATCTGATTCCAAAAGTTGTAATTTTAAACCCATGTCGAACTGTTTTGAACCTTTGATACCCTTTCTTTCTAACCCCATCCAAAAGCACACATTACGGTCCAAAGAAAGACCTTCCGATCAGTCTTCGAGAGATGCCAAGTCGAGCAAATAGAGGTGATTCATATCAGGATAACACTCTGGTCCAAGCAGGAAAAGTAATGAAAATGAGAGAGTCTTATTGGTGAAAACCTTCACGGGCACCTTGAGGCGACGAAAGTTTAGAGAAAGAATCAAATGAGAGAGGCTTGATGGTGAAAACCCACCGGGCACTACAAGCCGAATAAGGATTGTGAATCAGATTGGATAATCGGAGCATTGAAGCCCAGTTTCATGGTTTAAGGGTACAACAAGAGTTAAATATCAGATTTGCTTCACAGAATAGGCCACATGTGCATGTCATGGCCATTAGAGTTGGTATCCACGTCTGATAGGTTTCTACTTTGTAGTTTTCTTGTTAGGAATAATCTCTTCCCTTTGTCCTATACTCTATGCCTTTTGTCTAGGTTACTCCCTCTCTTTGAGTCTGTTTGGTCAAAACAAGTGAGAAATGACTTCAAAATTTGCCACTAGCTTTCCAATTGCACAAAATGGGGTCTGGCTAGCACATCAAAGTGTCACAAGTTAGGAAAAACAACAAGAGCACTGAGCTAGTAACAATCAACATACTTTGGAATCCTTGTGAAACACAAAGGTTTGATACATATCAAGTCATGGACAATGCAACGGGTGGATGGTATTAGGAGAAAAGATCAAAGGTATCTTCTGTGGTAAGATTGACAAAAATGGTTAACCAGTGACAAGCGAGGTTTTCCATGTAAAAATCAAAACTAGCATGGCAAGTGAAGGAGCAATAGACCTAAAGGCCAAGGCCAGTGGTTTAATTCAAGAAAGAACAGCATACGCACTTAGTGGGTGGCAATTGTCGTACTTTGAGATTCATGTGAAAACACAAAGGTTTGGTAAATGTCGGTTTATGAGCAATGCAATAGATAGAGGGTATTGGGTCTGAATGGAGAAGAGGTATTTTCTGTGATATGGGTTTTAGAAAAATTGGTTAGTCAATAAGCAAGCAACGTCTTTCAAGGTGAAATTAAAGTTACAATGGCAAGTGAAGGAGCAATCGTCGCAAAGTCAAAGCCACAAACCAACCACCATATTTAATCTCACAAGTTTTCTTTGTCTGAAACAGGGACAGAAGCTGTGTTCATATCAAAGCTGGGAAGCTTGAAGTTTTCAGGTGTAATGCCCCAATTCTGCTTACGCAAAGGCTATTGAGAATATCACACATAACCCGTAGGAGATGCACTTCCTAGTCTGGGTTTTCAAGTTATATTTTGTTGTAGGAGACGCACTTCCTAGTTTGGATCATATGAGTTTGAGTCACTGATGGTTTTACCTCTAGGAGACGCACCTCCTAGTCTAAGTCTTCCAAATTATATTTTGTTTTAGGAGACGCACTTCCTAAATTGATAGTTCATCCGTAGGAGACGCACTTTCTAGTTTGAGTCATTGATGTTTCACCCATAGGAGATGCACTTCCTAGTCTAGGTAGTTCAAGTTATATTTTTGTTTTAGGAGACACACTTCCTAAATTGAGATTTCACCCCTAGGAGACGCACTTCCTAGTCTGGGTAGTTCAGGTTATATTTTTGTTTTTGGAGACGCACTTCCTAAATTGAGATTTCACCCTTAGGAGACGCACTTCCTAGTCTGGGTAGTTCATGTTATATTTTTGTTTTAGGAGACGCACTTCCTAAATTGAGATTTCACCCTAAGGAGACACACTTCCTAGTCTGGGTAGTTCAGGTTGTATTGTTGTTTTAGGAGACACTCTTCCTAAATTGAGATTTTCTCTTAGGAGACGCACTTCCTAGTCTGGTTCATTTAAGTTCATTCGTGGGAGACACACTTCCTAGTTTGAGTCATTGAAGTTTCACCCCTAGGAGACGCACTTCCTAGTCTGGGCTTTTCAGGTTATATTTTTATTTTAGGAGACGCACTTCCTACATTGAGCTTTCCCCTAGGAGACGCAATTCCTGGTTCCACACACTAAAGTTATACCCTTAGGAGACGCACTTCCTAGTCTGGGTTTTTTTAGGATACACCTTTAGGAGACGCACTTCCTAGTTTGGATCATATGAGTTTTAGTCACTGAAGTTCTCACCCTTAGGAGACGCACTTCCTACTCTCGGTCATTTAAATTTATTCCTAGGAGACACATTTTCTAGTTTAAGTCATTAATGTTCCACCCCTAGGAGACGCACTTCCTAGTCTTGGTATTTCAAGTTATATTTTGATTTACAATATTGCTAACAACTCACAAATCTTCCTAGCGCAAACTGGGGAAAGAAAATTTTCTTTGTTTTGTCTATTTTGTTGTAATCAGGCACCCACCTGGAGAACAAGGGGAGACAACTCAAGTTTCTAGGGAAAGTAGTTTCGAAGGAAGACAGTTCAAGTTTCAGGGGAAATGGTTCAAGGTGCAAGGGAAAATAGTGTCAAGTAACAAGGGAAGACATTTAAAGGGTCAGCAATCAGGTGTCCGCCTGGAGAAGATGGGAAGGCATTTCAAAGAATACCATTCAAGTCAGCCACAAAGGAACTTATGAGGAAGATACAATTCAACGAGGCAACATCAGTCACAAGATCAAGTTTGGAAATAAATCTTTGTAAAACATAGATTATAGCTTAGTACTAGCTTCTTCATTTTTGTCATGGTGTAATAAGGAGGTCAGTAGGCAGTATCAGTAGCAGCAACAGCAGTAACAGTAAAACCACAGCTTCATGGTAGTCCCAGCTACCAAAACTTCCCGAACTACATTGACCTGATTCCTTTATAGCCAAGGATATGTAGGAAACCTTTGAAGCAAAGGTTCGGTCAAATCTTTCAAAAAATGCTTCCCACGGAGTGTTCAAACAGGCAAAAATCGCTCGTATCCGCTCACTTTATCTTTGCACGAAAACTCTTCGTGTTTCCGGACAAAGAGGGGTAGCTGTGAGCACATGATTTTTGCCTTACACGAATTACTCCAAAAGAATTCCCAAAATTAGGTCTTTTCTTTAATTATGTGTTATTCTAGGAATTACTATGCGATTTTCCTGATTGTTTGCATATATATATATGTGGGCATGTTTAATTTTATTAATGCATTAAAAATACAAAAATATAGCATTGGCTTTTAAGATTTGATTTTTAAATTTTTTTGAATTAATTAATAATTAGGTGTTATACAAAAATGAAAATAAAAAAAATAATAACATATTTTTGTAATTTTAGTCAAATTGTGTGATTTTTTTTTTAATTTGGCATTTAATTATTTGTGATAATTCAGAACTTAAGAGATTGTTAAAAACAGAAACTTAAGGGTAATATCGAGGATTGTTTAATAAAAAGGGTATTCACCTAATTGAGAAGCTTCTCAATAGTGGTAGGGTTAGAATTACACTAGCTAGTTTAAGTGGACAATTAAAAAATAAAAAGCTGAAAATGATAATGGGAATGACACTAATTGATTAATTTAGAAAAAAAAAGTCAGTGGGGATAATTAAAATAAAGGAAGGGACACTAGTAATGGGGATGACATTAATTGAGTGCCTATAAGAGGAGACATTCTGGGGGAGAGAAAGAGATAGATAGAGAGGAGAAGAAAAAAGAAGGGGGCGGAGAGAGTGGTATACACTCGATATACACTCTGGATACACTGGATATACAGGGGCAGAGAGCTAAGAAAACTTGGAAGAGATTTTGAGAGAGGGAGACAAGAAAACATTATGAAAATACTGAAAAAACTAGAATTTACTATTTCATTGATTTCTATTTTCTGGTTTTCAATTTCGAATTGGCTGAAACCATTTTCCATATACAATTTCATTGAACTATCTGGGGTTAATAGCTGTTTTTCTTGGATTAAAATTGGGACTGTTTTGTTGTTGCTGGTGATTGCTGTTGTTTTTACTTCTGATCTCACCCCCTTTTGACTTTCATTTCCAGGTATTCCTTCATACCCTTTGCTAACAAATGAAGTGCCACAAGTTGGAACCAGATTGAATTTGTATACAGATTTGGATGTTCGAATTGGAATTTGAATAAGAGTCTTGTTTGAATGTTAAATTCTATTAGCTTCTGTGGTTTATACTTTTGTTTTCTTGTTATGATTCATGTGTTAAGTTGTCCAACTGTGCTCAAGGTATAGATTGTATACAACAATAGCTTCTGCTGAAATTTTGGCTATGTATGTATAAATAGCTTGGTCTTAACTGTAACCAATTGATGTTTCCATATAGTTTATGCCTTAGTTTTAAAGGGGATTATTGTTGATTGATATATATAAAGTTCTAATTCATGCCCCGACTCGTTTTTCTCCCCTCCTCAACGGTTAAAAAGATTATGAGAGATCACTGGTAGGTATGGCTTCAGGGATTCGATCCTGAAGTCCTTGCTTGTCGCCGGCATTGCCAAAATATTTAGGCCCTTCCGCTAATAAAGCCTTGTTGTTTGGAAGAGACTTCTCAAGTACTTTAGTGTTAAATAATTAGGGTCTTAAAAAATGGAAATTTGAGGCAAGCCATAGTTAAACACTTAGTAACAAATGGCTCTTGTGTTAATTTCATAATGTAGAGGTAAAATAATAAATATTCCTAGAGAAATCATTAGGGCCGTTTAAAATATTATCGTGATTGTGGACACGTCTGCGTGACACGGTTACGATTTCTTTAAAAATAAATCAGAGTATACGTTCGCGTAACTTCGGCTAAACTTTCATAATAATAGAACATCGTTAATCGTGGGCGAAATAATTATATAGTATCCCTAAGTCATAAATCGGTTATTTTTTTTCTAATCATTCTTGTGAATAGACCATAAACTAACTATTTTTCTTTTATAAGATTATAGTAAGTTTCTTTCACGTAAAGAAAAGTTTTTCTCTCGGAGTATACAATTTTTAAACCGCTTATCTATGAAAGTTGAAAATTTCTAAGTGTTAATGTGGTAGGAATATTTTTTTTAAAGAAAAGGGAGAAGAAAGATTATGTGCTTAAGATATATAATCCATAAAGTGCGTTAGGTAGCTTGTTTGAAGTTTTGTTTTAATATAAAAAGACTATAAAGTTTCATTTTTTTTATGTTTTGCTCAGTTTTCTATGTTAGCAAAATTTGTTGCTTTGTGTGGTAATATTTTTGTTTTCTGTTAACATAGTTCTTAAGAATGCAAGTATTTAATTTTTTTGAAATTTTAATCCATAATGAGAAGATGAGGAAGGCTCACTGTTGATCCATGAAAATCTTTCTTTCACATATTTACATCAAAACCAAATCGATAGTATGCTTTTAGATATGATCTTAATAAATCAGTCATCGCGATTGCGTACATGTTCGCGTGACATAATTACGAATTTTCAAAAATAAATTAAGGTCCGCGTCCGCGCGACTTTGACTAAGTTTTTTTTCTTAAATAAATTAAGTGTTGTGAATTGTGTACACGTACGTGTGACATGACTCTTGACACGCCAAACCACACGAGTATACGTATGCGTAACTCGATAATTCTTTAAGTACGAGTAAATCACGTAATTAAAAGCGGTAAAGGTAAAATGCATGTAGTTTCTAAACACATAATTAAATAATTTAACCCAAGTATAAATTGTTAAGCGACCGTGCTAGAACCACGGAATTCGGGAGTGCCTAACACCTTCTCCCGGGTTAACAGAATTCCTTACCCGGATTTTTGGTTCGCAGGCTACAATACAGAGTCAATCTTTTCCTCGATTTGGGATTTGAATCGGTGACTTGGGACACCATAAATTATCCCAAGTGGCGACTTTAATCTTTAAATAAACGAATCCCGTTTTGATTGTCCTTTGATTGGAAAAACTCCATTTATGCCCTTGCGGGTGTAGGTAAAAAGGAGGTGTGACAGCTCTGGCGACTCTGCTGGGGACCGAACCCAGAATCTCTGGTTCAGGGTTCAAGAATTCGAGCTTAAAATAATTGTTATATTTGGCTTTATTTATTATCTGATTTTTACATGTTTGTGCCTAATGTGTTAAATGTTGCTTTTTACCGCTTTGATATTATTTGAATTGTATATATAAACTGCTACGAAACCCTTCTTCTTTTTGAGTCTTCTGAATTTATGGTGCACACGTGCGCGTGACCCACTTTTCTGTTAGAAGTCATACCAAGTAGAACGAGGTTGGGTCAAGTACCTAGGCCGGGTAGACTTTCGTGCTCCCGGTACGTTGCCCCCGCCTCGGCTCGAGCTGTCCGCTCGGGTAAGCCAGGTCTAGAACAAATGTACCCAGGTTTTTAAACCTAGAATAACATAGCCTCATGTCGGATCCCTAGTAGGAACGCTTGTTTGCATCACGTGCATCTGACTTTGGGGACTCAACACAGGGGTTGGGTCTGTCTAGGACAGGTGTACCCCAAAAAATAAAAGAACATCATGATGCATCCTAATGTGCCACATGTTGCAATCTTCAAGGGTAAAAGGGTCATTTGGCGAACCAATGATAGTTGAAAGCAAATGAAAAAAAAAGAGAGAAAAAGGGTGAAGTGTGAAGATAAAGCGAGCTTGAAAATTCAAAAAAGAAATTTGCACTTTTTCATCATTTGTCGAAAATCAGAAAATCAAAAAAAAAAAAAAGATTTTGCAAGTTTCATTATTTTTCGAAAAAAAACAAAAAAAAAAATCTTATTCTCGCTTGTATCCAATCTGCCCGAACTACACAAACCTGATTCTCGTCTTTCGGGGCGTGATACGTAGGCAACCCACATAGGGCCCGGTCTTACTAGTAAATATTATGTTCTTGGCTTTGCGGGGTCTTAGCCAAATTTTGCACTTCTAGCCACCTTTTGGCCAAATAAGCCATTTTGAAAAAATAGCCTCAATCATGTCTTGCATGTGTCCAGCAGGGAGTGTTATTGTCTCACATAGTGTTGGTTTAAAATTTTCTCATAAAGATGTGAATTTATTTACCGGAGTTTGAGCATGACAGACACCCCGTGACCATCCAGTCAGGATCGCTTAATCAGGAGTTGCTTAAGGAGATTTGTTTTATTTTTATGTTTTGAGTCCGTTCTTCATTTTATGTCGTCTTTTACTTTCTAATTTTGTACAGTAATGTCAAGTCTTTTGTTATTTTATTTTCTTCTTTATATTTGAAAAAATGTGATGTAACTCAAAAATCCAAAAAAAAGAGATATTGCATTTTATATTTCTGTTATAAGTTTTCTTTAGATTACTAATTCTAGAAATGAAAAAAAGAAAAATTTCTGAGGTTGTTTTTCCTTTAGTCAATAAATATATAGGACTTAAAATGAATTTTTTTTATGTTTCCTTTAAGTATAGTAGGACCAAAATTCATAAAAAGAAGAGAATTTTCTTTTAGTATTTCTTTAAAAGCTTTATTTAAGGTGTTAATTCAAAATCCAAAAAGATTTTCTTTTGAGAAGTTTCTTTGGGAAATTAGTGAAAAATGAAAAAAAAAATCTTTTCATTAGAACTTTAGGATATTGTACATAGAAGAAAAAAAGACAACATACTTTATATTTGATTTATTTTCAGAGTTTCTCTTTTAGGCAATCAAAATTGAAACCCAAAAATATTTTTTTGCTTGTTTCAAAATCTTGCGTCAAGATATTAAATGAAAATTCAAAATAAATTTTTGTGGTTTATTCTTTAGATTTTCTTCCTAAAAAAAGAATAAAAAAAAAATATTTTCTCTTCTAGGATATTTCCTTAATAGAATATTTGTTTCAAAAGGATAAAAAAAAACATGCCCGTTAAGCTTGAGTTTAGAATAGGTCATAGAACGTTAAGTCTAGAAATTCAAAAAAAAAAAAAGGTTTTGCTAGTTTTATTTATCTTTTCTCATCAGAGTAGTTGTAGAGGTAAAAAAAGGAGAATGTCAGTTTGTTTACTTTATTCCCGTTCTTCCAGAACTACGCAAAGATCTGATTCATGCGGCATCATGATACGTAGGCAACTTACATAGGGTTCGATCGAATCATTTTATTTTTTTAAAAGAAAAAAAAAAGAAGGAAAAAAGGGGAAAAAAGAAAAGAAAAAAGGGTGAAATTATGGGACGTGAGAAATGAGAGGAAAGAAAAGAGTGATAATTAGAAGAAAAAAAAGAGGAAGGAAAATGATCAAGCAAGTGCTAGAAAAGCAAAGAAAATGGAGGTTGAAATGAACAAATTGGGATGATGCCAAGTGATCTTATGACCCTCGAAGTCATTCTAGAACCGTTAATTGTGGCTAGGTGCATTGCACGCAATGTGATATTTTTGTTGTTAAATGCCCTAACGCTAACATGATTGCCTCATTTTGTTATATTCATAACAGAAGGGTGGTTGGTTTGTGGTTTTTAAAGTGGTAACTCTTCTCTACAACACAAAGTCAAAAGGCAATGGCAGACAATAACAGAACTGAGTTGGTTGATACCGGTGCCCGAAAGCAGTTGGTTGAACAGGACAATGGGTTGGTTGAAGAGGTAGAGATGTTAAGACAACACATGGTGGACATGTATCATGGCTTGGATGACTAGGAAGGCACCACCCCTGCCACCACCTAGCTTCCTAGATGCTGCCCTTACCCAAACTCCGGACACAATGCCAGATGATCCTCCATACTCTCCAGATCTACCCGTTTATCACAACTTTCCCAACCACCCTAGTATCTCCATCACTCGTCCTCCAACTATCTTTTCCCAAAAGTGCCCTCCTGTCATATCCACTATTCCCAACAATGAATATCCACTCAAAGCTCATGACCAAAACTACCTCGTAGAGGTTGCCTACAAGATTCCTGACTCATACAAGAAGAGCCCTCGGGATAAGCTTCATGTTGAAAATGAAAGGTTCACAGGAAGAGAAGGGAAAGAAGGGATACCCAGGAGGCTGAAAGACATAGAAAAATCCTTGAAGAACAAACAAGGAAGGGAAGACCAGGGTAGTATGACTTACAAAGAACTGTTTGTGTCACCTGACGTTCGCCTGCCCGCGGGGTTCAAAGTGCAAAAATTTAACTTGTATGATGGGTGTGGAGATCCGGTAGCCCACCTGAGGGTCTATTGCAGTGAAATGAGAAGCGTTGGAGATAAAGATGTCCTGTTGAGGGCATATTTCAGTAAGAGCCTAACTGGGGCAGCTTTGGACTGGCATATTCGTCAAAATGTTGGTAAGTGGCCTACATTGGGAGACATGGCTCAAGATTTTGTTCGATACTTTCAGTACAGATCAGGCGTTACCCCAGACCGCTCCTCCCTATCTAGAATGGAAAAAAAGCCAGAGGAAAGCTTTTTGAGAGTTTGGGCTGAGATGGAGGGAACAAGCTTCTTGAGTCAATACCCCGATTGGTGAAAAGGAAATGGTTGAGCTTTTCCTACGAGCCCAAGGTCCCATCTACTTCAGTCATTTGATCCCGACCTTGGGAAAGCCTTTCAAAGATGTGTTAAAAATGGGGGAGCTAGTAGAAGAGGGAATCAAGTCAGGCAAAATCATGAGTTGTTCGAAAGACATTCAGAACATCCCAGTAAGCTTGGGTGGAAGAAAGAGAAATAGAAAAGATGATTCGATGGGCTTTCCCGATCAACACTTCTAGCCTCGACATCGTCCCCATGGATATCCTGATGTACCTGGTGATCCTCCCCAATCCCACTTCTCTCCACGGAACTCCCAAAATCGTACATCACTCTCTAAGTACCCAGCTCCACAAAATGCCTATCCACCCCCACGAGCCTATCGAAAACCCCCTGGATCAGGTTTCCGGCCCAATCAAGCATTTAAGAATGAGAGGTTGCTGAAAAAAGAAAAGGCTTTCACCCCACTGGGAGTGTAATACGCTAGTTTGTTCCAAAGTTGAAGCACCAGATAAAAATGCCAAACCCTCTTCCAAAGAAGTTTGATTTTTCTCAAAGGTGCGCATATTGTTCAGATGCCCCAGGGCATGACATAGAGAAGTGTTGGAATCTGAAGAAAGCAATTCAGAAGCTTATTGATGCAGCGACATTGTTGTGCAAAATCCAGATGCAGCAGACACTAGCCAAAGTCCATCGCCTATGCATAATGAGACGCATATGATGGGTATGATTTATTTTGAAAAGGAATATGAGAATTCCTCTGAGAACCTCGGAGGTCCACATGCTACAAAGCTTTCAGCGCTATTAGAGGTTGATCCTAAGAAAGAGGGGGCAAAGGGAACCTAAAAGAAATTTGCTAAGAACAATGTGATGGAGATTTGTGAAGGTCCTAGTATTGTTGATGCAGAAGTCAGTGGCTAAGATGTTGAGTTTGGTGATTGGAAAGACGCTCTTTTCTTGGTTAGCCAAGAAGGAGTTTGGTGGTTTATTTTGTTGTCATTTCTGTTGTCCGGATTATTCCAAGGGTTGTAATCCAGATATGGTCTTGTGACTCAAACCTTTCTATCCTTTTATTTTTGCCTGGTTTGTTTAGTCGTAGTAACTCCTTTAGTGCTGTCTAGATTGTTCCAGGTTTGTAAACCCAGTTTAGTGCTTGTTTTGTTGTTCAAAAGCCTTTACCATCTATCTAATGCAAGTTTTCGTTTTCTGTTATTTATGGTCATTTTGTTTAGTTCTCTTTTCTTTTTACAGTTCTTTCCCTGTTGACTCTAGTGACATGACATGCATGCGTAATTCTCAGCCTGGTCTTAAAAAAAAAGAGTCAGTTTAGTCATGAAGCAATGAAACAATTTTATAGATGATAGGGACATTTGAGGTAAATAAGTAAAGGCATTTTGAGATCATTTCAAGCCCGAATTGCGTGAAACTGGGGCAGATAGAACATAGAGAAAACCTATTGAAATGCATCCTGCCGCATCAGGTTGAAGCCAACGGCAAGTTTGCCCCAAATTGACAGGGGTCGTTCATGGTAATGAGAGTGAGGGTGAGGGTGTTGTCCAGTGGTTCTTTGTAGTTAACAGATGTAGAGAGCGAATGTGTGGATATGGTTATTAAGTCTGGTACAATCAAAAGATGATACAAATGTTTTCCTTGGTTTGTTTAATTGTGTAGTTTGCACTTGACATGTTTTGGAGATTGGAATGACGAAGGCATTTTGTTCTGCTATCTAAACACATTATCGTTCGTAACCCCTTTGAGCCTTATTTATTTTCTATCATAACCCTCTTTCGGAATTAGTAGCAAAGATAAAAAATGCAAGCATGAAAGATAAGTCAAGGAAAAAGAGAAAAGAAAAAGAATGAAAAAAAAGAGAAGAAAAAGAAGAAGAAAAGGAAAAAAAAAGAGAAGAAAAAGAAAAAAAACAATAAAACAACAAAAAGAGAAAAGGAAGAAAGAAAAGAAATGAAGAGGAAGAGGAAGAAAAAGAAAAGAAAAATCACAACAACAAAGTAATTTCTATGACAATGAACTACATTCGACCTGATTCCTCTTAAGGATACGTAGGCAGCCTCACGGTTCGGTCCCATCAAAATAAAAATCCAAAAGTCCTCAAGCAAAGAAATTGGGGCAGAAGTTGTGTTTGCTGTAAGAAATCTGATTCCAAAAGTTATAATTTTAAACCCATGTCGAACTGTTTTGAGCCTTTGATACCCTTTCTTTCTAACCCCATCCAAAAGCCCACATTGCGGTCCAAAGAAAGACCTTTCGATCAGTCTTCGAGAGATGTCAAGTCGAGCAAATAGAGGTGATTCATATCAGGATAACACTCTGGTCCAAGCAGGAAAAGTAATGAAAATGAGAGAGTCTTATTGGTGAAAACCTTCACGGGCACCTTGAGGCGACGAAAGTTTAGAGAAAGAATCAAATGAGAGAGGTTTGATGGTGAAAACACTCCGGGCACTACAAGCCGAATAAGGATTGTGAATCAGATTGGATAATCGGAGCATTGAAGCCCAGTTTCATGGTTTAAGGGTACAACAAGAGTTGAACACCAGATTTGCTTCACAGAATAGGCCACATGTGCATGTCATGGCCATTAGAGATGGTATCCACGTCTGATAGGTTTCTACTTTGTAGTTTTCTTGTTAGGAATAATCTCTTCCCTTTGTCCTATACTCTATGCCTTTTGTCTAGGTTACTCCCTCTCTTTGAGTCTGTTTTGTCAAAACAAGTGAGAAATGACTTCAAAATTTGCCACCAGCTTTCCAATTGCACAAAATGGGGTCTGGCTAGCACATCAAAGTGTCACAAGTCAGGAAAAACAACAAGAGCACTAAGCTGGTAACAATCAACATACTTTGGAATCCTTGTGAAACACAAAGGTTTGGTACATATCAAGTCATGGACAATGCAACAGATGGATGGTATTAGGAGAAAAGATCAAAGGTATCTTCTGTGGTAAGATTGACAAAAATGGTTAACCAGTGACAAGCGAGGTTTTCCAAGTAGAAATCAAAACTAGCATGGCAAGTGAAGGAGCAATAGACCTAAAGGCCAAGGCCAGTGGTTTAATTCAAGAAAGAACAGCATATGCACTGAGTGTGTGGCAATTGTCGTACTTTGAGATTCATGTGTAAACACAAGGGTTTGGTAAATGTCGGTTTATGAACAATGCAATAGATAGAGGTTATTGGGTCTGAACGGAGAAGAGGTATTTTCTGTGATATGGGTGATAGAGAAATTGGTTAGTCAATAAGCAAGCAACGTCTTTCAAGGTGAAATCAAAGTTATAATGGCAAGTGAAGGAGCAATCGTCGCAACGTCAAGGCCACAAACCAACCACCATATTTAATCTCACAAGTTTTCTTTGTCTGAAACAGGGACAGAAGCTGTGTTCATATCAAAGCTGGGAAGCTTGAAGTTTTCAGGTGTAATGCCCTAATTCTGCTTACGCAAAGGCTATTGAGAAGATCACACATAACCCGTAGGAGATGCACTTCCTAGTCTGGGTTTTCAAGTTATATTTTGTTGTAGGAGACGTACTTCCTAAACTAAGATTTTACCCTTTAGGAGACGCACTTCCTAGTTTGGATCATATGAGTTTGAGTCACTGATGGTTTTACCTCTAGGAGACCCACCTCCTAGTCTAAGTCTTCCAAATTATATTTTGTTTTAGGAGACGCACTTCCTAAATTGATAGTTCATCCGTAGGAGACGCACTTTCTAGTTTGAGTCATTGATGTTTCACCCATAGGAGATGCACTTCCTAGTCTGGGTAGTTCAAGTTATATTTTTGTTTTAGGAGACGCACTTCCTAAATTGAGATTTCACCCCTAGGAGACGCACTTCCTAGTCTGGGTAGTTCAGGTTATATTTTTGTTTTAGGAGACGCACTTCCTAAATTGAGATTTCACCCTTAGGAGACGCACTTCCTAGTCTGGGTAGTTCAGGTTGTATTGTTGTTTTAGGAGACACACTTCCTAAATTGAGATTTTCTCCTAGGAGACGCACTTCCTAGTCTGGTTCATTTAAGTTCATTCGTGGGAGACACACTTCCTAGTTTGAGTCATTGAAGTTTCACCCCTAGGAGACGCACTTCCTATTCTGGGTTTTTCAGGTTATATTTTTATTTTAGGAGACACACTTCCTACATTGAGCTTTTCCCTAGGATACGCAATTCCTGGTTCCACGCACTAAAGTTATACCCTTAGGAGACGCACTTCCTAGTCTGGGTTTTTTTAGGATACACTTTTAGGAGACGCACTTCCTAGTTTGGATCGTATGAGTTTTAGTCACTGAAGTTCTCACCCCTAGGAGACGCACTTCCTAGTCTCGGTCATTTAAATTTATTCCTAGGAGACACATTTCCTAGTTTAATTCATTAATGTTCCACCCCTAGGAGACGCACTTCCTAGTCTTGGTATTTCAAGTTATATTTTGATTTACAATATTGCTAACAACTCACAAATCTTCCTAGTGCAAACTGGGGAAAGAAAATTTTCTTTGTTTTGTCTATTTTGTTGTAATCAGGCACCCACCTGGAGAACAAGGGGAGACAACTCAAGTTTCTAAGGAAAGCAGTTTCGAAGGAAGGCAGTTCATGTTTAAGGGGAAATGGTTAAAGGTGCAAGGGAAAATAGTGTCAAGTAACAAGGGAAGACATTTAAAGGGTCAGCAATCAGGTGCCCGCCTGGAGAAGATGGGAAGGCATTTCAAAGAATACCATTGAAGTCAGCCACAAAGGAACTTATGAGGAAGATACAAGTCAACGAGGCAACATCAGTCACAAGATCAAGTTTGGAAATAAATCTTTGTAAAGCATAGATTATAGCTTAGTACTAGCTTCTTCATTTTTGTCATGGTGTAATAAGGAGGTCAGTAGGCAGTATCAGCAGCAGCAACAGCAGTAACAGTAAAACCACAGCTTCATGGTAGTTCCAGCTACCAAAACTTCCCGAACTACATTGACCTGATTCACTTATAACCAAGGATATGTAGGAAACCTTTGAAGCAAAGGTTCGGTCAAATCTTTCAAAAAATGCTTCCCACGGAGTGTTCAAACAGGCAAAAATTGCTTGTATCCGCTCACTTTATCTTTGCACGAAAACTCTTCGTGTTTCCGGACAAAGAGAGGCAGCTGTGAGCACGTGATTTTTGCCTCACACGAATTACTCCAAAAGAATTCCCAAAATTAGGTCTTTTCTTTAATTATGTGTTATTCTAGAAATTACTATGTGATTTTCCTAATTGTTTGCATATATATGTGGGCATGTTTAATTTTATTAATGCATTAAAAATACAAAAATATAGCATTGGCATTTAAGATTTGATTTTTACATTTCTTGGAATTAATTAATAATTAGGTGTTTTACAAAAATAAAAATTCAAAAAATAATAACATATTTTTGTAATTTTAGTCAAATTGTGTGATTTTCTTTTAATTTGGCATTTAATTATTTGTGATAATTATTAGTTAGAGTTAATTAGTATTTTTTAAGTTAATTTCGGGGATTATTTAATAAAAAGGGTATTCACCTAATTGAGAAGCTTCTCAATAGTGGTAG
The DNA here is from genome assembly GCF_000715075.1 of Nicotiana tabacum. Classification (NCBI taxonomy): domain Eukaryota; kingdom Viridiplantae; phylum Streptophyta; class Magnoliopsida; order Solanales; family Solanaceae; genus Nicotiana; species Nicotiana tabacum. The sequence continues at coordinate 88,853,365 of NC_134084.1, forward strand.
GGTTAGAATTGCACTAGCTAGTTTAAGTGGACAATTAAGAAATAAAAAGCTGAAAATGATAATGGGAATGACACTAATTGATTAATTTAGAGAAAATAAGTTAGTGGGGATAATTAAAATAAAGGAATGGACACTAGTAATGGGGATGACATTAATTGAGTGCCTATACGAGGAGACATTCTGGGGGAGAGAAAGAGATAGATAGAGAGGAGAAGAAAAAAGAAGGGGGCGGAGAGAGCGGTATACACTCAATATACACTTTGGATACTCTAGATATACATGGGCAGAAAGCTAAGAAAACTTGGAAGAGATTTTGAGAGAGGGAGACAAGAAAACATTCTGAAAATACTGAAAAAAAACTGGAATTTACTGTTTCATTGATTTCTATTTTCTGGTTTTCAATTTCGAATTGGCTGAAACCATTTTCCATATACAATTTCATTGAACTATCTGAGGTTAATAACTGTTTTTCTTGGATTAAAACTGGGACTGTTTTGTTGTTGCTGGTGATTGCTGTTGTTTTTACTTCTGATCTCACCCCCTTTTGACTTTCATTTCCAGGTATTCCTTCATACCCTTTGCTAACAAATGAAGTGCCACAAGTTAGAACCAGATTGAATTTGTATATAGATTTGGATGTTCGAATTGGAATTTGAATAAGAGTCTTGTTTGAATGTTAAATTCTATTAGCTTATGCGGTTTATACTTTTGTTTTCTTGTTATGATTCATGTGTTAAGTTGTCCAACTGTGCTCAAGGTATAGATTGTATACAACAATAGCTTCTGCTGAAATTTTGGCTATGTATGTATAGATTGCCTGGTCTTAACTGTAACCAATTGATGTTTCCATATAGTTTATGCCTTAGTTTAAAAGGGGATTATTGTTGATTGATATATATAAAGTTCTTATTCATGCCCCGACTCGTTTTTCTCCCCTCCTCAATGGTTAAAAAGATTATGAGAGATCACTGGTAGGTATGACTTCAGGGATTCGATCCTGAAGTCCTTGCTTGCAGCCGGCGTTGCCAAAATATTCAGGCCCTTCCGCTAATAAAATGGTTTAACAAAGCCTTGTTGTTTGGAAGGGACTTCTCAAGTACTTTAGTGTTAAATAATTAGGGTCTTAAAAAATGGAAATTTGAGGCAAGCCATAGTTAGACACTTAGTAACAAATGGCTCTTGTGTTAATTTCATAATGTAGAGGTAAAATAATAAATATTCCTAGAGAAACCTTTAGGGCCGTTTAAAATATTATCGTGATTGTGGACACGTCTGCATGACACGGTTACAATTTCTTTAAAAATAAATCAGAGTATACGTTCGCGTAACTTCGGCTAAACTTTCATAATAATAGAACATCGTTAATCGTGGGCGAAATAATTATATAGTATCCCTAAGTCATAAATCGGTTAAATTATTTTCTAATCATTCTTATGAATAGACCAGAACTAACTAATTTTCTTTTATAAGATTATAGTAAGTTTCTTTCACGTAAAGAAAAGTTTTTCTCTCTGAGTATACAATTTTAAACTGCTTATCTATGAAAGTTGAAAATTTCTAAGTGTTAATGTAGTAGGAATATTTTTTTTAAAGAAATGGGAGAAGAAAGATTATGTGCTTAAGATATATAATCCATAAAGTGCGTTAGGTAGCTTGTTTGAAGTTTTGTTTTAATATCAAAAGACTATAAAGTTTCATTTTTTTTTATGTTTTGCTCAGTTTTCTATGTTAGCAAAATTTGTTGCTTTGTGTGGTAATATTTTTGTTTTCTGTTAACATAGTTCTTAAGAATGCAAGTATTTAATTTTTTTTTGAAATTTTAATCCATAATGCGAAGATGAGGAAGGCTCACTGTTGATCCATGAAAATCTTTCTTTCACATATTTACATCAAAACCAAATCGATAGTATGCTTTTAGATATGATCTTAATAAATCAGTCATCGTGATTGCGTACATGTTCGCGTGACATAATTACGAATTTTCAAAAATAAATTAAGGTCCGCGTCCGCGTGACTTTGACTAAGTTTTTTTTCTTAAATAAATTAAGTTTTGTGAATTATGTACACGTACGCGTGACATGACTCTTAACACGCCAAACCACACGAGTATACGTATGCGTAACTCGATAATTCTTTAAGTACGAGTAAATCACGTAATTAAAAGCGGTAAAGGTAAAATGCATGTAGTTTCTAAACACATAATTAAATAATTTAAGCCAAGTATAAATGGTTAAACGACCGTGCTAGAACCACGGAATTCGGGAGTGCCTAACACCTTCTCCCGGGTTAACAGAATTCCTTACCCGGATTTCTAGTTCGCAGGCTACAATACAGAGTCAATCTTTTCCTCGATTTGGGATTCGAACCGGTGATTTGGGACACCATAAATTATCCCAAGTGGCGACTCTAAATCTTTAAATAAACGAATCCCGTTTCGATTGTCCTTTGATTGGAAAAACTCCCTTTATGCCCTTGCGGGTGTAGGTAAAAAGGAGGTGTGACAGCTCTGGCGACTCTGCTGGGGACCGAACCCAGAATCTCTGGTTCAGGGTTCAAGAATTCGAGCTTAAAATAATTGTTATATTTGGCTTTATTTATTATCTGATTTTTACATATTTGTGCCTAATGTGTTAAATGTTGCTTTTTACCGCTTTGATATTATCTGAATTGTATATATAAACTGCTACGAAACCCTTCTTCTTTATGAGTCTTCTGAATTTATGGTGCACACGTGCGCGTGGCCCACTTTTCTGTTAGAAGTCATACCAAGTAGAACGAGGTTGGGTCAAGTACCTAGGCCGGGTAGACTTTCGTGCTCCCGGTACGTTGCCCCGCCTCGGCTCGAGCTGTCCGCTCGGGTAAGCCAGGTCTAGAACAAATGTACCCAGGTTTTTAAACCTAGATTAACATAGCCTCATGTCGGATCCCTAGTAGGAACGCTTGTTTGCATCACGTGCATCTGACTTTGGGGACTCAACACAGGGGTTGGGTCTGTCTAGGACAGGTGTACCCCAAAAAATAAAAGAACTTCCTGATGCATCCTATTGTGCTACATGTTGCAATCATCAAGGGTAAAAGGGTCATTTGGCAAACCAATGATAGTTGAAGGCAAATGAAAAAAAAGAGAGAAAAAAGAGGGTGAAGTGTGAAGATAAAGCGAGCTTGAAAATTCAAAAAACAAATTTGCACTTTTTCATCATTTGTCGAAAATCAGAAAATCAAAAAAAAAAGATTTTGCAAGTTTCATCATTTTTCGAAAAAAAAGAAGAAAAAAAAGAAAAAAAATCTTATTCTCGCCTGTATCCAATCTGCCCGAACTACGCAAACCTGATTCTCGTCTTTCGGGGCATGATACGTAGGCAACCTACATAGGGTCCGGTCTTACTAGTAAATATTATGTTCTTGGCTTTGCGGGGTCTTAGCTAAATTTTGCACTTCTAGCCACCTTTTGGCCAAATAAGCCATTTTGAAAAAATAGCCTCAATCATGTCTTGCATGTGTCCAGTAGGGAGTGTTATTGTCTCACATAGTGTTGGTTTAAAATTTTCTCATAAAGATGTGGATTTATTTACCGGAGTTTGAGCATGACAGACACCCCGTGACCATCCAGTCAGGATCGCTCAATCAGGAGTTGCTTAAGGAGATTTGTTTTATTTTTATGTTTTGATGTTTTGAGTCCGTTCTTCATTTTATGTCGTCTTTTACTTTCTAGTTTTGTACAGTAATGTCAAGTTTTTTGTTATTGTATTTTCTTCTTTATATTTGAAAAAATGTGCTGTAACTCAAAAATCCAAAAAAAAAGAGATATTGCATTTTATATTTCCATTATAAGTTTTCTTTAGATTACTAATTCTAGAAATGAAAAAAAGAAAAATTTCTGAGGTTGTTTTTCCTTTAGGCAATGAATATCTAGGACTTAAAATGAATTGTTTTTATGTTTCCTTTAAGTATAGTAGGACCAAAATTCAAAAAAAAAAGAAGAGAATTTTCTTTTAGTATTTCTTTAAAAGCTTTATTTAAGGTGTTAATTTAAAATCCAAAAACAATTTCTTTTGAGAAGTTTCTTTGGGAAATTAGTGAAAAATGAAAAAGAATTCTTTGCATTAGAACTTTAGGATATTGTACATAGAAGAAAAAAAGACAACATACTTTATCTTTGATTTATTTTCAGAGTTTCTCTTTTAGGCAATCAAAATTGAAACCCAAAAATATTTTTTTGCTAGTTTCAAAATTTTGCGTCAAGATATCAAATGAAAATTCAAAATAATTTTCTGTGGTTTATTCTTTAGATTTTCTTCCTAAATAAAAAGAATCAAAAAAAAATATTTTTCTCTTCTAGGATATTTCCTTAATAGAATATTTGTTTCAAAAGGATAAAAAAAAACATGTCCGTCAAGCTTGAGTTTAGAATAAGTCATAGAACGTTAAGTCTAGAAATTCAAAAAAAAAGAAAAGAATTTGCTAGTTTTATTTATCTTCTCATCAGAGTAGTCATTAAGGTAAAAAAAATAAATAAAAAAATGTCAGTTTGTTTACTTTATTCCCGATCTTCCAGAACTACGCAAAGATCTGATTCATGCGGCGTCATGATACGTAGGCAACCTACATAAGGTTCGATCGAATCATTTTATTTTTTTAAAAGAAAAAAAAGAAGGAAAAAAGGGGGAAAAAGAAAAGAAAAAGGGTGAAATTATGGGACGTGAGAAATGAGAGGAAAGAAAAGAGTGATCATTAGAAAAAAAGGAGGAAGGAAAATGATCAAGCAAGTGCTTGAAAAGCAAAGAAAAGGGAGGTTGAAATGAACAAATTGGGATGATGCCAAGTGACCTTATGACCCTCGAAGTCATTCTAGAACCGTTAATTGTGGCTAGGTGCATTGCACGCAATGTGATATTTTTGTTGTTAAATGCCCTAACGCTAACGTGATGGCCTCATTTTGTTATATTCATAAGAGAAGGGTGGTTGGTTTGTGGTTTTTAAAGTGGTAACTCTTCTCTACAACACAAAGTCAAAAGGCAATGGCAGACAACAACAGAACTAAGTTGTTTGATACCGGTGCCCGAAAGCAGTTGGTTGAACAGGACAATGGGTTGGTTGAAGAGGTAGAGATGTTAAGACAACACATGGCGGATATGTATCAGGCTTGGATGACTGGGAAGGCACCACCCCCGCCACCACCTAGCTTCCTAGATGCTACCCTCACCCAAACTCCGGACACAATGCCAGATGATCCTCCATACTCTCCAAATCTACCCGCTTATCACAACTTTCCCAACCACCCTAGTAGCTCCATCACACGTCCTCCAACTATCTTTTCCCAAAAGTGCCCTCCTGTCATATCCACTATTCCCAACAATGAATATCCACTCAAAGCTCATGACCAAAATTACCCCGTAGAGGTTGCCTACAAGGTTCCTGACTCATACAAAAAGAGCCCTCGAGATAAGCTTCATGTTGAAAATGAAAGGTTCACAGGAAGAGAAGGGAAAGAAGGGATACCCAGGAGGCTGAAAGGCATAGAAAAATCCTTGAAGAACAAATAAGGAAGGGAAGACCAGGGTAGCATGGCTTACAAAGAACTGTATGTGTCCCCTGACGTTCGCCTGCCCGCGGGGTTAAAAGTGCCAAAATATAACTTGTATGATGGGTGTGGAGATCCGGTAGCCCACCTGAAGGTCTATTGCAGTGAAATGAAAAGCGTTGGAGAGAAAGATGTCCTGTTGAGGGCATATTTCAGTAAGAGCCTAACTGGGGCAGCTTTGGACTGGCATATTCGTCAAGATGTTGGTAAGTGGCCTACATTGGGAGACATGGCTCAAAGTTTTGTTCGATACTTCAGTACAGATCAGGCGTTACCCCAGACCACTCCTCCCTATCTAGAATGGAAAAGAAGCCGGAGGAAAGCTTTAAAGAGTTTGGGCTCAGATGGAGGGAACATGCTTCTCGAGTCAATACCCCGATTGGTGAAGAAGAAATGGTTGAGCTTTTCCTACGAGCCCAAGGGCCCACCTACTTCAGTCATTTGATCCCAGCCTTGGGAAAGCCTTTCAAAGATGTGTTAAAAATGGGGGAGCTAGTAGAAGAGGGAATCAAGTCAGGCAAAATCATGAGTTGTTCGAAAGACATTCAGAACATCCCAGTAAGCTTGGGTGGAAGAAAGAGAAACAGAAAAGATGATCCGATGGGCTTTTCCGATCAACACTTCCAGCCTCGACATCGTCCCCATGGATATCCTGATGCACCTGGTGATTCTCCCCAATCCCACTTCTCTCCACGGAACTCCCAAAATCGTACATCACTCACTCAGTACCCAGCTCCACAAAATGCCTATCCACCCCACGAGACTATAGAAAACCCCTTGGATCAGGTTTCCGGCCCAATCAAGCCTTTAAGAATGAGAGGTTGCTGAAAAAAGAAAAGCCTTTCACCCCATTAGGAGTGTCATACGCCAGTTTGTTCCAAAAGTTGAAGCAATTGGACATGTTGAAGCCGATCCAGATAAAAATGCCAAACCCTCTTCCAAAGAAGTTTGATTTTTCTCAAAGGTGCGCATATTGCTCAGATGCCCCGGGGCATGACATAGAGAAGTGTTGGAATCTGAAGAAAGCAATTCAGAAGCTTATTGATGCAGCGGCATTGTTGTGCAAAATCCAGATGCAACAGACACTAGCCAAAGTCCATCGCCTATGCATAATGAGACGCATATGATGGGTATGATTTATTTTGAAAAGGAATATGAGAATTCTTCTGAGAACCTCGAAGGTCCACATGCTACAAAGCTTTCAGCGCTATTAGAGGTTGATCCTAAGAAAGAGGAGGCAAAGGGAACCTAAAAGAAATTTGCTAAGAGCAATGTGATGGAGACTTGTGAAGGTCCTAGTATTGTTGATGCAGAAGTCAGTGGCTAAGATGTTGAGTTTAGTGATTGGAAAGACGCTCTTTTCTTGGTTAGCCAGGAAGGAGTTTGGTGGTTTATTTTGTTGTCATTTCTGTTGTCCGGATTATTCCAAGGGTTGTAATCCAGATATGGTCTTGTAACTCAAACCCTTCTATCCTTTTATTTTTGCCTGGTTTGTTTAGTCGTAGTAACTCCTTTGGTGCTGTCTAGGTTGTTCCAGGTTTGTAACCCCAGTTTAGTGCTTGTTTTGTTGTTTAAAAGCCTTCACCATCTATCTAATGCAAGTTTTCGTTTTTTGTTATTTATGGTCATTTTGTTTAGTTCTCTTTTCTTTTTACAGTTCTTTCCCTGTTGACTCTAGTGACATGACATGCATGCTTAATTCTCAGCCTGGTCTTAAAAAAAAGACTCAGTTTAGTCATGAAGCAATGAAACAATTTTATAGATGATAGGGACATTTGAGGGAAATAAGTAAAGTCATTTTGAGATCATTTCAAGCCCGAATTGCGTGAAACTGGGGCGGATAGAACATAGAGAAACCCTATTGAAATGCATCCTGCCGCAGTTAACAGATGAGAGTGAGGGTGTTGTCCAATGGTGCTTTGTAGTTAACAGATGTAGAAAGCGAATGCGTGGATATGGTTATCAAGTCTGGTACAATCAAAAGATGATACAAATGTTTTCCTTGGTTTGTTTAATTATGTAGTTTGCACTTGACATGTTTTGGAGATTGGAATGACGAAGGCATTTTGTTCTGCTATCTAAACACTTTATCCTTCGTTACCTCTTTGAGCCTTATTTATTTTCTTTCATACCCCTCTTTCGGAATCAGTAGCAAAGATCAGAAACGCAAGCATGAAAGATAAGTGAAGAAAAAAAGAGAAAAGAAAAAGAATGAAAAAAAAGAGAAGAAAAAGAAGAAGAATAGGAAAAAAAGACAAGAAAAAGAAAAAAAAACAATAAAACAACAAAAAGAGAAAAGGAAGAAAGAAAAGAAAAGAAGAGGAAGAGTAATAAAAAGAAAAGAAAAATCACAACAACAAAGTAATTTCTATGACATGAACTACGTTCGACCTGATTCCTTTTAAGGATACGTAGGCAGCCTCACGGTTCGGTCCCATCTAAATAAAAATCCAAAAGTCCCCAAGCAAAGAAACTGGGACAGAAGTTGTGTTTGCTGTAAGAAATCTGATTCCAAAAGTTGTAATTTTAAACCCATGTCGAACTGTTTTGAGCCTTTGATACCCTTTCTTTCTAACCCCATCCAAAAGCCTACATTACGGTCTAAAGAAAGACCTTCCGATCAGTCTTCAAGAGATGCCAAGTCGAGCAAATAGAGGTGATTCATATCAGGATAACACTCTGGTCCAAGCAGGAAAAGTAATGAAAATGAGAGAGTCTTATTGGTGAAAACCTTCACGGGCACCTTGAGGCGACGAAAGTTTAGAGAAAGAATCAAATGAGAGAGGCTTGATGGTGAAAACCCTCCGGGTACTACAAGCTAAATAAGGATTGTGAATTAGATTGGATAATCGGAGCATTGAAGCCCAGTTTCATGGTTTAAGGGTACAACAAGAGTTGAACATCAGATTTGCTTCCAAGAATAGGCCACAAGTGCATGTCATGGCCATTAGAGTTGGTATCCACGTCTGATAGGTTTCTACTTTGTAGTTTTCTTGTTAGGAATAATCTCTTCCCTTTGTCCTATACTCTATGCCTTTTGTCTAGGTTACTCCCTCTTTTTGAGTCTGTTTGGTCAAAACAAGTGAGAAATGACTTCAAAATTTGCCACCAGCTTTCCAATTGCACAAAATGGGGTCTGGCTAGCACATCAAAATGTCACAAGTCAGGAAAAACAACAAGAGCACTGAGGTAGTAACAATCAACATACTTTGGAATCCTTGTGAAACACAAAGTTTTAGTACATATCAAGTCATGGACAATGCAACGAGTGGATGGTATTAGGTGAAAAGATCAAAGGTATCTTCTGTGGTAAGATTGACAAAAATGGTTAACCAGTGACAATCGAGGTTTTCCAAGTAGAAATCAAAACTAGCATGGCAAGTAAAGGAGCAATAGACCTCAAGGCCAAGGCCAGTGGTTTAATTCAAGAAAGAACAACATACGCACTGAGTGGGTGGCAATTGTCGTACTTTGAGATCCATGTGAAAACACAAGGGTTTGGTAAATGTCGGTTTATGAGCAATGCAATAGATAGAGGGTATTGGGTCTGAACGGAGAAGAGGTATTTTCTGTGATATGAGTGATAGAGAAATTGGTTAGTCAATAAGCAAGCAACGTCTTTCAAGGTGAAATCAAAGTTATAATGGCAAGTGAAGGAGCAATCATCGCAAAGTCAAGGCCACAAACCAACTACCATATTTAATCTCACAAGTTTTCTTTGTCTGAAATAGGGACAGAAGCTGTGTTCATATCAAAGCTGGGAAGCTTGAAGTTTTCAGGTGTAATGCCTCATTTCTGCTTACGCAAAGGCTATTGAGAAGATCACACATAACCCGTAGGAGATGCACTTCCTAGTCTGGGTTTTCAAGTTATATTTTGTTGTAGGAGACGCACTTCCTAAACTGAGATTTTACCCTTTAGGAGACGCACTTCCTAGTTTGGATCATATGAGTTTAAGTCACCGATGGTTTTACCTCTAGGAGACGCACCTCCTAGTCTAAGTCTTCCAAATTATATTTTGTTTTAGGAGACGCACTTCCTAAATTGATAGTTCATCCGTAGGAGACGCACTTTCTAGTTTGAGTCATTGATGTTTCACCCATAGGAGATGCACTTCCTAGTCTGGGTAGTTCAAGTTATATTTTTGTTTTAGGAGACGCACTTCCTAAATTGAGATTTCACCCCTAGGAGACGTATTTCCTAGTCTGAGTAGTTCAGGTTATATTTTTGTTTTAGGAGACGCACTTCCTAAATTGAGATTTCACCCTTAGGAGACGCACTTCCTAGTTTGGGTAGGTCAAGTTATATTTTTGTTTTAGGAGACGCACTTCCTAAATTGAGATTTTACCCCTAGGAGACGCACTTCCTAGTCTGGGTAATTCAGGATGTATTGTTGTTTTAGGAGACACACTTCCTAAATTGAGATTTTCTCCTAGGAGACGCACTTCCTAGTCTGGTTCATTTAAGTTTATTCGTGGGAGACACACTTCCTAGTTTGAGTCATTGAAGTTTCACCCCTAGGAGACGCACTTCCTAGTCTGGGTTTTTCAGGTTATATTTTTATTTTAGGAGACGCACTTCCTACATTGAGCTTTCCCCTAGGAGACGCAATTCCTGGTTCCACGCACTAAAGTTATACCCTTAGGAGATGCACTTCCTAGTCTGGTTTTTTTAGGATACACTTTTAGGAGACGCACTTCCTAGTTCGGATCGTATGAGTTTTAGTCACTGAAGTTCTCAACCCTAGGAGACGCACTTCCTAGTCTCGGTCATTTAAATTTATTCCTAGGAGACACATTTCCTAGTTTAAGTCATTAATGTTCCACCCCAGGAGACGCACTTCCTAGTCTTGGTATTTCAAGTTATATTTTGATTTACAATATTGCTAACAACTCGCACATCTTCCTAGTGCAAACTGGGGGAAGAACTTTTTTTTTATTTTTTCTATTTTGTTGTAATCAGGCACCCACCTGGAGAACAAGGGGAGACAACTCAAGTTTCTAGGGAAAGCAGTTTCGAAGGAAGGCAGTTCAAGTTTCAGGGGAAATGGTTCAAGGTGCAAGGGAAAATAGTGTCAAGTAACAAGGGAAGACATTTAAAGGGTAAACAATCAGGTGCCCGCCTGGAGAAGAAGGGAAGGCATTTCAAAGAATACCATTCAAGTCAGCCACAAAGGAACTTATGAGGAAGATACAAGTCAACGAGGCAACATCAGTCACAAGATCAAGTTTGGAAATAAATCTTTGTAAAACATAGATTATAGCTTAGTAATAGCTTCTTCATTTTTGTCATGGTGTAATAAGGAGGTCAGTAGGCAGTATCAGCAGCAGCAACAGCAGTAACAGTAAAGCCACAGCTTCATGGTAGTCCCAGCTACCAAAACTTCCCGAACTACATTGACCTGATTCCTTTATAGCCAAGGATATGTAGGAAACCTTTGAAGCAGAGGTTCGGTCAAATCTTTCAAAAAATTCTTCCCACGGTGTGTTCAAACAGGCAAAAATCGCTCGTATCCGCTTGTGAGCACGTGATTTTTGCCCTATATATGAATAATTCCCAAAATTCCAACAAAATAATTTTTCTTTATTTTTACAATTCTTGTGAATTTTGGTGGCATTTTGTGTTAATTATTGGCATCTTATTTGTGCATGTTAATTCATATAAAACACAAAGAGTATGCATTTGCATTTAGGTTTTAATTTTTATATTTAGTATCAATTAAGGGATAATTTGTTTAGAACAAAGCATGAAAATCACAAAAAATAGTTCACTTTTGCATTTTTAATGATTTTTATTGTGAATTTGTCACGAAATAGTTTTTGAACAATTTTAGGAATTAATTAGTCTTTGTTTTAAAACAATCAGGATTTCATGTTAGTTTTACATCTTTATAAAAATTATAAAAAATTATTATAAAAATTGTAAAAGCAAGAAAAGAAAATAAAAAAAAAATAAGACTAGAAATTGGGTCTTAATAAAAGACCCAAATTTGGGCCAAATTAAAGGAATTTCTCAGGCCCAAACGCCTCAAAATCATTGCAATTCAATCCAGCCCAAGTCCCTACCCGGTCTGCCCCCCTTCTAAACGAAACGGTGTCGTTTCGGGGCCTCTGAATCAGGACCGTTGGATCTCATCAATCCAACGGTCCGGATCTAACTAGGTTACCTGTATTTAAGTGTCCGAAACTTCCCCCCTACCCCCATTTGCCTCGTCTTCCTTACCCCACCCTTCCCCTCAACAAACCCTAGCCCGCGCCGCCATCAAACCCCTCGCCGGCGGTGAACACAACCTACGGCGTTCACTCCGAGGTTAACACCACAGAGCCCCTCACTCTTCTCTTTCCATTGCACCCACTGGTTTACCTCGAACAAGGCCGGAACTCGTCGAATCTTGGTTTGAAGTTTTCCGGCCAAGTGACAAATCAGTCCAAAATCACACCCCACAACCCCCGGCCCTTCCTCAACACTAATCCATGGCTATTTTATTTCAAATCACCGTGAAATGGCCCAAATCTTAGATCTAAGAATTTCTGGTCAAACCCTAAAACCAAATCCTTTTGATTTCGAACCGTAGTATCCTTAACCATGTGTTCTCTTGTAAGAACACATGGTTAGGGATGTTACGCGTCAAAAATCTGAAAGGATTAAGATGTTTCTGACTGGCCGGAGTCCCTCATGCCTTTGTGAGTTTTTACTGCTCCCTTTTGCTCGCACGTTTGAAGTGTTATTTACAGTTGTTATTTCGTTAATTGTTCTGTTAATTTTATGATTTAATTGTATTAGTTTAAGTTCTGTTAATTACTGTTGATTCTGAGTTTGATATTTGGTTGAATGATTGTAAGTTCATGGTTTAAGAATTAGTTTAAGTTCACTTAATATTGATCATGTTAGCCTAATCTCAGTTAATTTTGTTTAACTTGATTGAGTTGGTATAATTGAACAAAATTGGTTTTGGTCAGTCTGATTAGTTAGTTTTTGAATGCTAATTAATTAATATCAGTTAGTTTTAGATTGGGTTAGGGTATTGGGTATAGCTGTTAAGGATGAGGGTAGGTTCAGTGATTTTGAGAGGCTTTCAGGGGTAATCTGGGTATGGAAAAGGGTAGTTCTGATAGGAATAGTAATATCAAGGTATATGGAAGAGCAGTATAGGTATTGTATGGGTAGATGAATACTTTAGGGCCTTCTAGAATGGGGTGCAAGTGTAGATTTTAATAATTGTAATGCATTTACTTGTTTAGCAAGATAAAAATAGAGGGACCAAACTGAAAATAGGGAGGGACTGATTGGAAAATCAGAATCTAATTTATTCTCTTTGGGGTTGCCTATAAAAGGGCATGAAATGCCTTGGGAAAGGGGTCTTCTCTGGGTTTTCTGCCTTCAGCACTGAGTTTCAATTTCAGTTTTTCCCTTCTTTTGATTTCAGTTGGCATCTCAATTCCAAGTTTATATTTGAAAAAAAGAAAAAGAAATGAAGCAATCAACAACAACCCTATAGTTTCATTATCAGTTGGATTTCAGCAGGACTTTGGGTCTGGCAGTATCGCAGAGCTGCTTAGGGAGCAGCTGTGAGGGTTAAGAATATATTTGAAGTGCATGTTGAACTAATCTGTGGAGACTGCCTGCATTTCTGATTTTCAAAAGTGTTTTTCTGGCCTGTCTTGTGGTATATACATATTGCTGAGTTTGCTGTTGTTGCTGTTGCAATTAGCTGATTCCTCTCCTCCTCTCTACTTACATTTCAATTTCCAGGTACTTGTTCTGTAGCTCTCAAATCTATGGCGTGGGAGTAAACATACTGTATGAAGTTGGTATTTGAATTATTTGTCTAATTTAATGTATAAAACAATTGGCTTACCCATGTCAGTTGGGTACTGTACTAACCTTGATTTGTATGAATTGGACTGATAAACTGTCAAGTATGAGTTTGTTCATTTCGATTAGTAAGTGGACATTTGGGTATTTAGATTCATGTATGTAATCAAGGTTGTGGACTGTTTAGATTGTGCATTTCATGTTTATGCAATTGTAATTTTCAATTTGTTTAAGTTCCACAGTATGCTGAAGTTAAATCTGCAAAGTTATAGTTGATTTGGAGTTCAATACGCATGGCTGCTCTTAAGTTTGGTCTAGTATGAATTGTACATTTAACAGCTTCATACTGGGCCAGTTTTGGGCCTGGCATATTAACAGTTGGCCCAGACTTTGGCTAAGTGATAATCGAATTAGGGCCTAGGTGCATCAAGGTTTAAGAATTTATTTAAATAAAAGGGTGCCCCAAGGGGCTCGATCCCTGGGCTGTGTAACGGCTTGTCAATAAGTTAGAATTCCGGCCTGCGTTAGGCCCAATGCGAGGAGCTCCAGGAGTCTGCGCCTGCAGCATGTGCAATGGCGTGATTTGGACTTTATGGGCTTGGAGCCCATTCTTCTCAGCATTTCCTCCCGGATGTTCAAATCCAAATTCAACAAAATTTTAGGCTCAACCAATTAAGATCCTTAAGTGATTAATAGCATAATTATCTTACCGTTTAGATTTGGAAAGGTTGTTTAGTGAATTTCACCACCTTCCCCAAAATAACAATGCGTTAGAATCTTTAAGCGCGACTTATTTAAAGTACTTTCTTAAACTCGGGTGCGCATTGATGCGACCCAAACCCAAATCTCGACAAAGTCAAAATGTGTTGACAATCACGGGTGCATTGATTGTGACGTGGCTCGAAACGCGTTTTCATGATGTCGTAATTTTTAAAAAATAAATAATGATAGAAAAGAGGTTCACAAATTGAGACGAGCCTCAATAAATAATTCTCGAAATAATTAGAATTTGGGATGGCCGTTTAGCGAACTTCATGGTTTTTCCCCAAAATAATACTACGTCAGCATCTTTAGGCACGATTTAATTAAATAAACCTTCTTAAATTCGGGTGCGCATTGATGCGACTCAAATCCAAATCTCGACGAAGTCAAAATGTATTGATAACTATGGGTGCATTGATTGCGACGTGGTTCGAAACGCGTTTTCATGATGTCGCAATTCTTTTTAAAAATAATTATAATAAAAGCGGTGTAAAATTAATAAAAGGCACATAAGCTAGCATGTATTAAAATCAGATAAAATCAAATACAACAGTTAAGCGACCGTGCTAGAACCACGGAGCCCGAGAATGCCTAACACCTTCTCCCGGGTTAACAGAATTCCTTACTCGGATTTCTGGTTTGCGAACTGTTAACAGAGTCATATTTCCTCGGTTCGGGATTCAGCCGGTGGCTTGGGACACCATTAATATCCCAAGTGGCGACTCTGAATGATTAATAATTAAATCCCGTTCCGATTGTCCTTTAAATGGAAAAACTCCTTTACGCCCCTGCCGGGTGTAGGTGAAAAAGGAGGTGTGACAGCTCTGACGACTCTGCTGGGGACTTAACCTAGAATCTCTGGTTCAGGGTTCAGAATTCGAGCTTAGAAAATTGTTGTATTTAATTATATCTGATTTTCATACATATTTTGTGCTGAATGTGCTAAATGTTACCGCTTTGATATTATCTGAACTGCATATAAACTGTGCCGACACCCTTCTCTCTTCACCTCTGGGGATGTGCTTACTGGTTGAGACTCCCTATTCTGTTAGTGTCATACCCTGAAATAAGAAAGAGGCCGGACAAGTTACGAAGCCGGATGGCCTTTTGGTTCCCGGTAAGTTGCCCCCTCCTCGACTCGAGTTGTCTGCTCGGGTACACAGTCTAGAACACTGACCCAGGTTTTGAACATAGAATAACATGACGTTATGCCGGATCCCTAGTAGGAACGCTTATTTGCATCACGTTGCATTTGACTTAGGGGACTCAACACAGGGGTTGAGTCCGTTTAGGACTAGCAACCTGAAGCGAAAAGACCATCTTGATGCATTCTCTTGTGCTGTGCATTTATTTGTTCCGAACATACATGTTGACCGGTTTATGAGTCTCGGGTATTGGAAAATTGAAAAAAGAGTGAGATAAAATATCAGTTAGGGAGTTAATTGATTATTTTAGAAATAAGAAATAACTTACTGGCGAAACTCTACCGAAATTTTGAAAAACAATTGTTTATAGAAAACGAGTCTTTGTTTTGGAAAACGTAAGTTGTTTCATTATTTTGTTGAAAAAAAAATGAATGAAAAAAAGAAGAAGAAAAAGAGTCCGTTTTTTTTTAGCTTGGAAAATAGGTTGTTCTGGTTGATTGAAAAAAAAAGGAAAAAAAAAGAAAAAAAGAAAAGAGTTTGTTTTAATAATTATTATTCGCTTATGCTAAAAACAAAGATGGAAAAGAGTTATGTTTTAAAATAGTTCGGTTAATTTGCCCGAACTACGTACGGTTTGATTCTCATGGGGCGTGAGATACGTAGGCAACCCTCATCGGGTCCAACTTTCCCTTTTGGAAAAATAACCAAAACGTATCAAAATTTTAATTCTGTCATGAATAAACCAGATAATGCCGTTTTTGTCAAAATTAGCAAAATGTTCCCAAACGGGACGCCGGAAGGCTGATTCTGCGTAAATAGCCACCTTTGGTCCTGTGTTTTCGTTTTTTTTTTATATTTTATCTCGAAATGAAAAAATCTAAGTAGAGTCGTCTTGTCATAAATAGCCTTAAAATCTTTTCCCAGAGCACTGAAAGACCATGTTTGAAAGTCAAGTTCCTCGCTTGACAATAAATAGGTAATTTTTAGTCGCAAATATAGGTAGTTTATTTTTTGTGTCAAACAAATGTTTTCTTTTGCTTAAAACGCTTTAATAAATGTGCAGGATGAGCACAATGGTGAATGAGCCCTTTTAAATAATGACCAAAATCCCTTTTGAGCTGCAATTATGGTGGAATGACTTAGGCAAAGAGGGGCAAGACGAAGTGAGAAAATATTTGAAAGACCTTCCGGATTTATTAAACATTCAGCTTCGGGGGGATATTATTAGGGCATTGGTCGCCCATTGGGATTCGGCACATAATGTATTTCATTTTTCAGACTGTGAACTCACCCCAACATTGGAAGAAATAGCGGGGTACATTGGAAGTGATCAAGCTCCATTGAGATTCAAATACTTGATTGCTCCTAGGGCCATTAGCATACACCGATTCTTGGATTCCTTGAAAATACCCCGAACAGTTCACCATCCAGATTTTGCAAAGGGTTTCTGCAGTTTTCGTTTCATGTATGATAGATATGGCCATGTGGGCGGGTTCAATAATCCAGACTTTAAGCTTTGCAGCAGAAATAGCCGACAAAAATGGGAGGAACACAGACGAGTGACATTTATGATAGCTTTTTTGGGCCTCGTAATATTCCCAAGGAAAGATGGTAATATTGATTTGAAAGTAGCGGGCGTCGTCACTACTTTGCAAACCATGGGGAAAAGCACTTTAGCACCTATGATCGTGGCTAATATCTTCAGAGCTCTCACTGCGTGCAAAGCTGGGGGCAAATTTTTTGAGGGATGTAACTTGTTGTTACAAATGTGGATGACTGAGCATTTGTGCCCTCGCTCTGAGTTATTGAGTTATGGTTCGGTTGAGAAAACTTGTATAGGTGAATTTTACACAAGAATCAAAGGGGCTAGTCTACCTGAAGGAGTCGCGGCCTGGGCATTACTATTTCGGAACCTCAACGCCGGCCAGATACAGTGGGTGCTTGGATGGTTGCCTGTCGAAGAGGTCATATATATGCCGGCAGCCCGCCCGCATTTTCTGTTGATGGGACTTAAAAGCATCCAGCCCTATGCGCCATATCGGGTTCTGAGGAAACTCGGTAGATATCAAGTAGTACCGAGAGATGAAGATTTGAGTACCCAAGTGGTCGAAATCAGTCCTGACGGTCGATTCCCCGAGGAAGAAGTTCGCCAAATTTGGAGCGAGTGTCAACATTTGATGGCAAACATTTGCGTGTCAGATAGGGTCAAAGGGGAAGTTGCCCCAGGGTATCACGAGTGGTTCAAAGGTGACGTGGCATGTGGGAGACCGGCTAAAAGACCTCACCTCGAAGATTTCGCCAAGTCATCCCAAGAGCAGTGGGACTGGTTAGCAAAGGAAGAAAGCTATCGAGTCGAGATTGGTAAACTAAAGCAGCAAGTTGAGAGTTTGAAATTCGAGAATAGTGTACAAGTTGTCGCGGATCAAGGAGAAAAGAATAGATTGGCTCGAGAAAATGAAGCACTTAGGACCCAAATCCGACAGTTGAAGATAACCCTCGATAAACAACCGAGGAGCCGATCCGATGAACAATTGGTAAAAAGATTGGAAAACGAAGTCAGGGAATGGCGGGATGAGTTAGGAAAATCTGAGAATGTCATGGCAGAACTTAAAGCACAGTGGGCTACAAGAACAGAGGAGCGTCGCCAATACTTGAATCAGTTGAAAAGGGACCATGAGAAAATTGTTGCCAGTTTAAAGAGAAAAGTGGTTGCCCTTGAGGGTAAAGTGGTTAGGCAGGCTAGAGATTTTGAAATTGAAAGTGGACATTGTTACAACTTGCTGGCCCAAATGGAGGTAGAAGTGCAGCAGCTACAAGACCAACACCTGCAAGACTCTCGAGCTTTAAAGACGTGCAGCGATTAGATAAGACGCTTGCTTATAGAAAAGAAGCAAACAAGAGACAGGATTAGAGCCATTGCTCATGCTATTACCAGGAGATGTCGGGTTTGTGAAGACATGACCCGTACTACTTTTGTCTCAGCAGTGATGATCTATGTGAAGCGAACCATGAATGAGTTAGAGCAGCTTGAAAGGGATTTGGATCCTAGACCCGCGGCGAGGCCGAACGACGCCCCGCGGACACCTAAGTTTGAAGCACTAGAATATGCATAGTCCGTGTCTGTAATTTTCTACCATTTTGAGTCAGTCTTTCGTATGTCTGTTATCTGCCCAGGTCAAGTATGTCTGCAATTTTAGAGTCTGTAGTTGCTTTTAAAATTGCGTCTGTTAAGTTTCGTTTGTAATAGTTTGTTTAAGTGATAAAAATTGAAAATTTCGAAAAAATTCTTACTTCCCCTTTTTATTTTCGCATTTATTCGCACGAACTACGCTTGGTCTGATTCGTGCGGGGTCACGATACGTAGGCAATCTCCATAGGATTCGACCATAATCGTAAGGAAAACAGAAAGAAGAAAAGGAAAATGGAAGGAAAACCGAGAAAGAGAGAAAGAAAGAAGAGAGCGGAAAAACAGAGAGAGAAAGAAGAAGCACAAGAGAGGGATAAGGTGAAGAAATTCGAAAGAAAGGTAAAAAGAAGCAAGGAACGAAATGCCGGGATGACGCATGCAATCGAGCAAACGCATAATAGAAATGAATAACTGTATAAGTGCATTCATGCCAACGTGCGGTTGTTAAATATGTTAAGACCTAATCGCTAACAAAGTGGTTGTCTAAATGTGTGAGTCCAGGCAGGTGGTTAGTTGATTGGCAATTCTGGCAACTCACTCGTACAACAACCGGTCGAAATATCAAGTAAAAATGACTGGGCAGGATTCAAAAATCAGCATCGTAGACCATTCGAATGAGGTTGAGGTAATAGATGTGGGTGCCATGAAAGAAGAGATGAGGAAATTAAAAGCACAAATGGCTGAAATGCATCGGGCGTGGTCGCAGGGACATCCGGCACCACTATATCCTGCTAACCCATCTTACATCCCACCTCTGGCTCAAGCTCAGGAGCCTACAACTCCCCACGCATCTTTAGCTTTCCCTTATCAGGCCCAGGGTTATGGTACCACATCATACGCTCCCCCAGCTCCACCCTCTAAACAGAACCCTCCACCACCCATAGTTCCCATCTTTGTGGCACCTCCCCCAGCTCCACTACATAGATCATCCAGTGAGCCGCTATTCCAAGCTCACGACACCCAATATTACCCTCTCGAACCCACTTTCAAAGCGCCTGAGCCATATACTTATTCTCCCCATTTTGAAATCCCGGGAGAAGTTGAGAAACCGGTTAAGAATGCAGAACAAGAGGAAGTGATTCGTAAAGTCAAAAGCCTGGAGCAATCCTTCAGGAACATGCATGGTTTAGGTAACCAAGTTAGCGTCGCATACAAAGATTTGTGCCCTTTTCCTGATGTCCAGTTGCCTGCGGGGTTTAAAATGCCGAAGTTTGACTTATATGAGGGGCATGGTGACCCAGTAGCCCATCTGCGTGGTTTCTGTAGCAAAATGAGAGGTGCTGCGGGAAAGGATGAATTGTTGATAGCATATTTCGGTCAAAGCCTGAGCGGGTCAGCGCTAGAATGGTACACGAGGCAAGACCCCGGCCGATGGTATACATGGGATGATTTGGCACAAGCATTCATTTGCCATTTTCAATATAACCTCGAGATAGTCCCGATCGTCTGTCATTGTTGAAACTGGAAAAGAAACATGGGGAAAGTTTTAGAGAGTTTGGTTTCCGCTGGAGGGAACAAGCTGGAAGGGTTGATCCTCCCATGAGGGAGCTTGAGATGGTAGATTACTTCTTGCAAACATTGGAACCTACCTATTTTGGTCATCTAGTGACATCTGTCGGAAAGTCGTTTAATGAAGTGGTAAAGATGGGAGCCATGATTGAAGAAGGATGGAAATCTAACAAGATCTTGAGCTACTCGGCGTTGAAAGCAACCACCCAGGCCATCCAAAGCGGTACTGGTGGTGTGCTTGGGAAGAAGAAGAAGGAAGAAGTTGCTGCAGTTGAAGCCAGTGCTTGGTCCAGGCCCAATAACTCTCCACTCTACTACAACGAACCCATACCCCACCACCCAAACTACCAATATACCCCATATGGCCCACCGCAACACTATTATCCACCACCAGAACCACACTTTTCTATCCACCATGCCCAGACCTACACTCAACCCCCAGTGCACTCGCAATGGCATACACCAAGTCCCCAAAATACACAGTCACACCCACAAAACACCTATCCACCTCCCAGGGCAAACAAACCAGGAATCAACTTCCGCCCAAACCAAGCTTTTAGAAGTGAGAAGGCCCCAAACAGAAAAACATTTACGCCGCTGGGAGAATCTTACACTGCTCTTTTCCATAGATTGAAACAGTTGAGAATGCTGACCCCAGTTGAATCCAAAGCACCAAACCCTCTTCCCAGAAACCTGGACCACTCTGTTAGCTGCGAGTATTGCTCAGGGATGCAGGGGCATGATACTGAAAAATGTTGGAAGTTGAAAAATGCGATACAAGAATTCATTGATAATCGCCGCATCGAAGTGCAGGCTCCAGAGGCCCCAAACATCAACCAAAATCCGTTACCAACGCATTATGAGGCCAATATGATCGAACTGATACATAAGGGGACAGATATTAAGAAACCGTCGCAGGTGGTTATGGTGATTCGTTCTACGGAAGCCAAAGAAGAGACAGTGAGTGCAAGGCCAGCGGTTCCGTTAAAAGCAATAAAAGACAAGCCAGTGGTGGTAATGGGAAAGGGACCATTTGCGGTCGCAAAAAAGCCGGAGCCAGTCAAGTTAATGGCACCAGGGTCATCATCTGCACCCGTGGTGGTTGTGAAAGGAGCTTACGTAGAACCGGTTGTCATAAAACCGGTAGTCCAGTTACCCGTGATTAATAGCAAAGTCGTACCGTGGAGGTATGACAAGGTAGTGGTGACATACAAAGGAAAGGAAATTGAGGAAGAGAGTTGTGAAGCACAAGGACTAACCCGGTCGGGACGTTGTTTCGCTCCCGAAGAGTTGAGAAAGGCTAGGGGCGCTAAAGACAATCCAGTGCCAGTCAAAAAAGATGTGACGGAAGAAGAGGCAGAAGAGTTTATGAAAAAGATGAAAGTACAAGATTATTCCATTGTTGAACAACTGAGAAAAACACCGGCCCAAATCTCATTGTTATCATTATTGATTCACTCTGATGAGCATTGCCGAGCTTTGATGAAGATATTGAATGAGGCTCATGTGCCTGACAAAATCTCAGTGAACCATCTAGAAACAATTGCCAACAAGATCTTTGAAGCGAACAAGGTAGCATTTTCTGATGATGAATTGCCTGTGGAAGGCACAGAACACAACAAGGCTCTCTATTTGACGGTCAAATGTGAAGGTTCAATGGTTACTCGTGCACTGATCGACAACGGGTCGAGCGCTAATATTTACACGTTGTCCACATTGAACAAGTTAAAGATCGATGAGGATAGAGTCCGAAAGAATAGCGTTTGTGTTCGAGGATTCGACGGAGGGAGAACAAACACAGTAGGGGATATTGTACTCGAATTGACTATTGGCCCGGTTGAATTCACTATGGAATTTCAGGTGCTGGATGCTGCAGTATCCTATAATCTTTTGTTGGGTCGACCATGGATTCACGCGGCCAAAGTCGTGCCTTCCACGCTGCACCAAATGGTCAAATTCGAGTGGGACAGACAAGAAATTGTGTTACATGGGGAAGATCCCACATGCGCCATGAATGATGCCATTATGCCCTTTATAGAAACCGAAAATGATAAAGGACCATGGGTTTATCAGGTCTTCGACACGGTCCCAGTAAGCAGAGTGCCCGAAGGTAAAAGCATGCCATGTCCTAGGGTAGCAGCTGCGACTGTCATGGTAGTATCGGAAATGCTGAATAACGGATTCGTGCCAGGGAAAGGTCTGGGGGCTGAACTCCAGGGCATTATTCAACCTGTGTCCCTGCCCAAAAATCTGGACACCTTCGGATTAGGTTTCAAACCAACAACGGCAGATGTTAGAAGGGCCCGTAAATCAAAAAAGAAAGCTTGGGTTCTTCCTAAACCTATTCCACGTTTGTCCAGGTCCTTCGTCAGGCCGGGTAGTAAGAAACAGTCATTGGCAAAGATGTCAGGTTCGTTAATTGGGGCAGAGGGGAATTTGGATAAGATGTTTGAGAGAGTATTTGCTGAAGTAAACATGGTTGAGGCCGTGGAAGGGTCAAGCGGAGCAGACATACAGTACATCGGACCACATGCTAACATCAACAATTGGGAAGCTACTCCTCTTCCAGTTCGGAGGGAGTCGTGGTAGTGAGTTTTGTTTTCCTTTTTCTCACCTGGATTATTCCAGGGTTTGTAATCCAGTTGCTATGTTCCGTCCATTTGGATGAGTTAAAACCTTGTTGTCTTTACATTTAATGAAATGCAATTTTCTTCGTCCCTAATTCTCTTTCCATAGAAGAACTGGAATGTTACTCTGATTATCATACTTTTAGACAAGAAATAACCTTAGTTTTGTTGGTTTTGTTGAGTCTTAAGTTAAAAAAGATTTTGAATTCAATTCTACTTCATCACAATTTTTAACTACAAAGGCTCTCTCAAATATTTACAAAAGAAAAATGTGCTAGTTGAGGTTTGAACCTTTGACCTCTTAGAGCAAAATCAAGCACAAAACCAATACACAAAGGCACAATTTATGTCATTTTTTCTTACTTATCCGTTTCCGTACAGTATTAATACATATATTTAGTAAAATTTTCCAACGAAGCGGTGTCGCATGACACCGCTTGAGGAAGCATGCATCCGCCCCTGACCACTGTAGACATGCATATTAAAGCAATAAAAGTTTATTTTTGTTCTCTAGCTACTGTTCATAGTGTTCTCGAGCTGCTTATTTACTTAGTTGCAACCCAGCACGTATCGAGGGCTCGATCGAGGTCAATTTTTTGTGTTCATCCAAAAACCAGGCTTAATTGTCCATCCCGCCTGGTTTGATTGTTTTGCTTCTCTTCACTTTAATTATTTTATGTTCATAGATCGTTCATGTTAAATTAAATCACGTATCCTTTAAACCGCGTTCAAATTTAATTATTGCTTATTTTAATAATAAACATATTTAATGATATTGCTTTTTTATTTTATTTTTTGAATCCTGCATGTAACGGGAACTAAATAAGAGAATTTTTTTTCATGTCGAACACCAAAATTCAAGATCTGTTTCCAGGAAAAGAGGCGTTTCTTCCAAGGTGTGCTGCCACTTTGTTGGAGAATTTAGTGATTTGAGAAATTTTATAAGGAAAAGCACCAAACTTCCATCTTCCATGAAACTTCTCGGAGAGTTGGTACATCAATTTTGTTGGACAAAAAGACAGAAAAATGTGGCCTTAATTCTGGACTTTTCTTTACTCTTATCACTTCAAATAAGGATAAAGTACTCAGATGTTTTTAATTCATGTGAAATCTCCCACGTACTCCCTCCGTTTATTTTTACCTGACTTATTTTGACTTTTTACGCTCTTTAAAAAATAATAAATAAAGTGCATAATTTATCATGATACCCATATTAATTAATGCATATTTTATTGGATTTAAAAAAATAATTTGAAATGAGTAATAAATACTATAGGTATAATAGAAAAAAAAATTTGTCTTCTCTTGATATGCGTAAATGACAAGTAAAAATAAAAATTTATTTTTAATATACATGTCAAATGTAAAGTGATCAGAGGGAGTACAACTTAACATGGAATACTGCACGTTCCTTTTGGAATTATTCGTATTGTTTTCATGATCATGCCGAGGAAGTAGATTCAGCTGCAGGCAAAGTTATCAATCTAAGACTAGCGGTCTATGAAATCGGTAAAAACTCTTGTTTGCTTTTACTAAAAAATGGCAACAAATGAGACCAAATTCAAATTTTGGAAAACAAAAGCATTTGGTCACAATGACAACACCAATATGGCAAAACGTATTAAAATCCAACTTACCAATTTTCTGTAGATTGGGGTGAGACCAGAAAGTAGATTCAATTTGCAAACTTGGTAATGTACCAATCGAGTTTTAAATCAGAAAAAAGGACTGTGGGTAGTATCTGTCCCAGACCTTCCACCCCAGATGTATAGACAATCTATAGGAGTTCATTAGGGACCACCCATTGCATTCCCGTATAGTTAGACACCTTCAGCAGACGGATTTTACAGGATTATAGAGATCGGCCGATTGTAGTTCGACTGGGCCCTGATCATGGCTATGATAGAGCAGTGGCGACCGGAGACACACACGTTTTATCTTCCCATCAGCGAGGCTACCATCATGCTCGATGACGTGGAGGTTCTTTTCGGGTTGCCTGTTGATGGTATATCTATAGATTACTCGCATTCTCTTAGGGACTATACAAGAGAGGATTACCTTCGTATGTTGTAGAGGCTCACCGGTTTCCAGCCTGCAAAACCGACTACGTTGAGTGGCGCCAGTTGATTGCAGCTGATGCCAGTTACACAGTATCTGGTGGCGCTGCACGAGGAGATTACTAATGATTCACCACCAGAGGATATCGACCGGCAAATGAGGCTGTTGCTGCTGATAATGTTTGGCGGTATTTTGTTCCCGAACACTTTGGGAAACCTAGTCAGCTTGCGATTTCTACATCATTTGGAGCGGCTAGATGATTTACTTGGTTACAGCGGGTGTGGAGCTGTTCTAGCTTACCTTTATAGGTAGTTGTGTCGGTCATCCATGGGCAACGTGAATGACGTTGCCGGTTGTATACCGTTGCTGCAGGTAAAAACACAGTCAATTCTTTTCATGATTATAATAGAGATTGTATAAAATGACTAACATTTTACGTCCACAATCTATTTTAGGTTTGGGCCTAGGAGCGGTTCTTGCAGTTCCAGCCACCTCTGCCACCGATAGCTCCAGATGCACCACCTTCACCATTTCTCCCACTAGCTAGGAGATGGGTGATAGTCGAGGCCATGCCCGCGAGGTCGAGGCTCAACATCATCTCCCTTATTACAGGGATTTGTTGGATTTACTTTTTCTTGCGTTTACTCACGATTCTTGTGTTTAATAAATAGTTCATATGGAGGCCATACATCAATGCGCTCATAGCTAGATTGCCAGATTATTGCTTCTGCGGCCGAGCTATATGGACGGTCCCTCTTATATGTGTCAATATAGCCGAGCATTATGATACCGAGCGAGTCCTTCTACAGTTTGGTCGATGCCAGCTTGTACCTATTCCACCCACTTGGCAATCCACACATTATTAGTAGGATGATCGCCGCAAGGTCGACCAAACATACTTGGCCTGGATAGAGGCCCTGATAAAGGATTGGGACCAGAGGTATGGCCTGATTCTGCCATACCCTCCACTTGACCGTTTGGACGGGGAGCTTGAGTACATGGGATGGTATCATAGTGTTACCCGACATCTCATCGGGAAACGTTCCATATGCCAGGAGGCATAAGACACTCGTATGTCATTTGTTATACTTATTTATAATATTACATTACTTTAACATCCTTCATTAGTTATAACAACAACAACAACATACCTAGTATTATCCCACACTGTGGGGTTTGGGGATGGTAGTGGGTACACCTTACCTTTACCTTCTGAGGATAGAGAACATCCTTCATTAATTATTATTTTATATGCTATGAAGGTTATTGGCTTACATCAGTTCTACTAGTTGAGACAGTAGATGCTACAACATACAAGCGAGGGAGCAGCAATTGTACAGGTGCTTGGCCGTCGGGTTCCTAATTTTGCTGCTGACACATTAAGATGTGTCCGAGAGGATGTGATCTTAGGATACGAGGCTGCTTATGTGCCACCCGAGGAGGACCATCATGGGCCACAAATGGCCCCTGAATGTGGTAGACGTGGCAGGCGTGGCTAGAGAGGAAGGGGTAGCCCATTTGGTCGTGGTGGTCGACGAGGATGGGGTCTCCAGTAAGGGGGCGTTGAGGCACCCGTGGAGGATATTAGAGATTATCAGCCGGGTGATTACCCTGAGCCACATGATGCTCCTTATTATATGCCGTCATTAAGCCTTCAACTATCACCAGGGACTTCATAGTTGACTCTGATAGTTACCCTGCACATGATGATGCACACTTTGAGAGGATGATGCGTGGTGACAGGGAATATGAGAATCCTCTCGGGAATTTGCTAACTGAATTTAATGATTTTGAAATTGGAGAAGGCTCTACTGATCCTGATGAGCAAATTTGTGGCTAAATGTCAACTTTAGCAATTGAAAAGTCATTCTCTCCTCACTAGGAAGGAATCTTGGTAGTTTGTTTTGATGTTTTTTCTCTTATCTAGGTTATATCAGGGTTGTGATCCAGATTTTATTTGTTTTATTGAGTCAAACCCTTCTATCCATCTATTCTGTTTGTGTGAGTCATGTCTTTCTATTCTGTTGCTATTTTCATTAGCCGGGTTATTTAGGGTTGTAACTCGGATTTTAGGTTGTTTTTCTCGTTGTTTACTCAATGAAATACAGTTTGTCCTTTTGTGTCATTCCATGCTTAGTTCTTTTCCCGCTAGTCTTAATGACATGACATGCATGCGAAATTTTTGGCCAGATCTTAGAAAATTGATTTAAGTTTGAATTGGACAATTGAGGAAAAGACATTTTTGAGGATGAATAAAGAGTTAAAATACTTTGGAATTAAGGTCAAGTAAAATTCACCTTCAAATCATTGTGAAGATCGGGCTTGAGGATGTTTAATCAATTGAAGTTTGTTAGAAATTTCGACATTAAGGGACGGAAAGTGTCTTGTGACCATGACACACCAAAAGGACAGACATGTTCGTCAATGCTGTGATCGTGAAAGATACTATGTTTGGCATTCTCGAGGCTGGGAGGCCCTCTTTCTACTATCCAAACACTTTATATCCTTCACTACCCCTTTTGATCATGTGTTATATTTTTTGACTACCCTCTTTTGGAATCAAGTTTAGAGTCAAGAGTCAAAAAAAAGAAAAAAAATTAAAAAAAGTCTATGTCCCAAGAGTACAAACCGGGGCAATTTTCAAGTGAAAAAAAAATGAAGAAGAAAAGAACGGGCAAAGATCCATGCCCCCAGAAAATAGAAGCTGGGGCAACCTATTTTGAAAAAAAAAAAGACAAAAAAAAAAGACAAAGAAAAAAGAAATGAAAGATGAAAATAGTTAGGTCAAATGTTTGAACTACGTTAGACCTGATTCCTTTAATAAAGGATACGTAGGCAGCCTCATGGTTTGGTCCAACCAAATAAGAATTCAGAAAAGAAAAAAAATAAAAAAAAATCCCCTGTATCTGAAACTGGGGAAAAGATTTTATTTTACTTTTGAAAGAGTCGATTCCAAGAGTTGTAAGTCTACACCCCCCTTTATTTTGAGTCTACGTTGAGCCTTCATGCCAACCCTTCTGCCTAACCCTATCCAAAAATGTCCAAATAAAGACCTCACAATATGCCTTCAAGAATGCCAAGAGAAGCATGCAATGAGCAACGACTGTCACGCGACATAGAACATTGTCAAGTTGCTCGCACAAGAAAGTAAAATAAAAATAAGGAAAATGAGAGAGCCTTACTAGTGAAAACCTTCACGGGCACTGTAAGGCGACGATAAGCAGAGATGAATAAATGAGAGAGACTTGTTGGTAAAAACCCCTCGGGCACTACTTGTCGAAAGTGAGTCGTGAAGCTGATGCGAAGAATTGGCATAAACAAGCCCAACTTCAAAGTTCATAAGAATGGTAAAAGGGAAGTTTGGTAGATCGGCCGTTAAGTCCAAAATGCATGTCATGATCATTAAGGCTAGTTATTGAAAAAAAAAAGAAAAAAAAAACTCTTCCTTCTGTCCTTCCGACAGGGGAATTTCTTGTTAATACTTGTTTCTTTGCATCATTGTGTCCTTCACTCCGAGTCGGTCCTTGTCAAAACAAGCAAGAAAAGATTTAAAAATCTGCTACCAGCTTTTCAGTTGCATAAAGCAAATTTGACCAACACTAAGTTGTTTCTGTCAATATACCTTGAGGATTCATATAAAGGCTTCCCCAAAAAGACTCTTCTCAGCCTACTTGGCGCAAGAAAGATAACTGATGATTCTCTTTGACAAACAAATTGCTCAAAAAGCAGAAAGTCATTCAAGATATCGGAAAGGGTCACCTAGGCAAAGATCTCCAGTTGAGATAAGGCTGATTGAGCCGCAAGTAAAAATGATACTAGGTGTGAAACAATTAGGGTTGATGCAGAGCAAAAGTCTCTTGAAGCCGACTCAAGCTGATTGAGCAGAAGCCAAGCTGCCCAAGACTCAAAATTGATAAATTGATAAATTGATAAAAGCCGACCACCATTTTCAAAATTGATAAATTTTTCTTTGTACGAAACAGGAACAAAGTGGTGCAAGGAAAGTGATTCAAAAAGAAAAAAAATGAAAAAAAGAAAAAACACAAAAAAAGAGAAGAAAAAGAAAAGACGAGAAGAGCCGACAAAGGGAAGTTTCTCAAATATTTGCCTTTATTTGTCTTGCAATTGTGCATAAAATCTTGCCATTGATCTTCACATTTTTCCTCCTAGGATAAAAAGTCCTAGTCTGATGGATTTTCCTCCCAATCGAAATCTTAGTCTGATGAATTTTTCTCCTAAGATAGAGGACCTAGTCTGATGAACTTTCTCCTAGGATCAAAATCTTAGTCTGATGAATTTTTCTCCTAAGATAGAGGACCTAGTCTGATGAATTTTCTCCTAGGATCAAAATCTTAGTCTGATGAATCTTTCTCCTAAGATAGAAGACCTAGTCTGATGAACTTTCTCCCAGGAAAGAAATCTTAGTCTGATGAATCTTTCTCCTAAGATACCAAAAAAATAGAGACCTAGTCTGATGAATTTTCTCCTAGGATCAAAATCTTACTCTTAAGATAGAAGACCTAGTCCGATGAATTTTCTCCTAGGATAATAATGTTAAAAAAAAGGAAGTCTGAATTTGAAAAAAAAGGGAGTCATTTTTCAGTTTTCTTAAGATTATCAATGTTTAGTTTACCTGAAATCAGGGGGCCCCGCCTAGAGAATAAGGTCAGTTTTTACTTTAGTCAAGCTTAGTTTATAGTTTTCCGCAAGCTCAATCACGTTTAGGAGACGCACATCCTAGTCGAGTCATTAATTTTACTTTCATCATTGCATCCTTCATCAGCAACGCATGTGATTTATAGTTTTGTTAACACTCACAGATATTCCCAATATGAAACTGGGGCAGGAAAATTTCTTTTGTTTTGTTTGTTTTGTTGTAATCAGGCGCCCACTTGGAGAATAAGGGGAGACAACTAAAGTTTCAAGGGAAAGCAGTTTCGAAGGAAGACAACTCCAGTTTCAACGGAAAGCAGTTTCGAAGGAAGACAACTCAAGTTTCAAGGGAAAGCAGTTTTGAAGGAAGACAGTTCAAGTTTCAAGGGAAAATGGTTCAAGGTGCAAGGGAAAATAGTGTCAAGTAACAAAAGAAGACGGTTCAAGTTCAGCAATCAGGCGCCCACCTGGAAAAAAAAGAAAATTTAATTCAGAATGCAATTCAGGTCAGCAACAAAAGAAGCTTGCGTAAAGAATGCGAGTCAGCAGTCCAAGATGATCAACAGAAGTTAGTCACAATCCAGAATAAAAAGAAAAACAAAAAAAAACAAAATGAAAGACAAGAAGTGAATCCAAATGCAGAAGTTAATGAAAGATGTGAGCTGCTCAAGACAGGGCTGAGGACACAAGCTCTGCATTTCCTGTCTTGGTTTGAAAAGCTGAAGAAGATTGAACCAATACCTGCGGCTAACAAGCATCAAGATTTAGATCAGGGTCCGCATGAAGAACCAACCAAGACTCAAGATCAAGCTTGAGAAGACTCATAGATAGGAATCTTGTAACTCGTAGCTGATAGGCTTAGTTAGTCTTTTTTATTTTTGATTTTGATGTAATAACGGGACCGCGGACGGCACCTCGTTCGGCTCTCAACCTCGGTACTCCATCACCTCATTCACTTCTGAACTACACGTGGCCTGATTCCTTTATAGCCAAGGATATGTAGGCAGCTCAAATAACAGAGCTCGGTCACATTCTCCTTTCTTTTAGTTTTTGGTCTCTCCAAATAAGGGTCAGCTCAAAAACTTGTCTAGTCGTTCTTTGTCTGAAAACTCTTCGCGTTTCCAGTCAAAGAGAGGCAGTTGTAGACGTGTGATTTTTGACATTCCCCAAGATTTTTCATATTTTAGCACGTAAATATTTTATTTAGGCTTAATATAGCTATTTCAACTCATTTTTACTCTTTTACTTTATTTTATTACAAGAAAATGAAAATTACAAAAAATATTTTATTTTATGTACCTTTCATAAAGTAAAAAAAAATACAAAAAAATAGTAATTTATTTTTATCTTTATATAATCTTGAAAAATACAAAAAATATGTAATAGTTTCATGTTTTAATATAGTTTAGTTTAATTAATTAGAATTTATTTTTGCATCATGTAGTATAGTTATCTTATATTAAGGGAATTTAGTTATGGGTTTGAATAATAATTTTTGAAGTCTTCTTAGCTCAAGGTTTTGAATAATAATTTTTGGAGTCTTCTTAGCCCAAAATTGAGACACAAAAAGACATGGTCCAGCCCAATTACCCTTAGCACATTCTTCCCAACCCATTATCCCATTTAAGTGCAAGATTTAATCCTAGCCATCTATTTTCTTCTAATCCAATGACCATCATCCCTTCCCACTTCCATATAAAATACACAATTATAGAAACTCTACCCTAAGTTTTCAATCCCTAGACCTACAACCAAGAAAAATCCCTAAGCAACAAAAATTTCAACCGTTTTTTCACTACCCACCATGTGACTCCATCTTCTTTGATTGGAAAAGGCACAAAAATGATCAATCATCAAAGTTCAATTAACTCTCTGATTCAAAAAAAAGCATTCCTGAAATCGAGACAAAGATAACGCAGAGCAGAGAATAGAACAATCGCTATTTTCCCTCTAAAGGCTAAACGATTCAAAACAAAAACTCACGAAAATGAGTACTATGAAATTTTGCCGAGAATGTAACAATATTTGTATGCTAAAGAAGATAAGGAGCAGAAGATCCTCCTTTACGCTTGCCGTAATTGTGACCATTAGAATTATTGGCGTTTGAGGAAGTGGAAGTCCGAGTTTGAGCATTCCCATGTCGATTCAAGGTTCCGATTTATAATTTCGGTGTTCCAATCCAAGGATTATTGCTTTGTTTAGCTCGATTGATATGCAATTTTCAACTTTGTACATCAATAATCGGTCCATTTCTCTCTTTCATTATCATGAATATGCCGTGAATGAACATATTTTCTTAAGCTTTTCTGTGTGTTAATGTCATCTTTATTATCATGTGATTGATTTTGATGTAAAATTATGGAAATTTCTATTTTTGAATTAATTTAGAAAGAATATAGTTTGACCAATTGGATTGCTAAGATACGTGGGCTTTAGGATTAATTAAGAAAGGAGGCTTGGGTTGTAGAAGACTGCTACTTCTTTCCTATTGTTATGTTTCTATGAGCCAAATAAAATTTTAAATCTCATGGCCCTCATTTAATTAATTTTGAATCTTTAGAAACCGAGGCGTGCCATTTAGTTGAATTTCCATGGCCCTCGCAAATTTGTGAATGCATAGTTGCTTTAGGCGCGCTATTTAAAAACTAGTTTTCCTAAACTCGGGTGCGCATTTATGTGACCCAAATCCAAATCTCAACAACGTTAGATAAAATGTGTCATGGACCGCGGGTGCATTTATGTGACGTGGTTCGAGACGTATTTTAGATGACATTGAATCTTTTTCCTAAAAAATAATTATTAAATAAAAGCGGTTATAAAGTTAAAATTGCACCATAGGCTATAATATGCACTAAAATCAAGTAAATAGGCCAATAATAGCAGTTGAACGACCGTGCTAAAACCACAGAACTCGGGAATGCCTAACACCTTCTCCCGGGTTAACATAATTCCTTACCCGAATTTCTGTGTTCGTGGACTGTAAAATAGAGTCAATCTTTTCCTCGATTTGGGATCTGAACCGGTGACTTGTGACACCATAAATTATCCCAAGTGGCGACTCTGAATTTAATAAATAAATAATCCCATTTCGATTGTCACTTTAAGTTGGAAAAACTCCCCTATATCACTCCCTTCCGGGGGTGTAGTTAAAAAGGAGGTGTGACAGCGGGCACGACCATTATGCAGCATGAATGGGATCAGTATTTTCCTGATCGTCGCGAGTCATCGATGGTTGCTGCTGATCGTCTGATACGATAGGTGCATAGTGGGCGATGATTGATTTATGGCTCATCACTGAGGGCTGCTGAGGATCTTTCAGGCATGGATAAAGATATATCACATCGGGGCGAGACGTTACATCTTTCATCTACTCCAGTGCACCTCGATGTTCTCACAGAGCATTGTGTGGCTACTCAAGCGCAGGTTTGTTTGTTTTACTATCATTTCAATTTTTTTACCTTATAGATTAGTCAGTAATATCTAAAGTGTTAATATTTTCTTAAAGATTTCGTCATCATCCATCACGGAAGCCATATTGTGCGATACTCACTTGCCAGAGACGGTGGGATTATTCAGAAACCCACTGAGACCATAGTATGAACATTAAATTATTTTTCTAACATATATGTTCATATTTTATATTTCATATGCTAAAATATCTTATCATTTTGTAGGTTACTGATGGCCCAACGACCGCTTCTACCGAGCCTGCCAATCTTACTAACGATCGTGCTGCAGTACATCCTCCGATAAAGAGGAGACATAATGAGGATGATCCTAATAGCATAACCGGGCGAGATGGAATGCGCCTCAGGAAAGCTGATGCTTTAAATCGTATAGGTTGTGGGACTCATTGATATGTGTTCCGAGTTGTATATATGACATTAAATATGTAATAGTAAGATTATTGGTGTTTTACATAATTTGTGCATGTATTTCTTTTTGGGGTTATTTATTAGTTTAACACTAGAACCAAAAAAATAAGACATCTTAACATAAATTTAAATTCGTTAAAAAATAAAGATAATACATGACACGTACAACATAAAAAATAAAAAACTACACTTAACGCATCCATGCATTTGTTTATTCACTATCGCCCATTATTCTATGCTTCAATCACTGAAATTTTTCTTCCAACCAATTATTTTTTTCTTCTGTCTCTTTTAGTTTCTCCTTCACTGCCGCAAGTTGTTCCTACAATTTCAGATTCCAAATGTTTAGCAAACATGATTTGTAGTATTCCTGGTTAATGGGTTCATCATACCATTTTTTAAAATCACATTAATTTTGGTCCTATAAATTGGGATGATAACAAAAGACTATTAATTAACATGTTATAAAAGTCTCCATCTTCTACCACTATCCCCATGCAAAGTCCACTTGTCAAGCTCATGTCGCATCAACTAACGATAAGCTTCTAGGTCTTCCTGCCTTATCAAGTCCATTCGCTTCCGAAATTTGCACTCTTAATGATCTGTTACAGCCATCCACATTAAATCATGTAAGCTCTTGTTCCGATGAGCCCTCTGATAATTAGCCTTCAAGTGCCTAACACAGTAACGGTTGTAGGAATATGGTTCCCGTCATTCAGGAAAATGCCGTACAGAACTTAAAATACCATCATGTCGATCAGATATTAGACAAATACCTGAACGCTGTTTGACAATGTGCTACTTCAAGTGGTTCAAAAAAAGCGTCAAATCAATTGGCTTTCATTGGAATAAATACAAAATACAAGGGGAAATATGCTTCCATTAGCATCTACTTCAACGGTGATAAACAACTTAATATCATACTTTTCATAGACATAAGTGTCATATATGGATATTACCGACCAATAATGCACAAAACTACCAATGACTGGTTTAAATGCCTAGAACACATATTTGTATATAAATTCTTGTATTTCCGCATTCCGCTCAAGCTTCCATTCAACAACAATATTGGGTTTAAAGTATTGCAGTGCAACCATATACCTGGGCAAAGTGGCAAAAGACTCATCTCAATTACCACAAACAATCTCAAACGCATTTTTACGCCTGAGAAATGTCTTTTTTTTTGTAATGGTACATCCATATACTTGATGGACAGATGTTATACACTCTTTAATCTTGTACCTTATGGACGATTCAATGTATGAAATCAGGACAAGAAAAATCAAGTCAACATTCAAGTTAAAATGATTCCTACTGAACGTATCCATATCACAAGTGTGAGTGCCAATGTATTTCCCCACAATCTATATATTTGTTTTTGACTTTCTTGCACGCAACATTCATGTACAATCTTGAAATACCATCTACGACAAATAACTTTGTGTACTTACGAAGATAACTCATGAACCTCGATCTCACGACACTCTTTTATGTTGTACATTCGCACCCCCTGCTAAGGTGCGCTTTATCAGCAAAAAACATATACTTTGACAACACCATTGGTCTAGATTCATCCAACATTGCTGTCCGAATGTCATTAAGATCCCTTGTGAGGGCATCCACATCCGTCATACGGGGCAACTGATCAAGGTAGGGAATCACCCTTGAATGAAAAGGCACATGGGACTCGTACACTCTGGATCTAACGGGAGGTAGGGTCTGCATATATGGAGCATGCTCATTGGTGGCATCATGCTCCCTTGACAAATAAGGTTGCTCATTCTCATTCTTATCATCATCACCCTCATCAAGGAAGGGTGTGTCATATCCGGACTTATCAACATTATTGTCATAATCATTATCATCTTCCTTACTCTTTGCATCTGCTGGATCCTGATTAAATATATCGTTCTTCGAGCAATTGAGTAAGGACATGACTTTCAAGCTGCTCGTTTTCACTGCACAAATAATAAAATAATGAGTTTTTCAAATTCATCACAACAGTATATATAAACTTTATCTCGTAACTTACAAATCATAATTTGTTGATATCCCATGATGCACATTATCATGTTGTTGATGACTCCCGGATGGACCACCATGATCCAAAATACCAAAACGGAGCATATTCCAACTCTCTTTTGGTTCATAACTTGTAAAATTCATATCTGGCCGGTACTCCCTTTTGAATATACGAGTGTTAATACAAGTATGATACATAAAAAAACATAGTAAACAAAGGAAAATTGAAATTTACCACTCGATGTTTGGATTATGCAAAATTTGAGAGAAATTATGTCCTCGCTCCTCATTCGCCTGTGGAGATAAGTTTAGATCTGGCCAAACTCTTTCAAACGGAACCCGTTCGGATAAAACTACTCCAAAAACACCACTCGATGATGGAGGGTTATCCCTATTTTGTGGAACCTTAATATTGCGAATGTCTTCTGACTTAACGTACATTTCCAATATTTTTATCACAAGAAGTTCCCGGTGTTCATCCAGAATCCTCAAAATCTGTCAGAATTTCATCGTCTTCGATGTTACACTCAACATAACAAGCAACCCCTTGTAGAGTAACATAATATGAATATCTTCCGGTTACTTTAATATTAACAGAACATTTCCTCACACTCATTTTTTACATAATAACGAAATTTATCTATCGTACTCCATTGTAAGTGGAAATTTAACAATACACCGTGGAGAATAAACTATAGCGTATTGAGTTATTCTCCACGACAACCTCACCCCCAATATAATGCAACCCTAATTTTTTGTTATTCAAACATTATGATAAAATGCAGAAAAAAATTAAGTAAACAAATATTTCGGAATGAGTAAAAGAAAATAAAAAGGATGCAGAAGACTAACCTATTCTGAATGGATTTTCAACGAAACAATGAAACTCCTTAAATAAGCAAAAAAATCAATGCAGGGTGCAGGGGTTGGGGGGGGGGGGGGTTACAATAATTGAGGGTATAACACATTCATTATACGCATTATATATGTAGTGCTATAAATGCATGCGCTATATCCACCAGTTATTGGTGGGTCAGTAGAATTCAAATATATCGCATTCAACCCATGCATTATATATAAATTGGTCATTTGTTAGGTTTTTACCTATTTTTGTGGTTTGAGTCCAAAAAAACTACACTTTGATTTCGGACTCATAATGTACTCCTTTCTTAGTTCCATTCATAACTTCCGTTTTAGTTTGAGTTCTTGAGAGATCGACCGATTAAGACTACACTACAACATCAAGGTATTACAAGTAATTGGACCTCAGTTTTGAATAGAATTTTTTCATAGACATACTAAATTATAATGTTATTTATTGGAAATATTTAAAGCTTGTTATTTACAAAAAATAATTGCATTTTTTATAAAATTATTACATTCCATCTAAATAGACTCCTACCATTTTTATATTACCTATTTTACATCCGCGATTAGCGCTTCCTTTTTTCCTTTCTCATCTGTCCTCTCTCCCTCTTCCTGTATCGTCTCCCTCCTATCCTCCTAATCTCAATGTTTTTTCTGCAATTTAATTTCATCACCGGCTCTTGAGTCTAAAGTTGCTTTTAACTTGGTAGTTTTCATTATAACTAAATTTCTTCCCATACAAAACTTCGGTCCGTTATTGTAAATTTTTAGTATCTGTTCTCCCTTTTTCCTGTTTTCTTACTTTTTCTGGTAGGCCTAGCAAAGAAAATATTGTATCTTTATCCAAACGCCATGAGAAACCTCGATAAGGGAGTTAGGAGTATTTTGTAATTTTGTATTATCACTCCTTAAATTGCTCGTGTTCGCCAATTGATTATTTCTACATGAATAAATTAGTTATAAATTTAAAGTTGTCGTCAATTATCTGCAAAATACCAAAAAGAAAATTGTTTACGTGGTTGTAATTGGCCAGAAGTACCAGCAGCACTGGTCCTACTAATGGTGGTTGATCCCAATTTGTTTGCTGATCCCTTAAAGGACAATTATTTGATCTGTATTGGGTAAAATCGCTTCGTATTAAATATTCATACAGTAGAGCGACACGTGAAACCGAAAACAGACAGAAAACGAGAAGGCGGAAACCAAAACCGGGGGCAACAACTTTGGTTGGCATCGGGAAGCCTCCGGAGGGAATATTTGTTAATAAAGACAAACGAATGCCTGCCATCCGATATCATTCAATGAATAATATTCTACAACATTAAATATACAGTCTGTTATGGAGAATTTAGGCATTCATAGCCTCCTATTACACAATTTTCAATGGCGCCACATAATTTTCATTTAAGATGGACTTGATCCTAGGACCTTGTTCCCTAGGTACAACTATAAATAATAATTTGAACGGCCATTGTAACAATACAAATTTTCTGACAAACATATGCTACACATTATTTTTAGCTTAACAACACTTCATTTCTCGTCTATTGATATTCTTATGATTGCCTTCGGAAGCTCTGTTCCCGGAACCAAGCTATCTAATGTCTTATCTCGATTTCAAATGTTAAATCATGCATTTTAATTAATTTATTTATCATTTTGGGATCAAATTGATTCACTTGTCTATAAACCATGTTAAAAATTGAACTGTACTGATTTACGGGTAAACAGTTTAGCGCCCAACGTGAGGCTTAGACAGTTGCGTATTTGAGTTGATCCTTGCATCTATTACTAACCTGTTTAATTCTCTGTTTCTTAGCAAAAAATCATAAGAAAATGGCAGGTAACGATGCCAACATTACATACAACATTGAGGCACAAGGAAATATGCCTCGACATGAAGATTCAATCGATGATACCCACAATGAGGAAGACAAAGCCATGCCAGTCCATGGCGGGAAATATCCACGACACGTTCTAGAGGCAACTCCTGATGATGCTGAATGTGAGCACGTTGTGGAAACAATGATAATCCTAAGGGAGCAGCATAAGGCTATTATGGGTCATCTCTCTCAACAAGATCATATCATGGGAGAGTTAAAGCAAGCGTTGCCGGGTGCTTCCAACAATGCGAACGGAAGAGGTCCGGATCCTCTCGGTGCTCCTGCAAACCAAACAACACCCTGAGGGGTGAGGTCGGCTTCGACGGGGCCGGGGGTCAGCAAATCTAGTAACCATAATGGGAATTATTACTTTAAAAGCGAACTCACGCGATTTATGAAGAAAATAAATGCTCGAATGGATCAAATCTCGGGTGCACCGCCAGTCTTGAGAGGACCAGACTCAAAGAAGTACACCAGTTGTTGTTCAAACCAAGCGCGACACCAGAGTTAATCCTAAAACAGTTAAAAATGCCAGAAGAGCCGAAATATGATGAGACTTCGGATCTTCAGGAGCATATTACCACCTACACAACGGTGGTGAAAGGAAATGACTTAGCTCCGTACGAGATTGAGTCAGTCTTGCTAAAGAAGTTCGGGGATACCCTCACAAAAAGGGCCCTGACTTGGTATTCACTTCTACCCGAGCACTCAATAGATTTCTTCGAGATGCTCACAGATTCTTTTATCAAGAACATGCTAGGGCCAGGAAGGTATAAGCCCGAAATGCCGACATATTCAGAATTGCGCAAGGAGAGTCCGAATTGCTGCTAGAGTTCATGACCAAATTTCAGAAGGAGAGGATGCTGCTACCGGATGTGCCAGACGAATGTGTAGTTGAGGCATTTATTAAAGAGCTGAATTCTAGGAGTTCAATGCTTCCTGGAAACTGAAGGAAAATCTGCTCGAGTTCCATACAACAACATGGGCAGATGTCTACAACCACTACTAATCAATGATAAGAATAGAGGATGACCAGCTCGGTTTCTGGCATGAACCAAGGGTTGGAACCAAGAAAAGAATAAGGATAAGTTGAAGGATGATTTTGACCCAGATCGACGATAAGTTGAAGGATGATTTCGACCCAGATCGACGATCTTTCAGTGGTCGATTTTTGCCCTACGAAAGTGTTGAAGAACGCGGCAGAAGTTTTTGGTCAGCGGATAGGTACGCTACCGATAGGAGAGCTGATCATTGCCAGAATAACAAATCATTGCAGGACAAAAAGGTATTAGGCTCCTGGGATTCTGCCTACCCTAGATTGTCTGAGTATAACTTTAATGTCAGTGCAATGGAACTGGTATCAGCGATGAGGAACATTAAAGAAGCACGTTTCTTGAGTCCGATGAGATCCGACCCCAGTCTGATGGATCCTAATCTATGGTGTGAGTATCATAGGACTAACGGGCACCAGACTGGGGATTGCCGTCATCTGCATGAGGAGGTGGCGATATTATTGCAAAATGGCCATCTCAGGGAGTTCTTAAACGACCGGGCTAAGAATAACTATGACCTCAACGGGGATAATGTGGAACCCTAAAAAATGGGAGAATATCCTCCTCGTCTAAATAGTGTAACCTTTTCGGCAATGAAAAAGACAAAGGTATCGGTGACCCATAGAAAGAGACTTCAGGAATTCGCTGAGGACTATATCACCTTCATGGAGGAGGACGCAGATGGACTCCTACTACCACACAATGATGCCCTAGTAATTTCTCTTAATATTTTATATTTTAAAATTAAACGTGTTTGGGTGGACCCAGGAAGTCCAACAAATATTACATAATGAAGAGTGTCGAAACAAGCCAAGTTAACCAGAATCGTCATTCCAGCCATAAAGCTCATAACCAAGTTCAACTTAGCAAGCGTGACAACTCGAGGGTAGATTCTACTACTCACAAATGCCGAAGGGGTAATGAAGATGACCCTGTTTGAAGTAGTAGACGACGATATGAGTTAACACATTATTCTTGGAAGACCATGGCTACACGAGATGAAAGCTGTGCTGTCAACATACCATCAACTTCTGAAATTTCCAACTCCAGAGGAAATTAAACAAATAAGTGGAGATCAACCGGTGGCAAGGGAGATGAATGCGATCTCGGTTTCCAATGCTAAAGGGAAGGAACATACAGTGTAGCAATTATAGGAGCCAAACAAAGTCTACAAGGGGGAGGAGTCGTGAAAATCCTATCAGGTACCAAGATATTTCCAGGTACCACAAGAAACGGATGCAACCAAATCAGCAGCAGAAGAGCTCGAAAAAGTAGCATTGTTCGAAAAGTGCTTAGAGAGGAAGTTCCAGTTAGGGACAAGATTAAACCCCAAGCTTAGGTCAGGTTTTATAGAATTTCTTAAATTTAACATTGACTATTTTTTATGGTCGCATGCGGATGTGACAGGTTTTCCGCCGAAGGTGGGTGCAGAAGTTAAGCCTGGATCCTAACATCCCTCTAGTAAGGCAGAAGAAACGCCCTATTGCCGAGGTCTGAAACATGTTTGTCAAAGAAGAGGTAACTTGGTTGCTTGATATTGGTTCAATCCTGGAGGTAAAGTATCCGGACTAGTTGGCTAACGTAGTAGTACTTCCAAAAAAAGAATAATAAATTTTTCTTGTGCGTAAATTATAATGATCTGAATAAGGCATGCCCAAAATTCTCATTGCCATTGCCAAACATTGATCAAATGATTATTGCGACGGCCGGGCACGAGTTGATGAGTTTCGCCAATGTTTATTTTAGGTACAAGCAAATCAAAATGAACCTGGAGGATCAAGAAAATACTTCATTCATAACTAACTTTGGCACATATTGCTACAATGTAATGCTTTAGGGCTTAAGAATGACAGAGCGACTTACCAGAGGCTTGTGAACAAAATGTTTGAAAACAAAATAGGTAAAACAATGGAAGTTTACATAGATGATAGGCTGGTTACGTCTTTGAACACAGGTGATCATCTTAAACACCTCCAAGAAACCTTTGACATTCTAAGGAGGCACAATATGAAGCTTAACCCTGAAAAATGTGCATTCGTCGTCTGTTCCGGTAAATTCTTGAGGTTCTTGGTATCACAAAGGGGGACCGAATTCAATCCAGATAAAATTAAAGTTATCGAGGACATTCCCAACCATCTATCAAATGTGAAAGAGGTTCAAAGGTTAACAGGAAGATGGGCCGCTTTAGGCAGATTCATTTCCCGGTCTTCAGAAAAATGTCATCACTTCTTCTCACTTCTGAAAAATAAGAACAACTTCGAATGGACTCCGGAACGCCAGTAGGCTTTGAAAGATTTGAAAACGTATTTATCGAGCTCTCCATTACTATCAAAACCGAAAGAAGGCGAATAATTGCTGATTTATTTAACGGTCTCGAAGGTGGCAGTTAGTGCCCTTTTAGTCTGTGAAGACAAAGGTACGTAATCTCCTATCTATTATGTTAGTGAAATCTTAACGGGAGCAAAAACCCGCTACCCATACCTCAAAAAATTGGCCTTAGCTCCCGTAGTCACCCTCGAAAGCTTAGACTTTATTTTCAATGCCACCCGATAGCTTTGGTGACAACCTTTCCCCTGCGGAATATCCTTCACAAACCTGAACATTTAGGTCGGTTGGCCAAATGGGCAGCCGAAATGAGTGAATTTGACATAAAGTACAAACCTCGAACTACGATCAAGTCACAAGGTTTGGCCGAATTTACGGCCAATTTCAATCCTGGATTGCTGCCTTTGGCCACCAAAGAAGGAGTGATGGTGTCGGAATCGACATCAAGAGTCTTGACCTTGTTCATGGACGGAGCTTCCAATATGAAAGGGTCCAAGCTCGGGGTAGTACTAATCATGCCTTCGGGAGAAACCCTGAGGTAGGCTATAAAGACTATTCCCTTGACTAACAATGAACCCGAGTATGAGGCATTAATTGTAGGACTTGAGCTACCCCGAGGACTGGACTTCGAGGTCATAGAAATCAAATGTGATTCCCATCTGGTAGTAAATTAGGTATACGAGATCTTCGACACCAAAGAGGAATGCATGTAACAATATACAAAGAAAGTACAGACTCTGCTCTCACGGTTCAGGGAATGGTCAATCACCCATATCTCGAGAGAAGAAAATGTGAGTAGACGCACTGGCCAATCTGGGCTCGTTCACGAAATTGAAGGGATCAGACTCTGATATGGTCGTATAGCTTATGCATTCGGTACTGGATGTGGATGGTTATTATGAAGTAAACACGGCCAATTTGGTCTGGACCGGAGAAATGAGATCATTGACTATCTTAAGCATGACAACCTATCCAAAGATCCCAAGGCATCTGGGGCACTACGCTATAAAGTAGCCCGTTACTACTTTAGGGGAGGCCAATTGTATAGAAAGCCTTTCTAAGGCCCATTGGCATGATGTTTAGGAGCTTCCGAGGCTAATTAAGATATGAGAGAAATTCACGAAGGAATCTGTGGGAATCATTCAAGTGTGGACTTGTTGGTACTAAAGCTAATTAGTATAGGATATTACTAACCCCGGATGGAACAAGATGCTAAGTCATTTGTTCTTAAATGCGACAAGTGTCAACGTTATGTGTCGTTGGTACATCAACCAGCGTAACTATTGCATTCGGTATTGTCGCCCTATCCATTCATGAAAATGGAAATGGACATAGTTGGTCCGCTGCCCCCGGCTCCTGATAAGGTAAGATTTCTTTTAATTTAACTAACTAGTTTTCTAAGTGGGTCGAAGCAGGTCCTTACTAGGAAATGGACTAGCGCAAAATGATCGATTTCTTATGGGAGAACATAATTTAAAGGTTCGGGATGCTAAAGGAGATAGCCTGCGACAACGGGCCATAATTTATAGGAAAAAGGACACAAAATTCCTTGAAAACTTAAAAATTAAAAGAATTATACCTTCTCCATACCATCAGAACAAAGTGATTATTCAAAATCTCAAAAAGAGATTGGAAGCAGCCAAATGCAAATGGCCCGAAGAGTTACTGGGAGTACTATGGCATACCAAACAACACCCAAGCTAAGCACAGGAGAGACACCTCTCTCTCTCTCTCTCTCTCTCTCTCTCGTATATGGAGCAGAAGCCCTGATCCCTATGGAAGTGGGAAGGCCCCTACCAGATTTTAGTTGTCATCGGGAAAGGATCATATGAACTGGAAAATCAAGACAGAGTAAAATTGTCAAGAAACTGGAGTGTGGCACACCTCAAAAGGTACTATTGCTGATGACTATCGCCTATACTAAAAGTATGTGACGCTCTCTTTTTCCCTTCATCCAGTTTTTGTACCAATTAGGTTTTCCGGGAAAGGTTTTTAATGAGGTAGCAATGGAAAGCATACTACGAAGGAAGCACCATCAGCAGGAATAAGACCTTTAAATGACAAGGCATGGAAAAAATTGAACCACTACAAGACGGTAAGATAATCTTTTGCTCAATAGCAAAATTCCTAACGGGAAATAAAGCTTGCTATCGAACCAAAAGTTACCCGACCGTTCACGAGTGTAAGCCACTGGGGGTGGTTAGATAATATTTGGCTCTATAGCAAAGTTCCTAATGGAAAATGAAGCTTGCTATCAGACCAAAGATTATCCAACCATTCACTATTGGGATCTTCAAAGGAACAAGACTTCCAGTGTTTAAATTCGCATTCTTCACATTCAAACACTGGGAGAGGGGAGGGAGGGAGAGGGGGAGGGAAATAATATGATTATACGACAACATGACTGCCACATAAACTAGGACTATGAAATTCGAGAACAAAGATGTATCATCGGGACCGAGGACTGTGCAGCCAACCCTGTAGAAATAAGTTGTACAAATTAGCCACATTTAATGCCAATTTCTTTTCAGCACAAAGAATGCTTATTTACCTTTGAAAATGGAAGGAATAAAGTAAAGTCCTTTTATTTTTATCTTGTTTCTTGTCCAAACGATGAATTGTTTTATCATTTGAAAGTTAATCAGGTACTTGAAATGCTAGTGCCG
This sequence comes from Nicotiana tabacum, assembly GCF_000715075.1. Taxonomy (NCBI): domain Eukaryota; kingdom Viridiplantae; phylum Streptophyta; class Magnoliopsida; order Solanales; family Solanaceae; genus Nicotiana; species Nicotiana tabacum. The sequence goes on from NC_134084.1 coordinate 88,897,395, forward strand.
GAATGAACATGAGACATCGTCTTCAAGAGCACCGTGAACATTAGAGGTCCCTCTCTTATGAAACCCTCACAGTAAAGGGTTGATTCCAGATGAACTTATACCTAGAATTCAAATGCCATCAGGGAAAAATGCAGCCGAAGCATCTCATAACTCGACGCAAAAAAGTAAAATTTGTGCAATGCTTAACACAAAGTACTTTTATATAACAAACGTTCCAAACAACACAAGTACAAAAGTATGAAAATAAAAAAAAAGGGAAAAGAAAGCAAAAGACTAAACTACTACGTCCCCAGATCTTAGGGGAAGTGAAGCATCTATACCCAAGAGAAGTAGGCGGATCTGCCACCGGCTCGGGACCATGGCCTTCATTATCATCCCCTTCAAATTCCTCCTCAGTTCCCCTAGAACACGGAACCAGAACCAGAAGAGTTTGTTGCATCAGGTTGAACTTGGAGGCCCCTTCAGGCTGTTGACTCCAGCTCAAGAGCCTTAGCGATCTCGACACAAAATCAATGACACCCGCTTTGGCCTATTCTAAGGTTTTTCTCCTCATCCTATACATAGAATATGTTTTTTAACAATGAGAGATTCCGCTCAGCGCTGAAGCTCTCACTTAAGATGATCAACCTCGGTCAAAAGGCTATTTCGCTCGGATCTTGGGGCCTGAAGTTTGAGATCAAGGTCACAGATAGTGGAGTTATAAACATTAATGTGCTCCATGACCCTCTTATAATTCTCTTCCATCTGGGCACGCTTCTCCTCAGTAGCAGCAGCTTCTTCAGCTTTGGAGTTCAAGGCTTCCAAATTATTTAACCTATCACCAGAGGTAGCCTAGCACTCGACAGTAGCAAGAACAACATTTTGGAAATCAGACCATTTTACCTTGGACTCTTGAAATTGTACCTTTAACAGGGCCTCTTGGCTGAGGGTCATCACCTCTTGCTCACTTTGCTACAACCGAGCCTCCAACGTAACGACTTTGGAAACTTATGCTTCCAGAGCTGGAAGGCAAGCAACAATTTGATCCTGCTTGGACTTGAGCTTTTCTTTATCGAGGATAAACTTATAAAGGCCCTCAGAAGCAGGGAAGTTATCCTGTAAAGCAAAAACTCAAATCAGAAATCCTGTCATAATAAGACAAGAAGAAGCAATAGTAGGTACAAATATCATACCGCTGTTGCGTTGTACATGGAGTTGCTTACCATACACTCCCCTGAAAGAGAGTGTATTTTCTCCTTATCTTTCTGTGAAACCAGCAGCTTCAGGTAATTGGCAAGTTCCATCGGCGAAGACAATAGATGTCACTCGGTAGAGACCGATAGGGGGGGGGAATAGTTATGCCCCTAATTCCCATGGTCTGGGGACTGGGGGGGGGATGGGGCATCCTCCTCTCATGTGTCTACGGCCTGTGGGGATGGTGTAGTAGTTTCTGGTGGTGAAGGCATGGCTGGCAAAGAAAAGGATGAAGCTGATGGTATTGTGGGTTGACAAGCAGCTGCAATAAAAGCAATGATAATTATTGGTTGCTCATCAACCGAAGACAGAAGAGGCCCAGTACCCAGTCTCACAGTACTAGGAGTAGCGACTGGTTTTGGAAGCGATAATTGGCATCCTCCAGTATACACTCTCCCCAGAGCGCTTGGACATCGTCCTCGATTGTTGTTATTAGCTCTTCAGATTGAGCCTTCTGTTGAGCTGATGAAGGTCGTCGTCTCCTCTATAGGGAAGCCCCTTCATCACTGGCTCCCCCATCATCATCAATCACCACAGTGTCTTTGGCTGGCTCGGGCGTGGAGTTCTTCACCCTTTTACTTTTACCCTTGACCGTAAAAGATCGTAACTTTTTTTGTTGCTTTTTCTCTAACCAAAGACTCTGAGAGGAAACACCTGCACTGGAAGCAGGTTTGATGGCACCCGTTCGGGTGAAAGCCCCCTATAGTAATCTCGCTGCATCTGTGGGATAAACCAAAACATCCTCCTCGAGGATGGTAACAGAGCCCTGTGGAAGACCTGAATTCAGCGGAAAGAGAAGTTCGCCAATTTTCTTATACGTGAGGTAAAAACAAGGTTAGTTCGTGAATCAACTTACCATGAATTTTTGCCTTCCACCCATATTTGAGGGCCAATTCTTTCCACTGGCGGGTCTTAGGCATGGTAATATCCAAATCTTCTAGACCCACTAGTCCAAGCCTTCAACCCTTGGTGGTGTGCACCGGGTTGCTAAAATAGTTAAAAGAGAAGGATCCGTAATATCTTGAAACAACCTTTAATCAGGGAAAAGATAAACATTGAACTTACGTGTACGAGTCCATGACTCAGGGAAAAATGGCGTTGTGGCTTGGATGATGTTCCTAGTGGAAACTACAATGAATCGCTCCATCTATCCACGGTCTTTATCATCATCCATGCTGGTGAGCAAAGCATGGTGACCACGTTTGCTGAAGTTTATTACTACCCCATGAAAGATATTGGGAGAGTAAAGATTCATCATGCGGGCCAAGGAGAGGTCTTTCCTCGTCTCCTGGCATAGCCACCGTAGACAGGCTACCATCCACCACACGGAGAGGCTGACCTACGCCAAGAAAACTTGATACCGGTAGCAAAACTCCAAGATTACAGGGTCAAGTCCCTCGCTCAATGAGAATGGGCCCAAAGTGAAGGGATACATATAAACATACATAAAACCCTTCTTAGAAAAGGTTACTCGCTCCACCAGATCGAGAGCGATGATGTTCAAATCAGGGAAGCCATAGTCGTTCTTCACAGCAGGAATGCTAGAAAGACAGATAGAAAAAAGGTACACACCAGCAACCCATGTGCGGGAGTTAGCAGAAGGAAACTTCTCTTCAAAATCCTTAGCTGTACTGAGCCTTCTGGGAATAATGGTTCTCACCATAGGAAGGGCAACATTATTGGTGTTTTCTTTGTTTTATTGAAGATTTGGAGTTCTTGGAGGAGGAGGCCATGGTTAGCAAAAGAAAGTAAGAATTCTTTGAAGAAGAAGGTTAAAAAAGAGTGAAAGCAAGAGAGAATTGAGTTTGAAAAATTATGAAGTGTAAAAGAAGAAGAATGAGGCGTATAGTAAAGGAATAGGCGGCTAAAATCGTGGCCATGATTACCTCGAGAACCAAAAAAAGTATTGCTAAATCATGGAGTGACGTGTGTTCGGGGTATTAAATGCAGAGAGACGTGCGTTCAATCAATCATCAGAAACTTTTTAGAGGAGATTAGAAAATTTTCCCCTAAGAAAGGTATCTTCACAACCTTTCCAATGACACAAAGATATGCCACCGCAAAAGCAGGGGGTGTCACACCTCCTTTTTACCACCCGAGAGGGGTATATAAGAGTTTTCCAATTAAAGTGGCATTATTCGAAATGAGATTATTTATTAAATTCAGAGTCGCCACTTGGAATATTTTAATTGGTGTTCCAAGTCAATTTATTTTAAATTCCAAATCGAGGAAATTCAACTTTCCTTTTGAAGTTTGCGAACCGAAAATTCTAAGTAAGGAATTCTATTAACCGGGGAGAAGGTGTTAGGCATTCCCGGGTTCCGTGGTTCTAGCACGGTCGCTTAAACTATTATAATTGGCCTATTATCTGATTTATTACATGTTTTAGCCTATGGTGCATTTTTAGCTTATTAACCACTTTTAATTATTTTAGAACGCTTTTAGGAAGATTCAACGTTATCTAAAACACATCATGAACCACGCCATATGAAATGCACCCGTGGTCCACGATACATTTTATTTAATGTTGTTGAGAATTGGAATAGGGTCACATGAAATGCACACCCAAGTTTAATAAATAAGGAAATTAATTTAAATAGCGCGCCTAAAGCAACTACGCACTTTCAAGTTTGCGAGGGCCATGGAAAATTCAACTAAATGGCACACCTCGATTTCTAAAGGGTTAAAATTAATTAAGTGAGGGCCATGGGTTTTGAGATTTTATTTGTCATGGCACACCTCGATTTTAATTTTAAAGGAAGTTTGAACTAAACTTTTGAGGGCCATAAATTATATCTTGCTTAATATGGCTAGCCTCAAACCTAATTGTTCAAGTGATTTTTTATTTTAAAAAAAATTGTGAGGGCCATAGACTATTGATGTTATCTAATATGGCACACCTCAATCTATAAAAAAAATAAAGGCACTGAAATAAGTCTGAGAGACACTAAACATTGTAAGAAATCAAGTTGTTACAAAGTTATCACGAAATTAAAATTTGTATGGGGAAACCTGGGCTGAAATTAAGCCCAATAGAAAAAACAGGTGAAAGGTACAACCCACACGACTTAGCCATTTCAGTGAGACCAGTATTGAGCCCAGCTCCCAAAATCCCCAAAGAACCAAAACATTCAAAAACTCGTGCCTCATATATTGCTAGCATGCTTAACGAAACTTAAATCGTGAAATTAGTTCAAACATGAATCGAATTCCATATTGAAATCTTTTTCTCATTTGGATCAGCCAACACTTAAGGAATCAAGCTGATGTTGAGGGCTGCTGGGTTCGCAATTGAGCCCAAAGCAAAAAAAGACCAAATTTGGTCTCCCTAGGCCTCGAGGCAGACAGGCCATTTCATACGGCCCAAAACCAAATCTGCATTTAAGCTAAGAACCTTAGGTCTGCTCATAGCATTTCTTGACATTCAAGTTGTTTGAACACACAAATTATAAAGGATGAAAATGATACCAGAACTGGAAATGAATATGCAGAATCGCCCATATTATCATTAACATGACACTCAAATCCTTGATATTAGTTATACTAATCAATCATGACAACTCAAGATCAAGCAAAAGCCTGTTGTTTAAGAAGGAAAACTTTGACTAACTTCGATCTTTAAAGCCAAAACAAACTAAAGACATCAAAGAATGCATCTACTAAGACCTATACAACTCCAGGTCTTTTGAAGAATGAAAGAATGTTGACTTATTTCATCAAAAACCAAATAGAACCCAAAACTAATCTAAGGTTCGAAACCAGTACTTTTCAGCAGAATACCTAACATTAAAGGCTTAATGCTTTTACCTGTGACAACCCGGCCAGTCGTCTCATGAGTTACCGCTCTGTTTCCCCTATTTTTGCTTTTTTATGCTTCGTTATCTGCATTTTATGTGATCGAGTTGATTATTTTGTAATCGGGGTGGATTTTGTAAGAAATGAGACACCTAGTCTTTTTTAAGAAGGTTTAAGTTGGAAAAGTCAACTGGATGTTGACTTATGTGTTAGAGAGCTCGGATGTGAGTTACGATGGTTTGTTTAGCTTCGGGAGGTGATTTATGACTTAGGAGTGTGATCGGAATTGGTTTTGGATGTCCAATGTAAAATTAGAATTGAATTGGCGAAGTTAGTATTTTGGCTATTTCCGGTTGATAGGTGATATTTTGATTTGGGGGTCAGAATGGAATTTCAAGAGTTGTTGTAGCTTCGATATGCCATTTTTGATGTGTGTACAAAATTTCAGGTCATTCGGAGGTGGTTTGGTTGGGTTTTTGATCGAAAGCGTATTTTAGAAGTTTTTAGAAAACATAGCCTTGAATTCGATGTGAATTGATGGATTTGGCATTGTTTGAGGTGTTTTGATGATTGGAGCAAGTTTGAATGAGGTTTTAGGATGTGTTGGTACTATTGGTTGAGGTCCCGGGTGCCTCGAGTGTGTTTAAGGTGGCCAATCGGGCTAGTTTTGGTGTTGGATCATTGCAGAAACTGTACAGCTGTTGTAGACAAAATTGGACTTCACAATCGCGTAGGGCGAGTCATGATCGCGTAGAAGGATTTTGGGGTGGTCTGCATTTGGCCTTCACGTTCGCGTTTGAGGCCTCGCATTCGTGGAAGGTGGAAGGCTGGTGCTTCGCGTTCACGTGAGGGTAGGTCGCGTTCGCATAGTGGAGTTGGCGTGTGAAGGGTCCAGGAGCTGTTGCTCTTCAGGTCCGCATAAGTTGGACCGCATTCGCTAGGTTGAGGAGTCTAAAGCATCGCGTTCACGAGCCCTTGGTCATGATCACGTAGAAGGAAACCTGGTCAAGTTAAATTTGTGCATCAGCGAACGCGAGTGTTTGACCGCGTTCGCGAAGAAGGAATTTCAGAACTGAGCAGAAAGTTTATAAGGCATTTTATCCTTGAGCCATGTTTCCTCCATAGCTGAGTATTTTGAGAGCTTTTTGAAGGTGATTAAAGAGGGATTCAAGGAGAATTGATTGGAGGTAAGATTTTGAACCTAAAACGTGATTCTATTGTGAAATTAACCTAGAAATTCATGGAATCTAAGCTAAAAATGGAAGAACTAGGGCTTGAGATTTTAAATTTTTGAATTGGGATTTGAAAGACCATTGGAGGCCAAAATTGAGAACTTTTGGTATGTATGAACTCTTGGGGTGATAAGGAATCTAATGATGTGAAAATTTCTGAGTTTCGAGAAGTGGGCCCGGGGCTCAGGTTTTGTTAATTTCGGAATTTTTGATATTTTTCGATTGTTTTCGCTTGGGCTTTGATCCCTTAGCATATTGTGACGTATTTGTTCTGCTTTTGGTTAGATTCAACGCACGTGGAGGCCAATTTGAGGGGCAAAGGCGTCGCGAGCTAGAGATTTCGCCGGTTCGAGGCGAGTAATGAATGAAAATGATGTCCTGAGGGTTTGAAACCCTGGATTACACATCGTAGTGCTATATTGAGGTGAGACACGCGCTTGATGATGAGCGTGGAGTCGTTTACTATTGGGGATTGTGACTTGGTCCATCCCGACTGATGATTTTACTGCGTATTTTACTGAAACTTATCTGTTATCATCATGATTTGGGCTGATTGCCATATTTGGGCTTCGTGCCAACTATTTGAACCCTTCGGGGATTTTTATCACTAATTCCTTACTGTTTGACTTATTACTTGAACTAAGTCCTGTTGATATTTACGGTTTTACAAATTTAGACACTTTTATTCATATTTGAAACTTAAATGATATTTCTAAATGATGTTTTGGGCTGAGAACTACTGTTTTACTAATGCTTGAGGGGCTTGTGATGATTTTTGGACTGAGTGAGGCCGAGGGCCTGATATACTTTTATACGCCACGAGGTGGCTTGATATAGCGCTTGGGCCGTAAGGGTCCCCTCCGAAGTCTGCACCCCCACAGTGAGCGCGGGTACCCATCATGATTTGAGAGTGAGCCCGAGGGGCTGATACTGTACCGAGAGTGAGCCCGAGGGGCTGATATTGTACTGAGAGTGAGCCCAAGGGGCTGATACTGTTTTGAGTGATTGTTACTGTGCCCGAGGGGCGATTTTCTACTTGCTATTTACCTGCTAAATTACCTATTTCACTTGGTTTAAAAGGATTTCATTTGACTTCTTCACTGATTTACTGCTTTAAGTGATTTTACTGCTTGATATAGAATTACTTTGCACCTTTACGTGTTTTCTTGCTTTCAGCCATTATTTATGATTATTACTCACTTGGTCGGAGTACTCACATTACTCCCTGCATCGTGTGTGTAGATTCAGGCAGAGTCCGCTCCTGAGAGCTGATCCTCCTAGTCCAGGCAGTGTTTTCAAAGACAATGAAGTAGTTGTTGGCGTCCGCAGCCCCCGTACGTCCCTTATCTTATTACTTTTATATTCTTCAAACAGTTGTACCAGATATTATATCTAGTAGACTCGTATCAGGATCCTTAGTTGCTCATGACTTGTGACACCCCGGTTTGGGCTGTGTCGGGATGGTTTCTACTGTTGTTATCGTTATTTCCACAAATTATGGTTATTATATCATGTTTTAGAACTATTTATGGTATTTAACTATTTAATTGAGGTGTTATGTTTTGGTCTGGCTGGCCTTGTCTTCACGAGAGGCTCCATCACGACTGGGTTCGGGGTTAGGGTCATGACAAGTTGGTATCAGAGCCTAGGTTACATAGGTCTCTTGAGTCATGAGCAGGTTTAGTAGAGTCTCGCAGGTTGGTATGGAGACGTCTTTATTTATCCTCGAGAGGCCGCAGAACCTTTAGGAAAAACTTCATATTCTTGAAACTCTTGTCGTGCGAACTTGTTGGTCCGAGTACTAAACTTTTGTTATTCCATTCTCTCACAGATGGTGAGGATGAGAGCTACCGGACGAGGTGGACGACCACCAGTGCCACCAGCTGAGACCACCAGAGGCCGTGGATGCGGTCGTGGTCATGGTAGAGGCAGAGTAGCGAGGGCAGCACTTGTAGGTCCACCAACTGCCCTAACTCCGAATCAAGCTCCAACTATGGATGCTCCAGCAACACCAGTTCAGGCACCAACTGTGCCCATAGTAATTCTGGTTCTTCAGGAGGCCTTGGCACAGATCTTATTAGTTTGCACTGGCCTTGCTCAGGTAGTTTCAGCCACCACAACAGCAGCTACTTCACAGGCCGGGGGAGGTAATCAGACCTCCACTATTCGCACACCTGAGCAGGTAGGGCAGGGACTTCAGACGCCGGGGACACCTTCATCCTAGCCGGTTGCACCAGCTCAGGAGTTTGTTGTGCCAGTTATGCTGGATGATGAGCAGCACCGTCTTGAGAGGTTTGGTAGACTCCAGCCTCCGTCATTCAGTAGTACTTAGGGCGAGGATGCCCAGGGTTTTCTAGATAAGTGTTAGTGGATGCTCCGTATAGCCTGGATTCTTGAGTCTAGTGGTGTGGTATTTACCACCTTTCAGTTTACTAGCGCTGCCTTCACTTGGTGGGAGGCGTATGAGAGGCGTAGACCGGTTGGTGCAGTGCCCCTTACTTGGCATGAGTTCTCTGTTCTCTTCCTAGAGAAGTATGTGCCGCAGTCTCGCAGAGAGGAGCTGTGTAGATAGTTTGAGTGGTTGAGGCACGGGGATATAACTGTGTCACAGTATGAGTCGATGTTTTCTGAGTTGGCCCGTCATGCCGTCTGGATGGTTCCGACAAATCATGAGAGGATCAGGAGATTTGTTGATGGCCTTAACTATAACCTCCATATTCTTATGGCTAGAGAGAGAGTGTTGGGTGCTACGTTCGAGGAGGTGGTTGATATCGCTCGCAAGAAGAGACTGTTCGCCATCAGGAGCGAGAGGAGAGGGAGGCCAAGAGGCCTCGAAGATCAGGCAGTTATAGTGGTGCTCCTTCGAGGGGCTAGTTCTAGCATGGTAGAGGTCATTCTTTCAGGCCTGCTCAGTCAGCACGTCTAGAGTATCGTGGGGCATCTTCAGGTCGTGGTTATCATGGGTTTCAGTAGGGCCAGCCTTTACTTAGTGCCCTTCCAGCTCAGAGTTCATCCCGTGCTCTGTCAGCTCAGGGTTCTTCTATGCTGAGTGCATCAGCTAGTCACTCCGGTGCGAGGGGTTCCCTTCAGTCCCCTTCTCCAGCACCTGGGAGTTGTTTTGAGTGTGGAGAGTTTGGGCATGTGTGGAGGCAGTGTCCTCGTCATGTTGCTAGTTCATCCCAGCAGAGGGGTCAACCCCCGACTTCTGCTCTAGTTACTTCACCACTTGCCCAGCCAGCTAGAGGTGGAGGTCAGGCAGCCAGGGGTCGCCCCAGAGGGGTAGGTCGATCAGGGGGCGGTCAGGCTCGTTTCTATGCACTTCCAGGTAGGCCAGATACTATTGCTTCAGATGTTGTCATTACTGGTATTGTTTCAGTCTGCCACAGAGATGTCTCTGTATTATTTGATCCCGGTTCCACCTTTTCCTATGTGTTATCATACTTTGCTCATTATTTGGGTACGCCCCATGAGTTTCTTACTTTAGCTGTTCATGCATCTACCCTGGTGGGCGATACTGTTGTTGTAGACCGTGTGTACCAGTCATGTGTGGTGACTATTGGGGGTATAGAGACCCGAGTGGATCTATTGCTGTTGAGCATGGTGGATTTTGATATCTCTTTGGGCATGGATTGGTTATCTCCGTGTTGTTCTATTCTAGACTGTCATGCTAAGACAGTCACTTTGGCTATGCCGGGTGTACCGCGGATCGAGTAGAGTGGTGTGACTGATTATGTTCCTAGTAGAGTGATATCTTTCTTAAAGGCCCAACATATGGTTGGGAAGGGTTATCTTTCATATCTAGTGTTTGTGAGGGATGTCGGAGCTAAGACTCCCAGTATTGATTCTGTTCCAGTTGTGACGGATTTTCGAGATGTGTTTCCTGCAGACCAACCGGGCATGCTGCCGAACAGGGATATTGATTTTGGTATTGACCTAGTGCCGGGCACTCAGCCCATTTCTATTCCATTGTATCATATGGCACCAGCGGAGTTGAAGGAATTGAAAGAACAACTTTAGGATCACCTAGATAAGGGGTTCATTCGGCCTAGTGTGTCACCTTGGGGTGCGCCAATCCTGTTTGTGAAAAAGAAGGATGGCACCATGAGAATGTGCATTGATTATAGGCAATTGAACAAGGTAACAATTAAGAACAAGTATCCTTTGCCTCGCTTTGATGATTTATTTGACAAGCTTCAGGGAGTGAGTGTGTTCTCCAAGATTGATCTCTGTTCGGGCTATCACCAGTTGAAGATCAGGGATTTAGATATTCTTAAGACCGCTTTAAGGACCATATATGGTCATTATGAGTTCCTTGTGATGTTTTTTGGGCTAACCAATGCCCTAGCAGCATTCAGGCATTTGATGAACAGTGTGTTCCGGCCTTATCTTGATTCGTTCGTTATAGTATTCATTAATGATATTCTGGTGTACTCGTGTAGTTAGGAGGAGCACGTAGAGCAATTGCGAGTTGTATTGTAGAGATTGAGAGAGGAGAAACTTTATGCAAAATTCTCCAAGTGTGAGTTTTGGCTCAGTTCAATGACTTTCTTGGGGCACGTAGTGTCCAGCGAGGGTATTCAGGTTGATCCAAAGAAGATAGAGGCAGTTCAAAGTTGTCCCAGACCGTCCTCAGCCACAGAGATTCGTAGCTTTCTTGGTTTGGCAGGCTATTATCGCCGGTTTGTTCAGGGATTCTCATCCATCGCATCGCCCTTGACCAAGTTGACTTAGATAGGTGTTTCATTTGTATGGTCGGACGAGTTTGAAGAGAGCTTTCAGAAGCTCAAGACAGCTTTGACCACAGCTCCAGTATTGGTTTTGCCATCAACTCCATGTTCATATACCATATATTGTGATGCTTCGAGAGTTGGGATTGGTTGTGTATTGATGCAGGAGGGTAGGGTTATTGCTTATGCTTCTCGTCAGTTGAAGCCCCATGAGAAGAACTTCATGATTTGGAGTTGGCTGCCATAGTTCATGCATTGACGATTTGGAGGCATTATTTGTATGACGTATCTTATGCAAAATTCTCCAAGTGTGAGTTTTGGCTCAGTTCAATGACTTTATTGGGGAACGTGGTGTCCAGCGAGGGTATTCAGGTTGATCCAAAGAAGATAGAGGCAGTTCAGAGTTGTCCCAGACCATCCTCAACCACAGAGATTCGTAGCTTTCTTGGTTTGGCAGGCTATTATCGCCGGTTTGTTCAGGGATTCTCATCCATCGCATCGCCCTTGACCAAGTTGACTCAGATGGGTGTTTCATTTGTATGGTCGGACGAGTTTGAAGAGAGCTTTCAGAAGCTCAAGACAGCTTTGACCACAGCTCCAGTATTGGTTTTGCCATCAACTCCAGGTTCATATACCATTTATTGTGATGCTTCGAGAGTTGGGATTGGTTGTGTATTGATGCAGGAGGGTAGGGTTATTGCTTATGCTTCTCGTCAGTTGAAGCCCCATGAGAAGAACTACCCCATTCATGATTTGGAGTTGGCTGCCATAGTTCATGCATTGACGATTTGGAGGCATTATTTGTATGATGTATCTTGTGAGGTATTCACTAATCATCCCAGTCTTCAGCATTTGTTCAAGCAAAAGGATCTTAATTTGAGGTAGCGGAGATGGTTGGAGTTGCTTAAGGATTATGATATCACTATACTGTACCATCCGGGGAAGGCCAACATGGTGGCCGATGCCTTGAGTCGAAAGGTAGTGAGTATGGGGAGTTTGGCATACATTCTAGTTGGGGAGAGACCTCTTGCAGTTGATGTTCAGGCCTTGGCCAATCGGTTCGTGAGGTTGGATATTTCGGAGCCTAGTCGGGTGTTGGCGTATGTGGTTTCTCGGTCTTCCTTATATTATCGCATCAGAGAGCGCCAGTATGATGATCCACATTTTCTTGTCCTTAAGGACAGAGTTCAGCATGATGATGCTAGAGATGTGACCATTGGTGATGATGGGGTGTTGAGGATGCAGGGTTGGATTTGTGTGCCCAATGTGGATGGGATTAGAGAGTTGATTCTGGAGGAGGCCCATAGCTCGCGGTATTCCATTTATCCGGGTGTCGCGAAGATGTATCAGGATTTGAGGCAGCACTATTGGTGGAGAAGAATGAAGAAAGATATTGTGGGATTTGTAGCTCGGTATTTCAATTGTTAGTAGGTGAAATATGAGCATCAGAGACCGGGTGGCCTGCTTCAGCAGATGGTTATTCCTGAGTGGAAGTGGGAGAGGATCGCTATGGACTTTGTTGTTGGACTTCCACGGACTTTGAAGAAGTTTGATGCTATTTGGGTGATTGTGGATTGGCTGACCAAGTCCACGCACTTCATTCCTATCTTTACTACTTATTATCCATAGCGGTTGGCAGAGATATATATTCGGGAGATTGTTCGGTTGCATGGTGTCCTATTTTCCATCATATCAGATCGGGGCACTCAGTTTACTTCCTAGTTTTGGAAGTCTGTTTAGCGAGAGTTGGGTACTCAGGTGGAGTTGAGCACAACTTTTCATCTTTAGATGGACGGGCAGTCTGAGCGTACTATTCAGATATTGAAGGACATGTTGCGTGCTTGTGTTATGGATTTCGGAGGTTCATGGGATAGATTTCTACCGCTTGCATGGTTTGCCTACAACAACAGTTACCAGTTGAGTATTCAGATGGCTCCGTATGAGGCTTTATTTGGGAGGCGATGTAGATCCCCAGTTGGTTGGTTCGAGCCCGGCGAGGCTAGACTATTGGGGACAGATTTGGTTCAGGATGCCTTAGAAAAGGTGAAGGTGATCCAGGAGAGGCTTCGTACAACACAGTCGCGTCAGAAGAATTATGCAGACTGGAAGGTTCGAGATGTGTCCTACATGGTTGGTGAGAAGGTCTTGCTGAAGGTTTCGCCCATGAAGGGTGTTATGAGGTTTGGGAAGAAAAGGAAGTTGAGTCCGCGGTTCATTGGGCCTTTTGAGGTGCTCCGGAGGGTTGGAGAGGTGGCTTTTGAGCTTGCCTTGCCACCCAGCTTGTCTAGCGTGCATCGGGTATTTCATGTTTTTATGCTCTGAAAGTACATTGGGGACCCGTCTCATGTTTTGGATTTCAGCACGGTGCAGTTGGATGATGATTTGACCTTTGATGTGGAGCCAGTAGCTATTTTGGAACGTCAGGTTCGAAAGTTAAGGTCAAAGGATATAGCTTCAGTGAAGGTGCAGTGGAGAGGTTGGCCCGTGGAGGAGGCTATCTGGGAGACTGAGCGGGATATGCGGAGTAGATATCATCACCTATTCGAGGCTTCAGGTATGTTTCTTGACTCGTTCGAGGACGAACGTTGGTTTTATTTGGGGAGGATGTGACGACCCGGCCAGTCGTCTCATGAGTTACCGCTCCGTTTCCCCCATTTCTGCTTCTTTATGCTTTGTTATCCGCATTTTATATGATCGAGTTGATTAGTTTGTGTTCGGGGTGGATTTAGTAAGAAATGAGACACTTAGTCTCTTTTAAGAAGGTTTAAGTTGGAAAAGTCAACCGGATGTTGACTTATGTGTTAGAGAGCTCGGATGTGAGTTCTGATGGTTCGGTTAGTTTTGAGACGTGATTTATGACTTAGGAGTGTGATCGGAATTGGTTTTGGAGGTCCGGTGTAAAATTAAGCTTGAATTGGCGAAGTTAGTATTTTGGCTATTTCCGGTTGATAGGTGAGATTTTGATCTGGGGGTCGGAATGGAATTTCGAGAGTTGCTATAGTTTTTTTATGTCATTTGGGATGTGTGTGCAAAATTTCATGTCATTCGGACGTCGTTTGGTTGGGTTTTTGAGCGAAAGCGTATTTCGGAAGTTTTTAGAAAACTTAGGCTTGAGTTCGATGTGAATTGATGGATTTGGTGTTGTTTGAGGTGTTTTGATGATTGGGAGAAAGTTTGAATGAGGTTTTAGGATGTGTTGGTGCTATTGGTTGAGGTACCGGGGGCCTTGGGTGTGGCCAATCAGGCTAGTTTTGGTGTTGGATCATTGCAGAAACTGTTCAGCTGTTGTAGACGAAATTGGCCTTCGCGATCGCGTGGGGCGAGTCATGATCGCGTAGAAGGATTTTGGGGCGGTCTGCATTTGGCCTTCGCATTCGCGTTTGAGGCCTCGCATTCGCAGAAGGTGGGAGGCTGGTGCATCGTGTTCGCGTGAGGGTAGGTCGCGTTCGCATAGTGGAGTTGGCGTGTGAAGGGTCCAGGAGCTGTTGCTCTTCGCGTCCGCGTAAGTTGGACCGCGTTAGCATAGGTTGAGGATTCTAAAGCATCGCGTTCGCGAGCCCTTGGTCGCGATCGCGTAAAAGGAAACCTGGTCAAGTTAAATTTGTGCATCGCGAACGCGAGTGTTTGACCGCGTTCGCAAAGAAGGAATATCAGAATTGGGCAGAAAGTTTATAAGACATTTTATCCGCGATTTTGAGCCATTTTTCCTCCATCGCTGAGTATTTTGAGAACTTTTTGAAGGTGATTAAAGACAGATTAAAGGAGAATTGATTGGAGGTAAGATTTTGAACCTAAAACGTTATTCTATTGTGAAATTAACCTAGAAATTCATGGAATCTAAGCAAAAAATGGAAGAACTAGGCCTTGGGATTTTGAATTTTTGAATTGGGATTTGAAGGACCATTTGAAGTCGGAATTGAGAACTTTTGGTATGTATGAACTCGTGGGGTGATAAGGAATCTAATGATGTGACAATTTGTGAGTTTCGAGAAGTGAGCCCGAGGGTCGGGTTTTGCTAATTTCGGGATTTTGATATTTTTCGATTGTTTTTGCTTGGGCTTTGATCCCTTAGAATATTGTGACATATTCATTCTGCTTTTGGTTAGATTCGACGCACGTGGAGGCCAATTTGAGGGGCAAAGGCACCGCGAGCTAGATATTTCACCGGTTTGAGGTGAGTAATGAATGTAAATAATGTCCTGAGGGTTTGAAACCCTGGATTGCACATCGTAGTGCTATATTGAGGTGAGACACGCGCTTGATGATGAGCATGGAGTCGTTTACTATTGGGGACCATGTATTTGACTGAAACTTATCTATTATCATCATGATTTGGGCTGATTGCCATATTTGGGCTTCGTGCCAACTATTTGAATCTTCCGGGGATTTTTATCACTAATTCCTCACTGTTTGACTTATTACTTGAACTCAGTCCTGTTGATATTTACGGTTTTACAAATTCATCAACTTTTATTCATATTTGAAACTAAAATGATATTTCTAAATGATGTTTTGGGCTGAGAACTACTGTTTTACTAATGCCTGAGGGGCTTGTGATGATTTTTGGACTGAGGAAGGCCGAGGGCCATATGTGAGAATATGCTAAGTGATTTGAGGCCGAGGGCCTGAGATACTTTTATACGCCATGAGATGGCTTGATATAGCGCTTGGGCCGTAATGGGCCCCTCTGGAGTCTGCACCTCAATAGTGAGCGCGGGTACCCATCATGATTTGAGAGTGATCCCAAGGGGCTGATAATGTACTAAAAGTGAGCCCGAGGGGATGATATTGTACTGAGAGTGAGCCCGAGGGGCTGATACTGTTCTGAGTGATTGTTAATGTGCCCGAGGGGCGGATTTCTACTTGTTATTTACCTACTAAATTACCTGTTTCACTTGGTTTAAAAGGATTTCATTTGACTTCTTCACTGATTTACTGCTTTAAGTGATTTTACTGCTTGCTATTGAATTGCTTTGTGCTTTACATGTTTTCTTACTTTCAACCATTATTTATGATTATTACTCACTGGCTCGAAGTACTCACATTACTCCTTGCACTGTGTGTGCAGATTCAGGCATCGCAGAATCCGCTCATGAGAGCTGATCCTCCCAGTCCAAGCAGTGTTTTCGGAGACTATGAGGTAGTTGTTGGCGTCCGCAGCCCCCGTGCCTCCCTTATCTTATTAATTTTATATTCTTCAAACAGTTGTACCATATGTTTCAGACCTTGTAGTTGTATTTATACTCTAATAGATGCTCGTGACTTATGACACCCCGGTTTGGGCTGTGTCGGGATGGTTTCTACTATTGTTATCATTATTTCCGCAAATTATGGTTATTATATCATGTTTTAGAACTATTTATGATATTTAACTATTTAAAAGAGGTGGTCTGTTTTGATCTGGCTGGCCTTGTCTTCACGAGAGGCGCCAGCACGACTGGGTTCGGGGTTAGGGTCGTGACATTACCCCTGTTATTTACAAACCAAACAGTTAACTTGGAAGTCATTTAAACCAAAATTATAACAAACCAAATCATAGAAATTAACTTAGAATAGAGCAGCACCATACAACTCACATGTTACTCAACTAAGTTATGTCCATATCTTAGCAGTCCAAAGTTAAATACAATGGTAAGAGTTCAACTATTAAAACCATAAATTAGCTAGAAAATACAGTGAATCATGCAATAAAACACAATATAATGTAGAAAATACAACTGAATTATAAACAGATAAATTGATGCTATGCTTTAAACTCCATTTTCCATTTCATATTTCATGTTTGGCTTCACATCTAGTAGAGTCCGGAAATATGTACCTGATTACAACAATCAAAATAAGGAAAAAAAGGAGCGTGGAGTCTTAAGAGGAAATAGCAGCAGCAAAATCAACTTAAAATTCCAGCAATACCAAACATAAACCAACTTCTTCAAACTAGTAGAGAAACCAAATGAAAACCTATCTTTGAAGAAATGCAGGAATTTCAGTGTTTCTTTCAAAGCTTTTCAAACTCAGCCATTTTTTTTCTTCAATTTTTTAGTATTTTTCCAGTCTCTGAAAAATCTCCCCCACTTGAGAGTGAAGAAATGGCATTTTATAGAGAAGTTTTAGGGCAGCAGAAATGAGTCAAGTTATTATCCTTTGCTCCTTTTTGAATTTTCGTTTTTGCTCCTATGTCCCTAATTTAAAGATCTATTTGTTAAAAAACAACCCCAAACCCACCTTCTAGGCAGTTTCCTAAATCAGTTACTAAAGCTTCCCTTACCCAAATTCCCTATACTACCCCCTAAACCCTCTGTTTTTACTCCTGGAACCAAACGGGTCAAATTGACCCAAGGTTCAGCCAGACATGGGCTTGCAAAAACCTGGGCTAATCCCTTTTCTCTGGGTCTCTAACTTAAACAGAACCCAATTCAAATAATAATTCAAACTCATAAAATTAATGAGCTAACCGGAATCAGCCTAAAAGAAAACCAGAAATCCTTTAAAATGAATAAAACAAAAAAAAAGGGAAAAGGGACTAATTAAGAACCAAAATAGAATAACTAAAATTTCTACTAATCTAATCATGAAACAACACGGATTAAAAATTAAAACACAATAAAGAACAAGAAGAGAGGAGACAGAAAGAGATGAAGATGAGAAGTAAAAAAAAATGAAAAGAAAAGCAAACAGAAAAAGAAAAGGTACCTAAGAGGAACGTTTGGATAGTGGAGGTTGAAAAATGCTTCGACACCTTTAATTTCGGCCAAGATTGACATTAATCGTGTGTTCTTGTTGAAAACACACGAATAAAATCAAACTTGACCCCAATCTTTTACTGAACCTCGACGATTTGGGGAGATTTGGATTTTAGGGTTTCCACCCCAGATTTGAAATTCGACGAAATATTTGAGGATTCGAAGGAAATGGCTTTGAGCTATGGAAAGAGGGAACTGTGAGGGTCCTATGGTGTAAATTTGGGACAGGTTAGAGATGGTGCCGCCGGCTGGAGATGGTGGAGGATTTGAGGCGGCAGGCATTTAGGGTTTGGGGAATCTCTGAGGGTGAAGTGAACGAGAGAAGAAACGGGGGAGGGGGGGGGGGTCAAGCCATTCAGACAGTCTTATACTGTCAAACTCTCAGTTCTCAACCGTTTGATTTAATGAGATCAATGTCTCGGATTGGAAACTAGGAAACAGGGTCGTTTAGTTAGGCATGGGTTTGGACCGGGCAAAGACACGGGTTTGGTCCGGATTTCAATGGGTAGTGGGGAAAATTAATTGGGCTGGAGATGTTAAATTTAAACAGTCCAAACTCAAACCTCTTTTATTTCCTTTCTTGTTTTCATTTCAATTTCAAATCCTTTTCTTTTCAAATTAAAATAAAATCCAAAATTAACTCTTAAAAACTAAATTAACCTACCAAATTATATTAAATACTCAACATAATATTTACAATAATTAATTAATTCTCAAGTTAAAAGAAAAACTACAAAATTTTAAATTAAATTAAAAATGCACAAATGAGTTATTTTTTGTGATTTTTTCTATTTTTGTAAAACAACTAATTTACTAATTAATCTAAAAGGTAAAATTAACTCTTAAATGCAAATGCAATATATTTTTTGTATTTTTATGAATTAAATAAAATTAAACATGTACAGATAAAAATGCAAATAATTAGGAAAAGTCTATAATAATTCTTAAAATAACAAACAATTAAAAGAAAAATCTAATTCTTTGGAATTCTGAACTCCAAAGAGGGGCTGCCTACGTATCCTTTCGGAATCAAGTCGAACGTAGTTCAGGGAAACATTTTATTTTTGTTGTTTTTGTTGTGTTTTTTTTACAAACATCTTCAAGTTCCAAAGAGGGTAATGAAAGAAAGGTAACCAGCTCAAAGGATTAGCAAAGGATTGGAGTGCTTGGGTAGAGAGAATAAAATCCTTTGTCATCCCAATCGGATAATGTTATTACTGCAGAAGGATTAAACATAGTACCCTTATACTGCGTCTGTATTTACAGCTGTTTCAGGGTCATTCCCTTCGATGTCTCCCAGGTATAACGCCCCTTTTGGCAACACTTTTCTGATAATGTATGGTCCCTTCCAATTAGGAGCAAACTTTCCTTTTGCTTCCTGATGATGGGGAAGAATACGCCTTAAAATGAGTTGCCCCACTTTAAAGTTTCTAGGCCGCACTTTCTTGTTGTAGGCACGGGCCATTCTTCATTGATACAACTGCCCGTGGTAGACTGCAGCCATTCGCTTTTCATCGATCAGGGTTAACTGTTCTAGACGGGTTTTAACCCACTCAATGTCTTAAATTTCAGCTTCAACAACGATCCGAAGAGAAGGGATTTCAACTTCTGCGGGTATTACGGCTTCAGTGCTATAAACCAAAAGATACGAGGTTGCTCCAACTGATGTGCGCACAGTAGTGAGATATCCCAACAATGCAAATGACAACTTTTCATGACACTGCCTGGAACTTTGAATCATCTTTCTCAAAATCTTTTTGATGTTCTTATTTGCTGTTTCGACGACACCATTGGCTTTGGGCCGATAAGGAGTAGAATTTCGATGCGTGAGCTTAAACTGCTCACATATCTCCCTCATCAAGTGACTATTCAAATTTGCAGCGTTATCTGTAATGATAGTCACAGGAATACCGAAACGCAAATGAGATTAGAATGCACAAAGTCTACCACAGCTTTTTTGGTGACAGATTTGAGAGTAATTGCTTCAACCCACTTTGTGAAGTAGTCGATAGTGACCAATATAAATCTATGCCCATTTGAAGCTTTTGGCTCGATCGGCCCAAAGAATTCCATACCCCAGGCAACAAATGGCCAAGGTGCTGACATGGGATGCAACTCTGTAGGTGGTGCATGAATCAGATCACCGTGCACCTGACACTAATAATATTTCCGGACAAACCTGAAGCAGTCTTTTTCCATAGTCATTCAATAATAACCTGCTCGGAGGATTTTCTTTGCTAAAACATACCTGTTCATGTGGGGTCCACACACTCCTGCATGCACTTCATACATGATTCATCCGGCTTCCTCGGTGTCAACACATCTTAACAAGTTGAGATCTGGAGATGCCTTAATCGTGTTGCAGTAATCATGCCTTTCTCGGATTTGGATTTCCAATGGGTCAATGTGGGCATTGCCTGGGTATGGCAGCATCGAGGCCAAAGTGGCGAGCACATCGGCTAACACATTATGAAAACAAGGAATGAACCTGAACTATACCAATTTGAACCGCCTACTAAGATCTTCCATATGTTGCCTATAGGGAATAAGTTTGACATCTCGAATTTCCCATTCTCCTTGGGCTTTTCGGATAATCATATCTGAATCTCCCATGATCAACAATTCTTCGACATCTTGGTCGATTTCCATGCTCATACCCATAATTCAGGCTTCATACTCGGCAGTGTTGTTTGTGCAAAAAAACCAAAGCCGGGTTGTGGTTGGATAATGTTGACCAGTGGGTGAGATCAAGATTGCCCCAATTCCAACACCTTTTGTGTTTACAGCTCCATCAAAGAACATTTTCCAAGCATGGGTGTCTTCTGATGTTATCTAAACTGAATTTACCTATTTATCTGAAAAGTAGGTGCTCAAAGGCTGGTATTCATCATCAACAGGGTTTTCAGCCAAATGATCCGCCAAAGCCTGGGCTTTCATTGTCGTGCGGGTGACGTAAACTATGTCAAATTCAGTGAGCAGGATCTGCCATTTTGCTAACCTCCCTATGGGCATTGGCTTCTGGAATATGTATTTTAAAGGATCCAACTTGGTAATGAGGTAAGTGGTGTAGGCCAACAAGTAATGCCTCAACTTCTGGGCAACCCAAGTCAGAACGCAACAAGTCCTTTCCAACAAGTTATATTTAGCTTCATAGCTTATGAACTTTTTACTCAAATAGTAAATTGCCTGCTCCCTCTTTCCAGTCGCATCGTGTTGCCCGAGGACACAGCCGAAAGAATTTTCCAAGACTGTTAAATACAGAAACAAAGGCCTTCCAGGTTCAGATGGGACCAAGACTGGCGGGTTCGACAGATATTCTTTGATTTTGTCAAAGGCTTCCTGGCACTTGTCTGTCCATTTAATTGCTACATCTTTCTTTAACAGCTTGAAAATGGGTTCACATGTAGAAGTCAACTGAGCAATGAATCGGCTAATGTAATTCAACCTTCCCAACAGGCTCATAACCTCTTTCTTGGTTCTTGGAGGAGGGAAATCTCGAATAAACTTTATCTTTGTCGGGTCTAACTCGATGCCCCTCCGACTGACTATGAATCCCAAGAGTTTGCCAAACGGAACCCCAAATGCACATTTGGCTGGGTTTAACTTCAAATCATATTGACGCTGTCGCTCAAAGAATTTTCTTAAGTCCCGAACATGGTCGTCTTGGGTCCTGGATTTGATGATCACATCGTCTACATACACCTCAATTTCCTGGTGCATCATGTCATGAAAAATGGCAGTCATGGCCCTCATATAGGTTGCCTCGACGTTCTTCAGACCAAAAGGCATGACCCTGTAATAGTAGGTGCCCTAGGGTGTGGTGAAAGCTATCTTTTCTGCATCCTCTTCATCCATCAACACCTGGTGATATCCTGCATAACAATCCACAAAGGACTGTATCTCATGTTTGGCGCAATTATCAATAAGGATATGGATGTTCGGCAAAGGGAAGTTGTCCTTGGGAATTGCTTTGTTCAGATATCTATAGTCCATACACACTCGAGTTTTCCCGTCCTTCTTTGGCACTGTAACTACATTGGCTAACCATGTGGTGTATCGAATTTGTGACCTCTTCTTTAATTTTATCACTGATATCAGTTTTGAACTTTCTCTGCTTTTGCTGGACAGGGGGATAATCGGGGTAGGTTGGCAACTTGTGAACCACCAAATCGACACTTAGTCCTGTCATGTCATTGTATGACCAAGCAAACACATCTTTGAATATAAACAAAAGTTGGATCAATGCATCACGGGTTTTTTCATCTGTGTGGATGCTTATATTGTTTGACTTCTTCAGAACTACCCAAATTAACCGGTTCTGTATCATTTAAGTTTGTCTTAGGTTTATTCTCAAATTGTTCCAATTCTTGATTTATTTCCCTAAAAGCCTCTTCTTCATCATATTCCGGTTCTTGGTTCATTATTTCACAATTAGACAGTGTGTTTAGATCTGGACATGAAGTCCGCAAGTATGTCATGTTATTTAAAGCCGCATTATTAGAACTGAAATAAGAAATAAGAGAGAAAAATAACAAAAATCAGAAAGAATGAAGAGAGATAAACGATGAAATATTGATTTCATTTCATTGAATTTGAAGATAAAAGGGTTTACATTGTCAATTAAAGATAGGAAACTAAAGAAAAACATCCGAGTTACACCCTAAAATAACTCGTGATGCAGAAAAAGGTTGTAGGACTGGACTACCGGGATTCCTGCCTGATTGGGAAAGGAGTAGCCTTCAAATTTTGCAATTTGGCATTGGGGCCCATATACAGCACCTCAGCGGTGCTTGAACCTTCTCCCGACTGAACCATGTGGGTTTCATACAACATCTGCCTCATATCCCCACATATTTCTTCAAATTCTTCGGCTGTGAAGGCCTCATCTTTCTCTTCCTTATTATACTTAGCCTGTCAAATGTTCTATAAAGATGCGGAATCGGCTGAGGCAAAACCCAACCATTATTCTTTCGTTTATCCACCCATTTTTCATCAGCTGGCGTGGGTTGGAAACCTACCACAGAGAACTTCTTGCTATCAGCCAGACTAAAAGGTTCGGTGATTCCTTGCAATGACGTACCGAGCCCCTTAGCGGGTTTGTAACCATGCCTGATCATTTCCTTGGCAACCATAATTGACGCATTTGAAAGAAAGGGTTGAGGGCAAGGGTTTCCTTCTTCACATTGGTCCGCGACCACAACCTCAAAAGCCTGATAGACTATATGTTCATTTCCTTCTCTAGCTTCGAGACACGGGACTGACGGGTCCCGGTAGATCGACTGCTCATCTTCTCCGTGAACTACAATCTCCTGATCTTCATGTTCGAATTTCACTATCTCGTGGAGAGTAGAAGGTACATCCCCTGCTGCATGAATCCATGGTCTTCCCAAGAGGAAATTATAGGAAGTATCCATGTCCAAGACATGAAAGGTCACCTCGAAATCCACCTGGCCGATAGTCAGAATCAAATCAATCTCACCAATGATATCTCTCTTAATGCCATCGAAGGCACGCACGCAGACATTGTTGGGCCTGATTCTCTCGGTACCAATCTCCATTCTTTGCAGGGTTGAGAGAGGGCAAATGTTTACCCAGAACCACCATCTAGCATGACCCTTTTCACATAATACCCCTCACATTTAACCGTCAGATGAAGGGATTTGTTGTGGGTGGCCCCTTCCGAGGGCAAATCATTCTTGCTGAAAGAGATTTGATTAACTGCAAAAAACCTTTCCGCCATCCTCTCCAACTGTTCCACAGTGGTTTCGATGGGTACGTATGCTTCATTGAGAGTTTTGACCAACACTTTTTGATGTTCAGTTGAATTCATCAGCAAAGACAATAAAGAGACTTGAGCAGAAGACTTTCGGAGTTGGTCAATTATCTTGTAGTCTGCCATTTTCATTTTTCGGAAGAACTCTTCTACTTCTTTAGCACTTACTAGCTTTTTGGGTGGGAAACGCTTCTTTGTGGCATTATTCACTTCCTCCAGATTGAGGTATTTCTCAACTTCTCCTGAAATCTCTTTACCTCTGTAGGTTACTACTGCTTTGTTGTAATTCCATGGAATGGCAGTGGGATCTATCATGGGCCTTTGCAGTGCACAACCAATAACCACGGACTCATTCAGCCTTGGTGAAATTACTGGCCCCCGCACCACGTAGGTACCTTTAGGCACATACATTTTAGATCCTTTGTTTAACTCAAACCTTCTTGGAGGGCTCAATGACATCTGTTCTTTCTTGTGGCCCCAGGGAACGTAGAGAATGACATCTTTTGAGGGTGCTGCCATGGATTCAGTTTCCACTTTCTTTTCTGTATTCTGAGGGGTGGGTTTACTCTTATTCTCCCTTTTGTCTTGTTTTGCGATAGCCCTTGGCTTCTTTTCCACATGGGCTATGGAAATGATGGCTTTTAAAGCTGGGTCAAACTCCCTGTCTTCACAAATCATTTCAATAACCGGCCCATTGTTGTGAGCCGGTAATGGATTGTTGGTTACATTAGGAACATCTTCGTCCTTTAGCACTATTCGCTTTTGTTATATGAGGTTTTCCACAGCTCTTTTCAAGGTCCAACAATCATCTGGATCATGCCCTTCTGCCCCTGAATGGTAGGCACATCGAGTATCGGCTCTGTAAGCAGGCGACACTGGGTTCTGCTTGGTTTGGGGTACAGACTGCAACAAATACATTTGGACAAGTTTGGGGAAAAGGCTGGAATATGACTCAACAATGGGCGTGAAGTTTGCCATCTTGGGTAGTTCCCAGGCACGAAAGTTGTTCTGTGGAGGTCGGGGATTATAATGAGCTTTGCGAGGAGGTTGATTTCTGGGAAATGGAGCTCGGTTCTGGTTAAATTGTTATTGTGCCCTAACGTAGGGTTAGACATTCATCACTGCGTATGGCTGAGGAACCATAGCATAGGCCACATCCTGATGGGGGTAGTAATGTTGTGGGGTTCTTTCAGAGAAATAAGGTCTGGGTGGACGAGGTTTTCTTACACTTGAAGTTGCCATTGCCACTTCTTCCTTCTTCTTTCGGTTTGCTACACCTCCAGACCTGCCTTGAATTGCTTGGGAGGTAGCCCTTATAGCAGACTGACTCAAGATTTGCCCTGTTTTAAAACCATTCTCAACCATTTCACTGATTTTGATGTCCTCAGAAAACGGCTTCCCCATCGCAGACATCATGTTCTGATAATAATAAGCCTCTTGGGCTTGAAGAAAGACACTAACCATCTCTGTTTCATCCATTGAAGGCTTGACTCTGGTCGTTTGTTCTCGCCATTTGACAGCATACTCTCGGAAGCTTTCCGAGGACTTCTTCTTTAGATTTGACAACGAATTCCTGTCAGGGGCAATGTCGATGTTATATTGAAACTGCCTGACAAAGTCCAGAGCCAGGTCATCCCAGATATACCAACGAGATATATCCTGATCCATATACCATTCAGAAGAAATGCCGACCAAACTCTCTCCAAAGTAATCCATGAGAAGCTCCTCTTTTCCGCCTGCTCCCCGCAATTGGTTATAGTACCTTTTGAGGTGGGCTATGGGATCCTCATGCCCGTCATATTTTTAAAACTTCGGGGTTTTGAAACCCAAGGGTAAATGTATGTGTGGGAACATGCATAGGTCAGCGTAAGATACGCTCTTTTTCCCACTCAAACCCTGTATATTTTTGAGACTCTGCTCCATGCTCCTCATCTTTCTGGTAATCTCCACTTGTTCAGGGGTTTTTGTGGTTTTCTCCTGCCCCGCGGTAAACTTGTACTGAGGCGGCTGAGGGTAAGCATTGGTAGTAAACTGGATTGGTTCCATTGGGAAAGATGGTTCTTGAAAGGTGAAAGAGGGTGGATCGAAGCTAGGCCTGGGTAGAGTGGGTTGTGCCGTAGCTGAACAAGGTGGCACAGTGAATATATTTGAGGCCGCACCTAAAGTCAACACCTGGGGGCGAGCCTCAGAAGGTGTTCTAGCAAAGTGTGCTGAGATGGTAGGATATCCCAGTGGGGTATTTGGATAACTTATGGGAAAGTTGGAAGTCCCACTTGCCTTGGGAAACAGCTCAGGGAATTCGGGTATTGCACTTGGTGGTTCTCTTTCGTTGGCCTAGGCGTCCCACATTTCCATCATGCGGAGACGCAGAATCCTACTTTCCTCAGCAGTTGCTGACTCAGAAGTTGGGATGGCTGAGATCGAGCTATCCTCCGGAATAGGAGTTGTTGGTAGATGACTTTCCGAAGACATTTCAACACTTCCTTTTGACCTCATGAAGTATGGATGTGAAGCTAGACTACCACAAACCAACCACCTTACTATAGAATATGTACTTAATAGTAGACAACAAACTGGTCAGGTTGAAGCAATTAACATATAGGTAATCGCACGTTGGGGGCGTGATACTCCTATACAGTTAAATGTTTCTATGTGTTTCGCAACGGTTGCATGTTTCATCCCGGCTCTGCTTATTTCCCTAATTTTCTTTTCTTTCAACTTTGGCTCTTTGATGTTTCTCCTCTCATTTCCATTTTCTACTCTTTTCTTTCCTCTCTTTCCTTGCTTTTTTTTTCATTTTTCTTTTGATTTTTTTGGCTCTCTTTTTCTTTCTTTTTGTTTTTTCTTTCGGTTCTTTCCCTCTTTTATTTGAGTTATTTACAAAAATTATGACCGGATCCGATGAGGATTGCCTACGTATCATGACGCCATGTGAATCAGATCATTACGTAGTTCAAGAAAATAAATGCGAAAAATAACAAAATAATTTTTGGGAATTTTAAATTTTCATTAATAAAACTCTAAACTTTTCTATTACAAAATACTTCAATATACTCATTTCTTGGAATAACAAAACAACTTTTAAACAAAACACTGAAATACTGACTCAATAAATGAAAATCATGAGTATATAAGTGCTTCGACTCTTGGGGATCGTGGGACATCATTCGGTCTTGCCACGGGCCTATGTGCAAGACCCCCTTGGAGCCGCTCCAGATCACTCATTATTTGGTGGACAAATGTCATTACTGCAGCAAAGAAAGTGGTTCGAGTCATGTCCTCACATGCGTGGCATTTCATGACGATGTAGTCGGCAATTGCTCTAACCCTCTCCCGGATAATACCCTTTTCTTGAAGCAAGCGCCCGATTTGCAGAGTTCGAGCTTCTAGCACCTGATTGTCATGATGGTTTTGATTCTGTAACTGTTGCATATCTTCTTCCATCTGGGCCAGCATAGCATAACAATGTTCTCTTTCAGCTTTAAAGTTTCTAGCCTGTTTGGCCGCCTCATTTTCAAAGGTAGTTAGCTTTCTCCTCAAATCTATGACTGTTCCCTCATATTTTCTTTTCATCTGCCACACAAACTCTGCCTAGACTTCTGCATTCTTTGCCAGTTGTGCTCGAACTCTTACTAGACTAGCCTCAGATTTTTCTAAGTCATCTTGATACTCAATTATTTTCTTTCGAAGACCACTTATAATCCTTTCATATGCTCGGCTTTTTTCATAGTTTTTAGCAGCTATTCTCATTTTGTGGATCTGATCTCTAAGGGCTTGGTTTTCTTGAACCAACTTCTTCTTTTCCCCTTCATCGGCAGCAACTTGGACACTATTGTCAAATTTGAGGTTCCGGATTCGTCCCTCCAATTTACTTATTTTGGCCCTATAGCTTGCTTCTTTTGTCAACCAATCCCATTGCTCCCACGAGTCGTCAGTGAATTGCTGGATGTGAGGTTTTTTCGTAGGCCTTTTGGGCTCTCGAGGGATTTGAAACCTTTTACCGAACCAATTCATGTAATTAGGGTCTAACTCACCCTTAGCTAGATCCAACACCAGAGTCTTAGGTTCTAGAAATCTGCACTCATTCCAAAATTGACGAACTCTTCCTTCTGGAAATACAACCTTTGGGCCCAATTCGACGACTTGTCGACTCAGATCTTCGTCATGGGGAGTGTTTGAAACCTGCCTAGTTGGCACAAAACCCGGTGAGGAGTATATGGCTGAATGCTCCGGAGACCCATCAGGAGAAGATGGCACACTTCGACTGACATGTATATGACTTCGGTGACAGTGAACCATCCAAAAGTCCATTCAATTTTGTCCGAAGTTAAAGAACTCAAGTGTGCAAACCAAGCCTCCGTACCTTCTGGAAATTCAACACCTACCACTCGGTTTTCAAACTCTTCGATGCAATTCAAACTAGCTATGCCGTAGTTCATATACCCGATGCGGAGACAGAGATGTTCTTGTATCCACAGTTGTAGGAGTAGGTTACAGCTCTGGAAGAATTTTCCCCCTTCTCGGCAGATGGTCTAAGCTCGATAAATCTCAGCTAAGATCATTGGAACTAGGGTGCTATTGATTTTTTTAATCATGACTTCGGCCATTACTACGAGGCCCAATTCTATGTTGCCATCTTTTCTCAGACAGATTATGACACCCAAGAATGCCACTATAAAGGCCAAACCCCGTCGTGCCTCCCATTTATCTTTGTTTCCTGCATGGATCAGACCAGTATTCGGTGCTTCAAAACCTTGGGGATTGCCATAGCACTGGTACAAGAACAGGAAAGTGCAAAACTCTTCAGATAAATTCCCATCCTGAACCCCCTGACTGATGTTCAACACATCTAGAAACTTGTGAGGAGACACTGTTCTTGGCACCACCGGGTACCGACTTTTGAGATTCCCACTAAGACGGGCATAGCCCGCTATTACTCCAGCGTGGGGGTAAGCTCAAAATCAAAAAAGTGAAACACATTATGAGTCGGGTCCCAAAAAGGTATCAAGGCCTCAATCACACCCAATCTTGGTTTGATTTTCAGAAATCCAGTGAGACCGCCCAAAACTTTTACCACAGTCCCTCTGCTGATCTTTCTTAAGTCGTTCCACTACATATGGAGCTGTAATGGGATTTCCTTAAGAACTGCGAAGGGTTCATTTTTATTTGTGCTCATCCTGCACTTTTATTAGGGTGATTCAATTAAAAATATCACGATTCATTTTGACTCAAGAAAAAGTTATCACCATTTTTGCAAAAAATTGTTATTTCAAAAATAAAACCCCTCTTTGCAAATACGGCCTTTCAGCATTCTTGGAAGAAAGATTTTAAGGCTGTGTTTGCTAACTGGCCAAAAAGTTTTAAAAAGAGACCATAGGTGGTTGTTCTTGTAAAACAACCTTCCAGCGTCCTTTTGGGGACATTTGGCTATTTTAGACAAGAATGGCATCACCTACTTATTAATGACAAAACAATAAAAAATTTTGTTCTTTTTGGGTTATTTTGCAAAAAAATAGAGTTGGACCCGATGGAGGTTGCCTACATATCCCACATCCGGTGTGAATCATATTGGCGTAGTTCGGGCAGATTTGACAACATAAAAACAACACCAACTATTTTTTATAAAACAAGATTTTCTTTTTCTCTTTTTTTTTCAAAATTTCAGCAGATTTTCGGTATTTTTTTGGACATTGGTTTTTTCAAAAACAGGTAATTATCTCTCTAGCCCTCAAATTGATTTTTTCTTTTTTCCCAACTTTTCTCCTATTATTCGTAAGCCGGTCAACATGCGAATCCGAAGCAAATAAATGCACAAATAGCAAGTAGAATGCATTAGGATGGTCTTTTCATTTCGGGTACACCTGTCCTAGACAGACCCAACCCATGTGTTTAGTCTCCAAAGTCAAATGCACGGGATGCAAACAAGCGTTCCTACTAGGGATTCGGCATGAGGCTTTGTTATACTAGGTTTAAAAACCTGGGTGTATTGTTCTAGACCTGCCTTACCCGAGTGGACAGCTCGAGCCGGAGGAGGGGGGCAGCGTACCGGGAATACAGAAGCTTCACCGGTTTTGCGACTTGTCCAAACCTCGTTCTAAAATTGGGATATGACTCTAATAGAAAATAAGTCACACGAAGTGCATACTTCCCAGATGATTTAGAAGACTCAGAGAGAAGAGGGTTTCATAACAATTTATATACATTCCAAACAATATCAAAGCGGTAAAAGCAGCATTTGGCACATTAGGCTCAACATGTGAAAATCAGATAAAACAAGCCAACTATAACAGTTATTCTAAGATCGAATTCTTAAACCCTGAATCGAAGTTCTGGGTTTGGATCCCCAGCAGAGTCGCCAGAGCTGTCACACTCCTTTTTACCACCCGGGAGGGGTATATGGGAGTTTTTCCAATTAAAGTGACATTATTCGAAATAAGATTATTTATTTAATTCAGAGTCGCCACTTGAAATAGTTTATTTGGTGTCCCAAGTCACCGGTTTATTTTTTTAAATCCCAAATCGAGGAAATTCGACTTTCCTTTTGAAGTCTGCGAACCAGAAATTCTAAGGAATTCTGTTAACCCGAGAGAAGGTGTTAGGCATTTCCAGGTTCCGTGGTTCTAGCACAGTCGCTTAAACTATCATAATTGGCCTATTATCTGATTTATTACATGTTTTAGCCTATGGTACATTTTTAGCTTATTAACCACTTTTAATTATTTTAAAACGCTTTTAGGAAGATTCAAGGTTATTTAAACACATCATGAACCCCGTCACATGAAATACACCTGCGGTCTATGACACATTTTATTTAACGTTGTTGAGAATTAGAATATGGTCACATGAAATGCACACCCGAGTTTAATAAATAAGGAAATTAATTTAAATAGCTCACCTACAGCAACTACGCACTTTCAGGTTTGCGAGGGCCATAGAAAATTCAACTAAATGGCATACCTCGATTTCTAAAGGGTTAAAATTAATTAAGTGAGGGCCATGGGTTTTGAGATTTTATTTGTCGTGGCACACCTCGATTTTAATTTTAAAGGAAGTTTGAACTAAACTTTTGAGGGCCATAAATTATATCTTGCTTAATATGACAGGCCTCAAACCTAATTGTTCAAGTGATTTCTTATTTTAAAAAAATTGTGAGGGCCATAGACTATTGATGTTATCTAATATGGCATACCTCAATCTATAAAAAAAACAAAGGCACCGAAATAAGTTCGAGAGACACTAAACATTTGTAAGAAATCAAGTTGTTACAAAGTTATCACGAAATCAAAATGTGTATGGGGAAACCTGGGCTGAAATTAAGCCCAACAGAAAGAACAGGTGAAAGGGACGACCCACATGACTTAGCCATTTCAATGGGGCCAGTATTGAGCCCAGCTCCCAAAATCCCCAAAGAACCAAAACATTCAAAAACTCGTGCCTCACAGATTGCTAACATGCTTAATGAAACTTAAAGCGTGAAATTAGTTCAACCATGAATCGAATTCCATATTGAAATCTTTTTCTTATTTGGATCAGCCAACACTTAAGGAATCAAGCTGATGCTGAGGGCTATTGGGTTCGTAATTGAGCCCAAAGCAAAAGAAGACCAAATTTGGTCTCCCCAGGCCTCGAGGCAAACAAGCTATTTCATACGGCCCAAAACCAAATCTGCATTTAAGCTAAGAACCTTAGGTCTGCTCATAGCATTTCTTGACATTCAAGTTGTTTTAAACACACAAATTATAAAGGAAGAAAATGATACCAGAACTGGAAATGAATTTGCAGAATGGCCCATATTATCATTAACATGACACTCAATCCTTGATATTAGTTATACTAATGAATCGTGACAACTCAAGATCAAGCAAAAGCCTGTTGTTTAAGAAGGAAAACTTTGACTAACTTCGATCTTTAAAGCCAAAGCAAACTAAAATGACATCAAAGAATGCATCTACTAAGACCTATCCAACTCTAGGTCTTTTGAAGAATGAAAGAATGCTGACTTATTTTATCAAAAACCAAATAGAACCCAAAACTAATCTAAGGTTCGAAACTAGGTCTTTTCAGCAGAATACCTAACATCAAAGCCTTAATGATTTTACCCCTACGTTTTTACAAACCAAACAGTAAACTTTGAAGTCATTTAAACCAAAATTATAACAAACCAAATCATAGAAATTATCTTAGAACAGAGCACCATCATACAACTCACAAGTTACTCAACTAAGTTATGTCCCTATATTAATAGTCCAAAGTTAAATACAATATTAAGAGTTCAACTACTAAAATCAGAAATTAGCTAGAAAATACAATGAATCAGGAAATAAAACACAATATAATGCAAAAAATACAACTGAATTATAAACAGATAAATTGATGCTATGCTTTAAACTCCATTTTCCATTTCATATTTCAAGTTTGGCTTCACATCTAGTAGAGTCCAAGAATATGTACCTAATTACAGCAATCAAAATAAGGAAAAAATGAGCGTGAAGTCTTAAGAGGAAACAACAGCAGCAAAATCAACTTAAAATCCCAGCAATACCAAACATAAACCAACTTCTTCAAACTAGTAGAGAAACCAAATGAAAACCCATCTTTGAGACTCAAATACTCTGATCAATTTAAAGCATATTTGAACCAATTTTGACCAAAGAAATGCAGGAATTTCAGTGTTTCTTTCAAAGCTTTTCAAACTCAGCCTTTTTTTTTTCAATTTTTTAGTATTTTTCCAGTCTCTGAAAAATCTCCCCCTCTTGAGAGTGAAGAAATGGCATTTTATAAAGAAGTTTTAGGGCAGCAGAAATGAGTCAAGTTATTGCCCTTTGCTCCTTTTTGAATTTTCATTTTTGCTCCTATGTCCCTATTTAAAGATCTGTTTGTTAAAACAACCCCAAACCCACCTTCTAGGTAGCTTCCTAAATCAGTTACGAAAGCTTCCCTTACCTAAATTCCCTAAACTACCCCCTAAACACTCTGTTTTTACTCCTGAAACCAAACGGTCAAATTGACCCAAGGTTCAGCCAGACATGGGCTTGCAAAAACCTGGGCTAATCCCTTTTCTCTGGGCTTCTAACTTAAACAGAACCCAATTCAAATCATAATTCAAACTCATAAAATTAATGAGCTAACTGAAATCAACCCGAAAGAAAACCAGAAATCCTTTGAAATGAAAAAAAACAAAAAAAAAAGGGGAAAAAGGACTAATTAAGAACCAAAATAGAATAACTAAAATTGCTACTAATCTAATCATGCAACAACACGGATTAAAAATGAAAACACAAGAAAGAATAAGAAGAGAGGAGACAGAAAGAGTTGAAGATGAGAAGTAAAAAAAATGAAAAGAAAAGCAAACAGAAAAAGAAAAGGTACCTAAGAGGAACGTTTGGACAGTGGAGGTTGAAAAATGCTTCGACACCTTCAATTTCGGCCTAGATTGACATTAATTGTGTGTTCTCGTTGAGAACACACGAATAAAATCAAACTTGACCCCAATCTTTTACTGAACCTCGACGATTTTGGGAGATTTAGGGTTTAGGGTTTCCACCTTAGATTTGAAATTCGACGAGATGTAGGAGGATTCGAAGGAAATGGCTTTGATATATGGAAAGAGGGAACTATGAGGTTCCTATGGTGTAAATTTGGGACGGGTTAGAGGTGGTGTCGCCAGCTGGAGATGATGGAGGATTTGAGGCGGCGGGAGTTTAAGGTTTGGGGAATCTCTGAGGGTGAAATGAACGAGAGAAGAAACGGGGGAGGGGGGGGGGGTCAAGCCATTCAGACAGTCTTATACTGTCAAACTCTCAGTTCTCAACCGTTTGATTTAATGAGATCAACGGCTCTGATTGAAAACTAGGAAACAGGGTCGTTTTTCCTGTGGTTAGCAGGTTACTACCGTCGGTTCGTGGAGGGGTTTTCATCCATTGCAGCCCCTATGACCAGATTGACCCAGAAAGGTGCCTAGTTCAAATGGTCAGATGAGTGTGAGGCGAGCTTTCAGAGGCTCAAGGCAGCTCTGACCATGACACCGGTGTTGGTTTTGCCCACAAGTTCAGGGCCCTATACAATTTACTATGATGCATCTCGTATTGGACTTGGTGCAGTGTTGATGCAGGATGGCAAGGTCATTGCCTATGCCTTGAGGCAGTTGAAGGTTCATGATAAGAACTATCCAGTGCATGATTTGGAGTTGGCAGCAATTGTTCACGCATTGAAGATTTGGAGGCACTATCTGTATGGTGTGGCGTGTGAGGTGTTCACGGATCATAAGAGTCTTCAGTATTTGTTCAAGCAAAAGGAGTTGAATTTGAGGCAGAGGAGGTGGTTGGAATTGTTGAAAGATTATGACATCACTATCTTATATCACCCGGGAAAGGCCAATGTGGTGGCCGATGCCTTGAGTAGGAAGTCAGCCAGTATGGGCAGTTTGGCTTATATTCCGGTCGGTGAGAGACCGCTTGCTTTGGACGTTCAGGCTTTGGCCAATCAGTTTGTAAGGTTGGACATTTCTGAGCCTAGTCGGGTATTAGCTTGCACGGTCGCTCGTTCTTCGTTATTGGAGCGTATCCGTGATCGACAATTCGATGATCCCCATTTGTGTGTCTTGAGAGACACGGTGCAGCGTGGAGGTGCCAAGAAAGTAACCTTAGATGATGATGGCGTATTGAGATTGCAGGGGCGAGTTTGTGTGCCCAATGTTGATGGGATTAGAGAGTTGATCTTAGCGGAGGCCCACAGTTCTCGGTATTCTATTCACCCGGGCGCCGCGAAGATGTATAAGGATCTAAGGCAACACTATTGGTGGCGTAAGATGAAGAAAGACATCGTTGCGCATGTGGCTTGGTGTTTGAATTGTCAGCAGGTTAAGTACGAGCATCAAAGACCTAGTGGTCTATTTCAGAGGATTGCACTTCCCGAGTGGAAGTGGGAGAGGATTACGATAGATTTCGTTACTGGACTTCCGATGACTCGGAAGAAGTTTGATGCAGTTTGGGTCATTATTGATAGGCTAACCAAGTCAGCGCATTTTGTTCCTGTTGCAGCCACCTATTCGTCCAAAAGGTTAGCCGAGATTTATATCAGGGAGATTGTTCGCCTTCATGGGGTGCCGCTATCTATCATCTCGGATCGGGTTACGCAGTTCACCTCGCATTTCTGGAGAGCGGTTCAGCGAGAGTTGGGCACCCAGGTTGAGTTGAGTACAACATTTCATCTCCAGACGGACGGTCAGTCCGAGAGGACTATTCAGATTCTTGAAGATATACTCCGAGCCTGTGTTATTGATTTTGGAGGCTCGTGGGACCAGTTTTTGCCTTTAGCAAAGTTCGCCTACAACAACAGCTACCAGTCCAGCATCCAGATGGCTCCGTATGAGGCGTTGTATGGTAGGCGATGTCGGTATCCAGTTGGATGGTTTGAGCCGGGAGAGGCTCGATTATGGGGTAGTGATTTGGTTCAGGAGGCCTTGGACAAGGTCAGGATTAGTCAGGATAGACTTCGTACAGCTTAGTCCAGACAAAAGAGTTATGCAGACCGCTAGGGCAGAGATGTTGCTTTCATGGTTGGGGAGCGGGTATTGCTTCGTGTATCGCCTATGAAGGGCGTGATGAGATTTGGGAAGAAGGGCAAGCTCAGCCCTAGGTTCATCGGTCCATTTGAGATTCTTGATCGTGTGGGAGAGGTGGCTTATAGACTTGCCTTGCCACCTAGCTTGTCAGTTGTGCATCCCGTGTTTCATGTATCTATGCTCCGAAAGTATCGCGGAGATCCGTCGCACGTGTTAGATTTCAGCACTGTCCAATTGGACAAGGATCTGTCATATGAGGAGGAGCCGGTGGCTATTCTAGACTGGCAGGTTCGACAGTTGAGGTCGAAGAGTTTTCCATCGGTGCGTGTTCAGTGGAGAGGTCAGCCTCCTGAGGCATCGACCGGGGAGTCCGAGTTCGATATGCAGGGCCGTTATCCTCATTTATTTCCCGACTCAGGTACTTCTTTCTTTTGTCCGTTCGAGGACGAACGGTTGTTTTAGAGGTGGAGAATGTGATGACCCTTTGGGTCATCACCATAATTCTTCCTAGTTCCATGCTTCCGAGGCCCTGAAAACCTCGCTTTTTGTTGCCTCGATTTGCATGCGCAGTTCGGGCGCGTAGCCGGAAAGTTTTTATGTTAGAATATGCAAATTTTGTGAAAATTTTGATGAATTTTGATATTAATATGCATAATATTTACTTCGGTCAACATTTTGGGTAAAACAGACCCGGACCTGTGATTCGACGGTCCCGGAGGGTCCGCAGAAAAATATGGGACTTGGGCGTGTACCCGGAATAAAATTACGAGGTCCCAAGCCCGAGAAATGAATTTTTGTGTGAAATTGTTTTCTGAAATTAATTAAGGAAAATGAAGAAGAAAATTGATCAGAAAAATGTGGTATCGGGCTCGTATTTTGGTTCCGACGCCCGGTACGAGTCTTAAATATGTTTTAAGCACTATCTGTAAAGTTTGGCTAAAAACGGACGTCATGTGACGTGTTTCGGACTTAAAATGGGGAATTTGAGTTTTTATGAAAGTTGAAAGAAAATCATGTATTTTGAGGCTTGATCCTATGTATATGATGTTATTTTGGCGATTTGATCGCACGAGTAAGTCCGTAAGGTGTTTTCGAGATCATATGAATGTTTGGTTTGGAGCCCCGAGGGCTCAGGTGAGTTTTGAGTAGGGCCCGAGAGGTCTTAGATTTAGAAAAATATACAGGTTCAGATGTTGCAGGCCCAGCGCGGCCGCGGCCATTTCCGCGCGGTCCACGCTGGCAGCCACGCGGCCGCGGTGCTTTTCTGTGCAGTCCGCGTGGTGGGATTCAGAGGGTCGACCTGCGCGGCTGCGCACCAAATCAGTGCGGTCCACGCTGGGTGGGTTCAGAGAGAGCCCACTTCTCCCCTCCCTCGGCGCGGCCGCGGCCATTTCTGTGCGGTCCACGCCAGCCCCCAGCAAAATGTATAAATTCGGGATTTTCAGCCATTTTTTCCACTTTTCAAAAACCCAAAACCTAAGAGACGATTTTCCAAACAACTTTTCTTCTTCAAAACGATTGGTAAGTGATTTCTAACTCATTTTCTTCACTTCTTAACATCTTTTAACATGATTTCAACTTCAAAACAATGATTTTCATGGGGGAAATTGAGTATTTTGGGTAGAACCTAGGTTTTCTACAAATTGAGGAGTTGGACCTCAATTTGGGGTCCGATTTCAAAACAAAACATATATTTGGATTCATGGGAGAATGGGTAACCGGGTTTTGGTCCGAACCTCGAGTTTCGACCACGTGGGTCCGGGGGTGTTTTTGAC
The DNA here is from genome assembly GCF_000715075.1 of Nicotiana tabacum. Lineage (NCBI taxonomy): Eukaryota > Viridiplantae > Streptophyta > Magnoliopsida > Solanales > Solanaceae > Nicotiana > Nicotiana tabacum. The sequence continues at coordinate 88,934,233 of NC_134084.1, forward strand.
CATTTTGGGAAAAACCTTGTAAAATTTATTTTTAATGCATGGGGAGTGATTCATTTAGTAATTATTAATGTGATTAAGTAACTTATGACTAGATTCGAGCGGATTGGTGGTGGAATCAAGAGGTAAAGCTATACTAGAAGCGTGAGTTGAGTTTGGAGCATTCGAGGTAAGTGTTTGTTCTAACTTTGGCTTGAGGGAATAGGATTAGGATGTTATTTGCTACTTGCTAATATGGAGTACGGTGTATAGGCATGGTGACGGTTATCTATGCACCGGAGTCTAGCATGACCGTGAGTCTTAATTTCTTTTAATTCGAATAACGTGACACAATCTCCTTGTTTATTCGATGAGTTTCATATAATGTGAACGGTTAAGGTAAAATTGTGATTGGTGTACTTTTGGAGCATTAGCTCGAACATGAATGGTGTTAGTTGAGGAAGAAGGGATTTAAATAGAGAATGTGTTGTGATTACTCCCTTGCCGGGATGTGTAGACCAATATATATTCTCTCCTTTGCCGGGATATTTTGGGCTGTTAGTTGTACCCTTGCCAGGTTAGAGTGATATGTTGTTGATTTCCCCTAATGGGACTCTCCTTACAAAATCAGATGGTTCGAGTTATATTATGGGATCGTGTGGCACGCCGTCCACTTATATATGATATTATGGGATCGTGTGGCACGCCGTCCACTTATATATGAACATTGGGATCGTGTGGCACGCCGTCCACTTATAAATGATATTATGGGATCGTGTGGCATGCCGTCCACTTATATATGAAAATTGGGATCGTGTGGCACGCCGTCCACTTACAAATGATATTATGGGATCGTGTGGCACGCCGTCCACTATATATATATATATATATATATATATATATATATATCATGGGAACCGGAGTTTCTTCTGTTTATTTCCGATATTTCATTTTTATCTGTTACTCCCCGATGGCATGTCCCCTCCTAGCTTTACTTTGTATTATCTTGTTATTGTCTTCTTGCACTTGTATATATATCTGTACAGGTTAATTGTGGTAGGTCCTGTCTAGCCTCGTCACTACTTCGCCGGGGTTAGGCCAGGCACTTACCAGCACATGGGGTCGGTTGTGTTGATGCTACACTCTTTGCATTTTTGTGCACAAATCAGGGAACAGCTTACGAACCACAGCAGTAGGACTTCTGGGAGCTATCTTCAGTCCAGGGACTCTCGAGGTAGCCTAGCTGGCGTTCGCAGGCCGAAGCCCATTTCCATGTTTTCGTTTTTTCATCTTGTATCAGACAAACATGATGTATTCCCTTTCTGACATTGTTTGTAGTATTCTGTAGTAGTCCGTGAGCTAGTAACACCAGACCTTGGGTAGTGATGTGTATTAAACTTCCGCACTTTTGATTTTCAGTTGCTTTAGATTTAAAGTCTTCCGCTTAAATTTTGTCTCATTTATTTTATTTTTTGAAAGAAAATAGGAAAGGTGTTTTAAATATTTGGCTTGCCTAGCTCCGATAGTAGGCGCCATTACGACACCCGATGGCGGGAAATCCGGGTCGTGACAGGTCCGCATAGCACATACCGCAGCGACACTTCTTTTTGTGCGGACCGCGCGGGTGAGTTACGAGGCCTGCAACCCTTCTGGACCTGCTACAACTATGATTTTTGGCCTAAAACATCACGGAACCTACCCGGAACTCCCGGAACTTCAAACCAATTGTGCCAACACATCCCATGACATCGATCAAACTTGTTCAAAACTTCGGAATGCTCACAACAACATCAAATCACCAATTTAACATAGGATTCAAGCCTAAGAACTCCAAGAACTCTTAAATTATGCTTTCGATCAAAAAGTCTATCAAATCTCATCCGAATGACCTGAAATTTTGCACACACATCCCAACTGACACAACGAAACTACTGCAACTCTCAGAATTCGATTCCGACCCCTATATCAAAATCTCACCTAATAACCGGAAAGCGCCGAAATCTCAATTTCGCCAATCCAAGCCTAAACCTTCCGCAGACTTCCAAAATGCATTTCGATCACGCTCCTAAGTCTCAAATCACCTAACGGAGCTAACCAAATCATAAAAATTCCAATCCGAGATCATATACAAGCAAGTCAAATATTGGTCAAACCTTTCAAATTTTAAGCTTTCAACTGAGACTGTTCTTCCAAATTAAATTCTGATTAACCTGAAACCCAACACCAACGATTTACATAAGTCGTATTGCATTATATGGGGCAAGTCATGCCCGAGAACTGGAGAGCGAAATGCAAAAGCTCAAAACGACCGGTTGGGTCGTTATATCCTCCCCCACTTAAGCATACGTTAGTCCTCGAACATGCTCAGAGTTGTTCCAAAAGCCAACCAATTGCTGAATAACCTCACCATGCACATACCCGGGGTTGATCCCATGTCACCCTATCTCACATAGGTTCGATAACACAATATAACTTTAATTTCACAATCCATCCTAGTCCATAAACCATAGAACCACATTTCATCTATTAAAATCATCAACACGATCAGAATCTCACATTTATACTGTGAATAAGTCCGAACAAGCTGTAACAAACCATATATGCTATCTCTGATGCAATCACATGATATACCACATAACTCAACACTTGTAGTGATAACTTCTAACCACAACAACTGTACACAACATCCGCATACCGATAGAAAAATCTCTTATCAACTAAAGTCTCATCCCAACACTTTCATATACTACCAATGATCACTAAGACACACGGCAAGCCATAACCATTTCCCAGATCAACCATTCATGATGTCAATCATTCCTTGGCAAATACCACAGCAAATTTCCGAACCGAAGTTCGATACTCCTTCCAACATGCTGAAATCGCATCCGTTCGTATTTATTAATGGTCCCCAACGATCTCCTCTATTCCAACACAGTACTCTGGTGACATGACACATCCATACAAACCTAAGCCATAACTTGCACAATACACGCATCAATACGCAACAGTCCGAACATACTCAAATCATGAAAATGACTCAAATGAAAGAGCTGAACCTCAAGTTCACTAGTACCACCACAACACAAGGCTGAGAACCCGTCTCACATCATAGGAACAGAACACACGAATCTATCCTGCAAGGTCATACCTCCACATAACTTTGCTGCGATGTGCGATCCTATCCAACACTGCTCCACATGAACCACCTTAGTCACATTGCTCGAAATCGACAACCACGCACAATTTGATATCTGGAACCAAAGCAATTCATCATACTCACGGTGAAGTAAATAACATACACCACGCAAACCCGAAAGGACATAACTGATATGCCCTTCACCGATCCTGCTCGACTTCCACTACGAGACCCCAATAGAACCGCACCATATGTACCTATAACCAACAAATCATAACATCTCGCAACACAGAAGGTAACTCATGGATCTCGCCAGACTACCAATAAGCTGAACAACAATCGAATTAATACACCCCTCCACAGTACAATTCAAAGACAACCAAGACGGCTCAAATTAGAACACACATCCACATTGGCCTACCAATGAGATCCTTATCACAAAAATCCTGGAGTTGCTCTTCAACTCCTTTAACTCTGCCGGTGCCATACGATTCAGTGCCCGGCATCAAATCAATACCAAAATCAACAACCTTGCCCGATGACATGCCCGGCCACGAGAAACATATCCGAAAAGTCCCTCACCACCGGAACTAAATCAATGGTAGGATCCTCTACACTAACATCCGTCACCAAAACCCAAATAAGAAAGACAATCCTTCACAGTCATCCGTTGGGCCTTCGAAATGTAAAACCACTCCACTAGGGCATAATCCTACGGACCTCGCCACTCAATCTGTGGCATTTCCGGCATAGCCAACAACGTCGCCTTAGTGCAATAGTCCAGAATGACACAACACGGAGACAACCAGTCTTAACCCAATATCACATCCAAAATCTAACATACCAAGCAACAAAAGATCCGCTAGGGTCTCCAAATCCCGATAGTCACTAAACAGTGCCGATACACATGACTCACAGCCTCCACATAGCCTGAATATGAGAACTTCCCGTCTCCAACTCCATATGGCCCATGAATCCACATATCTGGTTCTAATTCCGCCGTTTTAATGCATACCACACCTCAAATACGCAGTCATTCCACGAGAGATAATCTAGAATTCCTCTGTGGCACCAAGAAAACTCGAGTATCAGCAGTTGTTCTAACTAGAAAATGCCGCAATACTACCGAAGTATCACCAACTTAATCATATTGCCCTTTCTAAAACATATGCCCTCGTCAAATCACCCCAAATTAGCAATACCATTTCCTTAATCATCTGAAGACCCTTTCTCTAATTATCTGAAGCTCGTCCCTTTAATTATCTGAAACTGCCCGCCGCCTAAGAGTTGTGTCCTTCCTTTCAGATCCAAACTGCAGCCTTACACACGCGATTCTCAATCATTCACAACATACCGCATAACCTGTACCATCCTAGGATAACCATGAGAACTTCATATCCCTTCCGAACCACAAGCAACTATGCATTTCACTAGCTAAGAACTCCCCGTTGTTCCCATCTAGAAGAGAACCACTATACATCCCAACTCCTCACGCCAATAGGAAAAATATACCTCTCTAACTGTGGTGGAAACCATCTAGAACTCCCTGAATTCCTTTTGCACAACACTAACTCATCAGGACTGAATCCTTCTAACTCAACCGAGCTACACATGTCACTAAAACCCAAAATAATTGCCGCAAAACACCTACATAGACTCGTTACCTCGAAAACACCCAAGGAACTAATCATATCCTTACCATACTGATCTGGCATACTACCACGTTATCCTATCTATTCGAGTTTCCCTCTAACCTACCGTTAGGTTGAACGGCTTCTTGCTACAACACCACAATTCCTCAACCCAGACTCACCACGCGAGTCCCAAGCATGAAACCACACTGTCTAAGGCTCATAAGCCGCTGAGTACTCTCTTAAATGTTTTCAAAAGCACCACATTCAAAATACCTACCCCGAAGGGACTTTCTGCGAATTTGGAACCATTACCTTCCTAATATTGATATATAGAATCCCATAGTTAATGTAGAAAGTACCACACGTCTTGACATTTTCCAAATGAAAACTCAGTTCCTAACCATATATACAACTTTAAAATACCCAATTTCTACATGTAGAATCTTGAACACATTAGAACCATTCTCGAGAGTCATTCACTCTATTCAAACTGCAATTAGTCTAATCAAATGAACCGAACAACCCGTGCCTCATTGGCACTCCGACACCGCAAAATGTAACCTCATCCCAATACAACCAAGCAACTTCCTGCTCTATGCACCGAGCCATCTTGCCAATAACAACTCAAGACATCCCATGATTTTCACACACCTATGAAGCATAATATAATCTTCGTCAAAATTTTCCTTTACTCGAGCCATCCTCAGTCTCAATTTCCGCAAGCCATAATTGATTCACCAGCACACCTCAAACTGGAACCAACATAGCACCTAACCGTGCAATCACCTAATCAATAGCAGGCTCCCCCACTTGGCTCGAAGCCATAGATCAGCACACATTCAATAACTCATAACGATTATACTCTATTGATGTCATGATACCATAGTGAGATTAAACTCAGATCTTTTATAAGCCTGTGAAAACATAGATCACCTAGAATTTTGACTCCTTTGCAAACCTCGCATTCCACTCTCGCAACAGTTACACCCACTCTCTAAGCGACCCAATTCAAATTGCAACACATATCCTTCACTCACAAATGAGATCTTCTAACAGACACATAAGGATCGTACAACCTCAGAACATTTCGTAGGAAACAACCCACCTACTTTGCCTCTAACTAACATTTTTGTATACCTTCCACCATCATAAACTGTACGCAGTCACTTAGTCTTCCTGAGTCTGAACTTATACCGCAACATGAAATTTACTTCACTCACAATTGGGAAACATGAAACGATCCTTCACACGCCCATAACTCGGGGCTATACCTCGAATCAAGCTAGAATTCAAGCACCTAATAGTTCTTCTATCCTCTAGCCGACCTTTTTGTCGCTTCCAAATCATGTGGATACATCTCTCAGTACCAACATACTCATCACATAGTTATCCGGTCATCACTTCCACAAATAGGGACAATACCGAACATATACGTTCAGCAATACTTGCTCACACAATCAGCACCTCGGTGCTCAAGCCATAGGCAAAGATCCGGCCTCAAGTCCTCCAGACCGGCCTAATATCAACTCACAAAAATCACATCTTACCCCTTTATCGAGGAATCACAAGCCATCGATGCACATCTGATATTGAGCGCTCATGCACGCATACGAACACGTGGAAGGAATTCAACAATTACTTTTCAAGCTAAATCAAGGACGCACGATTAGAATTCAAAAATGTGAAGTTTTCCTAAAGGTTCTACGGCCTCTCGAGGATAAATACAGATGTCTCCGTACCGATACGCGAGACTTTACTAAACCTGCTCATGACTCGTGAGACCTATGTAACCTAGGCTCTGATACCAACTTGTCACGACCTAATTCCCCCAACCCGGTCATGATGGCGCCTCTCATGAAGACAAGGCCAGCCAGACCAAAACGGAACACCTCTTTTAAACAATTAATTATCATAAATGGTAATAAAGCATAATATAATATCCATAAATTATGGAATTTAGCGATGATAATAGCAAAAACCATAGCGACACAGCCTAAACCGGGGTGTCACAAGTCATAAGCAACTAAGAAATCCGGATACAAGTCTACTGAACACTAATTCCGATACAATAATTCTAAAACATGAAAATGATAAGATAAGGGAGGCACGGGACTGTGAACGCCAATAGCTACCTCGTAGTCTCCGAATCACTACCTGAACTAGGAGAATCAACACTCAGGAGCGGACTCTTCAATGCCTGAATCTGCACACATAGTGCAGAGAGTAATGTGAGTACTCCGACTCAGTGAGTAATAATTATAAATAATAGCTGAAAGAAAGAAAACATGTAAAGGCATAAAGCAATTCCATATCAAGTAGTAAAATCACTAAAAGCAGTAAATCAGTGAAGAAATCAAATTATATTCCTTTTAAAACAAGTAAAACAGGTAATTTAACAGGTAAATAACAGATAGAAATCCGCCCCTCAGGCACAGTATCAATCGCTCAGAATAGTATCAGCCCCTCGGGCTCACTCTCACTATAGTATCAGCCCCTCGGGCTTAGTATCAATCACTCAGAACAGTATCAGCCCCTCGGGCTCGCTCTCATATCATAATGGGTACCCGCGCTCATCGTGGGTGTGCAGACTCCGGAGGAGCCCCTTACGGCCCAAGAGCTATATCAAGCCACCTCGTGGCATCATCACTCGGCACTCGGCCTCACATCACTCAAGCCACCTCGTGGCATATAAAGTATCTCAGGCCCTCGGCCTCATATCACTCAGCCTATCCTCACATATGGCCCTCGGCCTCACTCAGTCCAAAAATCATCACAAGCCCCTTGGGCATTAGTAAAACGGTAGTTCTCAGCCTAAAACATAATGTAGAAATATCATTTAAGTTTCAAATCTGAGTAAAAGTGGCTGAGTTTGTAAAACAGTAGATATCAATAGGACTGAGTTCAAATAATAAGTCAAGCAGTGAGGAAACATTGATAAAAAAAATCGTCGAAGGGTTCAAATAGTTGGTACGAAGCCCAAATATGGCAATCGGCCCAAATCATGATGATAACAAATAAATTTCAGTCAAATACGCGGTAAAATCATCCATCGGGACGGACCAAGTCACAATCCCTAGTAGTAAAAGACCCCACACTCATCATCCAACGCGTATCTTGCCTCAATATAGCACTACGATGTGCAATCCGGGGTTTCAAACCCTCAGGACATCATTTACAACCATTACTCACCTCGAACCGACTAATTCTCTAGCTCGCGACGCCTTTGCCCCTCGAATTGGCCTCCACGCACGTCGAATCTATCCAAAATCATAACGAATACGTCACAATATGCTAAGGGAACAAAGCCCAAGCAAAAACATTCAAAAAATATCAAAAATCCCAAAATTAGCAAAACCCGAGCTCCGGGCCCATGTCTCAGAATCGGGTAAAATTTACATTTCCAGAATCCTCATCCCCTCACGAGTCTAACCATACAAAAATTATCCAATTACGATACCATTTGGTCCTTCAAATCATCATTATACATTTTTGAAAGGTTCCGCAATTTTCTTTCCCAAATTCCATCCCAAATCACGAATTAAATGATGAATTCAGTGATAGATTTATGTATTCTAGCTAAATCTGAGTTAAAATCACTTACCCCGATGAGTTTCTTGAAAAACCTCTGAACAATCGCCAAAATCCGAGCTCTCTAGGTCAAAATATTAAATAAAACCCAAAACCTTGTATTTATAGAGTACCCCTCAGATTTCAGCCTCCGCAGGCCGCACCAAATCGACCGCGGTCCGCGCAAAAACAACTGCGGCCGCACAGGCCTTCCTCTGCAGTGACAGGTCTTAGTATCTTGGCCATAACTTTTTCTACAGATGTCCAAATTGCGATATCTTTACCTTTCTGGAAACTAGACACGAAGGGCTACAACTTTCATTTTTTTGAATCATCTCAAAATTCCTTTTAGATCAAAAGATATGAGCTTCCGAAGTAGGACCAGCGGAATGTTCTTCACCGCGGCCGCACACCATTTTGGCCTAAAACATCCCGGAACTTACCCGTAACTCCCGGAACTTCAAACCAATTGTACCAACACATATCATGACATCTTTCAAACTTGTTCAAAACTTCGGAACGCTCACAACAACATCAAATCACCAATTTAACATAGGATTCATGCCTAAGAACTCCAAGAACTCTTAAATTATGCTTTCGATCAAAAAGTCTATCAAATCTCATCCGAATGACCTGAAATTTTGCACACACATCCCAAATGACAAAACAAAACTACTGCAACTCTCGGAATTCCATTACGACCCCTATATCAAAATCTCACCTATCAACCAGAAAGCGCCGAAATCTCAACTTCGCCAATCCAAGCCTAAATCTTCCGCGGACTTCCAAAATGCATTCCGATCACGCTCCTAAGTCCCAAATCACCTAACGGAGCTAACCAATTCATAAAAATTCCGATCCGAGATCATATACAAACAAGTCAAATATTGGTCAAACCTTTCAAATTTTAAGCTTTCAACTGAGACTGTTCTTCCAAATTAAATTCTGATTAACCTGAAACCCAACACCAATGATTTACATAAGTCATATTGCATTACACGGGGCAAGTCATGCCCGAGAACTGGAGAGCAAAATGCAAAAGCTCAAAACGACAGGTCGGGTCGTTACTTAGGTTTCATAGGAAAAATGGCAACAAATACTAACACAAAATTTAAAATTAAGGTAGACGATGTAGTCGAAGTAATGGAAAATAAAGGGATAAAATTAAAAAAACTTATGAAGATAAATCCAGAAGAATATGCTGGATTAGAATGGAATCTAGAAGATTTCGCAAAGCCAAAAATATTCAAACCAGAATCTCATTTGGTGTATAGAAACTCTAAAGGAGAAACATCAATTAGGTTTACTAATTATAACTATTCTACGCAAAAAGAAATAGATGATGAAACTGAAAGTACGGTAGAAGATAATGATACCAAATTTATGAATATTGGAATAATACAAGACGAATTCGAAGTAGACATAACATTAGAAAAATCAAGGAGGCTAGTTAAAGAAAATAGAAATAAGACTTTCCAATATAAATGGTGTAAACTTGGAGGGTTAATTTAAGCAAAGTAGAAGAGCATTTTAAGAAATGTGAATTAAGAATAGATAATTTGGGATATAGAAAAGAAAATATTTCACAGAAAAAATCAGATAAATTCGATCAAATTTTTTGAAGAAATACAAGATAGTTATGAAGAAACAGAAACAGAATCTCTAATAAGTTTAAAAGAATTAATGGAATCAACTAGTTCTAGCCCAAGCCCATTTCAGAGAACAACTCATCAAAGTACAATAGATACTAGCACAGGAAATGTACCTAGAAAAAGAGTATATAGAATAGATCAAGAAACAGAAATAGAAAATGTAAAACCATCAGGAAAAAAAAAATGCCTATAGAAGAACCTATAAGATTACAGGAAGGAGGAAGTAAGGGTAAAATACTAGATATAGTAGTTCATGACCCACAAATGTGGAACTCGGTAATAGACCTATGGAAAGGAATAGTAGTAGCAGACTTTATAAAAACTTATAATGACACAGACGCAGAAGCAATGTATAAATATATGGAGACCTTCTTAGGAGAATCAACAAAAGGCTTATGAGAAGCCTATAAGTCAGAATTTCCACAAGATTTTCAAATGTTAATAGCAATGTGACCAAATCCTTATAATTTTACAAATAAAATACATAGCTTGATTACAAGTGAAGATCCAAATAGTGGATTAGTAGTATTACAAAAGAACGCTTTAATAAAATTAGAACAATTAAGTATAAGCAGTTGGTTTCATATAAAAAAGCTTTTAAATGATTATTTTTATACTTGTACTATTAGTGGAAACGCTTTTGATCATGATCTAGGTAAAAAGTTATTCAATAAACTACCAGGAGTCTTAGGAAGAGGAATAGAAGAACGATGGTATAAAAGAGAAGGTGTAATACAAAATCCACATGCAAAATGGTCTTTAGGTCACAAAGTACAACATATAATGGAAATACTACAAGACAAAATGTACCCATATACAGATACAAAAATAACTAAAACAGAACAATATGAGTTTCTGTAGATCAACTGTGTATATAACATAAAGTTATGACAAAAATGAATATAGAAAGAAGAAATATAGAAAATATAAACCTCAATACAACTGAAAAAATTATTATCTTAGAAAATCATCAGCTAGAAAACCATACCTGGATAGGGATAGACATGTTAGAAAGTATAGAGTAGATAGGAACTATAATAATAAACTAGAATGTTTTACTTGTGGTAGTGTAGAAAACTTAGCAAATACATGCCCAAAAAAATTAATAATAAAACAAAAAATTCACAGTTAATAGAAAATTTTCAAGAAACCCTAATAAATGTAGACGAATATATGTCAGATAATGAAAGTATATACTCTATAGTAAGCGTAAATATTGAAGAAAAAACTCAAATAGTGTGATGACCCAAAATGTCATCTTTAAATTAAATAATCATCTCGGCGTTCTATGACCTTGAAAAGTGGTATCAATAATTTCTCGACTTGTGTGCTCAGTCCGTATAATTTTTCGAAAGGTTTTTATGTGAAAAATGGATTAAATTGTGAACTAGAGCTTTAAAAACTCAACTGAGTTGACTTCGGTCAATATTTTGAGCAAGCGAACCCGGATAAAAGTTTTGACCATTCTGGTAGATCCTTATCATGATTTGGGATTTGGTCATATGCCCTAAATTGAATTTGGAGGTCCTTAGATCAAATTATCGCCATTTAACGGAATCTAGAAATCTAAGACTAAAGATTTCTTAAGTTTGACCGGAGATTTGATTTTTGAGAAAAAGACCCCGGAAAGGAATTTTGATGATTCCAATAGTTTCGTATGGTAATTTTGGACTTAGGAGCATGTTCGGATTTGGATTTGAAAATCCATAGTACAATTTAGCGCATTTTGGCGAAAGTTGGAAAATACAAGATTTTTGGAAAGTTTGACCGAGGGTTGACTTTTTGATATCGGGGTTGGAATCCAGTTTTGAAAATTTTCATAGCTTCGTTATGTCATTTATGACTTGTGTGCAAAATTTGAAGTCAATCAGACTTGATTTGATAGGTTTTTGCATCGAATATAGAAGTTGGACGGTCTTAGTTTCATTAGGCTTGAATTGGAGTGTGATTCGCGGTTTTAGCATTATTTAATGTGATTTGAGGTTTCGACTAAGTTCGTATGATGTTTTAGGACTTGTTGGTATATTTTGTTGAGGTCCCGAGGGCCTAGGGTGGATTTCAGAAGGTTAGCGGATCAATTTGGACTTGAATTTAGCTGCTAAAATTTTCTGGGCAGCTTCTGCATTTTTCGCACGTGTGAACAGTGACCGCACATGCATGAACGTATCTGTATACAGTATCGGTGAACACTAACAGTACGTGAAAAGTAAACCCGAAAAATTTCTGGACAGAATGTAACTTCTGAAAATAGGACTTCGTCCCATTTTCCATTTTTACCAAATTGGAGCTCGGGGAGAGGCGATTTTCGGGAGATTTTCAGAGAAAAAAATGGGGTAAGTGTTCTTAACTTAATTTTGGTTAGATTACCCTAATCTATTACTAGTATTGGCATTTAATTGGTGATTTTAATTGGGAAAATTTTGAAAATCCTCTCGGATAGATTTGAGGGTCGAAACATTATCGAAATTTAGTAATTCTGGTATGCTTAGACTCATGGTTGGATGGGGGTTCATATTCCGTAATTTTTGTTGGGTTCCGAGACGTGGGCCCCACGGGCGAATTTTTAGTGCAATTTCGGATTTTTAATGGAAAATGTAGAATTCCATGTGGGATTAATTCCTATAATTTTTATTGACTGAATCGAATTATTGTGGCTAGATTCGAGGCATTTGGAGGTCGATTTGAGAGGAAAAGGCATTGCGGAGTAGGATTTTGCGCGAATTGAGGTAAAAATTATAAATCTAGTCCTAAGGGTATGAAACTCCGAACATTATGTCGTATTACTATTTTGGAGGTGACGCACATGCTAGGTGGTGGGCGTGTGGGCGTGCACCATAGGGATTGTGACTTGGTCCATCCCGCGAGACTGTGGAATTAATTGGCCTACTGTTTAATACATGTTCCCTTTGTTTTCATAGAAATTGACTGTACTTCATGTTAGAAATCATGTTTAGGCCTTATGTGATCACTGTTGAGACCTGTGAGGTCGTGTACTTTCTGAATTAGCTGCTAATTGTTGTTTTGTACTCAGTCATAGCTTTTCTTGCTTGTTATGCCTCTGTCTCTTGTTGTTCATTGTTGATATATGATATTACTTCTGTTTGGACTGTTTATATGATTTTTGAGAGCCCGAGATTGGAGAGAATGATGACTGAGTGAGGCCAATGGCCTAAGTGTGAGGTTATTGATACTATAGCACGTGAGTTGTCCGTGCGGATCCAGATATTATATTACAGCACGTGAGTTGTCCGTGCGCATCCAGATATTATATATAGCACGTGAGTTGTCCTTGCGGATCCAGATATTATTATAGCACGTGAGTTGTCCCGAACGTGAGTTATCAGTGCAGTTTATAGTGCTTGGGCTGAAGGAGCCCCTCCGGAGTCTGCACACCCCCAGTGAGCGCAATCGACTATATATATGGATCGGGCTGCATGCCGTAACGGTTATTATAAGGTACCTGCTGAGTGTGAGTGAGGATTAATGAGAGTTGAGCCATGAGGGACTGGGAGGCTTGCCCGAGGGGCTATATATACATACATACGAGTGATGCTTTGCTCGAGGGGCTTGTATTGTGAAATTACTTTCTTCACTCTTCTTTATACTTAGCCTCTATTAAAAATGTTAAGCAAATGTTTTGAACAACTTTCATTGAAACTGGAGTTTTTACGAGATGTTTGGAATTAAATTACTGATTTGGTTTTGTTATTTCCACTAAGACTTTTAAGTTATGAGATGAGCTGAGTGACTGTTGCCTTGAGAGGCTGTATTTGTTTTCAGTTAATTGTTGCACTTAGTTGCTTTTTATCCTTGTCGTACATATTTTTGGAGTATTTGATATCTTGTTTATTTGAGTACGCACTGATGAGACTTAAACTGTTAAATTGAAAGTAGGGCTATTCTTATTGAAAGTTATTGAGATATCTGTATTCGCATAGCTCATCACTACTTCTTAGTTTCTTATTTATTTCTATTACTTACTGAGTTGGTGTACTCACGTTACCCCCTGTACATCGTGTACAGATCCAGGAACTTTTGGTCACGGTGGTTGTTGATTAAGGAGTCAGACTCAAGAGACTATTGAGGTAGTTGTATAGCGTTCGTTGACCCTGACTCTCCTTTCCTTTCATGTTGTACTGTTCTATATTTCAAACAGTGTTTTATCAGTCGGATGTTGTTATCATTTAGATTCTCATGCACTTAGTGACACCGGGTTTTGGGATGGATTGTTTAGTACTTTTGGAGTGATATTTTGTTCTAAAAGGTTTTATTTAATATTAACTGCTTCCACCTTTATTTAAAAAGTTCTACTGTGTTGAGATGTTGAGTTTAGGCTTGCCTAGTACCACGATAGGCGCCATCACGACAGGTGAGATTTTGGGTCGTGACAAATAGATACCTCAGCATCAAAAGAAGAAGAATTAATAAATGAGATAGGATTAAAAAAATTAGACTTAGAAGAAAATACCTTTGTAAACATATTACAGGAATGTACCCATAATTTTGAAATAAATAAAGGATTAGATAGTAATCAGTGTTTCATATGCAAATGGTATCCTAGTAGAAATAAAAGAGCTAAATGTAAATTATGCTAACTAGAAGGATGTATTTCATGTATAGAAAAAGATTTTGAAACAAAAATAAATAAAGAAGAAAAATACCAAAAAATAAATGATCATACCATGAATTTGAGAATAATGACATTAGAAGCTAGAATAAATGAACTAGAAAAAAGAAAACAGAAAATGAAAAAGGGAAAAGAGAAATTAAAGGATATAAAAGAAAACATAATAGCAGTAGAAGAAGAACTAATGAGTATAGAAAATTATGATGCTTTGACATGTAATGAAGATAAAAAATTAAGTACAATAAAGATTTTAGCAAGATTCAAAATAGAAGATTACGAAATAGAAACATTAGCTCTAGTAGATTCCGGATGCACAAGATGTATAATAAATAAAATGATAGTTCCTCCAAATCTAATTAAAACCTTAGATAAGCCAGTTGCAACTATGCAAATGGATGGAACCCGTGATATATACAGACAATATGTAGATAGATCACATATCAGCTTCATAAATACATATTTAGATTTCTATAAACTTAGCTACAAGGTAGACACAATCTGGGTAAGAGACTTAAACATAAATGTAGACTTTGCATTAGGATTAATTTTTATATTACATAATAATGGTAGCTGCCTACTCAGTAGAGATGGAGTAATATTCTTTAAAATTTATTACACAAACGCCCGTACAAACAATAGAAACTGCAACCAGGATAAGGACACGACTGAACACATGCCAGAAAAACCTACAAGAAAATCAAGAAGAATGTTGTAAAGAGTGTAAAGATAAAACTGCATGATGTAAGATTAAAGAAGAACATGAACCTAAAACTTTAATACTAGAAGAAAATGAAGATAGAGATATATTAGAAAAAGACTATACTTTAATAGATATCGGAACAAAATTATACAATTTTAAAACAGGATTACAAAAAATAGGAAAAATAAAGAACGAAAAGGATCTAGATAATATAATAAAAATATTAGATGAAATAGAAATAATAGGAGAAAAACCTTTAAAACATTGGGAAAACAATAAAGTTATGGGTAAACTAGATATAATTAATCCAGAATATATAATTAAAACAGCCTCAATAGAAGCTACAAATCAAGATCTAGAAGACTTCAAAATTCAAATTAAAGAACTTATGAATTTAGAAGTGATAAGAAGATCCACTTCTAAACACAGGTCAGCAGCCTTTATGGTTAGAAACCATAGTGAGATAGTAAGAGGAAAAGCAAGAATGGTAATAAAGTACAAAAGACTGAATGAAAACACTAAAACAGATGGATATAAGTTACCTGATAAAACAGAACTAATAAATAGAATACAAGGAAAAAGGATATTCAGCAAGTTTGACTATAAATCAGGATATTGGCAAGTTAAAATACATGAAGAAAGCATTGAGTGGACTGAATTTACTTGTCCAGAAGGACATTTCGAATGGTTAGTAATGTCGTTCGGACTAATGACAGCTCTACCAATTTTTCAACGAAAATGGATAGTATATTTGGAGAATATAAGAGATTTGTTTTAGTATATATGGATGATATATTAGTATTTAGTAAAGATATTAAGGAACATTTAGGACATCTACAGATAGTATTTAAATTATTTGTAGACAATGGAATAATAATTAGTAAAAAGAAAATGGAACTATGTAAAAATTATATAAATATTCTAGGAGTAATTTTAGGGGATGTGAAAATTAAATTACAACCCCATATAGCCAAAAAGGCTCTAGAAATGCCAGATAAATTAGATAATACCAAAGAGCTACAAAAGTTTTTGGGAATAGTAAATTATGCGAGAAATTTTATAAAAGACTTAGGAAAAATAGCGGGACCATTATATGCTAAGACAGATTCTACAGAACAAAAACATTTTAACACTGAAGACATTAAATTAGTACAAAAAGTTAAAGAAAAAATAAAAAATATTCCTGATTTAAACATGCCACTAGAAACAGAATAAGTAATAATAAAAACAGACTGTAGTTTTGAAGGATGGGGAGCAGTTTTAAAAGCGAAACCAAATAAATATAGTGACAAGAACACAGAAAAAATATGTGCTTATCAAAGTGGTAAATATAAAGAAAAAGGAAAATGAGTAGTATAGATGCAGAATATTAGCTGTAATTTACGGATTACATAGTTTTAAATTATATATATTAAATAAACAAGAAGTAACAATTAGAACTGATTGCGAAGCCATAGTTAAGTTTCATCAGAAGATAAACACAAAGAATAGTAGTAGAAGAAGATGGTTAAATTTTATTTATACTATATCAATATATAATTTGGTTTTTGAACATATTAAAGGAAAAGATAATAATTTAGCAGATCAGTTAAGTAAGCTCAAAATTACTGTCAACTAATAAAAAAGTATTTTACATGTACAACATGAGACCAACGGTTTCCAAGACTGAAGACAAAGGGAAGGGCATTCAAGCCTCACCTTCAGATAGATACTTGCAGACAATATTAGGTAATCTTCATTTCAAGCCACACCCCTTTGCAGAATAGACTAATATGGAAAGAATAAATTTTGGAAAACATAATTTAATATTTTTTCCACCATCAAACATGTTATTTAGTGTTCTACCAGAATGTGTCATAGATAGACCTCAGCAGTGTTTAATTGATAACTTATGGATAACATATAATAAGAAAGACACTAAATATTTTATAGCAACTCTTAATGCCTTAGGACAATATTTTACAGATAAAAACCAAAACAAAATATTTAAGTATTATGTGGTTATACATGGTAAGACCATTGGTATTTTTCAGACATGGTTAGAAGTACTAGACTCTATTAAAGATATAGAAAAAACACTTTTCAAAGGTTTTAATGATTTTACTGAAGCATTAGATTATGCAAGAGGAATACTAGGACCAAACTACTATATCTCCCCAGCACTTAGACAAAACCCAGAAAAAATCCTCCAATACAACATCCGAAAAGACAACGACAAGATAATATTTTGTGATCATTGCTCATCAATGGCAGAAGCCTTTAAACGAATAAACCAGAAAAATGAAATCCTGGCACAAGAAAAGACAAAACTTATGGAGCAGGTAAAGGTATTATAACACGGGGTACAAGCGTTGAGATTTGAATTGACACAAACCCAGACTCAAGTTATTCCTCAGCAAGACACAGAGATGAACAGTCCAAAACAGAGTTGTCCATCTCAAGCAAAAATGTATGAGAAGGGTGAGCATTCCCCAATGAATGTAGCAAGATCTACTATATCGGATAATGATACAGCTAGTCCGGTTCAAACGGTGATCGGTAAAGACATATCAAATCCGTTTATGGCTGTCACTTTGCCAAAAAGTGAAGATAAAGGTTCATTGAGACGAAGACAAGCCAGAACATTAACATAGGGAGAAGCATTAAGAAAGAAGGGTATAATTTCAAAATAGAAAAAAATGAGAAAATAGAAAATATAATCAAACAGACATTAGAAAAGTTCTTTCAAGAAAAAGAAGAACAAGAAAAACATATGGTTAAGAATCCAAGTCCTAATCCAAGTCCAAGTCCAAGTCCAAATCCAGAAAGAACTCAAAGTTCAGGAGAAGATGATAACTACGAAGACAACCTAAATTATCAAGATGCTCAATACCCATATGAAGATGACTCAGGAATGAGTTTTGCTTCAATAGATATACATAATTTAGACACATAAAAGCAAGGTCTCAGTTAAACAGCAATTAAGAATACAAAAGACAAAAGAAGAGCAATAATGCTGGTGTAGAAAACAGAGCAATAATGTTGGCATATCAATGTGAAAACGATAAAGTAAAGAAGACGTGACAGGAAGAAATGCTAGCTGTGCTAAAAGTCAAATGTGACAAATGACACAAAGTAAAGAACATGTGACAAGAGGTAATGCTAAGCTGTGCTAAAAGACAAGCTAAATTTTTGAGTGGAAGAAAAAGTTACAAGCACTAAGGGAATCTCCGACCAAGCCATGTGAAGATGGGGCCCAATAAAGTACCCTACAAGGCTGGACAAGATAGATTTCTGAAGAGTTTGGAATCCAGTTTTCAAATTCGTTCCAAAACTTAGCTATAAAAGGAAGAAGAAAAAAGAAGAAAGACAGGATACAAGAAGAAGAAAAACACTCTGAAGAAAACCTATCCAACCAACCTTTTCATCACCAACCCTCCTCCAAAACACTTTGTAAAATATTTCCTTATGAATACTTTAGTAGTTCATCCTCTAAGCTTGTAAAATAAATAAGTCCTTATGCATATGTGTGATCGTTTGTAATTCCCAAAGCTCAATAGACTTTTTCGGGTTTCCCGAAAGGGAAATCTCTCTCCTATAAGCATGTAAGTTACTCATCTTTATCTAAATTATGTTTCTGCTAGATATTACCCCCGTTAATTTTACAGTTTTATGTTATTCTGTATAGTTTTATGTTCATATGTTCGATTATTAGTTTGATGGTTAACTTCCCAATTCCTTAACAATTATGATGGATTAACCTGTAAATTCCTAGGAGAAACCGGTTAAGTAAAACCCGAAAATAATTAAGAAGGGTATAAATATTTAACCATGGGCGGGGTGAGGTTAAAGAAATAAGAAGAAAAGAGTTAAAATCTTTAAAAGATTGGGAAGAAGAGATGAACAGAGTGAATTAAAAAAAATAGTAAAGGGGTAATCTCAGTTCATAATTTGGATAATATTGTAACTATACAAGTCTATAGAATAAGAGAGAGAGAGAGTACCGAGTAGGATTTTCACAACATAAGAGTTTAATCTCAAAAAATAATTTTATTGTTAATGTCCAATAAATGTAATATTTATACCCATCTAGAAAGCTTTGCTAGGAGTGTTACCCAATGTTTAGAAGAATTTATATTAAACATAGAAACCGGATTTTATTCGATAGTAGATTTAGCCGTACATTTTATATACCTAAATGTCACGACCCTAACCCCGAACCCGGTCGTGATGGAGCCTCTCGTGAAGACAAGGCCAGCCAGACCAAAACAGAACACCTCACTTAAACAGTTAAATACCATAATTAGTTCTAAAACATGATATAATAACCATAATTTGCGGAAAATAACGATAACAACAGTAGAAACCATCCCGACACAGCCCAAACCGGGGTGTCACAAGTCACGAGCATCTATTAGAGTATAAATACGACTACAAGGTCTGAATGTACAAAAAAGGACTGATGAAAGAGAAAGGAGAAGAGCGGTGCTGCGAACGCTGGCGGCCACCTTGCTAAACTCCG
This sequence comes from Nicotiana tabacum, assembly GCF_000715075.1. Lineage (NCBI taxonomy): Eukaryota > Viridiplantae > Streptophyta > Magnoliopsida > Solanales > Solanaceae > Nicotiana > Nicotiana tabacum. The sequence continues at coordinate 88,954,029 of NC_134084.1, forward strand.
ATGACTCAGCCTCCGATCAGCTCAACACCCGCTACCGGGTGAATAAGTACCTGCATCTGCACACGAGGTGCAGGGAGTAAAGTGAGTACTCCAACTTAGTGAGTAATAAAGTTAAATAACAACTGAGCAGTAAGAAATCACGTAAAGCAAACCAACATGCTGTATAGAAGCGGTGTAAAAACCCTTGAGAAAAACAGTGAAGCTGTGAAATCTTTTTCAACAGTTATGCAAATGACTTTAAACCTCTTTTGAAAATGGCTTTTTCAACAGTTATGCAAATGAATGCAAAACAATTATTACAGATAAGCACAGAAATCCGTCCCTCGGGCTCAACACTCAATTTAACAGGTAATGAAAGGCAATCAGGAAGATAACACATAAAGTAACACAATCAACAAGTAATGGTAGACAAATGGAAATAAAGTAAACACATAGAACAGTACCAGCCCCTCGGGCTCACTCTTAGAACACTCTCAGCCCCTCGGGCTCACTCTGTGATCATAATGGGTACCCGCGCTCACTAGGGGTATGCAGACTCCGGGAGGGGCCCCTTACGACCCAAGCGCAATATCAAGCCATCTCGTAGCATCAAATCTAGGCCCTCGGCCTCATATCAATATCAGCCACCTCGTGGCATATGTATGTATCTTAGGCCCTCGACCTCATATCAATATCATTATATCCGCACATCTGGCCCTCGGCCATACTCAGTCCAGAAATCACATAAGCCCCTCGGGCATTAGTAAAACAACAGTCCTCAGCCCAAAACATCATTTAAAATATCATTTTAGTTCCAAAACCGAGTAAAAAGTGGCTGAGTTGTAAAACAGTGGAAAATAGTACGATTGAGTTCAAGTAGTAAGTCAACACAGTGATGAAATAGTGATAAAAATCCCCGGAGGGTCCAAATAGTTGGCACGAAGCCCAAATATGACAATCAGTCCAGATAATGATGATAACAAATCAGTTTCAATCAAATATGCGGTAAAATCATCAATCGGGACGGACCAAGTCACAATCCCCAATAGTTAACGACCCCACGCTCATCATCAAGCGCGTGCCTCACCTCAATATAGCACTACGATGTGCAAATCCGTGGTTTCAAACCCTCAGAGTATCATTTACAATCATTACTCACCTCGAACCGGCGAAATCCCTAGCTCGCGATGCCTTTTCCGCTCAAATCGGCCTCCACGCGCGTCGAATCTGACCAAAACCAGAACGAATACATCACAATATGCTAAGGGAACAAAGCCCAAGCGAAAACAATCGAAAAATATCAAAAATCCTGAAATTAGCAAAACCCGAGACCCGGGCCCACTTCTCAAAACTCAGAAATTTTCACATAATTGGATTCCTCATCTCCTCACGAGTTCATACATATCAAAAAATTTTAAATCCGACCCCAAATGGTCGTTCAAATCCCAAATCAAAAGTCCAATTTCTCAAGCCCTAGTTCTTCAATTTTAGGCTTAGTTTTCCATGAAATTTCTAGGTGGATTTCACAATATAATCGAGTTTTAAGATCAAGATTCGTACCTCAAGTCAATTCCTCTTGAATCCCTCTTTAATTTCCTTCAAAAATCTCCAAAAACAAGCAGCCATGGGGGAAATAGACCCAAAATCACGGACAAGGCGACTTAAAAACATTCTACCCAGACATAACCGCATTTGCGGTCCAAAATCTGCTTTTGTGGTACCGCATATGCGGTCAACACATCCTCTTCTGCGGAGTTCATTAAACCGACCTAAGACGCATCTGTGAACCTCTTCCGTATCTGCACTTCCGCAGATGGGATTCCCTTTAGCCACGTCTGCGGTCCAGCTCACCTGACCTATTTTTGCTTTTGCGATGAAACACCCGCATCTGCGACGCCACATCTGCGGTCCACAAACCGCAGATGCAAAAATACCAGAAGCAGCAAATCTGAAGCTGCAACACAAATTCCAATTTCTATGCTAAACATCTGAAATCACCCCGAGGCTCCCGGGACCTCAACCAAAAGCACAAACATGACCCAATACTTTATTCAAACTTGTTCCAATCAGCAAAACACCTCAAACAACATCAAATTAATCGAAACACATCGGACTCAAGCCTAAGTTTCAAGAAATCTTCTGAAATACGCTTTCAATCAAAAACCCAACCAAACCACGTCCGAGTGACCTGAAAATTTGCACACACATCCCAAATGACACAACGGAACTACTACAACTTCCGGAATTTTATTTCGACCTCTATATCAAAATCTCACCTATCAACCGTGTCAGTACCCTAACCCCAAACCCGATCGTGATGACGGTTCTTGTGAAGACAAGGACAGCCAGACCAACACAGTACACTTCTTTAAGCAGTTAATTACCATAAAACAGTTTAAAGCATGATTTAATAGCAATAATTCGCGGAAATATAGATAACAATAGAAGAACCATCCCGACACAGCCCAAATCGGGGTGTCACAAGTCACGAGCATCTATTAGAGTATAAATACAACTACAAGGTCTAAAATATACAAAACAGAACTGATGAGCAAAAGGGAGAAAAGCGGTGCTGCAAACGCTGGCAGCGACCTTGCTAAACTCCGATAACTCTGCCACTGATTAGCCAAAACCCGCTACTGGGTGTATAAATACCTGCATCTGCACACAAGGTGCAGGGAGTAAAGTGAGTACTCCAACTCAGTGAGTAATAAAGGTAAATAACAACTCAACAGTAAGAAATCACGTAATGCAAATCAACATGATGTATAGAAGCAGTGTAATACCTTTGAGAAAAGTAATTAAGCTGTGAAATCTTTAGAAACATCTTAGCTCTGTTTAAAACCTCTTTTGAATATGATTGTTTCAACAGTTACGCAAATGAATGCAAAACTGTTAGTGCCGATAAGCACAGAACATCTGCCCCTTGGGTACAAATACCACAGTATAACAGGTAAAATGACAAGTAAATGTGAAAGATGAACACATAAAGGTTCATCCCTCGGGAAATCTCTCATAATAGTACCAGCCCCTCGGGCTTACTCTCAGAACAGTATCAGCCCCTCGGTCTCACTCTCAGTACAATATTAGCCCCTCGGGCTCACTCTCAGAACAATATCATCCCCTCGGTCTTACTCTCATATCACAATGGTACCCGCGCTCACTGTGGGTGTGTAGACTCCGGAGGGGCCCCTTACGGCCCAAGCGCTATATCAAGCCACCTCGTGGAATCATCTCTCGCCACTCGGCCTCGCATCACTCGACACTCGGCCTCACATCACTCAAGACACCTCGTGGTGTATAAAAATATCTCAAGCCCTCGGCCTCATATCACTCAGCATATCCTCACATATGGCCCTCGGCCTCACTTAGTTCGAAAATCATCACAAGCCCCTCCGGCATTAGTAAATCAGTAGTTCTCAGCCCAAAAAATCATTTATAAATATCATTTAAGTCTCAAAACTGAGTAAGAGTGGCTGAGTTATAAAACAGTAGGAAACAACAGAACTGAGTTCAAGTGATAAATCAATACAGTGAGGAAATAGTCTTAAAAATCCTCGGAGGGTTCAAATAGTTTGCACGAAGCCCAAATATGGCAATCAGCCCAAATCATGATGATAACAAATAAGTTTCAATAAAATACACGGTAAAATCATCAATCGGGACGGACCAAGTCACAGTCCCCAATAGTAAACGACCCCACGCTCATCATCAAGCGCGTGTCCACCTCAATATAGTACTACGATGTGCAATCCGGGGTTTTAGACCCTTAGAGCATCATTTACAATCATTACTCGCCTCAAACCGACTAATTCTCTAGATTGCGACGCCTTTGCCCCTCGAATTGGCCTCCACGCGCGTCGAATCTATCCAAAATCAAAGCGAATACGTCACATTATGCTAAGGGAACAAAGACCAAGCGAAAACAATCGAATTACCACAAAATTCTAGAAATTGGTCAAACCCGACCCCCGGGACCATATCTCAGAATTTTAAAAAATTCACCAAACTAGAATCCTTATACTCTTACGAGTCTAACCATATGAAAATTATCCAATTCCGGTACCATTTGGTCCTTCAAATCATCATTTTATATTTTTGGAAGATTCCACAAATTTTCTTCCCAAATTCCATCCCAAATCACGAATTAAATGATGAATTCAATGATAGATTCATGTACTCTAGCCAAATCTGAGTTAGAATCACTTACCCCGATGAATTTCTTGAAAAACCTTTGAAATATTACCAACATTCGAGCTCTCTAGGTCAAAATATCAAATAAAATCCAAAACCTCATATTTATAGAGTACCCCACAGATTTCCACCTCTGTGGACCGCACCAAATTGACCCCGGTCCGCACAAAAACTACCGCGGCCGCACAACTTTTCTCTACAATGATAGTCTTTAGTATTTTGGCCATAACTTTGTCTATATATGTCCAAATTGCGATATCTTTACCTTTTTTGAAACTAGACACGACGGGCTACAACTTTTGTTTTTGAATCATATCAAAATTCCTTGTAGATCAAAAGACATGAGCTTCTGAAGTAGGACCAGTGAAAAGTTCCCCACCGCGGCCGCACAGCATTTTGTGCGGTCCGCACAGCATCTACCACGGCCGCACTTCTTTTTGTGCGGTCCTCACAACACATACCGCGGCCGCACTTCTTTTTGTACGGACCGCGTGGGTTAGTTCCGAGGCCTGCAACTCTTCTGGACCTGCTACAGCTATGATTTTGGCCTAAAACATCCCGGAACCTACTCGGAACTTCAAACCAATTGTACCAACACATCCCATGACATCGTTCAAACTTGTTCAAAACCTATGAACGCTCACAACAACATCAAATCACAAATTTAACATAGGATTCAAGCCTAAGAACTCCAAGAACTCTTAAATTATGCTTTCGATAAAAAAGTCTATCAAATCTCGTCCGAATGACCTGCAATTTTGCACACACATCCCCAATAATACAACGAAGCTACTGCAACTCTCAGAATTCCATTCCGACCTCTATATAAAAATCTCACCTATCAACCGGGAAAACGCCGAAATCTCGATTTCGCCAATTTAAGCCTAAATCTTCTCTACAACTCCAAACCCATTCTGATCGCTCTGCTAAGTCACAAATCACCTAACGGAGCTAACAAATCATAAAAATTCTGATCCGAGATCATATACAAACAAGTCAAATCTTTCAAATTTCAAGCTTCAACTAAGAACTCTTTTCTTCCAAATTCGTTCTGATTACTCTGAAAATCAAAACCAACGATTTACATAAGTCATAACACATCACACGGGGCAAGTCATGCCTGAGAACTAGCGAGCAAAGTGCAAAAGCTCAAAACGACTGGTCGGGTCGTTTCAAACCAGAAAATGCCGAAATTTGAATTTCGCCAATTCAAGCCTAAACCTTCCACGGACTTCCAAAAAGCATTCTGATCATGCTCCTAAGTCCCAAATCACCTCACGGAGCTAACCAAATCATAAAAATTCCAATCCGCGATCATATACAAGCAAGTCAAATATTGGTCAAACCTTTCAAATTTCAAGCTTCAAACTGGGAACGGTTCTTCCAAATTCATTCTGATTATCCTGAAAACCAAAACCAATAATTTACATGAGTCGCAAAACATCACACGGGGCAAGTCCTGCCCGAGAACTGACGAGCAAAGTGCAAAAGCTCAAAACGACCGGTCAGGTCGTTACATCCTCCCCCACTTAAACACATGTTCGTCCTCGAACGTACACAGAATTGTTCTAGAAACCAACCAATAACTGCATAACATTACCATGCATATACCTGGGGGTGATCCCATGTCACCCTATCTCATATAGGTCCGATAACACATTGCAACTGAAATTAAACAATCCAGTCTGGCCCCTAAGCCATAAAACCACATTTCCACTTCTGAAACCATCAATACGATCAAAACCTCACACCTATACTCTGAATAGACCTGAACCAGCTGTAATAACCCATGACTGCAACTTCGGGAGAAATCCCATGATATACCACATAACTCAAACACTGGTGGCGATAACTTCTATTCACATCAGCTGTCCACAACAATCGAATACTGGTAAAAATCCTCTTATCAGCCAAAGTCTCATTCCAACACTGTCATATACTGCCAACGATAAATGAAATATGCAGTAAACCATTACCATTTTCTCAGATCACCCATTCATGAAGCCACTTCTCCTTTGGAAAATACCATAGCAAATTTACGAGACGAACCTCGATATTAACCTTCCAACATGCTGAAATCGAATCCATTCGTATTCATTAATGATCCCAACGATCTCCTCTAATCCAACATACCACCCTGGTGACATGACACATCAATAGAGGCCTAAGACACAACTAGCATAATACGCGCACCAATAAGCAATGGTCTGAACATAATCAAATCATGAAAATGACTTAAATGAAAGAGTTGTACCTCAAGCTCACCAGTACCACCACAACACAAGGCTAAGATCCCGTTTCACATCATAGAATAGAACACACGAATCTAACCCGCAAAGTCACATCCCACATAGCTTCGCTGCAATGTGCGATCCTATCTAAGCACTACTCCACATGAGACACCTCAAGTCACTATGCTCGAAATTGACAACCATACACAATTTGATGTCTAGAACCAAAGCAAATCATTACACCCACAGTGAAACAAGTAACATATACCACGCAAACCCGATAGGACATAACCAATACACCGTTCACCGAGCAACACCCAATTACTCTTCCCGCTCGACTTCCACTATGAACCCCAATAGAACCGCACCATATGTGCCCATAACCAACAAGTCATAATGTCTCGCAACATAGAAAGGCAACTCATCGATCTCCCCGTATCACTAATAGACTCAATAATAGTCGAATTGACACATCCCTCAACAATGCAATTTGGAACCAACCAAGCCGACTCAAGTTAGAACACGCATCCACATCGGCCTACCAATGAACTCTTTATCAAGGAAATCCTGAAGTTGTTCCTTCCACTACTATAACTCCTGACAGTGCCATACGATACGGTGCCCGGCCGTAAGACACACATCCGAAGAGTCCCTCACCACCGAAACTGAATCAACATAAGGAGCCTCAGTACTAACACTCGTCACAAGAGCCCAAGTAAGAAAGACAAATCCTTCACAGTCGTCTGTTGGGTCTTCGGCATGTAAAATTACTCCAATAGGACATAATCCGCTGAACATTGCCACTTAGTCCGTAGCATTTTCTGACATAGCCAACAGTACCGCCTTAGCACACTAGTCCCGAATGACACAACACGGAGACAACTAGTGTGAACCTAATATCACATCCAAAGCTGACATACAAAGCTACAAAAGATCCGCTCGGGTCTCCAAACCTCGATAGTCACTATACAGTGCCGACACACGCGACTCACAATCGCAACATAGCCTGAACATGAGGACTCCCAATCTCCAACTCCATATAGCACATGAATCATCATACCTGATCATAATTCCGCCGTCCGAACACATACCACACCTCAAATACTAAATCACTCCACGGGAGGTATTCAAATATTCCTCTGTGCCCCCAAGCAAACTCGAATGTCAGTAGTCCATCCAACGAGAAAGTGCCACAATACTACCGAAGTGCCATCAACTTAAATCACATTGCCCTTTTTCTGAAACATCTATCCTCGGCAAATCAGTTCCAATTAGCAGTACCATTTCCTTAATCATCTGAGGTTACCCACTGCTTAAGAGTTTCATGAACTTCCTTTCAGAACTGACCATAACTTTACACATGAAAATCTCGATCTTCACAACATACCGCCTATACCATACCGTCCTAGGATAACATGATAACTTCATCTCCCTTCCGAGCGACAAACAACTATACACTCCACTAGTCAAAACTTTCCATTGGTCCCGTCTAGAAGAAAAATCACTATACATTGCATGTCCATAGAAGATATACATCTTCAAACCTCGGTAAAAACCATCAAGAACTCTCCAAGTTCCCTTTGCACAAATCAGACCTGTCAGGACTGAATTCTTCTAACTCGATCAAGCTAAGCAAGTGTCACGACCCGGAATTCCCACCCTCGAGAGTCGTGATGGCACCTACTGGTGAAAGCTAGGCAAGCCAAATTATTCTAATTATTTAACCTTTTCCAGTTTTAAACCATTATCAGTGATGAGTAGATATCATGCAAATAGCAAAAATAATTAAGCGGAAGACAAAATCTGACAATTTATCTTAATACAAAACTACAGAAGTCTAAATACAACTCTACCCAGAATTTGGTGTCACAGTTTCACAGACGGTCTAAGAATACTACATACAAAGTCTAAAAGATAAAGTATACACTGTTTCTGAATTGAGTAAAGGAAACATGATAAAGGAAAAGATAGGAGGTGACGCCAAGGCCCGCGGACATCTGTAGGACTACCTTGTGTCGCCTGTGTGGGTTGAAGACAACACCCTCACTGCGGTCCAAGCACTCCGGTATCAGTATCTGCACACAGTGCAGAGTGTAGTATCAGCACAACTGACCCCATGTGCTGATAAGTCCCTAGCCTAACCTCGGCGAAGTAGTTACGAGGCTAGGACTAGACTACCAAATAAACTTGTGCAATATAGCGTACAAAAATAATAGGAAGCAGATAACCATGATGGCAACAATGATCAACCAGTGATATAAATAGCAGGCAACAAGAACACCATAAATGTTTCTCAACAAATTAGATACAAGTGCAATAAATTTATTAAGTCCTTCAAATATAAATCTTTCGCCTATAAATCCTTCAAGTAATAATCTCTAAGATAATATGCTTTTCAATGAATATATTTCGAATATATTTTCGTTAAATAAATATCTTTCAAATAAGCATCTTTCGAATATAATTCTTTTGAGTAAAGGTCATCTTGTGACACCTCATTCACTTAACATAAAGTAGAGTACAGCTTCCAACCCAATTTGGAAATCAACAAGAAAAGATGAAGTTATTTTTAGAAATCATTTGATAAAGAAGATACCATTTTCAATTAAAGTACAATATCAAATGAATCATTACCTTTAATACAAGAAATCAATAAATCAAAACATAGTAGAAATTCCTCTTTAAGTACAGTACAACCTCAAACGGTTTAAGTAAAATTTAGTTGAGAAATCAATTGAGTTAAAAATGTAACAAAGGTCTATAGTTAAAATCTAAAATCTTCTTCTTAGATGGTATAGATGATATGATTGATGGTATGATAATATTAACAATATCAGATGCAGTTGTTTTCTATATATCTGAACAGATACTACTATTGTGTTGTAGGTATATAAAATGTACGGCCAAATCTACTATCGAATAAAATCCGGTTTCTATGTCTAATATAAATTCTTCTAAACTTTGGGTAAGAGTCCTAGCAAAGCTTTTTGGATGGGTATAATTATTACGATTATTGGACATTAATAATAAAATTATTTTTTTGAGATTAAACTCTTATGTTGTGAATATCCTACTCGGTACTCTCTCTCTTATTCTATAGACTTGTATAGTTACAATATTATCCAAATTATGAACTGAGATTACCCCTTTACTATTTTTTTTAGCAGAAACAATTTAGATAAATATGAGTAACTTACATGCTTATAGGAGAGAGATTTCCCTTTCGGAAAACCCGAAAAAGTCTACTGAGCTTTGGCAATTAAAAATGATCATACATAAGCATAAGGACTTATTTATTTTACAAGCTTAGAGGAGAACTACTAAAGTATTCAGAAGGAAATATTTTACAAAGTGTTTTGGAGGAGGGTTGGTGATGAAAAGGTTGGTTGGATGGGTTTTCTTCAGAGTGTTTTTCTTCTTCTTGTATCCTGTCTTTCTTCTTCTTTCTTCTTCCTTTTATTGCTAAGTTTTGGAATGGATTTGAAAACTGGATTCCAAACTCTTCAGAAATCTATCTTGTCCAGCCTTGTAGGGTACTTCATTGGGCCCCATCTTCACATGGCTTGGTCGGAGAATCCCTTAGTGCTTGTAAGTTTTTCTTCCACTCAAAAATTTAGCTTGTCTTTTAGCACAGCTTAGCATTACCTCTTGTCACATCTTCTTTACTTTGTGTCATTTGTCACGTTTGTCTTTTAGTACAACTAGCATTTCTTCCTGTCACGTCTTCTTTACTTTATCATTTTTCACATTGGTATGCCAACATTATTGCTCTGTCTTCTACACCAACATTATTGCTCTTCTTTTGTCTTTGGTACTCTTAATTTGTGACGACCCGACCAATCGTCTCATGAGTTACTGCTATGTTTCCCCCCGTTTCTGCTTCTTTATGCTTTGTTATCCGTGTTTTATGTGATCGAGTGGATTAATTGGTGTTCGGAGTGAATTTGGTAAGAAATGAGACACTTAGTCTCTTTTAAGAAGGTTTAAGTTGGAAAAGTCAACTGGATGATGACTTATGTGTTAGAGGGCTCGCATGTGAGTTCCGATGGTTCGGTTAGCTTCGGGAGGTGATTTATGACTTAGGAGTGTGATCGGAATAGGTTTTGGAGGTCGGGGGTAGAATTTGTCTTGAATTGGCGAAGTTGATATTTTAACGATTTCCGGTTGATAGGTGAGATTTTGATATAGGGGTCGGAATGAAATTTCGAAAGTTGCAGTAGCTTCGTTATGTCATTTGGATGCGTGTGCAAAATTTTAGTTCATTCGGATGTGGTTTGATTGGGTTTTTGATCGAAAGCATATTTCGGAAGATTTCTCAAAAATTAGGCTTGAATCCGATGTGTTTCGGGTAATTTGATGTTGTTTGAGGTGTTTTGATGATGGGAACAAGTTTGAATAAGCTATTGGGTTATGTTTGTGCTTTTAGTTGAGGTCCCGGGGGCCTCGGGGTGATTTCAGATGGTTAACGGGAAGATTTTTGGACTTGAGTGATTGTAGAATTTTTGCTGCTACTAGTGTGTTCGCACATGCGGTTTGGGGACCGCTGGTGTGAAGGATTTTCTGCAGATGCGGATTTGAGGAGAGAGGTCAGGAACCGCAGATGCAGAATACGGACCGCACCTGCGGGGTCGCAGATGCGGCAGTGTACCGCAGATGCGATTTTGGCTCGTTAAGCGAATTCCGCATATGCGGAGAAATGACCGCAGAAGCGGTACCATAGAAGCGGGCTTTGGGGTCGCAAATGCGAAAACCCCTGGACAGAATGTTTTAATTCATTTCGTCCGCGATTTTTAAGCTCATTTACTCCATAGTTGGTCTTTTTGAGAGCTTTTTTGAGGGAAATCGATGAGGGATTCAAGGAGAAACATTTGGAGGTAAGGATTTCGGACCAAAAACTCAAATCTATTGTGAAATCTACGTAGAAAATCATGAAACTTAAGCTAAAAATGGAAGAACTAGGGATTGGGATTTTGAGCTTTTGAATTGGGATTTGGAGGACCATTTGGTGTCGGATTGGAGAACTTTTGATATGTATGAACTAGTGGGGTGATAAGGAATCTAACGATGTGAAAATTTCTGAGTTTCGGGAAGTGGGCCTGGGGCTCGGGTTTTGCTAATTTCAGGATTTTTGATATTTTTCGATTATTTTTGCTTGGGCTTTGTTCCCTTAGCATATTGTGGCGTATTCGTTCTGATTTTCGATAGATTCGACGCGCGTGGAGGCCTATTCGGGGGACAAAGGCGTCGCGAGCTAGAGTTGTAGCCAGTTCGAGGTGAGTAATTATTGTAAATGAAACCCCGGATTGCACATCGTTGTGCTATATTAAGGTGACACACGCGCTTGATGATGAGCGTGGAGTCGTTTACTATTGAGGATTGTGACTTGGTCTGTCCCGATTGATGATTTTACCGCGTATTTGACTGAAACTTGTTTGTTATCATCATGGTTTTTGCTGATTGCCATATTTGGGCTTCGTGCCAACTATTTGAACCCTCCAGAATTTTTTATCACTATTTCCACACTGTATTGATTTATTACTTGAACTCAGTCCTGTTGTTTTTCTACTATTTTACAACTCAACCACTTTTACTCAGTTTTGAGACATAAATGATATTTCTAAACGATGTTTTGGACTGAGCACTACTGTTTTACAAATGCCTGAGGGCTTGCGATGATTTTCTGACTGAGTGCGGTCGAGGGCCAGATGTGAGGATACACTGAGTGATATGAGGTTGAGGGTCTGAGATACATTTACACACCACGAGGTGGCTTAAGTGATGTGAGGCCGAGAGCCGAGAGATGGCTTGATATTGCGCTTGGGACGTAAGGGGCCCCTCCGGAGTCTGCACACCCTCGGTAAGCGCGGGTACCCATTGTGTTCTAAGAGTGAGCCCGAGGGGCTGATACTGATTTGAGAGTGAGCCCGAAGGGCTGTGCTATTCTGAGAGTGAGCCCGAGGGGCTGGTACTATTCTGAGTTATTGACCGAGGGGTGGATTTCTATTTGTTAATTACCTGCCGAATTACTTGTTTTACTGGTTGAAAAAGTAAAATTTACTTTATATTTCATTGATTTACTGTTTTAAGTGATTTACTGCTTCGGTATAGATTGCTTTGTGTTTTCATGTGATTTCTTGCTTTCAGCCATTATTTATGTTTATTACTCACTGAGTTGGAGTACTCACTTTAATCCCTGCACCCCTGTGTGCAGATTCAGGCGTAGCTAGTTTCGCTCCGGAGTGCTGATTTCCTCCAGTTCCAGGCGGGCCTTTCGGAGATTACGAGGTAGCTGTTGACGTACGCAACCCCGTATCTCTACTCCTCTATCATTTCTGTTCCTTTTCAAACACTTGTAGTAGTTTATGACTTTAGCAAACTTGTATTATGGCTATAGATGCTCATGACTTGTGACACCCCAGTTAGGGCTGTGTTGGGTTGTATCTTCTATTTTTATCTATATTTCCGTGAATTATTGCTATTAAATCATGCTTTAAACCATTTTATGATAATTAACTGCTTAAAGAAGTGCACTGTGTTGGACTGGCTGGCCTTGTCTTCAGAGAGGCGCCATCATGACCAGGTTCAGGGTTAGGGTCATGACAAGTTGGTATTAGAGCCTAGGTTACATAGGTCTCGCAAGTTTAATAGAGTCTCGTCGATTGGTACGGAGACGTTTGTATTTATCCTCGAGAGGCTGCAGAACCTTTAGGAAAATTTCACATTCTTGAATTCTTATCATGCGTCCTTGATTCAGCTTGAAAAGTAACTCTTGAAATTCCTTCCACGCGTTTGCATGCGCGCATGAGCGCTCAGTATTAGATATGCCTTGATGGCTTGTGATCCCCTGATTGAGGAGCGAGATGTGATCTCTATAAGTTTGATGTGAGGCTAGTTTGGAGGACTTGAGGCTGTATCTTTGCCTATGGCTTGAGCACCGAGGTGCTGATTGTGTGAGCAAGTGTTTTGAACTTATATGTTCGGTATCGTCCCTATTAGCGGAAGTGACGGTTGGATAACTATGTGATGAGTATGTTAGTACTGCGAGATGTATCTATATGACTTGGAAGTGACGAGGAAGATCTGCTGGAGGATAGAAGAACTATTAGGTGCTTGATTTTCATCTTGATTCGAGGTGTAGCCCCGAGTTATGGGCGTATGAAGGATCTTTAAATGTTTCCCAGTTGAGAGTGAAGTAGATTTCATGTAGCGGTATGAGTTTAGACTCAAGAAGACTAAGTAACTGTATACGGTTTGTGACGGTGGAAGGTATAAAGAAATGTTAATTGAAGGAAAAGCAGGTGGGTTATCTCTTGCGAAGAATTCTGGGGTTGTCTGACCCTTATGTGACTGTTATAAGATCTCATGTGCAAGTGGAATGTTAGTGTTGAAATTTGAATTTTGGGTTGCTTGAGAGAGGGGGCTTAACTGTTGCGAGAATGAGTGCGAGATTTGCTGAAGCTTTAAAGTACTAGAGGATCTGTGTTTTCACAAGCTTGCAAAGGATCTAAGTTTAATCTCACTATGGTATTGTGGCATCAATAAAGTATAAGTGTTTTGAGTTATCCATAGCTTCGAGCCAAGTGAAGGAGTTTGATGTGAGTGGTTAATTGAACGGTTAGGTGCTATGTTGGTTCCAGTTTGAGGCGTGTGGGTGAATTAGTTATGGCTTGCGGAAATTGAGACCGAGGATGGCTCGAGTAAAGGAAATTTTTTTTTGACAAAGGTTATATTATGCTTCATAGGGTAAGAAACCACATGAGGTCTTAAGTTGTGGTCGGTAAAGAATGCTCGGTGCATAGAGCAGGAAATTGCTTGGTTGTATTAGGATGAGGACTTCATTCTGCAGTATCGGAGTGCCAATGAGACACGGGTGGTTCTGTTCGTTGGGTCAAGTAAATTGCAGTTTGAATAAGAGTGAATGACTCTCGAGAATTGTTCAAATGTGTTCAAGATTCTACAGGGAGCAATCCGGTATTTTAGAGTTGTATACGCGGTTAGAAACTAAGTTTTCATTGGAAGAGGTCAGTACTTGTGGTATTTCTATGTTACTTATGGGATTCTATGTATCAGTATCAGGAAAGTAAAGGTAACGGAGTTAGATTCGCATGAAGCTCTTCAGAGTAAAGTATTCTGGAATGTGGTGTTTTTGGGAGTATTTGAGAGAATATTCAGCGGCTTATGGGTCTTAGACAGTGTGGTTTTATGCTTGGGTCTGGTGTGGTAAGCCTGGGTTGAGGCATTATGGTGATACAGTAAGAGGAAATATCCAGTTGAAGATGAATCAGAAGGAAATTTCGATAGATGGAGTAGCTTGATAGTAAACTGGAATGGTAGTGTCACGACCCAAAATCCACCAAGGGTCGTGATGGCGCCGGACACTGCTATCGGGCAAGCCAACCAAATTACTTGATTAAGTTCTCATTTTAACAATTTTGAAAACTAAGATTTTTCCTTCAATGTTACTAGTAAAAAACAATCTTTACAATGTAAATAAAAGAACACTTGGAAGTAAATACAAGATACACAATAATCATCCCAGAAACCGGTGTCACAAGTACATGAGCATTTACTAATAAGGAAATAAAATACATCAACCGTCCAGAATACAATATTGGACAGGAAATAAAAATATATAACTGAAAGAGACTCTGCTGGCTGCGGGTCGCCTTGAGAAGTGCAACTCACCTAAGTCTCTGTATCCACCAATTGCTGCTACGCCCAGTAGGCCACTAGAGATACATATGTCTGTGCAACAAAAATGCACAGAAGTGTAGTATGAGTACGAAAATAACGTGTACTCAATGGGTATCCCGTCTAATCTCGAAGAAGTAGAGATGAGAGGTCAACTTTGACACTTACTAGTGGTCTGATAACAATATAGTGAAAATATGAGGAAATCATGGATTTTTATAAAACAATTATAAACTTATAAAACCAGATAGCAGGTAAACAACATCTCAAATAAGTGTGGATTTCCAAAGTTTACTTTTCATTATGCTTATCAACTACATCTGGCCAGGGAAGGCAAATATTATCGCATAATTCTCAGGCAAGCAATACAAGCATGCGCATCTCATGCCGAGGTCGTACGGCTCTATCCAACAATATTTAAACGGTGCACTGCCAAGGGTCGAACGACACAAACCATAGATGCATCTATTTAATCTGCCGAGGCGTTCGACCCGCTCCAAAAATAAACACATACAGACTGACAACCAAGAAGTCCACACAGAGA
Source organism: Nicotiana tabacum (assembly GCF_000715075.1). NCBI lineage: Eukaryota > Viridiplantae > Streptophyta > Magnoliopsida > Solanales > Solanaceae > Nicotiana > Nicotiana tabacum. The sequence goes on from NC_134084.1 coordinate 88,969,668, forward strand.
AATTTTCCAAAGAAAGACAATCCTCTTTTAACCATTTAAGAAAGATGAAGTTTAATCAATTTAGAAATTCATTTACTAATTCAATGTGATTTAAGCAATTCAAGTTGTCAATAAGTTCACAAATAATCCAAGTATAACATGCTCTTGGGTCCTAAACTACCCGGACAATAGCATAATAGTAGCTACGCATGGACTCTCGTCACCTCGTGCGTACGTAGCCCCCACAAATAGGAGCACATAACCAATTAACTGACCTATTGGGACAATTCCCTCTTACAAGGTTAGAAAGGAGACTCACCTCACTTCGAAGATCCATAACCGACATTCCACGCTCTTCCAAAGACTTTGATGCACAACGCTCCAAAACTAGTCGATAATTATGAAAATCCATTAATATACGCTCAATTAATCATTACAATCCAATTTATAACAATTCCTAACCCCGATCGAAAAGTTGACAAAATGCCCTCAGGCCCACGTGCCCGGATTCCGAAAATTTTCGAAGATTAAGCTTACCCATAATTCCACGAACTCAAATATATAATTTACTATCAATTCCATACCCAAAATCATGGTCAAATTCCAAGAATATAAATTTTCTAGGTTTTCCCTCAACCCCTAAGTTTTCTACAAATTGCATGCCCAAATCCGTACATAATCAATGTATTTAACTCAAGATAGGTGGGGTTAGCTTACCATATTGTTGATGAAGAACTTCCCCTCTTGAAGCTCTCCAAAATTGCCCCAACAAGAGTAAAAATAGAGGAAAATAGCCAAAACCTTCGATTTCAAAGACACTCACGGCCTCAGCAGTTTCCGCACCTGCGGTCTCCTGACCACTTTTGCGGTTCCGCATGTGCGAGACCAGATTCCGCTTCTGCGGTCTGGGGCTCCCCAGCCCATTCCGCTTCTGTGCCCTCTCTACCGCAGATGTGGTCCCGCATCTGCAGCCAAACAACTGCATCTGCGGTCACAACTCTCTTCCACCCATACCATATCTACGACCCTAGAGCCGCTTTTGCGGTTCCGCACCTGCGGTCCTAGACTCGCAGGTGCAGTTACACCAGGAACTAGCAACCTTAGCTCTTCTTCAAACTGCGAATTCGATCTGTTAACCACCTGGAATCCACCCGAGGCCCCCAGGACCCCAACCAATCATACCAACCAGTCCCAAAACACATTACGGACTTTCTTGAGGCCTCAAATCATATCAAACATCGCTAAAACCACGAATTGACCTCCAATCCAAGCTTTATGAACTTTAGAATTTTGAACTTCTACTTTCGGTGTTTAAACCTATCAAATCACGTCTGATTGACCTCAAATTTTTCACGCAAGTCATATTTGACATTACGGACCTATTCCAACTTCCGGAATCGAAATCTGACCCCGATATCAAAAAGTCCACTTCCGGTCAAACTTCTCAAAAACCTTCAAATTTCTATCTTTAGCCAAATGACTTCAAAATGACCTGCGGACCTCTGAATTCACTTCCGATCGCGCTCCCAACTCCAGGATCACCATACGGAGCTATTCCCCGATTCAGAATCCCAAACAGACATCGATAACAGTGAAATGCGCTTCAACCCAAACTTATGAAATTTCTTCCAAAATGGAAACTTCCACAATAGGTGCCAAAACGTTCCCGGGTTATCCAAAATCCGACCCGGACATACGCCCATGTCCAAAATCATCATACGAACTTGCTGGAACCTTCGAATCCTGATTCCGAGGTCGTTTACTCACAAATCTGATCTTAGCTAATTCTTTCAATTTAAGGCTTCTAAAATGAGAATTTTCTTTCCAAATCAACTCTGAACTTCCCGAAGTCCAATTCCGACAATGCGTACAAGTCATAATACCTGAAGTGAAGCTGTTCATGGCCTCAAACCACCGAAGAACGGGCCAAAGCTCAAAACGACCGGTCAGGTCGTTACATTTTCTCCCACTTAAACATATGTTCGTCCTCGAACTTGTTAAGAATCGTGCTGGAGTCGTCTGAAATCGCAGTTAAGCACCTTGTGCACCTACCCGTGCCACAACGACTCAGTTGAGCACATTGGCTCGAGCAAATCTAAAGATATTTTTTTTTATTCAAATAAATGAGCCTTAGAGCCTAGTTTCAACATCTGAAAATCTTTACTAGGCATGCTCCCAATACAAGAACACCGTATAAATCACTACACGATGTACCAGAACATGACAACATATCGTAGCTGAATTCACCCCTTGTACCATTTTACTCACAGGACCACAGTAACATTCTCTAAGCATAGTAGTCGAAATTCCATGAATCTGATGCTCACAACGCACCTCAGGATATACATAGTTCTTATTCTAACTCTTACAATAGCGCCACGACGGAAGATAGGCGTAGAAATTCATAACCAACTGCTGAATCAACAAATCATCGGGTCTATACTCCTGACAAGAACCCTCACCTCATTCTGAACCGAATACTGGTCTTAACTTCTTAATGTACTTCACATAATCAGATTGCACTGATCCTAAATCCAATGATTTCGTCTTACCCAGTACGAATTGTTCCGGCTACAAGCCACCCCGGAGATGATCCAAAGTCTCATATGATGCCACAATGTGCCAATAGGCTACCAATTCGAATGCGGTACGAAAGAAAAACGAACTCCGAAAAGGAAATCCGATTACCCTGCTCGCGAATCATACATGCGACACGGGCAACATATTAAACAGTCACCCCGCTCGTGAATCATACATGCGATGCGGGCTCACAGCTAATACATGCTTTCCTCAGAAAATAGGAAACAAAACATATAAAAATAGATATGGGGAACTTTACTGAACATCACACTATTGCGGCGCGCAACCCGATCCAAACAGTGCAACCATAGTGGCGTGCCACCCAATCCACACAACACAACCATGGCGGTGTGCCACCCAATCCAAATAACATACCATAGTGGCGTGCCACCCGATCCACACGTAGAACTCACATAAGGAGATGCACATAGAGCTAAATTGCTCATTACAATAAAATACCAAAATTCGGTCACGAGCACGCTAAGTGCATAATACCATCCCTGAGGGGACATATCGCGCTATAAGCTACAAAACTCAAGCACAACTGAGGTGCGATATACGATTTGAATCTCAAGAACCATTTTGCTCGAATAACATCATCTCAATGCGGAAACTTGACACATAAGCAATTTACCAAGCCGTCTCTAAACTCACACGGCACAATGCATCATTGCATGGAATAGCTGACGATGAAATAACACCCCGACTACTCTCCCATAAGCACCGCATTACTGAACTGAACACATCTGACCTGATATAGAGCCCATATTCACATTAAATCCATCCACAGGCCTCAAGTCGATTTCTGATTGCACCAACTAGGCTAATGACCTTCCATGGGTCCATAATAACCCCTTTTCTTGTAACACACAAGATCAACCATCGTAATTGGAGAAACCCTCCATAGTCCACACTCAATAAACCGAGTGCCCTCCAGGCATAAGTTCTCAAATTAATGATATCACCAAAATCTTCATACTTGGTTTAAATCTTTAATCAATCAAGTAACTACATGCCACACTTATACAATCTTCCTGTGGGACACGCTCCCACAACCTACCATAACAAACAATAGGTCTGTACATCCAAACCACCAGCCGCACTAACTCTGAAAAGCGATCAAGAATCCTTAACCAGGATGCAAGGCCTTTTCCGCGAAACACCGATCTCAGGTGACGCTGAAGACAATACCAACTTACCTTAAACATCGAAACTCCTTTCCTGCTCATCCGAGCTCGTAACATCCTTGTCAACATCGAATTGCAACTTTGATCCTCACTTCAAATTCCATACTACTCGCTGCACCTAACATGCCACTATACAATAGAACACGCTTTTTATCATAACTTCGAAACCACTAATAGGTTAACACCTCCTCATATAAAAACTTTTCACTTAACTTACTTTAGAAGAACCATAGTAACATACAGGCGAATTCTCATAGCCGTAGAACATGCAAATCTCTAAGTAGTAGTCTAAGCCACCATAGCCCTTCTGGGATCCGCCTACACATAACAGACCATAACCGTAGAATGCTTCTGAATAACATCAATTACGGCGGCCGACAAGCCTCACACGTACTGCCACAATTCACATGCATAACTTGATCACGCTGAAGGAACTGATCTCTACCACCAATATGCCAACTCAACTGTGGCTAACCAATCTATCTTCCTTTGATTTACCCTGATTGTCTTAGTAATACTAATAACTCCATTCAACCCATAACACACTCCATCTGCACTCATCCCGAGTGACCTTGAATCACAAGACCATGTTGTCTCAAATTCCATGAACCATTTCATACCTCCCAAGTGCTACACTACAAGCCAACACATCACAGATCATTTTGGGCCTCTTCTCATAAGCTGCTACCAAGCTTGATTCTTAGTCGTACCTATAGGCTCAAAATCATTAGGCATCACACTTTAACCTTTGAATTCACTAGGACTGTTGCTGAGAGCCGCTGGCTCTGACTTGGCCCCGAATATAATCAACTTCATGAATCTAATAGCACACGAATACCCTCTCGACGAAGCACCCGGCATAATCACTTCCCTTGAAACCCGCATCTATATAAGACATAAATCCTGAATCCTTCCCCAAGTCTGAATATGAGCCAATAAGGCCAACCATAGCACACCTTTAACCATTCCTTGCTCAAATCACCACTTATGGTCTTTTCCCGTAGCTGAAATAACCTATTGATGTGCTAATAACTAGAAACTTTGCAAGTAGTTAACCATGCAACCCAATCTTAGGCTGTGGGACTCTCCCACTTAGATTGAAGCCACTATTAGACAACTCTAGAACTCACCAGAATTCTTTATCTCCTGTTGACATAACCTTACGCAATCAACCACAAAAATTCTCGGAATCCTTTTGTAAAACCCCATTTTTATACTCTGAATCATCAACCATATTAGCACGATTGATCTCTTTGCTGAATAACCCATAGAATTCTTTGTAGAAACTTCGTCAACCATGCGACCGCTAGCCTGCTCACAGGGTACTAAGAGTACTAAATACAACCGTTTGAAAGAAATATAGCATTGTTTGTCTCGAATACATGAGATAACAGAATATGAAATAAGATAGAGGAGATGCTGGGCCTACGGATGCCTGCAAGGCTACCTCGGTGTCTCGGTGGACTAAAGGCTGGCTCCCGAGCTAGTGTTGCTGACCAAAGGCTACTCTGGTATCTGCACAGAGTGCAGAGTGTAGTATCAGCACAACCGACCCCATGTGTTGGTAAGTGCCTAGCCTAACCCCGGCGAGGTAGTGACGAGGATAGTACCAGACTCCAAATAAACCTGTGCAGTTATATAATATATGGCGGAAAAAGTAAACAGGTAATAAGCAATCAAAGCTGGGGAAGGGGAACATGCTTCGGGGGTAGCAGATAAAACAGAATATCAAAAAATAATAAGGAAACTACAATTTAACTTCTAACACGGATAAAAAAAGAAATAAGGAAACTTTCACTTTCAGTTTCATCTTGTTGCAGGTGTGCAACAAGATCCCATTTCTCATATATTGTGGTAGGCGTACCACCCGCTCCCATTTAATTATATCTTGTGGTAGGCGTACCACCCGCTCCCATTTCATTATATCTCGTGGTAGGCATACCTCCTGCTCCCATTTCATTATATCTCGTGTTAGGCGTACCACCCGCTCCCATTTCATTATATCTCGTGGTAGGCGTACCACCCGCTCCCATTTCATCGATCTTGTGGTAGGCGTACCACCCGCTCCCATTTCATCATATCTTGTGGTAGGCATACCACCCGCTCCCATTTCATTATATCTTGTGGTAGGCATACCACCCACTCCCATTTACAAGTCATCACAAAATTACAAGAAATCCCGGCAAGGGAACAACAATATCGAAACAGTCATCCCGGCAATGGAGAATCAGCTATAACCAAATCCTAACTCATTTTGTACTCAGCTCAATTAGTGACAATACTCAATCATAACTAAGATCTACGAGGATAAAATCAATCTTTACTCAATATAGGAGATCATTAATTAAAGCATCCGAAGTGCCATCTAAGAGCACAACAACGTTCAAATTAAGACTCACGGTCATGCTCGACAGCAACGTATAGATACTCGTCACCATGCATAGACGTCGCACTCAACAAGAAGCAAGTACCAAATAGGACTCAACTCCTAATCCCTCAAGCTGAGGTTAGACCGAACACTTACCTCGAACTTTTACGGCCAACTCAAGCCTCGAACACCGCTTTTCCTCTCAAATTCAACTCCAACCCAATCGATTCTATACATAATTGACTCAATATCATCAATAAGTGCTAAAAAATCCAATTCCAATGTTCAATTATAACTTTCCAATCATTCTTCCCCAAATCCCAAAAATTGACCCCGACCCGCTTGGTCGAAATACGAGGTTCGAACCAAAACCCGATCACCCATTCTCCCACGATCCCGAATATATAATTTATTTTCAAATCCTACCCCAAAACGAGGTATAAATCACAAATAATCAAAAAGCCCTAGCTCTACCCAAATCCCTAATTTCTACCCTTAATTACGTGTTTTAGCCCTAAAAATCTAGTGGGTGTTGTTGAAAAATGAAGAAAACAAGTTAAAGATTACTTACCCAAGAGATTATGGTGAAGAGAAGCTTCAAAAATCGCCTAAGAGCTTTGGAGAAGAAGGGGTTTGTGAAATTTTAATAAAATCCCGAAAGTTTTCTGTTTTTGGCCTTTTTAAAATCACTGGGCAAAAATGTCCTTCGCGTTCGCGACTGACCCTTCGCGTGCGCGATGGTCAGGGTGGGTGAGCCTTCGCGTTCGCATACACGGGCTCGCGTTCGCGGATAGTAATCTCCTCGAGCCCTCGCATTCGCGTCCAAGGGTTCGCGTTCGCGTAAGACAACTACCCCACCTCCTGCCCAGGCCTATTTGGCCATCGCGTTCGCGTGGCCAGGACCGCATTCACGAACGGTCATGCCCCCTAAAGCCTCGCGTTCGCGACCTGAGCTACGCATTCGCGTAGAAGGAAATTCCTTCAGCAACAATTAACCCATCGCATTCGCGTGGGTACTCCCGCAAACGCGAAGAAGGAACTACCAGAAACCCAACAACTGAGAAACCTGCAACATTTTCTAAGTCTGAAACCCTCCGAAACCCTCCGAAACACATCAGAATCACACCCGAGCCCTTGGGGCTCCTAATCAAGCACACGTACTAATTCAACAACTTCATACGAACTTATCCCTGCGATCAAATCACCAAAATAACCTCAAAAAAATGAATCAAACCTCAAAATCAAAGGATTATTCTCAAACTTCATAAAACAACAACTTTAGGAATTTAGGTCCGAATCACGTCAAACGGACTCCGTTTTCAACCAAATTTTTCAGAAATGACTTAAACCATATATAAAACCTGTACCGGGTGCCAGAACCAAAATACAGGCCTGATAACATCGCTTTCTAATCAGATTTAATTTCAAAATTCCTTAAACATTTTCAGAAAATAATTTTAAAAATTCATTTCTCGGGCTTGCGACCTCGGAATTCGATTCCGAGCATACGCCCAAGTCCCATATTTTCCTACGGAACCTCCGTGACCGTCAAATCATGGGTCCGAGTTTGTTTACTCAAAATGTTGAACTAAGTTAAATTTATTCATTTTAAACTCAAATTTCATCATTGTTCATAGAATTTCATATTTAAGCTTTCCGGCTACATGCCCGGACTGCGCACGCAAATCAAGGCAACTCTAAATGAGATTTTCAAGGCCTCAGAAGCATAGAATGAAATTCAAAACATGTGATGACCCTTTGGGTCGTCACATTCTCCACCTCTAAAATAACCGTTCGTCCTCGAACGGATAGAAGAAAGAAGTACCTGAGTAGGGGAAAAGATGAGGATAACGGCTCCGCATATCAGACTCGGACTCCCAGGTCGATGCCTCAGGAGGCTGACCTCTCCACTAAACACGAATAAAAGGAAAACTCTTCGACCTCAATTGACGAACTTGCCGGTCTAGAATAGACACCGGCTCCTCCTCATTAGACAAGTCCTTGTCCAACTGGATAGTGCTGAAATCTAACACGTGGGATGGATCGCCGTGATACTTCCAAAGCATGGACACATGAAACACTGGATGTACGTCTGATAAGCTCGGCGGCAATGCAAGTCTATAAGCTACCTCTCCCACTCGATCAAGAATCTCAAACGGGCCAATGAACCTAGGGCTAAGCTTTCCCTTCTTCCCAATTCTCATCACGCCCTTCATAGGCGACACATCAGAGCAATACTCTCTCACCAACCATGAAAGCCACATCTTGAACCTTGCGGTCTGCATAACTCTTTTTCCTGGACTGAGCTGTATGAAGCCTATCTTGAATGATCCTAACCTTGTCCAAGGCCTCCTGAACCAGATCCGTACCCAACAACTGAGCCTCCCTCAGCTTAAACCATCCAACCGGAGATCAACATCGCCTACCATACAAAGCCTCATAAAGAGCCATCTGGATGCTCGAATGGTAGTTGTTGTTGTAGGCAAACTCTTCTAAAGGCAAAAACTGATCCCACGAGCCTCCAAAGTCAATAACACAAGCTCGGAGCATATCCTCCAGAATCTGAATAGTTCGCTCGTACTGGCTGTCCGTCTGGGGATGAAATGATGCACTCAACTCCACCTGAGTGCCAAACTCTCGCTAAACTCCTCTCCAGAAACACGAGGTAAACTACGTACCTCGGTCAAAAATGATAGACACAGAAACACCATGAAGATGAACAATCTCCCGGATATAGATCTCAGCTAACCTTTCGGATGAATAGGAGACTGCTACAGGAATGAAATGTGCTGACTTGGTCAGCCTATCAACAATGACCTATGCTGCATCGAACTTCCTCCGAGTATGCGGGAGCCCAACAACAAAATCCATAGTGATCCGCTCCCACTTCCACTTGGGAAGCTCAATCCTCTGAAACAATCCACCAGGCCTCTAATGCTCATACTTAACCTACGGGCAATTCAAACACCGAGCCACATATGCAATAATATCCTTCTTCATTCTTTACCACCAATAATGCTACCACAAATCCTGATACATCTTCGCGGCGCTCGGATGAATAAAGTACCTAGAGCTATGGGCCTCCTCTAAAATCAACTCTCGAAGCCCATTCATATTAGGCACACAAACTAGACCCTGCAATCTCAAAACTCCATCATCACCTAACGTAACCTGCTTGGCACCTCCACGTTGCACCGTGTCTTTAAGGACACACAAATGAGGATTATCATACTACCGATCACGGATACGTTCCAATAAAGAAGAACGAGCGACCGTGCAAGCTAATACACGACTAGGCTCAGAAATATCCAACCTCACAAACCGATTGGCCAAAGCCTGAACATCCAAGGCAAGCGGTCTCTCACCAACCGAAATATAAGCAAGACTGCCCATACTGGCTGACTTCCTACTCAAGGCATCGGCCACCACATATGTCCTTTCCCAGGTGATATAAGATAGTGATGTCATAATCTTTCCACAACTCCAACCACCTCCTCTGCCTCAAATTTAACTCCTTTTGCTTGAACAAATACTGAAGACTCTTATGATCCGTGAACACCTCACACGCCACACCATATAGATAGTGCCTCCAAATCTTCAATGCATGAACAATGGCTGCCAACTCTAAATCATGAACCAGATAGTTCTTCTCATGAATCTTTACCTGCCTCGAAGCATAGGCAATGACCTTGCCATCCTACATCAACACTGCACCAAGCCCAATACGAGATGCATCACAATAGACTATATACGGCCCTGAACCTATAGGCAAAACCAACACCGGTGTCGTAGTCAAAGCTGTCTTAAGCTTCTGAAAGCTCGCCTCATACTCGTCCGACCATCTGAACTAGGCACCCTTATGGGTTAACCTGGTCATCGGGGCTGCAATAGATGAAAACCCCTCCACGAACCGACGATAGTAGCCTGCCAATCCCAAGAAACTCCGAATCTCTGTAGCTGATGCTGGTCTAGGCCAGTTCTTGACTGCCTCAATCTTCTTCGGATAAACCTAAATACACTCTGCTGACACAATAGGACTTAGGAATGCAACTGAACTCAACCAGAACTCACACTTTGAGAACTTAGCATATAACTGACTATCCTTCAGAGTCTGAAGAATCACTCTGAGATGTTGCTCGTGCTTCTCTTGGATATGGGAATATATCAAAATATCATCAATTAAGACGATCATGAATGAGTCCAAATAAGGCCTGAACACTCAGTTCATCAAACCATTAAAGGTTTCTGGGGCATTTGTCAACCCGAACAACATAACCAAGAACTCATAATGCCCGTACCGAGTGCAGAAAGTTGTCTTAGGTACATTGGAGGCCCTAATCCTCAACTGATGGTAGCCAGATCTCAAGTCTATCTTTGAAAATACATTGGCACCCTGAAGCTGATCGAATAAATCATCAATCCTCGGCAATGGATACTTATTCTTGATTGTAACCTTGTTTAACTGCCTGTAATCGATACACATTCTCATTGACCCATCCTTTTTCTTAACAAACAACACCGGCGCACCCCACGGCGAAACACTTGGTCTAATGAAGCCCTTCTCAAGCAAGTCTTGCAACTGCTCCTTCAACTCTTTCAACTCTGGCGAGGCCATGCGATACAACGGGATAGAAATGGGCTGAGTGCCCGAAGCCAAATTAATGCAGAAGTCAATATCCCTATCGGGTGGAATCCCCGGCATGTCTGAAGGGAATACCTCATGAAACTCGTGAACAACAGGCATAGAATCAATAGAGGGAACCTCAGCACTAGAATCGCGAACATACGCCAAATAGGCCAAATACCCCTTCTTGACCATACGCCGAGCTTTCACATACGAGATAACACTGCGGGTAGAATGACCAGGAGTCCATCTCCACTCTAAATGAGGCATACCTGGTAAGGTTAAGGTCACAGTCTTAGCATGGCAATCCAAGATAGTGTGGTAAGGTGATAACCAGTCTATCCCCAATATAACATCGAAATCAACCATGTCTAAAAGCAATAAATCTACACGAGTCTCAAGACCCCCGATCACCATAATACAAAAACAATGGACTCGATCAACCACAATAGAATCACCCACCGGTGTAGACACATAAACAGGATCAATCAAAGAATAACTAAGCATGATCAGATACGGTGCAAAATACGACGACATATATGAATACGTAGACCCTCGATCAAATAGCACCGAAGCATCTCTATCACAAACCAGTATAATACCTGTAATGACTACATCTAAAGCATCAGCCTCGGGCCTGGCTGGAAGGGCGTAACATTAGGGCTGGGCCCTACAACCCTAAACTACCTCTCTATGACGGCCTGCTGCTGGTTGGCCTCCACCTCTAGGACCTCTACCTCCACCTCTGGCACCTCTACCCCCACCCTAGCTGGTTGGGTGGCCTGTGTAATACCTGGGGCCTGAACCATAGCACGAGAACCCTGATGCAGAGAACTACTCGAAGCTCAAGGGCAATACCTAGCAATGTGCCTCGTGTCGCCACAAGTAAAACAAGCCCTTGGCTGCTGGGGCTGACGACCCTGGAAACTCTAAAGCATGGTGCACTGATAGGTGCTGGTGGTGCACTGAAGGACTGCTAATCAGAATACTGCATCGGAGGACCACGGCTACCTGAAGCACCATGAGAAACCTGAAGAGCTGACTAAAAGGGCCTAGGAGGATGGCCTCTACCATATGAATCTCTACCTCCAGACGAGGTACTACTGAATCTGCCTGAATGACGGGGCCTCTTATTTGACCCATGACCACCTCCCTGTGGCAGAACCATCTCAACTCTGTAGGCCACATTGGCCGCCTCCTGAAAGGTGATCTCTCCCAGTCTCCCCAGCCATCTGAAGATGAATCAGCTGAATCAGACCATCAATAAACCTCCTCACCCTCTCTCTCTCTCGATAGGAAGTATGACAAAAGCATGGCAAGCTAAGTCAATGAACTTGGTCTCATACTGGGTAACAGTCATAGAGCCCTACAAGAGATGCTCAAACTGCCTCTTATAGGCCTCTCTCAGAGTAATGGGGAGAAACTCTTCCAGAAACAACACTAAAAACTGATCCCAAGTCAAGGCTAGCAAACCGGCTGGTTTAGCTAAGCAATAATCCCTCCACTAAGTCTTGGCAGATCCAGACAAACGAAATATAGCAAGAATCGACCCTATTGGTCTCAACAATACCCATGTTCCTAAGAACCTCGTGGCAACTGTATAGAAAAGCCTGGGGATCCTCAAAAGAAGCATCGCTGAAAGTAGTAGTGAAGAGCTTGGTAAACCTTTCCAGCCTCCACAAAGCATCGGCATACATGGCTGCATCGTCGTCGGTCTGAGCTACTATACCCGGCTGGACTACCCCAACTGGCAGAACCGTTGGAGTCTAAATCTGAGGAGCCACCTGCTCTGGAGTGCGAGTAGCAGAGTTTGAGCCCCTCCTCCAGCCTGAGAGATGGCTTGTGCTGCAGGAAGCAAACCTGCTCGGGTGGCACTCTCCATGAGGCCCACTAATCGGACCAGAGCATCCTGAAGAACTGGGGTAGCAGTAAACCCTTCTGAGACCTGGGTTGGGCCCAGCGGAGCTGCTGGGGCCGGAACCTCATCATCAAAGTCAACCTGAGGCTCCGCTACTGAGGCTGCTACTCGGGGCTGAGCTCTACCCCTACCTCGGCCTCTGGCACAGCCTCGGCCTCGCTCTCTGCCCCTCGGGCTGCTGACCAGTAGATGAGGAAGCGCGAGTTCTCGTCATCTGTGAAAAAACAGAGTAGAAGTTTAATTAGCATCGAGAAACAAAACTGCACGACGAGAAAGAACAAATGTGAAGTTTTCCTAACTCTGTAGCCTCTGGGGGATAAACACAGACGCCTCCATACCGATCCCTCAAACTCTACTAAGCTTGTCCGTGAAATGTGAGACCTATGTAACCTAGAGCTCTGATACCAACTTGTCTCGACCTGGAATTCCCACCCTCGGGAGTCGTAATGGCGCCTACTCGTAGAAGCTAGGCAAGCCATGAACTTAGAAATCATTAACATCCTTTATTTTAAAACTTCTTACCAATTATAATATCAAGGAAATAAACCGTTAAATAACAGCGGAATATGAAATTTATCGGAAGTCTTAAATAAATAGAAAACGAGTTAAGGAGCAAGTAGCAAGTAGCAAATAGGACCCAACTACTAATCCCTCAAGCTGAGGTTAGACCGAACACTTACCTCAAACTTTCACGGCCAACTCAAGCCTCGAACACCGCTTTTCCTCTCAAATTCGGCTCCAACCCAATCGAATCTATACATAATTGACTCAATATCAACAATAAGTGCTAAACAATCCAATTCCAATGTTCAATTATAACTTTCCAATCATTCTTCCCAAAATCCCAAAAATCGACTCCGAGCCCATTTGGTCAAAACACAAGGTTCGAACCAAAACCCGATCACCCATTCATCCACGAGCCCGACTATATAATTTGTTTTCAAATCTGACCCCAAAACGAGGTCTTAATCACAAATAATCAAAAAGCCCTAACTCTACCCAAATCCCTAATTTCTACCCTTAATTACATGTTTTAGGCCTAAAACTCTAGTGTGTGTTGATGGAAAATGAAGAAAACAAGCTAAAGATTACTTACCCCAGAGATTATGGTGAAGAGAAGCTTCAAAAATCGCCTAAGAGTTTTGGAGAAGAAAAGGTTTGTGAAATTTTTATAAAATCCCGAAATTGTTCTATTTTTGGCCTTTTTAAAATCACTGGGCGAAAATGCCCTTCGCGTTCGCGACTGACCCTTCGCGTTCATGATGGTCAGGCTGGGTGAGCCATCGTGTTTGCGTACACGGGCTTGCATTCGCGGAGAGTAATCTCCTCGAGCCCTCGCGTTCGCGTCCAAGGGTTCGCGTTCACGTAAGACAACTACCCCACCCCCTGCCCAGGCCCATTTGGCCTTCGCGTTCACGTGGCCAGGACCGCATTCGCGAAGGGTTATACCCCACCCAAAGCCTCGTGTTCGCGACCTGAGCTATGCGTTCGCATAGAAGGAAATTCTTTCAAAAACAATTAACCCATCGCGTTCGCGTGGGTACTCCCGTGAACGTGAAAAAAGAAGTACCAGAAACCCAATAGCTGAGAAACCTGCAATATTTTCTAAGTCCGAAACCCTCCGAAACACATCTGAATCACACTAGAGCCCTCAGAGCTCCTAACCAAACACACGTACTAACTCAAAAACTTCATACGAACTTATCTGTGCGATCAAATCGCCAAAATAACCTCTAAAATAATGAATCAAACCTCAAAATCAAAGGAATTTTCTAAAACGTCATAAAACATCAACGTTAACAATTTAGGTCCGAATCACGTCAAATGAACTCCGTTTTCAACCAAATTTTATAGAAATGACTTAAACCATATATAAGACTTGTACCGGGCGCCGGAACCAAAATACGAGCCCGATATCATCGCTTTCTAATCAGATTTCATTTCAAAATTCCTTAAACATTTTCAAAAAAAACTTTTACTTAAAAATTCATTTCTCGGGCTTGGGACCTCGGAATTCGATTCCGGACATACGCCCAAGTCCCATATTTTCCTTATCACGCGTCCGGGTCTGTCTACCCAAAATGTGACCGAAGTCAAATTCATTCATTTTAAACTCAAATTTCATCATTTTTCACAGAATTTCATATTTAAGCTTTCTAGCTACGCGCTCGGACTGCGCACGCAAATCGAGGCAACTCTAAATGAGGTTTTCAAGGCCTCAGAAGCACATAATGCAATTAAAAATAGGTGATGACCATTTGGGTCGTCACATTTAATCTAGAAAAAATACCTACGAAAAATGAAATAGAAAAATTAATTAAAACTATTACAGAAAAACCTAAAGAATTAGAAATGCAAATAACTAGATTAGTAGAAAAAATAACACATAAAGTAGAAGTATTAAAAAGTGAAATAAGTACCTTAAAAGAAAACATAGACACAATAAAAGAAATCGCTCTTTCATGAGTGATTTACAACTAGAACAAGATCCAGTATATGAGGAAGCATTAAAATTCACAAAAAGAATTCAACCCAATCCAGAGGGACTTACTAGTTATACTCCTCAAGGGAAAGTGGATCAAACAATAATAAAACAGAATAATACTTTAATAGTATTGCTTTTAGAAATTAATAGAAAGCTTGATAAAATTATTAAAGAAAAGGAGATAAAGATTGAATCCCAAAAGTAGACGGAACAATTAAAAAGAGTTGAAATAACACCACAAAAAGATAAAATTAAAATAAGAAAACCACAAAAATGGACCCTTGTCTAGGTGGGTCAAGAACAACAAACGAAGAAAGATCATGAATAAGTTTTTCAGATAATAGAATAGGTAATAATATGTTAGCTAGAATTTTTATTAGAAAAAGACAAGAAGAAAATCAGAAATTAGACGAAATAATAGATATAAACAAAGATATACAAATTTTTCAACAAAATCAACTAAGGTTACTCAACCCGAGAATATTATATAATACAGGATATTTTTCAAATAACTCTCAATTATATAGACATTATAGAGAAGAGCAATTATCAGCCATAGGAAATAAAGTTGCAACATTAAATTTAATTAACCCAGAATCAGTACGATAAATAAAAAATTATAAAAAGAATTTAATGCATATGGGATTAATAGTAATCGGATTAAAAGGACTAACTCGAAAGAATTTTGGAACTAAAGTACTAGTAGTAGTATATGATGACAGATGGTCAGATCAAAAGAAATCTATAATAGGTTTAACAGAAGTAGACATGACAAATAATGGAGGAATATTTTACATTAGCCCATATTTTATGATAAATCTAGCAGAATTAGGAAAAAATATTAAAATAGGAATACAGACTAAAGGATATGAAGAAATGAATAATGGAAATAATTTTATAACGACCCGACCGGTCGTTTTGAGCTTTTGCACTTTCCTCGCCAGTTCTTGGGCATGACTAACCCCGTGTGATGTATTATGACTTATGTTGATCGTTGGTTTTGGTTTTCAGGAAAATCGGAATGAATTTGAAAGGACAGTCTGAGATGAAAGCTTTGAATTTAAAAGGTTTGACCAAGAGTTGACTTATTTGTATATGAGCTCGGAACGGAATTTTTATGATTTGGTTAGCTTCGTTGGGTGATTTATGACTTAGAAGCGTGATCAGAATTGGTTTTGGAGGTCTGGAGTAGAACTAGGTTGTAATTGGCGAAGTTGAGATTTTGGTGATTTCCGGTTGGTAGGTGAGATTTTGATCTGGGAGTCAGAATGGAATTGTGAGAGTTGTAGTAGCTTCGTTATGTCATTTGGGATGTGTGTGCAAAATTTCAGGCCATTCAGATGTGGTTTGGTTGGATTTTTTATCACAAGCGTATTTCGGAAGTTTTTAGAAAACTCAGGCTTGAATTCGATGTGAATTGGTGATTTGGTGTTGTTCGAGGTGTTTTGATGATTGGAACAAGTTTGGACGAGGTTTTAGGATGTGCTGGTGCTTTGGGTTGAGGTCCCGGGGGCCTCGGATGAGTTTCGGGTGGTCAATCGGTCCACTTTTGAAGTTAAAAGTTGCAGAAATTTTGTTCAGCAGTTGCAGAGAAATTATACCTTCGCGATCGCGTGGGGTATATCGCGATCGCGTAGAAGGAATTTGGGTTAGCCAGAGTTAAGCCTTCGCGTTCGCATTTGAGGCCTTGCGTTCGTGGAAGGCTGGGATCGTGTCCCTCGCGTTTGCATGAGGTCTTACGCGATCGCGTATAAGGAATGGGGTCCAAGAGGTTATTGCTCTTCGCGTTCGCATCATAGGTCTCGCGTTCGCATAGTATAGGAAGTGGAAGCATCGCGTTCGCAGTGTATGTGTCGCGTTCGTGTAGCGTGTTTTTGGAGTCTTGGAAAGTTGCTCTTCGCGATCGCGAGGCTCGGGCCGCAATCGCGATGAAGAAGGGGCAGAACTGGGCAGAAAGTTCTTAAGTCATTTCATCCGCGATTTTGGGGCTCATTTCCCCCATTGTTGATCATCTTGAGAGCTTGTTGAATGAAATTGAAGAGGGATTCAAGGGGAATCACCTAGAGGTAAGATTTTTGAACTCAATACTCGATTATTATTGTGAAATCCACCTAGAAATTCATGGAACTAAGCCTAAAAATTGAAGAGCTAGGGCTTGAGAAAATTTGGACTTTTGATTTGGGATTTGGAGGACCATATGGGGTCGGATTTGGGAAATTTTGGTATGTATGAACTCATGAGAGGGTAAGGAACCTATTGATGTAAAAATTTCTGAGTTTCGAAAAGTGGGCCCAGGGCTCGGGTTTTGCTAATTTCGGGATTTTTGATATTTTTTGATTGTTTTTACTTGTGCTTTGTTCCCTTAGCGTATTGTGATGTATTCGTTCTGATTTTTGGATAGATTCGACGCGCGTAGATGCTGATTCGAGGGTAAAAGCGTCGCAAGCTAGAGCTGTAGCCGATTCGAGGCAAGTAATGATTGTAAATGATGTTCTGAGGGTTTGAAACCTCGGATTACACATCGTTGTGCTATGTTGAGGTGACTTACACGCTAGATGACAAGCGTGGGGTAAAGCACCGCTGGGGATTGTGACTTAGTCTATTCCGAAAGATTATTTTAATGCGTAATAGTTTATTGTTTGATGTTATTATATTTTGGGTTGTATGTCAGGTTTGGGGCCTTGTGACGACCTGCTGAGACCCTTAGGGGCACTTCCACTAATTTTCCTTACCCTATTTGTTTTGAAAGCATATCCTCAGTCGTGTTTTACCTGTTTATTGTTTAAATCGGGTTTATCAATTTATTTTTTAAAAAAATATGAAAACTGTTTGGGCTGAGTTCCGTGTTTTACTGATGGTCCGAGTGATCGTGAGGTTGATGACTGAGATAGACCGAGAGTCTGATTGTGAGGTTAATGACTGAGAGAGGCCGAGAGCCTGGTTGTGAGGATTGTATAGTTATGAATCGGGCTGCACGCCGCAGCGATACTTATATGGATCGGGCTGAACGCCGCAACGATATGTTGGATCGGGCTGCACACTGCAGCAATATAGCGCTTAGGCTATAGGAGCCACTTCGGAGTTTGCACACCCCCAATGAGCGCTGTCGATGAGATATATGGATCGGGCTGCACACCGCAGCGATATATGGGTTGGGCTGCACGCCGTAGCGGTTACTATATGGTACCTATTGAGTGTGAGTGCTGAGTGTGAGCACTGATTTAGTAAGAGTTGAGCTAAGAGTGACTGAGAGGCTAGCTCGAGGGGCGATAGATATATACATGCACCTGAGTGATGCTTTGCCTGAGGGGCCTGCTTATGAACTTATTGATTTTCACTCCTCTTTAAAAATGAGTTTATATCAAATATGTTGATTTATTGACTATTTTCACTCGTCTTTATATTGAGCCTCTGTCGAAAGTGTTGAACAAATGTTTTTAAACAACTTTCATTTAAGTTGGGGTTTATGGGATGTTCAGAAATTAATCACTAATTTGGCTTTGTTATTTCCACTAAGATTTTCATGTTATGAGGTATTTATGATTCCTATTTTGCCCGAGGGGCTGTTTACGAATATGTTTTGCCCGAGGGGCTGTTTACGAACTATGTTTTGCCCGAGGGGCCGATTATGG
This sequence comes from Nicotiana tabacum, assembly GCF_000715075.1. Lineage (NCBI taxonomy): Eukaryota > Viridiplantae > Streptophyta > Magnoliopsida > Solanales > Solanaceae > Nicotiana > Nicotiana tabacum. Next base: position 88,988,441 of record NC_134084.1, read on the forward strand.
TTTTTCAACTCTTTTATTATAAATGGTATTGAACCCCTACTGAAACTGTCGAAAAGCATTTTCAACTGATTTTTACCAAAAGGCTGGATTTTAATAAGACGATCGACTCGTATTCTGAATTAGCCGCTTGTGTGCTTATTGAGTTATCATGAATGTGGATTCATTGTTTCCTACTGCTCAGTCTTTATTTACTCTTATTACTTACTGGGTTGGAGTACTCATATTACTCCCTGCACCTCGTGTGTAGATTCAGGTATTTCAGAACCCAGTAGCGGGTATTGATTGCTCAGATGTGGAGTCATCAGAGTTAGCAAGGTGGCTACACGACGTTCGCATCACTATTTCTTTATCTCATTTCCATTTCTGTACTTAGTACACTTGACTGTTTTGTTGAATTCAAACCTTAGTAGATGCTCATGACTAGTGACACCCCGTTGTCGGGCTTGTGTAATTATTCCGCACTGTTCTTTTAGAGGTTCATTATGAGATTAATGGTTATAAATGGTATAAAAACAACTTTTTAATGGAAAATGGTTGATTTAGGAATTGTGTCGGCTGGCCTTGTCTTCATGAGAGGCGCAATCACGACCGGGTCCGATTTGGGATCGTGACAAATTTACTGATATGTGTAGGTTTTATAGGAAAGATGGCAACAAATAGTAATACAAAATTTAAAATTAAGGTAGACGATGTGATCGAAGTAATGGGAAATAAAGGGATAAAATTAATAAAACCTATTAAGATAAATCTAGAAGAATATGCTGGATTAGAATGGAATCTAGAAGATTTCGCAAAGTCAAAAATATTCAAACCAGAATCTCATTTGATGTATACAAACTCTAAAGGAGAAACATTAATTAGGTTTACTAATTATAACTATTCTACCCAAAAAGAAATAGATGATGGAACTGAAAGTACGGTAGAAGATAATGATACTGAATTTATGAATATTGAAATAATACAAGACGAATTCGAAGTAGACATAGTAGTAGAAAAAGCAAGGAGGCTAGTTAAAGAAAATAGAAATAAGACTTTCCAATGTAAAAGGGTGTAAACTTGGAGGGTTAACTTTAAGCAGAGTAGAAAAGCATTTTAAGAAATGTGAATTAAGAATAGATAATTGGGAATATAGAAAAGAAAATATTTCACAGAAAAAATCAGATAAATTCGATCAAATTTTTGAAGAAATACAAGATAGTTATGAAGAAACAAAAACAAAATCTCTAATAAGTTTAAAAGAATTAATGGAATCAACTAGTTCTAGTCCAATCCCATTTCAGAGAACAAATCATCAAAGTACAATAGATACTAGCACAGGAAATGTACCTAGAAAACGAATATATAGAATAGATCAAGAAACAGAAATAGAAAATGTAAAACCATCAGCAAAAAGAATGCCTATAGAAGAACCTATAAGATTACAGAAAGAAGAAAGTAAGGGTAAAATACTAAATATAGCAGCTCATGATCCACAAATGTGGAACTCGGTAATAGACTTATGGAAAGGAATAGTAGTAGCAGACTTTATAAAAACTTATAATGACACAGAAACAATGTATAAATATATGGAGACCTTCTTTGGAGAATCAACAAAGGGCTTACGGGAAGCCTATAAGTCAGAATTTCCACAAGATTTTCAAATGGTAATAGCAATGGGACCAAATCCTTATAATTTTACAAATAAAATACATAGCTTGATCACAGGAGAAGATCCAAATAGTGGATTAGTAGTATTACAAAAGAACGCTTTAATAAAATTAGAACAATTAAGTATAAGCAATTGGTCTCATATAAAAAAGTTTTTAAATTATTATTTTTATTATTGTACTATTAGTGGAAACGCTTTTGATCAAGATCTAGGTAAAAAGTTATTCAATAAACTACCAGGAGTTTTAGGAAGAGAAATAGAAGAACGATGGTATAAAAGAGAAGGTGTAATACAAAATCCACATGCAAAATGGTCTATAGGGCACAAAGTACAACATATAATGGAAATACTACAAGAAAAATGTACCCATATACAGATACAAAAACAACTAAAATAGAACAATATGAGTTTCTGTAGATCAACTGTGTATACAACACAAAGTTATGACAAAAATGAATATAAAAAGAAGAAATATAGAAAATATAAACCTCAATACAACAAGGGATACAATAGAAAAAATTATTATCTTAGAAAATCATCAGCTAGAAAACCATACCTGGATAGGGATAGACATGTTAGAAAGTATAGAGTAGATAGAAACTATAAAAATAAACTAGAATGTTTTACTTGTGGTAGTGTAGAACACTTAGCAAATACATGCCTAAAAAGAATTAATAATAAAACAAGAAATTCACAGTTAATAGAAGATTTTCAAGAAACCCTAATAAATGTAGACGAATATATGTCAGATAATGAAAGTATATACTCTATAGTAAGCATAGATATAGAAGAAAAAACTCAAATAGATACCTCCGAATCAGAAGAAGAAGAAGAAGAAGAATTAATAAATGAGATAGTTCCTCCAAATCTAATTAAAATCTTAGATAAGCCAGTTGCAGCTATGCAAATGGATGGAACCCATAATATATACAGACATTATGTAGATAAATCATAGATCAGCTTCATAAATACATGTTTAGATTTCTATAAACCTAGCTACAAGGTAGACAAAATCTGGGTAAGAGACTTAAACATAAATGTATTCTTTGTATTAGGATTAAGTTTTATATTACATAATAATAGTAGTTGCCTACTCAGTAGAGATGGAGTAATATTCTTTAAAAATATTACACAAACGTCCGTACAAACAATAGAAACTACAACCAGGATAAGGACACGACTGAATACAAGCCAGAAAAACCTGCAAGAAAATCAAGAAGAATGTTGTAAAGAGTGTAAAGATAAAAATACATGCTGTAAGGTTAAAGAAGAACATGAACCTAAAACTTTAATACTAGAAGAAAATGAAGATAGAGATATATTAGAAAAGACTATACTTTAATAGTTATCGAAACAGAATTATATAATTTTAAAACAGGATTACAAAAAATAGGAATAATAAAGAACGAAAAGGATCTAGATAATACAATAAAAATATTAGATGAAATAGAAATAATAGGAGAAAAACCTTTAAAACATTGGGAAAACAACAAAGTTATGTGTAAACTAGATATAATTAATCCAGAATATATAATTAAAACAGGCTCAATAGAAGTTACAAATCAAGATCTAGAAGACTTCAAAATTCAAATTAAAGAACTTATGAATTTAGGATTAATAGGAAGATCCACTTCTAAACACAGGTCAGCAGCCTTTATGGTTAGAAACCATAGTGAGATAGTAAGAGGAAAAGCAAGAATGGTAATAAACTACAAAATACTGAATGACAACACTAAAACAGATGGATATAAGTTACCTGATAAAACAGAACTAATAAATAGAATACAAGGAAAAAGGATATCCACCAAGTTTGATTGTAAATCAGTATATTGGCAAGTTAAAATACATGAAGAAAGCATTGAGTGGACTGCATTTACTTGTCCAGAAGGACATTTCGAATGGTTAGTAATGCCATTCGGACTAAAGACAGCTCCACCAATTTTTCAACGAAAAATGGATAGTATATTTGGAGAATATAAGAGATTTGTTTTAGTATATGTGGATGAGATATTAGTATTTAGTTGTGACGACCCGGCCAGTCGTCTCATGAGTTACCGCTCTGTTTTCCCCTATTTTAGCTTCTTTACGCTTCGTTATCCGTATTTTATGTGATAAGGTTGATTAGTTCGAGTTCGGAGAGGATTTGGTAAGAAATGAGACACTTTGTCTCTTTTAAAAAAGCTTAAGTTTGAAAAGTCAACCGGATGTTGACTTATGTGTTAGAAGGTTCGGAAGTGAGTTCTGATGGTTCGGTTAGCTTCGGGAGGTGATTTGTGACTTAGGAGGGCGATCGGAATGGGTTTTGGAGTTGTAGAGAAGATTTAGGCTTAAATTGGCGAAGTTGATATTTTGGAGGTTCCGGTTGATAGGCGAGATTTTGATATAGGGGTCGAAATGGAATTCTGAGAGAGAGTAGCTTCGTTGTGTTATTTGGGATGTGTGTGCAAAATTTTAGGTCATTCAGACGAGATTTGATAGACTTTTTGATCGAAAGCATAATTTAAGAGTTCTTGGAGTTCTTAGGCTTGAATCCTATGTTAAATTGGTGATTGATAATATTGTGAGCGTTCCGAAGTTTTGAACAAGTTTGAGCGATGTCATGGGATGTGTTGGTACAATTGGTTTGAAGTTCCGGGTAGGTTCCGGGATTTTTGAAGCCGAAAATCATAGCTGTAGCAGGTCCATAAGGGTTGCAAGCCTCGGAACTCACCCGCGTGGTCCGCACAAAAAGGAGTGCGGCCGCGGTATGTGTTGTGCGGACCACACAAAATGAAGTGCGGCAGTGGTGGTTTTGTGTGGACCGCGGTGCTTTTGCACGGACCGCGGTGGTTCTGTGCGGACCGCGGAGGCTGAGATCTGAGGGGTACTCTATAAATACGAAGTTTTGGGTTTTATTTGATATTTTGACATACAGAGCTCGGACTTTGGCGATTTTTTGAAGGTTTTTCAAGAAATTCATCGGGGTAAGTGATTCTAACTCAGATTTGGCTAGAGTACATAAATCTATCATTGAATTCATCATTGAATTCGTGATTTGGGATGGAATTTGGGAAGAAAATTGTGAAATCTTTCAAAAATGTAAAATGATGATTTGAAGGACCAAATGGCATCGGAATTGGATAATTTTCATATGGTTAGACTCGTGAGAGTATAAGGATTTGAGTTTTGTGAATTTTGTCAAATTTCGAGATGCGGGCCCGGGGGTCGGGGTTGACCAAATTCAAGAATTTTGTGGTAATTCGATTGTTTTTGCTTGGGCTTTGTTCCCTTAGCCTATTGTGATGTATTCGTTCTGATTTTGAATAGATTCGACGCGCGTGGATGCCGATTCGATGGGCAAAGGTGTCGCGAGCTAGAGATTTAGCCGGTTTGAGGTGAGTAATGAATGTAAATGACGTCCTGAGGGTTTGAAACCTCGGATTTGCACATCGTAGTGCTATATTGAGGTGAGACACGCGCTTGATGATGAGCCTGGGGTCGTCTACTATTAGGGATTGTGACTTGGTCCGTCCCGATTGATGTTTTTACTAAGCATTTTGGTTGAAACTTATTTGTTCTCATCAATGTTTGAATTGACTACCATATTTGGGCTTCGTGCCAATTATTTGAACCCTCCGGGGAGTTTTATCACTATTTCCTCATTGTTTTGACTTACTACTTCAACTCGGTCGTACCGTTTTCCACTATTTTACAACTCAGCCACTTTTTACTCGGTTGTGAAACCAAAATGATATATTAAATTATGTTTTGGGCTTAGAACTACTGTTTTACTAATGCCCGAGGGGCTTATATAATTTTTAGACTGAGTATGGCCAAGGGCCAGATGTGAGGATACTATGGGATCGGATTGCGCGCCGCAACAGTGTTATACTGATATCGATATGAGGACTAGGGCCTAGATTTGATGCCACGAGATGGCTTGATATTGTGCTTGGTCCGTAAGTGTCACGACCCAATCCCTGAACCCAGTCGTGATGGCGTCTCTCGTGAAGACAAGGCCAGCCAGACCAAAACGGAACACCTCTTTTAAATAGTTAATCATCATAAACAGTAATAACATATAATATAATACTCATAAATTGCGGAATTTTAACGTTAACAACAACAGGAATCATTTCGACACAGCCCAAACCGGGGTGTCACAAATCATGAGCAACTAAGAAGTCCAGATACAAGTTTACTCAACACAAAATCCGATACAATAGTTCAGAAAAAAACATGGAAATGATAGGATAAGGGAGGCACGGGGCTGCGAACGCCAACAGCTACCTCGTAGTCTCCAAATCACTGCCTGGACTGGGAGAAATCAACACTCAGGAGCAGACTCTACGATGCCTGAATCTGCACACATGGTGTAGGGAGTAATGTGAGTACTCCGACTCAGTGAGTAACAATTATAAATAATGGCTGAAAGTATGAAAACACGTAAAGACACAAAGCAATTCCATATTAAGCAGTAAAATCACTTAAAGCAGTAAATCAGTGAAAAATCAAATGATATTCCTTTTTAAAACAAGTAAAACAGGTAAATAACAAGTAGAAATCCGCCCTTCGAGCACAGTATCAATCGCTCAGCATAGTATCAGCCCCTCGGGCTCACTCTCAGTATAGTATCAGCCCCTAGGGCTCACTCTCGGAATAGTATCAGCCCCTCGGGCTACCTCACAATCACTTATATCAGCCCCTCGGGCATAACATCAATCACTCAGAACAATGGGTACCCGCGCTCACTGTGGGTGTGCAGACTCCGGAGGGGCCCCTTACGGCCCAAGCGCTATATCTCGACACTCGGTCTCACATCACTCGGCACTCGGCCTCACATCACTCAAGCCACCTCGTGGCATATAAGGTATCTCAGGCCCTCGGCCTCATATCACTCAGCATATCCTCACATATGGCCCTCGGCCTCACTCAGTCCAAAAATCATCACAAGCCCCTTGGGTATTAGTAAAAGAGTAGTTCGCAGCCCAAAACATGATGTAGAAATATCATTTAAGTTTCAAATCTGAGTAAAAGTGGATGAGTTTGTAAAACAATAGATATCAACAGGACTGGGTTCAAATAATAAGTCAAGTAGTGAGGAAACAGTGATAAAAATCTCCGAAGGGTTCAAATCGTTGGCATGAAGCCCAAATAAGGCAATCAACCCAAATCATGATGATAACAATTGAATTTCAGTCAAATATTCGGTAAAATCATCAATCGGGATGGACCAAGTCATAATCCCCAGTAGTGAAAGACCCCACGCTCATCATCCAGCGCGTATCTTGCCTCAATATAGCACTACGATGTGCAATCCAGGGTTTCAAACCCTCACGACATCATTTACAACCATTACTCACCTCGAACTAGCTAATTATCTAGCTCGCGACACCTTTGTCCCTCGAATTGTCCTCCACGCGCGTCGAATCTATCCAAAATCAGAACGAATACGTCACAATATGCTAAGGGAACAAAGCCCAAGCGAAAACATTCGAAAAATCGCCAAAATCCGAGCCCTCTAGGTTAAAATATTAAATAAAACCCAAAACCTCGTATTTATAGGTACTCCTCAGGTTTCAGCTACCGCGGGCCACACCAAAACAACCGCGGTCCGCGCAAACGCAACTGCGGCCGCACAGGCCTTCCTCTACAGTGACAGGCTTTAGTATTGTTGCCATAACTTTTTCTACAGATGTCCAAATTGCAATATCTTTACCTTTCTGGGAATTAGACACAAAGGGCTACAACATTTGTTTTTGAATCACCTCAAAATTCCTTGTAGATCAAACGATATGAGCATCCGAAGTTGGAATAGTGGGAAGGTTCTTCACCGCGGCCGCGCCCACTTTTGTGCGGTCCGTGCGACACCTACAGCGGCCGCGTCCACTTTTGTGCGGTCCGCACAGCACTCAACGCGGGCGCACTTATTTTTTTTGCGGACCGCGTGAGTGAGTTCCGGGGCCTGCAACCCCTGTAGACCTGCTACAACTATGATTTTTGCACTAAAACATCCCGGAACCTACCCGGAACTCCCGGAACTTCAAACCAATTCTACCAACACATCCCATGACATCGTTCAAACTTGCTCAAAACTTCGGAACGCTCACAAAAACATCAAATCACCAATTTAATATAGGATTCAAGCCTAAGAACTCCAAGAACTCTTAAATTATGCTTTCGATCAAAAGGTCTATTAAATCTCGTCCGAATGGCCTGAAATTTTGCACACACATCTCAAATGACACAACGAAGCTACTGCAACTCTCGGAATTCCATTCCGACCCCTATATCAAAATCTCGCCTATCAACCGGAATTTGCCAAAATATCAATTTCGCCAATTCAAGCCTAAATCTTCTCTACAACTCCAAAACCCATTCTGATCACGCTCCTAAGTCACAAATCACCTCCCGAAGCTAACCGAACTATCAGAACTCACTTTCGAGCCTTCTAACACATAAGTCAACATTCGGTTGACTTTTTCAACTTAAGCCTTCTTAAAAGAGACTAAGTATCTCATTTCTTACCAAATCCTCTCCGAACTCGAACTAATCAACCCGATCACATAAAACACGGATAACGAAGCGTAAAGAAGCTGAAATGGGGGAAACGGAGCGGTACTCATGAGACGACTGGCCGGGTTGTCACATCCTCCCCAACTTAAACAAACGTTCGTTCTCGAACGAGTCAAGAAACATACCTGAAGCCTCAAACAGATTAGGATATCTGCTCCGTATCTCCCACTCGGTCTCCCAGGTAGCCTCCTCCACGGGCCGACCTCTCCACTGCACTTTCACTGAAGTTATATCCTTTGACCTCAACTTCCGAACCTGGCGACCCAAAGTAGCTACTGGCTCCACATCAAAGGTCAAACCATCATCCAACTGAACCGTGCTGCAGTCCAAAACATGAGACGGATCCCCAATATACTTCCGGAGCATAGAAACATGAAATACTGGATGCACACTCGACAGGCTGGGTGGCAAAGCAAGCTCGTAAGCCACCTCCCCAATCCTCCGAAGCACCTCAAAAGGCCCAATGAACCGAGGACTAAACTTTCCTTTCTTCCCAAACCTCATATCACCCTTCATGGGCAAAACCTTCAACAAGACCTTCTCACCGACCATGTAGGACACATCTCGAACCTTCCGGTCTGCATAACTCTTCTGACCCGACTGCGTTGTACGAAGCCTCTCCTAACCACCTTCACCTTCTCTAAGGCATCCTGAACCAAATCTATCCCCAATAGTCTAGCCTCGCCGGGCTCGAACCAACCAACCGGAGATCTACACCGCCTCCCGTACAAAGCGTCATATGGAGCTATCTGAATACTCGACTGGTAGTTGTTGTTGTAAGCAAACTCTGCAAGCGGTAGAAACTCATCCCATGAACCTCCAAAGTCAATAACATAAGCACGCAACATGTCCTCCAATATCTGAATCGTACGCTCGGATTGTCCATCCGCCTGAGGACGAAAAGCTGTGCTCAACTCCACCTAAGTACCCAACTCTCGCTGAACATATTTCCAAAACTGAGAAGTAAACTGAGTACCTCTATCTGAGATGATGGAGACCGGAACACCATGCAACCGAAAAATCTCCCGGATATAAATCCCTGCCAACCGCTCTGAAGAATAGGTAGTACACACAGGGATGAAGTGCGCAGATTTGGTCAGCCGATCCACAATTACCCAAATAACATCGAACTTCTTAAAAGTACGAGGAAGACCACTCACAAAATCCATGGTGACTTTCTCCCACTTCCACTCGGGAATATCCATCTGCTAAAGCAAGCCACCCGGTCTCCGATGCTCATATTTCACCTGCTGACAATTGAGACACCAAGCTACAAATCCCACGATATCTTTCTTCATTCTTCTCCACCAATAGTACTACCTCAAATCCTGATACATCTTCGCGGCACCCGGATGGATAGAGTACCGCGAGCTATGGGCCTCTTCCAGAATCAATGCTCTAAGCCCATCCACATTGGGCACACAAATCCAGCCCTACATCGTCAACACACCATCATCACCGGTGGTCACATCTCTGGCATCACCATGATGAACTCTATCCTTAAGGACAAGCAAATGCGGATCATCATACTGGCGCTCTTTGATGCGAACATATAAGGAAGATCGAGAAACCATACATGCCAACACCCGACTAGGCTCCGAAATATCCAATCTCACGAACCGATTTGCCAAGGCCTGAACATCAACTGCAAGGGGTCTCTCCCCAACTGGAATATATGCCAAACTCCCCATACTCACTGCCTTTTGGCTCAATGCATCGGCCACCACGTTGGCCTTTCCCGGATGGTACAGAATAGTGATATCATAATCCTTAAGCAACTCCAACCATCTCCGCTGCCTCAAATTAAGATCATGGTATCACCCATGGGTATGTTTATGGTGAGGTTATACCGTGATTTGACGGCTTTGGAATGACTCCTAGCATGTTCGAGGACAAACTTATATTTAAGTGGGGGAGAATATAACAACCCGACCGATCGTTTTCAGCATTTGCATTCAGGTCAATGGTTTGAGGTCATGAGTAGCTTCATATAGTGTATCATGACTTGGGTGTATCACCGGTTTTGGTTTTTGAGTGGTTCAGAATGGATTTGTAAAAATGATTCTCAATTTAGAAGCTTTAGGTTAGAAGAGTTGACCAAGTTTGACTTTCGTGTATTTGACCTCATATCGGAGTTTTGATGGTTTCGTTAGATTCGGATAGTGATTTTTGATTTGGGTGTATGCCTTGATTTGCATTTGGATGTTTCTTGAAGGTTTTGGAATTATTTGGCAAAAATTGGCAATTTGAAGTTTTGGAAAGTTCATAGGTTTGACCGGCAGTTCACTTTGATGTTATTGGTTTTGTATTATTATTCCGGCATTTGGAATAGATTCGTTATATGTCATTTGGAACTTGTGTGCAAAATTTGAGGTGATTTCGAGTTGTTTAGACGTGTTTGGCTTAAGTTTGGAATTTGGAAATTTGAAATAGTTCATTAAGCTTGAATTGAGGTACGATTCATGGTTTTGAAGTTGTTAGGTGTGATTTGAGGCCTCGAGTATATCTGTATTATGTTTTGGGATTGGTTGGTGTGCTTGGATAGGGTCCTAGGGGTCTCGAGTATATTTCGGATCGGTTTCAAACCATTTCCCTCATGTTTGGATTGCTGGTGTTTGCTAGTGTTAGGTAAGCATCACATTCACAATAGTGGAAATGTGTTCCTAAAGAGTAAGTGAGGATGGATGGAATTTTTTATCGTGTTCCTAATGCATCCTCGATGAATCTGGGTGTGAAGACCTCGTGTTCGCGAGTCTTGTGTCGTGTTCGCATAGTGGATTTGGGAACTGTAGCTTCGTTCTTTGCGTTCGCACTTGGGTGTCTGCGTTCGCGGTCTGTGGGCAAGCTGGTCATCGCGTTCGCGGGTGCTATGTCATGTTTGCGTAGAAGATTTTTGGACTGAGGCAGCATTTTACTTCGCGAACGCGAGGCTTATACCGCGTTCGCGAAGGGTATCCCTGAAGCAGTGTTATAAGGTACTTTATTTCAAAGATTTTGGTTATGTTATCATATTTTGAGTTCTAGAGCTTGGATTTGGATGTTTCTTTAAGCGACTTCACAATTTGGATTGGGGTAAGTATATTTGACTCATATTTGATTATATTGCATGACTCTATCTTTGATTTTGGCATTTGATTGGTGAATCTAAAAGAAAAATTGGGGGGTTTTGTTTAAATTTTTCTAAAGCAAATATTTGAGATTTGAACATCGATTTGGAGTTGGATTTAAGTAAAATTATGTAGTTGGACTCGTATTCGAATGGGTTATTTGCATTTATGAGTTTATTCGGGTCCCAAGGTGCAGGCCCAGGTTGACCTTTTGGTTAACTTTGAGTATTTTATTAAATATTTGACCTTTATCGTTTGGGTTTGATTACTATGTCATTATTTGATAATTTTGAGTTTCTTTTGGCTAGTTTCGAGCCGTTCGAAGGTCGATTCGTGTGGGATGGCATTTTTACAGCGTCGATTTAGCTTATTTGAGGTAAGTATCTTGCCTAGCCTTGTGTAGGAGAAAACCCCCTTAGCTTTGATTGCTTATCCGTGTTTTGTGAATAGCAATGTGTACATGAGGTGATGAGCGTATACGCGATTGCTATGTGTAGTTTTGTGAACGGGTTGGACTGTAGACTATTAATATGCCTTAATTACTTAAAAATAACTTATATAAGCCATACTTACACCAGTTTGGAATTCCTTAATCATGATCGCTACATTTTACTTAGTCATATTCATGATTTATTGTTGAAAACCCCTCAGAACTTCTATGTTATTGACATGTCTTTGTGCACTTTGTTGATAAGTTGTAAGCTTATATCATGATAAATCTCTGATACTACTGTCTTGTGATATTGTGGCATGTGTGGACATGTTGTGCAGAGCATAAGGGTGTCATTTCACTGTTGTTGATTGTGCGGAGCAATATGGGTGGCTATTGATACGCTATCTGGGTGGAGTGATACAAGTGTATATTGTATTACTCCCTCCATTCCAATTTATATGAACCTGTTTGACTGGGCATGGAGTTTAAGAAAAAATAAAGACTTTTGGAATTTGTGGTCCTAAACAAGTCAAAAAGGGGTCTAGAGTACTTGTGTGGTTGTAAAAGCTTCTCATTAAGGGTAGAATTGGAAGTTTAAGTTAAATTGTTTTCATATTTAGAAAGTGGTCATTCTTTTTTGGAACGGACCAAATAGGAAATAGGTTCACATAAATTAGAACAGAGGGAGTATTGTCTTGGCAGAGTGATATAGGTGGCTATTGTGTTATTGTCAGGGCGGAGCGATACGAGTTACTATTGATATGTTGTCTGGGCAAAGCTATAAGGGTGGTTATTACGATATTATCAACGCGGTGAGGTAAGGGTGGAAATATGAGGATGATATTTGATGGCCTGGGGGTGTGTGTTGATGGAAAGGGGTGTTCTTCCTTGTGCTTATGATTTCCTTATGTGTGTCATGCATCTTACATTATTTGTTATGTTGTTCTGTCATGAACCAAAATTCCACCTTAGGAGTCGTGATGGCACCTAGTCCCTAGGACTAGGTAAGCCTAACACATGCTGAGTTATTAACAGATTTAGACCATTTGACTATCAATATAACTGGTAAATGACATAGCATAACTGGAATACATATTTAAACATACAATCCCAAAACTGGTAGTACGAAGTCATAAGCCCTACAGAGTACAGTATAATCTCTTAATAGAACATTATTCCAGAATAAAAATAAACAATAGTAATGTAGTACAATAGAAGATACTCCAAGGTCTGTGAACGCAATGGCATGCATACCTTGAAGTCTCTGTAGCAAATCACGAACAACTAACTATCATCCGACACGCTCTGAAGTACCTGGATCTGCATAAAATTATGCAAAAGCGTACCATGAGTATACCAAAGCGGTACCCAGTAAGTATCAAGACTAACCTCGGTGGAGTAGTGACAAAGTGCAAGTCAAGACACCTACTAGACATAAAAACCTGTAATATAAAGCTAACAGAGAAACGAATATCAATATAAAGCTAAATGGAAGGTAAAAGGAACAAATGGAAACAAGGAGTAAACAGGTGATAACGCAGCAAAGTAATCAGAACATAATTAAAGTACCAGTGAACCCAATTAAGGATAAAAAATGACAACCAAATAATCAAGCCATTCTAACTCAAGGTTTACAATGAAAAATCATCCCGAGGTACCACAACTCCAAATCACGAGTCACGAATCCCAAATTACAAATCAAATACACATGGCACCTCGTGCCCACATTCTCAATCACAACCGCACTAACAGCTCATGTGTTATACGGGCAACTCATGTGCCAATATCACAATGTGCCTACAATGGTCACTAGATCAATATCACAATCTGACTGATGTGGTCACAGGTTCAATATCACAATCTGATCGACGTGGTCACAGGTTCAATATCACAATCTTCCTGGTATGATCACTAGCTACCAGTCCAACCATATCGCAGAGAAGGCAAATATACAAAAATGCATGTACCTGGCCAAAGAACATCAAGTTAAATACCCCTGGACAGGTATAAATGACATGTTACAGTGTATCTATGGCAAGTGTGCTATTATAGCTCAAGTCAACAAGCAATATCAGAGACATCGTGTAGCGTAATGGAAACGGTATAAAAGTTAAGGATATGATTAAACAAGGCTCTTTATGGCCAATACTAAGCAATATAACGAAGAACAAGTAAGGGAGCGATGGATATTAAAGTGGTCTCGGACCGGTGGGAGCGAGTGAGTTCAGAAAGAAGAGAGAGAGAGAGAGAGAGAGAGAGAAGAGAGAGAGAGAGAGAGAGAGAGAGAGAGAGAGATTATTGCACCGCATGTGTACATATCAACAATAACAATAGCACGGACAAACCTCATGCAAACACCCTGAAAATCTTCTCAACAATTTCACATGTGCTAAAGTCACAATCAACATAATATATCAACACGTACCACACTTGCCCATATGCCACAATATTTCCAAAATAACAACACCAATATCACAAAATGCATAGCTCACGACTTAAAAAATCATGTATACAAGTGTCTCAATAACAACACAATGAGACGGAAATAACTCAATAATGGAAGGTATTCCATAAACAACAACTTCCATTAAAACATGTTAATAGCTCTCAATAACTACAACTCCAATTAAATTCTTAAGAATAAACTCAACAATAAAGATATGACATGTAATAACATCCTCAATTAAATGCATATGAAAATACCCTCGACAATGAAAGATAGAACATGTAATAACAACTTCAATTAAAGCATATAAGAATAAACTTGACAATGAAAGATAGAACATGATGTAACAACTTCAATTAAATGCATATAAGGAACCTAAGAGTCAAAACCAGTTAATTTTCACATATAAGGCCGTTTACATACTCATCACTTTGTGTGCACGTCTTCCACGTAACTCAAATATTGCAATTAAACCAAATCTTATGGGGTAGTTTTCCCCACAAAATACTCTAAAAATATTTTTCCTCTAAAGTTCACCTTTGCTCTGCCCAAATCTAACCAATATTGACTTAATAAAATCAAATAATACAAGAGAAATTAATTCCAATAAATAAAGTTAAAATTTTCACACAATATCCCAAAAGTCAACCTCGGGCTCGCCCAGTCAAAACCCGTCTCTAAGGGTAGCTGATCTCGACTATCCATAACCCCGCGCATCCATGTATGTATTTTGTTTTCAAATACGAGTCCAATTCGACTCTCAAATCTTAATTTTTTAATTTTTAAATATATATAAAAAAATTCTCAAAAATTCCCTTCAAAACTCATGATTTAGGTGTTAAATCTCATAAATAATCATTTAATATAATTGAAAATTAATCAAAATCACTCACCCAATAGTTGTATGTGAAATTCCCTCCTCGAAATCGTCTCCTACCGAGTGTAGGGTTCTAACATATTACTAATGAAGCTAAGTCCCATTTCATGCCTTTTTGTTCAGGTGCAGAAGTTGAAATGCGACCGAGGGTTCAGATTAATGCGAACCCTCGCAAATGCGGCGCCTGATGAACCCACCTAGGAGAATTTTTGGAGCTCCATCTTCACCAACAATGTCAAGGTAAGTGACTTCCACCTATTGCAAGTTAAATACTTGATTTTATATGGATTTAGACCTGAAAATTGTAGGAACGTGGGAATTTAGTGGAAAAACCTAGAAATTGATATTTTGGATTTTTACCACGAATTTGGGCATGAAATTGAGAGTAAATTATATATTTGAGCCCATGAGGTTATGGGTAAACTTTATCTTCGAAAAATTTCGGAATCTGAGCACATGGGCCTGAAGGCGATTTTGTCAACTTTTTGAGCGGAGTTGGGAATTGATATAAATTGAATTGTTATGACTGTTTGAGTATATATTTATGGGTTTGATCAATTATTGACTAGTTTTGTAGCGTTGGACATCGGGTTGAGTCGTCGGAAGGGCTTGGGAGCCGTTTTGGAACTTCGGAGCGAGGTAAGTCTCTTTTCTAACCTTGTAAGAGTGAATTGTCCCCATAGGTGAATTAATTGGATATGTGCTTCTATTTGTGGGGGCTATGTACGCATGAGGTGACGAGAGTCCGTGCGTAGCTATTATTATGTTTAAGTCCGGGTAGTCTAGGACCCAAAAGTATGCTTTACTTGAAATAATTGTAACCTTATTGACAGTTGAAGTTGCTTAAATCATATCGAAGTGGTAAATGATTTTCCAAAAGAGTTAAACTTCATTTTCTTGACTTGTAAAAGAGAAATTTACACCTCATTGGATAATTGTTTCCCTGATGAAGTCTTGATTGACTGTTTAAATGTGTGTTTCTGTGTGTACCTGCTTCGCATGTATGATTCGCGAGCGGGGTTATTTTTTATTTATATTTGACCGCATCGCATGTATGATTCACGAGCGGGGTAATAGATGCATCTACGGTTCACGCTATTCGACCCTCTGGCAGTGCACGTTTTATTATTATGTTGGATCGGGTCGTACGACCTCGGCATGATTTGCGCATGCTTGTATTGCTTGCCTTGAGATTTATAAATTATGATATTGCCACCCCTACCTGAGATAAATTGATAAATGATGAAATATGAACTTGGAAATCTCCTATTATCAAATGGATTGATTACTTGCTTCATGATTCCCTTGAGTTCACTATTATTTTAATTAACTCACTACCAATTTATTTTACTGGACCACTAGTAAGTATCGAAGTCGACCTCTCATCACTACTTCTTTGAGGTTAGACTGGATATTTACTGGGTACGCATTATTTTCGTACTCATACTACATTGCTGTGTATTTTTGTCGCACAGGCACATGCATGTTTAGTGGCCTTGTTGGGCGCAGCGGTGTGGTTGATACGAAGACTTAGGTGAGCTGCATATCTTGAGAAGACACGCAGCCCGCAGAGTCCCTTTCAGAGTATTGTATTCTCTTTTCTATCCAATTTGTATTCCGGACAGTTATTGTATTATATTATATTTTTCCTAGAAATTGCTCATGCACATGTGACACCGGGTTCTAGGATGTCTATGGGATTATTCAGTATTTAAATTTATTAAAGACATCATTATTTATTCAGTAAAATTCATTAACTATTGTTTAATGTATAAAAGAAATAATTTCAAAAATATTTAAAACGAGAAATTACTAGTTATTTAGTATTGGCTTCCCTGACAGTAGTGTCTGGCGCCATCATGACCTTTAATAACTTTTGGGTCGTGACAGTTCTGGTGTCTGCTGCAGATCTGGCATTTGCGAGGTCTGGCTCGCATTTGCAAGCTTTGCTTTTGCAAATAAGTGTTCGCATTTGCCAACATGGGCTGGGCTGGATCAACTTCGCATTTGCAAGGAAAATGTTCGCATTTGCGTATAGTAAGTGGTCGCATTCGCGATCTCAGAGTCGCATATGCGACTCAATATACTCTTGACTTATCTTTGCATTTGCGAAGGAGATGTCCGCATTTGCGAAGGTGGGTCTATTCGCAATTGCGAATCTTTTGTCACAATTACGACTTGTGGGCTTTTGTGATAGGGTTCACATTTGCGACCCTTGTCGCGCATTTGCGATGTTCGTAATTGCGAACAAGACTTCACAATTGCGACATCTGCAGCTCGGTAAAATAGGAAAAATCGGGACTTAGCTCATTTTACATCTTTTCTTAACCCTAAACATTCTAGAGGCGATTTTTCAAGAAATTTTTCTTCCCAAAATTATTGGTAAGCAACTTTAATCCATTTCTTTTCAATTACCAATTACTTTTCATGTGTTTTCAACAACAAATCTAGGATTTCCACGGTTAAATTAGGAATTTGGGTAGAAATTCAAAATTTTGAGAAATTGAGATTTAGACCTCAAATTGAGATCGAATTTGAAAACAAATTACATAACCAGGCTCGGAGGTGAATGGATAATCGGGATTTTATCCGAACCTCGGGTTTTGACCAAGTGGACCTGGGGTTGACTTTTGTTGACTTTTTCAAAAAAGATCAAAATTAGACCTTTTTCATTGATGAGTAGTTTCTAAAGCTTATTTTGAACCATTTGATTGATAATTTACTAGATTTGGTACGTTTAGAGGCTTGTCCAAAAGTCAAAGTCGTGGTTGGTTGATTTCTTTGATTGAGGAGTGAGGTAAGTGTCTTGGTTAACCTTGCCTTGAGGAATTAGGACTTGTTGGTCTATTTTCTACGTATTTTATGTGTGGGGACAACGTATATGTGAGGTGACAAGTACTTATGCATTGTCATTGGGTCAAAGTATACGGGTGAAAATTATTTCTTCGAATTATATTATTCCGTTAATTATGTTATCCATGCTTAGGCTAGATTACTACTTCTTTGACGATTCATTTCGCATTTATTGTTTACTTTAAAGATGTTGAATATTTTGGAAGTTAAAGATTGACGTAATGGCACCATATTTTAAGTTAAAGTAATCCCTACATTGTTTATTATTCGCATTCATATTATTATTATTATTATATGGTGAGGACAAGAGTAAAAGCAATACGGGTGGTACCGTACCATTTTATTCATATTATTATTATTATTATTACATGGCGAGGACAAGAGTAAAAGCACGAAGGGTAATGCTGTGCCATTTCGTTCATATTATTACATTGTGAGGATGAGAGTGAAACTACAAAGGGTGATACCGTGCCATTTTATTCATATTATTGCATGGTGAGGACGAGAGTAAAAACACGGAGGGTGATGTCATGCCATTTTATTCATATTATTGCATGGTGAGGACGAGAGTAAAAGCACGAAGGGTGATGCCGTGCCATTTTCATATCGTTGATTTTATTGATTTTTGATTTTGGTGATTTATTGGTTATTTCATGTCTTTATACTTCCCGTATTTATTATATCTTTCCCCCTTTAGCATGTCCTCTCCCAGTTAATATTTGTCATTTTGTTGTTATTTTGTTGCCTTATATACACTTGTACATGTTTATTTTATGCAGGTGCCTTGTCATAGCCTCGTCACTATCTCGTCGAGGTTAGGCCCGATACATACGGAGTATATTAGATTAGTTGTACTCATACTACACTTCTACACATCTTGTGTAGATTTTGGTATTGATCCTAGTGACACTCAGTAGCTTTCTGCTTGGATCAAATCGTAGTTAGAGACTTGAGGTATAGTTGCACGGCATCTGCAGCCTTGAAGTCGCCTTTCCCTTCTATCATTACTGTTTTATTGAGTTTCAAAATAGTTGTACTTTGTTCAGACCTTATTTGTAGCACTCTAGATACTCTTGTATTCTTCACTCTAGGTTTTGGGTTATGTTTAGATTTTGTTGTCCAGTGTTATATCGCTGCTTCAGACTTTTATCGTTATTATTGTTAATATTTTTTTCCAGCTATTAAAATTGGTTAACTATATATTTCACGTCGGCCTGCCTAGCAAGTGGATGTTAGGCGCCATCACGGTACCGAGGTTGAGATTACGAGTCGTGATAAGTTGGTATCAGAGCACTAAGTTTCTTAGGTCTCACGAGTCATGAGCAAGCTTAGTAGAGTCCGCAGGATCGGTATGGAGACGTCTGTACATATCTTCTAGAGGCTATGGAGATGTAGGAAAATTTTCATTTTTTTCTTTCTATATCGTGCAATTTTATTCTATCACTGATATTTGAATCATTCCATTCATGTTCTCTCACAGATGGTGAGAACACGTACAACATCTACAGCCGGACAGGAGCCGGAGCCCCCTGTTGTAGCCACTACTCGAGGTAGAGGTCAAGGCCGAGGTCGAGCAAGAGGTAGAGCTCGGCCTAGAACTCGAGCGGCAGCAACCACCATGGAGCCTCAGATTGATCATGAGGAGGATATCCCAGCTTAGACTTCACCAGCCAGACCCGCTCAGGTCCAAGAGGGATTTATAGCTATTCCCGTGCTTTAGGATGCTCTAGTCTGTTTTGTGGGTCTTATGGAGAGTGTGCCCTAGGCCGGTACATTTCCGGTGGCACCAGTCATCTCTCAGGTTGGGGGAGGAGCACAGATTCTCGCTACTCACATTCCGGAGCAAATGACTCCTATATATTAGACTCCAACAGTCCAGTCCGTTGGGTAGTTCAGCCGGTTGTTGCTGTACAGACCGGGGAGAGGCCCGCGATGTGTGCTAAGGGATTGATGAGATTGGACAAGTTGAGAAAGCTATTCGCTATTAACTTCAGTTGTGCACCCTCTGAGGACCCATGGGATTACTTGGACCGTTACCATGAGATGTTGTACAACATGGGTATTGTTAAGAACAATGGGGGCAACTTTGCAGTGTTCTAGATGACTGGTTCTGCCAAGAGATTGTGGCGGGATTATGTGCTGACCAGGCCAGCTAGTTCACATTCACTTACTTGGGATCAGTTTAGCAGCTATTTCTGGTGAAGTTTATTCCTTTCACCTTGAAAGAGGAGTACCGCAGGCAGTTTGAGCGCCTACAACAGGGTAGCATGATTTTTACCAGTATGAGACCCGATTTGTGGACCTAGCTTCAAGTCGTTTTAGTAAGCACTTCAAGCATCCCACAATGCTTTGGGTAGTCGTGGTCCTTATGTGTCTCAACCTGAGCAGCTAGCCTACAGTGCACCACCATCTCCTATTAGTGCACCTCCGAGCCAGTGTTTCAAGGTGGTTATCTAGGTTGATAGGGCCAGTCCCAGGGCCAGCAGTCATAGCAGCCGAGGGGTTGTTATACCTGTAGAGATCCGAGACACGTTGCTAGATTTAGCCCTAGGTCACAGGGCGGCATGCCACAACAGAGTTCTCATGCCATGGTTCTGGTATTGGTTGCTTCACCGCCCGCTCAGCTAGCTAGAGATGAGGGTTCAGGCTGCTAGAGGTGGAGGTTAGGCCATTAGAGGCAGAGGTCAGAGTGGTGGGTCCCAGTCCGAGAAGCAGAGGTCAGAGTAGAGGGGCCTAGCCCATTTTTATGCATTCCCAGCTAGACCTGAGGCCGAGTCATCTGACGCCGTCATCACAGGTATTGTTCTAGTCTGCCTTAGAGATGCTTTAGTTCTATTTGGTCCGGGCTCTACTTATTCCTATACATCATCCTATTTTGCTTCATATCTGGTTGTGCCTCGTAATTCTTTGAGTGCTCCTGTATATGTGTCCATGCCCGTGGGAGATTATATTATTGTAGATCGTGTTTATTACTCGTGTGTGATTATTATTGGGAGGCTTGAGACTAGTGTAGATTTTCTACTTCTTGATATGGTGGACTTTAATGTTATTTTGGGCATTGATTGGCTGCCACCTTATCATGCTATTTTGAATTGTCATGCCAAGACGGTGACCTTGGTCATGCCGGGGTTGACGCAATTAGAGTGGAAGGGGACTCCTAACCATTCTACCAGCAGGGTTATTTCTTATGTGATGGCTCGGCGTATGGTCGAGAAGGGATGCCTAGCATATTTGGCTTATATTCATGATTCTAGCGCGAAGGTTCCATCCATGGATTCAGTACCAGTTGTGCGCCAGTTCACGCTAAAACAACCTACGGACCTCCAAATCAACATCCGGACACGCTCCTAAGTCTAAAATCATCATACGGAACTATTGGAACCGTCAAAACTCCATTCCAGATTCATCTACACAAAAGTTTAATTATGGTCAACTCTCACAACTTAAACCTCCAACTTATGGAGTATGTGTCACATTTCACTCCAAAACTCACCCGAAACCAAACCAAACATCCCGGTAAGTTACATAACCACAATATAACATAGATGAGACAATAAATAGGAAATCGGGGCTAAAATACTCAAAACGACTGGCGGGGTCGTTACACTTATGGTCCTAACTTCATACTATAAGCTATTAAATAACTTACCATAATAAATTTGGAAGTTCAAAATTAGGAAGAAATTAATTGTTTATCATTGTGGTTAGTTTTAAAATTATTACTTTTATTTACTGAAAACATTAAACTCTTGTACAGTCCATAAAAAAATATGTTCATTAATATGAGATCTGATTACAACCTAAGAGGATTCTCTTCCAAAATTTATAATGTCACTGTGAATTCATTTAGTTCATAACGTCCCATACATTAGAACTTGCTTCTCATGATTTAAATATATCTTCAACGTTCAGCTGTAATCATATTTTCTGTCCCCTAAATTATACCTATTCATTCATTTTACGCTATTTTGGACTCATTTTATTTTAGAATTATTGATCAATAATTTATCTTGAAAGATAAAATATAGTATTTTATAACACGGGAGGTTATCTCACACATATTTATGTATTGACGGACAAATCTCCAAAGAAATTATAGCTTGAAATACCGATCTTGATGTATGCATGAATATTGTTATCAAGTCTAATTACAAATTCCCTTAGAGTTGTTCTATCTATACTAACTGAAAATATATTATGTACCTCTACAGATATTAAAGAACATCAGCGGCCACTACTCATGTGGGATACAATCATATCCATGTTTTCAGATAAGATTGCAAAAATATATCCTGACTACTAACAAACGGAAGAACATAAAAGAACTTGGAAAGTATATGAGTTGGTGCTATATCCTGACTACTAACAAACGGAAGAACATAAAAGAACTTGGAAAGTATATGAGTTGGTGCACGTAATTAATACTACTACTGTTTTCTGCAGATTCTGTCATATTTTTTATACCATAGTAGACCGAGCCCCACACACAAAAAAAGCAACTACTATGAATCTAAAGATTGTTCCCTCTCAAAAAATGATGGAGCTGTAAAATTGACGAACTTAAATTCAAAGGAAAATGCGAGAAAATTTATACGAATTTGGAAAAAGAATTAATTAAAGACTACATAATTCGAGAACTAACTGAAATTGTATTACTAGTCAACTTATTCCAGTAAATATGTGTTGTTATAATTCTATAAACAAGGAGATTTGTGGGGAGAAAAAAATAAGAAAATGTGTAGATGCTAACAATCTACGGTTGTGCTATTTATTTTTATATATTGTATGTACCCTACTTTAATATTCTCGTAAAGATTAAAGAAAAAAGAAACAAAGACAAATGAAATAATTAAGAACTAACTGAAACAGTATGATTTCAATCCCACTACATGTTTTACCCTCTTTTATCTAATCATCCAACTATGAATGAACATACCTTCCACCATTTGTAAAAAACAAACTTCGCAATCTTCTAGGAAAAAACATTAAAGATGTCTTTTTTATTTTAATGAAAGACGAAAACTAAAGAAAGAAAATTTAAGGAGGTTAAGTACACAAGGGAATTGTCTCAGTCCCGTCAAAGGTACCTACGATAAAACATGTTGTATTTCTCAAGTTCAGCTTCAAGTTGAGCTTCTTTTTTCAGATAAGGAGCACGTGTCATCATGGTAATAAGTAACTCGTCAAGGTCGTCACTTTCCACAATCTTTTTCATGTGCAAATCAAGTTCTCTTATTCTATCTCTCAATTTGTCCAATTCCTTGCAAATTGCTTGTTTCCTTTCAATCTCATTGGACGAGGTTGATGACGAGGCCAT
This sequence comes from Nicotiana tabacum, assembly GCF_000715075.1. Taxonomy (NCBI): domain Eukaryota; kingdom Viridiplantae; phylum Streptophyta; class Magnoliopsida; order Solanales; family Solanaceae; genus Nicotiana; species Nicotiana tabacum. Next base: position 89,011,677 of record NC_134084.1, read on the forward strand.
TTCCTATTTTGAGATCTAAAAGATACACAGTTAATAACTGGAAAAAAATAAAAGGAAATTGGGGCATTTGTATCTATACCCGCTTTTTGTGTCGCATTTTAACTTGTGTCCGCTTTATAAAAAAAATTGCAAGCATACCCGCTTTTTCGCATAACTTCAGCATACGGGGCTGAAGTAGCAAAGACAATCACGCAAAACTTCAGCATTCTAGTAGCGGTGCATGAAGTTCAGCTCTAGAGCTGAAGTTTTTGTGTTGTAACTGGGAAACTTCAGCTCTAGAGCTGAAGTTTTTTTACCACCTATTAATATTACATACTAGAGCAGAAGTTTTTTTACCACCTATTAATATTACATACTAGAGCTGAAGTTTCCAGTTACAATACAAAAACTTCAGCTCTAGAGCTAAAGTTTTTGTCTTTGTAACAGGGAAACTTCAGCTATAGAGTGTTCAATATAGCAACATGCATAGCATTTTGTCCATTGATGTTAAGCATTTCTGAGCAATCTGGGCAGTGCTTTAATAGCTCATTTTGACGAATGAAAAGACTGACTAAGTCTGAAATAGAATTTCAAACAAGCAAACATCCTTTGAACGCAAGTTCTAAGAAATAGTAGAGAAATTCCTCATCTGACTTAGTCTTTAATTGGAATATGGCTTTCCAATATTCACCAGAAAACTTCCTTAAGAATATATTGCATCCATGCTATAAATATCCACTCATTAACTCGATCTACAATAAGCACAACGCCTGGCTTTTGAAGGGTACCGAAGTTTAATGGATGGTGACAAACGAGTGATCACACTTGATAGCCTAAAGAAGAACTATGTGTTACTGGGGTTGCAAGATAGAAAATAGCAGCAGCAGAAGAAGAAGAAGAAGAAGAAGAAGAAGAAGAAGAAGAAGAAGAAGAAGAAGAAGAAAATGAAGGAGGAGCAGAAAGGGAGCTGAAGTTATTTAAAAAGTGGGTACAAGTTAAAAGTTTTTTAAAAAATGGGTATAGGTTAAATATGGGCGACCAAATAGGCGCCCCGTGCAATTTTTACAAGGAAATTTATTACTCCATCCTGTCCAAAATAAGTGATTTTTTTGGTTATTTTCACACATATTAAGAAATTTACCTTTTAACATTAATTAACAATGAAATTGACCATATTAACCTTACTATCTCTTCACAAAAACACTCCTAACACATACTCCAACATTAATTACTCCAATGGTAATGTAGGAAAAAAATAATTAATTCATTCTTGAAATCTGAAAAAATTACTTATTTTGGACCACAAGAAAAAAGCTAAAAAAATCATTTATTTTGGACCGGATGGAGTAATTACTGTACCATGTTGTAATAGCTAGGAACAAGTCTCAAGATAAATAATATGCAAAAGTAAAGCCAACACTCACCAAGGCGAAGATTCAACTGTAAATAACAAACATTAACGATTAAAACCCTTGGATATTTATATAATTTTATGGTCTATAATTATTAAAAACTTGCCATAACAAATTAAATTCGAAAATTCAAAATTGAGAAGAAAGGGAAAGAAGTTAGATTAAGATAATGTACATTTACTAGGGCCCCATTATTTTTTTGGTTGAAAATCTTAATCAGATTTTCTAGTAAAAACAACTAGCTAGCGCCCTATTTGTTTTCACTTAATGGATATGTCTTATCGTGAAGGAATAATTCAAGTATGATTGAACTTATTTTGTTTTTAACCCAAACTAGTATTGATACATGCGTGATGCACAGTCGTTATTAAAGAATATTTATTAGATCGAAGGATGGTCTGATTTGTTTGAGTAAATTAGGTTATACGTTTTAACGAAAATTATAACTATCGCCTTATCTCACTTCTTGTTCCTTGTATATCATTATTGCATTATTCCTTACTTAATGTTATTACATTATCACGCGATTTTTTTATTAGCTTGTTACATAACTTAACGATTACCACTACTCACCTTTATTTAATATAGATAATATGAATTTACTTACTCCTAAAATTTTATTCTTTTATTATTTGAAGTTATCCATAATATGTTAGAGTATCATTTATTTACTTTATTTTTTTAAGTTAATTCAAAGTATAATTAGCATCACACTATCTCCCCTCTTTATATATTATGATACCTAAATGACATTTTAGTTTGTTTTTTCCATCTAGTATTTTACCTATAACTCAAAGAGTGACATAATTAATTTATTCTAAATTGTAATGAGTAATACTTCAATTTATTTGAGTAAAACACAAGAAACCATTACAGCTAGTTCAGGATTCTTTCCAACAGGGGCGGATCTATTAAGGGAGTACGGGGTGCCACGCCACCCGCAACCCTCGGCCGAAACTTGTATAATTTTGGGTATATATAGAAGAAATCTGATATATACCAATCGATGGCACCGGGATTAGCGAACATGTGTTTGGTGCCACTAGTAAAGTACTTGATTTTGTATCTAGATGCTCGTGTTCGAATCCAATTCAACATTTACTCTTAAAAAATTTATCGCTTCAGTTTTAGGCTTTGCAGCCTTAGATACTTAAATTTTTTTAGCTTCAATTTTAGGCTTTCAGCCTCATATATTTTCATCTTCTGAATTTCCTTATTTTTCTTTACCTTTTTAAATATAACAATATCCTTTTCATTTTTAAACTAAAGAAAGCAACTCCTTTAATCAAATAACAACCAAAATTTCAAAATTAAAGTTCATAGACAAAAACTTTTTCTCCACATCTGCTTTTTCGAGTCCTCTATATGTACTATGTACATATTTGCATTGTGTTAATTATTTCTATTTTAATTTTCCCTAACTTTTTTTGGTTGCTCAGTTAATTGAAGAAAAAGAAAAGGAAAAGAATCATTCAAATATATTGGTGTAAATGTGCCTAATGTATTGGCATTGTTTACAATTTGCTAAATATGCAGGATTAAACTAGTTTCAATTTCTAGGGTCATTAAATTGGTAAGTCTTTTCTTATCTTCTCAAGAATGTTATAGTTATTAATTTTAGTTCAAACTATTTTCTCCTATTTTTTGTGATGTAATAATATCTTGAAAGTTTGTACTTTGCTCTAGATTGTCATAACTATTAATACCAATTCTTTTCGCGGGTTCGATTTGTCTATATAACTCGAAAAGATGAATAGCCCTAACCGAAACTCAACATGAATCAAACCGATCAAATGAAAACCTTACTTTGATCATATTGTGAACACCTAATTTTTGCACTATTTTAACACCTCCTAAAGTTATTAGTGTTTTGTTATTTTAATTATTTTTCTCAATTTTTGTGACTTTAATTGCATATTTCCTATCATAAAATACTAAAAAAAATAGTTCTTTCTTCATTTGTGCATTTTAAGAATTAACTAGTTGTTCAGTTGGTGAATTAATCTAGTTAATGGATCATTAGAATAAGTTATTTAAATAATTTATTTGTGTAAAATTAGTTTAATAAGCAGGATTAAGGAAGAAATTTGGTCAAATTTGAAAGAAAAAGTGTCCAAGAGTGCAAGATAAAGGGCTGCCATTGAAAGGGTCTGAAACTACGTAGTTTTGCCACAAAACTACGTCGTTTCACTAAATGAAAAAGATCAAATCATACCCATCCATTCCATCTTGATCTAATGGATCTCATTCACTCTTGGCTTAGGTATTTAAAGCCTCAAAAATCTAGAAATTGTCCTCATTTACACCCATAATTCTTTTCTCCTTCTTCTCTCTTCTCTCTCTCTTCACTCTCTCTATGCCACCACAGCTCCGCCCACCGCCGCCGGCGGACCACTTCCAAACACCTCCAAATTCATACCATGTAATCTCCACAACTTCCTCTTTCCATATCTCCTAACCAAATCCTTCAAAAATCCCTCAAACTCCTTGAATCTTAGATCTAGGAAACTTTTCCGTCACTTTTTTGCTCAAATTCTTGAAGCTCCAACCACTACCGCCCCACAATACCTACATCAATGGATAGAGCTCCCCAAGACCTAGCTGTTGATGCCAATTTTACCCTGAAAATCCGGCGACTAAAATCTGGCTAAATTCCGGCGACCTCCCCGAACACCCTCTTTGGGCATACCACCATTTTTTCGGCCACTTGAATTATAAAATAGTAAAAATTCTATTCTTTTTTGTGGCTGTTTTTTCTATTTTATTTTTATTTTTTCAGATTTTATTTTTGTCTATTATTAATTATTTTAGCATTAGTTTTTGAAGTTTGAAATGTTAAATTTTCTGTTTTTGCACTTGTTGAAGTAGTAAAATAGTTTTGTGTTGATAAAAGTGAGGTAGTGAAAAATACTTAAGAGTATATGGTACTTCTTTGGTTGTTTATTTATTGCTTCAAGACTCTTTGAGTACAACACTCAAAAGTCAAATTGTTAGGTAAGAAAATGTAGACCTTTGGACAGTGTTTGAATAAAAGTCTGTCTTTGAATAGTGAAGGGAAGATTTTGTTTGAAATACTTGACAAGATTTGAACCAGAAGGTCTGGCATTTTGAATTTAAGAGCAGATTTTGTAGAAAAATCTGTCAAAAAGATTGATTTTTAATTTCTTGAAATAGCTGATTGTTTTGATATATAGGAGGACACTCTATCTTACTGAGGGAGACACACAAAAAAGAGAAAAAATTAGTAGCTATAATATCCCTTAGCAGCTTTTATGAGTTGATTCTTAAGTGAAAAACTTGTTTAAGGAAAATAGAGTAGTCTTGAAAGATTTTCTGGAGTTACATAATTGTACTGTTTTGCTGGAGTATTTCTAATTTATTTTCTTGGGTTTGAATCTGCCGGTTGTCGCTGTCTTTTGTTGTTGTTGTTGCTGCCCGTTTAATTGTTTTGCTGTTGATTTTGGAAAGAGCTGACTCTGCTGTATTTGTTCTTCTTTCTGCTGTCCAGGTAATTTTCGGACCATGTAAACTCATAAAATCGAGTTGGAATGAAAGATAATGACGCTGGGAAATATTAGTAGCTTTATCCTTCTATTGTAATTCATTGTTATATGCTCTTGAATGTTTGATAATGTTATAACCATATATTAGTTAATTAAATTGTGTTAAGCATCTTTAATTATTTTTATTTTTGCAAAGCATTAGATATAATTCCACTGGCATTTGGTTATCTGAAAGGAGCATATATATTAAAATTTAAACCCTTGTAGCCATGTTTGTCCCTTTGTTGTCACCAAGCTAAGTTTTTATTATTATTATTATTATTATTATTATTATTATTATTATTATTATTATTATTATTATTATTATTATTATTACAAATAATCTTTTTTTATCTCTTAAAAATACTTATTTAGTAAGGTAGTTAAGGTGTAGATTAGAAAGACAATCTGTAAACTTATTTTTGTAAATAGTTGGCTACGGATTGCAAATAGCAAGATATGGTCAAATCTGTAACATAGCTTTAAAAGGCCATATCTGCAGATTTAAAGTCCAAAATCATATGGGCTTTTGGATTTTGTCTTGGACATGATCCCATTTGACTCCATCAACCCAATAGTGGGTTGCCTCATTCAATGTCAAGACAAGCCCACATCTTACTAGTTTTAAGCAATGTCAATTGATAATTTTCTCTCATTACTCTCATCTTTTAAATTAGTACTCATAACAATAATTTTCTCTCATTAGTTAAGTTGTAGATTATTATTCAAATCTTTTCTTAATTTTTTTTTAAAAAATAAATAAAAACGGACATAAGAAAAGCATAAAAATCAAATAAACCACCGTTTATCCAAGTTTAATTCAAGCCAAATGTAGTCAATAAAGCGACCGTGCTAGAACCACGGGACTCAGGGAATGCCTTACACCTTCTCCCCGGTCAACAGAATTTCTTACCCGGACTTTGTTTTCGCAGACCAATAATAATAGAGTCAAACCTTCCTTTGAATAGGGATTCAAATAAAAGGTGACTTGGAACACCAGTAGAAGTCAATTCCAAGTGGCGACTCTGTAAATAAAATAAACCCTACTTCAAATTTGTCACTTTAATTGGAAAAGCTCTTTAACCCACAATCCATAACATTTTACACTTATCTCTTGGAGGGAGAAAAGGGGTGTGACAGCTTTGGCGACTCTGTTGGGGAAAACCAGAATTCGAGCTTGTACATGTTGACTTTTATTTGACTTTATTAATTTTGTATATACTGTGATTTATTTGGGTATAATGTGCTACTTGTTTGCTTTTTACCGCTTTGATATTTTTTAACGGTACATATAAACTGTCTTCTCCCGCACCCCCTCCGAGTCTTCTTGAATTAAAATTGGGCATTTGCTTGACATAGCCCGCTTTCTTTGAGATAGCCGAGGTGTTTGTCACCCGGTGAAGGATTTTAGTCACACCTATTTAAGGCGGGGAGCACCACTAGTTAAGCCGGAAAGCAATGCTACCGGTACACTGACCCTCCTCGGCTCGAGTTGTCCGCTCGAGTAAGCCAGTCTAGATACCTTTTCCACCAAGACTTAAATCTAGGAGAACAAACCTCATACCGGATTTTCCTAGTAGGTTCGCTCTATGTGCATCACATGCATTTGACTTAGCGAAACTTGGCACAGGGGCCGGGTCCATATAAGACAGGTATCCTATTTGAGACCATCATGTTCACGTATGTGCTACTTGATACATCATTTGGAAGGCTTACTTGCATTGTCGACCGGCTTTAGAAAATTAGTGTAGCATAATTATTTAAAAAAAGGTACCCAGTTTTACCGAACTACGCGGGTCTGATTCTCATCGGATGTGAGACACGTAGGCAAACCTCATCGGTTCCGGCCCTCAATTTTCCAAAAAAAAAAAAATTCAAATATATTTCCCTTTACTTCCTTCTTTAAAAAATAATTTCTTAGAGACTCCAATTTTTAAAAAAATCAAAAAGCAATTCAAAAATATTTTCTTCTTTTTTCTTTTATAAGTCTTTCTTCCACAAAAAAAAAAATCAAAATCAGATTTTTTTTCTTCAAAAATCACAAAAAAATAAATAAATGAAAATAAAATCGAAAATTCCAAAAAAAAATTGTTGAATTCCAAAATATTTTTTTCCCGCTTCAGAAGTTTTTCTTTCAAAAATTGAAAAAAATATTCGAAATTCAAAAATATTTTATTTCTTCTTTAGAAGTGTTTATTTCAAAAAATTAAAAAAAAAAGAAACTTTAAAAATGAAAAAAAATCTTTTTTTTAATTCTTTCTTTCAACAATTCCAAAACCAAAATAAAAAAAATTGAATTTCAAAAAAAATATCGCTCTTCTTTAGAAGTCTCACTTTCAACAATTCAATAAAAATTGAAATCTAAAAAAAAATCTTTCTTCTTTTGAATCCTTTCTCTCTACCAAAAAAAAAATCCAAAATCATTTTCCTTGTTAGGAGCTTTCGTGGAGTTATTTGTATATGAGTAAAAAACGAGAGTTAGTTTGTGTACTTTATTCCTGATTTTTTCTGAACTACGTAACGATCTGATTCATGCGGCGTCATGATACATAGGCAATCCCCATCGGATTCGATCATAACGATAGAATTAACTGAGGAAAAAATAAACTAAAAAAAAAAGAAAAAAAAAGAGAAAAAAAAAGAGTGACAAAAAATAAAAGAGTGACCAAAAAAGAAAGAATAGGAGAATGCCAAAAAATAAAAAGCAACAGAGACGAAAAAAATCAAGAGTGATTAAATAGAGGAAGAAATAAAAGAAAAGAGGTACATACTTAAAGGGTTAGTTAAGGCCGGGATGAAACATGCAACCGTTCAAACACATGGTAGAAATGTTTAACTATTAGGTGCATTGCATCCCTAACGTGCGATTTCCTATGTGTTAAATGTCTCAAAACTAACGAGGTTGTGGTGTGAGCAAATTAATCAGGTTCTGTTCATGTGGTTGGTTTTGTTGGTATGCAGTGATGAACGCGCAACCTTGCACGCGACCACAACATTATGCACAAAACCGAGCTCCACCTCCCAGAAATGCACATCCTTACCCAGCTCCATATAATCCCCAACCAAATGACCTCCAATACAATCCTCGTCCAAGAGAGCCTTTCAGAAAGAATCAGTTCACCCCTATTGGTGAATCGTATTCAAGCTTGTTCCAAAAGCTAATCAGGCTAGATCTATTGTAGCTAGTGGCCCCGAAATAGCCGAACCCCGAGTCCCCCTCGCACCGAGCTGATGCTAGATGTGAATACCACTCTAGAACAGTGGGACACAGTACAGAGAACCGTTGGAACCTCAAAAGGGTAGTTGAAGATTTGATTGAAACTGAAAGAATCGTTTTTCGGGATGAAGAAGCTTCTGATGTAATGAACAATCTGTTGCCTACCCACAACATTGGGCCAATGGTCAGAATGATTTGTGAAGCTGAGGAATTTGATCCGGCACCGAAGGCCGTTGCAGCCTTTGCCGAGATAGAAGAAAAGCCAAAAATGGTCGCCAAACATGAAAGTTATCTTACTTTCTGATGCAAACCCTTCTATCTTCAAAAAATTGAAAAAAAATCAAATAAAAAAATCAAATGAAATTAATATTTCATTTTCCAGGAATGTCTCTTTTCTTAATCTTGTTATTTTTCTTTCTTATTCTCTTTTTAGTTCTGTTAAATGCAGATTTCAATAACATGACATGCTTGCGGACTTCATGCCCAGATCCTGAAAGTTGTTAGGCCTTGAAATAATGAATCAAGGATTAGATCGCAATAAATATAAAGTTTAAGAAAATAAAACAAAGAGTTGGAGCAACTGAAGGAAAATTGGTTCCCGGATTGGAAAGGTTCGTATATTGCAACAAGAGTACTACCAAAAGAGTGCGTTGCACTTGGGACACATCGAAGGAAATGTCCCTGAAATAACAGTCAATGCAAATGCAGTCAAAAGGTACTATGTTGGATCCTCCATATAGTACTAATATTCTCCAATTGGGATGACGAAGGCTTTCATTCTCGCTACCCAAACACTATCAACCCTTTGTAAACCCTTTGAGTCGGCTCCCATTCTTTGATCACCCTCTTTGGAACCTAAAGGTGTTATTGAAAAGAGGAAAAGGAAAGGAAAAAGAAAGAGCAAACAAAACAAAACAGAAAAACGAAAGAAAAAAAAGATCCCTGAACTACGTTCGACTTGATTCCGAAAGGATACGTAGGCAACCTCTCTCTGGGGTTCAGTCACACCAAAATAAAAATCCAAATTCCCCCAAAAGTGAAACTGGGGCAGATGTTGTAATGGTCTGGCGATGATCCCGCCTGAATGGTTCCAAAGTTGTAATTCGATCCAAATCATTTTTACCCAAATCCTTTCAAGTCCTTCCGATCAATCGGTGAGAATGTTCAAGGATCAGAGAATACGACTACTTGGATCTGATGCAATAAAAATGAGAGAAATAAAATGAGAGAGTCTTATTGGTGAAAACCCACAAGGGCACCATGAGGCGGTGATAAGAAGAGAAATAAAAAATAAGAGAGTCTTGTTAGTGAAAACTCATAAAGACCACTATAAGGCGAGAAGAAAAATGAGAGAGGTCAGCTCGTGAAAACCCGCAAAGGGCGCCCCTGATCGAATAAAGGATCCTCACAGCCATCTGCACCGATAGAGTCCTGGCAAAGTTTCTCGATTTTGTGGAAACTATTGTGATGAATTTCTGAGAGTCGGACGGTTTACACATATCAGGCATCCAGTCCAAAAGGCATGTCATGTTCATTGAAGTCCGCATGTACTCCAGATAAGTCCTTCTTTCCTTTCCCCGAAAGGGACACTTCTTGTTTTAAACTCATTCTCCATTCCATTGTTTGTTTTCTTTGAATCCCTTTCGGTCTAACACTGTTCCGAAACAAAAACAAAGAAAGGATGGCAAGACTGATTTACAGGGTTCTCATTTGGCGCGAGCTAATGTGAAGAAAGGCACCCAGCCTTGTACGAGCATCAAGTCGACCCCGACCAACCATGGCGGCCGATGCTTCGAAATCAAAACTCTTGGAAAGAGAAAATCAAATGGAGCGCCTATAAAGGCAAATGAAGTTGAAAAGGTTGAGTCCCACGTGGCTAACCATCTCGGCAAAGAGTTGAAAAAAGCCAAGGCATCCCAAATGCTCTGAATTTGAAGTTGGGAGAAAGAAGCCAGAAAAGGAAGGCCAATGAAGGCGAAATAAAATTGGAAAAGGTTAAGTCCCACGCGACTAGCCGTTGCAGCAAAGTTTGAGGAGCCCCAATGCTCCGAAGAAAAGAAAAGAAAAAAAAAATGATGAAAAAAAAGAATATAAAAAAAAAGAAGAAAAAAAAGAAGAGAAAGTAGAAGGAAAAGGCCTACGAAGGCAAGATAAAGTCGAAAAGGTTGAGTTCCACCAACCAATCATCATGACAAAGTCTAGAAAAGATAGAGTTTTTCCTGAGTCACAAAGGCAATTGGTATTCAGGAAGCAACCAATTGCAGTTGAAAGGGCCGAGATCAAGTGATCAATGTCACACCTCCTTTTTCTACCTGCACCCCCGGAAAGGGGCGTAAAGGAGTTTTTCCAATTGAAGGACAATCGGAACGGGATTTAATTATTAATTATTCAGAGTCGCCACTTGGGAGATTAATGGTGTCCCAAGTCACCGGTTGAATCCCTAACCGAGGAAATTTATGACTCTGTTAACAGTCCGCGAACCAGAAATCCGAGTAAGGAATTCTGTTAACTCGGGAGAAGGTGTTAGGCATTCCCGAGTTCCGTGGTTCTAGCACGGTCGCTTAACTGTTGTAGTTGAATTTATCTGATTTTAATACATGTTAACTTATGTGCTTTTTATTTGTAAACCGCTTTTATTGTTATTTATTTTTAAAGAATTGCGACGTCATGAAAACGCGTTTCGAACCACGTCGCAATCAATGCACCCGTAGTTATCAACACATTTCGACTTCGTCGAGATTTGTATTTGAGTCGCATCAATGCGCACTCTAATTTTAAGAATGTTATTCAATTAAATCGTGTCGAAGATGCTAACGTAGTGTTATTTTGGGGGAAGGCCATGAAATTTGCTAAACAACCTTCCCAAATCTAAACAGCGAGATAATTATGTCAACAATTACTTAAGGACCCTAATTGGTTAAGGCCAATCATCCGTTAAACCTGAAATTTGAGCTTCTATGCAGAAGTACTAAGGAAATGGGCTTTGAGCCCATATAATTCAAAGCATTGTCATTACATATATTGCAGGTGAGGGTTCTTAGAGCTCTAAGAACTAGGCCTTACGGAGGCCAAATTTTACTTATGGACAGGCCAATGCACAGCCCAAAGATCGAGCCCTCGGGGCTCCTTCCTATTTAATTAAACTCTTAAACCTTGATGTACCTAGGCCCATTTCGATTTCTCGCCTAACCAACAGTCTGGGTTGACTGCAAATTTGCCAGGCCCAAAATTGGCCCAGTATGAAGCTGTGCCCAATTCATCTTAGACCAAAACTAAAGGCAACCATGTGTGTTGAACTCTAAGTTAATTATAACTTTGCAGACTTGACTTCAGCCTGCTGTGAAACTTTAAACAATTTGAAAATGACAATCGTATAAACATGCAATGCTCAATTTAAACAACCCCCACCCTGGACTATATACATGAATCTGAATACCCAAATGTCCACTTACTAATTAAAATAATCAAAATCATGCTGGACAATTCATCAGTCTCAATTATACAAATCAGTTATTGGCTCGAATCAACACCAACTGAGTCAGTTAGTAATAGTCAGACAATTTAAACAAACTAAACTGTGAAAAGGTAATCAGCAAACAATGTTTCCTAAGGCAATAGAATTTAGTAGCATTCTTCATTGTTCTCCACTTCAAACTTGGACTTACATAGATGAGAGTCAAGGAAATGTACCTGGGAATTGTAATGAAAATAGAGAAAAGGAGAGGAATCAGCTACTTTCAACAGCAACAAACAACAAACCCAGCAATGATACACCACAGAAACACAGGCAGATTGCTTTGAAACCCGAAATATAAGCAAATTCCCACAGATCAGCTTAACATATTTTTAACATTTCCCTGACCCCTCACAGCTGAAACCCAGGATTAGTAATGAAACTGTGAAGCTGTTTCAGATCTCCATATTTTGATGTTTTTATTTTCTAAATAACCTCAGAATTGAAATGTTAACTGAATTAAAAAGAACAGGAATGAAAGCTCAAATTAAAACTTAGGGCTCAAGGCAGAAGATTGAGAGCCGACCCCCTTTCCCAAGGCATCTTATGCCCTTTTATAGGCAACCCCAAAGAGAATAAACTAAGTTCTGATTTTCTAATTAGTCCCTCTTTATTTTCACTTTGGTTCCTCTATTTTTATCTTGCTAAACAAGTAACTGCAGTACACTTATTAAAATTTACACTTGAAACCCATTCTAGAAGGCCCTAAAGCATTCCTCTACCCATACAATACCTATATTACCCTTCCCTATACCTTGATATTACTATTCCTATCAGAACTGCCCTTTTCCATACCCAGATTACCCCTGAAAGCCTTCCAGAATCACTGAACCTACCCTTATCCTTAACAACTATACCCAATACCCTAGCCCAGTCTGAAACTAACTAAAATTAATCAGCTAACAATCAGAAACTAACTAAAATTAATCAACTAGCAATCAGAAACCAACTAATCAGACTGACTGAACCAATTCTGGTCAATTAACCAACTCAAACAAACTAAAATGAAATTAAACTGAGCTTAAGCTACCACGATTAACACTAAATGAACTTAAAACCAATTATTAAATCATGAACTTATAATCATTCAACCAACTAACAAGCTCAGAATCAACAGTAATTAACAGGACCTAAACTAACACAATTAAACCATAAAATTAACAGAACAATAATGAAACAACGACTGCAAATAATATTTTAATCATGCGAGCAAAAGAAGTAGTAAAAAAAAGAAAAACTCACAAAGGCAAAAGGGGTTCCGGCCAGTCATAAACATCTGAATCCTTTCAGATTTTTGACGCATAATACCCCTAACCATGTGTTCTTACACGAGAACACATGGTTAAGGGTACTATGGTTCGAAATCAAAAGGATTTGGTTTTAGGGTTTGGTCAGCAATTCTTAGATCTAAGATTTAGGTCGTTTCAAGGTGATTTGAAAGAAAACAACCACAGATTAGTGTTGTGGAAGGGCTGGGGGTTGTAGAGTGTGATTTTGGGCTGATTCGGACAAACTGTCACCTGGCCGGAAACCTTCAAATCAAGATTCGAAGAGTTCCGGCCTTATTCGAGGCAAACCAACGGGTGTAATTAACTTATCGGAAACTATTACTAATAGAGTTTGAACAGGATCCTGTGAACTATCTACAAAGATTCAATAAAACTATATATCATATCTGGCAAGCTTAAAGCATTCTTTTCTATACATGCAGAAATATTAGTTGAAGAGTTACCTAATTATCTGTGTGTTAAAACACTCATACATTCCTCATTAGACAACCCATTAAGCAAACGAAATCACAATTTAGGACGGACTAAGCTGCGATTAAGTACAAGGCTACCTAACGTGTTTCTTTATTGAATTACAAACTAAACAAATTACACAGATCTTAATAACATTCGTAAAAACTGTAACTGCAGCAAACGAATGATTAAACTCCTGCATATCTTTGATTTCATGCTTTCATTGTTACATCAGATGCAAAGTCTTAGTATGTACCTGGATGTTGGATACAACAGAAGAAGCAAGGGGTCAGTAGGACAATAGAAGCAACACCAAACAGCAGCAGTAACAGCAGGTACAAATAGGACAGCTCCCAGTGCAAGATACAGTTAGAACTGATAAAATGGCAGAAAGGCAGCAGCAGACAATGCAGTAGGAAACAGAAATTCAGACAATCCAATTCCAAGGGAATCAACCAAGGCAAACCAAACCAACACACTTTAGCTGATACTTGAAAGAAAGGAAAACTGACTGAATAGGCTGAGCAGGCTAAGAATTGAACAAAAGCAGGAAGAAAACCAGTTTCTGGTTTCTGTATCTTTATCCCTCTTACTATCTATTTCTTTTCAAAATCCAATGTCCAATTTCAGTCTTGAAATCTATTTTTGGCTATCCAAAAGAATTCTTTTCCAGTTTTCTGTTTTTCAGAACTCAACTCTCCTAAAAATGTTCCCTCTCAATCCACTCTGTTATTATCAATGTCTGTCTGTGTGTGTGTATATCAAAAAATCCCCCTTAAACTGATGGAAGTTCCTCCTTTTATCAACCTAAAATCAAACATTTAACAGCCTGTTTAGACCATCACAACACCCCTCCCATGTGCTGTCCTATTTTTAGATTCCACTTAGCTAATTAAGTATGAACAAAAACCCCATGATATTCCCTGGCAGACTTACTTTTGAGTAATGTTTATTATTTCTGAAACTAAAGCAGAGTATGGGCAGCAGGGGTGTGTCCTGACAGCACATGCTGTCCATTACTTTGTAATGCACATGTTGCCCAAGGCTGAGAGATGAGTAAACAATGCTATTAAAATCTGAAACCTAGCTAATAAATCAATCCTTTAAATGTCTTTCTGATTTGGCTAAACAAATTAATACCGAGTGGCAACAACACTAATCTGATTCAACAATGCTTCAGTAAATTACAAAAGCCTGAGTCAAATTGCTACCATTCTAACATGAAACCGATTTACGACGTATATCGATTCGACTATACTAGTTAAAACACATACAATCGAAGCCAAAATCAGACATTTAACAGTATCGAACACATGACTCGAATCATACTGATCAAGCAGAATTGTACTAGGGAATCAGTTGATCAGTCAAATTTGAGGTTCGACTAATTGCCCAGCACACACATATACACATTATCAGTAAAAATAGAAGAGGGACTCAATCAAACACAGAGGTTCAGGTAAGGTGGACAATCAACAGTTGATAAAAATTCAAAGACTCAAATTACACAAGACATTCAGCCATACGAACAGACCTTTAAACCACACACGTACTGAATAACAAAGAGAAAACAAACTTACCTTAAAAACTTTGAAAACAAAAAAATCAACTCGTGTTTGAACAGACCCTTCTCAAGGTTGAACGGAATTTAATCGAAGTGTTTCTCAAATGAGAAACACTTCGATTAAAGTCCATTAGACCCTAATCTCTTGGTTCGAACAGGCACGGAACATGCACGAGGAAACCTAGGGTTCTAGAGGGCAGATTTGGGTTTTGGGCTTTCTTGGTTAGATTCGGACCAAACCAAGTATGGTTTGGTCACGAGGGGGGTCCGGGGATTGTCTGGTATGAATCTAGGGCAGATCGGTGTAGATCGAGTTTTGCTCGAATCTTCAAATGAAGATTCGAGGACCTAGAGGATGATTCGAACTAAACGGTCAACAGGTCCATGTTCAGGGGGGTGAGATGGTCCTATGGTGTTAAGGTGAAGGCCACCGATGTTCATGCCGCCGGCTTTCATGGTGAAGAATACAGGGGCGGCTAGGGTTTGGAGGGGAAGGGGATGAGGACGAAGGCTAGGGTCTTGGATAGGGGGGGCAGGGTATGATAGGGACCTCATATATGGGATGGGTGGATTGATTTCAACCGTTGGATGAGGCGAGATGGACGGCTTGGATCTGAAGGCTTAAAAGAAACGTCGTCGTTTGGCTTAGTAGGGGTCAGAATTGGTTCGGGTAACGGGTCGGGTAATGGGGGTTATGGGTGAGAGATCCGGACCGTTGGATCAGCTTGGTTTGAACGGTCGTGATGGATTGTCATTCAAACGACGTAGTTTTGGTGTTAAACTACGTCATTTTGTGGCATGGGGGTGGGCTGTTCGGACTGGTGGCTTGGGCTGTTCATTTGGGCCTCAGATTTTGAAATGGGAACGGCCCAAATTCATTTAAAACAAATTTTACCCTCTTTTTCTTTATTTCTAATTTTCTTAACACACAACCTAATTAAATGAAACTAAAAAAAACATTAATTAACAATTAATGTTTTTATCACACGCATATAAAAATGTTAAAAGTAGGTAAAATTAAACAAGACAACAATTACGGACAAAAATGCATATTTATGCTTTTTTTTCTTTTTAACAAATGGATTACGGTTCAAATTACGCGTGACACATACAATTTTTTTTGTATTTTGTTTTAATAAAAATAAAAAATAGGTAAAAATTATAAATAATTAACAAAGTGCCATGTAAAATCCAAAAATTGTACAACAGGACCATTTGTTATTATTTTTTATTTCTTTTGGAGCGATTGTCGCGTAAAACAAAAATCACGTGCTCACAGCTGCCCCTCTTTTTTCGGAAACACGAAGAGTTTTCGCGCAAAGATAAAGTGAGCGTGTATGAGCATTTTTGCCTATGGACTACTCCGTGTGAAGCATGTTCTGAAAGTTTTGACCGAATCTTGCTTCAAAGATTTCCTACATATCCTGGGCTAAACAGGAATCAGGTCAATGTAGTTCGGGAAGTTTCGGTAGCTGGGACTACCATGGGACTGCAATGCTTGCTGTTACTGCTGTTGCTGTTGTCACCGTTGCTTTACTGACCGCCTTATTACAACCAAAGGAAAAATGAAACTGAACTAAATACTTATATGCATGTCAACTGCTAGTTACAAGATCCCTATCTATGATTCTTTTGCGGCTTGATCTCGGGTCTTAGCTGATTGTGCTTGGAGACTTCGATCCGAATCTTGATGCTTGCGAGTTGCGGTGACTTGTTTAATCTCTGGGATACTGAGTGAGACGTGACTGGCAGAGTTCTGGACCTTAATCAAATCTTGGAGCGATCCGCCTTCCATTTTCTCCGGTATCTCGGGACATCTTCTTTTTGTCTTTTCTTCTTAGATTCTGAGTTGAGACTCATCTTGTGGGTCGTTTCGATCCGTGTGGCTCGAGGTTAGACCTGCGGGAAAAACAAACGAACGAAATTTTCTGCCCCAGTTTCACTAGGAAAAATTTCGTGAATTATTCGCCAAGAAGTTCATAAAATTGATGAAAGAAGGTATGAATGCTTAGTTCAGGGTTGGAGCCCTAATACCGACTAGCTGGGAGAAGTTCAGTTTAGAGTTGAAACTCTAATACCGACCAACTAGGGAAAAGTTCAGTTTAGGGTTTAAAACCCTAATGCTGACTAAATGGAAAATTCAGTTTAGGGTTTAAAACCCTAATGCTGACTGAAAGGAAAGAGTTCAGTTTAGGGTTTAAAACCCTAATGCTGATTGCATGGAAAAGCTCAGTTTAGGGTTTAAAACCCTAATGCTGGCTGAATGGAAAAAAGTGCAGTTTAGGGTTTAAAACCCTAATGCTGACTAAAGGAAAAATTCAGTTTAGGGTCTAAAACCCTAATGCTGATTGAAAGGAAAGAGTTCAGTTTAGGGTTTAAAACCCTAATGCTGATTGCATGGAAAAGCTCAGTTTAGGGTTTAAAACCCTAATGCTGGCTGAATGGAAAAAAGTTCAGTTTAGGGTTTAAAACCCTAATGCTGACTAAAGGAAAAATTCAGTTTAGGGTTTAAAACCCTAATGTTGACTGCATGGAAAAGCTCAGTTTAGGGTTTAAAACCCTAATGCTGGCTGAATGGAAAAAAGTTCAGTTTAGGGTTTAAAACCTTAATGCTGACTAAAAGAAAAATTCAGTTTAGGGTTTAAAACCTTAATGCTAATTGCATGGAAAAGCTCAGTTTAGGGTTTAAAACCCTAATGCTGGCTGAATGGAAAAAAGTTCAGTTTAGGGTTTAAAACCCTAATGCTGACTAAAGGAAAAATTCAGTTTAGGGTTTAAAACCCTAATGCTGACTGCATGGAAAAGCTCAGTTTAGGGTTTAAAACCCTAATGCTGGCTGAATGGAAAAAAGTTCAGTTTAGGGTTTAAAACCCTAATGCTGACTAAAGGAAAAATTCAGTTTAGGGTTTAAAACCCTAATGCTGACTGCATGGAAAAGCTCAGTTTAGGGTTTAAAACCCTAATGCTGGCTGAATGGAAAAAAGTTCAGTTTAGGGTTTAAAACCCTAATGCTGACTAAAGGAAAAATTCAGTTTAGGGTTTAAAACCCTAATGCTGATTGCATGGAAAAGCTCAGTTTAGGGTTTAAAACCCTAATGCTGATTGCATGGAAAAGCTCAGTTTAGGGTTTAAAACCCTAATGCTGACTAAAGGAAAAATTCAGTTTAGGGTTTAAAACCCTAATGCTGGCTGAATGGAAAAAAGTTCAGTTTAGGGTTTAAAACCCTAATGCTGACTAAAGGAAAAATTCAGTTTAGGGTTTAAAACCCTAATGCTGATTGCATGGAAAAGCTCAGTTTAGGGTTTAAAACCCTAATGCTGGTTGAATGGAAAAAAGTTCAGTTTAGGGTTTAAAACCCTAATGCTGACTAAAGGAAAAATTCAGTTTAGGGTTTAAAACCCTAATGCTGATTGCATGGAAAAGCTCAGTTTAGGGTTTAAAACCCTAATGCTGGCTGAATGGAAAAAAGTTCAGTTTAGGGTTTAAAACCTTAATGCTGACTAAAGGAAAAAGCTCGGTTTAGGCTATAAAACCCTAATGCTGGCTGAATGAAAAAAGTTCAGTTTAGGGTTTAAAACCCTAATGCTGACTAAAGGAAAAATTCAGTTTAGGGTTTAAAACCCTAATGCTGATTGCATGGAAAAGCTCAGTTTAGGGTTTAAAACCCTAATGCTGGCTGAATGAAAAAAAGTTCAGTTTAGGGTTTAAAACCCTAATGCTGACTAAAGGAAAAATTCAGTTTAGGGTTTAAAACCCTAATGCTGACTAAAGGAAAAGTTCAGTTTAGGGTTTAAAACCCTAATGCTGATTGCATAGAAAAGCTCAGGATACTAACTGACCTCTTTTTTTTTTTGAATTTTCTTGTTTTAGTAGAAGATAAAAGGGAGTTTCGTGGAAACTTACCTTTCGAGTGAATTCATCATTGCCAAAGTATTTCTTGTACCCGTGTACCTTCTTCTTTGGGCGACACCTGCTTCTTGCACGGTTGTCTTGGATTATACCTGTTTCAACTTTTCAGACAAAGAAACAATTGTTAGTTCGGAAATGACGGTCGGTTCGGTGACCTAGATCGTTCTCAGTTGCTTTGTTGCATCTTTATTTCTGTTGTGAAGTTCCGCCATTGATTTGATTCGAATGGTGAAACCCTTTAGACTGCTCAGGCTTGTATTTCCAGATTTGCTATGATTTGCCTCGTAAGGCCTCTTTTTTTTTCTCTCTCTTTTTGTGTGTCCCGTTTTGCTTGGAGATTCTCGACGGGGATTTTATTTGAGGTAATCTGTGGGGATTTGTACAAAAGGAAGCTCTGTGGGGGAATATTTACAAAGTGGATTCTTTGTGTGGATTTTTGTACAACGGGGCATGCTGGGGATTTGTTTCAAAGCGGTCTTTCTAGGATTTGTTGGGGTAAGCTTGTTGGGGAAATTTTACAAAGGGACTCGCTGGGGATGTGCTGGGGAAATTCCAACAGGGATTTTTTTATTTTTATTTTTTTTAATATTGGGGAGACTCTGTGGGGGATTGTACAAGGGGAGACTCTGTGGGGATTTGTCCGAAGCGGTCTTGCTGGGGGAAATTTCTCTCTTTTCTCTTTACTTCGAACGCCGCCAAACATCATGATTCTTCAGGTTTAAACAGACGTACCAACGAAATGAGGTGTTTTCCTTCATGAAATGGAATTCCGTGCAAACAAACTTGCCTCCTGTCCTTTCCGGTGTATCTAGAACTTGGGGTTAAACATGAAAGAGATTCGAAGAGAAAACAAAGAAAAGAAAAAAACAAATTTTAGAAAAAAAGTATCCCCTTCGGGACGAGAAAGACTTATCTGAGGAAGACAATGATGGCTTTAAATGGACATGATATGCTTTTTGGACTGGACGCCTGACCTTCCATGAATTTGCGTTTCCCTGAACCAAAATGGATCTGTGATTCCAAACCGGTGGAACTTTACCGAGACCTTCTTAGGTGGAGACATTCCTTCGGCCAACAGCGCCCTTTGCGGGTTTTCGCCGGCTGACCTCTCTCATTTCTCTTCCTGTCATTGCTTGATAGCACTCTTTGCGAGTTTTTACCAAACAAGCTCTCTCATTTCGGTCTCTCTACTCCCGTCGCCTCGCGGTGCCCGAAGGTTTTCACCGACGAGACTCTCATTTTATCTCTCTCAATTCAGAGTGTGCCGGTCTCCATTTGTGACGCTTATTGGCTTCCCACGATCTTTGGTAATTGATTTGAAGGCTTGTGCTTGGTAAAGAGATGTAGATGATGCTAACTTCTAAACTACTCGACGTGCCCCGATTTCAATTTCAGGGTGAATGGGATTTTATTGTTGGTGTGACTGAACCTCAGGGAGAGGCTGCCTACGTATCCTTTCAAAATCAAGTCAAACGTAGTTCAGGCCTCAATCAATGTTTTGTTTTTTTTTTTTTTTTGTAAGCGGCTCAAAGGCTTGTAGTGTTTGGGGAGTAGTGGGGAATAAAACCTTTGTCATTTCAAATGTGTCAAGACTACTGGAGTATAATTCAGACGTAGTATCTCTTGACTGCATCCGCATTTACTGCTGTTTCGGGGTCATTTCCTTTGATATCACCTAGATACAATGCTCCTCTCGGCAATATCTTCCTTATGATGTATGGGCCTTTCCAATTTGGAGCAAACTTCCCTTTTGCTTCCTCATGATGCGGCAGAATACGCCTCAGTACTAGCTGACCTACTTCGAAATTCCTGGGTCGGACTTTCTTGTTGTAAGCACGGGCCATCCTTCGTTGGTACAACTGTCCGTGACAAACCGCGGCCATTCGCTTTTCATCAATCAAAGTCAATTGCTCTAACCGAGTCTTGACCCACTCGCTGTCTTCGATTTCTGCTTCGACAATGGTTCGAAGCGAAGGAATTTCTACCTCTACCGGTATTACAGCCTCGGTCCCATAAACCAAAAGATAAGGAGTCGCTCCTACTGATGTGCGTACCGTAGTGCGATACCCCAACAATGCAAATGGTAACTGCTCGTGCCACTGTCGAGAACTTTGGATGGTTTTCCTCAAAATCTTCTTGATGTTTTTATTCGCCGCTTCTACAGCACCATTGGCCTTTGGCCGATAAGGAGTAGAATTCCTATGCGTTATTTTGAATTGCTCGCATACATCTCCCATCAAGTGACTGTTCAAGTTTGCTGCATTATCTGTAATGATAGTCGCAGGAATACCGAAACGACAGATAAGATTTGAGTGTACAAAATCCACTACAGCTTTTTTAGTGACCGACTTGAGAGTGACAGCCTCTACCCATTTTGTGAAGTAATCGATGGCAACCAGTATGAATCTGTGTCCATTCGAAGCCTTTGGTTCGATTGGTCCAATAACGTCCATGCCCCAGGTGACAAATGGCCAAGGTGCAGACATGGGATGCAGTTCCGTGGGAGGTGCATGAATCAAATCACCGTGCACCTGACACTGATGACACTTCCGAACGAAACTAAAACAGTCCTTTTCCATGGTCATCCAGTAATAACCTGCTCGAAGGATTTTCTTTGCTAAGACATACCCGTTCATGTGAGGTCCACACACACCTGCGTGTACTTCGTGCATAATCTTTCTCACCTCCTCGGCGTCGACACATCTTAGGAGGTTGAGGTCCGGGGTCCTCTTGTACAATGATTCACCGCTCAGAAAGAAACCACTTGCATGCCGCCTAATGGTTCTCTTTTGATCTCCAGTAGCATGCTCGGGGTATTCTTGCGTCTTCAGGAACCTCTTGATGTCATGGTACCAAGGCTGCGTATTTGATCCCGCCTCGATTACGTTGCAGTAACCGTGTCTTTCCCTGATTTAGATTTCCAAAGGATCGACGTGGGCGTTGCCCGGGTAGGGTAGCATTGAAGCCAAAGTAGCGAGTGCGTCTGCCAGTTCATTGTGACACCTCGGGATATACCTGAACTCTATTGATGTAAAGCGCTTGTCGAGGTCCTCCACATGCTGTCGGTAAGGGATAAGCTTGACATCCCGAGTTTCCTATTCACCTTGGACTTGCCGGATAATCAGGTCAGAGTCTCCCATAATCAGTAAATCTTTGACATCCTGATCGATTGCCATATGCATGCCCATGATGCAGGCTTCATACTCAGCTGTATTGTTTGTGCAAAAGAAACGCAGTCTAGCTGTGGCGGGATAATGCTGACCAGAAGGCGAAATCAAAATTGCCCCAATCCCTACACCTTTGGCATTCACGGCTCCATCAAAGAACATCTTCCAAACATGAGCGTCCTCTGAGACCACTTCTACGGTATTTACTTCTTCATCGGGAAAGTAAGTACTCAATGGCTGGTATTCTTCATCGACCAGATTTTCGGCCAAGTGATCTGCTAGCGCCTGGGCTTTCATTGCCGTGCGAGTGACATAGACTATGTCGAATTCGGTAAGCAAGATTTGCCATTTAGCCAGTCTCCCAGTAGGCATTGGTTTCTGAAATATATACTTCAAAGGATCCAACCTGCTTATGAGGAACGTAGTGTGGGCTTGGAGATAATGTCTCAGCTTTTGAGCAACCCACGTGAGAGCGCAGCATGTCCTTTCCAGCAGAGTGTATTTGGCCTCGTAGCCGGTGAATTTCTTGCTCAAGTAGTAGATTGCTTGCTCCTTCTTTCCGGTTACGTCGTGTTGCCCGAGGACGCAACCGAAAGAGTTCTCCAAGACTGTCAGATACAAGAAAAGTGGTCTCCCTGGCTCTGGAGGGACCAAAACTGGGGGATTCGAAAGATATTCTTTGACTTGTCAAAAGCTTCTTGACACTCAGTTGTCCATTTGATCGCCGCATCTTTCCTTAACAGCTTGAATATGGGCTCACACGTGCTTGTCAGCTGGGCAATAAACCGACTGATGTAGTTCAACCTGCCCAACAGACTCATCACGTCTTTCTTTGTTCTCGGGGGAGGCAGATCTCTGATGGATTTTATCTTAGTTGGATCTAGCTCGATACCTCTCCTGCTTACGATGAAGCCCAAAAGTTTGCCCGACGGAACTCCGAAAGCACATTTGGCTGGGTTCAGCTTCAAGTCATACTTCCTTAATCTCTCGAAGAATTTCCTCAAGTCTTGGATGTGATTATCCTGCGTCCTGGACTTGACTATCACGTCGTCCACGTACACCTCTATTTCCTGGTGCATCATGTCATGAAAAATGGCAGTCATGGCTCTCATGTAAGTAGCCCCGGCATTCTTCAGACCAAACGGCATGACCCGATAACAGTAGGTGCCCCAAGGCGTGGTGAAGGCAGTTTTCTCGGCGTCCTCTTCATCCATCAATACCTAATGATACCCAGCGTAACAATCTACGAAAGACTGTATTTCGTGTTTGGCGCAATTATCAACGAGGATGTGGATGTTGGGCAGCGGGAAATTATCTTTAGGACTTGCTCTGTTCAGATCTCGGTAATCTACACATACTCGAGTTTTCCCGTCCTTTTTCGGTACTGGAACCACATTTGCCAACCAAGTTGTATACTGGACTACCCAAATCACTCCCGTTTTCAATTGTTTGGTGATCTCCTCTTTAATCTTGTCACTGACCTCAGTTTTGAACTTTCGTTGCTTTTGTTGAACTGGAGGACAATCAGGATGAATCGGCAATTTATGAACCACTAGATCAATACCTAGTCCCGGCATGTCATCATATGACCAAGAAAATACGTCTTTAAATTCAAAAAGAAGTTGAATTATCGCCTCTCGTGTTTTCTTGTCCGTGTGAATGCTTATTTTGGTCTCCCGGATTTCTTCAGGAGTTCCTAAATTTACCGGTTTAGTGTCATTCAGATTTGGCTTAGGTTTATTCTCGAAATGTTCCAACTCTCGGTTTATTTCCCTAAAAGCCTCTTCTTCGTCATATTCTGGTTCTGAGTTCATTAATTCGCAATTAAATAGCTCGTTGCGATCTTGGCGTGAAGTCCGCAAGCATGTCATATTTAAAGTCGCATTATTATAACTGAAAGGAAAGATAAAAAGGAAAAATGACAAAAATTAGAACAAAAGAAAAATGGGAAAACAATGATGATTTTTTTTTATTTTTCTTCGGGAAGTTGGAAGACAACAATGTTTACAACTTAGGAATTCAAAACAACAATTGAAAGGAAGAAAACGTTCAAGTTATGTCCTGGAGACAACTTGTGACACAGGAAAGGTGGCAGGACAGGTCTACCCAGACTTCCGTCTAGTCGGGAATGGCGCGGCCTCCCAGTTTTGAAGTTTGGCGTTCGGCCCCACGTACAGCATCTCAGCAGTGCTTGTGCCTTCACCTGGTTGAACCATGTGGACCTCGTAGAGCATTTCTCTCATCGCCCCACATATCTCCTCGATTTCCTCAGTTGTGAAGACCTCATTGTCTTCTTCTTCGGCGTACCTTGGCCTGATGAAAGTTGCATATAAATCCGGCAATGGTCGAGGTAACTTCCAACCCTCATTTTTCCTTTTCTTTGCCCACTCTTCGTCTGCTGGAGTAGGCTTGAAGCCTAGTCCAAAGGGTTTCTTGGTGACTGGCAAGGTAATGGGTTCTGTTATTCCCTGAAGGGTTCGTCCAAGCCCTTTCCCTGGCCTAAATCCGTGCCGGATCATCTCTTTGGCCACCATGACCGAGGCATTATACAAGAAAGGCTGGGGGCAGGGTATTCCCTCTTCGTGATGCTTTGCCAGTACAATCTCGAAAGCTTGATAGACCGTATGTTCGCTCCCTTCTCTTGGTTCAAGATATGGGATGGAGGGGTCCCGATAAATAGCATGCTCGTCCTCTCCATGGACCACGATCTCTCGGTCTTCGTACTCAAACTTCACCATTTGGTGAAGAGTGGAAGGCACAGCTCCTGCCGCATGGATCCAAGGTCTGCCGAGGAGAAAATTGTAGGATGTATCCATGTCGAGCACCTGGAAGGTTACTTGAAATTCGACTGGTCCTATGACAAACAACAGGTCTATTTCTCCCATGGTATCTTTCTTGATGCCGTCGAAAGCCCTTACGCAGACATTGTTGGGTCGGATTCTTCCGGTCCCAATTTCCATTCTTTGTTGAGTGGAGAGCGGGCAAATGTCAACACCTGATCCCCCATCCAACATTACCCGCTTGACATAGTAGTCCTCGCATTTAACTGTTAGATGCAAGGCCTTGTTGTGTGCCGCTCCTTCCGGGGGTAAATCATTCTTGCTGAAAGAGATTTGGTTAACGGCGAAGAACCTTTCTGTCATTCGCTCCAGTTGTTCAACTGAGGTTTCAACTGGCACGTATGCTTCATTCAGGGTCTTCAGCAAGATCTTTTGATACTCGGCCGACCTCATCAACAATGATAGCATGGACACTTTCTCGGGGTACCTGCGCAGTTGATCTATCACTTCGTAATCCGGCATTTTCATTTGTTGGAAGAACACTTCCGCTTCTTCAACGCTTACGGGCTTCTTTGGCGGGAAGCGCCTTTGTGTGGCGTTGTTCAGCTCTTGGGTATTTGAATACCTTCCAATGAAAGTGTTTTCTGGAAGTTCTCCCATGACCTCTTTACCTTTGTACATTACCAAAGTCTTTTGGTAATTCCACGGCACTGTGGACGGGTTGGTCATCGGCTTTTGTGGCACGCGTCCGATAACCACTGGCTCATTAGGCCGAGGTGGTTGAATCGTCCCCCGGACCACATAGGCCCCTTTTGGCACGTACATAGGTTTTGCCTTTTTGATCCCGAAGTTCTGCGTCTTCTCAGCTCGACCTCGTGGTATGTAAAGAATCCCATCCTTCACCGGTACCACTTTCTTCTCCACCTTCTTTTCAGGTTCGCTCTTTATAGCCTTGGCCTTCTCCTCCTTTTCTGGTTTCTGGTCTGTCTCAGGCCTTTTCTCCGTGTCGACAATGGCAATTATAGCTTTCAGAGCAGGGTCGAATTCTTTGTCTTCGCAAATCATTCCGATCAACGGCCCGTTATCGTGAGCAGGCAATGGATTGTTAGTTACATTCGCGATCTCCTCGTCCCTTAGCACTATTTTCCCTTGCTCTATCAAATTCTCGACCACACTTTTCAACGACCAGCAGTCATTTGTATCATGTCCCTCGGCCCCTGAATGATAGGCGCATCTGACTCCAGCTTTGTAAGAAAGTGACGTCGGGTTTTGCCTTGTTTGAGGGATTGGTTGCAAGAAACCCAACTGGACTAGCTTCGGGAACAAAGTAGAGTATGGTTCACCGATGGGCGTGAAAGTCCGCCTTCGAGGTGGCTCCTGAGGGCGGAAGTTATTCTGCGGGGGTTGTGGGTTATAGTGGTTGCGGTAAGGAAGCTGATTTTTGGGAGGTGGAGCTGGGCCTCGGTTGGCTTGTTGCGGTGGATGGGCATAAGGCTGGGCATTCATGACCATATAGGGTTGATGAGCATATGCCAGATTTGAATGGGGGTAGTAGTGTTGTGGGGTTCTTTCCGAAAAATGGGGCCTGGGATGACGATATTCTCTTGCTTCCGAAGCTGCCATGGTCGTTTCTTCCTTTTTCTTCCCTCTTGCCATTCCTCTGGACCCGCTTTGGACGGCTTGGGAGGTCGCCCTTATGGCTGCTTGACTCAGAATCCTACCTGTTTTCAGACCATTCTCCACCATATCTCCAATCTTAATTGCTTCTGCAAACGGCTTTCCTATGGCTGACATCATGTTTTGGAAATAGTCAGATTCTTGCGCCTGGTGAAAAGTAGTGACCATTTCTACTTCATCCATGGGAGGCTTCACCCTTGACGCCTGCTCACGCCACTTAATAGCATATTCTCTGAAGCTTTCTGAAGGTTTCTTCTTTAAATTCGACAGAGAATTTCGGTCTGGTGCAATGTCGATGTTATACTAGAATTGTTTCACAAAATCTCTGGCGAGATCATCCCATATATGCCATCGGGACATTTCCTGGTCCATATACCATTCCGAGGCTATCCCTACTAGACTTTCCCCAAAATATGCCATTAGCAGTTCTTCTTTTCCGCCGGCTCCCCGCAATTGGTTGCAATATTTCTTAAGATGTGCGATGGGGTCACCGTGCCGGTCGTATTTCTCAAACTTTGGGGTCTTGAAACCCACTGGCAGGTGCACGTGAGGGAACATGCATAGGTCGGCATAAGAGACACTCTTCTGTCCGCTCAAACCTTGCATATTCTTTAAACTTTGTTCAAGGCTTCTCATTCTTTTGGCCATCTCATTTTGTTCAGCAATTCTGGGGTTCTGATCCTGCCCGGGTGCAAGCTCGCACTGAGGCGGTGGAGGATTAGTGTTGGTAGTGAACCTAGTTGGTTCCATTGAGAACGAGGGTGCTTGGAATGTAAAAGAGGATGAGTCGAAGCTTGGCTTGTACGCAGCAGGCTGTGCCGTAGTCGGGCAGGGCAGTGCAGTAAAGATGTTCATGCTTGCATCGGTGGTTGACATTCGGGGATGAGGCTCAGAAGGCGATCCAGCAGAGAAGGTTGAGGTGGCTGGGTACCCGAATGGGGTAGCAGGATAATTTATGGGGACATTAGAAGTCCCACTTGACCTGGAGAATAATTCAGGGAATCCGGGGACGACACTTGGCGGCTCTTTCCCATTATTCTAGTCGTCCAGCATTTCCAACATGCGGAGCCGTAGGATTCTATTTTCCTCCGCAGTTGCAGATTCAGGTGTGAGGATGGCTGAGATCGAGCTCTCCTCGGAAACAGGGATTGTTTGCAACGGAATTTCTGAAGACATTTCCACACTTCCCTTTGACCTGGTGAAGTAAGTGTGAGTACTGCTTCTGGTCCTAACAACAGGTAGTTGAACACTTCTCCTTGACCTCGTGAAGTATGAGTGCGAGGCCAGACTTTCACCAAACCAACCGTCTTTTCCAAAAACCTGGAAGTACTCAACGACAAACGCACGGTTAATTTGCAGCAAATAACAGATAGGCAATCTCACGTTGGGCATGATGCACCTATACAGCTAAGTGGATTCCTACATGTTTGCTACGAGAGCATGCGTCGTTCCGGCATTTTTCCTCTTATTATTTTTTTTCCTTTTTTCTTCTTCTTTTTTTTTGTTTTTCTTTTATGTTTTTTTTTATTTTGCAGTAAAAAGAAATGCGACCGGATCCGATGAGGATTGCCTACGTATCACGATGCCTACGTGAATCAGATCATTACGTAGTTCGAAACACAAATGAGCGTAAAAGAAACAACCTTTTATTGTTGAAACGGTCTATTACAAACTACATTTTGCAAAAGAACAAGCAAACCTTAAAAAATAAACTTAGACTCAAAATAGACTGAAAATCACCCTGATGGGAAAAACTGGCAGAAAATGCTAAGATACAGACTTGACTTATGAGTACATTATGGTTTTGAAAATTTGTGTCCGCGGGACATCGTTCGGCCTCGCCATGGTCCTAGGTGTGATATCCCTCTCAAGTTGCTCCAGCTCATGCATGGTCTGCTTGACATAACTCATTACTGCCGAGAAGACGGTAACGCTGGTCATGTTCTCACATCGTAGACATCGTCTGGTGATGGCATGGGCAATGGCCTTGATCCTATGTCTGGTCTGCTTGTTCTCTATGAGTAGGCGTTTTATCTGATCGCTACATATCTTGAATACTTGAGCATCCTGTATATGCTGATGCTTCAGTCGCCGTACTTCTAACTTCATCTGGGCTATTGAGTCGTACCAGTATCTGCTCTCAATTTGGAAATTCTTGGCCCGATTAGCTGCTTTGATATCAAGCGTAGCCATCTCTCTTTCATTTTAGCAACGGTTTTCTCGTGGTCGCCTTCCAATTGATTCAAGTATCGGCGATGCTTATCTGCTCTTGTATCCCACTGTGCCCTGAGCTCTGCTATGACGTTTTTAGATTTCTCTAAATCCTCTTGCCATTCTCTGACTTTGCTTTTTAGCCTTTTTATCAACTGCTCATCTGATTGACGCCTTGGCTGTTTATCCGCATCCATCTTTATCTGTTTGATCTGGGCTCTGAGCATTTCGTTTTCCTGAATCAACCTGTTCCATTCTCCTAGATTGGTAGCAACTTGCACGTTGTGATCATATTTCAGGCTTTCCACTTGTTGCTTTAACCTGCTGATTTCGGCGCAATAGCCTCTTTCTTTTGTTAGCCAATCCCACTGCTTTTGCGATCATTCGGCGAAATTCAGGATGTGGGGCCTCTTAGCCGGCCTTTCATGCTTAAGTTCCTTTCTATACCATGCAAGGTAACCTGGCGCCGTCTCTCCTTTGGATCGATCCCGCACGCAAGTATCTGATTTCAAATATTGACACTCACTCCAGATTTGGCGAATCTTCGCTTCTGGGAATTGTCCGTTAGGACTTATCTCAACTGCTTGAGTGCTAAGATCTTCCTCATGAGGTACTGTCTGGCATCTTCCGAGCTGTCTCAAAACTCGGCAGGGTGCGTAAGGTTGAATGCTCTTAAGCCCCATCAGTAAGAAATGAGTTTTAGCTGCCGACATATATATGATCTCATCAACAGGCAACCATCCTAGCGTCCATTGTATTTGGCTGGCAGTAAGAGCTTGAAAGAACGAGGTCCATGCCAGGACTCCTTTGGGCAAACTGATCTCTTTGGTTCTCGTGTAAAATTCTTCTATGCAAGTCTTTTCTGGGGAACCATGGCTCAAAATCTCGGAACGATCAGAGGTGCTCGGTCATCCACATTTGTAGGAGCAAGTTACAACCTTCGAAGAAATTTCCCCCAGCTTTACAAGTTGTAAGAGCTCGAAAGATGTCAGATACCACCATAGGTGCGAGAGTACTGTCATTTTGCGTGAGTAAAGTGCTGACGACCCCGGATATCTTCAAATCAATGTTTCCGTCTTTCCTTGGAAATACCAGAAGGCCCAGGAACATCATCATGAAAGCTACCCGTCTGTGTTTGTCCCACTTCTGACGAACACCTTTGTTGCACAGTTTGTTGATTGGATTATTGAATCCTCCCTCATGATCGTACCTATCATATATGAAGCATGGAGTACAAAATCCAGCTGCCAGATCCGGGTTGTGGACCGTTCTGGGTATCTTCAATGAATCTAGGAACCGATGTACAGTGACAACTCTTGGGGTGACCAAGTATTTTTGCCTCAACGGAAGTTCAGCATTCCCGATGTACCCGACCATTTCTTCCAAAGTCGGGGTGAGTTCAAAATCAGAGAAATGGAAAACATTGTGCGTCGGGTCCCAGTAGGTAACCAAAGCTCTTATGATATCTCCCAGAGGCTGGATTTCCAACAAACCCACGAGACCTTTGAGATATTTCTTGACCTCATTTTGTCCTTCAATACCTAGATCATTCCACCATAGCCGTAACTTGACAGAGATTTTGGTCATTATTGAAAAACGTTCATTTTGCATCGTGCTCATCCTGCACATTTATTAAGGTGATTTTAACAAAATGACTTGACTCAATAATATTTTACAACGGGGATCAAGTTTTGAACACGGCCCTTAAGCGCTTCGGGGACGAAGATTTTAAGGCCGTGTGGGTCAACTGGACAAAAATACTAAACAAGACCCAAAGGTAGCTATTTATGCAAAGTCAGCCTTCCGGCGTCCCTTTCGGGAACATTCGGCTATTTATGACAAAACAGCATCACCCGATTTATTTATGACTCTTTTTTAAAAAAAAATTGACACGCATTTTTCTTCTTTTTTTTTTATTTTTTGATTTTGGCTACTTTAGCAAAAATGGGGTTGAACCCGATGAGGGTTGCCTACGTATCTCACATCCGGTGAGAATCAAACCTGCGTAGTTCGGGACATCATGAATAGAGAAAATCAATTAAACCCAGAAAGCAAGAATATTTTTTTTTATTTTCTTTTGAAAAGAGATAAAAACTAAAGAAAAATTTTTTTTTTTTTAAAGGAAGTATTTGGACTATTAGTCTGAATTTATAAAAGAGGTGCTACGAAAGAAACAACACATTTTTTTTTGAATTATGAATTTCCAATTTTTTACTTTTAAATAAATACCCTTTTTGATTTTTAAAAGAAAAGAAAAATTTTTATATGTTTTTTTTAATAAATCAAACTAAAAGACAAGTGTTAGTTTTATTCTTTTTTTTAGAAAAATTCCGGCGAGGTTGTGATACTACTTGGACATTGGTTTTATTTTTCCAAAATAAGTAATTATCTCCCTACGCTGCTATTTTTCCTCTTTTTTTAGAAACCGGTCAGCATGCGGAACCGAAGCAAATAAATGCGCAAAACAAATAGGATGCGGCAGGGTGGTCTTTTCATTTCAGGTTGCCTGTCCTAGACAGACCCAACCCCTGTGTTGAGCCCCCTAAGTCAAATGCAACATGATGCAAATAAACGTTCCTACTAGGGATCCGGCATGAAGTTTCGTTATACTAGGTTTATACCTTGGGTATTGGTTCTAGACTGTGTACCTGAGCGGACAACTCGAGTCGAGGAGGGGGCTACGTACCGGGGACCCTCGAGATCGTCCGGCTTTGTAACTTGTCCGACCTCTTTCTTATTTCAGGTATCGACACTAACAGAATAGGGAGTCTCGACCAGCGAGCTTCTCCCCGGAGGTAAGAAGAGAAGGGTTTCGGCACAGTTTATATACAGTTCAGATAATATCAAAGCGGTAAAAGACAACATTTAGCACGTTATGCAAGAACATGTAATAAAAAACAGATAATAAAACCAAATATAACAATTATTCTAAGCTCGAATTCTTGAACCCTGAACCAGTAGTTCTGGGTCACATTCCCCAGCAGAGTCGCCAGAGCTGTCACACCTCCTTTTTGCGCGCCCGCCCCGAAGGGTTAAAAATGCGTGAGGGAGTTTTTCCAATTTAAGTGACAATATTCGAAATGGGATTATTTATTTAATTCAGAGTCGCCACTTGGGAAAGGTTTGGCTTTTGGTGTCCCAAGTCACCGGTTTATCTTGAATCCCAAATCGAGGAAATTTTCGACTTTTCCAAATGAAGTCTGCGAACCAGAAATTCTAAGTAAGGAATTTTGTTGACCCGAGGGAAGGTGTTAGGCACCCTCGAATCCCGTGGTTCTAGCACGGTCGCTTAAATTGTTATAATGGCTAAATATCTGATTTAAATACATGTTGTGACTTATGTGCTTTTATTAAGTTTCAAACCGCTTTTATTATTATCATTTATTTTTATAGAATTGCAACGTCATGAAAATGCATCTCGAACCACGCCACAATCAATGCACCCGTAGTTGTTAACACATTTCGACTCCGTTGAGATTTGGATTCGGGTCACATCAATGTGCACCCGAGTTTAAGAATGTAATTTAATTAAGCCGCGCCTAAAGAGCCTAACGCGTTATTATTTTTGGGAAAGGCCATGAAATTTACTAAACGGCCTGTCCTGAATTCTAAATATTTATTATGTTTAGTTGTTGAGGTTACCGCAATTTATATTTTTATTTGGCGAGGCTCGTCTCTATTTTAGAAAGGATATCCTAAAGCGTCTACATTTCTATTACATTTGTCTCTAATAAAATGAAAGAAAGAGGATTATGTGCTAATTACATGCTTGACCAGCTTCGGATCCTTACTTGATTATCTGATTTTATGAGGCGTGAGTTATTTTGTGCCTTATTTCATGGATGAGCATGTTGTTAAATTGTCAGGGGAAATTAATATACAAGATTAATAGAACTGTTAAAAGCTTATGATAAATGTTCTTCAAATCCGAGTTTGAAACTCGCTTATTTAAACCAAATCAGTGGAATTAACTTATCGGAAACTATTACTAATAGAGTTTGAACAGGATCCTGTGAACTATCTACAAAGATTCAATAAAACTATATATCATATCTGGCAAGCTTAAAGCATTCTTTTCTATACATGCAGAAATATTACTTGAAGAGTTACCTAATTATCTGTGTGTTAAAACACTCATACATTCCTCATTAGACAACCCATTAAGCAAACGAAATCACAATTTAGGACGGACTAAGCTGCGATTAAGTACAAGGCTACCTAACAATGCAGTAGGAAACAGAAATTCAGACAATCCAATTCCAAGGGAATCAACCAAGGCAAACCAAACCAACACACTTTAGCTGATACTTGAAAGAAAGGAAAACTGACTGAATAGGCTGAGCAGGCTAAGAATTGAACAAAAGCAGGAAGAAAACCAGTTTCTGGTTTCTGTATCTTTATCCCTCTTACTATCTATTTCTTTTCAAAATCCAATGTCCAATTTCAGTCTTGAAATCTATTTTTGGCTATCCAAAAGAATTCTTTTCCAGTTTTCTGTTTTTCAGAACTCAACTCTCCTAAAAATGTTCCCTCTCAATCCACTCTGTTATTATCAATGTCTGTCTGTGTGTGTGTATATCAAAAAATCCCCCTTAAACTGATGGAAGTTCCTCCTTTTATCAACCTAAAATCAAACCTTTAACAGCCTGTTTAGACCATCACAACACCCCTCCCATGTGCTGTCCTATTTTCAGATTCCACTTAGCTAATTAAGTATAAACAAACCCCATGATATTCCCTGGCAGACTTACTTTTGAGTAATGTTTATTATTTCTGAAACTAAAGCAGAGTATGGGCAGCAGGGGTGTGTCCTGACAGCACATGCTGTCCATTACTTTGTAATGCACATGCTGCCCAAGGCTGAGAGATGAGTAAACAATGCTATTAAAATCTGAAACCTAGCTAATAAATCAATCCTTTAAATGTCTTTCTGATTTGGCTAAACAAATTAATACCGAGTGGCAACAACACTAATCTGATTCAACAATGCTTCAGTAAATTACAAAAGCCTGAGTCAAATTGCTACCATTCTAACATGAAACCGATTGACGACGTATATCGATTCGACTATACTAGTTAAAACACATACAATCGAAGCCAAAATCAAACATTTAACAGTATCGAACACATGACTCGAATCATACTGATCAAGCAGAATTGTACTGGGGAATCAGTTGATCAGTCAAATTTGAGGTTCGACTAATTGCACAGCACACACATATACACATTATCAGTAAAAATAGAAGAGGGACTCAATCAAACACAGAGGTTCAGGTAAGGTGGACAATCAACAGTTGATAAAAATTCAAAGACACAAATTACACAAGACATTCAGCCATACGAACAGACCTTTAAACCACACACGTACTGAATAACAAAGAGAAAACAAACTTACCTTAAAAACTTTGAAAACAGAAAAATCAACTCGTGTTTGAACAGACCCTTCTCAAGGTTGAACGGAATTTAATCGAAGTGTTTCTCAAATGAGAACCACTTAGATTAAAGTCCATTAGACCCTAATCTCTTGGTTCGAACAGGCACGGAACAGGCACGAGGAAACCTAGGGTTCTAGAGGGCAGATTTGGGTTTTGGGCTTTCTTGGTTAGATTCGGACCAAACCAAGTATGGTTTGGTCACGAGGGGGTCCGGGGATTGTCTGGTATGAATCTAGGGCAGATCGGTGTAGATCGAGTTTTGCTCGAATCTTCAAATGAAGATTCGAGGACCTAGAGGATGATTCGAACTAAACGGTCAACAGGTCCATGTTCAGGGGGGTGAGATGGTCCTATGGTGTTAAGGTGAAGGCCACCGGCATTCATGCCGTCGGCTTTCATGGTGAAGAATACAGGGGCGGCTAGGGTTTGGAGGGGAAGGGGATGAGGACGAAGGCTGGGGTCTTGGATAGGGGGGGCAGGGTATGATAGGGACCTTATATATGGGATGGGTGGATTGATTTCAACCGTTGGATGAGGCGAGATGGACGGCTTGGATCTGAAGGCTTAAAAGAAACGTCGTCGTTTGGCTTAGTAGGGGTCAGAATTGGTTCGGGTAACGGGTCGGGTAATGGGGGTTATGGGTGAGAGATCCGGACCGTTGGATCAGCTTGGTTTGAACGGTCGTGATGGATTGGCATTGAAACGATGTAGTTTTGGGGTTAAACTACGTCGTTTTGTGGCCTGGGGGTGGGCTGTTCGGACTGGTGGCTTGGGCTGTTCATTTGGGCCTCAGATTTTGAAATGGGAACGGCCCAAATTCATTTAAAACAAATTTTACCCTCTTTTTCTTTATTTCTAATTTTCTTAACACACAACCTAATTAAATGAAACTAAAAAAAACATTAATTAACAATTAATGTTTTTATCACACGCATATAAAAATGTTAAAAGTAGGTAAAATTAAACAAGACAACAATTACGGACAAAAATGCATATTTATGCTTTTTTTTCTTTTTAACAAACGGATTACGGTTCAAATTACGCGTGACACATACACATTTTTTTTGTATTTTGTTTTAATAAAAATAAAAAATAGGTAAAAATCATAAATAATTAACAAAGTGCCATGTAAAATCCAAAAATTGTACAACAGGACCATTTGTTATTATTTTTTATTTCTTTTGGAGCGATTGTCGCGTAAAACAAAAATCACGTGCTCACACAAACGGACGGAACATAGCAACTGGATTACAAACCCTGGAATAATCCAGGTGACAAAAAGGAAAACAAAACCCACTACCACAACTCCCTACGAACTGGAAGAGGAGTAGCTTCCCAATTGTTGATGTTAGCATGTGGTCCGATGTACTGTATGTCTGCTCTGCTTTACCCTTCCCCGGCCTCAACCATGTTTACTTCAACAAATACTTTCTCAAACACTTTATCTAAATTCCCCTCTGCCTCAATTAACGAATCTGACATCTTTGCCAATGACTGTTTCTTAATACCCGGCCTGACGAAGGACCTGGACAATCGAGGAATTGGTTTAGGGAGCACCCAAGCTTTCTTCTTCAATTTACGGGCCTTTCTGACATCTGCCGCTGTTGGTTTGAACCCTAACCCGAAGGTGTCCAGATTTTTGGGCAAAGACACAGGTTGAGTAATGCCCTGCAGTTCAACCCCCAAACCCTTCCCGGGCACGAACCCGTTATTCAGCATTTCTGACACTACCATGACGGTCGCAGCTGGCACCCTGGGACATGGCATGCTTTTACCCTCAGGCACCCTGCTCACCGGAACCGTGTCGAGGATCTGATACACCCATGGACCCTTATCATCTTCGGTCTCTATAAAGGGTACAATGGCATCATTCATGGCGCATGTGGGATCTTCCCCATGTAACACAATTTCTTGTCTGTCCCACTCGAATTTGATCATTTGGTGCAGTGTGGAGGGCACGGCTTTTGCCGCATGAATCCATGGTCGACCCAACAAAAGATTATAGGATACTGCAGCATCCAACACCTGAAATTCCATCGTGAACTCGACTGGGCCAATAGTCAATTCGAGTACAATATCCCCTACCGTGTTTGTTCCCCCTCCGTCGAACCCTCGAACACAAATGCTATTTTTGCGGATTCTATCCTCATCAATCTTTAACTTGTTCAATGTGGATAACGTGCAAATATTAGCGCTCGACCCGTTATCGATTAGTGCCCGAGTAACCATTGAACTTTCACATTTGACCGTCAAATACAGAGCCTTGTTGTGTTCTGTGCCTTCCATAGGCAATTCATCATCAGAAAATGCTACCCTGTTCATCAGAAAATGCTACCCTATTCTCTAAATGGTTCACTGAAATTTTGTCAGGCACATGAGCCTCATTCAATATCTTCATTAAAGCTCGACAGTGCTCATCAAAATGAATTAATAACGACAACAACGAGATTTGGGCCGGTGTTTTTCTCAGTTGTTCAACAATGGAATAATCTTGTACTTTCATCTTTTTCAAAAACTCTTCTGCCTCTTCTTCCGTTACAGCTTTTTTAACCGGCACTGGATTGTCTTTTGCGCCCTTAGCCTTTCTCAACTCTTCGGGAGCGAAACAACGTCCCGACCGGGTTAGTCCTTGTTCTTCACAACTCTCTTCCTCAATTTCTTTTCCTTTGTATGTCACCACTACCTTGTCATATTTCCACGGTACGGCTTTGCTATCCACCATGGGTAACTGGACTACCGATTTTATGACAACCGGTTCTATATAAGCTCCCTTCACAACCACCACGGGCGCTGATACTGACCTTGGTACCACTATCTTGACTGGCTCCTGCTTTTTCTCGGCCACCAACGGTCCCTTCCCCATTACAAACATTGGCTTGTCTTTTATTGCTTTTAACTGAACTACTGGCCTTGCACTCACTGTCTTTTCTTTGGCTTCCGTAGCACGAATCACCATAACCACCTGCGAAGTTTTCTTAGGCTCTACCCCCTTATGTATCAGTTCGATCATGTTGGCCTCATAATGTGCTGGTAACGGATTTTGATTGATGTTCGGGGCCTCTGGAGCCTGTACCTCAATATGGCGATTATCAATGAGCTCTTGTATTGCGTTTTTCAATTTCCAACACTTTTCAGTATCGTGCCCCGGCATCCCTGAGCAGTACTCGCAGCTAACAGAATGGTCCAAGTTTCTAGGAAGGGGGTTTGGTGTTTTGGATTCAATTGGGGTCAACATCCCCAACTGTTTTAGTCTGTGGAAGAGGGCAGTGTAAGATTCTCCCCGCGGAGTAAAGATTTTTC
Source organism: Nicotiana tabacum (assembly GCF_000715075.1). Taxonomy (NCBI): domain Eukaryota; kingdom Viridiplantae; phylum Streptophyta; class Magnoliopsida; order Solanales; family Solanaceae; genus Nicotiana; species Nicotiana tabacum. Next base: position 89,049,127 of record NC_134084.1, read on the forward strand.
TGTTTGGGGCTTTCTCACTTCTAAAAGCTTGGTTTGGGCAGAAGCTGGTTCCTGGTCTGTTTGCCCTGGGCGGTGGATAGGTGCTTTGTGGGGGTGGATGTGTGTTTTGGGGGTTCGGTGCACGCCATTGTGAGTGCACCGGGGGCTGAGTGTAGGTCTGGGCATGGTGAATAGAAAAGTGTGGTTCTGTCGGTGGATAATAGTGTTGCGGTGGGCCATATGGGGTACATTGGTAATTTGGGTGGTGGGGTCTGGGTTGGTTGTAGTAGAGTGGAGGGTTATTGTGCCTGGACCAAGCATTAGCTTCAACTGTAGCAACTTCTTCTTTCTTCTTCTTTCCCAGTACACCACCAGTACAGCTTTGGATGGCCTGGGTGGTTGCTTTCAACGCCGAGTAGCTCAAGATCTTGTTAGATTTTAACCCTTCTTCAATCATGGCTCCCATCTTTACCACTTCATTAAACGACTTTCCGACAGATGTCACTAAATGACCAAAATAGGTAGGTTCCAATGTTTGCAAGAAGTAATCTACCATCTCACTCTCCCTCATGGGAGGATCAACCCTTGCAGCTTGTTCCCTCCAGCGAAAATCAAACTCTCTAAAACTTTCCCCAGGCCTCTTTTCTAGTTTCAACAATGACAGACGATCAGGGACTATCTCGAGGTTATATTGAAAATGTCCAATGAATGCCTGGACCAAATCATCCCATGTATACCATCGGCCGGGGTCTTGCCTCGTGTACCATTCTAGCGCTGACCGGCTCAGGCTTTGCCCGAAATATGCTATCAACAACTCATCCTTTCCCCCGGCCCCTCTCATTTTGCTACAGAAACCACGCAGATGGGCTACTGGGTCACCGTGCCCCTCATAAAAGTCAAACTTCGGCATTTTAAACCCCGCAGACAACTGTACATCAGGAAAAGGGCACAAATCTTTGTATGCGACACTAACTTGGTTTCCTAAACCATGCATGTTCCTGAAGGATTGCTCCAGGCTTTTGACTTTACGAATCACCTCCTCTTGTTCTGCATTCTTAACCGGTTTCTCAACTTCTCCCGGGATTTCAAAATGGGGAGAGTAGATATATGGCTCAGGCGCTTTGAAAGTGGGTTCAGGAGGGTAATATTGGGTGTCGTGAGCTTAGAATAGCGGCTCACTGGATGATCTATGTAGTGGAGCTGGGGGAGGTGCCACAAAGACGGGAACCATGGGTGGTGGAGGGTTCTGTTTGGAGGGTGGAGCTGGGGGAGCGTATGACGTGGTACCATAACCCTGGACCTGATAAGGGAAAGCTGAAGATGCGTGGGGAGTGGTAGGCTCCTGAGCTTGAGCCAGGGGTGGGATGTAAGATGGGTTGGCAGGATATTAGTGGTGCCGGGTGTCCCTGCGACCATGCCCGATGCATTTCAGCCATTTGTGCTTTTAATTTCCTCATCTCTTCTTTCATAGCACCCACATCTGTTACCTCAACCTCATTCGAAGGGTCTACGATGCTGATTTCCGAATCCTGCCCTGTCATTTTCACTTGATCTTTCGACCGTGTGTTGTATGGACGAGTTGCCAGAATTGCCAATCAACTAACCACCTGCCTGGACTCACACATTTAGACAACCACTTTTTTAGCGATTAGGTCTTAACAGATTTAACAACCACACGTTGGCATGAATGCACTTATACAGTTATTCCTTTCTATTATGCGTTTGCCCAATTGCATGCGTCATCCCGGCATTTCATTCCTTGTTTCGTTTTTCTTCTCCTCGCCTTATCCCTCTCTTGTGCTTTTTCTTTTCTCTCTCTTGTTTTTCCGCTCTTTTCTTTCTTTCTATTCTTCTTGGTTTTCTTTATATTTTCCTTTTCATTCTTTTTGTTTTCCTTTCAGTTATGGTCGAATCCTATGGAGATTGCCTACGTATCGTGACCCCGCACGAATCAGACCAAGCGTAGTTCGTGGAGATAAATGTAAAAGTAAGGGTGGAAATAAAATGCTCAACTTTCATTAATAAACAGACTCTTACAAACTCGACATCTTTTGTTTTGGGAAGAGACTAACAAACGCAATCTGAAAGCAAACCAAAAACTCTAATCCTGCAAACATACTCAATCCAGAAAGATAACAGATGAACAAAGACTGACTCGAAATGGTAGACAATCACAGACACGGACTACGCATATTCTAGTGCTTCAAACTTAGATATCCGCGGGGCGTCGTTCGGCCTCGCCGCGGGTCTAGGATCCAAATCCCTTTCAAGCTGCTCTAACTCATTCATGGTTCGCTTCACATAGATCATCACTGCTGAGATAAAAGTAGTACGGGTCATGTCTTCACAAACCCGGCATCTCCTGACAATAGCATGAGCAATGGCTCTAATCCTGTCTTTTGTTTGCTTCTTTTCTATGAGCAAGCGTCTTATCTGATCGCTGCACGTCTTTAAAGCTCGGGAGTCTTGCAAGTGCTGGTCTTGCAGCTGTTGCACTTCTGCCTCCATTTGGGCCAACAAGTTGTAACAATGTCCGCTTTCAGTTTCAAAGTCTCTAGCCTGCCTAACCGCTTTACCCTCAAGGGCAACTACTTTTCTCTTTAAATTGGCAACAATTTTCTCATGGTCCCTTTTCAACTGATTCAAATATTGGCGACGCTCTTCGGTTCTTGTCGCCCACTGTGCTTTAAGTTCTGCTATGACGTTTTCAGCTTTTCCTAACTCATCCCGCCATTTTCTGACTTCGCTTTCCAATCTTTTTACCAATTATTCATCGGACCGGCTCCTTGGTTTCTTATCGATGGTTATTTTCAACTGTCGGATTTGGGCCCTAAGTGCTTCATTTTCTCTGGCTAGTCTATTCTTTTCACCTTGATCCGCGGCAACTTGTACACTGTTCTCGAATTTCAGACTCTCTACTTGTTGCTTTAATTTACCAATCTCAACTCGATAGCTTTCTTCCTTTGCTAACCAATCCCACTGCTCTTGGGACGACTTGGCGAAATCTTCGAGATGAGGTCTTTTAGCCGGTCTCCCATATGCCACGTCACCTCTGAACCATTCGTGATACCCTGGAGCAATTTCCCCTTTGACCCTATCGGACACACAAGTGTTTTCCATCAGATATTGACACTCACTCCAAATTTGACGAACCTCTTCCTCGGGGAATCGACCGTCAGGACTAATTTCGACCACTTGGGTACTCAAATCTTCATCTCTCGGTATTACTTGATATCTACCGAGTTGCCTCAGAACCTGATATGGTGCATAAGGTTGTATTCTTTTGAGTCCCATTAACAAAAAATGCGGTCGGGCTGCTGGCATATATATGACTTCCTCGACAGACAACCATCCAAGCACCCACTGTATCTGGCTAGCCTTGAGGTTCCGAAATAATAATGCCCAAGCCGTGACTCCTTCAGGTAGACTAGCCTCTTTGATTCTCGTACAAAATTCCCCTATGCAAGTTTTCTCAGCCGAACCATAACTCAATAACTGAGAGCGCGGGCACAAATGCTCAATCATCCACATCTGTAACAATAAGTTACATCCCTCAAAAAATTTGCCCCCAGCTTTGCACGCAGTGAGAGCCCTTAAGATATCAACCACAATCATAGGTGCTAAAGTGCTTTTCCCCATGGTTTGCAAGGTACTGACGATGCCTGCTACTTTCAAATCAATATTACCATCTTTCCTTGGGAATATTACGAGACCCAAAAAAGCTATCATAAATGCCACTCGTCTGTGGTCCTCCCATTTTTGTCGGCTATTTCTGCTGCACAGCTTAAAGTCTGGATTATTGAACCCGCCCACATGGCCATATCTATCATACATGAAGCGGAAACTGCAGAAACCCTTTGCAAAATCTGGATGATGAACTGTTCGGGGTATTTTCAAGGAATCCAGGAATCGGTGTATGGTAATGGCCCTAGGAGCAATCAAGTATTTGAATCTCAATGGAGCTTGGTCACTTCCAATGTACCCCGCTATTTCTTCCAACGTTGGGGTGAGTTCGAAGTCTGAAAAATGAAACACATTGTGTGTCGCATCCCAATGGGCGACCAATGCCCTGATGATATCCCCCCGAGGCTGAATGTTTAATAAATCCGGAAGGTCTTTCAAATATTTTCTCACTTCGTCTTGCCTTCGTTACCCAAATCATTCCACCACAATTGCAGCTCAAAAGGGATTTTGGTAATTATTGAAAAAGGCTCATTTATCATCGTGCTCATCCTGCACATTTATTAAAGCATTTAAGCAAAAAAGAAAACTTTTATTTAACTCCAAAAAAAACTATCTATATTATCGACTCGAAATTACCCCTATATTTCACATGAAGAACTCAATTCTCAATTCTAATATTTTTTCTCTTTTTTTTTTAGATAAAAGACCCGATATTGCGACACGTCCTTTCAATGCCTCGAGGGCGAAAATTTTAAGGTTGTGAGGGTCAAAAATCAAAATACGACCAAAGGTGGCTGTTTATGCAAAATCAGCCCTCCGGTGCCCCGTTTGGGAACATTTGGTTATTTATGACAAAAAAACAGCATCACCTGGTTTATTTATGACAAAGATTAAAATTTTGATATTTTTTTTTTGGTTATTTTTGCAAAGGGAAAGTTGGACCCGATGAGGATTGCCTACGTATCTCACACCCTGTGAGAATCAAACCATGCGTAGTTCGGGAAAATTAACCGAACTATTTTAAAACATGACTCTTTTTCCATTTTTATTATTTCCTGGCAAGACAAACTATTTTCCTTTTCTATTTTTGAAAACAAGACAAAATAACGATTTTTTCCCTTTTCAACAAACAATAACACAATCTATTTTTCCAAACTAAAATAAAAAACTTTTTTTTCTATTTTTTTTAGTAAAACATTTTCCTTCTTTTTCTTTCTCAAAATTTCGGCAGAGTTTCGCCAGTAATTGGTCATTGATTTTTTCTAACATAATCAATTAACTCCCTAACTGGTATATTTTTTTTTCTCTTTCTTTTTTTTCCTCTCTATTTTTCCTTCAATTTTCCAACATTCTCGAGATTCAGAAACCGGTCAACATGCAAGTTCGAGACAAATATATGTATAGAGCAAGTAGGATGCATCGGAATGGTCTTTTCATTTCAGGTTGCTAGTCCTAGACGGACCCAACCCCTGTGTTGAGTCCCCTAAGTCAAATGCAATGTGATGCAAATAAGTGTTCCTACTAGGGATCCGACATGAAGTCATGTTATTCTATGTTCAAAACCTGGGTCAGTGTTCTAGACTGTGTACCCGAGCGGACAACTCGAGTCGAGGAGGGGGCAACTTACCGGGAACCAAAAGGCCATCCGACTTCGTAACTTATCCGGCCTCTTTCTTATTTCAAGGTATGACACTAACAGAATAGGGAGTCTCAACCAGTAAGCACATCCCCGGAGGTGAAGAGAAAAGGGTGTCGGCACAGTTTATATACAGTTCAGATAATATCAAAGCGGTAACATTCGACACATTCAGCATAAATCATGTAGGAAAATCAGATACAATTAAATACAACAATTTATCTAAGCTCGAATTCTGAACCCTGAACCAGATATTCTGGGTTCGTTCCCCAGCAGAGTCGCCAGAGTTGTCACACCTCCTATTTCTACCTGCACCCCCGGAAAGGGGCGTAAAGGAGTTTTTCCAATTGAAGGACAATCGGAACGGGATTTAATTATTAATTATTCAGAGTCGCCACTTGGGAGATTAATGGTGTCCCAAGTCACCGGTTGAATCCCGAACCGAGGAAATTTATGACTCTGTTAACAGTCCGCGAACCAGAAATCCGAGTAAGGAATTCTGTTAACTCAGGAGAAGGTGTTAGGCATTCCCGAGTTCCGTGGTTCTAGCACGGTCGCTTAACTGTTGTAGTTGAATTTATCTGATTTTAATACATGTTAACTTATGTGCTTTTTATTTGTAAACCGCTTTTATTGTTATTTATTTTTAAAGAATTGCGACGTCATGAAAACGCGTTTCGAACCACGTCGCAATCAATGCACCCGTAGTTATCAACACATTTCGACTTCGTCGAGATTTGGATTTGAGTCGCATCAATGCGCACTCTAATTTTAAGAATGTTATTCAATTAAATCGTGCCTAAGATACTAACGTAGTGTTATTTTGGGGGAAGGCCATGAAATTTGCTAAACAACCTTCCCAAATCTAAACAGCGAGATAATTATGTCAACAATTACTTAAGGATCCTAATTGGTTAAGGCCAATCATCCGTTAAACCTGAAATTTGAGCTTCTATGCAGAAGTACTGAGGAAATGGGCTTTGAGCCCATATAATCCAAAGCATTGTCATTACATATATTGCAGGTGAGGGTTCTTAGAGCTCTAAGAACCAGGCCTTACGGAGGCCAAATTTTACTTATGGACAGGCCAATGCACAGCCCAAAGATCGAGCCCTCGGGGCTCCTTCCTATTTAATTAAACTCTTAAACCTTGATGTACCTAGGCCCATTTCGATTTCTCGCCTAACCAACAGTCTGGGTTGACTGCAAATTTGCCAGGCCCAAAATTGGCCCAGTATGAAGCTGTGCCCAATTCATCTTAGACCAAAACTAAAGGCAACCATGTGTGTTGAACTCTAAGTTAATTATAACTTTGCAGACTTGACTTCAGCCTGCTGTGAAACTTTAAACAATTTGAAAATGACAATCGTATAAACATGCAATGCTCAATTTAAACAACCCCCACCCTGGACTATATACATGAATCTGAATACCCAAATGTCCACTTACTAATTAAAATAATCAAAATCATGCTGGACAATTCATCAGTCTCAATTATACAAATCAGTTATTGGCTCGAATCAACACCAACTGAGTCAGTTAGTAATAGTCAGACAATTTAAACAAACTAAACTGTGAAAAGGTAATCAGCAAACAATGTTTCCTAAGGCAATAGAATTCAGTAGCATTCTTCATTGTTCTCCACTTCAAACTTGGACTTACATAGATGAGAGTCAAGGAAATGTACCTGGGAATTGTAATGCAAATAGAGAAAAGGAGAGGAATCAGCTACTTTCAACAGCAACAAACAACAAACCCAGCAATGATACACCACAGAAACACAGGCAGATTGCTTTGAAACCCAATATATAAGCAAATTCCCACAGATCAGCTTAACAGATTTTTAACATTTCCCTGACCCCTCACAGCTGAAACCCAGGATTAGTAATGAAACTGTGAAGCTGTTTCAGATCTCCATATTTTGATGTTTTTATTTTCTAAATAACCTCAGAATTGAAATGTTAACTGAATTAAAAAAAACAGGAATGAAAGCTCAAATTAAAACTTAGGGCTCAAGGCAGAAGATTGAGAGCCGACCCCCTTTCCCAAGGCATCTTATGCCCTTTTATAGGCAACCCCAAAGAGAATAAACTAAGTTCTGATTTTCTAATTAGTCCATCTTTATTTTCACTTTGGTCCCTCTATTTTTATCTTGCTAAACAAGTAACTGTAGTACACTTATTAAAATTTACACTTGAAACCCATTCTAGAAGGCCCTAAAGCATTCCTCTACCCATACAATACCTATATTACCCTTCCCTATACCTTGATATTACTATTCCTATCAGAACTGCCCTTTTCCATACCCAGATTACCCCTGAAAGCCTTCCAGAATCACTGAACCTACCCTTATCCTTAACAACTATACCCAATACCCTAGCCCAGTCTGAAACTAACTAAAATTAATCAGCTAACAATCAGAAACTAACTAAAATTAATCAACTAGCAATCAGAAACCAACTAATCAGACTGACTGAACCAATTCTGGTCAATTAACCAACTCAAACAAACTAAAATGAAATTAAACTGAGCTTAAGCTACCACGAGTAACACTAAATGAACTTAAAACCAATTATTAAATCATGAACTTATAATCATTCAACCAACTAACAAGCTCAGAATCAACAGTAATTAACAGGACCTAAACTAACACAATTAAACCATAAAATTAACAGAACAATAATGAAACAACGACTGCAAATAATATTTTAATCATGCGAGCAAAAGAAGCAGTAAAAAAAAAAAGAAAAACTCACAAAGGCAAAAGGGGTTCCGGCCAGTCATAAACATCTGAATCCTTTCAGATTTTTGACGCGTAACACCCCTAACCATATGTTCTTACACGAGAACACATGGTTAAGGGTACTACGGTTCGAAATCAAAAGGATTTGGTTTTAGGGTTTGGTCAGCAATTCTTAGATCTAAGATTTGGGTCGTTTCAAGGTGATTTGAAAGAAAACAACCACAGATTAGTGCTGTGGAAGGGCTGGGGGTTGTAGGGTGTGATTTTGAACTGATTCGGACAAACTGTCACCTGGCCGGAAAACTTCAAATCAAGATTCGAAGAGTTCCGGCCTTATTCGAGGCAAACCAACGGGTGTAATAGAAAGAGAAGGGTGAGGGGAGCCCATGGTGTTAATTTCAGGGTGAACGGCGTAGTTCGCGTTCACCGCCGGCAAGGAATTTTAGGGCGGCGCGGATTAGGGTTTGGGGAGAAAGGGTAGGGTGAAGAAGACGATGGAAATGGGGGTAGGGGAACGGTTTGGACACTTATATACTGGAAACCTCGTTAGTTCCGGACCGTTGGATTGATGAGATCCAACGGTTCTGATCCAAGGGCCCTGAAACGACGTCGTTTCATTTAAAGGGGGGGCAGATCGGGTAGGGACTTGGGCTGGACTCACTTTAAAATGTTTGATGCATTTGGGCCTGAAATATTTGGTGCATTTGGCCCAAATTTCGGGTCTCAAACAAGACCCCCTCTATTATTCTTTTAAACAATAATTTTCCATTTTTCATTTTGCAATCTTGTATTTTTGTATTTATTTTTCTGATTTTTTACAAAGGTGGGAAATTAAACTAACAATTAAGCTACAACCAATTAATGCCTAAAATTAACTTGATAACTATTTGCGACTGTCTCACAATTAAAATAATAAAAACGTTAAAGTGAACTATTATTGTCATTTTCTTCATATCCTATTCCAAAACAGGTTAATCCTTAATTAATACTAAAGTATAAAATTAAATCCTAAGTGCAGAAAAATGCGTATTTTTGTATTTTATAAAAATTAACACGCACAAATAAAATGCAACAATTATCAGAAGATGACACCAAAACGCACAAAAATTGTAAAAACAAAAGAAAAATTATTTTGTTTGGGAATTTGGGAATTATTCAGATATAGGGAAAAAATCACGTGCTCACAATCAAAACAACCAAGGCCACAAAACCAACCACTGTTTCAAACTAACAATTGTTCTTTGTTTAAAAACATGAAACAGGTGCGATCCAAAGCAACCTTGTGAGAAGCAGGTGCAACCAAAGAGAAACTGCGCAAGGGCTAGAAAGAGCTTTGAAACAATAATCAATCCAAAAGGGAAGTCCCCTCCAAGTTCTTTCCCGCATTCCATGAAATAAAGAACCATAAAAAAAATGAACGTCACCAAACGTAAGATCCTTAAAATCTCCATTTTTTGTTTTTAGCATGCATTAATATTATTCACACCTCTCATTTACGTAGCTTAACTCAGGTAGAACCGTTTCGCCTAGGGAGATCTAGCTCCTAGTATCCGGGTAGAAGTACTCTTCGCTCGGGGTGTTTTACGTAGCTTAACCTAGGTAAAACCGTTTCGCCTAGGGGGATCCAGCTCATAGTTTCTCCTAGGGGGATCCAGGTAGAACTGTTTTACGTAGCTTAACCCAGGTAGAACTGTTTCTCCTAGGAGGATCCAACTCATAGTTTCTAAGTAGAAGTACTCTTCGCTCGGGGTGTTTTACGTAGCTTAACCCAGGTAGAACTGTTTCGCCTAGGGGGATCCAGCTCATAGTTTCTAGGTAGAAGTACTCTTCGCTCAGGGTATTTTACATAGCTTAACCCAGGTAGAACCGTTTCGCCTAGGGGAATCCAGCTCATAGTTTCCGGGTAGAAGTACTCTTTGCTCAGGGTGTTTTACGTAGCTTAACCCAGGAAGAACCATTTTGCCTAAGGGGATCCAGCTTATAGTTCCGGGTAGAAGTACTTTTCGCTCAGGTTGTTTTACATTAGCTTAACCCAGGTAGAACCTTTTCGCCTAGGGGAATCCAGCTCATAGTTTCCGAGTAGAAGTACTCTTCGCTCAGGGTGTTTTACGTAGCTTAACCAAGGTAGAACCTTTTCGCCTATGGGAATCCAGCTCATAGTTTCCGGGTAGAAGTACTCTTCGCTCAGGTTGTTTTACATTAGCTTAACCCAGGTAGAACCTTTTCGCCTAGGGGGATCCAGCTCATAGTTTCCGGGTAGAAGTACTCTTCGCTCAGGTTGTTTTACATTAGCTTAACCCAGGTAGAACCTTTTCGCCTAGGGGAATCCAGCTCATAGTTTCCGGGTAGAAGTACTCTTCGCTTAGGGTGTTTTACGTAGCTTAACCCAGGTAGAACCTTTTCGCCTAGGGGGATCCAGCTCATAGTTTCCGGGTAGAAGTACTCTTCGCTCAGGTTGTTTTACATTAGCTTAACCCAGGTAGAACCTTTTCGCCTAGGGGAATCCAGCTCATAGTTTCCGAGTAGAAGTACTCTTCGCTCAGGGTGTTTTACGTAGCTTAACCCAGGTAGAACCTTTTCGATTAAGGGGGATCCAGCTCACAGTTTTCGGGTAGAAGTACTCTTCGCTCAGGTTGTTTTACATTAGCTTAACCCAGGTAGAATCTTTTCACTTAGGGGAATCCAGCTCATGGTTTCCAGGTAGAAGTACTCTTCGCTCAGGGTGTTTTACGTAGCTTAACCCAGGTAGAACCGTTTTGCCTAGGGGATCCAGCTCATAGTTTTCGGGTAGAAGTACTCTTCGCTCAGGTTGTTTTACATTAGCTTAACCCAGGTAGAACCTTTTCGCCTAGGGGGATCCAGCTCATAGTTCTGGGTAGAAGTACTCTTCGCTCAGGTTGTTTTTACGTAGCTTAACCCAGGTAGAACCTTTTCGCCTAGGGGGATCCAGCTCATATTTCCGGGTAGAAGTACTCTTCGCTCAGGTTGTTTTACATTAGCTTAACCCAGGTAGAACCGTTTTGCCTAGAGGGATCCAGCTCCTAGTTTCCGGGTAGAAGTACTCTTCGCTCAGGGTATTTTACGTAGCTTAACCCAGGTAGAACCGTTTCGCCTAGGGGGATCCAGTTCGTAGTTCCGGGTAGAAGTAATCTTCGCTCAGAGTGTTTTACGTAGCTTAACCCAGGTAGAACCATTTCGCCTAGGGGGATCCAGTTCGTAGTTCCGGTTAGAAGTAATCTTCGCTCAGGTTGTTTAATACGGTTTAACTCAGATCGAACCTTTTTTCACCTAAAAGGATTCAACACTTTTTCAATAATACATGGTGCTAACACCCAATTATATTTCCTTCTAGTAAGAGAAGGTACCAGCCCCTGATTACATTTCCTTTCAGTAGTACGGGATACCGATCCCTGGTTACACAATCATTCGTTGCCAAATTTTATCTCTTTTAGCTAGTTTATACTACTATTTGTGTCACCTTTTCAATAAATTAGATAATTTACAGATTTCTCTAATAACTCACAAATTTTTTCTAGTGCTAGACTGGGGCAGAAATTTTTTTTGTTCGCTTTTGTTTGTCTTTGATGGTTTTGCAGGCTCAGCCTTATAGCACAAGTGAAGATTAAAGCTTGCAGTTTCAGTTTCTCATCAGAGGGAAGAAGTTTTTCAATCACAGGATAGTTGGAGTTTACTTTGACAATGTGTCAGTAACCCAGCTTCTCAAGATTCATCTTCTCAATTTCAGATCAGGAAGGCAAGCAACTGAAATTGAGTCATAATCGTTTCTTCAAAGAGTATCAAAATCCAATCTAAGGTCAACCCAAGCGAGCATGTCAAGAATCAAGATTTGACTCCAGAAGACGCATAGATAGGAATTTTGTACTCTTAGTTTGCAGACATATATAGTACTCTTCTTTTTATCTTTTTTGATGTAAGAAGCGAGTAACAGCAATAGCAACAGCGACAACAATAGCAGAAACAGTCTTAACTCTAGTGTCCGGTAGTCCCAGCTACCAAATTTTTCCAGAACTACACTGACCTGATTCTTTTATAGCCAAGGATATGTAGGCAGCCTCGGAAGCAAGGTTTGGTCACCTTTTTTTTCAAAAAAAAATTTGCTTCCATTGGAGTGACATGTGAGCAAAAATTAGCTATGACATTCACTTTTCTTTGCACGAAAACTCTTCATGTTCTCGAGCAAAGAGGGGCAGCTGTGAACACCTAATTTTTGTACTATTTTAACACCTCCTAAAGTTATTAGTGTTTTGTTATTTTAATTATTTTTCTCAATTTTTGTGACTTTAATTGCATATTTACTATCATAAAATACTAAAAAAATAGTTCTTTCTTCATTTGTGCATTTTAAGAATTAACTAGTTGTTCAGTTGGTGAATTAATCTAGTTAATTGATCATTAGAATAAGTTATTTAATTAATTTATTTGTGTAAAATTAGTTTAATAAGTAGGATTAAGGAAGAAATTTGACCAAATTTGAAAGAAAAAGTGTCCAAGAGTGCAAGATAAAGGGCTGCCATTGAAAGGGTCTGAAACTACGTAGTTTTGCCTCAAAACTACGTCATTTCACTAAATGAAAAAGATCAAATCATACCCATCCATTCCATCTTGATCCAATGGATCTCATTCACTCTTGGATTAGGTATTTAAAGCCTCAAAAATCTGAAAATTATCCTCATTTTCACCCATAATTCTTTTCTCCTTCTTCTCTCTTCTCTCTCTCTTCACTCTCTCTATGCCGCCCCAGCTCCGCCCACCGCCGCCGGCCGGAAATCGCCGCCACCGGCGGACCACCTCCAAACACCTCCAAATTCACACCATGTAATCTCCACAACTTCCTCTTTCCATATCTCCAAACCAAATCCTTCAAAAATCCCTCAAACTCCTTGAATCTTAGATCTAGGAAAGTTTTCCGTCACTTTTTTGCCCAAATTCTTGAAGCTCCAACCACTACCGCCCCACAATACCTACATCAATGGATAGAGCTCCCCAAGACCTAGCTATTAATGCCAATTTTACCCTGAAAATCCGGTGACTAAAATCCGGCCAAATTCCGGCGACCTCCCCGAACACCCTCTTTGAGCATACCACCATTTTTTTGGCCACTTGAATTAGAAAATGGTAAAAATTCTATTCTTTTTTGTGGCTATTTTTTCTATTTTATTTTTATTTTTTCAGATTTTATTTTTGTCTATTATTAATTATTTGAGCATTAGTTTTTGAAGTTTGAAAAGTAAAATTTTCTGTTTTTGCACTTGTTGAAGTAGTAAAATAGTTTTGTGTTGATAAAAGTGAGGTAGTGAAAAATACGTAAGAGTATATGGTACTTGTTTGGTTGTTTATTTACTGCTTCAAGACTCTTTGAGTACAACACTCAAAAGTCAAATTGTTTGGTAAGAAAATATAGACCTTTGGACAGTGTTTGAATAAAAGTCTGTCTTTGAATAGTGAATGACAGATTTTGTTTGAAATACTTGACAAGATTTGAACCAGAAGGTCTGGCATTTTGAATTTAAGAGCAGATTTTGTAGAAAAATCTGTCAAAAAGATTAATTTTTAATTTCTTGAAATAGCTGATTGTTTTGATATATAGGAGGACACTCTATCTTACTGAGGGAGACACACAAAAAAGAGAAAAAATTAGTAGCTATAATATCCCTTAGCAACTTTTGTGAGTTGATTCTTAAGTGAAAAACTTGTTTAAGGAAAATAGAGTAGTCTTGAAAGATTTTTCTGGAGTTACATAATTGTACTGTTTTGCTGGAGTATTTCTAGTTTATTTTCTTGGGTTTGAATCTGCTGGTTGTCGCTGTCTTTTGCTGTTGTTGCTGCCCGTTTAATTGTTTTGCTGTTGATTTTGGAAAGAACTGACTCTGCTGTATTTGTTCTTCTTTCTGTTGTCTAGGTAATTTTCGGACCATGTAAACTCATAAAATCGAGTTGGAATGAAAGATAATGACGCTGGGAAATATTAGTAGCTTTATCCTTCTATTGTAATTCATTTTTATAAGCTCTTGAATGTTTGATAATGTTATAACGATATTTTAGTTAATTAAATTGTGTTAAGCATCTTTAATTATTTTTATTTTTGCAAAGCATTAGATATAATCCCACTGGCATTTGGTTGTCTGAAAGGAGCATATATATTAAAATTTGAACCCCTGTAGCCATGTTTGTCCCTTATTATTATTATTATTATTATTATTATTATTATTATTATTATTATTATTATTATTATTATTATTATTATTATTATTATTATTATTATTATATTTTAGAGTCCCAATAATCTTTTTTTTATCTCTTAAAAAATACTTATTTAGTAAGGTAGTTAAGTTGTAGATTAGAAAGACAATCTGTAAACTTATTTTTGTAAATAGTTGGCTACGGATTGCAAATAGCAAGATATGGCCAAATCTGTAACATAGCTTTAAAAGGCCATATCTGCAGATTTAAAGTCCAAAAGCATATGGGCTTTTGGATTTTGTCTTGGACATGAGCCCATTTGACTCCATCAACCCAATAGTGGGTTGCCTCATTCAATGTCAAGACAAGCCCACATCTTACTAGTTTTAAGCAATGTCAATTGATAATTTTCTCTCATTACTCTCATCTTTTAAATTAGTACTCATAACAATAATTTTCTCTCATTAGTTAAGTTGTAGATTATTATTCAAATCTTTTCTTTAATTTTTTTTTAAAATAAATAAAAACGGACATAAGAAAAGCATAAAAATCAAATAAATCACAGTTTATCCAAGTTTAATTCAAGCCAAATGTAGTCAATAAAGCGACCGTGCTAGAACCACAGGACTCAGGGAATGCCTTACACCTTCTCCCCGGTCAACAAAATTCCTTATCCGGACTTTGTTTTCGCAGACCAATAATAATAGAGTCAAACCTTCCTTTGAATAGGGATTCAAATAAAAGGTGACTTGGAATACCAGTAGAAATCAATTCCAAGTGGCGACTCTGTAAATAAAATAATCCGTACTTCAAATTTGTCACTTTAATTGGAAAAACTCTTTAACCCACAATCCATAACATTTTACACTTATCTCTTGGAGGGAGAAAAGGGGTGTGACACATATAAATAGCAATATATCTATGTTCGTAAAATAGTATGGCACCCGCAACCTCTAAATCCTAGATCCGCCTCTGCTTTCCAACCGGCATACTAACAAAAAGTTAAAATAAAAAAATTAGTGTTCTTCAATGCTTGATTTGGAAGTTATCTTTTCTTTTTGGGTGGATCTGAATTTGAGAGTTTAATCTCTTTAGTTATCTTTTTCAACCCTCAAATTCATAAAGAGAAGGAGAGGAGTATTTTGAAGGTTATCTTGGTTATAAATGTTCATATTATATTCTTACTTAGCTAAATTTTGAGAGTATTATTCATATATGTACATATATTACTTTTGTACATATACAAATCGAATCAACTTAATCAAATTTTATATTTCATCATTAGTCGGTAAAAATCATATTAGATGTTTCCAATAAGCAGGGGTGTTCATGGTTCGGTTTGGATCGATTTTCCCGTAAAAAGAAACCAAACCACGTAAGTCGTTTTTTCAAATATTAGAACCAAACCAAACCAATTAAGTCGGTTTTTTCTTGATTCGGTTTATGTCGGTTTTTCGATTTTTCGGTTTTTTCGGTTATTTGTCGGTTTTTTCTTAATATAAGACATACACTACCAAACACATATTTCGGCGACCACATTTTTAACGTAACACTATCAAATCAATTGCCCTTTGAGAAATCTATTATTTTTCAAGATATATTGATGATAATTGAATCAAATAGTGATGAATAATTTAAGGACTCAATTAAAAATATATTATTTTTAACATGAAATAGATCTTACACTTAACAAAAGAAAACTACCAATCAAATTAGAATGTAAAGGTAAAGACATGTACTAAAAGTGCAAATGATTAACATTTACTATAAAATTTTTGAAACTTTGTATAAAAGTATACATATATATAGGTGTAATAATAAATTTAAAATAGTTACTCCTATATTCGGTTTGGTTCGATTTTTTTTTATTAAAACCAAAACCAAACCAAATTTGATCGGTTTTTAAATTTCAAAACCAAAACTAAACCAAACCAAAAAGTATCGGTTTTTTTGATCGATTTGGTTTGGTTTTCGATTTGGTTCGGGTTTTCGGATTTTTATGAACACCCCTGCCAATAAGTATAGGGTTAGAGGAACTAAATTGCAACAACAATATGTAAAGGTACTCTATTCATGCATCAAAGAAAATAATACTATGTAATTGTGTGAGAAATTAAATAAAAAATTTAACTGACTGCTTCATCAGATATTCTTAATTTTTTTTTACTTATAAGTTAGTATAGAATTAATACATTATTCATGGTTTTAAAAGAACGTTAAATATATTAATTGAAAACTTCTGTTTAAAATAACATCCTTCACCATATTCATGTTTCAAAAAAATTGTTTGTCTTTCAACTAAAAATATTTTTTTGTATAGTATTTCAATCGAAATTCAAAAACTTTACCTAAGATTCAAAAATTATATTTTAATTTAAATTTATTTTTATTACATAGACTAATTAATAATGTCATAAAATTGCTAAATAACTTTTTATTAGTTTGACACTAACCACGTATTTTCTGTTCCAATTAAAATAAATAAAGGAAATAATAGAATTTATTTAAATAACTTATTCTTTTACAATTTTCTTAAATTATGGGCTTCATTAGTTTCAATACATTTATGGCTTATAATATTTTAAGAGAAACCATTTTTGTAATATTAGGCGATGTATTCTTTTTAAGAACTATTATGTAATTTAACGTTTATAACCACCAATAAAATGATAAAAATTTGGTTTGATGTTATCATTTCTCAAATATTTTTTAGTCAAAATTTAATAACTTTATTAATGTTAGAATTTAACTTACATGTAAATCTTCAGAAATTTAATGGATTAAAAAAGGCAAATATTTAGCATAATGGCTAAGTTTTACTTCAAATAACGTCTCTTGTCCAAATTAGATTTCTCCAAAATCTTTTAGATTTTGTCTTAAAAGTGTCAAGGTTTTTCTCAATAAGCCGGTTACCTTAATCTCAAGTTTGACTATCCTTCTTTTAATATAATATTAACATACATGTAAATCTTCAGAAATTTAATGGATTAAAAAGCCAAATATTTAGCATAATGGATAAAATTTACTTTAAGTAATGTTTGTTGTCCATATTAAATTTGTCCAAAATATTTTTAAATTTTGTTTTAAAAGTGCCAAGTAGCCACTCCTTTTTTAATATGCCACTTAACTTAACCACAAGCTTGACTACATAGGTCCTTTAAGTTCAGGTGTAGATCTATTGCAACCCCATATTATACTACTATGATCACATATAATTATTTAAGTTTGCCAAAATTAAGCACATCTGTTGCTACGGAAGATTTTTAGCTAATCCTTACGAGATTACATTTTCGTTTCTCAAACAAAAGCGACTAATTTAAACCTAAAATCAAAATATTCAAAATTACAGAATCAAAAAAAAAAAAAAAAAGCTTAATAAAAGCGCATTTCACATGCATTTGCCCTTATAACAATAATGGTCGCTATCCTCTCTTTTCCTCTTCCCCTCTCCCCTATGTATAATATATTAAAAAGAAGTCGCAAAAGTTTCACATGCACATGCACTTACACACATGACACACCAATTTCCAAAAGCAAAGGCCTTCAATGTGAAAGAAGTTCATTCACACATTCAATTGTCATTACACAGCTAGAGCCTCTGAAGCATCAAATGGAATTATGAATATTCCTAATATTCTACAGAAATGTTTAAGATATTCAACAATATGATTCATGATAAAACAGCCATATCCAGCTTTGTTTCCACGAATGGATGTTGCAGAAGTTCCATTTAAGATCTCACCTGATGGAAGCAAACCAAAAAATTTGTAAAGCTTCAATACCCTACGAATCCAACTAGGCAGCTGTTCTACGCACTTAACTCGAATTCTTGATATGACTTTCGAAACACTTCCCGCCTTGCATCACAGCATAGAAATTTTCAGCGTTTCCTTTCTTGTCTCCACTTGTAGACAGGTTTAGTTGTTGGATTAACAAGCTCATCTTCACGAAGTTTGCGTTTCCTTCCCGATTTCTGGTAACATGAAAAAGTAATTCTAGAATCAAAGCTTACGATCGTTGAATACGACCAAGATATAACTTTAAAATGAATAAACACCTGTAATTCTTTCTGCATGGCCATGTCCATGTATAGTTTCTCTAGATCTCTCACTCTGCTCTTTCTTGCTTCCAACTCTCGGTAAGAGGTCGCTGTCTTCCTGCGCAGGAGATTCCAATAATGAAAAAGTTGACCATCTTTGCCTTGAAACCAAAAGGAAATTAGCGAGCCCATCTATGGAAGTGCGAGAATCCGCCCCTACCCAGCATAAGGAAACAAAACAAAGGAATAATGTCATTCCCATAATCAACTTTTAACCTAGCACTTCTACACCGAGTTTTGAGGCATTGGTGATTCTTCAACAACCAAGAATAGAACTTGTAACAGCTGATTTTGAAGAACAAATAGCAGAAGTGTCAACAAGACGACACTTAAACATCAAGTAATCTGAACAGATTAGGTTCTTTTTAGGCATATCCTCAATGATACTGTTTTTCAGTTGCATTCTGAACAGATTAACTTCCTCCCTGCAGTTACAAATTACTTGATTGGGGTTCAAGTGAAGGGCTGTAAGCAAGAACTACCATTGGCTTAAAAAATAAATGACTCCAATTTTATTTTTATTTTTTAAAAAACAAGGCCCCATGACATGATTGGTCTTTTAAGTAGTGAGCGAGCCTACATCACAAAATGTAGAAGACCACTTTCTAGTATAAAATGGACTAAACCTTTTAAAAAACAACATCAGCCATATGGATAAAGACGATATGTAAGTTCCAATTGCAATTGATGTATTCTTCTACAAATCAGTAAACTAGTAAGTTCTTAAATCCGAAAGAGAAATAGTGAACCGTCATCCAATGCTAATCAATTAAGGAGACACATTGAACCATATATCTGTAATCACACTACCAAGAAATATCTGACAGCCAATGACACAAGGTTCAAAACTCAGTGGATAATGAGCCATCCTTCTACCCATATCCACTTAAATACCAGGCTTTTGTTTGCGGCAAGATCCGAAGCCGTGACGTGCGCCTAACCCACATGTCGCAAGTTGCGCTCTTATCAGTTATCACTAGACCAAAGCCCTAGGGGCGCATAGCCGATTACCTGTTCTTATAAGGGAATTTAGGATCCAGTGTCAAAATCATCATAATAATGAAAACATTTACGCATCACTCAAAAGGGAAAATGCTTGACGAATTCTAAATCGATTGCTCAAAGGTTAAATCTTATACAAGTTCAAAACAAAATACATTAATCTACTTTACAACATAAGAGGAAAAAGCTGACATTACCTTCTAATACTACTAGGCAAGTTCCCATAAGCATCCAGATTACAATGTTCTGAAGCTTTAGATGCTAGCTCTTCTGCCTCCTCCCTGTAAATAAACAAAATAAAGAAAGGAATTTGAATAAGAAACTGCAGCATGAAAAATATATTTTAACAGAAACAGCAAATTTAAAGTGAAATACACATGAAATATGCCATCTCGCAGGAAGCCGCGGTCAGAGTCCAAGGAATTAAAAGAACTCTAATCTAACGTAAACACCAAAATGCAAGGTGTACGATATACTAAATCAATCTTGTTCCCGGCTGTCCAAAATGATTATAGTAGATTCTATATAAAGCTCTTAAGCATCCCCTATATGGCCTCATGTGATCCACTTTCTCAAAAAGGTGGGAATTTGAGAATAGAGAACCAAAAAAGTGATAAAAGATAAAGAAAATGGCAAGCTCTAATCGTTTGAGGCTAAGTAAACCAAGTTATAAGCTGTAAGAAAAGAAAAGATATTGAAAACTACAAATCCTGGAAGGGTGAAATCCTGTTGCACGATTCAACCTTGACACTGAGATCCGCTAAGAGTTAAAACGATTAAATATTTCTGTTACTTAATTTTTGTTTTGCCTTTTATTTTTCAAGAGTCCAAGTTTAGCTAGTTTCAACAATTAAGTATTAATTCAGGCTCTCGAGAGGCTCAGCTAAGGCTGGCATGTGGGCCGGTTAGGCCCGGGTCCGGCCCAGGCCAACGAGCCCATATGGGTAGTGGGCCTAAACGGGCCTAACCGTTTAAGCCCGGGACGAGGGGAGGTGGGCCTACTAAGTGAGCCGGTTCCTTGAAGAAGCCCGTTAGGACCGGACCGTTTGGGCCCGGGACCGGGCGCTAAGTGGGCCGGTTCAACCGGTCCTAACCGGGCCCAATGGCTATTTTTAAAAATTAAAAAAAAATCCAAAAATTTTTTTTAGCCGTTGTAACATTTAAAAAATGGCTGTTGGCCTGCAAAAATAGTCGTTTGGGCTTTCTAAAATAGCCATTTAACCCCCCCAACTTTGTTTTAACCCCAAACTTTTTATAATTACACTTTTTCCCTATTTTCAACTATAAATACCCCCTCATTCTTTCATTTTTCTCACAAAATCATCAATCTCTCTCATTTCTCAAACTCAAATTGAAGTATTCAAGTCTTCACTCATCCCTCATTTTTCAAACTCAAATTCTTAATTCAAGTTAAATCATGCCCGGTAATTCTAGAGTGCGCCCATTTGTTTTGGAACACTTTAATGTGGTAGAAGAAAATGAAGAAGTTTACATAATAAAGTGCAAGAATTATGGTCGAGTCTTCACTCATCATCCAAAGTTGGAGGGCACAGGCTCTTTAAGGAGGCATATAAAGAGTTGCCTTGCGCGTTTTCCAGACATTCGTATTTAAGATTTTAAGTTGATTTGAGACAATTTGTGTTATTTTAAAATTATTAGACGTATTATGCTTAATGTTTTAGTTTGTTAGATTAATTTGAAGTATTATGTTGAAGGCATTGAACTTTAATTTGAAGTATTAAATGTAAACTTTAATTTGCAACTTTGATACCGAGTTCATCTTAATATATATATATATATATATATATAGATATAGTATATATAATATATATAAGCTATATAATTTACAAGAAATTGCCTTAGATAAAAAAAATTAAAAAAAAGTCAGGTCACGGTCCTGGTCCGGTTACCTCCAAAAGCCCACGAAACCCGGGACCACATAGGACCGGCCCACGAGGCCCGTTTAGGCCCGGGCCCGGCTCGTTTGCCGGTCTTAGGCTCAGCCATGAGTGCTATTTAGAAATATGCATGCTATTGCTGCTTTATTAGGACAAATGAAACCAGAGGGAGGTAATGTGAGGAGATTATTTTAGAAAAAATACTACCAAACAGTAGGAAATCATTAGTCCTCCATAGACACGGCTCAATTGGTCATATATCAAAAGTCAACATAGATCAAGTGATGAAGTTTCAATTCACGAAGAAAGCTAAACACTAAATACAGTTTGTCAGGTCAATAAATGATTATCAAATAGATATCTCCAAATGAGTCATTTAGTCATATGGTAAACTTCAACCATTTTCTGAAGTTCAATGAGCTTTCAACCCATGAACATGAAGAAAGCTAAAAATTGAATGCAAGTTGTCAATTCAATGGCAATCAAGAAGATAGTTCAAAACGTGATTGTATTAGGCACATTAAAACAAGACTGTAAAGCCACATTTTTCCAATCCTGGACACAGAATGTGCAAAGAGGGGTTAAGACATTCAAGAGGTCTTATTTCTAAATTCTAACCTGTCTTCGGCATAGTAAATACGTCTATTTGATGGCTGATCATCAAGACAGTGCAGCATAGCAGTTAACTTTTCAATTTTCTGCACAGAATAAGAGTTATTGACAAGAAGGAAGGGAGATAGCTCTCAATTCTCTGCAGAGAGAGAGAGAGAGAGTAAATTACAGCATGAACCACAATAGGCAACACCAAACCTTTTTCTCAGACTGAACTTTCTGTAAAATATAGCCTATATCCTGAGTCTTCATTAGCATGAGTTCGTCTTGAGTGTATTTATTTACTTGGCTCCTGCAAACATTGAAACAGTGTCCAACAATTCAGGTCAATCACGATTGAGGAAGAAATTACCTCAACTAACAAATATGATTATTCATATCTTACTCCAATCTATGCACTCCTCCAACAGTTTTTGCTTTAACCATCTTGAAGTAGAACTCATCTGGATTCCGAAATGCTGCTTTTTCCTTGAGTTTCTGTAGAGCAAATAACAAATAGTAGTATTATACACATATCAGATCAACTATAATGTAACAAATCCCTGAGGGCAAGAGATTAAGGTACAACCAAAGGAAAAACAAAAGAACATTTAAGAATCCCTTCAAATTGACTACTTTCAAACACAACCAAGGATTGTGATCTTTTAATACAAATAAACTGGAAAAACCCCATTGTGGCAGGCTGACTTTCATTCCTTCTTCCATCCTTTCTTTCTATTTCTTCAGTGGAATAACAAAGTTGGACCTTGCAGCATATATCACATAACCTTTTCTTTATGACCGAGAAATATGTCGGGGGCCAACCTTTTGGACCAACCGCAGCCTTTGAAACTCAGTAATAATGGGCCCGCTCCTCTACCCATCTTTACCTAAATAGCAGGCTTGATTCGCATGGCACAGGGCTCGAATCTGTGACCACTGACCTAAGTCACAAGTCCCTCCCCACCTTTGCCACTTGAACTAAGACCTGGGGGCAAATATCACACAACCCTTATAGCTTATTCATGTCGCAATCACGTTTGAAGCTATAAAATATTTCAATTTTTCATGGACTGCCAACTGCTAAGTCTAATTCAACTAATTTCATATTTATATTTTCTTCTAACTTCTAACCCGTTCAATTCCTTGTAGAACAAAAAACAAATTTACCTGTAAAGCTAGCTCCTTTTTGTGGAATGCTGTGGCCCGAACCACATAATCTTTGTGTTTCTCGAGCAACCCAAATTTTTTCCTTGCTTGTCTGATAAAATTTACAGCGCAACCCCAAATCAGATTAAGCTAAAGCAACTCAAAGCATAGAAATTAGTATATATGAAAGTAATTAGAGAGTCACTTACGGCTGAGCTCGCTCCTTATGAGCTCGTCTAGGAATAGCATTCTTGAACGATGACATTTTTTATTAATTGATTCACTGAACCAACAATGAACTATTTTTTCAAAGATTTCACCTTTTACCCAAGGAGCAACTACAGAGAACCGCCTAAAATCAGCAAAACAAAGCAATTGTAAAAGACCCACATCAAAACCAATGAGAAAAAGAAAAATATTTGATACAAGAATAAGGAAATCCATTAAGGCTCATATTATAAGTCGTGAGAAAACATACAGTTGAATTTCAGAAATAAAATCAGAGGAGTTTAGTGCAGATAAATATGAGGAAGAAGAAGTGAAAAGGAAAGGAGGGTTTGATAGAGCTGCTGGCAATTAAAATTTGGGCATTATTAATTGGGCTATAGAATGAGAATTGGGCTGACTGAGGTTTGGGCCAAGGTAATTTATTAGGATTTTCAGGGGAGAAATTCAAAAATAGCCAGATTTACAAGTGGTCATTTAAAAATAGTCACATTTCAAAAGTAATCGAAATTTAGCCACTTTTTATGTAAAGATAAATCTGAACGAAAACACTGTTCAAAATTCGGAAAATATTTCAGCATAATATACTGGAGTTCCAGCATACGTATATTGAAACTCCAATATATTATAATGTAGTTCCAGCATAATTATAATGGAGTTTCAACATATTATAATGGAGTTCCAGCATACGTATACTGGAACTCCAGCATAATATACTGGAGTTCAGTATAATATACCGGTCCAGTATAATATGCTGGAAGTTCATATACAGGTACTTCAATCTCCAGTATATTATGCTGGAACTTTTCGCGTGTTGGAGTTCCAGCATAATATGCTGGAAGTTCATACACAGGTGCACCGATCTCTAGTATATTATGCTGGACCGGTCCCTATTGCAGCAAAATAGTGGCTATTTTTCAATGAATTTGCAAACGCTGGCTATTTTTGAATGATCAGTCCGAAAACTGGCTAGCCCGTGCTATTTTTACGATTTTCAGGGGAAGAGCACTGTTAGCCACTATTTAGAAATGTATTCTCTTAAGCCACTATTTAAAATGTATTTAATATTCAACCAGTGATTTAATAGATTTTTACCCGATCAAACAAAAATACCCTTGTGCTATAGTTATAATAACTCAAGTTGCTTCGCTGCATAAACCCTCGTTTCTCGACTCGATCAACTTCGTCAAAATCACATAAGATTATGAGATAGCCGTAAACCTTTCTCCTCCTATTTTAAACGGGAGAGTTCTGCTTTCTCCTCCTATTTCACCATAAAATCACATAAGATTATCCACAAAAAAGTAAGTTCTAATTAATTTTTTAGCTTTTTAATCAATTGTGTTCATAAACCTTCAGATATCTCCATATGCTTTTGTTTGTTTGGGCAGATTTCCCCTTTGACAGTATGTATTCAATATTTTTTATAATATTATGTATTCGAAATT
This sequence comes from Nicotiana tabacum, assembly GCF_000715075.1. Classification (NCBI taxonomy): domain Eukaryota; kingdom Viridiplantae; phylum Streptophyta; class Magnoliopsida; order Solanales; family Solanaceae; genus Nicotiana; species Nicotiana tabacum. The sequence continues at coordinate 89,073,782 of NC_134084.1, forward strand.
AATATTTGGTATTAGTATCTGTTAATTTGATGATATAACAAACTTAAAACTTCATTATGTAATATTAGTTTCAAAGTATGTCCTAAATTAGCACCTTCAATTGATAAAGTTGAGGACATCGTGTCCTTAAGTTTATGAGTGCTGTGTAAATATTAAGTTCAAAGTGTATCCTGAATTAGCGGCTTCTATTGATAAAATTTAGGACATCGTGTCCTTAACTTCATAAATGTTGTTTAAATATTAAGGACAAAGTGTCCTGAATTTGCACCTTCTATTGATATACTTTAGGACATCATGTCCTAATTTCATATGTGCGGTGTAAATATTAAGTACAAAGTGTCATGAATTTCACCTTTTTCTTGACTTGCATGATGGATACAATATGTATTATTGTTGCTTTCAATGGAAAATGAACCGCAAACTATAAGTAACTGGATCATCAAACAAAGTTTGTTCTTGTACCTAAGGCAATTCGATTTGAATATTTCTTCAACTAGGTCTTTGAAGTTATTGGATTGGATAGACGCAAATTTGAAGCAATGATATCGTTTGATATCAACCTGGGAACAAGCAAGGAAATGCTTGTAACTAAAGATGAATATCTTCAAACATATATAGAGTTATTGAAAAGTTTCACTCTTAAAAGGCTGTCGTTTCATTGTTGATGTTTCGGAAAGAGTTTTTTGCTCTGCAAGAACCTTTGAACAAGTCAACATAGAAACTCAACAAGACAAATAAGACAAATGCCAACAGATAATAAAAATAGATATGGTCAAACCTGAACCAATAATTGAAGGAGTGTTTCAAACATTCAATTCTATTCAAATGGAAGGACAAAGCATTATATAAATTTACAACCAACAAGATTTGGGTATTCAAATCTTAGAGAATGCACCAGTAATTGAAGAAGTTGCTGAGAAATCTTCTACCCAACTAATTAGATGAAGGTCAAGGTCGAAACAAAAAGAATCCTCAACAACAATATTGAGAAAAAATGCTTCTTTGGATGAAATAAAAGTGGGATCAATATTTGACAAAAAAGAAGAAGAAAATAATTAACTTCTTTTCGAACATAGCAATTTGTAATGACCCGGCCAGTCATTTTGAGAATTTAAGCTCTGTTTGGAGGCATAAGATCTTGAATAGCTTCATCTTATGTGTATCGACTTGCGTGCATGGTTGAATTCAGTTACCGAATGATTCGGAGTCGAATTGGGAGAAGGAATCTAGTTTTGGAAGCTTAAACAGTGAGAATTTGACAGGAATTTGACTTTTGAGTAAACGGCTCTGGAATAAGTTTTCAATGACCTCAACAGTTTTGTATGGTGATTTTGGACTTAGGCGTGCGTCTGGTTTTGGATTTGAAGATCCGTAGGGTAAATTGGAGCATTTCGGCGAAAGTTGGAAAAGTTGAAGTTTGAAAAATGGAGAAGTTTGACCAAGAGTTGACTTTTATGATATTGTGGTCGGAATGCGATTCCGGGAGTTGGAACAGCTCCGTTATGTTATTTTGGACTTGTCTGCAAAATTTGGAGTCGTTTCGGGTTGATTTGATAGGTTTTGGCGCGAGTTTTAGAAGTTGGGAGATTTGAAAGTTCATAAGTTTGATTCATGGCGTGATTTGCATTTCCAAAGTTGTTTGATGTGATTTGAGACCTCGAGCGAGTCTGTGTTAACTTATAGAACTTGTTTGTGTGTTTAGACTGGGGTTCCGGAGGCCTCGTGTGTGTTTCGAACAGTTTCAGATGTTTTGCATGGTTTTGAATATATATGATTCTGGTGTTTTCGCACCTACGACTTTGGAGCGCAGGTGCGGCTCCGCTTCTGCGTGAGCCTGATCACATTTGCGATCTTTGAGGCCTAGAAGCTAGCTCGTTTCTACAAATGCTGGAACACAGGTGCGTAACCGCTTTTGCAGTTGATCTATCGCATCTGCGAAGAAGTCCGTTTCTGCGCTCTTGTTATTGCTTTTGCGGCGCCGCATAATGCGGACCTAGGCTTGTAAGTCATGTTCGCAAATGCGAATGTCTGCCCGCAAATTCGATAGCACAGATGCGCTTATGTGTCCGCAGATACGGAAGTGCTGGGTATAATCATTTAAATCGAGGGTTTGGCCATTTTCTTTATATTTTGAGTTTGGGTGCTTCTTTTTGGGGTTTTCAAGAAAATCGATTGGGTAAGTGTTCTTCACCTAATATCTAATATATTCCATGATTTTATCTTAATTTTTATCATTTAATTTGTATTTTGAGTTGAGGAAAATGTTGGTTTTTGAAGAAAGTTTTCAAAATAAAAAATCATGATTTGAGGGATGAAATGATATCAGAATTTGATAATTTTTGTATGGTTGAACTCGTATTAGAATGAGTATTTGATTTTTGTGAAATTTGTCGGGTTTTGAGGCCCGCGCCCGGGGGTCAACTTTTGGACCGATTTTTGGATTTTGTTAAAGATTGAGACTTTATGATTTAGAATAGTTTCTTATGAGTTTTATTTGTGCTTTGAAGTTATTTTGGTTGGATTTGAGCCGTTCGGAGGTCTTTTCACCCGAAAAGTGCATTTTAGAGTATCAGTTTGTCTTCTTTGATGTAAGTATCCCTCCTAATCTTATGTGAGAGATTTTCCCTTAGGATTTGAGTCTTCTATGTTGATTGTAGCCCGTGTATGCGAGGTGACGAGTGCGTACTCAGACTTATTTGTGGAAAGCTGACCTTTTAGGTTCTTAGGTCCTTATATTCACTGTTTATGAATTTGTTCTTGATATGACTAAGTTTCTATTTACTAGTTTCACCTCTACATGCTTAAATTAGAATTAATTGCTTTAGGATTCACTCTTATTGCCTATTTGACTCTTATTTGACTTAATTGAAGATTTTACCTCTTCTATTGTCATGTTATATTTCACAACTGCTTATCTTTAATTGAAATTATCATCATCTCTTCCTTTAATTGTTAGTCTTAATTGAGGCTATGATTATCTTTCTGTTGTCTATCTTTAATTGAATTGTGGAATATTCTTCATAATTGCCAAACCTTAAAAGAAGTATAGATATCCATATTTTAGTTGACTTATCCTTATTTGGAACTATTTGACTCGTGTTAGGTTTCTCGTTGCTGAACTGTATATTGTGGAATCGTTGTGGCATATTAGTTCCCTTTTATTGAGTTGTTCTCTTACGCCTAGCATTCTTTACTGTGGTTATTCCTTGTGAAGGAGTTCTACCGTTTCTTTGTGATTTAAAGTTCTTGAGCTGATTTACTTGTCGTACTTTGTATTATTGTCATTGTTGTTGTTGTTGTTGTACTTGTTATGGTGATGCACGGGGTTTCTGTCGTGCTGTAATTGTTATCTCTGTTGGTTGCACTGCATATTTACTTTGGGACTACGAAATGATATTCCGGGAGATCCCCCATGTACTGCATATTAACTTTGGGACTACAAAACGGTATTTCGGAAGATCCCCCAACACTGCATATTTACTTTGGGACTACGGAACGGTATTCCGGGAGATCCCCTATTGTTATATCTGTGTTCTGAGCTGCTAATCTTCTATGCTTACATTCTTTTAAACATTCTACGTGATGTCCGCTTTCTTCCTTATACTTACTAGCTGGTATGAACTATATTAGGACACTTGCACAGGCATACATGTAGCTAAGCACCCTTATCAGATAAGAGGTTTTCTTGATATTGCCGAGTATAGACACACACCCTTGTTTACTTGCCTTCCATGTGAAAATGGCTCTATTTGGCACGTGAATCATTAGTGCAGTTATGAGGTATAATGAGGGAACAAGATGCCAAGTGTTAGGATTCAGATATTAAGACCCGTATTATATAATTATGAGATGAGGTGTCACAGGGTGACTTATATTCGAAGGATATTTATTTGAAAAGTTTAAATTCGAAAAGTATTTATCTTGAAAGAACTATGTTTGAAGAATCTTTATTTGAAGGAAGTATATTTCGAAATATCCTTATTGGGAAGGATTATATTCTAAAGATTTCTATTCAAAAACTTATGGGTGAAATATTTATACTTGAAGGTTTTAACTAATTTATTGGAGTTTGTTGGCTAAGACCTGATGTGAAAACTATCGTAGTTGCTGAGTTATTACTTGTCTTTACTGTATTTGTGATTTCGGATTTGGGTTGTGTTTCCGTTCACTCTTCTATGTCCTTATTATGGTGTTCCGCTATTACTTGTTGTTTCCTTCCGTATTGCAGTTACTGTATTGTTAGCCAAATTACGTAGTCTTTATATAGATATCATGTTCTATTGTTCCTATACTTATATTCGTTTATTTTATTAGACCAGTAGGTGTCTTGACTGTTCTCGTCATTACTCCACCGAGGTTAGTCTTGATACTTACTGGGCACCGCTGTGGTGTGCTCATACTATACTTATGTACAATTTTTTTGTACAGATCTAGGTATTGGATCATTAGTAGCTATGCGGTACATTGCTATGGAGACTCAAGGTAAACCTGTTGTAGCGTTCGCTGGCTTCGGAGTCACCTTCCTATTTTTTGTATTCACACTGTTTTACTTACTTCCAAACAGTTGTAATTAGAATTTGTAGTAAACTTTGTAGAGCTTATGATTTGTACTACCGGTTTTGAAAAAATATAAATTCTGTAAAGATTTCTATATCGAGACTGTTAGACTTTCTTTATTATTGTTGATATTCAGTAAATGTTAACTTACCTAGTCCCTAAGACTAGGTGCCATCACGATACCCAACGAAGGGTAAATTGGGTCGTGACACAATTAAAGGACATTTTTAATTTAAGGTTGTTAGATCAAGTTCAACAAGATAACTTTAAAATGCAATGCTGAAATATGTGGGTGGTGTGTGTGTGCTTTCAGAATTAAAGATTCAACATTATTCTAGATAGTAAAGGTTGAGAAAAATCATGATTTCTCAGTTAACTCTATGAAAGTTGATCAAAGGAATGCAACTTCAAAGTTGATAAGTGATTACATTATTGACAATCTTTAAGACCCTAGGTTTGAAGTTACACCAGCTTATTCATGGCAGAAATGCAAAAATTGCATGGACTAGACATTGGATATCACAAGGAGTGGCATGCTACTCAACATGCTTCAACTCTCATAAGAGGAACCCTTGAAGAAAATTATGAATTATTATCTTCATACTTGTACATGATGAAAAGTAAAAAGCCGGGAATATACACTAACATAAAGAGAGACGAGAACAATAGGTAAACAATCAAGATGAGTTTATTAGTTATTTCATCTGATATGTATATATGAATTGCTACAACTAAATTTCATGAGTCCTAAAATATTAAGGACAAAGTGTCCTGAATTTGCACCTTCTATTGATAAAGTTTAGGACATCATGCCCTTAAATTTATGAGTGCTATGTAAATATTAAGGATAAGGTATCCTGAATTTGCAGCTTCTATTGATTAACTTTAAGACATCTTGTCCTTAACTTTATGTGTGCAGTGTAAATATTAAGGATAAAGTATCCTGAATTTGCACCTTCTATTGATAAAGTTTATGACATCTTGTCCTTAACTTCATGTATGTTGTGTAAATATAAGGACAAAGTGTCCTGAATATGCACCTTATAGTGATAAACTTTAGGATATTCTGTCCATAACTTCATGTATGTAGTGTAAATATTAAGGACTCATTGTCTTGTAATTTAGTAGCAGCTTTGAAATTTGATTTATTTTTTTAGGTTTTTTTATATGTATTATGCATATAGGTCATCAATAGCTGGTTAGAATCATTGTAGACCAGTGATTGTTGTTGCAACTTTTTGGAAGTCAAAATATCATGATGTTTTAATGATTTCAGTTTCAAAAGATGCAAATAACCACATATTCCCCCTTGCCTTTGAGATTGCAGAATTCGATAATAATAACTCATATGAGTGGTACTTTAGTGAGCTTCACAATGCAAATGGAAGACGTGACAATTTAAATATTTTATTATATAGCCACCAATTTATTGTACATGGCATTGCAAAGGTATATCCTAAAAGGCACCATGAGATTTGTATCTATCATTTGGAGCAGAACCTAAAGCGAAGGAAAGCGAAAAGTGAGGTCATAAAACTTTTTCAAAGCGCTGCAAGAGTTTACATGCGCGAAGAATTTGATCTCTACATGTCAGAGATAGAAAAGTTGATAAGAAGACTTTTGAATATGTGATGAAAGAACCACCAGAAAAGTGAGCGCGTTCTTATTGTCCATGTCGAAGATATGACATGCTCATAACAAACATAGCCGGTTCAATGAATTATGTGCTATTAGAATGTAACGACCCAATCGGTCGTTTTTAGCTTTAAGGTTCTTTTCACTAGTTTGAGGTCTTGAGTGGCTTCATATTGTGAATTATCACTTGCGTGCATAGTCAGAGATGATTTTTGGATGTTTCAGAATGGATTTGGATGATTGATTCTCACTTTAGAAGCTTAAGTTGAAAATGTTGACCGAGGTTTAACTTTTGTGAAAACAACCTCGTAGAGGTATTTTGATGTCTCAGATAAGTTTGTATCATGATTTTGGACTTGGTCGTATGCCCGGAACCGAATTCGGAGGTCCATCGTTGATTTGCGCTGTTTTACCAAAAGTAGGCAATTTAAAAGCTTAGAATTTTGATAATTTTGATTGTAGGTTGACTTCATAGCTATCGTGTTTTTATTTGTGCTTCGGGACTTGGAATAGATCCATTCTTCATTTGGAACTTGTCCGTAACGTTTGGCGTTATTCCGAGTTGATTTGATAGGAATCAGTTGTGGTTGTGTTTTTAGAAGTTCTTGAGTTTCATGTTGATTTCATGTGTTTTCGAGGTCCGATTCATGGTTTTGGATGTTATTTTGATGATTTGATCGAGTGAGCGAGTTCGTGTTATATTTTTAGACTTGTGTTGATGTTTGGTTTGGATCCCCGAGGGCTCGGGTGAGTTTCGGACCTGTTCTAGAGTGTATGATAAAGTTTAAGTTTTGTTGGTTTTGCAGAGAAGCTTCAGGTCTCGCATTTGCGATATAAGCGACATTTTCTATGTTTGATTCTAGTCTATTGGGATCGCATTTGTGAACCCTGTGTTCGCATTTGCGAAGGGGAGCTGGGCTTAGCAGTAATCACATTTGTGATCATTCTGATCGCTTTTGCGATGGTCCACCGTTCGTGTTTGCGAATAAGTCGTCGCATTTGCAATGACAACATGAATGGCAGGCATTTCGCTTTTGCAATAATTTTCTCACATCTGTGAGGTTCGCATTTGCAAACCTCATGTCATATTTGCGACACTTGTGCCTGGACAAAAAGCTGAGGGACGAGATTTTTAGTTTCTGTCACGACCCTGGTTCGCCCTCCGTGAATCATCATGATGACACCTAATCTCTACGACTAGGTAAGCCTAAAATGCGGAAGATAAACCAAATTTGCGGAAGAAAATAATTTAAAACAGGAATAAAGTAATAAAACAGTGTTTAAAAATGCCGCTCGGTATACACAATATTAACTCTTAAAAACCCATATATTTTTTCCAAAACCCGGAAACCCATGAATCACAAGCTACGAATATAACAAAAATGCTCTAACTTCTGTCTACATCAATAGAAGAAAATAAAAGGGCTATCACTACAAGATAGAATGGAAAGGGACTCCTCGGTCTGCGGACGCGACAGATATACCTCAAAGTCTCTGGAGCAGTCGCCTCCTCAATGGCGATAGGACTGAGTCAAAGTACCTGGATCTGCACATGAAAAACATGCACAGAAAGGGCATGGGTACACCACAACGATACTCAGTAAGTGTCAAGCCTAACCTCGGTCGAGTAGTGACAAGGAAGATCAGGGCCCTACTGATGTTAAATAAAATATAAAGTTCAACAGTGTAGAACAGAACAATATAAATAAGTACAACCGTAAAAGTAACACAAGATATAAAGGACAACAACAACTATTACAGAGGCAAGGTAAACACAGAAAGAAATACGGCTCAATACCAAAATAACAATCGGGGATCTCCCAGGATACCGTCCTGTAATCCCAAATATACATATCCAATGGATCTCCTGGGATCCCGTCCCGTAGTCCAATTCATAGTGCGCGGGGATCTACTGGAATCCCATTCCGTAGTCCCAAATGTAAATACCCAGTACTGGGGAAATCTACCGGGTGCAGTCCTGTAGTTCAATATAACTGTGCAGGGGGATCTACCGAAATCCCACATCCATAGTCCCAAATAAACAGACAAGGGGGAGATACCGGAATCCTACAATCCGTAGTCCCAAATAAACACACAAGAGGGAGCTACCGGAATCCCACATCTGTAGCCCCAAATGTAATTATACAACAACATCAGGAAAATATTCAGGAAATGTCAATTTCATATTAAGGCAAACAAGTAATCCTAGCCTAGCATGCTGCACAGAATTCAGGTAAGTAGTTGAGCAAATAAGGCAATTAAAACACTTAGACATACTTTCCTAAGCTAACAACATGCTTTAAGTGCAGGTAATATAAACAGGAAAAGAAACATACTAGTAATTATTTAATGAAAATCGAATTTTCAATAATTAGCACAAGTACTCACTCGTCACCTCACGTACAAGGTATTTCAATTAATAGTAATACCAAATCCTAAGGGGAAGGTCCCCCACACAAGGTTAGGCAAGCCACTTACCTCGAACCAGCTCAAATCAATCCGAAACCACACTCTTGCCATGAGTACTTGACTCCAAATGACCCAAATCTATTCAATTCAATTTCATAATGTAAATAACACTTCAAGTAACTGACTCTACAAAGAAATTCTAAGCTAATACACGAAATTAGGTAAAATGACAAAAACGCCCCTCAGGCCCACATCTCGGAATCAAGTAAAATTTACATTTCCAGAATTCTCACACTCGCATGAGTTCAGTCATACCAAAAGTACCAAAATCGGATCTCAAATTGTCCCTCAAATTATCACTCAAAGGTCTCTAATTAGTCAAGCCCTAACCCCCAAATTACCACTGATTTTCCTTAAATTTTCATGTTTATAATGATAAAAATCACCTCAATAACGAGTTTAGGTTCCAAGAATCTTTCCTCTCGAAGTTCCCTTGAATTCCCTCTCACAAATATCCCCAAAAGCTCACTTCCCGGATGAAAATGGTGAGAATAGCTCAAATTCGCGAAGGCAACTATTTATATGTTCTGCCCAACAATCCCTCATCTGCGGTCCACCCATTGCATCTGCGATACCGCTTCTACGGTTCTCACTTAAAACCTCTCAGCCGCTCCTGTGACATATGCCACTTCCGTGGTTCCTGGCCCCTTCCTCATCTGCCGCTTCTATGGCTGCATTCCGCATCTGCGTGAGTCGTACCTGCGGCCTCTCAACCGCATATGCCGTTATGACAGTAGTCATAGCTTCAACTGTAACTCCAAACTCAAAATCCTTCCGTCAACCATCCGAAATCATCACGAGGCCCCAGGGACCTCAACCAAAGGCACCAACAAGTACAATACCCCTATCCAAACTTATACCAATCCTTAAAACACCTAAAACAACATCAAAACGACGAATCAACCCCGAATTCAAGCCTAAGAACTCCAAAACTCTAAAAATATGTTTTCGATAAAAAAGTCTACCAACCCTCATCCGAATGACCTGAAATTTTGCACACACGTCACATTCAACATACAGAGCTACTCCAACTTCGGGAATTCCACTCCGACCCTTGGATCAAAATCTCACTATCGAACCGGAAACTTCAAAATTCAACCTTTCGGCATTTCAAGCCTAAATTAGCTACGGACCTCCAAAACACAATCCCAACACGCCATTAAGCCCGAAATCACCCAATGGAGCTAACGGAACCATCAGAATTCCATTCCGAGGCCGTCTTTACACTATTCTGACTATGGTCAAATTTCCAACATTTAAGCTCTTATTTAGGGATTAAGTGTCCCAAAACTCACCGAAACTCAAAATTGAACATCCAGGCAAATCAAATTAGCAGAAATAAACACGGGGAAAGCAGTTAATAGGGGATCGGGACGTTAATTCTTAAGACGACTGGTCGGGTCGTCACATCCTCCTACACATAAACATTCGTTCATCCTAGAGCGAGCATAGGGACATACTTGAAGTAGTGAAAAGATGAGAGTAACGGCTGCGCATATCCTACTCGGTCTCCTAGGCCGCCTCCTCGACCGACTGACCCCGCCACTGAACCTTTACCGATGCAATGTTCTTCGACCTTAGCTTTCTAACCTGCCCGACCAATATTGTCACCGGCTCCTCAACATAAGATAGATCCTTGTCCAACTGGACTGAACTGAAATCCAACACGTGCGACGGATCACCGTGATACCTCCGGAGCATCGAAACATGAAATACCGGATGAACTCCTACCAAGCTGGGAGGTAAGACAAGCTCATAAGCAACTTTTCCAACATGCCGCAATATCTCAAAAGGACCAATAAACCTCGGACTCAACTTTCCTTTCTTCCCGAATCTCATAACGCCCTTCATAGGCGAAACCCGAAGTAGAACCCGCTCCCCAACCATATAGGAAACATCACGAACCTTCTGGTCCGCGTAACTCTTCTATTGGGACTAGGCTGTACGAAGTCTATCCTGAATCACCTTGACCTTCTCCAAAGCATCCTGAACCAAGTCTGTGCCCAACAATCTAGCCTCGCCCGGCTCGAACCAACCCACCGGGGATCTACACTGCCTACCATGTAAAGCCTCATACGATGCCATCTGAATGGTGGACTGATAGCTGTTGTTGTAGGCAAACTCTGCCAATGGCAAGAACTGATCCCAAGACCCTCCAAACTCAATCACACACGCACGGAGCATATCCTCAAGAATCTGAATAGTGCACTCGGACTGTCCGTCCATCTGAGGGTGAAATGTTGTACTCAACTCCACCCGAGTACCCAACTCATGTTGAATGGCCCTACAGAACCGTGATGTGAACTGAGTACCTCTATCTGAAATGATGGACACTAGAATACCATGCAGACGAACAATCTCCCGGATATAAATCTCCGCTAGGCGCTCCAAAGAATAGGTAGTACACATAGGAATGAAGTGCGCAGACTTGGTCAGCCGATCCACAATCACCCAAATTGCATCAAATTTTCTCAAAGTCTGTGGGAGCCCAACTACAAAGTCCATGGTGATCCGCTCCCACTTCCACTCCGGAATCTCTATCTGCTGAAGCAACCCACCCGGTCTCTAGTGCTCATACTTCACCTGCTGACAGTTGAGGCACCGAGCTACAAATCCAACTATATCCTTATTCATCCGCCTGCACCAATAGTGCTGCCTCAAATCTTGATATATCTTCGCGGCACCCGGATGGATGGAATACTGTGAACTGTGGGCCTCCTCTAGAATCAACTCCCGAAGCCCATCAACATTGGGTACACAAATCCGACCCTGCATCCTCAATACCCCATCATCGCCGATAGTCACATCTCTGGCATCACCGTGCTGAACCTTGCCCTTGAGGACAAGAAAATGAGGGTCATCATATTGACACTCCCTAATACGATCAAATAAGGATGACCGAGAAACCGCACAAATTAGAACCCGACTAGGCTCCGAAAGATCTAATCTCACAAACTGGCTGGCTAAGTCCTGAACATCCATCGCCATAGGTCTCTCCGATGTTGGTAAATAAGCCAAACTTCCCAAACTCTCTGCCCGGCGACTCAAGGCATCGGCCACCATATTGGCCTTTCCCGGGTGATACAAAATAGTGATATCATAGTCCTTCAGCAACTCTAACCATCTCCTCTAGCACAAATTTAGACTCTTTTGCTTGAACAGGTGTTGCAAGCTCTGATGATCAGTATAAATCTCACAAGGAACACCATACAAATAATGATGCCAGATCTTCAAGGCGTGAACAATGGTAGCTAACTCAAGGTCGTGGACCGTATAATTCTTCTTGTGAACCTTCAACTATCTGGACGCGTAGGCAATCACCCTACCGTCCTGCATCAAAATCGCTCCAAGACCAATCCTCGAGGCATCATAATAAATGGTGTAAGACCCCGAACCTGTAGGCAATATTAAAACTGGGGCTGTAGTCAAAGCTGTCTTGAGCTTATGAAAGCTCGCCTCACACTCTTCCGTCCACTGGAACAGAGCACCTTTCTGGGTCAGTCTAGTCATAGGGGCTACAATCGATGAAAACCCCTCAACAAAACGACGGTAATAACCCGCCACGCCAAGAAAACTACGGATCTCTGTAGTTGAGGACAGTCTGGTCCAACTCTGCATGGCCTCTAATTTCTTCGGATCCACCTGAATACCTTCACTTGACACCACGTGGCCTAAGAATGCCACGGAGTCCAACCAAAACTCACATTTCGAGAACTTAGAATATAACTTCTTTTCTCTCAAGGTCTAAAGCACTGTCCTCAGGTGCTGCTCATGATCTTCCCGACTCTGGGAATACACCAGAATATCCTCAATAAAGACATGACGAATGAGTCAAGATATGGCAGGAACACACTGTGCATCAAATGCATAAAGGCTGCTGGGGCATTGGTCAGCCCAAATGACATAACAAGGAACTCGTAATGACCATACCGAGTCCTGAAAGCAGTCTCTAGGATATTTGGCTCCCGAATCTTCAACTGATGGTAACCTGAGTGCAAGTCAATCTTAGAAAACACTCATGCGTCCTGAAGCTGGTCAAACAGATCATCAATACGAGGCAAGGGATAACGGTTCTTCACTGTAACCTTGTTCAACTGGCGATAATCAATACACATACGCATAGAACCATCCTTTTTCTTCACAAACAAGACAGAAGCACCCCAAGGTGATACATTGGTCTGAATAAAAACCCTTATCAAACAATTCCTGTAATTGATCCTTCAACTCCATCAACTCAGGAGGAGCCATATGATACGGAGGAATAGAAATAGGCTGAGTGCCCAGCAATAGATCAATGCCAAAATCAATATCTCTATCAGGCAGTATGCCCGAAAGATCAGCTGGAAACACATTGGGAAAATCCCATACTACTGGGACTAAATCAACTGAAGGGGTATCAACACTGACATCTCTCACATAAGCTAAATACGTGTCACACCCCTTATCAACCATACACTGAGCTTTAAGAAAATAAATAACTCTACTGGGAGTGTGATCTAAAGTACCCCTCCACTCAACATGCGGTGCACTTAGCATAGTCAGCATCACGGTTTTGGCGTGACAATCAAGAATAGCATAATGGGGCGACAACCAGTCCATGCCCAAGATAATATCAAAATCTACCATGCTGAGCAACAATAAATCGGCTCTGGTCTCAAAACTACTAAGAGAAACCAAACACGACCGATAAATGCGGTCCATAACAAGAGAATCTCCCACATGAGTAGAAACATAAACAGGGGAACTCAAAGAATCCCGAGGTACACCCAAATACAGAGAAAAATAAGAAGACACATAAGAGTAAGTGGAGCCTGGATCGAATAGAACCGATGCATCTCTGTGACAAACCAGTATAATGCCTGTGATGACAGAATCAGAAGCAACAACCTTAGTACGGGCAGGAAGGGCATAGTATCTGGCCTAGCCTCCCCCTCTAGGGAAACCTCTACCTCCCCGACCTCCACCTCTACCTGGATGAGTAGGTGGGGTAGCAACTGGAGCTGTAATCATAGCCTGAGAACTCTGCGGGGCACGTTGTGCCTAAGAAGTCTGTGGAGGTGCACCCCTCCCAAGTTTAGGGGAATCCGTCACCATATGGCGTGTGTCACCACACTCAAAACAAGCTCTAGGAGGACATGGTGGATGTGACCGGCTCGGGCCAGGTCTGCTGGAATGACCTCTGAAAGCACCCCACGCGGGAGGCGCGCTAGAAACTGGAGGTGCATAATAAGGCTCCTGAGGCCTAGGAGGAGCTGAAATACCACTGGCTGGTGGAAGAGCTGAATGAACAGGGCAACTCATATAACCCCTACCGTGATGACCTGTAGCTGGGGCACGGGCACCAGAATAATGGCTCGAGTCTCGAGACCTCTTGGCCTCCCTCTCCTCTCTCTCCCTAGCACGCATACCTCAATCCTCCTAGAAATTCCCACCACCTGCTGATAAGAAATATCCATCTCCAACTCACGAGCCATGCTAGACCTGATGTTGGGAATAAGGCCCTTAATAAACCGACGAACCCTCTCGCGAATAGTAGAAACCAAGGCTGGTGTATGTCTAGACAAACTAGTGTAACGGACAACATACTCTAAGACAGTCATAGCACCCTGGCGCAAATGCTCAAACTCTACGCGCCATGCATCCTTGAGGCTCTGAGAAACATACTCTTTCAGGAACAGATCTGAAAACTGAGTCCAAGTCAGTGAAGCAGCCTCATCCGGACTGTCTAACTCATAGGTGGGCCACCACTCATAGGCGGCTCCTCGAAGCTGGAAGGTAGTGAAGGAAACCCCGCTCGACCCTGATATACCCATGGTATGGAGAATGCGGTAAAACTCATCTAGAAATACCACAACATCATCCGATGCTAGACCACTGAATATAGGAGGCTTGTACTTCTTGAACCTCTCAAGCCTCAGCTGCTCATTCTCGGAAACTGCTGCCCTGTCCTTGGGCTGATCTCGGACTGTAGGCTATACATGAATAATCTCAGGGACCTGCTCAACATGCACTCACTTCTTAGGAGTGCGAGCGGCAAGAGTCTGTGCCCCTCCCCCGACCTGAGACGTAGCTGCAGTAAGGGGAAGCAACCCTGCCTGAGCCAAAGTGGTGTACATGCTCATGAACTGTGCCAGAGTCTCCTGAAGTGCTGGAGTAGTAGTAGTAATAGGCGTATCAGGTGCCCGGACTCTGGTTGGAACTGCTGGTGGTACCTCGGTGGAAGCTCGCGCAGGTGCTCTGGCTATACCACGTGCGCGTCCTCGGCCTCTACCCCATCCCCGGCCTCTGACAGCTGCAGTAGGGGGCGCGGGTGCCTGATCATCTTGGGTAGCGCGTGTCCTCACCATCTGTGAGAGAATAGAAGGCAGAAGTTTAGAATTGTGACATCAAATCTCGCACGACAAGGAAATCAAATGAAGTGGAAGTTTTCCTAATAGTTACATAGCCTCCCATAGATAAGTGTAGACGTCTCCGTACCAATCAGTGAGACTCTAATAAACCGGCTTGTGATTCATGGCTCCTATAAACTTAGAGCTCTGATACAAACTTGTCACGACCCCGGTTCGCGCTCCGTGAACCATCGTGACGACATCTAGTCTCTACGACTAGGTAAGCCTAAAATGCAGAAGATAAACCAAATTTGCGGAAGAAAACAATTTAAAATAGGATTAAAGTAATAAAACAATGTGTAAAAGTGCCGTTCGGCATACACAATATTAACTCTTAAAAACCAATACATTTTTTCCAAAACCCGGAAACCCATGAATCACAAGCTACGAATATAACAAAAATGCTCTAATTCCGGAATGTCTACATCAATAGAAGAAAATAGAAGGGCTATCACTACAAGATAGAATGGAAAGGGACTCCTCGGTCTGCGGATGCGGCAGATATACCTCGAAGACTCTGGAGCAGTCGCCTCGTCTCAAGGGTGATAGGACTGAGTCAAAGTACCTGAATCTGCATATGAAAAACATGTTCAGAAAGGGCATGAGTACACCACAACGGTACTCAGTAAGTGCCAAGCCTAACCTCGGTCGGGTAGTGACGAGGAAGGTCAGGGCCCTATTGAGGTTAAATAAAGTATAAAATTCGACAGTGTAGAACAGAACAATATAAATAAGTACAGCCGTAAAAGTAACACAAGATATAAAGGGCAACAACAACTATTACAGAGGCAAGGTAAACACAGAAAGAAATATGGCTCAGCACCAAAATAACAATCGGGGATCTCCTAGGATACCGTCCTGTAGTCGATCTCCTAGTATCGCATCCCGTAGTCCAACTCATAGTGCGCGGGGATCTATCGGAATCTCGTTCCATAGTCCCAAATGTAAATACTCAGTACTGGGGGAATCTACCGGGTGCAGTCTCGTAGTTCCATATAACTGTGCAGGGGGATCTACCAGAATCCCACACCCGTAGTCCCAAATAAACAGACAAGGGGGAGCTACTGGAATCCCACATCCGTAGTGCCAAATAAACAGACAAGGGGGAGCTACCGGAATCCCACATCCGTAGCCCCAAATGTAATTACACAACAGCATCAGGAAAATATTCAGGAAATGTCAATTTCATATTAAGGCAAACAAGTAATCCTACCCTAGCATGCTGCATAGAATTCAGGTAAGCAGTTGAGCAAATAAGGCAATTTAAACACTTAGACATGCTTTCCTAAGCTAACAACATGCTTTAAGTGCAGGTAATATAAACAGGAAAAGAAACGTACTAGTAATTACTTAATGAAAATCGAATTTTCAACAATTAGCACAAGTACGCACTCGTCACCTCACGTACAAGGCATTTTAATTAACAGTAATACTAAATCCTAAGGGGAAGGTACCCCACACAAGGTTAGGCAAGGCACTTACCTCGAACCAGCTCAAATCAATCTGAAACCACGCTCTTGCCATGAGTAATCGACTCCAAATGGCCCAAATCTATTCAATTAAATTTCATAATGTAAATAACACTTCAAGTAACTGATTCTACAAAGAAATTCCAAGATAATATGCGAAATTAGGTGAAATGACAAAAACGCCCTTCGGGCCCACATCTCGGAATCAAGTAAAATTTACATTTCCAGAATCCTCACACTCTTACGAGTTCAGTCATACCAAAAGTACCAAAATAGGACCTCAAATGGTCAAGCCCTAACCCCCAAATTACCACTAATTTTCCTTAAATTTTCATGTTTATAATGATAAAAATCACCTCAATAACGAGTTTAGGTTCCAAGAATCTTTCCTCCTCAAAGTTCCCTTGAATTCCCTCTCACAAATCTCCCCAAAAGCTCACTTCCCGGATGAAAATGGTGAAAGAATAGCTCAAATTCGTGAAGGCAACTATTTAGATGTTCTGTCCAGCAATCCCGCATCTGCGGTCCACCCATCGCATCTGCGATACCGCTTTTGCGATTGGGGAACTGCTTCTGCGATTCTCACTTAAAACCTCTCCGATGCACCTGCGACCCAGAATCCGCATCTGCGGTCTCGCAGGTGCGGTACATATGCCACTTCTGCGGTTCCTGGCCCCTTCCTCATCTGCCGCTTCTATGGTCGCATTCCACATCTGCGGGAGTCACACCTGCGGCCTCTCAACCGCATATGCGGTTATGATAGTAGTCATAACTTCAATTGTAACTCCAAACTCAAAATCCTTCCATTAACCATCCGAAATCATCCCGAGGCCCCCGGGACCTCAACCAAAGGCACCAACAAGTCCAATACCCCTGTCCAAACTTATACCAATCCTTAAAACACCTAAAACAACATCGAAACAGTGAATCAACCACGAATTCAAGCTTAAGAACTCCAAAACTCTAAAAATATGTTTTCAATAAAAAAGTCTACCAACCCTCGTCCGAATGACCTGAAATTTTGCACACACGCCACATTCAACACTACAGAGCTACTCCAACTTCCGGAATTCCACTCCAACTCTTGGATCAAAATCTCACTATCGAACCGGAAACTTCAAAATTCAACCTTTCGGCATTTCAAGCCTAAATTAGCTACGGACCTCCAAAACACAATCCGAACACGCCCATAGGCCCGAAATCACCCAACGGAGCTAACAGAACCATCAGAATTCCATTCCGAGGCCGTCTTCACACTGTTTTGACTACAGTTAAATTTCCAACACTTAAGCTCTCATTTAGGGACTAAGTATCCCAAAACTCTCCGAAACTCAAAACCAAACATCCCGACAAATAAAAATAGCAGAAATAAACACAGGAAAAGCAGTTAATAGGGGATCGGGGCATTAATTCTTAAGACGACCGGTCGGGTCGTCACAGTTTCATTTTCACATCGTTGAGCCCTAGACTTGGTATGAGGTAATTTTAAAGAGGGATTTTCATCCACAATCTTTGGGTAAGCGATTTAGTTCAATTTCCAACTATTTTATATGATTATATGTGAGTTCTAACATCAAAATTATGAGAATCAAAGTGAAATTGTTAGAAACTTTGTCAAGTTTTTGGAAAACAAGAATTTTAGTTATGAGAGTCGATTTGGACACGGATTTTAAAACAAATTACATATATGAACTTGTGGGGTTATGGGTAGTCGAAATCTATCATTGGACCCGGGTTTTGACCGGGCGGGCCCGGGATTGACTTTTATTGACTTTTGAGGAATTGTGTAAGGATCATAACTTTATTTATTGGAATTGATTTCTCTTGCATTATTTGATGTTATTAAGTCAATTTTAGTTAGATTTAAGCCCAGTGGAGGTGAATTGTAAAGAAAAAGCTATTTTAGAGTATTGATTGAGGGCTTTTGAGGTAAGTATCTTACCTAACGTTGTGTGGGAGAACTACCCGTAGGGATTGATTTGTTTGTACTATTTGAACTACGTGAAAGATGTGTACTCATAGGGGTGGCTTGCTTGAGGCAGATTCAAAAAAAAGCAGTTGATTACTCGGATTGGTTCTCGCATCCCTGTGCCCAAAAGGATGGGCGAGTTCGGTTTGAGTGTTCATCGATCGGGTGGATCTATATGCTTCGGGGTGGTGAGACGAGGTATAGCGCAGTCTGGTCAGCGCATCTGTTTTGGGTACAGAGGCCATAGGTTCGAATCCTGTCACCTTGATGTGGTAGCCTTCTCCGTGGTCGGACAGTAAGGCAAACAGCGCAAAGCATAAAGTAAAGACATGATGCCTTGACTAAGTAAAGTGTTTTTGCCCCTTATCGGTAGTTCCGTAGCAGGTTGTTTCGTATGTTTTCTAGGATCAGATAGAAGCACCACCCCAGAATTGATCCTTCTTTTCTTCTTACTTTTACTAAGTCTGACTCTAGTTTCTCGTTCAACAAAAAGAAAAAGGAGTGTGATTCTTTTATTCCTAATATTTTTCATCTCTTTCTTTTTCTATTTTCTCCGGATCTACTTACTTTCTCGCTTAGATGTTCTTTTGGCTGATCTTTTCTCTTTTGTTTTGGTTTTGAGTGTGGGGGGAGGGCAAGGACTTCCTCTTCCGGGCCCTTCAAACTCCTCATCGGAAGATTTATTCGGGCTCCAGGTCCTGTCGGAGCCTTGGCCCCCGACTCACAATATAGCCTTGGAGTCATCGATGATAAATAGGATATTGGCAATGGAAAATACCAATAGCATTTTTTTGATGGATAAGGATAGGGGGTCTATTGGGCAGAAGTAAAACATTCACTCAACAATTGTTCCTCGCAAAAGGAATATAACCAATTGATCGAGTTCGAGAATAGGGATCTTCGGATCCGTGAGAAAAAGCATTCATGCTATTCTCTTTTTCAACAAATACTTACTTCACATCCTGCCTTGGCCGAAAATGCCGCCTACACCCCCCAAGAAGCCTTTTGTGACTTTTTGGATGAGAAACGAAGTGAACTTGACCAACAAGGCGGGAATGTATTAGTAAAGGACCAGAGAGAACTCTAATTTTTTAATCTACTGTCTCGCGATATACGAACACATGGCCAAAACTCAGCCTATATAAATAGAATACTCGGTGGATGATAATGAATTGGATTTGCACTGAGAAGTCCCTATGGCGCGGTTGAGGGCAGCTGAACGAAAGGAAAGCGGGTAGGCCGCCTGGGTGAGACAAAGCAGAATAATCTAACTGGAGGAGTGAAAGCCAGGATGGCTTGGTAAGCAAGCAATCCGTTATGTGGGCGCCAACTCCAAGTTCCCTCTCTTCTTTCTTTTTTTGTCACGATCAAAATGAAAGGTTGTTCTCTGGGCCTGTCTTTTGCTCCCAGAGATGCTGGTTCGAGTCCAGCTCGTGAAAGAGTTTGTGAGTATACCTCGGGATGACTTTTTATCCACTACTCATCCTCGAAATCTAGTCTAGTTCAGCCATAGAGGACTTGATACTTATCTTCGACAAACCTCAAGCGGGACGAGTCAATAGCAGATGCGGATTTTATTTAATAGCTGCGCTTACGCCTTCAACCCCGAAAAGGTCGGATTCGTGCAAAAAAGTAACATCCGAGATTTGTGAACAGACCGGCTTGGGACAGAGAAATCCGGATGAATACCACAAGGGGGGGCATAGGGCTGTGTGAACGCGGCTTTCACTAAGAGAAAGATGTGCCTACAATGAAACTGTTAGACCTTTGTTGATGCACATGAATTATCTTTCCAGCCGGTGAAGCTAAGAAAAGAAGCCCTTAGAAAGCAGAGCTAGACCCACACAAATGCTTAATCGAAAGCTCTGTCCTCCTTCCCCTCCTACCAGATCGAAAAGAAGAAGCTTGCTCTTCCGACCCAAAAGGCTTTTGCCGTGATATTACTTCCCCCTATTCGACGATTCACTCTTCCTGGACTTGCTTGACTCGTCCGAAAAAAGAGGGAAAGTGCTAAGACCGCTAATGCAGCTAGGGGAGTTTAAGGACTCATTTCCAAGGCTAGAAGCCTAGACTAGACTAGAAAGGAGATTGCTTTGGTCTTCAGTCAGCTCTACTAGATGCAGTTGCCCAGGAATCCAATGCACTAACTCCTGGAAGCTCCATTCATGCCCACCTACCGACCGAGGAAGACGCTACCGATCCCTGAATCGAGGGACTACGCGCTTTCAATCCCTTACAGCTGCCTTCCAAGCCCTTCCACTGCCCGAACTACCAATCGCCCCACTATCTGCTAGTCTGGTTCGACTCGAACTTCTGTCATGTCAAGCTTCCTGACCTGCTTTGTACCAGCCGGTATTTTGTGTACTTCGGGGCGCTGACTAGCCCTGCTCAACGCCCTACACCCTTCTCTTGAGCGCTTCATTGAGCATTTCTCTTTCCTATCCCGTCCTTACGCTACGCTATCCATAAGGTTGACCTAGCCCTCTCTTCTCTCTCTTTGTCCACGCGAAGATTCCATTCCTTTCCTTTCCTAGCCTATTCAATGTGGTCATGTATGTAATAGAATTCAATGGGAAGACCTCCTAGTTGGACCCAGACTGCGATGGTAGTGAATGTGGCCTCAGCTCCCACAAATGCAGGCTCCCAAAGCCTTAGACTGAGATAGTACCACAAAGCAGGGGTTAACATAAATGACTCTATGGAAGTCCTCTCCCACTTGAAAGCTAAATAAGGAGAAGAAGTGCCCCAAATCAATGCATTCCATTCTTAGCAGAGGTTCCTTCCATATAATCCCTCGAAGTACTTCGCTCACCTTCGAAGAGTGAAAGGATCATTCAAAGCAGACTAAAGGCATAGGGCAAAGGAGCTTAGAAGGGTGACGGAGGGGAGTAGTAAGGTATGAAATCACTTAGATAGAAGCATGTTGGATGACGGAACGATGACTTCATGCTTAAATTATAAATTAGAGATTTCTGACCTTGAGAAATGACGTAAGTGATAGATGGAATCGTTCAGTAGGCTAGTTTCCATTTTCGATTGAGAAAGCGGCGGGCCCAGTGAGCTCTCCAATAGTGCACCGAAACGGGGCCGGAGAGACGGTAAACCTTAGATCGGCTAAGATCGAATTGAACTGTCTTTGATTGAGCGAATCCTGCCCGATTTTGATTTCCGTCCCCGCGGGAGACATCGTAAATAGTTAAATGTTTGATTCCCCTATTGAATTAGGAATCGATTGAATGGGACTTGCCTATCCCTTATTCATATCCGATTTTTCTCTCTTTCTTTTTGATACTTGGTTGGCAGGGTCAGGGCCTTTCTCACTGGGCGAGCTAATCCGTATTATTCTATGTCAATGTGACCTTAACGGCCTTTATTTTAAGCAATTATTCGCTCCAAGACGCACGACAAGACCTTCGATCTCTCTCTCTCCATAATTGATATGGAAGTTGGAAAAAATCAACCACTCAAAGCTGACCTCAAAATGTTCCAAACACGCATAAGTGTGAAGATTGAAGACCTTCTTTTCTATATTTCATATAGTTGATTAGTACAAAAGAAAAGGGCACTGGTTCACGCATTACGGGTAGATTCCTCTTACCTAAGAAATGGAAGGGGGCACTTCACCGAATGATAGGTAAAGTATGGGACGTTCAGTAAACAATCCCTTAGCTCAAGTCCTCGGAGATACCCAAGGCAGCTCCCCGTGTCCTTTATACCCAACAGGACAAGAGTATACAGGTCCGCCAGGGGCGAATAAGAGCTCGTCGAACCGTCATTCTTTACTTCCGGGGTCAATCAATCGGTAGTCCTCCAATTTATTCTCGAAAGCCTGTTTATAAGAAATAGCTTATGCCACTCGTATTGCCCCGGATTGACAAAAGAGGCTTGGATTGGAGATTCTTGTGTAAACATTCAAGTTGACAATCGGCTTTCTAGACAGCCAGTGGACTCTGAAACCAATACCAATGATTTCGCTGGATCTAAGAATAACGTAGCACAGAAAACCGGACTCACCAAGGATGGCGAATGGGCAATACGTAGAGGTTGCTCCGCTTCCTATGGATTGTTTTATAGCGGTACGATTACGATGCTTGCTCCGAATGGAAGAGAGACGGCTTTCCTTTCGGATGTTGCAAACGCACAAACGAAACACCTTAGTCAGCGGAAGAAGTCACTCTCAATCCGATCTAGCAAGAAATGCTTTACCGGTAAAGTAAAGCGAGAGACAGTCGATCCTTTCTTAGGGTTCCAAGTAATTCAACCAGTGCCAAGAAAAGTATCCGGTTGTAGAGCGAGGCAGCAGAGGGGAGTTGGCACAATATGTAATCCCTAGGGTATCGGTGTCGGAGAAGGGGATCACTCAATGCTGCTACAGGCACTCATTAGTTCGGATTTGGTAGCGTGAAGGAGATAATAGAAGGACCCGCCGAAAGTAGTTCCGTCTTTCCAGGTCTTCCGGAGTAAAAATTTCCTCATCCAATAGCATTCTTAGTTAGTACCATTCAACTAAGCCTGTTTTTGACGAGTGAAGCGGCTAGGCTACATGCTTAGCCTAGTATTCCCGGATTGGTATTGGATAAGAAAGATTTTGCTTTCTTCCCACTCATGAAGAACAATAAAGTGAGGGGAGGGCTTCCGTGGAAAAAGGGTAAGTTTGGGATGAGAGGGTGAACACTAAAATAGTAGTCACCAAATTTTACTATTTTTTTTTATGAAGGCGAATTGATAAGAAAAGGTACTTCCATGTGTATAAAAGCACAAGGGAAGGAGGCCCCTAGTCCAAGTATAATAGCATAGGGGGTGCAAGGGTGAAGATACTAGAGTGGTTTGGCACTCCTGGTCAGCTTTCTTTCGTTCGGGCTTTCTTTCTTCTGCCTTTACGCGAGCCAATTATGCGTGGCGCTGAAGAGGAAGGCGTCATTTACTGTACTACTATCGGCCATACAATGATGGCATTGTGGATCTCATTCGTATTCCAGTTTTTTTGGACAAAGTTAGAGTAGTCATTTAGGGAATAAGTCTTTTTTAATTATTCTATTAGCATAGCATTAAGTGGTAAACATTTTACACTTTTGGTTTTACCATACTATACATGCAAACATAACAAAGAAAACCAAACAAAGATAGTTAGCATAGATAGGAGTCTATCTCCAGTAGGCACCGGAGTAGATCTACACTAAAAAAAAAAGAACACCAGACATGAAAACAAATGTCTCAAGACACTTATTGAAACCTTCTAAAACTAAAAAGAGTCGACGGACTCTTTTAGTTTTCTCGGGCACCAAGGAAGATTGCCTCCACGATCAGTGCCTGCTGCTCCTGGCGTAGTCCCTGGAGTCTTTCTTCTAGTTCCCTAATTCTTTGACGGCTTGCTTCCATTCGGGCTTCAATAGCAGCCGGGTTCACGGAGCGAAGATGCCTCAAGAAACCATTTAACATTATTCGAGTCTTTCGAAGAGAATTTTCTACATTTTGTATTTCAACGTTAATTTCAGCAAGTCGCTGGGGAATGTCGAGAATTTGAGCAGGGAGGGCCATGGCTTCTCGATATACACTGGTAGAAAATTTCTGTTTTTTGTTTTTTTTGTAGAGCACGAAGGCTTATCGAGCCTCTTTTTATAGAGTGTATAGCAATTCTGCCAATGCAGTACGAATTGCATGGCTGGCACAATATGAGTACTATAACCACGCTGCCTGTATGAAAAAACAAACTTTGCAGAACCCTTTCACCTAATCGATCGTGGTGAAGTCAGCAATGGATTCGGCGGATCATACACCTTACGCTAGGATTTGGGAAGGACATTTACGAGACTGAGGTGAGTTTTAAGAGAAAGACGGGGGTGGATTTTTTTGCTCTAACTGGCTGTGAGCATGGGAATTGCGTTGCCGAGCAGAGGGCGGAGAGGAATTTGGTGTTGCAGGTTTGATGACTGTGAGAGGGGTTGAAAATTTATTGGTTTTTTTAGCAGGTATATTGGTATGAATGAACATATTATAGATTATATAATGTAGAAGAGCCATACGGCACGAGCAGTTGAGTACAATACTATAATGCCTTTGTTTTGTTGTGTGAAGAAAGTAAAAAACTTGCAAAGCACGCACATCAATCACCCTGCCTGTGTGAATTGAACGAACTTAAAAGTACAACCAGCTTAAGCTGGTTTTCCACCTAACGAGGTGACGAGTGTGCACACGACTTATATGTGGAAATTTGACCGGCTTAGGCTCTTAGATTATTATGTACGTCAAAATGAAGTTGTCTTATCATGTTTAAGCCCCCATTGCTAAATTTGTCCTTGCGTGTTGTATTTAAAGTTGATTGGTTCATGTTCTACCATTTATTTCCAATATGCTCTTATATGTCTAAATTGAAGTTGTTACCTCTTTTGTTGCTATGTTATCTCTTCCGTAGTTGATTAGCCTTAATTGAAGTTACTATTATTTCTTCCATTGTTGCTTTATCCTTATTTGAAGCCATTGTTACATGTTATCTCTCTTATCATTGAGTTGTACTAATTTGGAGTCATTATTACATGTTACCTCTCTTATTGTTGGTTATTCTTATTTGGAATCATTGTTACATGATAATCTCAATCATTGTTACATGTTATCTCTCATATTGTTGAGTTATTCTTATTTGATATCGTTGTTACACATTATCTATCTCATTATTGAGTTATTCTTATTTGAAACTATTATTACTTGTCATGTCTTTCATTGTGAGCTCATTCTTCCGTTTTTTTGTGTTTTGCAATTCTTGTGTTGAATTTACTTGCCATACTCTCGTGTTATTATTGTTGTTGTTGTACTCAGTGTTGTTGAGCTGAGGGCTATGTGTGGTTGTGGTATTGGAATTATTTTAAGGAAATGTTGGGGCATATGAGCACATATGGCGCGAGTTGTTATATTGTGTTGTTAAGTTTTTGGCACACGTGATACTGTTGAGAGGATTGTCAGGGTGTTCGCACATAAGTAATCCGTGCTATTGTTGTTATTGATATTTACACATGCGGTGAGACAAGGCGGGAATATATTATGCATGTGTGGCGAGACAAGGAAGGCATTTACTTTATTGTTGCGTGCACGGTAAAACAAGGCGGGCTATATCGGGGATGATTTGTGCTTACTTATGATGGCTTGGGGACATTGTTGTTGGTAATATTTGTATAATGGTGTGCCTACCTTATATGAGTCATGCATTTTATGTTTTGTTGTGTTGTTTCCTATATGCCATTTGTTGTCTCTAATCTTACTTGTTGACTCGAGTTGTGATAGAACACTTGCAGAAGCATATACCGTAGTTAGTCACTCATACCAGTTCAAGAAGATGAACCTTGATGTTTATTGATCATTTACATATATTCTTGTATACCTGCCATCTATGCGTGAGTTGTACCATTAACACATGAGTTGTACGTTTGGATATGAGATATTATTACTATTAGCACGTAAGTTGTCCATGCAAATATAAGATATTGTTACTCTCTTAGCACATGAGTTGTCCGTACAAATATGAGGTATTAATGGTATTTGGCACGTGAGTTGTCCGTGCAACACATGAGTTGTCCGTATGGTTATGATTTGTTATGTGGGCACAAGATGCCAAGTGATAAGGGTTCGTGATTTTGATCCCGTGACTTGTGATTATGAGGTGTGGTGCCTCAGAGAAATTCTTGTATAAACCTTGTGTGAAAGCGGTTGTTTTATTTGTTGTCACTTATTTTTCCCTTACTTGGTTTCACCGGACTTTAAATGTATTCTGCTTACTTTACGGCGTTATTACCTATTGCGCCTTATTGATTAATGGTTGTCCTAGTTCTCATTGCAAGTATTGCAACATTATTCTTACCATGTTTACCCTTATACTATTCCCTGTTAGTTTTATATTCATACTTGTACAGGTTAATATGTCTAGTAGGTGTCTTGACTATTCCTCGTCACTACTCCATCGAGGTTAGTCTTGATACTTACTAGGCACCGCTGTGGTGTGCTCATGCTACGCTTTCTACATATTTGTGTGTAGATCCAGGTACTTCAGAGTGGGCTGGTCATTAGATAGCTGATCGAGCATTGCTTTGGAGACTTCAAGGCATACTTGTCGTCTCGTTCGTAGGCCTTAGAGTCACCTTCTCAAATTTTACTTTGTACTATTTATTTCCATTCCGGAATAATTGTACTTAGAGATTTTCTAGTAAACTCAATAGAGCTTATGACTTGTACTACCGATATTGGGATATTGTATTTTGTACTTGGGATTGTTAGCTTTATATAGAAATTTCTGATTCATATTTAATAGTTCATTGGTTAAAATATGTTATTAATTCTATAAGTGTTAGGCTTACCTAGTCATAGAGACTAGGTACCATCACGACTCCTAAAGAGGAATTTTAGGTCGTGACATATAAGCAAAGGATCTTGTCATATTGAGAATGATGGATTTCATCCAAGAGAAGCTACAACATTGGTTTTATGAAAGAAGAAATGCAGCGGAAGGAACCTTTTATGATGTTTCATGTTGGGTAAGAAGAATTGAGGAAAAAGTTAGATTTAGCTTTACTTTGAATGTAAGTATTCTGTGTTTACTTTAGTTTATTATTTTAATAATAATTTAACATAATATACTAACTTATAATTTTTCAAATAACTTTGAAGGTCTTCCCTATTGATTCATGGCGTTCTAGAGTCGAGGAAGATGGAAATACATTCTTGGTGGACTTAAACAAAATAAAATGTGATTGTTTTCAATTTCAAGTTGATGAATTACCATGTATACATGCAACTGCAGCTATCGAAAAGAGAAACATCAAGAAGTTCAATTTCTGCTCGGAGTGGTACATAAAGGAATCTTGGCTGAAAACATATGAAAGACAAATATATCATGTAGGACATGCGGATTATTTGATTGTACCAGAGACTGTTAAGACACAAATTATTAAACCTCCAGATTTCAAGGTTCCACCAGGTAGAAGGCAGAAGAAATGGCATATTCCATCTACTGAATCATCAAAAATAACATTCAAATGTGGTCGTTGCAGGAGAATTGGTCATAATAGAATATCTTGTATATATTCTCCGGCAGTCCACCCATTTTCAATGAAGCATAGAGAATTATAGATATATCCACTTATCTTTTACAAGTCTGTTATGTTTTTGCTATAAATTGGATTCGTTTAGATTTTTTTATTTCAGCAAGTAAGCTTTAGTAGATGGTTATCTGAAAAATGTCCTGAATTTTGAAAGTACACAATTAATATTCCAGACATAATCATTTGAAATGTCCTTATATAAGTATATTGCTTGATTTGAAGATTTTGATTTTGTCTCTTTCCTTCATGTAATTACACAATTTGTCTCAGCATTATGGTAATGTAAAGCATTACAAAATCTACATTTACTCTCGAAGGAGATGAAAGCGAAACAAGTAAACTTCTCAAGATATAATTTTTTGAAACATCCTGAAAGATTGATGTATGAATCTAATATTAAGGGCATAAT
Source organism: Nicotiana tabacum (assembly GCF_000715075.1). Classification (NCBI taxonomy): domain Eukaryota; kingdom Viridiplantae; phylum Streptophyta; class Magnoliopsida; order Solanales; family Solanaceae; genus Nicotiana; species Nicotiana tabacum. The sequence goes on from NC_134084.1 coordinate 89,101,765, forward strand.
TTTCTAAAATGTCCTTAACTTTTGGAAATCTCACAGACCCTCAACTAATGAGTTGTTCGTTTCAAATTTCAAATATCATTTTTCAACTTAACTATCACGACCCAAATCTCCCTATGTAAGATTTCGTGAAGGCACCTAGTCTCTAAGACTAGGTAAGCCTAACAATGCGGAAATAACTGAAATAAGAACTTAAATATCAAACATCAACAACTATATAAATGACAACTGCCGCTCAACATGTACAAATCCCAAAAACCAATGAAATATAAGTCACAAGCTCTAGATATAGTGTAGAATGCTCCTATACATCACTGTCTATAAGATATAAAGAAATAAGAAAAGAATAGGAAAGAAGGGGATTCCGAGGCCTGCGGACGACGACATGTATGCCTTGAAGTCTCCAAATTGAGCTTGCCTCACTGGTGCCTAAACTGGTAAGAGGTACCTGGATCTGCACAAAAAGATGTACAGAAGTGTAGCATGAGTAAACCATAATAGTACCCAATAAGTGCCAAGCCTAACCTCGGTAGAGTAGTGACGAGGTCAGGTCATGGCACTACTGGAATAAGAGACCAGACAGAAGATGTAATAAGGCGACATGGAAGTGAAATAATAAAAATTCACGGAATGTAATAGTACGAAATCAAAGAAGAATAACTACAATGCGAAAAGAAGCAGGAATCTTACAAATTAAGGAAATAACAACAACAAATAGCAAGTAGAGGCAAAATCAACAGGGGCACTCCCGAGGTACCGCCTCATAGTCCCAAAAGTAAATATCTCACAATCTTTCCTCATAATAACAACCGCATGGTAGAAACCTCGTGCCTCGATAACAATCCTCACGACAAAAAACCTCGTGCTACAATAACAATCCGCACGGCAGAGACCTCGGGCCACAATAACAATCCGCATAGCAGAAACCTCGTGCTACAATAACAATCCGCACAGCAGAGACTCGTGCCGCAATGACAATCCGCACGGCAGAAACCTCGTGCTACAATAACAATCCGCACGACTGAGACCTCATGCCACAATAACAATCCACACGGCAGAAACCTCATGCTACAATAACAATCCGCATGGAAAAGACCTCGTGCCACAATAACCTCGTGCAACAACTAGACAACCATCTCAACAAAAAATCATGGAAACAAAACATAACAACTAAAGCAATGATATTTCAAGGATAGCAATTCCAAGTAAAAAATCACATAGTTAAATAATGAATATGGAATCAAGAAAAAGCAGGTAATTCAACTAAGCATGTAGTACAAGTTTCAAATAAGAGATATGATAAGTAGGCATGTGAAATTAGGCTAAACATGATGACTACACATGCTAAAGTAACTCAGTTATGGCATAAAGGAAACTACTTAGCAAAAATCGGAATTCCAACACTTAGCCTGTGTACGCACTCGTCACCATATGTACACGACCTTCACAAATAGAAAATTACCATAGCAGTACCATATCCTAAGGGGGAATTCCCCCACACAAGGTTAGAAGTGTCACTTACATCAAACCTCGCTCAATTAATCGATAATAAGGGCTTGCCCTCTATTTTTCGACTCCGGACGGCTCAAATCTAGCCAAAACAATTACATACTATAAATATAACTATAGAAAACCAATCTAAATGAACAAATTATGACTTTAAAAAAGAACCTGAAAATCGCCCCAAAAGTCAACCCGCATTTTGGAACCTGACAAATGTTATAAAATCTGAACGCCCATTCGATATCGAGTCCAACCATTCAAGATTTATCCAAATACGTCCTCATTTAGCCTTTCAAAACCCAAAAATTTGGTCTAAGAACTTTTACACTTTTTCTCAAAACTTTTCAACTCAAATCCTTAATTGGATGAAGAAATCAGAGATAACTTAGTGGCATATAATAAAAAATGAGTCAAGAATCCTTACCCAAATAACTTCTCTGAAAATCCCTCAAAATCTCGCCTCAATTCGAGCTCTCAAAGTCCCAAAATAAAAATGAAATCAAACCCTCGACTTTTCCCTTTTTTTTCCCAATCAAACCGCACCTGCGACCCAAGAATCGCTTCTGCGATGCCGCACCAGCAGAAAAACCATCACAGGTGTGGAAAACACTTAAGTCCAGGGCTTCCGCTTCTGTGGACAAGGGTCCACATCTGCGAGACCACTTATGCGGGAAAAGGATCGCACCTGCAACCATTGGCGCTTTTGCGCCCTATTGAAGAAGCGAAGGCGCTTCTGTGAATAATTTCCTGCTTCTGCGACCACTGCTGGGCAAGGCCAGCTTCGCATATGCGACTCAAATCTTGCTTATGCGAGTCCGAACCTACGGCCATTCCCACTGCAGGTGCGATGATACCAGAATCAGCCCATCATCAACACCCTCTAAGTCCAACAATGATCCGATAAATATCCGAATCACACCCGAGGACCCCGGGACCTTAACCGAAAATACCAACAAGTCCTAAAACATCATACGAATTTAGTCGAGCCTTCAAATCACATCAAACAGCGCTAAAACTATGAATTTCTTACTAATTACAGGCTAATGAACTTTGAACTTCTAACATTTACCTCCGATGCCAAAACCTATCAAATCACGTCCGATTGACCTCAAATTTTGCACACAAGATACATTTGACATTATACGCCTACTCCAACTTACGGAATCAGAATCTGACCTTGATATAAAAAGGTCCACTCCTCGTCAAACATTCCAAAAATCTTCCAACTTTCAAACTTTCGCCAATTAATGCCGAAATGACCTACGAGCCTCCAAACCAACATCCGAACGCGCTCCTAAAACCAAAATCACCATACGTAGCTATTGGAACTGATGAAACTCCATTCCAGAGTCGTCTTCACACAAGTCAAACTATGGCCAACTTCTACGACTTAAACTTCCATAGGGACTATGTATCCCATTCCACTCTGAAGCTCTCCCGAACCCGACACCAAGCACCCCAGCAAGTCAAGAAACCACAAAATGAAAAAAAAGAGCAATAAATAGGGGATCGGGCTAATACTTTGAAAATGACCGGCCTGGTCGTTACATCCTCCCCCTCGTAAAACAAATGTTCATCCTCGAACGAGTATAGAGACATACCTGAAGTAGTGAAAAGATGAGGATAACATCTACGCATATCATGCTCAGTCTCCCAAGTTGCTTCTTCAACTAGCTGGCCCCTTCACTTTACCTTCACTGAAGCAATGTTCTTCAACCTCAATTTTCAAACCTACCTGCCCAAAATGACCACCGGATCCTCAACATAAGACAAATCCTTGTCCAACTAGACTGAGATGAAATCTAACACATGAGACGGATCACCATGATACGCCCGAAGCATAGAAACATGGAATACTTGATGAACTTTTAATAGACTAGGAGGCAAGGCAAGCTTACAAGAAACCTCCCCAATTCACCACAACAGCTCGAATAGGCCAATAACCTTGGGCTTAGCTTTCCCTTCTTTCAAAACCTCATAACACCCTTCATGGGCAAAACCTAGAAAAAGACCCGCTTCCGAACCATGAATGCAACATCATGAACCTTCTGATCTGTATAACTCTTCTGTCTGGATTGGGCTGTACAAAGTCGATCCTGAATAAATTTAACCTTTTCCAAAGCATCCTGAGCCAAATTAGTACCCAATAACCTAGCCTCTCCAGGCTCGAACCAACCCATTGGAGACCGACGTCGTGTACCGTACAAAGCCTTATATGGGGCCATCTGAATGCTCGACTAGTAGCTATTGTTGTAGGCAAACTCTGCAAGTGGAAAGAACTGATCTCAAGAACCTCCAAACTCCATCACACATGCACAGATCATATCCTCCAATATCTAAATAGTGCACTCAGAATGTCCGCTCGTCTGAGGGTGAAATGTTGTACTCAACTCAACCCGAGTACCTAACTCATGTTGACGACTCTCCAGAACCACGATGTAAACTGTGTACCCCGATTAGAGATGATAGATATCGACATGCCATGAAGCCTAACAATCTTGCAGATATAAACTAGAGCCAGCTGCTCAGAATAATAAGTAGTCACCATTGGAATGAAATGAGCCAACTTGGTCAACCTATCCACAATCACCCAAACTGCATCGAACTTCCTCTAAGTCTGTGGGAGCCCAACAACAAAATCCATAGTGATCCGCTACCATTTCCACTCCGGAATCTCTAGCTTCTAAAGCAATCCACCTGGCCACTGATGCTCATACTTCACCTGCTGATAGTTTAGGCACCAAGATACATACTCCACTATGTCCTTCTTCATTCTCCTCCACAAATAATGCTTCTTCAAGTCTTGATAAATCTTCTCGGCACTTGGATGAATGGAGTAATGCAAACTATGGGCCTCCTGGAGAATCAACTCACGCAAACCATCTACGTTGGGCACACATAGTCTATCCTGGATCCTCAATGCACCGTCATCTCCAATAGTGGCCCTACTTGGCATCACCGTGCTAAACCGTGTCCATAAGGACAAACATGTATGAGTCATCATACTAACGTTCTCTGAGACGATCGTAAAGAGAAGATTGAGAAACCACACAAGCCAAAACTCGACTCGACTAAGAAACATCCAATCTAACAAACTAGTTGGCCAAGGCCTAAACATCCAATGCCAATGGCCTCTTTGCTGCTAGTAGATATGCTAGATTGCCCAAACTCTCCGCCCTACAACTCAAGGCATCAACCACCACATTGGCCTTCCCAGAGTGATATAGAATAGTGATATCATAGTCCTTAAGAAAATCTAGCCATCTCCGTTGACGCAAGTTAATATCCTTCTATTTGAACAAATGCTGCAGACTCTGGTGATCGGTGTAGATCTCACAAGGGACACCGTACAAATAGTGCCACCAAATATTCAAGGCATGAACAATAGTTGCCAACTCAAGGTCGTGGATAAGATAGTTTTTCTCATACACCTTCAGCTATCTAGACGCGTAGGAAATCACCCTACCATCCTGCATCAACACCACGCTAAGACCAATACACGACGCATCACAATACACCGTATAAGACCTCAAACTTGTAGGCAATACCAATGCTAGGGTTGTAGTCAAAGCAGTCTTGAGCTTTTGAAAGCTCTCCTCACACTCCTCTGTCCACCTGAACGCAGCATCCTTCTGGGTCAATTTGGTCGTAGGTGCTGCAATAGATGAGAAACCCTCTACAAATCGATGGTAATACCAGGCCAAACAAAGAAAACTCCAGATTTCCGTAGCTGAGGACGGTCTGGGCCAACTCTGCACTGCTTTAATCTTTTTCGAATCTACCTTGATCCCCTCACTCAACACTACATGACCCTAAAATGCCACTGAATCTAGCCATAATTCACACATTGAAAATTTTGCATATAATTTCTTTTCTCTTAAGGTCTGAAGCACGATCCTCAGGTGGTGCTCATGATCTTCAACTCCGGGAGTACACCAGAATGTCGTCAATAAACATAAATTTTGAATAAGTCAAGATAGGGTCGGAATACGCTATGCGTCAAGTGAATGAATGTTGTTGGGGCGTTGGTGAGCCCAAATGACATCATAAGGAACTCATAATGATTATACCTAGTCCTGAAGGCAGCCTTCGAGATATCTGGCTCCTGAATCTTCAACTAATGATAGACGGAATGCAAGTCAATCTTGGAAAACACTTTGGCACCCTGTGGCTGATCAAACATGTCATCAATACGAGGCAATGGATACCTGTTCCTTACTGTAACCTTGTTCAACTGGCGATAATCAATACATATGCGCATACAACCATCCTTCTTTATCACAAACAAGACTGGAGCACCCCAAGCCAGCACACTAGGCCAAATGAAGCCCTTATCAAGAAAGTCCTGCAACTCCTCTTTTAACTTTTCCAACTTTGGTGGAGCCATACGATATGGAGGAATAGAGATGGGATGAGTTCCTAGTAACAAATCAATGCCAAAGTTGATATCTCTATCGGGTAGCATGCTTGGAAGATCCGTCGGAAATACATCTGGATAATCCCTCACTATCAGAACTGATTTAACGGTAGGAGTATCGACATTGACATCTCTCACATAAGCTTGATACACATCACACCCCTTCTCAACCATCAGCTGAGCCTTTAGAAATAAAATAACCCTACTAAGAGTGTAATCTAAAGTACCTCTCCACTTTAACTACGGTAACCCTGGCATAGCCAGTGTCACTGTCTTGGCGTGAAAATCAAGAATAGCATGATAGGGTGACAACCAGTCCATGCCCAAAGTAACATCAAAATGTGCGATACTAAGTAATAACAGATTGGCTCTGGTCTCAAAACCACTAAGAACAACCAAACACAACCAATACACACGGTCAACTACAATAGAATCTCCCACGGGTGTAGACACATAGACATGAGAACTCAAGGAATCATGGGATACACCCAAATACGGAGCAAAATAATATGACACATATGAATAAGTGGATACTGTATCAAATAAGACTGATATATCCCTATGACAGACTGAACAATACCTGTGATGATAGAGTCGGATGCAACTGCCTTCGTCTGAGCAGGAAGAGCATAATATCTGACCTGGTCTCTCCTTGTAGGGCTACCTCTACCTGCCCGACCTCGACCTCCAACTGACTATGCAGGTGGAGTGGTAGCTGGTGCTGTAACCATAGCCTGAGGACCTAGTGAAGCACGTGGAGCCTGAGTAGTCTGTGAAAGTGCACCCCTCCTAAGTCTGGGGAAATCCCTCATCATATGACGAGTGTTACCACACTCAAAACAAGCTCTCAAAGGTGTGGCTGGTTCGGGCCAGATCGGTTGGACTGACCGCTAAAAGTACCATGTGCAGGAGGTGCACTAGATAATGGTGATGCATAATAGGGAGCCTGGGGCCTAGAAGTGGCTAGAATACCGCTGGCAACTGGAAGTGCTGAATGAATGGGGAGACTCACATTGCCCCTACCCTGACGAGTTGCAACTGGGCACGAGTGCCACTATAAGGGCCAGACTCTTGAGACCACTTGGTCACTCTCTCCTCTCTCTCCCGAGTCAGCATACCCTCCAATCTCCTAACAATTCCCACTACCTGTTGGTATAGAATGTCCATCTCCTACTCGGGCCATGCTAAATCTGATATTGGGGGTTGAACCCCTTGATAAAATGATGGACCCGCTCTCTAACAGTAGCAACTAAGGATGGTGCATGCCTATCAAATCATTGAACCGAATCGCATATTCCAATACGGTAATAGAATCATGGCTCAACTACTCAAACTCTATGCGCCATGCATCTCTAAGACTCTAGGGAACATACTCCCCCAAGAACATATCTGAGAACTAAGTCCAAGTGAGTGAAGGTACCTTGACCGGACTACCCAAATCATATGCTCGCCACCACCGATAAGCTGCTCCCCTAGCCTCCACAATACCCATAGTACGGACAATGCGGTGGCACTCCTCAAGAAAACCCTGGGCATCCTATGACTCCAAGCCACTGAAAGTAGGAGGGTGGTACTTCTTGTACCTCTCGAGCCAGAGCTGCTCCCCCTCATAAACTACAGCCCTAACCTTGGGCTGAACTGGGGCTACTGGCTGTGTCACGACCCAAAATCCACTAAGGGTTGTCATGGCGCCGGACACCACTGTCAGGCAAGCCAACACTAAGAAGTTAATTAAATTCCCATTTTAGTATTTATTGAAATCATTAATTTTATACATTAAACAATAAATATGAAATTCATTGAAATAAGATGATGTCTTTAACAAACTTAATATTTAATAATCCCATAATCATCCCAGAACCCGGTGTCACAAGTGTATGAGCTATTTCTAGGAAATCAAATGAAGTGCAATAACTGTCCGGAATACAAATTGGACAGAAGGTAAATACTATACACTGAAAGTGACTATGCAGGCTGCGGATCACCTCGAGAGATGTAGCTCACCTAAGTCTCCGTATCATCCATGCTGCTACGTCCATTAGGCCGCTAGGGGTACATGTGCCTGTGCAACAAAAATGCACAGCAAGTGTAGCATGAGTACAAAAACAACGTGTACTCAGTAAGTATCCTGTCTAATCTCGAAGAAGTAGAGACGAGAGGTCGACTTCGACACTTATTAGTGGTCCAATAATAATATACCAATAATATAGTAAATCAAGGGTTTTTATAAAAAATCATTGTAACTCAATAGCATGAAGAAAGTAAATAATTCTCTTATTCATAGGGAAATTTTCAAATTCATTTTCATCATTTATACATGTATTCTCAATCCGGGGAAGCAATATCCTCATTTACAAATATCAAGGCATGCAATACGAGCATGTGCAAATTATACCGAGGACGTACGACCCGATCCAACAATATTTAATCTGTGCACTGCCAGAGGGTCGAATGGCGCAAACCATAGATGCATCTATTTGATCTACCGAGGCATTAGGCCCGTTCCACAATAGATAAACACATTCAAACAGTCAAATCAAGAATTCATAAAGGAGCAATTATTCAGGAAAAGGCAAGTTTCTCTTTTAAAAGTCAAGAAGTGATATCTAGCCTCGTAGAAATTTATTTATACATTCGATATGTGTTTAAGAATTTTTAATTTGACAACAAGGTTGCAAATATTACAAGTAAAGCATGCTTTTGGGCCATAGACTACCCGGACTTAAGCATAATAGTAGCTACGCACGGACTCTCGTCACCTCGTGCGTACGTAGCCCCCAAAAATAGGAGCACATAATCAATTAACTCACCTATGGGGACAATTCTCTCTTACAAGGTTAGAAAGGAGACTCACCTCATTCCGAAGTTCCATAACCGACATTCCACGCCCTTCCGAGGACTCAATTTGATGCACAATGTTCCAAAACTAGCCAATAATTATGTAAACCCATTAATACATCTTAAAATACTCATAATAATCCAATTAATAGTAATCCCTAACCCCGATGGAAAATCTGACAAAAATGCCGTCGGGCCCACGTGCCCGGATTCCGAAATTTTTCGAAGATAATTTTACCCACAACCTCACAAATTGAAGTATATAATTGGCTCTCAATTTCATGTCCAAAATTGTAGACAAAATCCAAGAATACAAATTTCCTATGTTTTCTTCAAAATCCCAAAATTCCTACTAATTTACATGATTTTCCATGTGAAAATCTAGATATAATCCAAGTAATTAACTTACAATAGGTAGGAATCACTTACCTTGACATGGATGATGAAAATGGAGCTTCAAAGTCGCTCCTAGGTCGGTTCCCATGGAGGAAATGATCCAAACTCATTTGTTTACACTTATACACTACCCAGATGACTCTTCTTCGCATTTGTGAGACCTCCATCGCGTTCGCGAAGAAGAAAATTCCCAAAAACTAATTTCCAAACTCTTCTCAGATAGCCTCTAGTCTAATGGCCATAACTGTTAGTACAAAACTCCAAATGACAAATGGTTTAATGTTTCGAAAAACTAGACACCAAGATCTACAATTTTTGTGTTTGGGCCATCTCCCAATTCCTTATATATTTTGAGATATAAGCTTCCAAAGTCAGCTTTGTGCAATACAAATTTCTTCTTCATCTTCCCGGACAACCTGTAGTGTACCAGCCATAACTTTTTTACACAAATAAAATACTAAACGGTTTACTTATCTAAAAACTAGACACAATGGGCTATAACTTTTATTTTTGAATCATCTCCAAATTCCTTATAGATTGCGAGATATGAGCCTTCGAAGTCAGACCTGTGCAATAGATATTTTCTTCTTCGCGAACACGAAGAACAGAGTCCCTGAAGCCAAATCCTTCTTCGCGAACGCAAGAGGATCCTCGCGAACGCGAAGAACAACACCAAACACCAGCATCAGCTATTGCAAAACAAACCGAAATGATCCGAAACCACCCCGAAACACACCCGAGGCCCTCGGGGCTTGTCCAATCACACAATCCAGTCCCATAACATAACACAGACGTGCTCGAGGCCTCAAATCACATTAAACAACATCAAAATCATGAATCCCACCCCAATTCAAGCTTATTGAACTTTAGAACTTCAAACTTCTACATTTCATGTCGAAACCTATCAAATCACGTCCGATCGATCTCAAATTTTGCACACAAGTCACATTCGACATTATGCACCTACTCCAACTTCCGAAATTGGATTCCGACCCTGATTTGAAAAAGTTCACTTCCGGTCAAACTCCTCAAAAATCTTCAAATTTCTATCTTTAGCCAAATGACTCCAAAATGACCCACGGACCTCCGAATTCACTTCCGATCGCACTCCCATCACTAGAATCACCATACAGAGCTATTTCTAGACTCAGAATCCCAAACAGACATTGATAACACTGAAATGCACTTCAACCCAAATTCATGAAATTCTTCCAAAATGCTAACTTCCACAATAGGTGCTGAAACGTTCCCGATTCTTCCAAAACCCGATCCGAACATACGCCCACGTTTGAAATCATCATACGAACCTGCTGGAACCTTCGAATCCTGATTCTGAGGTCGTTTACTCAAAAATCCAATCTTAGTAAATTCTTTCAACTTTAAGATTCCGAAATGAGAATTCTCTTTCCAAATCAACTCCGAACTTCCCAAAATTCAATTCCGACCATACGTATAAGTCATAATACCTGAAGTGAAGCTGCTCATGGCCTCAAACTGCTAAACGAAGCACTAGAGCTCAAAACGACAGGTCGAGTCGTTACATTCTCTCCCACTTAAACATACATTCGTCCTCGAACGTGCTAAGAACTGCGTTGGAGTTGTCTGAAATCACTATTTAACACCTCGTGCACCTACCCGTGCTACTGCAACCTAGTTGAGCACATTAGCTCAATCAATTCTGAAGATATTCCCTTTTATTCAAGAAAATAAGCTTAGAGTCTAATTCCATCAACAAGAATTCTCTGGCATGCCTGCTTCCAATATATGAACACCGTACAATCACCACATGAGGTACCAGAACATGACTGCATGCCTTTGCTGAATTCTCACCATGCACCACATCATTCACAGGACCATTATAACATTCTCTAATAATAATAACCGACATTCCCCGAATCTGATGCTCACAATGCACCACATGATATATATAAGTCTTGTTCCAACTCTCGCAATACTGCCACGACGAAAGAGATGTGTAGAAATTCATAACCAACTGTAAGGTCAACAAATCATTGAGTCTATACTTCTGAAAAGAACCATTACCTCATTCTGAACCAAATAATGATCTTTGCTCTTTAATATACTTCATATAATCCGACTACACTGATCCTAGATCCAATAATTTTGTCTCACCCAGTACGAACTGCTTAGACAATAAGCTACCCCGGTTATGATCAAAAGTCCCATATGATGCCACAACATGACAATAGGCCACAAGCTTGAACGTGATACATAAGGAAAACGAACTCTGGAAGGGACTACCCAACTTACATAACTAATATGAACTTTCCAAAGAAAATGAGAAACAAAACACACAAAAACAGATATATGGAACTGTACTCAACATCACACTGTCGCGGCATGCAACCCGATCCAAACAACATACCCATAGCGGCGTGCCACCCGATCCACACATAAAATTCATATAAGGAGATACACACTGAGCTAAATTGCTCATTACAACACAATACCGAATATCGGTCACAAGCACGCTAAGTGCATAATATCATCCCTGGGAAGACATATAGCGCCATAAGCTAACAAACTCAAGCACAACTGAGGTGCGATATATGTTCTGAAATTAAAGAGCCATCCTGCTCACATAACACCATCGCTACGTGGAACCTCAATACATAAGAAAATTATCGATCCGTTCACAACTCACACGACACAATATAACATTACATGAAATAACCGACGACGAAATAACATCCAACGTCCGAATACTCCTCCATAAGGAGCGCTATGCTGAAATGAACACATTCGGCCTGATATAGAGCCCATATTCATACTTAAATTCATTCACAGACCTCAAGCCGATTCTGATCGTACCGAACTAGGTCCATAATCTTTCCTGGGTCCATAATAACCCCTTTTTTCCTATAACACACAAGAACAACCATCATAACTAGAGTAATCCTCCACAGTCTGCAACCCAATAAATCGAGTGCCCTCCAGGCATCAATTCTCAAATTAATGATATCACCACAATCTTCATACTTGGTTTAATTCTTCAATCAATCAAGTGACTACATGCCACACTTATACAACCTTTACATGGGGCATGCTCCCACGACCTTTTGTAACAGATAACAGGTCTGTAAATCCATACCACCGGATACACTAACGCTGAAAAGAGATCAAGAATCCTTAACCAGAATGCAAAGCCTTTTTCACAAAGCACCGATCTCAGGCGACGTTGAAGAGAATGCCAACTTACTCTAAACATTCAAATCCCTTTCCTGCTCATCCGAGCTCGTGACATCCTTCTCAACACCGAATCGCAACCTTGATCCTCACTTTCAAATTCCATACCACTCACTGCACCCAACATGCCAATATGCGATAGCATAAGATCTTCATCATAACTCCTGAACCGCTAATATGGTAAACACTTCCTCACCTGGAAACTTTTTACTTAACTCATTCCAAGAGGACCATAGCAACACATGAGTAACTTCTCATAACCGTAGAATATTCAAATCCTCAATTAGTGGTCTAAACCACCATAATCCTTCCAGAATTCGCCTACACATAACATGCCATAATAATTGAATTCTTCCAAATATAATCAATTACAGTGGCCATCGAGCCTTGCGCGCACCACCACCACTATGCCAATTCAACCACCAATCTAACTTCCTCTAATTCATCCTTAACTTGCTTTAGAGATATATTAGCTCTATTCCCAACATCACCAACCTAAATCCGCACTCATTTTGAGTGACCCCATTCTATGAGACTACATTGTCTCCCAACCCATGAACCGCTTCATACACTTCTTGCATGCACATTCACATCTTCAACTGATGCACCCATTCTGATAATCCCTCTATGAATCCGAAGTCTTTTTCCCTTTTTCCTCCCGATGCTACACTGCAAGTCGAAAACATCATAGATCATTCCGAGCCTTTTATCATAATCTGCTACAAAAGCTCGATTCTTAACCATACTGCGGGCTTGAATCCTTAGGCACCGCATTTTTAAATCCTTTGAATTCACTAGGACCGTTGTTGAGAGCCACCCACTCTGACTTGGTCCCGAATATAATCAACTCCATGAATCTTCTAGCACATGAACATCCTCTCGACGAAGCACCCGACCGAATCACTTTCCTTGAAACCCACATCTACACAAGGCATAAATTATGTACCCTTCCCTAAGTCTAAACATGAGTAAATAAGGCCAACTATAGCAGACCTTTAACAATTCCTTTGCTAAAATTACCTCTTATGTTCCTTTCCCTTAGCTGAAATATCCCATCCATATGCTAATAATCTGAAATCCCACAAACAGACGACCATGCAATCCAACTGTAGGCGGTGGGACTCTCCCACTTAGCTTGAAGCTACTATTATACAACTCCGGAACCCACCAAGATTCTTTATCTCTCATTGACATAACCTTGCGCAATCCACCGCCAAATTCCTCAAAATCTTTCCGTTAACATTTCATGAACACTCTGAATCTCTAGCAACATTCATATATTTGACTTCTTACTAGATAGCCAGTAGGATTCTTCGCAGAAGCTTCGCCAACCACGCGACTGCTGATCTGCTCACAGGAGATAACCCCTTGTAGAAATTACATGCCGTCATCTCCCAACAACACTACAATGCACCATTACTACGAAATTAGTAACCCATCCTGAGCCTACGCTCATTCACTAGCTGAATGAATCCGTTCATTCCTCGCGGACATCCACTAAAATACATGACAATATCTCCCCATTTCAAAGTTATGTTGCATCCTTCTTCATATCAAGAAGCTCCTTTCTGTCATATCAAATCTCCCGCCGTATGCTAGACAATATTTCAAATTACGCTCGTAGACCCAATCACCATCCACTATAATTCCCAAACCACTCTAACTTTTCCTCAAGGTGTATAGTTATCCTGCCACTGAACCCATATACTATTCTGCCACTCTCCCAGTTTGGGCAAACTCACTTCTTTAAGAAACTACTCAACTTTCGCTTCTTACACCTGGCCTTCTAGAAGTTTAACCACCGCATGACACTTCCCACATGTCATTCCTCATCCTTTGTTGCCTAGTTTTTGCCTTAGATCAATATACATCTCTGTAGAACTTGAACCAATAGACCGCTACTAACTTTATACTTTTTTGAAGATCATGTTCTCTCAAGCTATTGACATTAGAAACATCAACTCAATCCTGAACAATTATAGTCCGGTTGCCTTTCTTCCATCGGGAATGAAATACCGAGTCTCTGAATCATATACTGAGTAGGCCTCCTATCAGGTCGTTCACTGCCTCGACATATTGGTAAGTATCCTACCATTACATCAATGTTGTGAGATAGCACACAAATCGTCATAACATCGATACCAAATCTCGAAACCTTAGGTAATACTAATATTGAGCTGAAACAACAGAACGACCTTCTACAAGGTGACGACAATAGCCCAAACAACTACGCGGGGAGAAACATCCCGCACCACATCTGTAGTACTATTACAATTCCTCAATTCTCGATTTATAATAAGCGCTTCACATCGCATAATATTGAGTAGGAAGGAAACAGGGGCATAAGCCTCAAAGGAATCAAACCGCACGATGAAGAATTAAGAAGGGAAGTGCTCCTAACAGCCCTGTAGCCTATCGAAGATAAATACAGACGTCTCTGTACCGATACGCAAGACTCTACTAGACTCACTCATGACTCGTGAGATCTAAGAGAACCTAGTGCTCTGATACCATGTTGTCACGACCCAAAATTCACTAACGGTTATGATGGCGCCAGACACTACTGTTAGGCAAGCTAACACCAAGAAGTTAATTAAATTCCCATTTTAGTATTTATTGAAATCATTCATTTTATACATTAAATAATAAATAATGAAATTCATTGAAATAAGATGACGTCTTTAACAAACTTAATATTTAATAATACCATAATCATCCCAGAACCCGGTATCACAAATGCATGAGCTATTTCTAGGAAATCAAATGAAGTGCAATAACTTTTCAGAACACAAATTGGACACAAGGTAAATACTATACACTTAAAGAGACTATGACGGCTGCGAATCACCTCGAGAGATGCAACTCACCTAAGTCTCCGTATCATCCGTGCTGCTACGCCTATTAGCCGCTAGGGGTACATGTGCATGTGCAACAAAAATGCACAACAAGCGTAGCATGAATACAAAAACAATGTGTACTCAGTAAGTATCCCGTCTAAGCTCGAAGAAGTAGAGACGAGAGGTTGACTTCGACAGTTACTAGTGGTCCAATAATAATATAACAATAATATAGTAAATCGAGGTTTTTTATAAAAAATCGTTGTAACACAATAGCATGAAGCAACTAAACAATTCTCTTATTCATAGGGAAGTTTTCAAATTCATTTTCATCATTTATACATTTATTCTCAATCCGGGGAAGCAATATCCTCATTTATAAATATCAAGGCAAGCAATACGAGCATGCGCAAATCATGCCGAGGACGTACAACCCGATCCAATAATATTTAAACTGTGCACTGCCAGAGGGTCGAATGGTGCGAATCATAGATGCATATATTTAATCTACTGAGGCGTTCAGCTTGTTCCACAATAGATAAACACATTCAAACAATCAAATCAAGAATTCATAAAGGAGCAGCTATTCAAGAAAAGGCAAGTTTCTCTTTTAAAAGTCAAGAAGTGATATCTGGTCTCATAGAAATTTATATGTCTTTAAGAAATTTTAAATTGACAACAAGGTTGCAAATATTATAAGTAAAGCATGCTTTTGGGCCCTAGACTACCCGGTCTTAAGCATAATAGTAGCTACGCATGGATTCTCATCACCTCATGCGTACGTAGCCCCCACAAATAGGAGCACATAATCAGTTAACTCACCTATGGGGACAATTCCCTCTTACAAAGTTAGAAAGGAGACTCACCTCGCTCCAAAATTCCATAAGCAGCATTCCACGCCCTTCTGAAGACTCAAATTGATGCACAACGTTCCAAAACTAGCCAATAATTATGTAAACCCATTAATAATGTTAAATTACTCATAATAATCCAATTTATAACAATCCCTAACCCCGATCGAAAAGTTGACAAAAACGCCGTCAGGCCCACGCGCCCGGATTCCAAAATTATTCGAAGATAAAGTTTACCCACAACCTCACGAACTCAAATATATAATTGGCTCTCAATTTCATATCCAAAATCGTAGTCAAAATCCAAGAATACAAATTCCCTAGGTTTTCTTCAAAATCCCAAAATTCCTACTAATTTACATGGTTTTCCATGTTAAAATATAGAAATAATCCAAGTAATTAACTTGCAATAGGTGGGAATCACTTACCTTGACATGAATGATAAAAATGGAGCTCCAAAATTGCTCCTAGGTTGGCTCCCATGGAGGAAATAATCCAAACCCATTTCTTTACACTTATACACTGCCCAAACGACTCTTCTTCGTGTTCGCGAGACCCCCATCGCGTTCGCGAAGAAGGAAATTCCCAAAAACTATTTTCCAAACTCTTCTCAAACAACCTCTAGTATAATGGCCATAACTAATTGTACAGAACTCCCAATGACAAATGGTTTAATTATTTGAATCCTAGACACCAATATCTACAACTTTCGTGTTTTGGCCATCTCCCAATTCCTTATATATTTTGAGATATAAGCTTCCAAAGTCAGCCCTGTGCAACACAAATTTCTTCTTCATCTTCCCGGACAGCCTGTAGTGTCCCAGCCATAACCTTTTGTACACAAATCTAAATGCGAAATGGTTTACGTTTCTGAAAATTAGACACAAAGGCTACAACATTTATTTTTGGATCATCTCCAAATTCCTTATAGATTGTGAGATATGAGCCTTCGAAATCAGACCTATTTAACAAATATTTCCTTCTTCGCGAACGAGAGGATCTCTTCGCGAATGCGAAGAATAGAGTCCCTGAAGCCAAATCCTTCTTCACGAATGCAAAGAACAATATCAGACACCAGCATCAGCTATTGCAAAACAGCTCGGAATGATCCGAAACACACCTGTGGCCCCCGGGCCCCGTCCAATTACACAAACCAGTCCCATAACATAACACGGACCTGCTCGAGGCCTCAAATCACATCAAATAACATCAAAATCATGAATCCCACCCCAATTCAAGCTTATTGAACTTTAGAACTTCAAACTTCTACATTTAATGTCGAAACCTATCAAATCACATTCGATTGATCTCATATTTTGTACACAAATCACATTCGGCATTACAGACCTACTCTAACTTCTGGAATTGGATTTCGAACCCGATATCAAAAAATCCATTTCCGGTCGAACTCCTCAAAAACATTCAAATTTCTATCTTTAGCCAAATGACTCCAAAATGACCCACGGACCTCCGTATTCACTTCTGATCGCACTCCCAACACCAGAATCACCATACAGAGCTATCCCCAGACTTGGAATCCCAAACAGACATTGATAATACTAAAATTCACTTCAACCCAAACTCATGAAATTCTTTCAAAATGCTAAGTTTCACAATAGGTGCCGAAACATTCCCGGGGTTTCCAAAACCCGATCCGAACATACGTCCAAGTCTGAAATCATCATGTGAATCTGATGGAACCTTCGAATCCCGATTCTGAGGTAGTTTACTCAAAAATCCAATCGTTGTCAACTTTCAACTTAAAGCTTCTGAAATGAGAATTCTCTTTCAAAATCAACTCCGAACTTCCTAAAATTCAATTCCGACCATGCGTACAGGTCATAATACCTAAAGTGGAGCTTCTCATGGCCTCAAACTGCTGAACGACACGCTAGAGCTAAAAATGATCGGTCAGGTCGTTACAGGCTGTACTGGTATAACCTCAGAACCTGGTGAGCCTGAACCTGTTGCCCTAGGTACGGACGACGAGATCTATACTCCTCCGCTGGCCTAAGATGCAGCAGGAGCAAGTGTTATCAACCCTACATGACCTAAAGTGCCGAACATGCATAGAAACTAAACGAGGGTCTCCTGGAGAGCTGGTTCAGTAACAGGCATCTTAGGTGCCTACGCTCCAACTGGATCTACTGGTGGCTCCTCTGTAGCAGCTCATGCGTATGCTCTAGCTGCACTACATGGACGTCCTCGGACTCTACCCCGACCCCAATCTCTCGTGGCTTTTGTGGGGGGTGCGAGTGTCTGGTCATCTGATCCGGCTGTACATGCCATCACCATCCGTGAGAGAATACAAAGACAAAAGTTTAGAATCCTGAAGTTAATAATTTTGCATGACAAGGAATCAAAGAAGTAAAACTTTTCCTAACAGTTCCATAGCCTCCCGAAGATAGGTACAGACGTCTCCATACTGATCCGCGAGACTCTACTAAACCTTCTTGGGACTCATAACAGCTATGAAGTTAGAGCTCTAATACCAACTTGTCATGACCCAAATCTCCCTCCATAAGATGTCATGGCGCCACCTAGTCTCTAAGACTAGGTAAGCCAAACAAATATGCGGAAATAACTGAAATACGAACTTAAATATCAAACATCAACAACTATTTAAACGAAAACTACCGCTCAACATGTACAAATCCCAAAACCTGGTGAAATATAAGTCACAAACTCTAGATACAATGTGAACCGCTCCTATACATCACTTTCTTTAAGATAAAATGAATTAAGAAAAGAACAGGAAAGAAGGGGACTCCAAGGCCTGTGACGCCAACAGGTATACCTTGAAGTCTCCGAATTGAGCTCGCCTCACTGGTGCCTGAACCGGTAAGAGGTACCCGGATCTGCACAAAAATATGTGCAGAAGCGTAGCATGAGTATACTATAATGGTACCTAGTAAGTGCCAAGCCTAACCTCGGTAGAGTAGTAACAAGGTCAGGTCAGGTCCCTATTGGAAAATAATAAGAGACCAGACAGAAGATTTACTAAAGCGACAGGAAAGTGAAACCATAAATATTCACGGAAGGTAATAGTACAGAATCAAAGAAAAATAAGTACAATACGAAAGGAAGCAGAGATCTTGCAAGTTAAGGAAACAATAACAACAACAAACAACAAATAGATGAAAAATCAATAGGGGCACTCCCGAGGTGCCGCCTCGTAGTCCCAAAAGTAAATATCTCACAATCTTTCCTCATAATAACAACTACACGACAGAAACCTCATGCCACAATAACAATCCGCACGGCAGAAACCTCGTTCCGCAATAACAATCCGCATGGAAGAAACCTCGTGCTACAATAACAATCCGCATGGCAGAGACCCCGTACCACAATAACAATGTGCACGGCAAAAACCTCGTGCTACAAAACAATATTCACGGCAGATACCTCGTGCCACAATAACAATCTGCACGACAGAAACCTCATGCTGCAATAACAATCCACACGGCGGAGACCTCATGCCACAATAACAATTCGCTAGGCAGAAACCTCATGCTACAATAACAACCTATACGGCAGACCTCGTGCAACAACCAGACAATCAACTCAACAAAAATCACAAAAACCAGACATAACAACTGAAACAATGATATTTTAGGGATAGCAATTCTAAGTAAAGAATCACATAGTTAAATAATGAATATGAAATCAAGAAAAAGCAGGTAATTCAACTAAGCATATAGCACAAGTTGCAAATAAGAGATAAGACAAGTAAATATGTGAAATTAGGCTAAACATGATTACTACACGTGCTAAAGTAACTCATTTAAGGCATAAAGGAAACTACTTAGCAAAAATTGAAATTCCAACACTTAGCTCGTGTATGCACTCGTCATCTTACGTACACGACCTTCACATATAGAAAATTACCATAACAGTACCATATCCCAAGGGGGAATTCCCCCATACAAGGTTAGACAAGTCACTTACTCACTCAATCAATCGATAAGAAGGCCTTGCCTTCGATTTTCCAACTCCGAACGGCTCAAATCTAGCCAAAGAAAATGACATACTATAAGTCTAACTATAGAAAACTAATCTAAATCATAAAATTATGACTTTAACAAAGAATTAGAAAATCGCCCAAAAAAGTCAACCCGCGTCTTGGAACCTGACCAAAATTATATAATCTAAACACTCATTCGATATCGAGTCAAATCATACAAGAATTATCCAAATCCGACCTCATTTAGCCTTTCAAAACCCAAAAATTCGGTCTAAGAACTTTTACACTTTTTCCCCAAAATTGGATGAAGAAATTAGAGATAGATTAGTGGAATATAACAAAAAATACGAGTCAAGAATCCTTACCCAAATATTTTCTCTGAAAATCCCTCAAAATCTCGCCTCAATCCAAGCTCTCAAAGTCCCAAAATGAAAATGAAATCAAACCCTGGACTTTTCCCTTTTTCTGCCAAGTCAAATCGCACCCGCGGCCAAAGAATCGCTTCTGCGATGCCGCACCAGTGGAAAAACCATCGCAGGTGCAGAAAACACTTAAGTCCAGGGCTTCCGCTTCTGTGGACAAGGATCCGCATCTGCGAGACCACTTCTGTGGGAAAAGGATCGCACCTACAACCATTGGTGCTTCTTCACCCCTTCCATTGCAGAAGCGCTTCTGCGGATAATTTCCCGCTTTTGCGACCACTGCTGGGCAAGTCCATCTACGCATCTGCGACTTAAATCTCGCTTATGCAAGTCCGCATCTGTGGCCAATCTCACCGCAGCTGTGATGACATCAGAATCAGCCCAACATAAGTAATTCTCTAAGTCCAAAAATGATCCGATAACGATCCGAATCACACCCGAAGCCCCGAAACCTCAACCAAAAATACCAACAAGTCCTAAAACATCATACGAACTTAATCGAGCCTTCGAATCACATCAAACAATGCTAAAACAACGAATTGCACGTCGATTCAAGGCTAATGAACTTCTAACTTCTACATTGGATGCCGAAACCTATCAAATCATGTCCGATTGACCTCAAATTTTGTACACAATCCACATTTGACATTACAGACCTACTCCAACTTCCGAAATCAGAATCCGACCTCAATATAAAAATTTTTACTCCCGGTCAAACTTTCCAAAAATCTTCCAACTTTTCAACTTTCGCCAATTAACGCTGAAATGACCTACCAGCCTCTAAACTAACATCCGAATATGCTCCTAAAACCAAAATCACTATACGTAGCTATTGGAACCGATGAAATTCCATTCTGGAGTCATCTTCACACAATTCAAACTACGGTCAAATCCTACGACTTAAAATTCCAGTTTAGGGACTATGTGTCCCATTCCACTCCGAAACTCTCCCGAACCCGACAACAAGCACCCCGACAAGTCAAGAAACCAAAAAATAAAATAGAGGGAGCAATAAATAGGGGATCGAGGCTAATACTCTCAAAACGACCGGCCGGGTCGTTACAATTTATTTTACATAAACAATATTCTCTAATATTTGACTGGAACATATTTTGATTTAGTTTCCTGGAAATTCAAGCTAACTTTTTACAATTTCTTTTCCTCACTATTCAAGTTTTAAATCATGTTGATAATAAAATTATCACACTAATTTTAAATTTTACAATAAAATATATTTCATGTCATTCAACTATTAATTTGGTACATACATCATGTATACATATGGATGATGGTTCTATGTAATGTTCATACATTATATGGATGAATCCTGAATTTTGGCCACTTAAAATGAAATATTTTTAGGGTGATTCTCTATAATATTTTGTGAAATTGGTGCTTGATAAGAAGAATGATGATTAAGAAGTAAGAAGTACTGAACCATTGATGAAGCTCAAAAAATTACCTATATGCTCAAAACAGATGAAAGCGAAACAAGTAAACTTCACGATATAATTTTTCAAAACGTCAAGTTTGAAGTATGAATCTAATATTAAGGATATAATTTTCTAAGAAGTCATTAAGTTCTAGAAATCTAAATTGAGTGTGTGTGATTTCCAGAAGTTTAGGACATTTCAGAAATATATGTCCCGAATATCAGTTTCATGTTTCAATAAATTAGGACATTTAGAAACATTATGTCCTGATGTTCTACGACTATCTAATAGAAAAACAATCATCCCGAAGTTTTACGACAATCTAGTAGAAAAAAAAAATCATACTAACATTATAAAAAGACAAAAAGCTTGAACTATCATTAACATATCATCTTGTAGATGTACATTTGAAGGGATATATATAAATTAAAATTAGGCAACATACTAGGAAAATATGGACAACTTCATATAAATCTGTTGTGCACCATAGCAAGAAAACAACACCAGCTTGGTCAACAAGCTATATCGGCACAACAGGACAAACGTCACCAACTTTATTAGAAAACACATATCAGCACATACAACACCATCATCTTCTACTATAACTTTTCATAAGCAGATGCAAAAAACTCGCTGCATCAGAAGTGCAACACATAATAGAGAGCCAAATCATCCCAAAAAATGCAATAATTTGTATAACCAGACATCACTAAAATTGTATAATATACATTTGTAGATCTAGATAGCTACATCAATCATGAGACAAAAATAGTAGCAGAATATACACAAAAAACATAACAATATATTACAGTTTTTATAAAAAATGAATAACTTCTAAAAATAAATACTCAATCTCTTCAAAACTCCACCATCAGCATCTTAACATGCACCAAAAATGTAATATACCAAAATACATTGCATTGTCAATTGAAACAACACCAGTAAGATATATTCGAGCAAAATAATAGGTGAGGAACTACACCAAAAAGATACAGGTAAATCAGGACATTTTGAAACATTATGTCTCGAAGTTCTACAACAATCTAACAGAAAAAAATCATACTAACATTATAAAAAGATAAAAAGCTTGAACTATCATTAGTTGACATACTTTCTGCTATATTCAAGATATTGTCCTGAAAATTTGAACTACGACATTGAACTTCAGGACTCATGGGCCTGAATTGTAGCCAAAAATATTTTCTGCGATATTCTAATTGTCATTGACATCCTATTATAATCTGGACAGTTAGCTGACTTCCTATACTACTACACTACATCTCATTTGGGCAATAAGTTTTATTTTCACTATCATAATCATCACCGACTTTCTCTGGTGGCATTTCATAACCAGAATTTCTTTTCCACTCTTTATGTGCCCAAAGGTATGATGCAAGTTCTTTTCTGAAGTTTAATATGTCTTCAAGTTGGAATTTGTCCCCATCCTTTCCCATCATCAACAACTCAACATACTTGATTAGGAGTGCACCACAATTAGTCCAAAAAAATTAAGATAGGGAGTCAATTAAATAATATCTTTAATAAATAAATCTAAAGTACATATAAATTATATATATCACGACCCAAAATTCCAGCCCGTTGTAATGTCTCCTAGCACGCCATCTAGGCAAGCCGAAACATAATAATAAAGAATTAGAATAACAGAATTTGTAGAAATAGCATAAGTCTGAAATCTCAATGTAATAAAATACAGCTAATACATGATAAATCCCTAAAAACTGGTAAATATAGAGTTATGATCTCTACAATAGAATACAAGTCCGAAAACTAAAAAACAATACTGCCTGAACTAAAAAATAACAGTACAAAAGAAAAGACAAGCCAAGACTGCGGGCGCAGCTCTACCTCGTTAAGCAACGATGCTAATGATAACTAGTAATTACACCTGGATCTGCACAATTAAGTGTAGAGTATAGCATGAGTACCTCAACCCAATATACTCAATAAGTATCGCAACTAACCTCGTCATGGTAAAAGAAACAAGAATTATAAAAGATACATGCTATAACCTGTACAGTTTCATCAATTTAACAAGTACAGAACGATGATGTATTCGGGGTCATAAAGCACAGGAAGAACCCTCTGTATGTGTGTGTGCAACTACTCAAGTTCACTGTTCAGATAAAGTTACAGTATATAAAGATGATATGCAAATAATTCAGGTAATTAACCATAGAAATTTAAGTAATGATGAAATGCAAATACAAAACAAACACTAGCAAGACATTCCTCAATCTTTCCATATCCGTACCAAACCACTGATCAATTTTTCTCAATATCTTCGTGTACACCCTCAAAAGAGAAATATGATAAGGTGACCCTAAAGGTATGGATCTATATCCACACATTGCACGGACAACTCACGTGCTGTACGAACAACTCACGTGCTGTACGAACAACTCACGTGCCAATAGTATCAAATGCACAGATAACTCACGTACTGCACAGTACCTCATGTGCTAATAATATCAATATTCGAATCCACACAGATAACTCACGTGTTTCACGTACAACTTACGTGCCAATAATATCAATCGCACGAACAAATCACGTGCCAATAATATCAACCGCACGAACAAATCACGTGCCAACAAATCACAATCTGCCTGATGTGGTCACATGCTACCAGTCCAGATCATAACTCACAGAAAGCAAATATACGATAATACATGTACATGATCAATTATTATCAAGTTTCATACTCCTGGACTGGTATAAGTAATATACTATAGTGTAGGAATGTGCAATATGTGCTATCACATCTAAAACAGACAATTTCATCATGAAATAATAGTTCATCAAGTTCAATCGGGAGAATAACTTCAATGAAATCTCAAAGGTGGTACAAATAGCTCACAAAGGGGTAACAATAGGAGAAACATCTCAACTTGAAGATTAGTAGTCAATTCAAAGCATTTCATAGCCTAAGCACTACCCCGAGTGTTGATACCCAATTTTTTTCTATATATTTTTATAGACATATATACTTTCAAAATAGCATATATATGCATATATAAGCATGCACAGGGTTTTTATAATTTTTCTATAATTTTAAAGGCTTTAAAATAATTTAATTCTTCCCCTTTTACTTATAAAATTTTCAATAATTATCCTTCAAATTATTGTTGTAGTAATTTTGTCATCTAAATTCTATATTTATGCAAAAATAGTGCTTAAGTATTTTTAGTGCATTTTTATAAGCATTTTTAAAACTAATTTGCATATATTTTGCAATGTTAGCCCTATAAATGTATAATTATATTTATATGCATAAAATGATCTTCTATATTTTTAAAATGTTAAAATTCTATTTTAAATCATTTTAGCATACAAAATTATTTTTTAGAAATCATTTATTATTTATTATAAATTATATAGGTTTAAATTGGTTGTTTAAAACTTAGCCAAATTGTATTTCAATTTTAGACTAAATTCAACCCAATACCCCAGCCCAATTCTTAATTAAATTACCCGACTCAGGCCCTAAATACACCTATCCGACCCAAAACCCATCAGATCATGGCCGTTGATCTGAAAGATCAACGACCAGTATTTGTTCTTTCCTTTTTAAGTCCAAACGACCCCTAACCCTAATCACTTCTCTACATCCGCTGCCCTAAAATCCTCTCTGCTCTCAAAACACTCTCAACCTAACCCTAATCTTCAACAGCCGACCTCCCATCTCCGACCATCTCTGGTGACCTCTCATCGGTCTTCAAGGGCCCAGAGCCATGTCGACTTGCATCTAGGGTTCATCTCCTGTCTGTTCTTGGCTATTCCAGTGTGATTTCAAGCAAAATCATTCTATATTTTCTACGATCTTCGAGTTTCTGGACAAGTTTCCTCATCTATATATGGGTTCTTTCGAAACCCTAATTTCTTTTCTACACCTCCTAGATCTGTACAGATCTATAAGGATTTGAGTGTGTTTTTGGAATGTTTTACACTATCCTCGAGGTTCTTTACAAGAATCATGTGATTTCAAGTGTTTTTCGTCTTCTTCTAAAATTAGGGTTTTCAGATCTTCTTTTTTAAAACCTTGTTTAACTGATTCTTTGTGTTTAAACTTCTATTTCTTGCATATTTTGACTGATTATATGAGTCTCCAACATCTCTAACTCATCTATATTGAAAGTCCTAAATTTTTTAGGGTTCTTCGTTTGGTTCTGTGTATCAGCATGACTGACCGGTTCTCGTTTTTGAGTTTCTGTGATTTCTCGTGACTATCTTGCCTTGATATGATTCAACTGAGTTTCTTAGCCTAACTTACACTTATTCTATGTGCTTGTGTTTATCTTGACTGTTCAAGACTTGCCTCTTTCTCATTGAATCAATATTGTTTAACTTTTATGCTTGCTAGAGTTGTATGTCGACTCTTGACTATCCATGTCTTACTTTATTTATATGTTAAACGCTAACTCTGTTCATAACTCTCTCTTTGACTGATTCTGAATTCCCTGTTTCTTGGTTTGATTTGAAAACTTTCCTTTAAACCTTCGATTCTTTCTGTTTAAACTTGGCTTATTTGCTTATTCATGGAAACCTATGTTATTTTCCTCAAATCAGTGTTATTTCGAGTCCTTGATTCACTGATTTGCTATGGTAATACCTGTACACTGATTCTCGATTATTTCCATATTTTGCAACCTTATTTAATTTTCTTACCTTATTTGATTAACCGTGTTATTTACTGATTCTTCACTAACTATTTCTTTAATTGAACCCTTGTGTATTTACCTCTAATTGTCTACTCTGTACCTAAGTCTTACTTGATTTTCTTTCCTTAAATATGTCCTGCTCTTTACCATTGGTTAATTACCCCTTAGTTAAAGGAAGACTTGCTGATTTTGTACCTGACTGATTCTGTGGCTTCCTTAATTGTTGAAGACTAATTTCCTTTACCTTATTTTACTCTGCTCTCAACTACTATATATACTCTCCTCTATTCTCACTTCCACACACGAACACTAGTTCAATAACTCTCTCTTACACTTTAAAGCTCTCTGCTCTTTCTTGTTACTTGCTACTTTTACTGAACAAGCCGGCTGTAAGCCAAGGCTAGTTATTGCACTACACCTGCTCTATACTCTATGTTTGCTCTCCTTGACTAGTACGTCCTAATTCAATTTCAAGTCCAAAACCCTATGTGTTCTGTTATTGCTTTAGTTCATTGATTTCCAATCTTGTTCCTGCTTACTATTTGGCTGTTCAATGTGTAACTAGCATGTCTAAATCATTGTTTCACCTAGCATGCCTAAACTACACTTCTTAATCACTAGCATGTAAGAATTCTGTCTTGTTTAACCTGTGATTAGTATGTCTAAGGATCTGCCTATTGCTTTATCTAGCATGCCTCAACCTGAGTTGTCCTATGTATGTCAACATGTTTTGATCAATCTGTTTACTTAGGTTTTGGTTTAATCTATTTTGCTAATGTTACAACCCATCTCCACATGTGTTAGTTCATGCCATATATTAGTTAACATAAATCCAAGAAGAAATTATCTTTGAGATGATAAGAAGTCAATCCTATTGGTCTTAAGTGGTACAAGAGTGTATAAGAGTGATTAACCAGTATTAGAAGTTAAACGAATCAAGGATGTTGTAACTCGTATTTTCAGGTAATCTAGCGGTGCTTAATACACTCAAGAGGTCATTTATTAAGGTATTTTAATCATATAATATCCGTATCATAAGTCTTGAAGTCAAACGAGTTATGAAACAAAAGTCGACAAAAGTTGTCGCAACTTAGGTTCATAATTTTACTTAAACATTAGGTCAAATGTTTCTAATCTTTTCTCCTTATTTACAAGGAATTACGGGGTGATCTACAAACCAAATTAAATATCTATGAGTCTAGTTTCCAACGCATTAAACCGTTCATCAATACGATCTCGTAGTAGAGAGATATTCGCATTTTCGCGAGACTGCGCCAAACACCTCTCTATGGGGCCCACTAAGGCGGTTTAAGATATTTGGACCTATATAGGATGCCTCCAACCCGTTTTAAGTCATTTCTTCTCACTATTTTCAGACCTTAGAACCCTAGGAACATACTCTCAAGGTTCTCTCAAGATTCAAGACCCAAAAAAGGGCAAACAACACAAATCAAGTGTCGGGAATTTCGTGGCGCTAGTAAGTCTCTTGTTCTTCTTGTTGTTGCTCATTTTTGTGTCGTTCCAGCTCGTGTGAGAGGTTTTTTTAAAGGGTTTATGTTCTGTTAATACTCCATCATGTTTTTAATATCAATCCTAGGTGATTTCAAGCCTTCTAAAGTGATTCTAGTGCCGAAAAACACTAACTGATCGCTAGTTTCGCTTTTTTGTTGTTGTGGCAGCATTGGAGGGATATTTCATGGAAATTTAAGGTCAAATTGGAGTTGTTCTTTCTGTATAAAGGTAAGTAACCTCTTACTCTATATGTATTTAAGATTATCCAAGTTGCGGCTAAGCCATTGAAGCTAGAACTTGTGAAATATATATCGAAAGGCTTGGTAGTAATGTTATTGTTTTGTGGACTGTTTTGCGTTGCTGTTGGGCTGCGTATTTTACTACTGTTTTGTGGAGTTTTGGAGGAGGAAGGGTGTGGAGAAACACCATATATATGTAGGGTTGTGGGATGATAGTTATTCGTAACATTTCCGGGTCGTTTGACACGACTACGGTGGTCGTCGTATGTATGGAGTGATTAGGCTGTGTGTGGACTATTTTGGGAGGCTCAATATGTTTATTATTGATGTTGTTTGGGATGTTTGGTGACTGTTTTGAATGGTGTGAGGTCATATATATAGGGGAGGTGCTGTCCGTTTCATCGTAAAATAGGTTGTGGTCGATACATAATAGTTATGACGCTTAAATGATAACGATAGTATCGTTTCTCTTATTGTAGACTAAGGAGTTTTGACAATTGCATAGCTTGAGATTGGGGCAGTATATACAAGGTATGTGAGGCTATACCTTTCCTTCTTTTGCACGACTCCGATTGTACATAATGTAATGAACGAGCTTCCAAGATACTCTACTCTTAGAAGCTAGCAGTACTTACATTGTTTTCCCTCTTATGGAACGATTGATGTTAATGTTGTTTCTCTTATTCTTATTTATCAATGTTGTTGGTACTTCCTGATTCTTATAAGGTTCATAGTGAAGAGTTAGTCCTAATAACGTGTACAGAGGATACCGACCTTACGTCACTCCGAAAGGTTTAGAATGTAATTCCATGAGTCGAGCATGCATTATATATATGTATCTATTTTACTCTACCGAGCCACGCTATAGTTGGCCGGGTACGACACCTATTGTGCAACCACTGGTCAGTTGGGTTTTACCGAGCTCCACGTGGCCGGGTACGATTCTACCGAGCCTTATAATGGCCGGGTATGTTTTTTACCGAGCCTATTATGGCCGGGTACGATATGATGATGATGATGCCCACAGAGGCGAATGTTTTAAAGGTTTATGTATTTATACATATGTATCATGCATTTCATGTAAGTAGCTCTCAGAGGTACTAAGATGTTACAGGTTGAATATTCTCTATCCTTGCTTACATTACTGATCGTATTTATGGTTCCTTGCCTTACATACTCAGTACTTTATTTGTACTGACATCCTTTTATTTGTGGACGCTGCATGTCGTGCTGCAGGTCCTGATAGACAGGAAGGTGCAGCTCCCCCACCACAGTAGACTGTCCAGTTCAGCGGTGATTGGCAAGATCCCTTCTCTAGACTTGCCTAGGTCTTGGTATGCAATTTTTGTTATAGACATTATGGGTATGTCGGGGCCCTGTTCCGGCTATGTTGCAGCACTTATGTTCTTTTAGAGGCTCATAGACAGGTGTCGGCTCATGTATAGTTTGGTATGCCTTGTCGGCTAGTTTTTGTTGTATAGTCTTTCATAGTAGCGTGGTAGCTCATACCTTATATGTAGTTTCTTGATTGTCTAGTCATCCCCTGCTATGTATGTTCATGCCGTCATATTTTATTGCTGGTTGTCCATGATCCAGGTCTACCATTTATATTGATCTCGTCAGCCCTAAAAGATAATAATGAAGGTTAGATGAAATGTACGTTGGTGCTCGGCAAGTGTGGTCGGGTGCTAGTCATGGCCCTCCAGTTTGGGTCGTGACAAACTTGGTATCAGAGCAAGTCTGTCCTAGGGGTTGTCTATGAGCCGTGTCTAGTAGAGTCTTGATTATGGATGTGTAGCGCGCCACATTTATAATCAGGAGGCTACATGACATCTAGGGTTGTTACCTTCTTCCTGAATCTAGATCGTGCGTAGAGTTGAGTCGTAAGTGTTCGTCTCTAATATTCACCTTGTTTTTTTCAGTGATGCCTTCGACTAGGAAGCAAACGATTAGTAGACGGCTTGATACAGCAACAGGAGAGGGTACCAGTCAGGTGCCCCAAGTCAGAGCAGGACAAAGTGAGGCTCAGAGTGAGATGCCCTCTCATACCTCATCTACTCCATCTCCTCCAGAGGATATTAGAAGGCACCCAACCCCTCCAGTTCCTCCGTCTGGCACTCCAGACCAGGATATGCGGAGTGCTTTGCAGTTATTGACTAGCTTGGTAGCTGCTCAGGCTTAGAGGCAGAATACAGGTGCTGCTGAGAAACCAGTTAGTACAAGAGTTCATGATTTTATTAATTTAGACCCTCCAGTGTTTACCGGATCAGACCCCAAGGAGGACCCACAGACTTTTATTGACTAGGTTCATCGTACACTTCGAGTTATGCATGTTAGTGATACAGAGGCAGTAGAGTTGGCTTCTATCGGCTACGGGATTTAGCGGTTCTCTGGTATGATAGTTGGGAGAGATCCAGGGGTCCGAACCCTCCTCCAGCTATGTGGAAAGAATTTTCTGAGGCCTTTCTTCGTCACTACTTGCCAGTTGAGATACGACGAGCTAGAGCTGATAAGTTCTTGAACCTTAGACAAGGTAATGTGAGTGTGCGAGAGTACAGTATGCAGTTTGATTCTTTGGCAAGGTATGCTTCCCATATGGTGGCCGAGATGAGTGATAGGGTGCATATGTTCGTGAATGGGTTGGGACCACATCTGATAAATGAGTGTACGACAGCCTCCTTGGTGGAGGGCATGGATATTTCCCGTATTCAAGCTTATGCCCAGACCCTAGAGGATCGTAAGCGCCAGCAGAGGGCAGTTAGGGAGCAGGATAGGGGCCAGCATAAGAGGGCGAGATTTGCAGGGTATTCTGATGACTTCAGAGGCAGCATCAGGCCACAGTTTTCGAGGAGTTCGGTGCCACCTGTAGCTAGTGCTCCTCCACAGTTTCAGAGGCCTCGATATGATCGATCCTATTATGGTCCAGGTCAGAGTTCGCGGGCATCTAGCTCACAACATCACAGGGATACTAGTCAGATCAGACCCCCAACACCACATTGCGATCAGTGCGGCAAGGCCCACTTTGGACTGTGTCGTCGAGGTTCTGATGCATGCTATTCGTGCGGACAGCCTGGCCATATGATGCAGGATTGTCTTAATAGAGGAGGTGATGGTATGGCTCAGCCGATTGGATCTGTGTATGGTTCTTCCTCATCAGTTCGACCTCCAGCACGGGGTTTTCAGCAGTCGACAGGTCGTGGTAGGGGTAGAGGTGCAGTGCCGAGTTCGAGTGGTGCTCAAAATTGAACCTATGCTCTAGTAGGTCGATAGGATCTCGAGTCGTCTCCAGATGTTGTTACAGGTATTATATCTGTGTTTTCTTATGATGTATATCCGCTGATTGATCCGGGATCTACATTATCATATGTTACACCCTTTGTGGCTAATAAGTTTGGCATTGAACCTGAATTGATAAGTAAACCCCTCACGGTATCTACTCCGATAGGAGATTCTGTGATTGCTAGAAGGGTATATAGAGGTTGCACTGTGATGATTTGTAGTCGTCAAACCTCGGAAAATTTATTTGAGTTAGAAATGGTTGATTTTGATGTGATAATGGGAATGGACTGGTTGGCCTCATGCTATGCAAATGTTGACTATCGTATGAAGATGGTTAGGTTCCAATTTCCGGGTGAACCCGTCATTGAATGGAAAGGGAACATTGCTACACCGAAAGGTAGGTTTATTTCCTATCTTAAGGCAAGGAAAATGATCTCAAAAGGTTACATTTATCATCTCGTTCGCGTTAGGGATGTGGAGGCAAAACCGCCTACTTTACAATCAATCCCCGTGGTCAACAAATTTCCAGATGTTTTCCCAGATGAACTCCCAGGCCTTCCTCCTGAAAGGGAGATTGAGTTTAGCATTGATGTGCTGCCTGACACTCAACCGATCTCTATCCCTCCATACAGAATGGCCCCGGCAGAGTTGCAAGAGTTGAAGGTGCAGTTGAAGGACTTGCTGGATAAGGGCTTTATTAGGCCTATCACTTCACCTTGGGGTGCATTAGTCCTATTCGTGCGGAAGAAAGACAGGTCGTTACGGATGTGTATCGACTATTGACAATTGAATAAGTCTACTATAAAGAACAAGTATCCCCTTCCAAGAATTGATAAACTGTTTGACCAACTCCAGGGTGCCAAGTATTTCTCCAAGATTGATTTACGTCAGGGTATCATCAGGTGAGGGTTAGGGAGAAGGATATTCCAAAGACGGCCTTCCGGACAAGATATGGGCACTTTGAGTTCTTGGTGATGTCATTCGGGCTAACAAATGCCCCAACAACTTTTATGGATCTCATGAATACTATATTCTGGCCCTATATTGATGTGTTCGTGATTGTATTTATTGATGACATTCTAGTGTATTCTCGTTCGGAGGCGGAACATGCAGGCCACTTGCGGATAGTATTACAGACGCTTCAGGATCGTAAGTTATATGCTAAGCTCTCCAAATGTGAATTCTGGCTGAACTCAGTAGCATTCCTTGGCCATGTGATATCTGATGAGGGTATTAGTGTCGACACTCAGAAGATCGATGCAGTAAAGAATTGGCCGAGACCTACAACACCATCAGAAGTCTGCAGCTTCCTAGGGCTAGCAGGATATTATAGGCGGTTTGTAGAAGGATTTTCCTCTATATCATCACCACTGACTAAGTTAACACAGAAAGCTACCAAATTCCAGTGTTCTGACACTTGTGAACGTAGTTTTCAGGAGCTGAAGAATCGATTGACATCTGCACCAGTGCTCACTCTTCCTGAAGGAACAAAAGGTTATGTGTTATATTATAATGCCTCAAGTATAGGTTTGGGGTGCGTATTGATGCAGCGTGGGAATGTGATTGCTTATGCATCAAGACAATTGAAGAAGCATGAAAAGAATTATCCAACCCATGATTTGGAATTGGCTGCAGTAATATATGCTTTGAAGATATGGCGGAACTACTTATACGGCGTCCATGTTGACATCTACACAGATCACAAGAGTTTACAATACATCTTCAAGCAGAAAGAGTTGAATTTGAGGCAGCGTAGGTTGCTTGAATTACTGAAAGACTACGACGTCGAGATATTGTATCATCCCGGTAAAGCTAATATTGTGGCAGATGCTCTCAGCCGTAAATCAATGGGAAGCTTAATACATATTGAGGCAGGTAGATGGGGGTTGATTAAAGAGCTTCATCAACTAGCCAATATGAGAATCAGATTGTTAGACTCTGATGACGGAGGTGTTACTGTACAGAATACATCAGAATCATCTTTGGTAGCCGAGGTAAAAGCACGGCAATATGAAGATCCTATCTTAGTACGATAAAGAGAAAGCATTCAACAGTGTAAAAGTATGGCTTTTGGGATCAGAAAAGATGGGGCACTGAGATACCAGAGCCGATTGTGTGTGCCTAATGTGGCAGGGTTGCGAGAGAAGATTATGAATGAGATTCATCAATCCCGATATTCCATCCATCCCAGCTCGACAAAGATGTATCATGATGTCAAGGAGCAGTATTGGTGGGATAATATGAAGAAGTCTATTGCAGAATTTGTAGCCCAGTGTCCCAATTGTCAACAAGTAAAGATAGAACATCAGAAACCCGGTGGATTGCTTCAGAATATAGAGATTCCGACCTGGAAGTGGGAGGTGATTAATATGGACTTCATTATTGGATTACCTCACTCTTATCATAAGTTTGACTCCATCTGGGTGATAATTGATCGACTTACAAAATGTGCCCATTTTCTGCCAGTGAAGACAACTTACACGGCTGAAGATTATGCGAAGTTGTATATCAAGGAGATTGTTAGGCTTCATGGTGTGCCCATATCTATTATATCAGACCGAGGAGCTCAATTTACGGCTAACTTTTGGAGGTCTTTCCAGAAGGGTTTAGGCACACAAGTAAATCTCAGCACTGCATTTCATCTGCAGACTGACGGACAGGCTGAACGTACCATTCAGACACTGGAAGATATGCTACGAGCATGTGTTCTAGATTTTAAAGGGAATTGGGATGATCATCTTCCACTCATAGAATTCGCCTACAATAATAGCTACCATTCCAGTATTAAAATGGCCCCATACGAGGCACTATACGGGAGGAGATGTAGATCACCAGTTGGATGGTTCGAAGTCGGTGAAACAGAATTATATGGGCCAGATTTGATTCACCAAGCTATTGAGAAGGTGGAAGTGATATAGGAGCGATTGAGGATGGCACAAAGCAGGCAAAAATCTTATTCTGATGTCCGACGTCGTGATCTAGAGTTTGAGGTTGGTGATTGGGTTTTCCTGAGGATCTCACCAATGAAGGGTATTATGCATTTTGGGAAGAAAGGTAAGTTGAGTCCAAGGTATATCGGGCCGTATAAAATTCTTCGACGAATTGGACAGGTTGCTTATGAGTTAGAATTGCCATACGAATTGGAATTTGTCCACCCGGTATTCCATGTATCAATGTTGAGGAAATATATTGGAGACCCTTCTCGAGTCATCCCTATCAAAGATGTACAAGTTACAGAGGACCTATAATATGAATAAGTGCCAGTGGCGATATTAGATCGACAAGTCCGCAAGCTGAGAACAAAAGATGTAGCTTCCGTCAAAGTATTGTGGAGGAACAAAAATATGGAAGAAATGACATGGGAAGCAGAAGAGGAGATGAAGTCTAAATACCCTTACTTATTCCAGAATGAAGATAACAAGGATGCTGGTGGAAGACAGGATACATTGGAAGGTGAAACGGCTCTATGAGGTAAGCAATAATTTGAGAATACCCCTCCTTAATACAAAATGGTGATATGTAGATAATGTAAATACGCATAATGCTTTGTGTAGCCTTGTGAAGCCATATGTTGGGCTTAATTACTTGCAAGTTTTGCTAGTGACCATTTTATAGGGGAAAATTGATCGGAAATTTCCATTGGAATCCACGATGATTTAAACTCCCCATAAACCCTTACATTCGAGGACGAATGTTCCTAAGGGGGAGGGTGTTACAACCCATATCCACATGTGTTAGTTCATGCCATATATTAGTTAACATAAATCCAAAAAGGAATTATCTTTGAGATGATAAGAAGTCAATCCTATTGGTCTTAAGTGGTACAAGAGTGTATAAGGGTGATTAACAAGTATTAGAAGTTAAACGAATCAAGTATGTTGTAACTCGTATTTTCAGGTAATCTAGCGGTGCTTAATACACTCAAGAGGTCATTTATTAAGGTATTTTAATAATATAATATCCGTATCATAAATCTTGAAGTCAAACGAGTTATGAAACAAAAGTCGATAAAAGTTGTCGCAACTTAGGTTCATAATTTTACTTAAACATTAGGTCAAATGTTTCTAATCTTTTCTCCTAATTTACAAGAAATTACGGGGTGATATACCAACCAAATTAAATATCTATGAGTCTAGTTTCCAATGCATTAAACCGTTCATCGATACGATATCGGAGTAGAGAGATATTCGCATTTTCACGAGACTGCGCCAAGCACCTCTCTATGGGGCCCACTAAGGCGGTTTAAGATATTTGGACCTATATAGGATGCCTCCAACCCGTTTTAAGTCATTTCTTCTCACTATTTTCAGACCTTAGAACCCTAGGAACATCCTCTCAAGGTTCTCTCAAGATTCAAGACCCAAAAAAGGGCAAATAACACAAATCAAGTGTCGGGAATTCCGTGGCGCTAGTAAGTCTCTTGTTCTTCTTGTTGTTGCTCATTTCTGTGTCGTTCCAGCTCGTGTGGGAGGTTGTTTTAAAGGGTTTATGTTCTGTAAATACTCCCTCATGTTCTTAATATCAATCCTAGGTGATTTCAAGCCTTCTAAAGTGATTCTAGTGCCGAAAAACACTAATTGATCGCTAGTTTCGCTTTTTTGTTGTTGTGGCAGCATTGGAGGGATATTTCATGGAAATTTAAGGTCAAATTGGAGTTTTTCTTTCCGTATAAAGGTAAGTAACCTCTTACTTTATATGTATTTAAGATTATCCAAGTTGCGGCTAAGCCATTGAAGCTAGAACTTGTGAAATATATATCGAAAGGCTTGGTAGTAATGTTATTGTTGTGTGGACTGTTTTGCGTTGCTGTTGGGCTGCGTATTTTACTACTATTTTGTGGAGTTTTGGATGAGGAAGGGTGTGGAGAAACACCATATATATGTAGGGTTGTGGGATGATAGTTATTCGTAACATTTTTGGGTCGTTTGACACGACTACGGTGGTCGTCGTATGTATGGAGTGATTAGGATGTGTGTGGACTATTTTGGGAGGCTCAATATGTTTATTATTGATGTTGTTTGGGCTGTTTGGTGACTATTTTGAATGGTGTGAGGTCATATATATAGGGGAGGTGCTGTCCGTTTCATCGTAAAATAGGTTGTGGTCGATAAATAATAGTTATGACGCTTAAATGACAACGATAGTATCGTTTCTCTTATTGTAGACTAAGGAGTTTTGACAATTGCATAGCTTGAGATTGGGGCAGTATATACAAGGTATGTGAGGCTATACATTTCCTTCTTTTGCACGACTCCGATTGTACATAATGTAATGAACGAGCTTCCAAGATACTCTACTCTTAAAAGCTAGCAGTACTTACATTGTTTTTCCTCTTATGGAACGATTGATGTTAATGTTGCTTCTCTTATTTTTATGTTATCAATGTTGTTGGTACTTCCTGATTCTTATAAGGTTCATAGTGAAGAGTTAGTCCTAATAACGTGTACAGAGGATACCGACCTTACGTCACTCCGAAAGGTTTAGAATGTGATTCCATGAGTCGAGCATGCATTATATATATGTATCTATTTTACTCTACTGAGCCACGCTATAGTTGGCCGGGTACGACACCTATTGTGCAACCACTGATCAGTTGGGTTTTACCGAGCTCCACGTGGCCGGGTATGATTCTACCGAGCCTTATGATGGCCGGGTATGTTTTTTACCGAGCCTATTATGGCCGGGTACGATATGATGATGATGATGCCCACAGAGGCGAATGTTTTAAACGTTTATGTATTTATACATATGTATCATGCATTTCATGTAAGTAGCCCTCAGAGGTACTAAGATGTTACAGGTTGTATATTCTCTATCCTTGCTTACATTACTGATCGTATTTATGGTTCTTTGCCTTACATACTCAGTACTTTATTCGTACTGACGTCCTTTTATTTGTGGACACTGCATGTCATGCTGCAGGTCCTGATAGACAGGCAGGTGCAGCTCCCCCACCACAGTAGACTATCCAGTTCAGCGATGATTGGCGAGATTCCTTCTCCGGACTTGCCTTGGTCTTGGTATGCAATTTTTGTTATAGACATTATGGGTATGTCGGGGCCCTGTTCCGGCTATGTTGCAGCACTTATGTTCTTTTAGAGGCTCATAGACAGGTGTCGGCTCATGTATAGTTTGGTATGCCTTGTCGGCTAGTTTTTGTTGTATAGTCTTTCATAGTAGCGTGGTAGCTCATACCTTATATGTAGTTTCTTGATTGTCTGGTCATCCCCTGCTATGTATGTTCATGCCGTCATATTTTATTGCTGGTTGTCCATGATCCAGGTCTACCATTTATATTGATCTCGTCAGCCCTAAAAGATAATAATGAAGGTTAGATGAAATGTACTTTGGTGCTCGGCAAGTGTGGTCCGGTGCTAGTCATGGCCCTCCAGTTTGGGTCGTGACAGCTAAGTTGCCTAATTTCTCTAGGTAACTCTATTTCTGTGTTTAATTTGTCCAGTGTAATACGTTTCCACATGGTTGTTCTGTGATTCATGCTCTATGTCTCTACTTCTAGTTGTATGACCAATTCCTTAATCCTATAAAGCCCTAGAAAAGCTTCTGTGCTCCTATTGTTACGTGCTTCACTATGACATTGATGTGTTATGTATGTCCCCAATTCCCACTACCCCTGTGTGAATTCTGTTGTTAAGAGATGCTGGACCAGTTTGTTCTGTAGCCATCCTGTTTGCTTGCTGATTTTCTTTAGAAATGTTCACATTGTTTTCAAACTCTTTTACTACTGATTAGTCCTTATTTTCAGAAAACTTCTTTACTTATTGAATCAATCCAGTACTGTTCTTCTTGTGAAAACCTTTTCAAAACTATGTAAAACACCCCACTCTACTCTTAGGTCCTTAAGTTCTGCCCCTCCAGTGTGTGACTGCCTTGGGATCCCTATGAGATCCCTCTGAACTTTGATGCACTGGAGCTGGCTCTTCTACACTGCACTTACTCAATTCTAGTTATAAAGTCTAGGTGTGGGCACTGCCCGGGATCCTTGAGATCCTTAGGGAACTCTGACGCACTTAGACAATGATATTGTTTATGGAATTTGGCATTTGAGGCTATTGAAGGCTTGGGAAAATCATTTGGGCCTGTGTCAGGTGATCATAGGCTAAACACTCGTATTTTAGTCGTTGTAACAACACTTTAATTATTGCATTTTACAAAAGTTTGAGCTTATATGATAATGAATTGTACTAAATTCATGCTTTATGCCTTGTAGGAAGCTAATCCGACACAAGAATTAACTTTGGGATTAATTTGATTAATTTGGGGTTTTGAAGTCTAAGTAAAAACTAAATAAATCCAGTCGGGATCGTGTTCGGGGGTCGCAAAGCAAGCCCAGATAAAAAAACAAGAGAAAAAATGAAGCAGTGCAGAAAAATACACTGCCGCGCCGCGTGGGGCGCTGCGACAGTGCAAAAATCTGCGCTTCATTGTTTTTCTCCATTAAAATGCATTCTGCCTCTGTCCAATCCATGTACGCGCCGTTGGGTGCGCCGTAGGGGGCGCCGCGGATGTGTTAAAATCACAGAATTACTCTATTTCAGTCTAAAAAGGGCATAATTATCAAAACCCATTCACACATGATTAAAAAGAGAAAAGCATCCATTATTGACGGACCAGACCTGTTTTTGAGAGAGAAAGAGACGAGGAGATCCATCTTTGAGGATCAAAATCAAGAGGAGACAACACTTTGGAGCAAGGATTGAAAGAGTTTTTCTAAACCTTCTTCCAATATCTATTTATTTGATGTTTATGACTTATATTGTTGATGTTTGTATAATTATGAGTGGCTAAAACCCCAAATATTCTGGGGTTTTGGGTGTTAGATGATTATGTTGTTTGAATCTTAGATTGATGATCTTGAAATTATCGTTAAAGGCTGTTTATTTGATTCTGCTGTTAATTATTTTACTGCGTAGCTAACAATGAAATACTATTTACGAATCTTGAGTTAAACTTGAAAAATGAAATTCTTAATTGCATATAGAATCAAATAGAGCAAGATCTGGATCCTGAGCATCGGGTGAAAGATTAGCAATTAAGATAGAACTATACTTAATTGCCTTGTTTGGTTGAGAAATAAGATTTGTAAATGCATTTGAGTTAATATTAATACCATAGAAATATAGGTATTAATTTAACTTGAATAGGCGCATAAGAAATCGATAGATTCTTATGGGTATTATTAACCCTATAATCAATAACCCAGATCATTCAATAAATCATTTTTAAGCTAAAAACGTAGCATGATCTCTAGCAAGCCCATAACCCCGGGATATCTCCTTTATTAATTGTTAAAAAAAAAATTCATAAATGGCGTAATAACTTTGCAT
The DNA here is from genome assembly GCF_000715075.1 of Nicotiana tabacum. Lineage (NCBI taxonomy): Eukaryota > Viridiplantae > Streptophyta > Magnoliopsida > Solanales > Solanaceae > Nicotiana > Nicotiana tabacum. The sequence continues at coordinate 89,141,684 of NC_134084.1, forward strand.
TGTATTATTGTTTGTCTACTAGTTAAATTGTAAATTGGTCATTTATGTATTTTGTGATGAATTAGCTTGAATCGATAATTGTTTGAGTTTGCATTAGTCGTTAAGTTAATCATAAGTCCTCGTGGGAACGATACTCTACTTATTACTATATTACTTGAAGATCGCGTACACTTGCTTGAGTGTTTTGGTTGAAACAAGTTTTTGGCGCCGTTGCCGGGGACTTGGAAATTAGCTACTTGACTAAGTTAAGCTTTTATCAGCTATTGGTTTAAGTATTAATTTTCAGTTCACTTTGTTTGTGTCACGCAAGCTCTTCTCTTGAATGTGGAGGAGTAGAAGCACAAGCAATCTCTTCCCTCTTGATCCTGAAATTGAAAGAACACTTCATGGAGCGAGGAAGGAGTTGGAAGCTAGATACAAAACAGAAAGAGAGTTGGACATTTTAGTTCAATCACAGCCAACAGTGATGGCATGTAATAGAGGGCATCCGGTGATAGAAGCTGCAAGGCCAAATCTTGCTAATATGACTCAGGCTATTGTGAAGCCTGATATCACTGGTCACTTTGAGCTTAAACAGTACACGGTACAGCTGATTCAGTCCACTAGGCAATATGTAGGTCTATCTCATGAAGACCCGTAGAGGCACATTCAGAATTTTTTGGAAATCACGGATACTTACAACTATCCAAATATTTCCAAGGACTATGTCAGGCTAACCTTGTTTCCTTTTTCATTGTTGGGGGAAGCTAAAGAATGGTTGCAGAAGGAGCCTGCTAATTCAATCCATATTTGGGATGATTTAGCAAAGAAATTTTTAATCAAGTTTTTCCCCACTAAAAAGACAAAGTCTTTACGGAGCCAGATTCTTGGGTTTCAACAACGGGATGGTGAGACTCTTCGCCAAGCTTGGGAAAGATACAAGAAACTACTCCGAGACTGTCCACATCATTGTCAAACTGATGAGGTGTTGGGCCATACTTTTGTTGATGGATTAGATGAGACTTCAAAGATGAATCTTGATTCAGCTTGTGGAGGTAGTTGCATGGCGAGACCATATAGTGAAATACAACTTCTGCTAAACAACTTCACTGCTAATGATCATAATTGGCAAGGTGAGGGAGAACCAAGGAGACCAATGAAACAGAAAGCAGCAGGGGTACTTGAACTTGATGATTTTTCAGCCATGAGAGTAGATATAGCAAAATTGGCAAATCAAATGAATAGAATGACAATGAACCAGACACAACAATTGCAACATGTTTAACAAATGTTGATTTGTTGTGAAATGTGTGGTGACAATCACACAAGTGACATGTGCCCAACGAATCCTGAAACTATTTATTATGTGGGACAACAAACAGAGGTCCGATGAACCAACATGCACAATATGGGAACACTTACAATGCAAATTGGAGAAATCATCCTAATTTCTCTTGGGGTGGAAATCAATTAAATCAGAATCAATATATACCCAAGGAAATTTTAATCAACCTCAAAGGCCACCTCAGCAGGTAGAAGAAAGTACAAATGATTTGTTGAAGAAATTGTTGCATGACAATCAACAACTCAGAACTGATTTTAGAAGTCTTCAAAGGCAAATGGGACAACTAGTTACAAATCAAAACACTAGACCTGCAGGTGCTCTTCCATGTGATACAGAGAAACATCCGTAAGTTAGTGCAATTACACTTAGAACTGGAAGGGAATTAGAAGAAGTTCTAAAGAAGAGAAAAGACAAACCTATACCTGAGGGTGAATTGATTCCCAAAGCAACACAGGAAGCAAAGAAAGATGATACAGTTTCAGCGCCTATGAATGTTTCAAGGCCAACACCACCTTTTCCACAAAGATTGCAGAAAAAGAATGATGATCGCATGTTCAACAAATTTCTCTCTATGTTGAGTCAGATTCAATTGAATATTCCGTTGGTAGATACGATTCGTGATACTCCAAAGTATGCCAAGTACATAAAAGATATTGTGGTTAACAAGAGGAGATTGACTGAATTTGAAACAGTTGCACTTACTGAGGAGTGCACTTCAAGGTTCCAAAATAATCTTCCTCAAAAGCTTAAGGATCCTGGCAGCTTTACTATCCCTGTGAGAATAGGCAATGTTAATTTAGGCCATGCACTTTGTGATTTGGGAGCAAGCATAAATTTGATGCCATTGTCCTTGTACAAAAAATTGGGTTTGGGAGCTCCAAAACCCACCACTGTGATGTTGCAACTAGCAGACAGGTCCATAGTTTACCCGAAAGGGGTGATTGAAGATGTGCTGCTGAAAATTGGGAAATTCATTTTCCCGGCTGATTTCATTATCTTAGATTTTGAAGCAGATGAAAAAGTTCCTATTATATTGGGAAGACCTCTCTTGGCTACAGGTGATGCTATAATTAAAGTAAGAGAGGGAAAAATGATCATGAGAGTTGACAACGAGGAAGCTATTTTTAATGTATACAAAGCAATTCAACTTCCTCGCCATTATGAAGAATTGTCTACGATATCTGTCATGGAGATGGACGAGCAACTTATTGCCCCAAGTGTATATTTGAAGGATTCTTTAGAGAAAGCAATTGTGTTGTTCAAGAGTTTGGAGATTAATGATGAGGTTGAAGAGATGAAGCATATTTTTAATGCATCATGTGAATATATGAAAGGTTTAAATCCCTTTGAACCTTTGAACAGACCAAATGGTCCTCCTCCGAAGCCATAAATTGAAGAAGCTCCAAAATTGGAACTAAAGCCTTTACCTTCTCAGCTTCATTATGCTTAATTGGGTAGTTCTGATATGTTACCTATTATTATTTCTTCTGACTTATCTGAATTGCATGAAGAAAAGTTGCTGATAGCACTACGTAAGCATAAAAGAGCAATTGGGTGGACAATGTACGACATAAGAGGTATTAGTCCATCTTTTTGCATGCATAAAATTCTCATGGAGGAAGGACACAAGCCGAGCATAGAACAATAACGCCGCCTAAATCCCAACATGAAAGAGGTCGTAAGAAAAAAAGTGATTAAATGGCTTGATGCAAACATTGTATTTCCAATCTCTGATAGCAAATGGGTAAGTCCAGTCCAATGTGTTCTAAAGAAAGGAGGAATGACTGTAGTGACAAATGAAAGCAATGATCTGATTCCCATTAGAACTATTACTGGATGGAGGATTTTCATAGATTATAGAAAATTGAATAATGCCACCCGAAAAGTCCATTTTCCTCTCCCCTTTATTGACCAAATGCTTGATAGATTAGCTGGGCAAGAATACTACTATTTTTTGGATGGTTACTCGGGATATAATCAGATTGTTATAGCCCCAGAGGACCAAGATAAGACCACATTTACATGTCCCTATGGGACATATGCATTTAAAAGAATGTCATTTGGTCTTTGCAATGCACATGCGACTTTTCAAAGGTGTATGATGGCTATTTTTACTGATATGGTTTAAATATTTGTGGAAGTATTTACGGATGATTTTTCTGTATTTGGATGTTCTTTTGATGAATGTTTAATGAATCTTGACAAGGTACTTGCTAGGTGTGAAGAAACAAATTTGGTACTAAATTGGGAAAAATGTCATTTCATGGTAAGAGAAGGCATAGTCCGAGGGCATAAAGTGTCCAAGAATGGATTGCAGGTAGATAAAGCAAAGGTAGAAGCAATTGAAAAATTACCTCCACCGACATCAGTTAGAGGCATTCACAGTTTCTTGGGCCATGCAGGTTTTTATCGTCGTTTCATTAAAGATTTTTCAAAAATTTCATCTCCTTTGTGCAGGCTTCTTGAGAAAGATACATCCTTCAAGTTTGATGATGCTTGTCTGAAAGCATTTGATGAGCTGAAAAGAAGATTAGTTACTGCACCAATTATCATTGCTCCAGATTGGAAACTTCCATTTGAGTTGATGTGTGATGCAAGTGATATAGCCATTGGAGCTGTTTTGGGGCAGCGGAAGGAGAAATTTTTTACTCCATTCATTATGCGAGCAGAACTCTTATTCCAGCTCAAATGAATTACACTATTACTGAAAAAGAGTTGCTCGCAGTAGTATGGGCATTTGATAAGTTCAGGTCCTATCTAGTGGGAACCAAAGTCATAGCTTACACAGATCACTCAGCTATATGGTATTTATTTGCAAAGAAAGATGCCAAGCCAAGGTTAATCCGATGGGTTCTTCTTTTGTAGGAATTTGATTTGGAGATTTGAGATTGAAAAGGGACAAAGAATAAGGTTGCAAATCACTTATCCAGGCTGGAAATCGAGGCCATGTCACTGAAGGAGAATCAATCAAAGAAATATTTCCTGACGAACATTTGCTAGCCATCACTTCAGATGAAACCCTGTGGTATGCTGATTATGTGAATTTCATTGCAAGTGGGGTGACTCCACCAGAATTCACAGCTGATCATAGAAGAAGATTCTTACATGACGTGAGATTCTACATGTGGGACGAGCCTTTTCTATACAAGTAATGCCCAGATCAATTAGTAAGAAGGTGTGTCCCTGAGGAGGAGATGAATGCAATATTGCATTATTGTCATTCTTCTCTTTATGGAGGTCATCATGGTGGAGACAGAACTGCACAAAAGGTTCTGCAATCAGGTTTTTACTGGCCAAAATTGTTTAAAGATGCACATGCTTTTGTTAAAAATTGTGACAGGTGTCAAAGTACAGGTACAATCACGAAGAGGAACGAAATGCCTTTGCAAAATATTTTGGCAGTAGAGCTCTTTGATGTCTGGGGAATTGATTTCATGGGACCATTTCCATATTCTAATGAGTTGCAGTCGATTATGTGTCTAAGTGGGTTGATGCCATTGCTCTTCCTACTAATGATGCAAAGGTAGTGGTAAGTTTCGTAAAAAAGCACATTTTCACACACTTTGGAACTCCAAGGGTGTTGATAAGTGATGGAGGAACACACTTTTGCAACAAATTGTTGAAAATTATTCTAGAAAAATATGGGGTAAGACACAAGGTTGCTACTGCATACCACCCTCAAACGAGTGGTCAAGTTGAAGTGTCAAACAGGGATGTAAAATAGATTTTGGAGAAAACAGTGAGTGCAAATAGAAAAGATTGGTCAGGTACGTTAGAAGATGTATTGTGGGCTTACCGAACTGCATACAAGACTCCAATAGGTACTTCTCCATATAGGTTGGTTTATGGAAAGGCATGTCATTTGCCTGTTGAGCTAGAACACAAAGCTTATTGGGCAATCAAAAAGCTAAATATGGATATGGACTTAGCCGGTGAAAAAAGACTGCTACAACTCAATGAACTTGATGAGTTTCGGTTGCATGCTTATGAAAATGCCAAGTTATATAAAGAAAAGACCAAGAGGTGGCATGACAAGCACATCCAACATCGTGAGTTTGAGCCGGGTCAAGAAGTTCTCTTGTTTAATTCAAGGCTAAAGCTTTTTCCTGGAAAGCTTAAGTCTCGTTGGGCAGGCCCTTTCGTTGTGGTAAGTGTGACTCCTCATGGAACAGTTGAATTGCGGGACATAAATTCAAGCGGTACATTCTTGGTGAATGGGAAGCGAGTAAAACACTATTGGGGTGGTGATATTAAACGTCACAAGACCTCAATAGATTTGGTTGTTGCATAATGACGTGTTGAGTCGTACCGCGACGTTAAATTAGGCGCTTGTTGGGAGGCAACCCAATGACTAACATCACTAACTTTTAATTGTAGTTTATAAATATTAAATTTTAGATGTATAATGTTTTTAGTCATGTGCAAGCATGAATTTGGCATAAAATCAATATACAATGATAGAGGGGGTAAATTGTGAGCTAAAAAAACATCGAAAAATAGGCTAACTCTGTGAAAACTGGCCTACCACATCGCATGGGGCGTCGTACCACACACCGCGCCAGGTAAACTTGCACAAACAAGGCAGAATACAAAATTTTCGGAGCAGTTGGAAAATTTGGCCTACTGAACCGCGAGGGGCGCCGCGGCAGGCCATTCTCATATAAAAAAATAAAAAATTATTTCCTTAAATCCGAACCCCCCTCCCCTTATTTCATTCCCCAAACTCTCTTCTTCTCAAACACGAAACTCAAAAATCCCAACCAAACAAATTCACTCAAACATTCATCCACAAATCCTTCTTCTTCTTGCAAGGTAAGTAGTCTCTTCTCTCTTTTCCTTCAAACTAGTAGTATTTCATTTGTTTATTTCCTTCTATTTTCAAGTATATTTGCATAAACCCTAGCAAGAATTGTGTTCATAATTTTCTTTTAGTTTCTTTTGTTAATATTGTTAAAAATAGTATTAGAAACTTAGAATGTATATTCTTTTTGTTGTTATGGAGGATTTGAAGGTGTGTTGAGGTTAAATGAGTTGAGTTTCTTGTTGAAAATTGTTAAGAAGTGTACTAATCCGAAAATGCATATAAGAAAGTGAAATATTGTGTATTGAATATTATTGTGAAGATGTGGTGATGTTATCGTTGTGATGAGAGGCGTATTGGTATTGTTGATATAGTGATTATGCCTCTTTTAAAGTTGAAATTTTAAGAATAAAAGACATGCTTACAATGTGTTTGTTAAAATATCTAAGTGACATAAAATTGAGTAATGTTGCAAATTGAGAAACAAATTGCATCGTGAGATGTTATTATTGATAACAACTATAACATTAGGCCAAGCCATGATTTTTCGCTTTCTTTATGTAAAAATGAAATGTAAGATTCATGCTAATGTGCCTATGTAGTATATATATATTTATATTTTTTTTACAATAATTTTAAATTTTGTAAAATAGACTAATTTCTTTTTATGTTTATGTTTAATAATAATCTAGCTTAATATTTATGTTTATGCTTAGTATTAATCTAGCTGCAAAATCTAGCTTAGTTTTTGATTTTTATTTTATTTTTAATTGTTGCAATTGTCTCTGATATTGGGTAGGTTGATAAGCATTATACCATTCTAATTGAAGAACAGGGTAGTCTGAATTCCTGTTACATGTTAAGTGTCAACATGATGATACCATAAGTGTGGGGTATTTACTCTACTTGCTCTTAAAATAATTTTGTGTATCTTTAACTAATATATCATGTTGTGTAGGTATAATGTCTCGACGCCCAAGCAAAAGATCAAACGCTGGCCTATCTGAGGCTGCATCTACTAGCCGACGTGGAGGTAGAAGGGCACCACCTCCGGCACCAGTGGAGGAGGAAGAGGAACACTTTGACCCTGATGCAGATGAGGTGCCAGAGTGCAAATATGGCATCAGGGATATTCCTGCCCATACAATACAATGGTTCCAATCCTTTGTCCCTGCTGTGCCACCAACCCCAGAAGTTGCCATAGATGAAGCAAAGCTTGCCCGTAAGTGTGAACATCAACTTGGTAAAAGAATTTTATGCCAATTGGCAACCAGGCGGTGATTTAGATGCCATCTATCAAGTCAGGGTCAGAAATAGAGTGATCCCATTTTCGTCAAAGGTCATAAATCAAATAATGGGTTTCACTGAACATTCACATAAGCTGTTCCAGAGGTTCGTGCATAGACCAGATTACCCAAACATCCGCAGACAGCTATGTGGTGAAGATTCCTTTGCCTTGTGGACTAGAGATACAAATGAGTATCACAAGGAAATGAAAAAAGAAACATTCCAGCGTCCTGCACGAGTCATTTTGAAGATAATAAATGCCAAAATCATGCCAACACAAAGTGATACAGAAGTATCAAAACTAAAGGGTTGCTTGATTTATGCATTTTTAACAGGAATACAGGTGGATCTTGGAAAAATTATGCTAGAACACATGTCAAAGGTGAGACCTTTTCGGGGACGCCGCCTACACTATCTGAGTATGAATACTCGGTTATTGCGGACGCACTTCATTGAAGAAGAGTATCACTATGATCGGAGGATAGAAGTAACATATCCTATCAGGGCGCTTGATGTCACGACTGTGATAGATCCGCCTGCAGCTGCACTTAACCCCGATCAAAAGTTTGTCCGGGTGGAAGAGACTTTGCAGATATTATTTGCTGACCTGTGCCTTCGCGCTTCTAGAGGGGAAGTGAACTTGGAAGAGTTGCAACAAAATCACCCTTTATCTCCTTTCACACAACAGTGGTTAGGAATGGCTCAGCATGGACAAATCCCACCGGATGAAGATGTGAACTCTATTCCCTCAGATGACGAGGAATATTTGCGCACCTTTGAGGATGACGATGCTTAGGCCAATGGCCTCAGGGAGTCTTTTCTGATCTATTTTTGATCTTTTTGCATTAGGGAAAATGCAAGTTTTTCAGTGTGGGGTGGTTGGACCCTATTGTAATGTACTTTTATATTTTTCGTATTTTGTTTGATTGAGTTTAATTATTTTGTTTGATTTTGTTTAGTCTGTTAAAATTGCTTTTATATTGTTTTGTTAGAATATAGTGTTGATAGATAGTAAGTAATCGTAATTTCGGTATAGATCCCTCCTGAATTTTCTTGTTGAAAAGTAAAGTCAAAATTCAAAAAAAAATCGATAAATACATTAACAGTAAAATAAAAATTTCCTCTTGGTTTTTCTTTACACCACGGTTCTTTTCCAAGGGTGTATTTGAACTGGGTATAGTGTAATTTTTTATTTCAATTAAATAAAAAGCTCCTAACTTACAGAGTTAATCTCCTCAAATGCACATGTTTTAGAAGTTATATGTACCTTATTTGTGGTGTTCAAATCTCAGTTCTTGATTCTAAAGTAAGTGCCTTAAATTGTGTATTTATAACTATGCTTAACTGCTTTGACTAGAGAGTCAAGAAAGATCCAAGCTTGAATGAGTTGTGCGCCAATGTGTGAGTGAGGTTGTTGAAATATTCTGTGCGTAACAGTTGATATCTAGAACTTGCCCTCAAGTGTTTTGCAAAGCAAAATAGTAGCATTATTCAGTTTAGGAGATGATATAGGCATTTCTTTGTTGAACCAGTTTGATAATTATCTCCACCTAATTGTATATATCATAATCAAACCTTTTGAGCTGTTAATCTTATTTCTTTGGCATCTACATTATAAACCTTACCAATTTATGTAAATATATCAGTTGTTTGAACCTCTTTCTCTTATGAGCACTTAGTCTTGTTTTAATATTGTTAAAGTTGAGAAGAGATTTGTTGGTTTATATATATATAAAAAATAAAAAAAGAGTGAAGAATAATTCATATATGTATATATATATATATATATATATGTATATATATAGGGGGTGAATTTTCAGTAGTAACATTCCCTAACTTATGATGCTTAAAGAAAAAGGGATTTGTTGTTAGTATGAAAAATCTCAAAAAGGTTGGAGATGGTTTAACATAAGACTAATGCTGAAATTATGAAATGAAATGGTGTATATATGAAGTGCTCAAAGAGGTGTAGCTACTACATTCTATATTTATCACACCCTTCCTGAGCCTGCATTACAACCAATTAAAGTCCTATTTGATCCTTGATTGAATAAGCTCAATTAGTAGAGTATTACACTAGGGGCAAACATATGGTATGTCATCTGTTGCACATGAATTTCAATTCTGAGAGTGAGTTAATTCTTCCTATTTTGAGTTCCTAAATATTTGTGAATACTATGTTGAGAGGAACTAGTCTATATTAGTTATGAGAGGGCACATGATTTGTGAAAGCAAGGAAACGTTTTGACCTTTGTGTTAGAGTAAGTGAGCAAATTATGAAAATGTGTGGCACTTGTGAGTCATGTCTTGAGGATTGAACTATTATGAATTGGGATTTAAGTGTTGGCATGTGTTGTTAGAGAAATTGTTTGATAAAAAGGTCGTCCTTATGTGAAATGTAGGTCAATTGCTCGAGGACGAGCAATGGTTTAAGTGTGGGGTATTTATAATAGGCTAAAAACTCGTATTTTAGTCGTTGTAACAACACTTTAATTATTGCATTTTACAAAAGTTTGAGCTTAAATGATAATGAATTGTACTAATTTCATGCTTTATGCCTTGCAGGAAGCTAATCCGACTTAAGAATTAACTTTGGGATGAATTTGATTAATTTCGGGCTTTGAAATCTGAGTAAAAGCTAAATAAATCAAGTCGGGATCGTGTTCGAGGGTTGCAAAGCAAGCCCGGATAGAAAAACAAGAGAAAAAACGAAGCAGCGCAGAAGAATGCAAAAATCTGCATTGCATTGTTTTGCTCCGTTAAAATGCATTCTGCCTCTATCCAATCCATGTTCGCGCTGCGGGGGGCGCCGCGGACGTGTAAAAATCGCAGAATTACTCTATTTCGGTCTAAAAAGGGCATAATTATCAAAACCCCTTCACACACGATTAAAAAGAGGAAAACATCCATTATTGATGGACCAAACCTGTTTTTGAGAGAGAAAGAGACGAGGAGATCCATCTTTGAGGATCAAAATCAAAAGGAGACAACACTTTGGAGCAAGGATTGAAAGAGTTTTTCTAAACCTTCTTCCAATATCTATTTATTTGATGTTTATGACTTATATTGTTGATGTTTGTATAATTATGAGTGGCTAAAAACCCAAATATTCTGGGGTTAGGGGTGTTAGATGATTATGTTGTTTGAAGCTTAGATTGATGATCTTGAAATTATCGTTAAGGGTTGTTTATTTGATTCTTCTGTTAATTATTTTACTGCGTAGCTAACAGTGAAATACTATTTACGAATCTTGAGTTAAACTTGAAAAAGGAAATTCTTGATTGCATATAGAATCAAATAGAGCAAGATCTGGATCCTGGGCATCGGGTGAAAGATTCGCAATTAAGATAGAACTATACTTAGTTGCCTTGTTGGTTGAGAAATAGGTTTTGTAAATGCATTTGAGTTAATATTAATACCATAGAAATATAGATATTAATTTAACTTGAATAGGCGCATAAGAAATCGATAGATTCTTATGGGTATTATTAACCCTATAATCAATAACCCAGATAATTCAATAAATCATTTTTAAGCTAAAAACGTAGCATGATCTCTAGCAAGCCCATAATCCCCGGATATCTCCTTTATTAATTGTTAAAAGAAAAATTCATAAGTGGCGTAGTAACTTTGCGTTGTATTATTGTTTGTCTACTAGTTAAATTGTAAATTGGTTATTTATGTATTGTGATGAATTAGCTTGAATTGATAATTGTTTGAGTTTGCATCAGTCGTTAAGTTAATCATAAGTCCTCGTGGGAACGATACTCTACTTATTATTATATTACTTGAAGATCGCGTACACTTGCGTGAGTGTTTTGGTCGCAACATCAGACTCCATATAGAGCATCTTCTTCTTTTTCTTTTATCTATTTATATGATTCATTCATCTTGTTTGTAATGATTATTTGTAAATGAATATTGGGGTGATTAGTGAAAATGGGTGGGTAGTTACATATCTGTGGGGTAATATGGGTAGAAACCATGCCTATAGGATTTTATACCTGCAATGTTTGCTTTGCCATGCTAGAAACCATGCCTGTTGGATCATATTAATATACTTGTTATGTTTGCCTTACCATTCTAGAAATCATGCATATAGGGTTTATGTGGTTCCAATAATAGAAATCATGTCTATAGGTTTAAAAAAAATCAACTTCATAAGTAGATATCATGCCTATAGAATGTGATCAAGTCCAGTTTATGTTACAACAGGTATTTACATTTGTTTTCATTAGATATCATGCCTATAAGTTTCTAACATCAACTCTTAACAACTAGATATCATGCTTATAGGGAATAAAAATACGAAATTCTGCCTATAGAATTAAAATCAATTTAGTGTAATTCGTGCTATTTCATTTTAAATTGTCTTAATCAATTGTCCGCTTCTTTAATCGATCTAAACACTGTCGTCATTCATCACTGCTAGAAAGCATGCCTATAGGACCTCAAATGTCCGTTTAAAACTGCTCACTATTTTACTACATCAGGCGTAGTTGTCATGCTCTTAGGACATCACTATTCTGCGTTAGGCAAGCCTATAGGGCGTTTTAAATCTTGCAACTCTGAAACTGCATTTCTGCTACTTAAAGTTGTTCAGATTTAACAGGTTTAATCAGTAGGCAAGTTAAATAGGATCCTTCACATATTGGCCTAATTCAGTACTTTATAACCTATGCTCACTTAGATATCATGTTCTAGGATTTGTTCTCTTTGAATGTTGTTTGAAGACGTGCATTTATGTGGTATGTTTGAGGAGGTAACTGTGAGCCTCTAACTTGTTTTATATGAAGTCCTAATTGTTCTTGCCTGTCGCCTAGAATTTTCTCCTTTTAAAACACCATAGGGGTTGTCTAGAATTGCCCAAATTTAGATGTCCTAAAATACCTCCAGGACCACAAGGAAGGGACGGGTAGTGCACACATATGACATTGTCAAGGTTATTATAACGCTTTAGGCTATGACCAAGGGGAGGGACTTGGGTAGAATGGGATATTATGACTACCCGCTAATGTCACGTGTAGCCCCTCATTGAGGAGTGTTTACCGGGCATTACGTGGGGTGATCCTGTAGGCTAACCAACCTAGGACCCCTCTTTACCAAATTCCCTTTGCTTAAAACTTTACTTTCTTTTCATGCACACAACTTGTTCAAATTTTGTGCTTTATTATTTGAGTCATACAATTCCCAACATATTTTATTTATTTGTTTCAACTACTTATATGTTAAAGTACTAAATCATAAGTATAAGTTCGATCGGGACCCACAATTGTGGACAAAGAGGGGTGCCTAACACCTTCCCCTCAAGGTTATTTCGAGTCCTTACCCTAAATCCCTGGTAATCCAAGAGTTAATCGCTCTAGGTGCCCTAATGCACCATAATCCGTTAGGTGGCAACTCTTCAAAATACCCAATTCCCAAAAGGACACGAGTTATTACCTAATGTTTAAGACTTCAATACCACACAGGGGGGGGGGGGTGATTTGTGTGGTACCCAAATTTCGCTTAACTAAACAATAGAAAGACCTGGCTCTTCTATGTGTTCCAACTACTACTGTTTGCAGAATAATAAGTAAAGAAAATAAAGAACATACAGATTTTTACGTTGAAAACACCTGGCTCAAAAGGTGAAAAAACCACGACCTACTACTCAGTAGGATTTTCCCAAACTTCCACTAAAATCACTGAGCCAAAACAGTATTTACAAAACTCTTTGTAAGCCTAAGGATTAACTCTAATCCTGTTGTGGTACACTACTTCAACTGTTGCGACAACTTCAAGTTAACTCTAAATTGAACACTCTAGGTACCTAATACAATTGCTTCTATGAAAGCTGAAAGGTGTAATGTAAAATCACCTATTGCAATTGAACTAGAATGAAAGATAGACACTTGGAATTGGTTCTTCTATCTCGTTCAAGTAGCTTCAGGATTGTACACTCGAATCACACATAAATTGCTTGCAAAATCGCCTTGCTCTTTTGCTCTCAATTTAAGTTTAACTTCTGCTTATGTGCATTACCTGTAAAAGAGAACAACAATGATATTTAAATGGGTTAGTAATTAGAGATTGACTGGGATTCAGATACTACTCTTCTATCGTAGAAGAGTTCAAGTTGATCTCAAACTCGAACACTATCCTCTTCCTAAACTGTGTTCTCTTCATGTAAGGAGTCTTTCTCTCCTTATCGAATATGCAACCTTTTCAATCAGATCAAGAGATATTACTTCTAATAAGTTAGATTTATCTCCTTCACGTGCATCTCACATGTCTGGGTTGATCTTGGCTGTGCTTCACAAGATAGACCTGGTCCATGTCTGAGTTGTTTTGTCAGTCTTCAAAACTTCACCTATTCTTGGGCCACCAAATTCCCCCTTTTTGATGATGACAAACTCTATGCTTTTTACTTACTTGGATCCTGTAAGAACTCAGCTTAACCATCAATACAAAGTTTATAAAATTCACTTATCATCAAGGACCAGGTTAATTAGGTTATAAATATCACTTATTCAGAATGTGTAAAGCACAATATCTCTTCCCCCTTTTGGTATCATCGAAAAGTTGCATTCAAAGTGTGAGTCCCAGATTTTAATAAGTACTCATGGCCACTGGACAACTATAAGTGCAATCATGGTTTAATCATCAATAATCAAGCAAACATATTTAAACTATCAAGGAAAGATTAACATTGAACAAGAGCAAAAATAGTAAATATCATTGATAGAAGATATGTTGCTACTAAAATCGACAACCAGAAAGCAAAAAACATTTAAAGCATGAGCAAAAAGAAAGAAACATCCCTAATCCGGGTCACTGAAGGTACTAGACGTGGTTCAGGAGATAAAGGCTAGAAATCCTAAGGCTTGGGGGAGCTAGAGGGTTGGTTTTGGGCTTGGAGAAGATTCAGCATATTGTGAAGAATTCCATCATTCTTCTCCCTTTCCTTGGTGAGCTCAATTATGAGAGCATCCCTTTTAGATTCCACCTCTGCCCCACGAGCCTTGAGCCTAGCTATCTCAGCATCATTGGCTTCACTTTCCTGAACAAGAGCCCTGACTTTACTGTTGATAGGAGTCTTCTTGGATGAACCAGGTTCATTTGGGATGACATTGACTAAATAGTCACAAGCAAGCAGAGTATTAATGCCAAAATGGTCCTTGTTTGAGGCCATTTCCCATTTATTTAGAGGAACATTGCACCTATCTAGAACCATAGTCAGAATAAAGCCATAGGGGGTAGTATGAGCCTTGGAGCCATTGATGACCCTGTCCAGTAGCTTGATGATGAATGCATGCCAATTAATTTGCCTTCCACTTTCCAGGCACTCCATTAGAACTAAGTCCATATAATTTGCAATATGCCTTCTCTCCTGCCTGGGCAATAGGTACTTGTTGACAAACTCAAAAATGACTTTGTGCTGTGGCCTCATTTCACTCTTCTGTACAACCCTAGCCTCATTCACATCTGCATCATCATAGAACCTCCTGGTAATTTCAAGGGCAGTAGGAAGGGAGTCCAGACATGGCCACCTTTGCCTTGTATAGTCATCAAACCCTTCAGAGGGTATGTCAAGGATCTCTCCTAGATTTTTTGCATCAAAGGCCACTTGAACTCCTTTCACCAAGCTACTAACTCTACCATCCTTAACCTCTGCATTTGCCATGAACTCAATGATCTCATTCCTGGCTAGAATTCTATCCATCTGAAGGACCATGTCCTTCCAGCCTTGAGCAGCTAAGGCATCCACCAGTTTCATCATTCCTGGTTCCACTAGGTGTTTTAGCAATCTACCCTTCAAATTTTTTCTTTTGCCAAACATGGAAAGCTTGTCTTGTTCACCATCAGACTCATTATCTTCTTCTTCACCACTTTATTCCTCATCTTCAGAAATTCTTACTTGTTTACTTTTCACTGCAGACCTTGTCCTCTCGGCCAATGAGGGTTCAGCAGCCTCAAACACAGAGGAAGACTTCTTGGAACAAGTCTTGGGCTTTTTGGGCTTGGGGGTCTGAACCTCCACTGTTGGAACTTCCTCCTGATGGACCTGTTCCATCTCCTCAATATCAACAGGTTCTGAGGCCTCTGCAGCCTCACCCTTTTCTTTAGAAATCCTTTTATTCTTACTTTCAGCCAGAGCCTTTTGTAGATCACTCTCACTCTATTTCACCCTGCTTCTTGTGTCTCTTCCCTTTGGCAAGGAAGTTTCAGTAGTTGTTGGGGATGAAACCTTTATTTTCTTGGAGGGTTTAGAGGCACTGGGGGATTTTGGTGTGGGAGTTCTTCTTTTCTTTGGATCATAACTTGCCCCAACCTTTTTCTACAGGTCTGCTAAGGTCTCTTTAGTTGATGAACCAAGTTTATCTCCTTGTGCTCTTAGATTAACAAACCCTTCAGAAGCTTCACCAGAACCACTTCCCCCTGACTTCTTGCCACTCTCTTCAACATTTTCTTGTTCAACCCCACAAATAGCAGGTACAGACAAATCACCAGTGGGTGAATGATCAACCACTCTTTTCCCTTTTACCCTCTCGTCACCACAGTCACCCTTTTTTTTTTCTTTTTCTGAATTTTTTTTTGCCTTCAGTCCTTCTAACCTCAGGTAATTCCACATCCCTAATAGGCCCAACCAAAACAAACCTATTTTCTAAATTCTCAGTCAAAGAAGAACTTACCTTAGAAGGGGATTCTTGAGTCTTCTCAGAGTCAGAAGACCCAGGTCCTTCCCCCTCACTAGCAGATTTGTTCGACTCAGAATCAGAGTTGGAATCAGAGTCTTAGACCTGGTTTGCCTTTAATGTCTCATTCAATTTCTTTGAAAGAGCCCCAAAAGCTACTGTTTTTCGAGCCAGCATTTTTACCCTTCTCAGCCTGGGTTTGGGAGATGTGCTAGGTGGAGGAGGGGTAGATGAATTAGAGGGAGTCGGTGGTGGTGGAGTTCCAAGGTTATCTTGTGGGTTTGTCATTATCGTTGATTCTTTGAGAGATTTTGTTAGTTAGAACTTGGGAGAAGAAAGCAATTGAAAGTGAAGAGGGGGCTTTTGATGGTTTAGAATTTTGAAAATGGCAGGAGATAATGATGCGTATTTAAAGAGAAATACACATTTAACATATAACGACAGATTTAGCAGTGGTCAATTATAGGTCTAATCAACCTAAAATTTCAGGTTTAAATGAACGGTTAGGCTTCCCTAGATTTTAGGCAATTTTTGTGGTTTAGAGTTCTAAAGCTGACGAAACTAGTTCAAAAACAAACAGATAGAATTTTCTAAGGATTTGAACAATTGTAGGACTTCTTCTCATGATTTAAATATTTATATTTCTAATTGTTCAGAGTATAGAAAACATACCTTAGCATTCAGATGAACCAATACTGATGAACTGGGTCCTTGATTTAGAATTCTCTTCACCATGTCTCAATTTACCTTAACAGAGAAAATTTTGTAAGAGATCAATGAGTCATATTAACACATATCACAGGAGTATACTAATTACATCATGAAACCGAGTAAAAATTAATCTAGATATTTACACAAGATCAGATTTCCTGTGAATTTTTTTTTCATTTTTTTTCATTGTGCATTCTGAGCTGGTCCTATTAGGTGATCTTAATCATCCCTAATTCCAACCTGCTCCTCTCAAAGTTTTCTCTACTCAGTGCTTTAGTAAAGATGTCAGCAATTTGTTTATCAGTAGCACAAAATTCTATGGAGATCAATCCTTTCTCATAGTTATCTCTTAAGAAGTGGTGTCTAACATCTATGTGCTTAGTCCTCTTATGATGAACATGGTTCTTTGTCATACTTATAGCATTAGTGTTATCACAGAAGATAGGAATGCAACCAACTTCAATGCCAAAATCTACCAGTTATTGTTTGATCCACATCAAATGAGCACAACAAGAGGCATCAACAACATATTCAGCCTTAGCAGTGGATAAGGCCACTGAATTCTGTTTTTAGTGGCCCATGATACAAGACATGAACCAAGAAAATGAGCCATACCTGAGGTGCTCTTTCTATCTACAAGGAAACCTGCATAGTCAGCATCAACATACCCTACTAGATTGAAATTACTACCTTTAGGGTACCAAAGACACAAATCAGTAGTGCCTTTCAAATATCTCAGTATCCTCTTGACAGCAGTCAAGTGAGACTCCTTTGGATTAGCCTAAAAACGAGCACAAAGCCCTACACTGAAAACTATGTCAGGTCTGCTGGCAGTAAGATACAAAAGTGAACCAATCACACCCCTATACAACTTCTGATCAACAGATGAACCAGGTTCATCTATGTCTAATTTAGTGGCAGTTGTTGCAATGGGGGTGTCTATTTCCTTTGATTTATCCATTTTAAACTTTTTGATCAATTCTTTTGCATATTTCTGCTGATGCATCATGGTTCCATTTGGGTTTTGTTTGATCTGTAAGCCTAAGAAAAAGTTAAGCTCACCCATCATACTCATTTCAAACTCACTCCCCATTAATTTGGCAAAATCTTTACTTAGTTTATCAGTGGTTACCCCAAAAATTATGTCATCAATATATATTTGTACCACAAGAAGATCCTTAACTTTTTCCCTCAAGAATAGAGTACTGACAATTTTACCTCTTTTGTTGCCATGTTCAAGCATGAATTTGGACAATCGTTCATACCATGCTGTAGGAACCTGCTTGAGTCCATAGAGAGCCTTGTCTAATTTGTACACATGTTCAGGACACTCCTTACTCTCAAACCCTAGAGGTTGTTTAATAAACACTTCTTCTTTTAGGTAGCCATTTAGTAAGGAACTTTTGACATCCATCTGATGAAGAGTGAATTCCATGTGTGCTGGAAAGGCTATGAGGAGTCTTACTGCCTCCAGTCTTGCAACTGGAGCAAAGGTCTCATCATAATCTATACCCTCCTCTTGGCTATAACCTTGGACCACCAGTCTAGCCTTGTTTCTTATAACTATTCCATCTTCATCAAGCTTGTTTCTGAAGACCCATTTTGTACCAATTACTGATCTATCCTTGGGTCTTGGAACTAGATGCCAAACTTTAGTTCTCTCGAACTGATTGAGTTCATCTTGCATTGCATTTGCCCAATCTGCATCCTACAAAGCCTCAACAACATTTTTAGGTTCAATAGGAGATAGGAAAGTATCAAAAGCACACAAATTCTTTAATTGTGATCTAGTTTTAACTCCAGAGGTTAGATCAGTAATTATGCTCTTAATGGGATGAGAACTTTGTTACTTATGAGGTTTCACAACCAACTAATTTCTGCTTTATGTTTCCCCCATGTTTTGTTGCTGAGGAACAGGGTCATGAACACATTCCTTTAGGGAATTGGTTTTAGTTCCTCTTTGTTCAGTTCCCTCTGTCAGGTTTCCCTAGATGGAAGAACCTGTTCCATCACTCGTTCCTTCTTTTGGAGCAACTTTGGCTTGAGATGAGACTTCACTCAATTCTTTTACCAGTCCAATAGCTTCATCCATGTTCCTGTCTCCCAGAAAGAATGTTAGTTTCATCAAAAACTACATGTACACTTTCTTCTACACACAAAGTTCTTTTATTGAACACTTTATAAGCTTTGCTATGTGAAGAATATCCCAAGAATACTCCCTCATCACTTCTAGGATCAAACTTACCTAGGCAGTCCTTTCCATTATTGTGCACAAAGCACTTGCATCAAAATGCCCTAAGATGGGATATATTTGGTTTTCTACCTTCAAGTAACTCATAGGGAGTCTTCTCTATAAGAGGTCTAGTCATGCATCTATTAATGATGTAACATGCAGTATTTACAGCCTCTGCCCAAAAGCTATAGGGTAGTTTACTAGAAAGAAGCACAGTCCTAGCTATATCTTCAAGAGTCCTATTCTTTCTTTCAACCACTCCATTTTGTTGAGGAGTCCTAGGGGCAAAAAAATTATGATCTATACCATGCTCATCAAAAAATTCAGCAAACTTAGCGTTTTCAAATTCAGTTCCATGATCAGACCTGATTGATGCAAGTTGATTACCTAGTTGTTTCTGAGTTTTTCTAACAAAGGCAGTAAACATGTCAAATGCTTCATCCTTAGATGTTAAGAACAGTACCAGGTAACCCTAGAGTGATCATCAACAAGTACCATCACATATTTCTTACCACCTCTGCTTAAAGTTCTGATTGGACCACAAAGATCCATATGAACCAGTTCCATCGTCCTAGTTGTGCTTACCATTTTTTTGCTTTTAAAGGATGATCTTACCTGCTTCCCCCTTGCACAGGCCTCACAAACTTTGTCTTCCTTGAACTTGATGTTAGGTAACCCTATCACCAGGTCCTTGGAGACTAATTTGTTGAGTTGATTCAGACTTGCATGACCAAGTCTTTTGTGCCACAGAAGAGGATCATTGTCCAACACACACAGGCAAGTGAGTTCATTTTCTGAAAGAGTGGACAAATCTACAATGTAAATATTGTTAACTCTTTTTCCCTGCAAAACAATCTTGTCAGTCGTAAGATTAATCACAAAGCATTTGGTAGAGGTAAATGCTACAAGGTTACCTCTGTCACATAGTTGTGATACACTGATTAGGCTATATTTCAAGCCATCTATCAAGTAGAAATTCTCATTAGAATGTGAGTCTGTCTTACCTACCTTTCCAACCCCAATAATCTCACCTTTCTTCCCATTTCCAAAGGAGACATTACCTTCTTTTAAGTCCTCAAGTGAAAGGAATTGGTTCTTGCTTCCAGTCATATGTTTTGAGCATCCACTATCCATGTACCATTACTGGCTGCTTCCCTTCACTTGGACCTGCAAAAAGAAATCAAGGGTAGTCTTTGGAACCCAAACTAGTTTGGGTTCCTTTCTATAGGCAAAAGGCTTCTTTTTGGCCCACCCAGGCAGCTTATTTTTCTTTTGAACAAAGGTTTTGTTCTTTTGACTGGCCTTTTCTTTTGCATTACATTCATTTTTGTAATGACCAGTCTTGCCACAGCGTGTGCAGATTTTGTTTTCAGGAAGAGTGAGGTACTTGCTTTTGGGGTCCCACTTAGGTGCTTTGGTCCCATAGCCAAGTCCTCTCCTGTTGCTACTGTGATGTTCTTGTAGCTAGGATAGTGCATCAGAAGCCTTATTTCATTTGCAAGTTCTATTTAGTTCATGCTTTACCTTCCTAGGTCTTCTTTTAAGACTCTTATCTACTCATCCTTTTTGTACAACTCATCCTTCATTTTTCCTAGATTTTCTTCTAAGGTGAGATATGTGTGATCAACTTTTTTCTTACCTGTTCCTAATTTCAGTTTTAATTTTTTAGACTTAAGTTCTAAGACACTGGTGTCAAGTTCAAGAACCTGGTTCTTCAACTCAGCATTTTTACTGTCACTCTCATTATCCTAGATTCTAGATTTTTGCACTTGGCTTTTAAGATCAGACACTCCCTAGACAACTGTTCCTTCTCATTGTTAATTACCTCAGACTCATCGATGAAATCTAGCAATAGTTCGGATAACCTTTCTTTAGACAGAAATTTAATCTTGTCTTTGAGATGAATCACACTTACCTCTTGTTCATCATCTTATTCTCCAATGGCCATAAGTGCTTGTTCATCTCCAGCTTCATCTTCTGAATCCTCATCTGATGTTTCTCCCCAAGCAGCAACCATAACTTTTGTTGATCCTTTGTTCCTTTTGGGTTGAACCTATTCTTTCTTCCTATTCCTTCGTTCAACCCTTTCTTTCTACCATTCTATTTCCCACTGAGGATAATTCTTGATCATGTGATCAGTCTTGCCACATTTGTAGCAGCCCTCGTTGGTCTTTTTCTCAGGAGCCCTTGGTTTGTTGAAGGTAATACCTCTTGAAGGACCCTTTCCTCTCATCAGGTACTTCTTGAAATCCCTTGTGATCATGGCCATTTCATCATCCTCCAGATCTGCACCTTCAGCTATTCTGAGAGCCAGACTCCTTTCCTTCTTGGGTGCATCCATTTTCATGGTTTACCTTCTTAGTTCATAGGCGGTGAGATTTGAAATCAGTTAATCCAACTTGGGAGTAGCAATGTTCATTGATTCCTAAATAGCAGTGATTTTGCTTTCCCAAGTTACTGGTAAGACCCTTGTCAAGATTTTCTCAACCTTTTCTTCTTCAAGGATAATTCTCCCGAGAGATTTAAGTTCATTTGTTAGTGTTGTGAACCTTGTGTACATCTCCTGGATAGTTTCTCCTTCCTTCATTGTGAAATTCTCATATTGAGAATATAGCAGTGTTCCTCTTGATCTCTTTACTTGAGGAGTTCCTTCATGAGCCACTTGTAAAGTGTCCCATATCTCCTTAGCAGTGATACAACTTTGAATCCTACTGTACTCGTTTGGACCCAGTCCACACACAAGCCATTTCTTGGCTTTAGGATTCTTTTCCCATTTCTTCAAGTCTTCAGCAGTGCAGTCAACTCTTGTCTTTGGCACGTCCACTCCTTCAGCATTATTCTTTGTAGTAGCTAGGGGACTATCAGTGACTATGTCCTAGAGTTCATAGTCTTCTCCTATGATGTGATCTCTCATCCTGTTCTTCCACCAAGAATAGTACTGACCATTAAAGAGTGGAGGCCTAGCAGTGGATTGCCCTTCCCAGTTTCCAGGTGGTGCACTCATCTTGATCTTTTCCTAAGGTGTTAACCTCTTCAAGGATAACCTGCTTTGATACCAATTGATATTTTAAACGTCCATACCACACAAGAAGGGGGGATGAATTGTGTGGTACCCAATTTTCGCTTAACTGAACTATAGAAGGACATGGTTCTTCTATGTGTTCCAACTACTACTGTTTGCGGAATAATAAGTAAAGAAAATAAAGAACACAGAGATTTTTATGTGAAAAACACCTGGCTCAAAAGGTGAAAAAATCACGACCTACTACTTAGTAGGATTTTCCCAAACTTCCACTAAAATCACTGAGCCAAAACAACATTTACAAAACTCTTTGTAAACCTAAGGATTGACTAATCCCGTTGTGGCACACAGCCTCAACTGTTGCGACAACTTCAAGTTAACTCTAACTTGAACACTCTAGGTATATAATACAATTTCTCCTATGAAAGCTGAAAGATACAATGTAAAATCACCTATTACAACTGAACTAGAATAAAAGATAGACACTTGGAACTGGTTCTTCTATCTCGTTCAAGTAGCTTCAGGATTGCATACTCGAATCACACATAAATTACTTGCAAAATCGCCTTGCTCTTTTGCTCTCAATTTATGTTTAACTTCTGCTTATGTGCATTACCTGTAAAAGAGAACAACACTGATATTTAATGGGTTAGTAATTAGAGATTGTCTGGGATTCAGATACTACTCTTCTATCGTAGAAGATTTCAAGTTGATCTCAAACTCTAACACTATCCTCTTACTAAATTGTGTTCTCTTCATGTAAGGAGTCTTTCTCTCCTTATCGAATATGCAACCTTTTCGATCAGATCAGGAGATATTATTTCTGATAAGTTAGATTTATCTCCTTCACGTGCATCTCACATGTCTGGGTTGATCTTGACTATGCTTCACAAGATGGACCTGGTCCATGTCTAAGTTCTTTTGTCAGTCTTCAAAACTTCACATGTTCTTGGGCCAACATTACCTATAAATGTCGAAACTTAGACCTTTCTTCCCTGTAAAAAAGGGAGGGAAAAAATGGGGCGCGACAGTATGACGACTCAGCTGGGGATACTTTTAAGCTCTTACCATAACAAACTTTTTTTTTATGAATTAGTCCAAGCATGCTTTATCCCATACCCTTTTTCCTTATTTGAATTTAACTGTCCGTTTCTCTTTAGGCATTTATGATTCTTTATCCCTGAAACTGACTTGTCCTTTTGTTTCTTTTTCCTGTAACTGTTTTTCAATTATTTAAATACTGTATTTGTTTTTTCTACGTGCAAATACTTGACTACATGTTATTAATTGCTGCATAAATCATGCTCCACATCATATTCCACTCGTGCGTATCAAATCCTATAGCAATGCTTTAATGAGTGGTTGTGCTTTTCCTATTTATTACCCTTAAATTCGAAAAGGCTTATTTGCGGTAAAACCAGTCGATCAGCTATGCAGTCAACGGTTCCATGCCTTCCCCCTCAAGTTGTCCGCTTGAAGGTACCAGTCTAAAACCCCATAGTAACCTTACTCTGATCGAAATTGTGCATGCATCATGGTCAAACCTAGTCGTATCAGTTATGTTGTCCACATAATGATCCTTTAAGATGAGCCTTATCCAAAGTCCACTAGGGTTTCCATAATCCCAACGGACACAACCATGTTCTGTACATTAATTTGGAGAACTAAATGCCAATATGCTAATCATGAATGTATAAATAGTCGAGTCTGGTAGAGGGAAAGGCCTAACCCAATTGTTTTGCAGAAAATGAAGAACGAGGTCCCCAACTTCGGTATGGTTAGAACACCCTCACTCTTGCTAGACTGGTGGAGGAATCTTCCATCAAATGACCAGATCAATGAATGGAAAGAGAGGGTCGTCAAATCAAGTGAAAAACTGGAATATTTGGAATACAGTTTGATGGAATTGGAAGGAAAAGTGAGGAAGAGAGTCACAGACTGCCAGAACGCTGAGGGAAACGAAGGAGGAAATTTGTCAAAGACATTCTTACTGATAAAGCTGCACGAACTGGAGGATTTGATCGACAAGAGCATTAAGCCTGAGGAAGGTCCTTCCGAGACTAAATATATTAGGTTTACTCGCTTTCCTAAAATGTAATAAGGCCAAGTACCAGTAGTGACTTATTTTTATTGTTTTATTGTCGTTTTGGGATTCGTCTATTTTTTATATTATGAAATGAAGCATTTATTGGCATTAAAAGTTTTTCAAATTTATTTGTCGCTAGGCCTACCTCGGTAACAACAAGGTTCCCAAGGTAGGATACGAATTTACATTTCTGCAGTATGTGTTTAAATACTACAAATATTTCAGGATCCTCACTAACTTGTTACCTTTTTGTTTTTCCTTTTTTTTTATTATTCCCATCCCCTTAGGTTGGTTCACTCATACTGGCCTTATCAGCGTATCATACCAGATCTAGATCCCTCCACCTCATCCTTATCCAAGCAACACAAAAGGCATAGGAAAAGCAAAAATGGACGACTTAAGTGGTATTCGAAGGAGAATATTGAGAATGCAGAAACCTCAGATGGCCGTAGTACTCCGACCCCAAATGATCTAGTCTTGAGACTGGAAAACAAAAGATACTGGAATTGTAAGGAGAACGTGAGCAGGTTTGCAACTTGGAAAACTTGTCACTCACCCTCAATGTCCCAGACATCAACCAACAAAACACAAAGAACCCAGTATCTCCTCAGAACACACAAAACAAAAATCCTCCCCCGCTAAATCAATACGCAACTCCACCCCAAAATCTCAATCTATTGTCCATACCAACTCCGCCACAACATCACCATCGACCAATTCAGTACCCACCAACCACCACTTACCACACTCCCCAAAACACACCACAACCCATTACCGATCCCCAAAACTCCACCAATGACCATCATTATACCCTAATCCATGGAACCCATCAAAGCAACCATATATATGTGGAAACTCTACCTCACTCTACCCAACTAATCTCCTATGCACCAGAATCCTCCAAAAAGAACCTGCTCATTAAAAACATGGCTGAAGAACTCAAGAAGTTAACAAGCCGAGTTCAATGTGTTGGAGGCGACAAAGGAATAGAAGGTTTAAACTATGAAGACCTATTCATACAACCAGATGTGGAACTACCTGAGGGGTACAAACCTCCCAAGTTCGAGATGTTCGATGGCACAGGTGATCCCAGGGCTCATCTAAGGACCTATTGTGACAAGCTTGTTGGGGTCGAGAAAGATGAAAAGATCCGGATAAATCTCTTTATGATGAGTTTTGACGGGGATGATTTGTCTTGGTATATACGCCAAGATCCCAAGAAATGGTCCAATTGGGTAAATATGGTGTCCGATTTCATGGACCAGTTTAGGTTCAACATAGAGAACGCACCAGATGTTTTCTACATTCAGAATCTTAAGAAGAAACCTACTGAGACTTTCCGTGAGTATGCTACTCGTTGGAGGTCGGAAGCAGCCAAGGTCAGGCCCTCTTTGGACGAAGAACAGATGAATAAATTCTTCATCAAAGTACAAGATCCGCAATAGTATGAAGGATTGATGGTTATCGAAAACCAAAAACTTTCTGATATCATCAAACATGGAGAAAGGATCGAGGAAAGAATCAAGAGCGAGATGGTAACAAATTTTGAGTCACTACAGGCCACAAATAAAGCATTACAATTAGGCAGAATATCATAGAAGAGAGATGTTGGGGCAGTAATGGTGGCCGAAGGCGCGAAATCTACACTTACATATCAAACACCTCCACCCACATATCAAATACCTTCACCTACATATCAAACCCCTCCACCCACATACCAAGCATCACCGCCTACAAATCAACCTTCATCCCCCAGATATTCCCAACCAGCCACTGTCCATCACACTTATAACTACCAACCATCCCACTTCCAATCACCACCAGCTCGCCAAAATTATCCAAGACCAAGACCCAACTTCGACCGCAAGCCACCCAGACAATACACCGCCATTGCTAAGCCCATTGACCAGTTATATGAAAGGTTGAAAGTCATGGGTTACATCACTCCCATTCCCGCTGTGTCATTAGAAAATCCATCCCAATGGGTCAATCCGAACAAAACCTATACATACCATTCCACTATGAAGGGGCACACCACTGCTGAGTGCCGAACCTTGAAGGATAAGATCCAGATGCCAATTGACAACAAAGTCATACAGGCGAAGGAAGCCGCACCTAATGTCCGCAACAATCCCCTCCCTGATCATAGAGGTGATGGTGTACATGTCATAGAGACGAATGAAGAATGGGACCCTGAGGGGTCGATTGGGCTCATTCGAGAAGGTGACGACTTTAAAGTTGCAGTCACACTTACTACTATTGTGGTACAGACTTAGGCACCAATTGAGGTTGAGGTAACTGCATCAGTTCCATTCGAGGTAGAGGTGGCTCCGCCTGCAGCCATCCCCGCTCCATTTGAAGTAGAAATGGTCACACCTTTCACTATGATAGTATTAACCACACCTCCATTCAACTCAAAAGAAATACCTTGGAATTACGTTGCCGAGGCTCAGCAAAAAGGGAAGGCCAAGGTAGAGGAATATGACGCCACATAAGGAATGACTAGAACTGGAATAGTCTATACACCGGAACATTTGGGATGATCAAGCAAAGAAGCCATTACTAGGCAGCCTATCATTGAGACCGGGCCAGATTACCTGTGGAGGAAAGTATAGGCAAAGGAGTATTCTGTTGTTGACCATCTGAACAAAGTCTCTGCTCAGATATCTATCCTATCACTATTGCAGAATTCAAAAGCACATAAGAACGCTTTGATGAAAGTGCTGAGCGAGGCTTATTTACCCAATAACATCACTAGCGGACAAATGGCCAACATGGTAGGGCAAGTATTGGAAAGTCATAAGATTATCTTCCACAAAGATGAAATACCACATGAAGGGCTGAATCACAATCGGGCATTGCACATTACAGTGCAATTTAAAGACAAATTCATTGCCAGGGACTGGGTTGATGGAGGTTCAAGCCTAAATATTTGTCCGTTGGACACTCTGAAAAGGCTGGACAAAGGTTTCCATGAAATATGGGTAGGAAACATGAATGTGAAAGCTTCGATGGGTCCTAGAGGGCCACGATTGGGGAAATAAACCTTTGCTTGCAGATGGGGCCAACTTGGTTCGACGTTGAATTTTAGGTACTCGACATACCAGCCTCATATAACCTTCTGTTGGGCCGACCATGGATCCATGCCATTGGAGCCGTGCCTTTACACATGGCAAGAGTACAGGGATTGGTCGCCTCCATGGCGTGGATCGTATTACCCTCTTGAGCAGCTAGTGCCATGTTTGGAACAAGTTTTTCACTAGGCTGATACGATATGGGGGACCACAAAAGAGGAAGCACTAGTTGGTTTGAAGAATTTATTCTTGGAGGATGAAGACATGGATTGCAGTGCCATAATAGAGGAGGAGGAGGAGGAAGAAGGCCTCACCATTCAGACCGTAAAAATGGAACTGTTCTCAAGAATTGGACTGCTACACCATCCCGAGCCCGCCGAGTCCCTGGGTAGCTTGGCAAATGTTTACTTCT
The DNA here is from genome assembly GCF_000715075.1 of Nicotiana tabacum. Taxonomy (NCBI): domain Eukaryota; kingdom Viridiplantae; phylum Streptophyta; class Magnoliopsida; order Solanales; family Solanaceae; genus Nicotiana; species Nicotiana tabacum. The sequence continues at coordinate 89,169,312 of NC_134084.1, forward strand.
ATAGCCATTCTAGGCATCTAAGATTTCTAGTAATTTTGTTTTAAGATTTACTTGTTTCAAAATAAATGCCTGATTCATCGAGCCGTACTTGTCTGGATGATTTTTCAATTTTAATCAAATGCATTTGCTTTTTATTATTCATTACTATTTTACACTTTTCTTTCTACAATGTTATTATTACTTTTCCCGATGAACCCGTGACTGTGACATGTAATGAGGCAACACAACATGAGGATAGTGATTCAGACGAAGAGGATGAGATACCTGAGGAAATTGTTAGGGAGGTTGAAAATTTTGAGAATAAGCCTAAGTCCAATCTGGACGAAACCGAAGCAGTAAATTTGGGAGTTCTTGAGTCCACTGTTACTGATAATGCCGCCAATCTCAACAGTGATCTAATGAATGTCATGTGTGAAACTTTCAAAATCAAGCACAAGAATTCCACAGCCTACAGACCTTAGATGAATGGAGACGTAGAAGCCACCACAAAAACATCAAGAAGATACTAAGGAAAATGGTAGAGAACCACAAACAATGGCATGAGAAGTTACCTTTCACTTTGTTGGGATACCGCACCATAGTTCGCACATCAACCGGGGTAACTCCTTACATGCTGGTTTATGGCACCGAGGTTGTCATCCCAGCTGAGGTAGAGATTCCTTCTTTAAGAGTCATACAGGAAGCTGAACTCAGCGATGTAGAGTGGATAAGGAGTCACTATGAAAAATTGGCCCTTATCGATGGAAAGAGGATGAACGTAGTATGTCACGACCAACTTTACCAGAACAAAATGTCTAGAACTTTCAACAAAAGGGTCAAACCGAGACAGTTCGCACCAGGTCAGCTGGTGCTGAAGAAGATCTTCCCACATCAAGATGAAGCCAAAGGGAAATTCTCTCCCAATTGGCAAGGTCCATACATGGTTCACATGGTACTAACATGAGGAGCACTCATACTTGTAGAAATGGATGGAGAAGTCTGGCCAAAACCAATCAATTCAGACGAAGTCAAGAGATACTATGCCTAAATTACTTTACATTTCTCTTCTGATGTAATTAAACTACGCTTGACCTGATTCCCGTTTAAGAGGGGATACATAGGCAGCCTTATGGGTTCAGTCATATCATAATAAAATTTCCGTTTCCCCCCAAGATCAGAAACTGGGGTAGAATTTTGAGGAGGACCCTCAAAATTCTGGAGCAAGTCCAGCCAACGCCATCGCATGCCAGAAAGTCAGTAATCAGTTAAGAAACTGGGGGAAAATTTTGAGAAGGATTCTCAAACTTCTGAAGAAGATTCACCAAGGCCTATTATCTGCAAATAGTCAAATCTACCAAACTGGGGCAGAATTTTGAGGAGGACCCTCAAAATTCCAAATATAAGAGAGCTGCAATGCCTTTAATTGTGTTACGGTCACTGGTTCATCTAAAATTACTTAATATTTCTAAATAACTCTATTTTCATCAATGATTGCATATTTTTCTAAAACTCTATTTCTGTAACAGTCAGGTGTAACCCAGGGGAACTCGAAAGGCTTTCAGAACGGAGCAAAGCATAGCCAGCCGACAGAAGCACGAACCGACCTTCCCCCACAAAACATACAATTTTTCTTTGAACGCAGGCACATCCAACTTAACGCAGCAAGATCACTATCAATCAGGCCATCAAACACCGAATATACTCCAGCTAAGACATATGCTACTTTTACTTACTACTTACTTTTTGCATGAGGCTAATCATTGCCTCCCCACTTGCATGAGGCTAATTCCTACCTCCATAACAGCATGGGGCTAATCTTTGCCTCCATATCTGCATGAGGCTAATCCTTGCCTCCATACTTGCATGAGGCTAATCCTTGCCTCCCTACTTGCTTGAGGTTAATCCTTGCCTCCATACTTGCATGAGGATAATCTCTGCCTCCCAATTTGCATGAGGCTAATCCTTGCCTCCATACCCGCATGAGGCTAATTCCTGCCTCTTAATTTGCATGAGGCTAATCCCTCCCTCCATGCATGAGACTAATCCTTGCCTCCCTATTTGCATGAGGCTAATCCTTGCCTCCATACTTGCATGCGGCTAATCCTTGCCTCTCTACTTGTATGAGGCTAATCCTTGCCTCCATACTTGCATGAGACTAATCTTTGCCTCCCCACTTGCATGAGACTAATCCTTGCCTCCATACCTGTATGAGGCTAATCCCTGCCTCCCAATTTGCATGAGGCAAATCCTTGCCTCCATACCTGCATGAGGCTAATCCCTGCCTCCATACTTGCATGAGTCCAATCCCCGCCTCCTTATCTGCATGAAGCTAATCATTGCCTCCTCATTCACATGGGATTAGGCACTGTCCCTTTTTGCAGAAAGTTTACTCTATTTCTAGCACTATCTATTTGCTTTTCGATCGGGCTAAGCTCTGCCCTCCATTTCACAAGACTAAGCCTTGTCTTGTTTACATCACATTATTGCATATCATGGGCTGAAATATCGCCAATCTATCCAAAGGCGTCATAGTCTAAAATGCATCATCCTCATAGCCGGAAGACACCTACCATGGTCGAAGTATCCCTCAAATTTGCATATCATTATTTAAAGGCGTCATGGTTTGGAGGCACCATCTTCACGGCCCGAGAACATCATTTCATGGCATGCGAATCCCTCACTAAACAATCCATGGCCCAGGACGTCATGATCCAATGACTACATCTTTAACCATCCGAAGAAAACCTTCATGGTCCAAAGGGAATCTGCATCATGTTCAAATTTTCGCAAATACATGTTTGTAGCATCATTTAACCACAAGTAACTAGTAAGCAACCGCTATCCTACCAGGAGCGATCTCGCTCCAGTTTCTTCAACTGTCCCGAACCTTAACCGCTCATCATATTCGCTTCAACACCTCATGTCCGTTCTTGCAATAATTCCAGAGCATCCCGCTGGTCAAAATTGGCTATAGTTTCTTTACCCGAAAATGTTTCGGGTAAAGAGGGGCAGTTGTTGATACCTAATTTTTTTCTATATATTTTTATAGACATTTATACTTTCAAAATAGCATATATATGCATATATAAGCATGTACATGGTTTTTATAATGTTTCTATAATTTTAAAGGCTTTAAAATGATTTAATTCTTCCCCTTTTACTTATAAAATTTCCAATAATTATCCTTTAAATTATTATTATTATGGTAATTTAGCCATATAAATCCTATATTTATGCCAAAATAGTGCTTAATTAATTTTAGTGCATTTTTATAATTGCATTTGCATTTTTAAAACTAATTTGAATATATTTTGCAATATTAGCCCTATTAATGTATAATTACATTTATATGCATAAAATGATCTTCTATATTTTTAAAATATAAAAAATCTATTTTAAATCATTTTAGTATATGAAGTTATATTTTAGAAATTATTTATTATTTATTATAAATTACATAAGGTTAAATTGGTTGTTTAAAACTTAGCCAAATTGTATTTCAATTTTAGCCTAAATTCAACCCAACACCCCAACCCAATTTTTAATTAAATTACCCAACCCAGGCCCTAAATACACCTAACCGACCCAGAACCCATCAGATCATGGCCGTTGATCTTTCCGTTGATCTGAAAGATCAACGACCAATATTTGTTCTTTCCTTTTTAATTCCAAACGATCCCCTAACCCTAATCACTTCTCTACATCTGCCACTATAAAATCCTCTCTGCTCACAAAACACTCTCAATCTAACCCTAATCTTCAACCGCCGACGTCCTATCTCCGACCATCTCCGGTGACCTCTCATCGTCTCTTAAGCCTCCAATGGCTTCTCTCATGCCATGCTTGCGTTCTCTAAGGTCTTCAAGCACCTAGGGCCATGCCGACTTGCATCTAGGGTTCATCTCCTGCATGTTCTTGGCTATTCCAGTGTGATTTCAAGCAAAATCATTCTATATTTGCTACGATCTTCGAGGTTCTAGACAAGTTTCCTTATCTCTATATGGGTTCTTTTGAAACCCTAGATCTGTACAGATCTAGGACGATTTGAGTTTGTTTCTTGAATATTTTACACTATCCTTGAGGTTCTTTACAAGAATCATGTGATTTCAAGCGTTTTTCGTCTTCTTCTAAAACTAGGGTTATCAGATCTTCTTTTTCAAACCTTGTTTAACTCATTTTTTGTGTTTAAACTTCTATTTCTTCCATATTTTGACTGATTCTATGAGTCTCCAACATCTTTAACTCTTCTATGTTGAAAGCCCTAATTTTTTAGGGTTATTCATTTGGTTTTGTGTATCAGCATGACTGACCAGTTCTCGTTTCTGAGTTTCTGTGATTTCTCGTGACTATCTTGCCTTGATATGATTCTACTGAGTTTCTTAGCCTAACTTACACTGATTCTATGTGCTTGTGTTTATCTTGACTATTCAAGACTTGCCTCTTTCTCATTGAATTAGTATTGTTTAACTTTTATGTTTGCTAGAGTTGTATGCCGACTCTTGACTATCCATGTCTTACTTTATTTATATGCTAAATGCTAACTCTATTCACAACTCTCTCTTTGGCTGATTCTGAATTCCCTGTTTCTTGGTTTGATTTGAAAACTTTCCTTTAAACCTTCGATTCTTTCTGTTTAAACTTGGCTTATTTGCTTATTCATGGAAACCTATGTTATTTTCCTCAAATCAATGTTATTTCGAGTCCTTGATTCACTGATTTGCTATGGTAATACCTATACGCCGATTCTCGATTATTTCCATATTTTGCAACCTTATTTAATTTTCTTACCTTATTTGATTAACCATGTTATTTACTGATTCTTCACTAATTGTTTCCTTAATTAAACCCTTATGTATTTACCCCTAATTATCTACTTTGTACTTAAGTATTACTTTATTTTCTTTCCTTAAATATGTCCTGCTCTTTAGTGTTGGTTAATTACCCCTTAGTTAAGGGAAGAGTTGTTGATTTTTTGCCTGACTGATTTTGTGGCTTCCTTAATTATTGAAGGCTGATTTCCTTTTACTCTGCTCTCAACTACTATATATACTCTCCTCTATTCTCACTTCCACACACAAATACTAGTTCAATAACTCTCTCTTACACTTAAAAGCTCTCTGCACTTTCTTGTTACTTACTACTTTTACTGAACTAGCCGGCTGTAAGCCAAGGCTTGATATTGAACTAGACCTGCTCTATACTCTGTGTTTTCTCTTCTTGACTGGTATGTCCTAATTTAATTTCAAGTCCAAAACCCTATGTGTTCTATTATTGCTTTAGTTCATTGATTCTCAGTCTTGTTCCTGCTTACTATTTGGCTGTTCAATGTGTGACTAGCATGTCTAAATCATTGTTTCACCTAGCATGCCTAAACTACACTGCTTAATCACTAGCATGTATGAATTCTATCCTGTTTAACTTGTGATTAGTATGTCTAAGGATCTGCCTATTGCTTTATATAGCATGCCTCAACCTTAGTTGTCTTTTGTATGTCAGTATATTTTGATCAATCTGTTTACTTAGGTTTTGGTTTAATCTATTTTGCTAAGTTTCCTAATATCTCTAGGTAACTCTGTTTCTATGTTTAATTTGTCCATTGTAATATGTTTCCACATGGTTGTTCTGTGATTCATGCTCTATGTCTCTACTTCTAGTTGTATGACCAATTCCTTAATCCTATAAAATTCTAGAAAAGCTTATATGCTCATGTTGTTATGTGCTTCACTATGACATTGATGTGTTCTGTATGTCCCCAATTCCTACTACCCCTATGTGAATTCTGTTGTTAAGAGATGCTGGACCTGTTTGTTCTGTAGCAAGCGTGTTTGCTTGTTGATTTTCTTTAAAAATGTTCACATTGTTTTCAAACTGTTTTACTACTGATCAGTCCTTATTTTCAGAAAACTTCTTTACTTATTGAATCAATCCAGTACTGTTCTTCTTGTCAAAACTTTGCACACAATTCATAAATGACACAACGGACACACTCCAACTTCTGAAACAAAAATCTAACCCCGATATCAATAAAGTCAACCCTCGATTGTCACGACTCAAAATCCTCTATAGGCCATGGTGGCACTCAACGTCACCGTTAGGCAAGCCAATAGTGGACCATCTAAATAATTATCCATTTAAAATTTTAAAAGTCAGGACTTTCATCAATTAAATAGAATAAAATCTGTCACTCAAAGAAGCCTGTTACCTTTTTTTTACAAAATTCTGAATATAAATAAATCATAAATTGAAATAATAATAATAATGACAATATTGAACATCCACTAGGAACCCCCAAAACCCGGTGTCACAGGTGCATGAGCATCTACTAGAAGGTAAAATAACAGTACAACATCTGTCTGGAATACATGATAGACAGGATAATGTAAGTAATTATGATGGAGACTCTGTATGATGTGATTCATAACATGGGATGCAACTCACCGTAAAGTTCCCACAATAGATGTGCCTTTTCACCTAAAAGACCACCAGAAATATATATACCTGCACAATAAATACAGAAGTATAGCATGAGTGTAAATCAACGCATACCTAGTAAGTATCTAGCCTAACCTTGGAGAAGTAGTGACGAGGGGTCGACATTGGCCTTTACTAGTGGTCCAATAAAGCAAATGCAGTAGAAAGTAAACAAATATGAAGCATGGTACTTAAATAGTGAAAACAAATATAGGTACATGATGCAATCCTCCTCTGAATAGTAAACACAAGTCCTCAAATATCGGTTACCTCCTCAAATGGAGTATATATAATATGTTCCCAGCTAGATAGGTCATCATAGTCAAGTCAGGAAACTCACAAATACAATGGCTTCTTTTCAAATATTACACACTATTCTGCCGAGGCGAACAACCCGATCCCATAAGACTATTTCATGAAGTTTTCAAGGCGAATGATCCGATCCCATAAGAGTATTTTGTATAAATACCGAGGCGAATGGACCGATTCCATAAGAATATAATACATGATACTGCCGAGGCGAACGACCCAATCCCATAAGAGTGTGTTACAATAATCCTACCAAGGTGAACGACCCGATCCCATTAAAATAAGAAGCTTAACAGGTCCTTGACCCCACTCACAAATATACGTGTGAGTTATGAAGTTTAAGAAAACTTTGCGATAAATATGAACAATATGGGAGAAATCCGTAAAGGAAGCACAATTTCCACGGCAAATTAAGTAGCTCGTCAAATTTCTAAAATAGCGAGTCCATTACTCTATGAAAGTATAATCTCAGGACCTAATGCAAAATAAAGTAATTAAACTGGCAAGGATAACTCAATTAGTACATTTAAAGTATGGTGTGAATCTAAGTCTACCCGGACATAACCAGGAATTCAAGCATACGCACGGGCACTTGTAACATTATACATGCATATCTCCCACAACATGTAAAACATAAGAGATATAACACCTACAGTATAAATTTCCCCCTCACAAGGTTAGACGGGAGACTTACCTCGCTCCGAAGTTCCATAACCGGCTCCAACGCCTCTCTAACACCTCAAACTGATGCCCATTGATCTGAAACTAGTCAAATAATGTGCAAACCAATGAAAATATAATCTAATACTCATAATAAATCAATTTATAACAATTCCCAACTCCACTCGAAAAGTCAACATGGTCAACCCTCGGGCCCACGTGCCCAAATTCTGAAAATATTCGAAGATAATCATTACCCATAATTTATTACTAATTTCATGACCAATTTCGTGGTAAGAATCCAAAAATACCAATTCTAATTTTTTCTTCAAAAATCCTACAATTTCTATAAATTTTCATCTTTAAATCCATATATAACTCATGTATTTAACTTGCAATAAGTGGGAATCACTTACCTCATATTTCTCGATGAAAATCTCCTCAAAATAGCTCCCTAAATTTGGCCATCCAAGTGCAAAATGATAGAAATGAGAGGTAAGTCTCAACTTAAAGACAAGTCTGCCCAGGCATTTTCGCACATGCAGACTCCACAGCCGCACCTGCGGCTCCACTTCTGCGGAAAAAGGTCCGCTCCTGCAGATTCCACTTAGGGACCGACCAGTTGTACCTGCGGCCCAACCATCGCGCCTGTGGGACCACATCTGCAGTCTACCCTTCGCTTCTGTGCATCTGCACCTGCGAATTCCTCTCCGCTTTTGTGATCGCCAGCCACATATACCAAATGTCGCATCTGCGGGCTCGCAGATGGAAAAAACTTCCATGCACATGCGACCACTGCCCAACTCCCACAAGGCTCTGCCTGCGAACTTAGGCTCGCTTCTGCGGACTCGCACCTGCAACCACATCTATCACAGGTGCGACCGCACCTGACTTGGTGCTCTTTAGAAATTCCCCAAGTACAAACTCATCCCGATTTCCAACACGATCACCCTTGAGGCCCCCAGAAACCCATCAAAGCATACCAACACATCCCAAAACACAACACGGACTTAGTCTAAGTCTCAAATCATGTCAAACAACATTAAAATTACGAATTGACGATCAAAACCTTTCTTTAAACTTTTAAACATTGCCGAACGCGTCCAAATTATATTTAAACATCCCGGAATGACGCCAAATTTTACTTGTAAGTCATATATCACAATACGAACCTATTCCAAGGCTCGAAATCCAAAACGGATATCGATAACACCAAAGTACGCTTCAAGTCAAACTTAGGAATTTCTAAAACTTTCAAAATGCCAACTTTCCACAATAAGCGCCGAAATGCTCCCGGGCGACCAGATGCTCAACGTGAACATACGTCCAAGTCCGAAATCATCATATGAACCTATTGGAACCTTCAAATCTTGATTCTGAGATCATTTTCTGAAAACTCAAACCCTAATCAACTATTCCAACTTAAAGCTTCTGAATTGAGAATTTCCTTCCGAATCAACTCCGAACTTCCCGGGATTCAATTCCAACCATACGTACAATAATACATGAAGTGAAGCTACTCAAGGCCTCAAACCCTAGAACGACATGCTAGAGCTCAAAACGACCGACTGACATTCTCCCCCACTTTAACATATGTTCGTCCTCGAACGTGCCAATGATCGTTCTGGGGTTAGCCAAAAATCATTGTTTAACACCAATGCCCCTGCCCGTGCTACCGCAACCCACATGAGCTCACTATCTCGAGCCAGACTGAAGATCCACCCTTTCACTTTAGCCAACAAGCCTTAGAACCAAATTCCAACATCCGAATTTCTCCACGAGACTTGATTCCAACATACGGACAACGCAACAATCTCAACCCACTGCACCAAATATGATCGTGCACCCGTGCTGAGATTACACAATGCCCCGTATACTTTGTATGCCTATAATAACATCCTCCGAATAGAACAACTGCGAATTCACGAACCTGATGCCTGTAGTATACCTCATAACACATATAAACCTGGTCTCAACTCTCACAGTACTACAACGATGAAAGAGAGGTGCAGGAACTCATAACCATCCATCAAATCAATAACTCATGGAGTTCCTCTGCTTGACAAGAACTGTTACCTCATTCTGAACTGAGTAGTGACCTTTTCTCTTTAATATACCTTGCATAAATCTTATCGCACCGATTTTAGGTCCAATAACCTCATCTTACCCAGTACAAGCTGCTCAGACAATAAGACACCTCAAACACTGACTAAAGTATCATATGACGCCATCAATGCGCCCACTAGCTGCAACTCGAATATGACATATAAGGAAGAACGAACACTGGCAAAGAACTACGAAGCCCACGTAATGAATAAAATGGCCGAACAAATGCTATGACCTTTCTCAAAGAATTAAAAACAAGACATACAAAAATAAGTATATGGAACCATACTCAACATCTCCCTGTTGTGGCATGCAACTCGTTCCACACATGATACCGTTGCAGCGTGGAACCTAATCCAATTTTCATACCTGTGGCAGCGTGCCACCTGATCCACCTATAACAATCAATAAGGAAATACCAATCGAGCCATAATGCTCATACCTATTGAATGCCAGAATATTGACAACACACATGCAAATAATCAAGCCATCTTACAACCACATGGCATCATATAGGATTACAAAGAATAGCTGATGTCAAGAACAACATCCATCACCCGAAGACTCCTCCGTAAGCAATGATATGTTAAATGAACATATCCAACCTGATGTAGAGCATACGTTCATATTAGATATACTAACAGACCTCAAGCGGACTTCAATCATCCCATATTGGACCAATAGCCTTTCGAGGATCCACAATGACCCTATCCGTGACATATAAGATCAATCGTCAAATCCAGAACAAACTCCCACAGTCCCCAACCAAAGGAATGGAGCACCTCTCAGTCATAACCTCCCTCATTGGCAACAATACCTAAATCTCCATACCCGATTTAAATCTCTTGCAATCGAATGACTAACACGTCACACTTATACGATCTTCTTGTGTGATATACCCCCACAACCTTCCGTACCAGTTAGTAACATCTGAACATTAATGACCATCGACCATGCTATCTCCATAGTACTAGCCAAGCATTCACATTTCAACACCCAACACTTTTTCCACCAAAACAGGCAATCCTCAGGCTGTCTGAAAATAGTGCTAGCATACCCTAAACATCTGAAATCTCCCCCCGACTACTCCAAGTTTGCAACACTCTTATCAAACCGCACCGCAACCTTGATCCTCAACTTTCAATTTCCATGCGGCTTACTGCACCTATCATGCCGCTACGCGAGAGTCCAAGAATTTCATCATAACCTCCCTCAGTAGAATAAATACTTCATCGGCTAGAACCATTTTCACTCCACATATTTAAGAAGAACAGTTGCAACACGCAACCAAATTCCCATAACCGTTGAAATTAAACCTCAAGTTGTGGTCTAAACCACCACATTTCGTTCGGGATCCATTTACACATAACCGACCATCATAATAAAATACCTCCAAAACAATCGAATTACGGTGGTTGTCAGGCTCGCATGTATAACCACGAATCACATGTATATCCTTAACACATTGAAGAAACTGATCATTTCCACAACCATGCCGATTCAATCATTACGATCTGACTCAACTTCTTCCAGCTTACTATTAACTTGACTTTGAAATAACAACTCTATTCAAACACATAACAGACCTTAAACAACACTCATATTGGGTGACCCAAATCACGAAACCACATCGTCTCAATACCCATCAACCATCTCATACCCTCCTTATGCACTCAAAAATATCTCCAGCTGATATACCCGTTCTGAAATACCCTTGCAAACCAAAGTTGTTTCTCCAGTTTCTCTAATACTACACCATAGACCCAATGATAACATAGAAATTCCCCAAGTATTGTCCACACTCTGCGGCAAAACTCAGTTCTCAGTGACATAATGAACCTAAAATCTTTAAACACTACACTTTAATTCTTGAACCCACTAGAACCATTGCTAAGAGTCACGCACTCTGACTTGGTCCCAAATATATAACCAAACTATAGTGCTCTGCTAGCATAACACTTCCCAAAGAAGCAACCGGGTGGATTCTTTTCCTTGCACATCATATCCACAAGAAGCATATATTCTGAATCATCCCCAACATCCGTACAAAATCTCTTAGGCAAAATATTGCACCTATATGTTAAATTCCTTCCCCAAAATAACCTAGGTCGTGACTAATCCACCAATGCACCAATAATTAGAAACTTCACCAGCACACAACTGCATGACCCACTTGTAGACGGTGGGCTCCCCCACTTAGATTTATGCTACAACCTCATAGATCTAGACTACACAACGACCTATTCTCCCTAGTTACCATGATCCCACAATGTTGCTCGGCCAAATTTCTCATAAATTCTTATTGGGATAATCATAACACATCCCAAATTAACAGCCACAATGCACACTCGACCTCCTAACCATCGTACCATCTTCTTCAAGCGATCCAAGCTCACATCACAGTAGATGCATCCCCATGTTAGGCAGAAAGTAGAAGTCTTCGTAGGGACCTCATCAAACCACGCAACCACTAACCTTCTCACAAGAGATAGACCACCTGTGTAACCTCATATCAACCTCCTCCAACATCATTGCTATAGTTACATCCATTATGAAAACAACTAACCTCCCTAGGTCCACACTAATCTGCCAACTGTAAGAATCCCTTCGTTCATTAACATCACGCGAAGATCCAATAACATGTTTGAAACTCAAAGTGATATTGCACCCAAGATAATGATTGAATACTTCACTTTTTCCTACATTCCAATCAAGCCCTTCTTGTCACATTAACAATTTCCTAAGCATTGCAACCACCTTAGAGATCATCTTTCTCGAACCATCAAAAAATGCCAATTCGATCCTGAAGTCGCAACACACAACCATCTTTAATAAATTCTTCTTAGGTTCCATCTCACAACACCGCGCCCAGAGGCAAACAAATGAAGACCAACATACCGATGATCCTGAATGCATTCAATCACGGACGGCGATACCACAATATTAACAAGAATTCCACCAAATTTGGAGATATCAAATCTCGACCGTAGGCAATACCGACATGGGGCTAAAATGACAGAATAATCCTCTACAAGGCGACGTTAATGGTCTGCCCGCATCCGCAGGGAATAGTATCCTACACCGCATCTATAGCATCTTCACAACTCATAGGTACCCAATTGATAACAAGCAATCTACACCGTATAAGAATGAGTAGGAAGGAAATGAAAGCATAAGCTTCAATGGAATCAAACGCACAATGAGGAATCAAGAATAGAAGTGCTCCTAACAGCTATGTAGCCTATCGAAGATAAGTACAAATATCTCCGTAGCAATCCACAAGACTTTACTAGACTTTCTCATGACTCGTGAGACCTAAGTAAACCTAACGCTCTGATACCAAGCTGTCACAACCCAAAATCCTCTATAGGCCGTGGTGGCGCCCAACATGGCTGTTAGGCAAGTCAATAGTGAACCATCTGAATAATTAATCCATTTTAATTTTTAAAAGTCAGGAGTTTCATTAATTAAACAGAATAAAATCTGGCACTCGTAGAATCATGTGTCATTTTTTTACAAAATTCATAACCTAAATAAATCATAAAGTGAAATAATAATAATAACGTGAACCACAATATTGAACATCCACTAGGAACCCCCAAAACCCCGTGCCACACGTGCATGAGCATCTAATAAAAGGTACAATAACAATACAACATATGTCAAGAATACAAGATAGGCAAGATAATATAAGTAGATATGATGGAGACTCTATATGTTGTGCATCGTAACATGGGATGCAGCTCACCGTAAAATCCTCTGTATAGTTGCGTCTTTGCACCCAAAAGACCACCATATATATATATATATATATATATATATATAGACACACACACATACTAGTGGTCCAATAAATCAAATGTAGTACAAAGTAAACAAGTATGAAGCATGGTAATTAAAAACAACAGCAACAACAACATACCTAGTAATATCCCATACTGTGGGGTATGAGGAGCATAGTATGTACGCAGACCTTAACCCTGCCTTGTGGGGATAGAGAGGTTGTTTCCAATAGACCCTCGGCTCAGGAAAGCTTAAGCACATATTAATGAAAATATAGATATGAATGGATAGTACCAAAAAGCCATATAAAAGAAGAATAAAAATAACACGACAGTAAGGTGATTAACAATGAAAGAAAACAACGGTTAGTCATAAAAACCTACTACCAACAGAAAGCAAGACTGCGTGCCAATACTACTATTATGAACACTCTAGAGTACCTACTCTACTACCCTAATCCTCGACCTCCATATCTTCCTATCAAGGGTCATGTTCTCGGTCAGTTGAAGCTGGGCCATGTCTTGCCTAATCACCTCACTCCACCTTTTCTTTGGCTTACCTCTACCTCTCTGTAGGCCCTCCAATGTCAACCCCTCACACCTCCTCACCGTGCATCTGTGATCCTCCTCCTTACATGACCAAACCACCTAAGCCGCGCTTCCCGCATCTTATCCTCAATAGGGGCAACACCAACCTTGTCGCGAATAACCTCATTTTTGATCCTATCTAACCTGGTGTGACTGCACATCCATCTCAACATTCTCATCTCTACTACCTTCATATTCTAGACATGAGCGATCTTGATTGGCCAACACTCAGCCCCATACAACATCATTAGTCTGACCACCACTCTGTAGAACTTACCCTTAAGTTTCGGTGCCACCTTCTTGTCACACAAAATACCGGAAGCGAGTCTCCATTTCATCCATCCCGCCCCAATATGATGTGTGACATCTCCATCAATCTCCCCATCTACCTGAATAATAGACCCAAGATACTTAAAACTCCCTCTCTTAGGGATGACCTACGAGTCCAACCTCACCTCCCCTTCCCTTTCTTGAGTCTCGCCACTAAGCTTACACTCCAAGTATTCTGTCTTAGTCCTGCTCAACTTGAAACCTTTAGACTCCAGGGTCTGCCTCCACACCTCTAATTGCGTGTTCACACCATCTCGTGTCCCGTCAATCAGTACAATATCATCTACAAATATCATGCACCACGACACTTCTCCTTGGATATGATCACTAGAGCAAACAAAAAAGGGCTGAGTGCTGACCCCTGATGCAACCCCATCATAATTGGAAAATGGTCTGAGTCCCCATCCACTGTCCTCACTCGGGTCTTTTCTCCATCATACATGTCCTTAATCAATCTAACGTAGGCAACAAGTACATATCTATCCTCCAAACATCTCCACAAAACCTCCCTTGGAACTTTATCGTACGCCTTTTCTAAGTCAATGAACACCATATGTAAGTCCTTCTTTCTCTCCCTATACTGCTCCATCAATCTTCTAACAAGGTGGATGACTTCTGTTGATGAACGCCCTAGCATAAACCCAAATTAGTTCTCGAAAATAGACACACTCCTCACCCTTATCTCTACCACTCTCTCCCAGACTTTTATAGTATGGCTAAGCAGCTTGATACGATAGTTATTGCAATTTTGGATATCACCCTTGTTCTTGTATACAGGAACGATTGTGCTCCACCTCCACTCGTCGGACATCTTCTTCATTCTAAAAATGACGTTAAATAACCTAGTGAGCCACTCCATGCCTGCCTTAACCGCACTCTTCCAAAACTCCACTAGGATTTCATTCGACCCGGTCACTTTGACCCTACTCATCTTACGCATAGCCTCCTCCAATTCATCAACTCTAATCCGCCTACAATACCCAAAGTCATATCGACTCCCTAAGAGTTCCAAATCACCCAGTACAATGCTCCTGTCCCCCTCCTTATTCAAGAGACTATGAAGTAGGCCTTCCATCTCCGACGGATAAGCCCCTCATCCAACAAAACTTTACTTTTTTCGTCCTTGATGCATTTCACTTGGTCCATGTCTCGTGCTTTCCTTTCTCGTGTCTTGGCTAACCTGAACAACCTCTTATCCCCACATTGGCCCTCGAGTTCCTCATACAAACGACTAAAAGCTGCAGTCTTTGCCGCCGTAACTGCTAGTTTTGCCTCTTTCTTAGCCCACTTATAATGCTCCATATTCTCCCTATTATCCTGATTGTCTACACTTTCTACTAGCTTCAGATAAACTACTTTCTTGGTTTCCCCTTTTCCTTGAACCTCTCCATTCCACCACCAATCTCCCTTGTGACCACTAGAGCAACCCTTTGAGACCCCTAATACCTCTCTCGCAGCTTCCCTAATGCATTGCGTAGTCGTGGTCCACATAGCGCTTGCATCTCCACTAGTCCTCCAAGCCCCCATAGTCACCAGCTTGACCCCCAACTCCTGCACTTTAGCTTCCGTCAAGGATCCCCACTTGATCCTATGTTGGATAATACATCGCCCTCTTCCTCCTCTTCCTTGTGATCTCAAGGTCCATAACCAGGAGCCTATAAAGGGTCGAGAGGTTCTCACTAGGGATGACCTTGCAATCCATGCAAAGACCTCTATATGACTTCCTAGCGAGTAAATAATCATTCCGAGTCTCGCTCACCGAACTCCGAAAGGTGACAAGTGCTCCCTCTACTTCGGGAAACTCAAGTTTGCTATCACCAAATCAAATGCTCTAGCAAAGTCTAGCAGAGACGTTCCTCCTCCGTTTTTATCTCCAAAACCAAAACCACTATGCATATCATCATATCCCCCAGACATCGCTCCAACGTGGCCGTTGAAATCTCCTCCTATGAAAAGCTTCTCGGTATGCGGGATACTACGCACCATCTCATCCAAATCCTCCCAGAAACGCCTCTTGACTTCCTAATCCAAGCTTGCTTGGGGTGCGTACGCACTAATTATGTTCAATAGTAAAGCCTACAACAACTAGCTTAATAGCCATCGGCCTGTCATTCACCCTCCTAACCTCCACCACTAGTTCATGGAGGTCATTATCAACCAAGATACCTACCCCGTTCCTACCCCCACCCTCCCAGAATACCAAAGTTTGAAACTGCCCATATCCCGCGCCTTATCTCCTACCCACCTAGTCTCCTGTACACAAGCTATATTAATCTTTCTTTTCTTAAGAATCTTTATTAACTCTACAAATTTTCTAGTCAAAGTTCCTATGTTCCAAGACCGCACTCTCAACCTAGTAGCTCCCTTAGCCCTCTTACCCCCCGCACCTCTCCCCCGTGCTGACACCCCCAAGGACAAGACCTTACCCTACCATCGTTCACCAAAGCCACTATAATCTAGGAGTCACTGCGCAAGCACTATCCCGAAAACAAGCGACAAAAATAAAATGAATTACCAAAATATAATCTACCACTAAAAGTCACAAAACAGGTGAAGAAGTAAAATAAAGGAACTAACGGAGACTATAATCTACAACTAAAGGTCAGAAAAATAGGTGCATAAATAAAACAAAGGAACTATAATCTACAACTAAAGGATAGAAAAATAGGTGAAAAAATACAATACAAGAGATAGAGGGGCTATAATCTACAATTAAAAGTGAGAAAGAAATGTGCGAAACTAGAGCAGAAATACTAGGGGATATTTGAACTAAAGATTCAAAATAAAGATGTAGACAGGTAGATAACAATATAAACAAGTAGGAAAAACTATCACTAATACAATTAATTAAAGATTCAAGAACAAAATAGGCAGGCAAGGGGATACAATTATGCTAAAATATCAAACTATTAAAATATCAAAACAAGAGAGGAATAATAGAACCTAAATTACAACCCTTGAAGTTAACGGAAATCAGGCCGGCGGTGATGGATTTCTACAAGATGGAGCAATACTCAATGTATTTCTCGGTCAAATAGGAATAAGAAACTTCAAATATTTCGTGCTTTCTCTAGTATTTAGATCCACCAAGAAATCAAGATTTCTCGGAGATGGCGAGTTCTTCATTAAGAGATGGAGAGTAGTCAACCAAGATATCAAGCACACGGGAAATGTCGATAGAAATTTTATATGAAAGATACCAAGATTTCTCAGAAAATAGAAGTGACGATCCGGAGAACTCCACCAGATAATTGATTCGTTAAGCGGCGGTGGAAGTGTTGTGTAGTCAAAAGGCAAAAGCCCAGGAATCTACCGTTGATAATGGAGTTACCGTCAACGTGAACAGTGAAGAAGATGCAGAAATGGAAAATGTGAAACGGCGGCAATTCAAGAAATGAAAAACAAGAAAATGGGGTTTACAGCTTTTCGCAAGAAAATGGGGTTTACAAGAAATTAACTCTTGTTACAAAAAGACAATAAAAAGAGAAAAAATTACTAGAATCAAATGGGATTTGAGTTAGCAAGAGACCAGAATCTTTGATTCAAGAAAACAAACTACAAACCCGAAATTGTGAAAACAAATATAGGTAAATGATATAATCCTCCTCTGAACAGTAAACACAAGTCCTCAAATATCGGTTACCTCCTCAAATGGAGTATATATAATATGGTCCCCACTAGATAGGTTATCACAACTCAAGTAATGAAACTTACATATACAATGGCTTCTTGTCAAATATCACGCACGATTCTGCCTAGGCGAACTGCTCGATCCCGTAAGAGTATTTCAAGATTTTGCCGAGGTGAACAACCCGATCCTATAAGAGTGTGATACATGATACTACTGAGGTGAACGACCCTATCCCATAAAAATATTTTATAAAAATGTTGAGGTGAATGACACAATATCACAAGAATATGATACATGATACTACAAGGCGAACGACCCGATCCCATAAGAGGGTGTTACAATAATCCAGCCGAGGCGAACGACCCGATCCCATAAGAGTGTGTTATAATAATACTATTGAGGCAAATGACCTGATACCATAAAAGTGTGTTATAATAATACTGCCGAGGCAAACGACCCAATCCCATTAGAATAAGAAGCTTATCAGGTCCTTGCCCCCACTCATGAATATACGTGTAAGTTATTAAATTTAAGGAAACTTTGTGATGAATACCCACAACGCGGGAGAAATTCATAAGGGAAGCACAATTTTCCCGGCTAATCAAATATCTCATCAATTTTCTAAAATAGCGAGTCCATTACGCAAGTATAATCTTAGGTCGTAATGCGAAATAAAGTAATTAAACATGCAAGGATAACTCAATTAGTACAATTAAAGCACGACGTGATTCTAAGTCGACCTGGACATAACCAGGAATTCTAGCATACGGACACACACTCGTCACCTCATATGTGCACATCTCCCACAATATCTAACACAAAAGACATATAACACTTACGGGGTAAATTTCTCCCTCACAAGGTTAGACAAGAGACTTACCTCGCTCCGAACTGCCATAACTGGATCCAACGCCTTTCTAACACCTCAAGCTGATGCCCATCGATCCAAAACTAGTCAAACAATGTGCAAACCAATGAAAATATATTCTAATACTCATAATAAATGCATTTATAACAATTCTCAACTCCGCTCGAAAAGTCAAGAAGGTCAACCCTCGGGCCCACGTGCCCGAATTCTAAAAATATTCGAAGATAATCATTGCCTATAACAACACGGGCTTAAATATATAATTTATTACTAATTCCATGACCAATTTCGTGGTAATAATCCAAAAATATCGATTCTAGAGTTTTTTTCAAAAATCCCACAATTTCCATAAATTTTCATGTTTAAATAGATATATAACTTATGTATTTAACTTGTAATAAGTGGGAATCGCTTACCTCGTGTTGCTCGATAAAAATATCAGCAAAATAGCTCCCCAAATTCGGCCATCCAAGTGCAAAATGAGAGAAATGAGAGCTAAGTCCCGACTTAATGACAGGTCTGCCCAGACATTTTTGCACCTGCGGACTCCCTAGCCGCACCTGCGGCTTCGCTTCTGCAGAAAAAGGTCCGCTCCTACGGATTCCACTTAGGGCCCAACCATCGTGCCTGCAGGACCACTTCTGCGGTCCACCCTTCACTTCTGCGGATCCGTGCTTATGGATTCCTCTCCGCTTCTGCTATCGCCAACCATATATACCAAACATTGTATCTACGGAGACACGTCGCACCTCCGGGCTCGCAGATGCTGAAAACTTCCTCGCACCAGCAACCACTACTCAACTCCCACAAGGCCGTGCCTGCGAACTTAGGCTTGCTTCTGCGGTCTCGCACCTGTGACCAGATCTTTCACAGGTGCGATCGCACCAGACCTGGTGCTCTTCAGAAATTCCCCAAGTCCAAACTCATCCCGATTTCCAACCCGAATCACCCCGAGGCCCTAGGGACCCATCCAAATATACCAATACATCCTAAAACACGATGTGGACTCAGTCAAAGCCTTAAATCACGGCAAACAACATCAAAATAATTAATCGACGAAACCTTTGTTTAAACTTTCAAACTTCGCCGAACGCGTTCGAATTATATTTAAACATCTTGAAATGATGCCAAACTTTACATGCAAGTCATAAATCACAATACGAACCTATTACAAAACTCGAAATCCCAAATGAACATCAATAACACCAAAGTATACTTCAAGTCAAACCAAGAAATTTCTAAAACTTTCAAAATGCCAACTTTTCACAATAAGCGACAAAATTCTCCCGGGCGACCCGATGCTCAACCCGAATATACGCCCAAGTACACAATCATCATACGAACCTATTGGAACCTTCAAATCCTGATTCCAAGATTGTTTACTAAAAAGTTGAACCCTAGTCAACTCTTCAAACTTAAAGATTCCAAATTGAGAATTTCTTTCCGAATCAACTCTAAACTTTCCGGAATTCAATTCCGACCACACGTACAAGTTATAATATATTAAGTGAAGATACTCAGGCCTCAAACCTCTGAACGACATGCTAGATCTTGAAACTACCGATTGGTCATTACATCGGTGAAACCTCTCAACCTTCCAAACCTTCAACTTTCCAAATTTCACCAAAAAGACTCAAACCAACCTACGAACCTCCAAATCAATTTCCGGATATATACCTAAGTCTAAAATCACCATATGAAGCTACTGGAACCATCAAAGCTCTTCTAACTTAAGGTTTCAAACTTGGGACTAAGTGTCCCAATTTACTCTAAAACATCCCCGGAATCAAACCAACCCCTATGGAAAGTCACATAACCATATATTAACATAGAAGATGCAATAAACATAGAAATAGAGCTACAATACACAAAACGAGTGGTCGGGTCGTTATAATACAACAAAGGACAACACTTACGATCCAATTTATTTTGGTGTTGTCTGCCACTGAATATCAAATTTATTAAATTTATTTCCAAAAAACATATGATGTTTCTCAAATTGTGAGAACTTAAGCAGGTAGGGGATCATGCACGCATACATTTCAATTTTTTTCAATCTAGCCTCATACGGTTCACTATATATGGAGTCAGACACATCAATTTTATTTTTATTCAAGTCGAATACCCCCATAAGAAAATGTGTCACATCACTATGTTTTGAAGGTAGTCGATATGGAAAAACGATTTTAACAACCTCTGACCAAACAATTATACATCTCTAATTGACCCCCTACACATACGGTGTGAGATACAATTGATTTTCACAACACCAGAACACATTTAAAGCATCTTCATAAAAATCCTCATACACATGACGCATATAGTCATCGAAAACTATATTTGTAGTCGTTCAACGAAATGGATGGGCTCGATGGTGGTAGCATTCCTTCTTCCTCAAAAAATACAAGACAAAGTCATTATGTTTCATAAAAAAGAAAAAACAAAACTCCATCAGTCATAAATAATTAAAAAAACAAAGTAAGAAGAAAAAAAGAAATGCCTTTTAAATTATCAAACCTTATCATCAAGTACATAGCTATTGTTTGAACGCTTAAGGAATAGCATTTTACTTCTCATTTTTTGACTGTACAATTTTATGGATTCTTTCTTACATCATTATACTTAGTATAAATATCCATTTCTCCCCTAAAAATTTAAAAATAATATCAAAGTCAGAAAGCTAAAAAATTCAGGACAGTTAGTCCTCAATTCTTAATTAGCAACTTATAAGTTCAGGACAGTTAGTCCTGAACTTAAAGTTAAAATTTCAAAAACTTAGGACACTTAGTCCTGGACTTAGAGATGGAAGGTTAGAAGCTCAAAGTTTCAGGAAACTTAGTATTGAATTTAAAATTAGAAGCTCAGAAATTCAGGACAATTAGTCTTTAATTGCTAATTAGAAGTAGAAAGTTCAATACTTTTAGGGATTTACACATTTTTTTTACCTTTCCTTTTCTCCATGCCCAACCACCCAATGAATTTCTTCAATAACTTTTCATCATCTTTGGCATAATAAAATATATATTTACGAGTATATTTTGATTTTATACAGCCATTATACTCAGCAGTATTCTCATTGTGCGCCATCGATGTTCCTCTCTTTTTTTATCTATGCAAATGGAGATTGCAATTGCCAACTAAGATTCTTATTCCTTTACCCTCCACCAAGATCTTCTTCAAAATTTCCTTCAACATCCATGGACAACCCTTTATCAATGCTGAGTACGAATAGCAAATGATGGACCATCAAAACCAATACTATCTCTCTTCCTTTTCCTAGTATACTGGTTAATGACTGCATTTTTGTTTTGCTCAGCAAGTAAAACTACATATACATTAGTTTGGCTGCAAGATACCTCATTTCCAGGACACATTGTTTATGAAGAAACTAAAAGTTAGGACATAATTTTTTGAAATGTCCTGACAATTTGAAGTATGAATCTAAAATGCAGGACACAATTTTCTAAAATGTCCTTAAGTTCTGAAATTTGACCCGAAGAAAAGAACATAATACTTGTGTTGTCCACTCTATCTTCTTCTATTTCTTTAAGAGACAATAGTGCTGAGATATTGCTTATGCTTGTTCCATCCATTGCATTTTGTTTATCTTGAAATTGTGCTCCATGTTCTTTGCTTGCAATTTTACAAGATTCTGCAACATTTACAAGAGCAAATACAATTAGTACTTGTTACTAATTTTCAACTAAAACTAACATGTATAAGAACAACAAAACTCCATCTAACCATTCGCAAATGTCAAGATCAATCCAGTTAAATCATTATATTGACTAGCATCATTTTTGTGACGATCCGGCCGGTCATCTTAAGAATTAATACCCCGATCCTCTATTAACTGCTTTCTCCAAGTTTATTTCTGCTATTTTAATTTGCCGGGATGTTCGGTTTTGAGTTTCGAAGAGTTTTGGGACACTTAGTACCTAAATAAGAGTTTAAGTGTTGGAAAGTTGACCGTATTCGGAACCGTGTGAGACGGCCTCAGAATAGAAATCCGATGGTTCCGTTAGCTCTGTTGGGTGATTTAGAGTTTAGTAGCATCTTCGGATTGTGTTTTGGAGGTCCGTAGCTAATTTAGGCTTGAAATGCCGAAAGTTGAATTTTTGAAGTTTCCGGTTCGATAGTGAGATTTTTATCCAATGGTTAGAATGGAATTCTGGAAGTTGAAATAGCTCTGTAGTGTTGAATGTGACGTGTGTGCAAAATTTTAGATCATTCGGACGAGGTTTGATTGACTTTTTGATCGAAAGCATGTTTTTAGAGTTTTTGGACTTCTTAGGCTTGAGTCCGATGAACAATTGGTGTTATGATGTTGTTTTGAGCATTCCGAAGGTTGGAACAAGTTTGAATGATGTTATGGGATATGTTGATAGGTTTGGTTGATGTCCCGAGGGCCTCGGGTGTGTTTCGGATGCTCAACGGACCATTTTTGGACATGGAGAAGGGTCAGATTTTTGCTGGTATTTATTGCAAATTGTTCTTCATTGCGATCGCGTGGGGAGGATCACGATCACGAAGGCTTAGATGAGTTAGAGGGAATTTTGCCCTTCTTATTTGCGTGAAGAGGAATGGAAACGCGTAGCTATGGGAGATGCTGAATTGCAAACACGTGGGTTGTTAAGTGTTTCTCTACGCGGTCGCGTGGAGTCAACCGCGATCGCGTAGGTCTGAGGAAGCTAAGCATCACGTTCACGGATGGGGTTCTGTGTTCGCATAAATAGGCGCGTGGTCTTTTCTCTTCGCGATTACGTCTGGACTTCTGCGATCGCGATTAAGGGAAAAGCTGGGGAGAATATAAAAATTTCAAATCGAGGGTTTAGCCATTTTTGAGAAAACTTAAGCTTGGGAGGTCGGATGTGAGCGAGGTTTTGAGGGATTTTCAGAGATATCAATTGGATAATGATTCTTAACTCCTTTTTGTTTGTAACCCATTAATCTAAACATGAATTCATCATTTAATTTCGGATTGAAGATGAAAATTGGGGAAAAATTGGAAGAATGTTCTTAGACCTAGAATTCGACTTTTGATTGGGAATTTGACCTTGGATTTGGATAATTTTTGTATGCATGAACTCGTGAGAGCGTGAGGATTCTAAAAATATAAATTTTACCCGATTTCGAGACGTGGGCCCGAGGGGCGTTTTGGTCATTTTACCTAATTTCGCGTATTAGCTTCGAATTTCTTTGTAGAATCAATTACTTGAAGTTTTATTTACATTATGCAATTGAATTAAATAGATCTGGGCCATTTGGAGTCAAGTACTCGTGGCAAGAGCGTGGTTTTGGGTTGATTTTGAGCTGGTTCGAGGTAAGTGGCTTATCTAACCTTGTGTGGGGGACCTTCCCCATAGGTTTGGTATATTTGGTAATTGAAATGCCTTGTACGTGAGGTGACGAGTACGTACTTGTGCTAATTATTGGAAATCTGGTTTTCATTAAGTAATCACTAGTATGTTTCCTTTCCTATTTTTATTACTTGCACTATTAAGCCTGTTGTTAGCTTAGAAAATCATGTCTAAGTAACTTAATTGCTTTATTTGTTCAACCTGCCTTACCTGATTTCTGTGCAACATACTAGGCTAGAATCACTTGTTGCCTTAATATGAAATTTTGCCATTTCTGTATATTTTCCTTTTGTTGCTGTGTATTTATTTTGGGACTATGGATGTGGGATTTCAGTAGCTCCCCCTTGTCTGTTTATTTTGGGAATACGGATGTGGGATTCCAGTAGATCCCCCATGCACAGTTATATGGAACTACGGGACTACACCCGGTAGATTCCCCCAGTACTGGGTATTTACATTTGGGACTACGGAACGGGATTCTGGTAGATCCCCGCGCACTATGAGTTGGACTACGGGATGGGATCCCGGGAGATCCATTGGATATATACATATGGGACTACAAGACGATATCCTGGGAGATCCCTGATTGTTATTATTGGTGCTAAGCTATATTTCTTTTCCGTGTTTACCTTGCATCTGTGTAGTTGTTGCTATTCTGTACATCCTGTGTTATTTTACTGTTGTACTTATTTATACTATTCTGTTCTATACTATTGATCTTTATATTTTATTTAATCTCAGTAGGGCCCCAACCTTCCTCGTCACTACCCGACCGAGGTTAGGTTTGGCACTTACTGAGTGCCGCTGTGGTGTACTCATGCCCCTTCTGCACATGTTTTTCATGTGCAGATCTAGGTACTACAACTCAGTCCTATCATCCGTGAAGCGAGGCGACTGCTTTAGAGACTTCGAGGTACATCTTCCGCATCCGTAAACCGAGGAGTCCCTTTCTATTCTAGCTTTTAAACATTTGCCCTTTTGTATTTCTTTCCCTTGTTAGATATTCTGGAGTTAGACATTGTAGATATCCAAAGGCTTGTGGTTCCGTGAGTTTCCGGGTTTTGGGATATTGTACTTGATTCTGAGAATGTTGTGTTGTATATGCCGAGCGGCACTTTTAAACACTATTTTTATCACTCTTCATTCTGTTTTAATTTGTTTTTATTCCGCATTTTGGTTATCTTCTGCAATTTAGGCTTATCTAGTCGTAGAGGAATAGGTGTTGTCACGATGGTTCAATAAGTGCGAACCGGGGTCGTGATAAGTTGGTATCAGAGCTATAGGTTCATAGGAGTCATGTATCACAAGCCGATTTATTAGAGTCTCGTTGATCGGTACGGAGACGTCTGTACTTATCTACGAGAGGCTATGTAACTGTTAGGAAAATTCTACTTTATTTGATTTCCTTATCGTGCGATATTTTGACATCACAATTCTAAACTTTTGTCTTCTATTCTCTCACAGATGGTGAGGACACGTGCTACTCGAGATGATCAGGAACCCCGCGCCCCCTACTGAAGCAGTTAGAGGCCGGGGCCAGGGTAGAGGCTGAGGACGCGCACGTGGTGCAGCTAGAGCACCTACACGAGCTGCTGCCGAGGTACCACCAGCAGTTCCAGCCGGAGTCCAGGCACCTGACACGCTTACTGCTACCACTACTCTAGCTCTTCAGGAGACTTTGGCACAGTTCATGAGCATGTACACCACTCTGGCTCAGGCAGGGTTGCTTCCCCTTACTGTAGCTACATCTCAGGCCGGGGGAGGAGCACAGACTCCTACTGCCCGCACTCCTGAGTATTGAGTGCATGTTGAGTAGGTCCCTGAGATTATTCATTTACCGCCTATAGTGCCAATTCAACCCGAGGACAGGGCGCAGCTTCTGAGGAGGAGCAACTGAGGCTTGAGAGGTTCTAGAGGTACAAGCCTCCTGTATTCAGTGGTCTAGCATCGGAGGATGCTCTGGAATTTCTTGATGACAGTTACTTCATTCTCCGTACCATGGGTATATCACGATCGAGCGGGGTTTCCTTTACTACTTTCCAGCTTTGAGGAGCCGCCTATGAGTGGTGGCACACCTATGAGTTAGATAGTCCGGATGAGGCTGCTTCACTGACTTGGACTCAGTTTTCAAATCTGTTCCTGAGAGAGTATGTTCCTCAGAGCCTTAGGGATGCATGGCGTGCAGTGTTTGAGTATTTGTGCCAGGGTACTATGACTGTCTTAAAGTATGCTGACCATTACACCAGTTTGGCTAGGCATGCACCAGCCTTGGTTTCCATTGTTCGCAAGAGGGTTCGCCGGTTTATTGAGGGGCCTTATTCCCAGCATTAGGTCTAGCGTGGCTCATGAGTTGGAGATGGATATTTCTTATCAGCAGGTGGTGAGCATTGCCAGGAGGATTTAGGATATGCATTCTAGGGAGAGAGAGGAGAGGGAGACCAAGAGGACTCGAGAGTCGGGCCATTTCTCTAGTGCTCGTGCCCCAGCAACAGGTCATCATGGTTGGGGTTATATGAGTCACCCTTTTCATTCAATTCTTCTAGCAGCCAGTGGTATCCCAGCTCCTCCTAGGCCTTAGGAGCCTTATTATGCACCACCGGTATCTGGTGCGCCTCTTGTGTGGGGTGCTTTCAGAGGTCAGTCCAGCAGACCTAGCTCGAGCTAGTAACAGCCACCACGTCCTCCTAGAGCTTGTTTTGAGTGTGGTGACACACGTCATATGGTGAGGTATTTCCCCAGACTTGGGAGGGGTGCATCTCCACAAACTTCTCAACCACAGCGTGCCCCACTGAGTTCTCAAGCTATGGTTACGGCTCTAGTTGCTACCCCACCTGCTCAGCTAGCTAGAAGCGGAGGTCGGGGAGGTAGAGGTTGCCCTAAAGGGGGAGGAAAGGCCAGATACTATGCCCTTCCTACCTGTACCGAGGTTGTTGTCTCCGATTCTGTCATCATATGTATTATACTAGTTTGTCATAGCGATGCATCGGTTCTATTCGATCTAGGCTCCACTTACTCTTATGTGTCTTCTTATTTTGCTCCGTATTTGGGTGTATCTCGGGATTCTTTTAGTTCCCCTATTTATGTTTCTACTCCTATGGGAGATTCTCTTATTGTGGATCGCATTTATAGGTCGTGTTTGGATGCTCTTAGTGGTTTTGAGACTAGAGCCGATCTATTGTTGCTCAACATGGTAGATTTTGATATTATCTTGGGCATGGACTTGTTGTCGCCCCATTATGCTATTCTTAATTGTCATGCCAAAACCGTGACTCCGGCTATGCCAAGTGTACCGCGTGTTGAGTGGAGGGGTACTTTAGATCACACTCCCAGTAGAGTTATTTCTTTTCTTAAAGCTCAGCGTATGGTTGAGAAGGGGTGTGACGCGTATTTAGCTTATGTGAGAGATGTCAGTGTTGATACCCCTTCAGTTGATTCAGTCCCTGTAGTATGGGATTTTCCCGATGTGTTTTCGGTTGATCTTCCAGGCATGCCTCCTGATAGAGATATTGATTTTGGCATTGATCTGTTGCCGAACACTCAGCCCGTTTCTATTTCTCCGTATCGTATGGCTCCTCTTGAGTTGAACGAGTTGAAAGATCAGTTACAGGAATTGCTTGATAAGGGTTTTATTCGGCCTAGTGTATTACCTTCGGGTGCTCCTGTCTTGTTTGTGAAGAAAAAAGATGGTTCTATGCGTATGTGTATTGATTATCGCCAGTTGAACAAGGTTACAGTGAAGAACCGTTATCCTTTGCCTCGTATTGATGATCTGTTTAACCAGCTTCAGGGCGCACGAGTGTTTTCTAAGATTGATTTGCGCTCAGGTTACCATCAGTTGAAGATTCGGGAGCCAGATATCCCGAAGACTACTTTTAGGACTCAGTATGGTCATTACGAGTTCCTTGTCATGTCATTTAGACTGACTAATGCCCCAACAACCTTTATGCATTTGATGCACAATGTGTTTCGGCTGTATCTTGACTCATTTGTCATTGTCTTTATTGATGATATTCTGGTGTATTCCCGGAGTCAGGAAGATCATGAGTAACACCTGAGGAATGTGCTTCAGACTCTGAGAGAGAAGAAGTTATATGCTAAGTTCTCGAAATATGAGTTTTGGTTGGATTCAGTGGCATTCTTCGGCCACGTGGTATCGAGTGAGGGTATTCAGGTGGATCAGAAGATAATAGAGGTCATGCAGAGTTGATCCAGACCATCCTCAGCTACAGAGATCCGCAGTTTCCTTGGCTTGGTGGGTTACTACCGTCGTTTTGTGAAGGGGTTTTCATCGATTGCAGCCCCTATGACCAGGTTGACCCAGAAAGATGCTCTGTTTTAGTGGACGGAGGAGTATGAGGCGAGCTTTCAGAAGCTCAAGACAACTTTGATTACAACCCCAGTTTTGATATTGCCTGCAGGTTTGAGGTCTTATACGGTCTATTGTGATGCCTCGAGGATTGGCCTCAAAGCGGTGTTGATACAATACGGTGTGGTGATTGCCTACACGTCCAGGTAGTTGAAGATACATGAGAAGAACTACCCTGTTCACGACCTTGAGTTAGCTGCCATTGTTCACGCCCTGAAGATCTGGCGCCATTATTTATATGGGGTTCCCTGTGAGATTTATACTGACCATCGGAGCTTACAGCACTTGTTCAAGCAAAAAGATCCAAATTTGCACTAGAGGAGGTGGTTAGAGTTGCTGAAGGACTATGACATCACTATTTTGTATCACCCGGGCAAGGCCAACAAGGTGGCCGATGCTTTGAGTCACCAGGCAGAGAGTTTGGGGAGTTTGGCTTGTTTACCAGTATCTGAGAGGCATATGGCGATAGATGTTCAGGCCTTAGCCAGCCAGTTTGTGAGATTAGATCTTTCGGAGCCCAGTCGGGTTCTAGCTTGCGTGGTTTCTCGGTCTTCCTTACTTGATCGTACCAGGGAGCGTTAGTATGATGACCCTCATTTGCTTGTCCTCAAGGACAAGGTTTAGCACGGTGATGCCAGAGATGTGCCTATTGGTGATGATGGGGTGTTGAGGATGCAGGTTCGGATTTGTGTATCCAATGTCGATGGGCTTCGAGAGTTGATTCTAAATGAGGCTCATAGTTTGCGGTATTCCATCCATCCGGGTGCCGCGAAAATGTATCAGGATTTGAGGTAGCACTATTGCTGGAGGCGGATGAAGAAGGATATAGTTGGATTTGTAGCTCGGTGCCTCAACTATCAACAGGTGAAGTATGAGCACCAGAGACCGGGTGGGTTGCTTCACCAGATAGAGATTCCGAAGTGGAAGTGGGAGCGGATCACCACGGACTTTGTAGTTGGGCTTCCCCGGACTTTGAGGAAGTTTGATGTTATTTGGGTGATTATGGATTGGCTGACCAAGTCTGCTCACTTTATTCCTGTATGTACTACTTATTCTTCGGAGTGGTTGGCAAAGATTTATATCTGGGAGATTGTTCGTCTGCATGGTATTCTAGTGTCCATCATTTCAGATAGAGGTACACAGTTCACATCACAGTTCTGGAGGGCCGTTCAACATGAGTTTGGTACTCGGGTGGAGTTGAGTACATCATTTTACCCTCAAACGGACAGACAGTCTGAGCACTATTCAGATTCTTGAGGATATGCTCCGTGCATGTGTGATTGAGTTTGGAGGGTCTTGGGATCAGTTCTTGCCATTGGCGGCGTTTGCTTACAACAATAGCTATCAATTTAGCATTCAGATGGCACCGTATGAGGCTTTATATGGTAGATTGTGTAGATCCTCGGTGGGTTGGTTTGAGTCGGGCGATGCTAGACTATTGGGCATAGACTTGGTTCAGGATGCTTTGGAGAAGGTCAAGGTGATTCAGGATAGACTCCGTACAGCCCACTCCAGACAAAAGAGTAACGCGGATCAGAAGGTTCGTGATGTTTCTTATATGGTTGGGAGCGGGTTCTGCTTCGGGTTTCACCTATGAAGGGCGTTATGAGATTTGGGAATAAAGGGAAGTTGAGTCCGAGGTTTATTGGCCCTTTTGAGATATTGAGGCGTGTTGGGGATGTTGCTTATGAGCTTGCCTTACCTTCCAGCTTGGCAAGAGTTCATCCGGTATATCATATTTCGATGTTCCAGAGGTATCATGGTGATCCGTCACACGTGTTAGATTTCAGTTCCGTCTAGTTGGACAAGGATCTATCCTATGTTGAGGAGCTAGTGGCAATATTGGACATGTAGGTTAGAAATCTGAGGTCGAAGAACATTGCATCCGTGAAGGTTCAGTGGCGGGGTCAGCTCGTCTAGGAGGTAACCTGGGAGACCGAGCAGGATATGCAGTAGCCGTTACCCTCATCTTTTCACTACTTCAGGTATGTCTTTATGCTCGTTCGAGGACGAACGAATGTTTAAGTGTAGGAGGATGTGACGACCCGGCCAGTCGTCTTAATAATTAACGCTCTGATCCCTTATTAATTGCTTTCCCCAAGTTTATTTCTGCTATTTTGATTTGCTGGGATATTCGGTTTTGAGTTTCGGAGAGTTTTTGGATGCTTAGTCCCTAAATGAGAGATTAAGTGTTGGAAAGTTGACCGTAGTCGGGACAGTCTGAAGACGGTCTCAGAATGGAAATCCGATGGTTCCGTTAGCTGTGTTGGGTGATTTCGGGTTTAGGAGCGTGTTCGGATTGTGTTTTGGAGGTCTGTAGCTAATTTAGGCTTGAAATGCCAAAAGTTGAATTTTTGAAGTTTCCGGTTTGATAGTGAGATTTTGATCCGAGGGTCGGAATGGAATTTTATAAGTTGGAGTAGCTCCGTAGAGTTGAATATGATATGTGTACAAAATTTCAGGTCTTTCGGACGAGGTTTGATAGACCTTTTGATCGAAAGCGTGTTTTTAGAGTTTTTGGACTTCTTAGGCTTGAATACGATGAAAAATTGGTGTTTTGATGTTGTTTTGAACATTCCGAAGGTTGGAACAAGTTTGAACGATGTTATGGGATAAGTTGGTAGGTTTGGTTGAGGTCCTGAGGGTCTCAGGTGTGTTTCGTATGCTCAATGGACCATTTTTGGACTTGGAGAAGGGTCAGATTTTTGCTGGTATTTATTGCAGACTGTTCTTCATCGCGATCGCGTGCGGAGGATCGCGATCACGAAGGCTTAGATGAGGCAGAGGAAATTTTTCCCTTCGCGTTTGCATGAAGAGGAATGCGAAAGCATAGCTATGGGATATGCTGAATTGCGAACACGTGGGCTAGGCCGCGTTCGCGTAGAAGGAATAAGGCGGCATTGGGTTGTTAAGTGTTTCTCTATGCGGTCGCGTGGAGTCAACCGCGATCGCGTAGGTCTGAGGGAGCTAAGCATCGCGTTCGCGGATAGGGTTCTGCGTTCACATAGAGTAAATTTGAGGCGCGTGGTCTTTGCTCTTCGCGATAGCGTCTGGACTTCCGCGATCGTGATTAAGGGAAAAGCTGGGCAGAATATAAAAATTTCAAATCGAGGGTTTAGCCATTTTTGAGAAAACTTAAGCTTGGGAGCTCGTATTTGAGCGAGGTTTTGAGGGATTTTCAAAGATATCCATTGGGTAACGATTCTTAACTCATTTTTGCTCGTAACCCATTAATCTAAACATGAATTCATCATTTAATTTCGGATTGGAGATGAAAATTGGAAGAAAGTTCTTAGACGTAGAATTTGACTTTTGATTAGGAATTTGACCTGGGATTTGGATAATTTTGGTATGCATGAACTCGTGAGAGTGTGAGGATTCTGAAAAGATAAATTTTACCCGATTCCGAGATGTGGGTTCGAGGGGCGTTTTGGTCATTTTACCTAATTTCACGTATTAGCATAGAATTTCTTTGTAGAATCAGTTACTTGAAGTGTTATTTACATTATGCAATTGAATTGAATAGATTTGGGCAATTTTGGAGTCGAGTACTCGTGGCAAGAGCGTGGTTTCGAGTTGATTTTGAGCCAGTTCGAGGTAATTGGCTTGTTTAACCTTGTGTGGGGGACCTTCCCTTTAGGATTGGTATATTTGGTAATTTAAATACTTTGTACCTGAGGTGACGAGTGCGTACTTGTGCTAATTGTTGGAAATCCAGTTTTCATTAAGTAATCACTAGTATGTTTCCTTTCCTGTTTTTATTGCTTGCACTGTTAAGCTTGTTGTTAGCTTAGGAAATCATGTCTAAGTGACTTAATTACTTTATTTGCTCAACCTGCCTTACCTGAATTCTGTGTAGTATGCTAGGCTAGAATCACTTGTTGCCTTAATATGAAATTTTGCCATTTTTGTATATTTTCTTGTTGCTGCTGTGTATTTATTTTGGGACTACGGATGTGGGATTCCGGTAGCTCCCCCTTGTCTGTTTATTTTGGGACTACAGATGTGAGATTCTGGTAGATCCCCCTGCATAGTTATATGGAACTACCTAAATGCACCCGGTAGATACCCCTAGTATTGGTATTTATATTTGGGACTACGGAACGGAATTCCGGTAGATCCCCGCGCACTAGTTGTTGGACTATGGGACGGGATCCTAGGAGATCCATTGGATATGTACATATGAGACTACAGGACAGTATCCTGGGAGATCCCCGATTGTTATTATTGGTGCTCAGCTATATTTCTTTTCCGTGTTTACCTTGCTTCTGTATAGTTGTGTATGTCCTGTACGTCCTGTGTTATTTTACTGTTGTACTTATTTATATTGTTCTGTTCTATACTCTTGATCTTTATATTTTATTTAACCTCAGTAGGGCCTTGACTTTCCTCGTCACTACCTGACCAAGGTTAGGCTTAACACTTATTGAGTACCGTTGTGGTGTACTCATGCCCCTTCTGCGCATGTTTTTCATCTGCAGATCTAGGTACTGCGACTCAGTCCTATCACCCGTGAGGCGAGGCGACTGCTCTAGAGACCTCGAGGTACATCTTCCGCGTCCTCAAACCGAGGAGTCCCTTTCTATTCTAGCTTTTAAACATTTATCCTTCTGTATTTCTTTCCCTTGTTGGATATTCTGGAGTTAGACATTGTAGATATCCAAAGGCTTGTGGTTCCGTGAGTTTCCGGGTTTTGGGATAGTGTACTTGATTCTGAGAATGTTGTGTTGTATATGCCGAACGGCACTTTTAAACACTATTTTTATCACTCTTCATTCTGTTTTAATTTATTTTTATTCCACATTTTTGTTATCTTCCGCAATTTAGGCTTACCTAGTCATAGAGGACTAGGTGCCATCACGATGGTTCAAAGAGGGTGAACCCGGGTCGTGATAATTTTAACTTCCAATATTGGCTCTAAGCGAGAGAGGTGTAGAGATATTATACGTTCCTTCTATAAATTTGCAGACAATCTCAGTTATTCTTATTACTTGGGTATTTTCTATGCCCCGAGATTGCCCCCCCCCCCACTTCTCTCTTTCGAAATTTCTTCATTATGATGTTCCACTCCATCTTCCTTTCTTTAATTTTGCTCTGCAAGAAAAGCTACATATACATTAGTTTGGCTGCTAGACCTCAATTCCAGGACACATTATCCTATGAAGAAACAAAAAGTCAGAACATAGTTTTTTAAATATCCTAAAAAAATTGAAGTGTGAATCTTAAATCCAGGACACATTTTTCTGAAATGTCCTTAAGTTTTGGGATTGGACCTAAAGAAATTAAAATTCAGGATACAATATCTCAAAGTTCAAAAAATCTAATTATTAAAAAAAGAACTTAATACCTGTGTTGTCCACCCTATCTTTCTCTATTTCTTTAAGAATCGATGGAGTTGAGATATCGTATGTTCCTTCAACATATTTGCAAATGATATCACTTATGCTTTCTCCCTGCATTGTATTTTCTTTATCTTGAGTTTGCACTCCATGTTCTTTGTTTGTAGCTTCACAAGATTCTGTAAACCTAGCTTAAAATTTAGGACAATTAATTCTGAACTTTTATATACTAAAAAATGGAGGACAGTTACTCCTAAATTTTATGTTAGAAGCTCAAACATTCAGGACATTTAGTCCTGAATTTCAAATTAGAAGCTCAAAAATTCAGGACATGCAGTCCTAAATATAAACATAAAAGCTCAAAATTGAGGACAATTAGTCCTCACTTCCTAATTAGTAGTAGATAGTTCATAATACAATGTAATTAAAAGTAACAAGTTATTTTCATGTTATCTTGATGTCCTTTTGAATCTTTTTTTTTCCTAATAAAGTTATTTTGATGAATTCTAATACATTATGTCTGCAAATCCTTTTTCATCTCCGTAGATAACCTCTAAATCAAAACTCATAAAACAGAAAAGTATCTTAAGAAAAAATAAGCAAATAAAAAAACTAATTGTATTCAAAGACAGAAAACTTACATCAACAATTTCATTAAGCAAGCCTTCATCAAATTGTGTTGAAGGCATTGAACTTTGATCTCGAGATAATTACGCATGCACACTAGTGGGCTCCATAACTTCTTCAGAATAAGCAATGGGTACTATTTCGAGTATCTAAAATACCTATTTTATAAGAAAAAAAGTATGTAGTTAGAACTAAAGCACAGAGACAAAAAGATAACTATTAATACTATTAACTTACTTTTTCATTATGGATGTAGTTTTTACAGAGGCTCTCATAATGTAGCGACTTCATATCTTAATAACATACCATCCTAGGGAACCCGCATTCTTTAAATTTGACAAAGTATTTTTCTTGAAAAGTTGAGAATACTTCTACAATCCAAACACAGAAGGCGAAAGGGAAGCCGTGTATAGTATAGGTGTCCTTCTCTTTCTCTTTCTCTTTTTATGTCTCTTTCTCATTCTCATTATCTGAAGTGTTTTGTTTGGGCTTCAAGCAAATTTTCAATGAGTTGACTAACTTTTGATAACAAAAAGAGCCCCAATGGAAAGAAGAGCAGAATTGACCATCATCAATAATTTTCATTCCCGCTTAAACATATTTCTATTCTTGCACTTACCCAGCAACACAAATTCAACAAAATAAATTATTGCTAGCTTCACCGCATCGCCACCAGTAGCCTACAAATGATGTAGCTGTACCATATGAGCGACTAGTAATATGTGATGATCCGACCAATTGTCTTGTTTATTGTTGCCCGTTCCCCTTTTTATTGCTTATTTTATGTTCACGTGTGGTTACATAACTTGTTGAGGTAGTTGGTTTGGTTCCAAGGATATTTCTAAATGAATAGAAAACTTTATGTGTAAATAACTCCGAAATGGAGTTTTGATGGTTCCAATAGCTTCTTTTGGCAATTTTAAACTTAGGAGTATGTCTTGATATTGATATGGAGGTTCGTAGGTCATTTAGGTTTGAATTGGCAAATGTTAGAAAGTTGAAGATTTGGAAGGTTGAGAAGCTTGTCCGAGAGTTGACTTTTGTTGATACCGTACTCAGATTTTGATTTTGGGAGTAGAAATAGGTACGTGGTGTCATTTATTATTTGTGTATAAAATTTTAGGTCAATAGGAGTTGGTTTGATAGGTTTCAGAATTTGTTTTAGAAGTTGGAAATTCATTCGTTTCAATAGGCTTGAATTGGGGTGCGATTCGTGATTTCGACACTGTTTGATGTGATATGAGGGTTTGACTAAGTGCGTATCATATTTTATGATATGTCTGTATGCTTTGATTCAGTCCCATGGGCCTCCGGTGTGATTTGGATTGTAGTTTCCGGCAAGCTGGCACATTCGCACTATGGCGGGAGTGTCCGTAGATGCGACACTGCATATGTTGCCTTATGAGCGTAGATGAGGAAAAAGGATGGGTGCAGTTGGATCGCAGTTGCAAAGGTTGTCTCCTCAAAAGCGATGTCGATTCTGCGATGAGGGGGACCGCAGTAGCGGGATGGACCGCAGTTGCGGAATATTTACCACATGCGTGCATGCGCAGATGTGGGAGACCTTCCGGGGAAGCAGAGGGGCGAGAATTAAGTGGTTTGTGTAGGTACGCACCTTTTACCGCTAATGCAGCTCCGTAGAAGTGGGACTTGTTGGTATGATCGTATAGGGTCCTAAGGGGTTCGGGTTAGTTTGGAATATATTTGAATTGTGTTGCGCTCGTTTTGAAGTTTCGACGGCGTTTCTTTATGCATAAATGGTACCGCATTAAGCAAATGAGCTCCAATTTCGGTTTTAATTGAAGCATTAGATCAGTATCATAATTTTGGAACCATAGCTACTGGAATC
Organism: Nicotiana tabacum; assembly: GCF_000715075.1. Classification (NCBI taxonomy): domain Eukaryota; kingdom Viridiplantae; phylum Streptophyta; class Magnoliopsida; order Solanales; family Solanaceae; genus Nicotiana; species Nicotiana tabacum. The sequence continues at coordinate 89,205,577 of NC_134084.1, forward strand.
ATCAACGTTTGACATTGTATGAAGAATTTATGGTCATTTTACTTAGAATTAGGTTGCTAGATTTTTTTCAGATTAATTACGAAATTGTCACTACATTCGTGTTTAAAAATATGCACTATTTTTAAATATTGAAACCAATATATCTCCTTCATTATAAGGTCAAATGGAGTGATTCAAAAGCCTAACGTGACTGGAATTTTACAAGGAATCTATTGGATGCATCAAAAATGAGTTTCGAGATCATTTGGCACAAGAAACGAGGCAGAACAGCTAGGTAGAAATATTTAATATCGAGGGTTTGCTCATTTGGCCATATTTTGAGTGGGGAGCCCGGATTTGGGTAATTGTTGAGGCGATTTTCACCACATGGATTAGAGTAACTGTTCTATACTCGGTTTTGGCTATATTTCGTGAAACCATCTTCGTTTTTGGCATTTGATTGATGATTTCAAAGTGAAATTTGGGAGTTTTGTCTAAAATTTCATAAAGTGAATTTTTGAGTTTGAACATCGATTTGAAGTCGGATTTGAGTGAAACTTGTATGGTTGGACTTGTAATTGAATGGGTTGTTGGATTTTGTGACATGGCAGGGGATATATGAGTCGGCCAATTCATTCAGCAATTCCAGCTAATAGATGTTGCACCCTATTTTGCACGAGTCAACACAAGATTCAACTTGTGATTTCTCTGTTAATGAAAGAGTGTCGCCACCTAACATTTAAAAGTACACTAGGGTATCCATTTAATTACAAAAGTCATATTCTTTAGTAGTATGCTAACCAATGATATTTGTATATGGGTCTTGTTCTTCTAAGCGGAAGGTCGTAGGAACCCGTTAAAATCTACTTGAGGTAGCTCTATCGATCTTAGACTAGATTTAAAGGGTTAGTTGTTTGCATTCTGCTTAATTAGTATTAGAGAGGGGAACGACTTATTGTATATCTAAGTGAGAGTATGCCATTAATAAAAGGGATACGAGATTTAAAAGGGGTATGGGTTTAGAAAGAGTCTTGAAAACTAATGTTGGTGTAGTTAAAAGAGTTTTAAAAATATATATGTGAGTGGTTTGTATTAAACATGTAGAAAGGGCTAAGTAATAAAATAATTTATTCTTATGGGATGGATGTTCATATAATTCGAATAAGATAAAGATGTTGTAAGTAAGTGAGTCTAAGATATACCTTAGATTTTGAAATCATCAAATATTAGACTTGATGAATCGTCTTGAAAATCTTGTTGGGCGGCAACATTTAAGCTTTGAAAGAGTAGATTTCTTTTATAAGGCTAGCCTTGCAATTCGTTTCTGGTTATGAAAAAAGGGACTGTCGCCTTTGTTAAGTTATTTTCAACTTCAAAATCTTCATGAAAGGGTTACCAAAATATAGAACATTTGGTAACGTGAGCAGTACATGATTAACGAATGGAGAAATTGGTTACTACCTAATATTTCTTTTAACCCCACGTCTTTTAAGGCTTTCCTAAGTTGTCTATATAATTCAAAAGATGAGAGCAACGTCATATACATGTAAAAGGATATAAATAACAAAATATAATGAAGCAATAAAGGAGTAAGGAGTGACTCTGGTTTGGGCCTGAAAGAGGTAGGCCCAATAATCAATAAGAACGGAAATCAATAGGCTCCGGATTTTCAAATGCATGGTACGAGGTTTGGGACTAAGTTCCTTAAGAACTCAACAGGCCCAATGGTTGTACGTGTTCAAAAAGAAAGAGAGAAAGTCATTTGAAATAATATTCTATACATACAATCATATATGAAATATCTAAGTGAAGGACTTGGACAAAATGTAACAACTAACCGTAACTAACTATCATGAAAGGTTATACTAATGTGGTGGTCACATATGGTAATGTGATTTACATTGACAACCTTTCGTTGTCATTAAATACTAAACCCAAGAGGAGTAATGAATGTCACTGGATTAGAGGCTAAGGGTAGAGTTCTACTTAAAGTCAAAGCCTGTCACAACCCCAATTTTCCTCTATAGGATGTTGTGATGGCACCTAGTAACTAAAACTAGGTAAGCCTAACACTTACTTAGTTAAACGACATAATTTAATTAGAAACAACTAGTAAGCATGAAACTGAAAATTGCTATATTAAACCAATAATCCCGAGTGCAATACAATACCCAAAACCGGTAGTACAAGTCATAAGCTCTACTGAGTTTACTAGAAAAATATTTGAAGTACAACTGTTTCGGAATAGAAATAGACAGTACAAGTACAATATCAGAAGGTGACTCTGAGGTATGGGAACGTGACAACAAGTATACCTTGAGTCTCCACAGCGGAGCCCGAACAGCTAGCTAGTGATCAACCAACTCCAAAGTACTTGGATCTGCACAAAAATGTGCACAAAGCGTAGAATGAGTACACCACAGTGGTACCCAGTAAGTATCAAGACTAAGCTCAGTGGAGTAGTGACGAGGGACAATCAAGACACTTACTAGATTTAACAACCTGGACGAGTATGAATGTAAAAATTAATAGGGAAACAATGTCAATATAAACCGAAGCATGATAAATATAACAAAACAAAACTCGCAATAGAATAATACAAACAACAATTATATATAGGGAACAAACAACTAATAATACCGTAGAGTAAGCTAAACATTTAAGTCCAGTGAGATCAATAAAGAAAATAAGTAACAACTCAATAAGAACAACCTCTTCCATACAAGATTTATTCAAGAATTTCCCCGAGGTACTTCACCTCACCGTCACATTTCACGAGTCCCAATTTATGAACCCTAATTGCTTGGAATCTTATGCTCACATTACAATTCAATACTGAACGGATGACTCACGTTCCAAGGGAGTGACAATATCTCATCTATGCACCGACAACTCACGTGCCAATAGAACAACTCTCACACAGAAGGCAAGTAAACGAGAGTACATGTAAATGGTCAATAACATCAGGATTCATCTTCTTAAATCGATATGGGTGATTAATTACGTGTATGTTTGTGCAAGTGTTCAATCACAACTCAAGTCAACAAGTAAGAGTAGAGACAATGAATGACACATAGGAAACAATCACTACAAATGTACAATGTTTAACTCACACAAGGTAGGCACACTACACAAATATCGTCAATAACAATGCTCCCAGGCCATCACAAATTATTCCCGACATAGCCCACCTTGTCTTGCCACGTGCGCAACAATAACGTAAATGCCTACCTTGTCTTGCCGCACACGTATAATAATATTTTCGCCTTGTCTCGTCACATTCGTAAACCCACATATATAGCCCTTTCTATCACGCTGCATGTGCAAATATCAATAATAACAATAGCACAGACAACTCACGTGCGAACACCCCGATAATCCTCTCAACAATACCATGCGTGCCAAAAACATAACAACACAATATAAGGTCTTTCACCACATGTGCCCATATGACACAACTTTTCCTCAAAATAATTTTAATACCACCATCACGCATAGCCCTTGACTCAATGACACTTTGTACAATAACAACAACAATAATAACATGAGAGTACGACAAATAAATCAACATAAGGACTACATTTGACAAAGAAATGGAAGAACAAGCTCACAATGAAAAACACAACAACTAATAATTATTTCAACAAGAATAACTCAACTAGGGGAGAGATAATGTGTAACAATGATTCCACATAATTACAACTCGATAATAAAAGAGATATGATGAATCAATGATTCCAAATAAGGATAAGTCAATAATAAAAGGGATAACAAAAACTTCAATCAAGTTTAAGCAATTATGGAAGAGATGATAATAACTTCAATTAAGGTTAAGAAATTACGAAAAAGATAACAATAAATTCAATTAAGGTTAAGCAATTACGAAAAAGACAGCATGGCAATAAAAAAGGAAACAACTTCAATTAAGGCACATAAGAGTTTATTAGCAACATGGGTAGAACATGAATCAATCAACTCCAAACAAGACACGTAAGGGTGAATTTAGTAAATGGAGGATTTAACATGATAAGAAAACTATATTTTTAATGAATATAAGAACCAACGACCCCAAAACGGTCAAATTTCCTCAAATAAGCCCGAGTACGTACTCATCACCTCGCATACACGGCCTTCACATGACACAATTAGCACAAATGACTCAAATCCTAAAGGAAAGTTTCCCTCACACAAAGTTAGGCAAGATACTTACCTCAAAGAAGCTAGACTGATACTTTAAAATGACTTTCTCATGTGAAACAACTTTTAGACGGCTCAAATCTAGCCAAAATAACTTAACATAATAAATAAAAATCATAGGAAATAATTCTGGATAATAAAGCTTCGATCTTGAAAGAAAAATAAGAAGTCAACTCAAAAAGTCAAACCCCAGCTCGCGTCTCGGAACCCGACCAAAATTACAAAATTCGAACACCCATTCGATAATGATTCCAACCATACAAGAATTACTCAAATCCAACTTCAAATTGCCTTTCAAATCTCCAAAGTTTAGCCAAAGAAGTTTTCACAATTTTTCTCCAAATTTCCAACTTAGATCACTAAATAAATGAAGACACTTACCCCAATGAATTTCTTGAAAAACACACGAAACTCGTCACTAACCGAGCTCCATAGGTCCAAAAATGAGTAATGAAATCAAACCCTCGAATTTAAATCTTTTTGCCCATCACTTATTCATTTGTGGACCAAAACACGCATCTGCGAGCCCGCATTTGCGAGATATGGCTTGCATATGCCAAGACGGCCTACTAGCAAGCATCGCATCTGTGCAAGGAAGGTCGCACCTACGATACCGCAGAAGCGAGACAAAAATCACAGAAGTGGATAGTCACCATGAGCAACAAACTCGCATCTGTATCGGTACACTGCAGATGCGGCCACACACCTACGTTCGCCAACCCACAGAAGTGGAACTCTCACCCATGCCCAACATCGCAGAGCAATAGCAACTTCGCACAAGCGGCTACGCATCTGCGTTCCAAAATGTCATAGGTGCGACGCACCAGAAATAGACTAGTCCAAAAGCATGCAAACCATCCAAAATTCATCTGAAACACACCAAGGCCCCCGAGATCCCATCCAAAAATACCAACAAGTTCCATAACATAACGCGGACTTGCTCGAGGCCTCAGATTACATCAAACAATGTCAAAACTATGAATCTTATCTCAAATCGAAACTTAGTGAAACTTATGAACTTTCAACTTTTACAGCTCGCGCGAAACATATCAAATCAACCCGGAATAACCTCAAATTTTGCATGCAAGTCCCCAATGACATAATAGAGCTGATCCTACTCTCAGAATTGTAATCCGAGCCCGATATCAATAAAGTCAACTCCCGGTCAAACTTCTCAACCTTCTAACCTTCAACTTTTCAATCTTTTTCGAAATGTATCAAATTAACCTACGGACCTCCAACTCCGGACACATGACTAAGTCCAAAACCACCACACAAAGCTATTGGAATCATCAAAATACCATTATAGAGTCGTCTATACAAAATCCAAACTCCGATCAACTCTTACCGCTTAAACTTCTAAAACAAGAATCTTTCTTCCAAATATATCCCAAATCATCCAAAATCTAAATCTCGACCACCCACGCAAGTTATAAAACACAACACGAAGCTACTAGATACTTTAAGCTATCGAATGCGAAGCTGATTCTCAAATCGACCGATCAAGTCATTACAAAACCCCCTTCGAATCCCCTGATAGTTCAAAGTTCCGATGGGTCTCAAGGCCTACGGTAATGCTTGTTCCAGGGAGAGCAACCTAACCAAAAGTTAAAATCTACTCTCAAATACCCTTAACCATTAACGACTCACTCCTCTCCATAGGTTTAAGTGACAATGAGGCACTTTCAATGTAAACCAATCACCATAGCAATACCATACCACAGAAGCGTATATCTTTCTTATGAGGATCAAACGGAATATCTTAAGACTACAAGACAGTTTATCTACACTATCATGACCATTTTTAAAACTAAATGGATGATTAACACATTAAATGTACTCCTGAGGTCAGGCAAATTAAGGATAGAGAGAACATAATTCAGTATCTAATAACTCATGAACACAGGTGTATTTGTCTTAATAGCACTCCATTACACTAATCACAAGTTAATTAAGCATTCCACTTTAAGTATACACAGGTTAACAACACTAATTGAGACTTCTAAAAATGTTAACAGAGGTATAGACTAATAGTTGCAACTAAACATCCGAGGGAATTGGGCGAGGGTAGGTTAACAATCACAACTAGAATCCATGAAAAGTGTGAATCACATCACAAATCCATTACTAAAACTGATGCTTTATAAAAAATGCTAATTCAGTTCAACCAACTTCAATCATAATACAAGTCATTGGTCTAAATCAAGGGGGCACAAGTTGCTAACTTCAAATAAAACATTCAAAGATCATTGACAAAGATTCATAGCATCAACTTCACATTTGAGATTTCACAGGTACTACAAAAGATGTTAGACTATCAATTAGAGTTTCTAAAGAATTAACAAGGTTACATATTCTCAACCTATAATAGAACTCCTAAGAACATCATCAAAATAAAAAAATGGCAAAATGTAATTAGAACTTTTAAGGATATTGACAAGGTCACAAGTTCACAAATCTAATTTAAGCTCCTAAGAGTAACAAGGCCTCAAACCAACAATCCCACTTAACCTTGAGAATTAATGACATATCCACCTCCTTTTGAGAGTTTTAACTTCAAACTAATTCCATTAAAATGAACGAGGCAGTTATATCCATGCAGTTGTAACAAAGAGTCTCTTTGGGGTGAAGTCTAGTATACTTAAGAGAACTTAGTGAAGTTTTCAAAGCAGTGTAGGCATACGCGTGGTCATGAAAGGCAAACAGAGACACAACTGAACATAGTATCACAAACATATACAGAGGACACTTAGCATATACTATATCATGGAAGTGTTACTAATAGTGCCATTATGTGAGGTCCAAGAAGGGATAATGAGATCATCACATTAAGGGAAACATGCTAAGTATGTCTGGGATTAGGCTTCAGTTACAATGGAAACTTAGCAGCATTGTTCTAAATGAATAAATGTATTACCACAAATTAAGTATTCAACAACTTTTCATAACTTAGATTCAACATAAGGCAATCTTAGAATCATACACAATGTAGCATGAAGATCCAACTAATTCGAGATATACCTACATAAATAGTCATGAATTCAATCAAGTAATTGACAGAATCACGGAGATACACCAAAGAGGTAAGAATAGATTTAAGGGCAAAAGCTAATTCATTAACACCATAATGACAAATTGATTTTTAACACCCAATAGAATCATGCTCTATTGGATTGAATGATTCAATGTACAATGGTAAAATGTTGTTCAAGATAAATTAGTGCAACAATAATAGCAGTGTTTACAGAATATAAGAGAGAGAGGTTTGGAACTAATATTAAGAAGAGTTAAAAAGTTATTTTAAATCTAATTATAGACATGAAACAACATATACATATTAGCATTCAAATATCTTCAAAGAAGTTCAGGGTTGCAGAATCTATTCATTACTCATTAACAAACACATAAAATAGCTAAGGCATGAATACATTATCAGTAAGATCAATCGACAGAGATAGTAAAGCATTTCATATTCAGGGATTTAAACTATTAAAAGAAGAGGAAGGTTGAAATTTTACTGACCTCCTTTGGGGTAGCAAACCAAACGATTATTCAAATTAGCCTTTAGAAAAGTAAGAGTTCAAGAACTTAATCAGCAATACACTCTGAATCACAAAGGAAAAGAAAAGCAGAAAATTGACCAAGGACTCAACTTAGTCAAAATCTTCCTAAACACTATATTGTGTATTAACTTTTAGATGTTAGGTGTACCTAGTAGGTATGACTTGTTGTGTATTCGGTGAAGGCATTAAAAACCCCAATTTATAGTAGCTGTGAAGCCCTAGATTTTTAGATTCAAAATCAATAGTAGAAGATGACGAGGTATGAATGATAATAGAAGAGAGGGTAAAATCAGAGTGAAGTCAAAGTGAATCAGGGCGAAAAGTGAGTGAGACTCTTCCTGAGTACATGATAGGCGTTACAAGTGATGAACCATTGGATAAAGACCAGAGGTCATTGCATTTGACCTCACATTAAAAATAATCATTATGAGATATGCCATGCATGAGAGCTTTGGTTGTAGCATCGAAGGCTTTGAAAACTTGAAGTTTCATGCTTGTGTTCGAGTTCAGAGAACTCAAGATTCTGAATGTGTATAATGAAACTGGAAGGTTCTAGAGGGATTCGCATGCAGGGGAGCAAAGAGGACGATTCTGGGTGAAAATTTGCGACCTTGCACGTATTGGTGCAAGGTTTTGAGACAAATTTGGTATGGGATTTGAGAGAAAATGAGATACAAAGGGGAAGAGGGGCGGCGAAGTTAAGAGAAAATGATTAGGTTTTTGGGTATTGGGGTTGGCTATCTCTGAATTAAGTGGAGAGAACTGATTTGGACCATTAGATCTTTTGATTAACGACTATAACAATTTGGGTGTTAAAAGATTAAAATATGATAAAATGAAGGTCGTCGGATTGCTGGATTTGGACGGTGAGGATTAGATCTTGGAGGTGTATTAGAATTAAAGAAAAGTGGAGTTAAAATTGTGGCCTGTTGATTTCTGGAATGGACGGCCCAGATGGTTTGTGCTTCTTCTATAAGTGATTGGGATGGGTGACATGGCGAGGTGTGGTTGATCTGATGGAAGTGGCATGGATTGCCAAAGTGGAGAGGGAGGGAGTGTTTGGACTAGGTATTTTCCAGATTAGCCTTGTCGTTTGGGCCAAAATGAATTTTAGAGATGGCTATTTTGTATTTGATAAAGAGAATTGCAATTATAGCCTTTATCCACTTTATTCCCTTTTGAAATTAAATTACATAAACTTAATTAATTTTGATAAAATATAATAAAAATCATAATTATCATATACATTACTAACTATTGTAATTAATCAATTATAAATACTTTATTTTAGATTATAACATTAATTTCAAATAATTAACATAGTAATCCAATTAATTAGAGTTTAAGAAATAATTCATTGAATCAAATATAAGCCTATGTGATGTTTTTATAATTAATAATAGCAAGCATGGTATAATTATAACATTGAATTATTAATTTTAAAACTACTAATACTAAATTAATTTTGTCAAAATAATTGTTGTTGTTTGAAAACATTTTAAAATAGTCGTTGTAAACTTTTAAATATAAATAAATTAATTTTGTAAGGGAGGTTCGAAATTGGCCGTCAACACTAGCAGTGCTCCGGCTATTTCTAGGCCTCAGATTGCTCATTAAGCACAACAACTTTCTAGTACACCTCCCACATGGGGTACTTTCAGCGGTCAGTCCACCCAACCAAGCCAAGGCCAATTTTAGCAGCCACGCCCACTGAGAGCTTGCTTTGAGTGTGGTAATACTAGGAATATGGTGAGGGACCACCCCAGACTCAGGAGGGGTGCACATCCACAGACTGCGTAGGATCCACGGATTCCACAGGGTTTATAGGCCATGTTTATTGCTCTAGTTGCCGCCCCACCTGTATCACCAACTAGGGATGGAGGTCAGGCAAGTAGAGGTTGCCCTAGAAGGGGAGGCCAGACTCATTTATATGTTTTTCTAGGTAGGACAGAGGTTACCGCTTCAGATGTAGTCATCATAGGTATTGCTCGGTCTTTCACATGGATGCCTCATTTTTATTTGACCCAGTATGAATTTACTCATATGTGTCATCTTATTTTGCTCTGTATTTGGATATACCTTGTGATTCTTTAAGTTCTCCTGTATATGTGTCTACGCCTGTGGGAGATTCTATTATTGTAGACCACGTCTATCGGTCGTGTTTAGTTGTTATTGGTGTTTTGAGACCAGAGTTGATCTGTTGTACTCAATATGGTAGACTTTGATGTGATATTAGGCATGGACTGTTTCTTGCCCGATCACGCTATTCTGGATTGTCATGCCAAGACTGTGATACTCGCTATGCTAGGTTTTCCATGGTTGGAGTGAAAGGGTACATTGGATTTTATTCCTAGCAGAGTTGTGTCCTTTCTTAAGGCACACTGGATGGTTGAGAAGCTGTGTGATGTGTATTTAGCTTTTGTGAGAGATGTTAGCGCTCATTATCCTACCATTGAGTTAGTTCCAGTAGTGAGAGATTTCCCAGATGTGTTCCCAGCGGACTATTGGGCATGTTGCCTAATAGAAATATTGATTTTGGTATTTACTTGGTGTCAGGAACGCATCCCATCTCTATTCCACCATATCATATGGCACCTATGGAGTTGAATGAATTGAAAGAACAGCTTTAAGAGTTGCTTGATAAGAGTTTTATCTGGCCAAGTATCTCTCCTTGGGGTGCTCCTGTTTTGTACGTGAAGAAGAAGGATGGCTCTATGCGTATGTGCATTGATTATAGGCAACTGAACAATATTACAGCCAAGAACAAGTGCTCATTGCCATCCATTGATGCCTTATTTGACTAGCTACATGGTGCTAGAGTGTTATCGAAGATTGATTTGAGGTTAAGGTATCATCAACTGAACATTTGGGACTCGAATATCCTGAATACTGCTTTACAGACTGGTTATGATACTATGAGTTACTAGTGATATCATTTGGGCTGACCAACGCCCCAACAAGATTCATGCACCTAATGAACAATGTATTCCGGCCATATCTTGACTCATTCATTATTGTGTTTATTGACGACATCTTGGAGTACTCCCACATTAGGGAGAATCATTAGCACCATTTGAGGATTGTGTTCTAGACCTTGAGGGAGAAGAACTTATATGCAAAATTTTCAAAGTGAGAATTTTTGCTTGATTCGGTGGCATTTTTGGGTCATGTGGTATCTAGTGAGGGGATCAAAGTAGATCCGAAGATTATAAAGGCAATTCAGAGTTAGCCTAGACTGTCTTCAGCTACTAAGATTTAGTGTTTCCTTAGTTTGACTGGATATTAGTGTTGTTTCGTAGAGGGTTTCTCGTCTATTGCTGCACTTTTAACCATATTAACCCGGAAGGGTGCTCCATTTAGGTGGTCTGACGAGTGTGAGGAGAGATTTCAGATGCTCAAGGTTGCCTTGACCACAACTCCAGTTCTAGTTTTGCCTTCAGCATTGGGTTCATATACAATGTATTGTGATGCATCTCGGATTGGTGTTGGGTGTGTCTTGATGTAGGAGGGTAGGGTGATTACTTATGCTTTGCTCCAGTTGAAGCCCCATTATAAGAACTACCTTTTTTCATGATCTGGAGTTGGCAACTATTTTTCACGCATTGTAGATTTTGAGGTATTATCTCTATGGCATGTCTTACAAGGTATTCATAGATCATCGAAGTCTACAACACTTGTTTAAGCAAAATGACCTAAACTTGAGGCAACGAAAGTGGTTAGACCTATTGAAAGATTATGATATTACTATTCTGTATCATCTTGGGAAGGCCAATGTGTGGTCGATGCCTTGAGTAGGAAGGCGGAGAGTATAGGTAGCCTTGCATATATTCCAATTATTGAGAGACCATTAGCATTGGATGTTCATGCGTTGGTCAATTAGTTTGTGAGATTGGATGTTTCGGAGCCCAGCCGAATTCGAGCTTTTATGGTTTCTCGGTCATCTTTATAATATCGCAACAGAGAGCGTCATTATGATGACCCCCATTTGCTTGTCATTAAGGACACAGTGCAGCATGGTGATGCCAATGAGGTATCTATTGGAGATAACGGGGTGTTGTGGATGCATGGCCGGATATGGGTTCCCAATGTGGATAGGTTGCGTGAGTTGATTCTTGAGGAGGCCCACAGTTTGATGTACTCCATTCATTCGGGTGCCGCTAAGATGTATCAAGATTTTAGGTAGTATTATTGATGGAGAAGAATGAAGAAAGATATAGTGGAGTATGTAGTTTGGTGCTTGAACTGTCAGCAGGTAAAGTACGAGCATCAGGGGCCATGCGGTTTGATTCAGAGACTTGATATTTTCGAGTAGAAATGGGAGTGTATTACCAAGAATTTTGTTGTTGGGATCCCAAATACTTTGAAGAAATTTGACGCAGTGTGGGTGATTGTGGATAAGCTGACAAAGTCTACACATTTCATTCCGGTGGTGACTACCTATTCTTCGGAGCAGTTGGTTGAGATCTATATCCGCGAGATGTGGACGTTGAGGATGACCAAGTTGAAGAGGTCTCAAGCCAATAGAAGAGGTGGGTGCCTCATGACAAGGTCCCAGTTCCACCCCCACCTCCACCACGAGCGGCTTCACACCAGGTGTTGCCTAATGAAGGGTATGCAAGTGCAATAGTTCCTCCCCGTATTAGGGTGGGCAACTTTCAAATCACCAATGTGATGCTCAATTTGCTAGAGCAACGAGGTTGCTTCACCGGGGCTCCAAGTCAAAATGCATACAAATACTTGAAGGGGTTTGTGGTACTTGTTGGGGAAGTAAACAAACAAACGTCTCCGAGGATGCTTTAAGGCTAAGGCATTTTCCTTTCTCTCTACAGGGGAAAGCCTTAGATTGGTTGGAACGATTGCCGAACCATTCCATTCGTGCTTGGGATGAGTTGGCGGAGAAATTTATTGCTATGTTCTTTTTCACCCGGGCATACGGCTACTCTTAGATATGAGATTTTAACATTCAAGCAAGAGCCCAATGTACCGCTACACGAGATATGGGAGCGGTATAGAACAATTGCAAAAGAACATCCCAATAACGATATGACAACACCTTATGCGGAGGCTTGTGAGATTTTGGATGAAATGGCAGATATATCATCGGCATGGAAATCCTGGGCTAATGTTCCACAAGGTGATCCGAATGTGATTCACCTCCATAAATAGTTGCATGACCATGGGCAAGCCATTGGCGAATTGACCGCCACCATGAATCAGTTAGCAAAGGCTCACATTCAACAAGTGCATAGTCCTAGGTAAGTCAATGCCATGGAGAGACTGAACATGATGGTGAACAAATGAAAGACCAAGGGTTCGCAAGTGTAAAATCGATTGGAGAATTGTGTGCAAGAGGATAGTGGGTTTGATCAAGATTAATCTTACAATGAACAAAAGGAGGAGATGCAATATGTGAACAACTTTCAAGGGCAAGGAAACAACTTCCAAGGCACGAATAAAAAATAATGGCGACCTCAAAACAATCAAGGTAATTGGAGTGGTGAAAATAACCAAGGTGATTGGAGTGGTGTCAATAATCAAGGGAATTGGCATAACAACAACCATCAAGGAATTAGAGCGGTAATAATCAAGGAAATTAGAACAATAATCAAGGCAACCAGGGGTCGGGTTTTCAAAGGCCCCTGATGTATCATCAACAAAGCAACCCGCCTCCTTGTCCTTCCCATGGTCCAAGTTCTTCCAATAATGAAATGGGGAGTATTGAGAATATGTTCATGAAAATGATGGAGAAGAATGTTGATTCCAATGCCCAACTTTCCTCACACAATACCTCAATCTGCAACTTAGATGTTCAAATGGGGAAAATCTCCCAAGCTCTAAATAATTGTCCTAAGGGATCACTACCAAGTGACATGGTGGTGAACCCAAATGGTGGTAACAACATGGGTCATGCCATGGCCGTTACTAAAGGAAGTGAAAAAGGTGGGAATGCACCTACCTCAAGCCAAAGGCAACTTGTGGATGAAGAGCAAGTGGTGCAAGAAGAGAAGATCCCGAACAATGTTGAGAAATCTAATAATGAGGTTCGGATTAATATTGATGATAGTGTGGTAGAGACTCAAGAGGAGGTGACCCATCTAGGAATTACATTATTGACATGCTGGAACCGGTAGTGCAAAAGGTTAAGTCACCAATGACCAAGCCTCCACCTCCATACCCTCAAAGACTTGCAAAGAAAAATAGTGAAAACCAATTCAAGAAGTTTATCCAAAAGATGAAGAGTCTCTCAATTAATGTGCCATTAGTTGAAGCCTTGGAGAAAATGCCCGGTTATGCAAAGTTCATGAAGGATATTATGACAAAGAAGCGGTCGATGAATTTTGAAACTATAAAAGGTACTCATCAAGTGAGTGCAATTATGCATTCAATGCCTCCCAAGTTGGAGGATTACGGTGCTTTCATGATTCCTTGTACAGTTGGAAGTGCCGAATTTGCTAAAGCTCTTTGTGATCTTGGGGCAAGTATAAATTTGATTCCCTATTTGATTTTCAAGAAATTTGGAATTGGGCAAGCAAGGCCTACCTCTATGAGATTGCAAATGGTCAATCGCACTTTGAAGAGACCCTTAGGACTGATTGAGGAAGTTTTGGTTCGTGTTGATAAATTCATTCTTCCGGTGGATTTTGTCATTCTAGATTGTGAGGTTGATTATGAGGTGTCGATTATTCTTGGAAGACCTTTCCTTGCTACGGGAAAGGCTCTTTGTGATGTTGAAGATGGAGAACTTACTTTTCGGGTCGGTGATAAAAATGTGATTTTCCATGTGTAAGTCCATGAGGCAACCTAATAGCGATGAGGTGTGCTCTTTTGTGGACTACGTGACCGATATGATTGTGGATGAAACAATTGCTATGATAAATGTTGGTGACATGTTGGAGGCCGTCTTGCTCAGCTTTAATAATGATGGGATGGATGGCTTCATGGAATGTGTTAACTCTTTGCAAGGAATGGGGTCGTACACCTATGAACCCCAAAAATTATCCTTGGATCCTGAAAATAGGACAACTCCTCCTACAAAACCTTCAATTGAAGAGCCTCCTACCTTGGAGTTGAAGCCATTGCCTCCACATCTTTAGTATGAATTTCTTGGATCATCTTCTACTTTACCAGTTATTCTTTCCTTTTTTTGACTAATGTGCTGGTAGATTCTACATTGGTAGTGCTACAAAGGAGGAAGAAGGCTATTTGGTGGACCTTGGCGGATATTCGGGGGATAAGCCCCGTATTTTGCATACACAAAATTAACTTGGAGGAAGGTGCCAATCCATCTATTGAACAACAAAGAAGACTCAATGAGGCCATGCAAGAGGTTGTCAAAAAGGAGATTATCAAATGATTGGATGCCGGTGTTGTCTCCCCCATCTCCGAGAGTTCGTGAACTTCTCCGGTTCAATGTGTCCCAAAGAAGGGGGGGCATGATGGTGGTCACCTATGACAAGAATGAGTTGATTCCTACAAGAACGGTGACCAGGTCGAGAGTGTGTATGGACTATCATAAGCTCAACAAAGTCACAAGGAAGGACCATTTTCCACTTCCCTTCCTAGATCAAATGCTTGATAGGTTGGCTGGTCGTGCTTTCTATTATCTCCTTGATAGGTATTCCGGCTACAAACAAATTCTTATTGCTCTGGAGGATCAAGAGAAAACAACTTTTGCATGTCCCTATGGTACTTTTGCCTTCAAGCGGATGCCATTTGGTTTGTGCAATGCACCAGATACTTTTCAAAGGTGAGTGATGGCTATCTTCACGGACATGGTGGAGGATTACCTTGAAGTTTTCATGGATGACTTCTTGGTGGTTAGGAATTCTTTTGATGATTGTCTTGCAAACTTGGATAAAGTGTTGGCAAGATGTCAAGAAACAAATTTGGTGATAAATTGGGAGAAATGTCACTTCATGGTCGACGAGGGCATTGTACTTGGCTACAAGATCTCTAAGAATGGAATTGGTTGACAAGGCAAAGATTGAGGTGATTTCTAGACTTCCATCTCCAACCTCGGTAAAACGCGTGCAGAGTTTCTTAGGTCACGTGGGGTTTTACCGATGTTTCATCAAGGATTTTTGTAAGGTGGTGAATGCGTTGTGCAAGCTTCTCGAGAAAGATGCTAAGTTTAACTTCAATGATGATTGCATGAGAGCTTTTGAATTGCTAAAGTTCAAGTTGACAACAACTCCCATCATCATCGTTCCAAATTGGAGTATCCCTTTTGAGCTCATGTGCGATGCTAGTGACATAGTGGTAGGGGTTGTTTTGGGTCAACGCATCAATAAGATTTTTCATTCGGTCTACTATGCTAGTAAGACCATGAATAGTGCCCAAGTCAATTATACCGTTATGAAGAAAGAGCTCCTTGCCATTGTGTTTGCTATTGAGAAGTTTTGCCCGTACTTGATAGGTGCTAAAGTGATTGTCCACACAGATCATGCGACACTTCGTTATCTTATAAGCAAGAAAGATTTCAAAGCTCGGTTGATCAGATGGGTGCTTTTGTTGAAAGAGTTTGACATTGACATCCAAGATAGAAAAGGAAGTGAAAAACAAGTGGCGGACCACTTGTCCTGTTTGGAGGAGGAGGAGGGGAGGCCGCATGATGGCCTTGAAATCAATGACTCCTTCCCCGATGAGTAACTCTTGGCTATTTCAGTGAAGGAGGTGCCATGGTTTGCGGATCTAGTAAATTTTCTTGTGCGTGGTATCATCCCGTATGAGTTCTCTTGTAGTAACTTTGACTACTTATTAGCGCCTTTTAACTTTCGTCTTAGTCTAAAAAATATTGAATTATGCTCCTGAAATGGATCAATCTGTGCAAAAATTATAGGAAAGATGGAAGTTGAGCTCCCGAGATAAAATCCGACTCAAAAAGGAGTTTTCAAAGCACAAGGCAATGAAAGGCACAGAAACATAAAAGTGTGGTCCATCGAAGAAATTGCATACTACAGAATACCTTCTGCAGTCACAAGATAAGAAGACAACTTCATCAGAGAATTGGTCAAATTGTGGACCACACATGAATTGGGCGGCCGCAAAGAATGAGCTAGAAGTTGAAGATCAGAGTGTGTGCAAAAAGACCAAGTCTAGAGCCTCTGAGAATTACGGACCACACAAGAATTGTGCGGCAGCAGAAAAATGCCTTATGGGTGCAGTTCTAAATCTGCAGACCGCGAAAGAAGTGCCTCGCGACCGCAATTCAAAATTGTGCGGCCGCAGAGCTCTAGTTCCTGTTAGATGAAGACATTTGTGGATCGCACATGGAATTGTACGGCCGCATAACCTCCCGAGGGACATTTTGTCAGATATTTCCAGTTTTGTATAAATAGACGTGCTTCACAAAATTAGGTCAAGTTTTGAATCTCTGAAGCATTGTAGTAGTTTCTCTTTGTTTTAGGAAACTTTATCTTATTTTGGAGATTTAACATTAGATTTCTCTATTTTAATCTTCTAATACGAGTTTTATTATCTTTTCTTCTTTGTTTTCTTCTTCACCCACTATGAGTAGCTAGATTTTTACTAGGGTTGTAACCCAATACAAGTGTGTAAATAACCTTATGAGTGATTAATTTTATGCTTGTTTATGATTGGATGTTTATTATTTAGCTTATTTCATGCTTTAATTAAAACATTGATTCAAGCTTATTTGAATTAGTCTCTTCTTGAGAAAGAGGGATCTAGTCTAGGTTAACTTAGCTAACAAGGAATTGGGTATTGAGAGATTGATTAACCCAATTAAAGGGTTCAACCTAAAGATAGTAACAAACCAACTTGAGCTCTTATCAACCTTTTTGGTAGATACCCATTTGGTCTTGAGAAAGCCAAATTGGACGAAACCACTCTCTGACCGAGAGGTATTGAGTGAGTAACATACTGTTGTGAGCTATAATACAACCATCAACAAAACGAGCATAAAATTCTTTATCCCATTAGACAAACACCTAGGTCATGGTCACAACCCTAGGCCTTTTATACATTTATACCCAAAACAATTATCTCTAGTTTTATATCTTCAAATTTGCAATAATTAGCTTAATTTTTTAAGAAGAAACAAAAACCTATTTGTAGAAGTGCAATCTAGATACTTCACTTACTCATTCTGAATATATACTACTAACTCCCATCTTAGCTCCCTGAGGATTTGATCCTAACTCTTTGTTGGGTTTTATTGTTGCAAACGACCATGTCATACCTCTTTAGAGGTGTGCAATTGGACGTGATCAGAGGTTCATGGGATCGGTTCTTGCCACTTTCAAAGTTTGCCTACAATAACAGCTATCAACCGAGCATTCTGATGGCTCCTTATAAGGTCTTATATAAGAGGTGGTGTCGTTCTCAAATTGGTTTGTTTGAGTCGGGGGAGGCTAGGTTTTTGGGCACTGATCTAGTTTGGAATACCTTTGAGAAGGTCAAGTTGATTTAGGATCGGCTGCATACAACACAGTCTAGACAAAAGAGTTATGCCAATCGAAAGGTTCGTGATGTATCATTCATGGTGGGAGAGAGAGTTTTGCTGCGGGTTTCACCCATGAAGGGTGTGATAAGGTTCGAGAAAAAGGGAAAGTTGATCCCAAGCTATATTAGTCCTTTTGAGATCCTTGAAAGAGTGGGGGAGGTGGCCTACAAGCTTGCATTTTCATCAAGCTTATCTGTAGTTCACCTGATGTTCCATGTTTCAATGCTCTAGAAGTGTTATCGTGATCCGTCCCATGTATTAGATTTTAGCTCAGTCTAATTTGACAAGAATTTGACTTATGTTGAGGAGCCAGTGGCCATCTTGGACAGGCAGGTCCGAAAGTTGAGGTCAAGGAACAATATTTTCAGTGAAGGTTCAATTTAGGGGTCAACCAATCGAGGAGGGGACTTGGGAGACTGAGTGATATGTCTTTATACTCGTTCGAGGACGAACATTTATTTTAAGAAGGGGAGATTGTAACGACCCAACAGGTCGTTTTCAATATTTTAGCCCCATTTCCATATTTATTGCCTCTTCTATGTTCAATTGTAGTTATACGACTTACCAGGGTGGTTGGTTTGGTTTTAAGTGAGTTTGGGAGTAAATTGGGACACTTAGTCCCAAGGTTGGAAGCTTAAGTTGAAAGAGTTGACCGGAAATTGGCTTTTGTGTAGACGAATCCGGAATGGAGTTTTGATGGTTTCGATAGCTTCTTATGGTGACTTTAGACTTAGGCATATGTCTGAATATTGATTTGGAGGTCTGTAGGTTGGTTTGAGATTTTTTGGCGAAAGTTGGAAAGTTGAAAGTTTGGAAGATTGATAGGCGAAGGTTGACTTTATTGATATCAGGTCTAGATTGTGATTATGAGAGTTGGTATAGGTTTGTTGTGCCATTTGGGACTTGCACGTAAAATTTGATCTCATTTAGAGTTGGTTTGATATGATTCGGCATTGTTTTAGAAGTTGAATGTTCAATGATTCAATAAGCTTGAACTAGGGTGCGATTCGTAGATTTGATATTGTTTGATGTGATTTGAGGCCTCAAGTAGGTTCGTTATATGTTTTGGGATTTGATGATATGTTTGGATGGGGTCACAGGGGCCCTAGGTGTGATTCGGGTTGAGTTCGGACTCATTTGGAGACTTGAAAAAGTTTGATGCCTTCTGGGTTCGGGCGCAATTACACCTGCGAGGGTATGGCTGTAGGTGACACACCGCAAAAGTGGCCCCTTGGCTGTAAATGCGAGATGGGACTGGGTGAGATGGGTTCTATGATGCGGAGGTCCTTGCGCAGGTGCGGAACCACAGATGTAGATTCCTTCCGCAGAAGCGGAGTCTTGTCTGTTGACTTAGGACCGCAGGTGCGGTCTCTTTCCTAGAAGAGGACGCACAAAAAGTGCCGTGTGTCCGCAGAAGCGGAAGTGCAGATGCGCTGGCTAGACTACAGAAGGGAAAATTTGCTGAGCCTTAATGATTCTGCATCTGTGATGGTATATCCACATATGCGGAGTCGCATAAGCGACCAAATGTCCGCAACAGTGGAAATCAATGGGCAGAAATAGGATTGAATCGATGATTTATTCCATTTTCCACATTTTGAGTTAGAGAACTCGATTTTGGGCGATTTCGGGGGAGAGATTTTATGATTAGATCGGGGTTTGTATTTTTTACTCGGATTTGCTTATTATTCATGATTCCATTATTGTTTTTATCATTTAATTAGTGTTTTTTAGTTGGAGAAATTGGGGAAGTTTGTGAAAACTTTCCAAAACTATAAATTGAGTATTGGAAGGTCGATTTGAGGCCGAAATTGGATAATTTTAGTATGGTTGGACTCATATTGGAATATGTGTCAGATTTTATAAATTTGGTCGGGCTCCGAGGTGAAAGCCTAAGGTTGACACTTTAAGTTGACTTTTTGATTTTCTTTAAGGATTGTAACTTTATTATCCGGAATCGTTTTATATGGTTTGTATTTATGGAATTACGTTATTTTGGCTAGATTCGAGCTGTCCGAAGTTGGATTTCTGCTGAAAAAGCTTACTTGTGGGTTAATTTAGCTTGTTTGAGGAAAATATCTTTCCTAACTTTGTGTAGGGGAACTACCCCTTAGGACTTGGATTGATTTGTGTTATTTGGGTTATGTGAAAGACTTGTACATGAGGTGACGTGTACGTACATGGGCTTATATGTGGTATTTTGACCGGTAGACTTTTACACTCTTTCATGCATTTAATTAGAAATTGAAATATGATGTTAGATCTTCCATTGTTAAATTGCTCTTACATGCTTTATTTGATGTTGTTATCATATGCTCTTATATGCCTTAATTGCCTTTGTTATCCCTCTTATTGTTATGTTACCTCCTTTATTGTCAGGTTATTATTGTTTGAAGTTGTCATTACTGAGATATCTTTCCTTGTTGAGTAATTCTCACTCATTTTGTTATTATTGAGATTCTTTTTCATATTGTGGTTGAGTCGTGGGCTAAATATTGTGGTAACTTTGATATTGTTGAGTTTGGCAAGTTGTGGTATATGGGCACTTGTGGTGCGTGTTACTATTGTGTTGTGATATTGATGCGCATACGGAGGTGTAAGGATAGGGGTTAATGTGCATGCGGCGGCATAAGGTGGGAATTTATGCGCGTGATTCTAGTTAGAGAATAACTTGAAGCCACACGCATCATACGGGGGATAAAGTGTGTGATAGCTATTTCGAAAAAATATTTTCAAAATTATCTTAATGTAAGGCTTGCATTGCAGTATAAAGAAAGTTGTGATTTTGAATTGTAAAATGTGGATACAAGGTGGTATCTCAGTTGTGATTCTTGTTGTACGTTTTTATATTAAAGAGGCTTGTTGGCTGAACAGTTTTGTTATCTCTCTACTTGCCTTGTATTTGTTTGTACTGTTTTCTTGATGTTATTATTATGTGTTCACTCAAGGATGCCTTTATTGTTTTCAATTCCATTGTTAACTTACATTATTGGATTGTGTTATAGTCATTTATTTCCTCGTCTTCCATTACTTGCCTATACTATATCTTGTTCAGTTTTTCTTATCCCAGTAAGTGCCTTGACCCGACCTCGTCACTAGTCTACCGAGGTTAGTCTTGATACTTACTAGGTACTATTGCGGTGTACTCATACTATACTTCTACATATTTTTGTGCACATCTAGGTACTTCAGCTGAGGCTAGGCATTAGTTATTTGGCCATACCTTTCGGAGACTTCAAGGTATACCTGTTTGGCGCTCGCAGGCCTCGGAATCACCTTCTATCCTTACTTTTGCTACTGTTTACTATTTACTTAGACAATGTTGTACTAGGGATTTTAAGTATATTTCTGTAGAGCTTATGACTCAGTTCCACCGGTTTTGAAAATTTTGTTATAGATATTCTATTTTGGAGTTATTATGAGTTTTATCGAATTATCTTATTATCTTAGTGAATATTAGGCTTACCTAGTCTTAGAGACTAAGTGCCATCACGACATCCTAAGATGGAAAATTGGGGTCCTGATAATACCAAGTTGTTTGTTTTATTAAATGGGGCTTTTCATTAGTCCGGAACAATGAATTTAACAATACGATACAATCAATTTTATAATAACAATCAAAACAAATATTGTATCTGGGATAACAATACAATACAATACGATGGGTAACAACCATCCAAACAATATGTTAGCAATTTTCTTTCCTATTGCACAATTGTTGTTCAAATTGAAATTGTTAATTAATAAATTTTGAAGGTTTTGATTCTCCATCATTGATAGTCATTAAAAAGCTTTGAGACTTTGAATTCGAATTAAGGTTTGAGCTTTCTAAAAAATTTTTTTTTGGATTGAGAGTTATTTTCAAACGATTAAGAATATCTTTTGGAGTTTATATATCAATTTTAAGGGTAATTGGTAAAGATTAGAATTGATTTAGGCTGAATGTTTAGATTGATACTCAAAAAGGATGAAGAATACATGACGTACAAAATGCATACAAATGGCATACTACAATTGAAGTTGTATTTTTAAGATTATATTAAAGTTGAAAATAAGGTGTATGAAAGTCGTAAGTAAGTTGTAAATAAGTTGGAAATAATTTTAACTAAGTTGTACGAATGTTGTATGAAAGTTGTAAATAAATAATATGATACATAATTAGTTGTATAAAATTTATTTATAAGTTAGGTATCGTAGATGTACTAAATTTGTATCTGTTTACCCATAAAGTGATAAAGTTGAATTTGTAACGTGGTTTATAGACAAGAGAATTGATTTGATCCCAAAATGATAAATAAATTAAATAAAATGCAAGACTTAACGTTGAAATCAAGATAATACAGTAGATAGCTTAGTTTCGGGAGCAGAACTTTCGAGGGCAATTATAAGAATATCAATAGACGAGAAATAAAGTATTTTTAAGCTTAGAATAATGTGTAGCATAAATTTGTCAGAAAATTCATGTCCTTACAATGGCTGTTGAAATCATTATTTATAGTTGCACCTACGGAACAAGGTCCTAGGATCAAGCTCCTCTTAAATAACAATTATAGGGGCCATTGAAGAATGTGTAACGACAGGCTATAAATGCCAAAGATCTCTATAATGGACTGTGTATTTAATACTGCAGAATATTCGTCATTGAATGCAATCGGGTAGAAGGCATTCGTTTTTCTTCTTTAGCAATATTCCCTTCGGGGGCTTCCCGGTGCCAACCGAAGCTGTTGCCCTCGGTCTTAGTTTTTGCCTGTCTCACTTTCCATCTATCTCTGATTCCATGTGTCTCTATTTTACGAGTATTTAATACAAATCAATTTTACCCTATACAGATAGTCCCCCTATGAGCACGTGATTTTTGCCCCACATGAATTACTCCTACAGAATTCCAAAGAATGGGATTTTTCTTTTAATTGTTTGTTATTTTAAGAATTATTGTAGAATTTTCCTAATTATTTGCATCTTTGTTTGTGCATGTTTAATTTTATTTAATTCATAAAAAATAAAAATAAAATACATTGCATTTAGGATTTAATTTTACCTTTTAGATTAATTAGTAAATTAGTTGTTTTACAAAAATAGAAAAAATCACAAAAAATAACTCATCTGGTCGAGGCCAGTCCTTGACTGCCTCTATCTTCTTCGGGTCTACCTGAATACCTGCTGCTGATAAGACATGACCCAGGAATGCAACCGAACTCAACCAAAACTCGCACTTCGAGAACTTAGCATACAACTGACTATCCTTCATGGTCTGAAGAACCGCTCTGAGGTGCTGCTCATGCTCCTCCTGACTGTGGGAGTATATAAGAATATCGTCAATGAAGACTATCACGAACAAGTCCAAATAAGGTCTGAACACTTGGTTCATCAACTCCATGAACGTTGCTGGGGCATTAGTCAATCCAAATGACATGACCAAAAACTCATAGTGCCCATACCGAGTGCGAAATGCTGTCTTAGGGACATCAAACGCCCTAATCCTCAGCTGGTGATAACCAGATCTCAAATCTATCTTCGAGAACACCCTCGCACCCTGAAGCTGGTCGAATAAATCATCAATCCTCGGCAGTGGATACTTTTTCTTAATTGTAACCTTGTTCAATTGCCGGTAATCGATGCACATTCTCATCGAACCATCCTTTTTCTTAACAAACAACACCGGCGCACCCCAAGGCGACACACTAGGTCTAATGAAACCTTTCTCAAGTAAATCCTGCAGCTGTTCCTTTAACTCTTTCAACTCCGGCGGGGCCATACGATATGGCGGGATAGAAATGGGCTGAGTGCCCGTGGCCAAATCAATACAAAAGTCGATATCCCTGTCGGGCGGCATACCCGGCAGGTCTGAAGGGAAAACCTCAGGAAACTCCCGAACAACGGGCACAGAATCAATAGAAGGGACCTCTGCGCTAGAATCGCGAACATACGCCAAGTAGGCCAAACATCCCTTCTCGACCATAGGCTGAGCCTTCACATACGAGATAACACTGCGGGTACAATGACCAGAAGTCCCGCTCCACTCTAACCGGGGTAAATCCGGTAAGGCTAAGGTCACGGTCTTGGCATGGCAATCCAAGATAGCATGGTACGGGGATAACCAATCCATCCCCAATATAACATCGAAGCCGACCATGTCCAAAAGCAACAAATCAACATGGGTCTCAAGACCCCCAAACACTACGATACAAGAACGATGAACTTGGTCGACCACAATAGAATCACCCACCGGTGTTGACACATAAACAGGAATACTCAACGAGTCACTAGGCATAACCAAATAGGGTGCAAAATAGGACGACACATATGAATACATAGATCCGGGATCAAATAGCACAGAAGCATCCCTATCACAGACCAAAATAGTACCTGTAATCATATCATCTGATGACTCAGCCTCTGGCCTGGCTGGCAAAGCATAACAACGGGGTTGGGGCCCACCTCCTTGAATCATATCCCTGGGACAATCTGCTGTTGGCTGACCCCTACCTCTAGCGGTCTGAGCTCCACCTCTAAGACCTCTACCTCCACCTCTATGTCCCCTACCCCCGCCTCTAACTGGCTGGGCAGGCTGTGGGGCAACTGGTGCCTGAATTATCGGGCGAGGACCCTGCTGCTGCGAGCTGCTGGAAGCTCGAGGGCAATATCTAGCAATGTGACTCACATCGCCGCAAGTATAACAAGCCCTCGGCTGCTGAGAATAACGAAGTGGTGGTGCACTGATAGGTGCTGATAGTGAACTGAAGAGCTGCTGGTCAGAATACTGCGGCTGAGAACCACGACCACCTGGTATACCATGAGAAGCCTGGAGAGCTGAATGAAAGGGCCTCGAAGGATGGCATCTACCATAAGAATCCCTACCTCCAGACGAGGTACCACGGAATCTACCAGAATGACGAGGCCTCTTATTAGACCCATGACCACCTCCCTAAGCAAGTGCCATCTCTATCCGGCGGGCACCATCTGCCGCCTTCTGAAATGAAATCTCACTACCAGCACTTATGGCCATCTGAACACGGATTAGCTGGGCCAACCCATCAATAAACCTCCGCACCCTCTCTCTATCGGTGGGGAGTATCACAATGGCATGACGAGCAAGATCAATGAACTGGGTCTCATACTGGGTGACCGTTATAGGACCCTACTGCAGACGCTCAAACTGTCTGCGAAGAGCATCTCGCTGAGTAACTGGAAGAAACTTCCCCAGAAATAACTCTGAAAACTGATCCCAAGTCAATGATGGCGACCCTCCTGGCCTGGCTAAGAAGAAATCCCTCCACCAAGTCTTGGCAAATCCTGCCAGGCGAAAAGTGGCGAAGTCGACCCCATTGGTCTCTACAATGCCCATAGTTCGTAGAACCTCATGACAGCTGAATATGAAATCTAGAGCATCCTCTGAGTTGGTGCCACTATATGTGGTTGTGAAGAGCTTGGTGAAACGATCAAGCCTCCACAAAGCAACCGCGGACATAGCCGCACCATCGCTGGACTGAGCCGCAATACCTGGCTGGGCTGCCACAGCTGGCTAAACTGCTGGAACCTGAGCCTGAGGAGCTACCGGCTGTGGAGTACGAGTATCGGGAGTCTGAACTCCTCCCCCAGCCTGAGGTGTGGCTGGAGCTACGGGAAACAAACCCGCTCTAGAAATGCCCTCCATAAAGCCTACCAGTCGGACCAAGGCGTCCTGAAGCACTAGAGTGTCTATAAAACCCTCTGGAACCTGAGTTTGGCCCACCGGAGCTGTTGGAGCTGGAACCCCTTCGTCGTAGTCAACATGAGGCTCCACCTCTGGGACTGCCGCTCGGGGATGAGCTCTGCCCCGGCCTCGGCCTCTTGCACGGCCTCGGTCTCGCCCCCTGCCCCTGATAGGAGCTGCTGCTGGGGGCTCGGGCTGTTGCACGGTAGAAGAGGAAGCACGTGTCCTCTCCATCTGCGAAAGAACAGAGTGAAAAAACAATCAGTACTTGAGAAACCGAATCGCACGACAAGAATGAACAAGGTGAAGTTCTCCTAACTCAGTAGTCTCTGCGGGATAAGTACAGACGTCTCCGTACCGATCCCTTAGACTCTACCGAGCTGTCCGTGGGTTGTGAGATCTAAGTAACCTAGTGCTCTAATACCAACTTGTCACGACCCGGATTTCCCACCATCGGGTGTCGTGATGGCACCTACAATCGGAGCTAGGCAAGCCAAATATTTAAAACACCTTTCCTTCTTTCTTTCAAACAATAAAATAAACGAGATAAAATTTAAGCGGAAGACTTTAAATCTAAAGCAACTGAAAACCAAAAGTGCGGAAGTTTAATACACATCACTACCCAAGGTCTGGTGTCACTAGATCACGGACTACTACAAAATACTACAAACAATGTCTGAAAGGGAATACATCATGTTTGTCTGATACAAGATGAACAAACGAAAACATGGAAAGGGGCTTCGGCCTGCGAACGCCAGCTAGGCTACCTCGAGAGTCCCTGGACTGAAGATAGCTCTCAGAAGTCCTACTGCTGTGGTCCGTAAGCTGTTCCCTGATTTGTGCACAAAAATGCACAGAGTGTAGCATCAGCACAACCGACCCCATGTGCTGGTAAGTGCCTGGCCTAACCCCGACGAAGTAGTGACGAGGCTAGACAGGACCTACCATAATTAACTTGTACATATATATATACAAGCACAAGAAGACAGTAACAAGATAATACAAAGTAAAGCTAGGAGGGGACATGCCATCGGGGAGTAATAGATAAAAATGAAATATCGGAAATAAAAAGAAGAAATTCCGATTCCCATGATATATATATATATATAGTGGACGGCGTGCCACGCGATCCCATAATATCATAAGTAAGTGGATGGAGTGCCACACGATCCCAATTTTCATATATAAGTGGACGGCGTGCCACACGATCCCATAATATCATTTATAAGTGGACGGTGTGCCACACAATCCCAATATCATATATAAGTGGACGGCATGCCACACGATCCCATAATATCATATATAAGTGGATGGCGTGCCACACGATCCCATAATATCATATATAAGTGGACGGTGTGCCACACGATCCCATAATATAATATATAAGTGGACGGCGTGCCACACGATCCCATAATATAACTCGAACCATCTGATTTTTTAAGGAGAGTCCCATTAGGGGAAATCAACAACATATCACTCTAACCCGGCAAGGGTACAACTAACAGCCCAAAATATCCCGGCAAGGGAGAGTATATATATCGGTCTACACATCCCGGCAAGGGAGTAATCACAACACATTCTCTTTTTAAATCCCTTATTCCTCAACTAACAACATTCATGTTCGAGCTAACGCTCCAAAAGTACACCAATCACAATTTTACCTCAACCGTTTACATTATACGAAACTCATCGAATAAACAAGGAGATTGTGTCACGTTATTCGAATTAAAAGCAATTAAGACTCACGGTCATGCTAGACTCTGGTGCATAGATAACCGTCACCATGCCTATACATCGTACTCCACATTAGCAAGTAGCAAATAACATCCTAATCCTATTCCCTCAAGCCAAAGTTAGAACAAACACTTACCTCGAATGCTCCAAACTCAACTCACGCTTCTAGTATAGCTTTACCTCTTGATTCCACAACCAATCCGCTCGAATCTAGTCATAAGTTACTTAATCACATTAATAATTACTAATTGAATCACTCCCCATGCATGAAAAATAAATTTTACAAGGTTTTTCCCAAAATGGTCAAAAACACCCCCGAACCCACGTGGTCGAAACTCGAGGTTCAGACCAAAACTCGGTTACCCATTCTCCCACGAATCCAAATATATGCTTTGTTTTGAAATCAGACCCCAAATTGAGGTCCAACTCCTCAATTTGTTGAAAACCTAGGTTCTACCCAAAACACCTAATTTCCCCCATGAAAATCTTTGTTTTGAAGTTAAAATCATGTTAAAAGATGTTAAGAAGTGAAGAAAATGAGTTAGAAATCACTTACCAATCGTTTTGAAGAAGAAAAGTTGTTTGGAAAATCGCCTCTTAGGTTTTGGGTTTTTGAAAAGTGGAAAAAATGACTGAAAATCCCGAATTTATACATTTTGCTGTGGGCTGGCGCAGACCGCACTTAAATGGACGAGGCCGCGCCGAGGGAAGGGAGAAGTGGGCTCTCTCTGAACCTACCCAGCGCAGACCGCACTGATTTGGTGCGCGGGGTGCGCTGGTCGACCCTCTGAACCCCACCACGCGGACCGCACAAAAAAGCACCGCGGCCTCCAGGCTGCCAGCGCGGACCGCGTGGAAATGGTCGCGGTCGCGCTGGGCCTGCAACATCTGAACCTGTATATTTTTCTAAGTCTAAGACCTCCCGGGCCCTACTCAAAACTCACCCGAGCCCTTGGGGCTCCAAACCAAACATTCATATGATCTCGAAAACACCTTACTGACTTACTCGTGCGATCAAATCGCCAAAATAACATCATATACATAGGATCAAGCCTCAAAATACATGATTTTCTTTCAACTTTCATAAAAACTCAAATTCCCCATTTTAAGTCCGAAACACGTCATATGACGTCCGTTTTTAGCCAAACTTTACAGATAGAGCTTAAAACATATTTAAGACTTGTGCCGAGCGTCGGAACCAAAATACGAGCCCAATACCACATTTTTCTGATCAATTTTCTTTTTCATTTTCCTTAATTAATTTAAGAAAACAATTTCACACAAAAATTCATTTCTCGGGTTTGGGACCTCAGAATTTGATTCTGGGTACACGCCCAAGTCCCATATTTTTCTACGGACCCTCCAGGACCGTCGAATCACAGGTCCGAGTCTGTTTTACCCAAAATGTTTACGGAAGTCAATATTATGCATATTAATATAAAAATTCATCAAATTTTTCACAAAATTTGCATATTCTAACATAAAAACTTTCCGGCTATGCGCTCGAACTGTGCACGCAAATCGAGGCAACTAAAAGCGAGGTTCTCAAGGCCTCGGAAGCACGGAACTAGGAAGAATTACGGTGATGACCCTTTGGGTCGTCACAGGACCTCACAAAATGGTGTGCGGCCGTGGTATATGCTGTGCGGACCACACAAAATGGTGTGCGACTGCGGTGAAGAACATTCCGCTGGTCCTACTTCGGAAGCTCATATCTTTTGATCTACATGGAATTTTGAGATAATTCAAAAAAATGAATGTTGTATCCTTTCGTGTGTAGTTTCCACAAAGGTAAAGATATCGAAATTTGGACATCTGTAGAAAAAGTTATGGCCAAAATACTAAGGAGTGTCACTGCAGAGGAAGGCCTGTGCGGCCGCGGTCGATTTGGTGCGGCCCGCGGAGGCTGAAATCTGAGGGGTACTTTATAAATACGAGGTTTTGGGTTTTATTTAATATTTTGACCTAGAGAGCTCGATGTTGGCGATTTTTCGGAGGTTTTACAAGAAATTCATCGGGGTAAGTGATTCTAACTCAGATTTGGCTAGAATGCATGAATCTATCACTGAATTCATCATTTAATTCGTGATTTGGGATGGAATTTGGGAAAGAAAATTGTGGAACCTTTCAAAAATGTAAAATGATGATTTGAAGGATCAAATGGTATCGTAATTGTATAATTTTGGTATGGTTAGACTCGTGAGGGTATGAGGATTCTGGAAATGTAAATTTTACCCGATTCTGAGACATGGGCCCAGGGCTCGGGTTTTGCTAATTTTGAGATTTTTGATATTTTTCGAATGTTTTTGCTTGGGCTTTGTTCCCTTAGCATATTGTGACGTATTCGTTCTGATTTTGGATAGATTCGACGTGCGTGGAGGACAATTCGAGGGGCAAAGGCATCGCGAGCTAGAGAATTAGCCGGTTCGAGGTGAGTAATGGTTGTAAATGATGTCCTGAGGATTTGAAACCCCGGATTGCGCATCGTAGTGCTATATTGAGGGAAGATATGCGTTGGATGATGAGCGTAGGGTATTTTACTACTGGGGATTGTGACTTGGTCCGTCCCGATTGATTATTTTACTGCGTATTTGACTGAAATTCATTTGTTATCATCATGATTTGGGCTTATTGCCATATTTGAGCTTCGTGCCAACTATTTGAACCCTTCGGGGATTTTTTATCACTATTTCCTCACTGCTTAACTTATTATTTGAACTCAGTCCTATTGATATCTACTGTTTTACAAACTCAGCCACTTTTACTCAGATTTGAAACTTAAATGATATTTCTACATTATGTTTTGGGCTGAGAACTACTATTTTACTAATGCCCAAGGGGCTTGTGATGATTTTTGGACTGAGTGAGGCCGAGGGACATATGTGAGGAAATGCTGAGTAATATGAGGTCGAGGGCCTGAGATACTTTATATGCCACGAGGTGGCTTGAGTGATGTGAGGTCGAGTGCCGACTGATGATGCCACGAGGTGGCTTGATATAGTGCTTGGCCGTAAGGGGGCCCTCCGGATTCTGCACACCCACAGTGAGTGCAGGTACCCATTATGATCTGAGAGCGAGCCCGAGGGGCTGATACTATTCTGAGTGATTGATACTGAGCTAGAGGGGCTGATACTGTACTGAGAGTGAGCCCGAGGGGCTGATACTATTCTATGCGGCTGACACTGTGCTCGAGGGGCGAATTTCTACTTGTTATTTTACCTGTTAAATTACCTGTTTTACTTGTTTTAAAAAGGAATATAATTTGATTTCTTCACTGATTTACTGCTTTAAGTGATTTTACTGCTTGATATGGAATTGCTTTGTGCCTTTACGTGTTTTCATACTTTCAGCCATTATTTATAATTATTACTCAATGAGTCGGAGTACTCACATTACTCCCTGCACCATGTGTGCAGATTCAGGCATCGCAAAGTCCGCTCCTGAGTGTTGATTCTCCCAGTTCAGCCAGTGATTCGGAGACTACGAGGTAGCTGTTGGCGTTCACAGCCTCGTGCCTCCCTTATCTTATCATTTTCATGTTTTTAGAACTTTTGTATCGGAATTAGTGTTCAATAGACTTGTATCCGGATTTCTTAGTTGCTCATGACTTGTGACACCCCGGTTTGGGCTGCATCGGGATGGTTTCTGCTGTTATCATCGCTTAATTCCGCAATTTATGGATAATATTATCACGACCCAATTTTCTAACCCAGTCGTTATGGCGCCTCTCGTGAAGACAAGGCCAACCAACTAACCCAAATCGTATCTTTAACAATTATTAAACATAAATGAATAAATAAATACAGCTTAACGACAATAATAACCAGTGTTTAAATCCCAACATAACCCGACCGGGGTGTCACAAGTCACGAGCATCTAAAGAAATCCTGAACACAACTACAGGGCCAATAATATACAAAATTAAATTCTGAAATTCTAAAGACAATGTCCGGTGCCGCAAACGCTGGTGGTAACCTTGCTCAGCTACAATAGTAATACCTTCAATGAGCTAATATCCCGCTACCAGGTGATCAATATCTGCAGCTGCACGCGAGGTGCAGGGAGTAAAGTGAGTACTCCGACTCAGTGAGTAATAAAAGTAACTACAGTCCGAAGATAAGAAAATCCAGTAAATACACAAAGTAAGCTAAAATCCAAATATACAGCAACATATGGAACTGAGCAGCTAAACAACAGTATAAATACAAATACATGAATGCAATGCAATGCATATGATGGTACATTCCAGTACCCACTGCGGCGTGCAGCCCGAGCCATCCATATTTATTTATCGTCGACGGCGCTCACTGGGGGTGTGTACAGACTCCGGAGGGGCTCCTACAGCCCAAGCACAATATCTTGGTCAATCATTGTTACCTGACCGGTCAGCCCATTGTTACCTGACCAATTTACATCCTACAGTGCCATTGTTACCACTGTTTCAAGTATATCATACAGTGTCATTGTTACCATTGTTTCAAGTAACTTTATAATCAGTCCAAACAATAATATAATAAGCCCCTTGGTCATTTACAAAATAGAAGTTTCCAGCCCGAAAAACATTTAAAATGTTATTTGAGTTTTCAACACTTAGAATTACGGCTAAGTTTACAAAACAGTAATTAAAACCTTGGACTGAAATTAAATGATATTAATCCCCGAAGGATTCTACAAGTCGGCACAAGGCCCCCAAACGTGGCATTAAGCCCAAATATCATCAATACATGTGTGTATCAGTCGCCAACATAATATAAGTATCAATACAATGTGCGAATCAGTCGCCAATATACTATAATTATCACTCGGGATGGACCAAGTCACAATCCCCAATCATATACGACCCTGCACCTGCCATGGGATGCGTGTCACGCCTCAATATAGTGTTACAATGTGAAAGTCCGGGGTTTCAAACCCTCAGAACAACAGTTGCATCAATTACTCACCTCTAGCCGTCAAAATACTACTCCGCGATGCCCTTTTCTTTCGTATCGACCTCCTCGCGCATCGAATCTAGCCAAAATCACAACGAATACATCACAATAGGCTAAGGGAATATAACCAAATCGAAAAGACTAGAAAAATATCAAAAATCGCGAAAATTGCAAAACCCGAGCCCCGGGCCCACGTCTCGAAAAATCATAAAATTAACATCATCCGATTCCTTATCTCGCCACGAGTCTAACCATACAAAATTTATCCAATTCCCATATCATTTCGACCCTTAAATCTGTGATTCTATCCAAGAGGGTTTTATACCCTTTTCCAACAAAATTCGCGAATTAAATGCCAAAACTAGTAATAGATTCGAGTAATCTAACAAAAATTAAGTTAAGAACACTTACCCCGATGTTTTCCTTGAAAATCTCTCGAAAAATCGCCTCACCCGAGCTCTAAATCGTCAAAATGGAAAAATCTCCCGAACTTAACATTCTGCCCGACACTGTTCACGGGTTACTATTCACGGGTCACTGTTCACGGGGTCACTGTTCACTTTTCACCCTCGCGCGGTTACTGTTCACACGCGGATACAGTTCACTGCTGCAGAAAATACAGCAGCTTTTAAGAAATTTGCAGCACAGCCATTTTTCACTAAAATGACTCTAACTCCATCATACGAACTCAGAATTAGACGATTTTTGTTTCTATGAGTCACAAATAATAATACGAACACAACCCTTAATCGAAACTCAATTCGGAGCTCGTTTGACCAGTTCAATACCCATTTCGCTCGTTAAACAATTAACTCACATTTCACGTCAAAAACCCAATCGCGACTTGATGAAATTAAACCAAAATTTTCAGATCAGTCCTATAATTCATGATTTAAATTCTAGAAGTCTCGAAATCAAATTTGGATCTCTAGAACTAAAAATGAACCTTTAGATCATTATATTTATGCTCAAAACGACAAAAATCTTCCAAAAACTCTTCCAAAACTTATCCGAGCCTCATGGGACCCCGACCAAAAATGCCAACATAATTCATAACATCATTAAAACCTTCTCAAATCATCAAAACACCACAAACAATATCAAATTACCCTCAACTCATCGAATTCAAGCCTAAGTTTCCAAAAACATTCGAAAATACACTGTCGATCAAAAACCCGACCAAACGATATTCGAATAACCTGAAATTTTGCACAAACATCACAAATGATATAACAAAGCTACATCAATTCTCAGAATTCAATTCCGACTCCGGGATCAAAATCTCACCTATCAACCGGAATTCGCCAAAATACTAACTTCGCCAATTCAAGCATAATTCTACACCGGACCTCCAAAATTACTTCCAATCACACTCCTAAGTCACAAATCATCCCCCGAAGCTAACCGAATCATCAGAATTCAAATCTGAGCCCTCTAACACATAAGTCAATGTTCGGTTGACTTTTCCAACTTAAACCTCCTTAAAAGAGACTAAGTGTCTCAAACCTTACCAAAACTAGTCCGAATGACTTCAAATTTTGCACACAAGTCACATTCGACATTACGGACTTGCACCAACTTTTAGAATCGCATTCCGACCCCGATAT
The DNA here is from genome assembly GCF_000715075.1 of Nicotiana tabacum. Lineage (NCBI taxonomy): Eukaryota > Viridiplantae > Streptophyta > Magnoliopsida > Solanales > Solanaceae > Nicotiana > Nicotiana tabacum. The sequence goes on from NC_134084.1 coordinate 89,239,746, forward strand.
CAAAATTTTCACTTCCGGTCGAATTTTCTCAAAAACCTTCAAATTTCTATATTTAGCCAAATGACTTCAAAATGACCTCCGGACATCCGAATTCACTTCCGATCGTGCTCCCAACTCCAGAATTATCATACGGAGCTATTCCCAGACTTGGAATCCCAAACGAACACCTATAACACTGAAATGCCTTCCAACCCAAATTTATGCAATTCTTCTAAAATACTAACTTCCACAATATACGCCGAAATGCTCACAGGTTATCCAAAATCAAATTCGGACATACGCCCAAGTCCGCAATCATCATACAGGCATGCTGGAACTTTCAGATCCCAATTCCGAGGTCGTTTACTCAAGATTCCAATCTTAGCCATTTTTTTCAACTTAGGTTGCCGAAATGAAAAGTTTCTTTCCAGTTTGACTCCGAATTTCTTGAAATTCAACTCTGACCATCCGTACAAGTCAATATACCTAAAATGAAGTTGTTCATGACTTTCAACTGCTGAACGACGCGCTAGAGCTCAAAACGACCGGTCGGGTCGCTACAAATATATTATGCTTTGTTACCGTTTATGATAATTAATTGTTTAAAAGAGGTGTTCCATTTTGGTCTGGTTGGCCTTGTCTTCACGAGGGGCGCCATCACAACCGGGTTCGGGGAATTGGGTCGTGACACCTACACATATCAGTAAATTATTTCCATAATTCATTTCTTCATATCCTTTAGTTTGTATTCCTATTTTAATATTTTTTTCCAAATTCTGCTAGATTTATCATGAAATTTGGGCTAATGTAAAATATTCCTCCATTGTTTGTCATGTCTATTTCTATTAAACCTATTATACGTTTCTTTTGATCTGACCATCTATGATCATATACTGCTACTAGTACTTTAGTTCCTAAATTCTTTCGAGTTAGTCCTTTTAATCCGATTACTATTAATCCCATATGCATTAAATTCATTTTATAATTTTTTATTTGTCGTACTTATTCTGGGTTAATTAAATTTAATGTTGCAACTTTATTTCCTATGGCTAGTAATTGCTCTTCTCTATAATGTCTATATAATTGAGAGTTATTTGAAAAATATCCTGTATAATATAATATTCTCAAGTTGCATAACCTTAGTTGATTTTGTTGAAAAATTTGTATATCTTTGTCTATATCTATTATTTCGTCTAATTTCTGATTTTCTTCTTGTCTTTTTCTAATAAAAATTCTAGCTAACATATTATTACCTATTCTATTATCTGAAAAACTTATTCATGATCTTTCTTCATTTGTTGTTCTTGACCCACCTGGAAAAGGGTCCATTTTTGTAGTTTTCTTATTTTAATTTTATCTTTTTGTGGTGTTATTTCAACTCTTTTTAATTGTTCCGTCTACTTTTGGGATTCAGTCTTTATCTCCTTTTCTTTAATAATTTTATCAAGCTTTCTATTAATTTCTAAAAGTAATACTATTAAAGTATTATTCTGTTTTATTATTGTTTGATCTGCTTTCCCTTGAGGAGTATAACTAGTCAGTCCCTCTGGATTGGGTTGAATTCTTTCTGTGAATTTTAATGCTTCCTCATATACTGAATCTAGTTCTAGTTGTAAATCACTCATGAAAGAGTGATTCCTTTTATTGTGTCTATCTTTTCTTTTAAGGTACTTATTTTACTTTTTAATACTTCTACTTGATGTGTTATTTTTTCTACTAATGTAGTTGTTTGTATGTCTAATTCTTTAGGTTTTTCTGTAATAGTTTTAATTAATTTTTCTATTTCGTTTTTCGTCGGTATTTTTTTCTAGATTAAACTTGTTGTTCAGAAATTGTATTTTTCTGTCTATTTCTAGTTCTTGTGATTTTAAGAAATCCAAATTGTGTTCTAATTTTTCTAGAGTCTTTCTTTGTTTAGTTTGTAATGCTTCCACTAGTTCTAGTGTTCTTATTATGTTTTTATTATGTTCTTGGGTTTCTTCCCCAAAGTTGATTATTAAATCTACTAAAGTATTGTATTGTTTATCTTCGGTATATAATATATGTTCTCCACTACTAAAATTGCACTTTATTACCGTATTATCTTTTAATATTCTATACTTCTTTTCTGGGTATATTTTTAAATCTAAATATTCTAGGTTCTTTAATTTATCTATTTTGTTCAACCTAATGGTATCCAAATTTTTTGTTTCTTAAAGAATTTTATTCTTTGATTTTCTAAATATATTTCTCCTTCTATATATTGTATTTCCCACTCTAAAGCTGATATGGTTTCTGAACTAATACTATGTTTTACTATATAACTCGGTTCTCTATTTATTTTTAGATCTGATTCTTCTATTTGTTTAGCTAATTCTAAAGTTGATATTAATAGAGTCTTTGTCTTTCGTAATATTTTCTTTAATTCTTTTTTTCTCAGTATATTTCTTCTTAAAAACCAATAGTTACAAGCTATTTCTTTAGCTAAAGGATGTTGTCTTAACATATATGTTAGCCTAGTGGGATATGTTTTATCTTATTTTTGATGGTTAGGATATAATCCTTTTCTTGTTGTATTTCAATATTAGTTCTTTCTATTTAAAGAAGAAGGAATTTTTGAAAATCTTCAGTATTTAAAATATCTAGTTCTGATTTTTCAAAGAAACTCTTTTATGATTCTAATGTTTCTCTATATTCTATGTTATTTCTAATGCTCTCCAGACTAATATATATTAGGTGGTGATGTTATTTCTGTTTTATGCTCTGATACCAAAAACAACTGCATATGATATTGTTAATATTATCATATTAACAACTGCATAGATAGATGGGGTAGCTTGATAGTAGGCTGGATCAGTATGGCAAGGATATGGTTAGTTCCTTAGGTGTGTACGGGGTAATGAGTTCATACAGGTATTTCACGGTAATGCTCTTAGGTTTTGATGGCTTGCGTAGCTTGGTCGCGTTAGAAGATTCAGTCTTGACAGGTCTGGTTTGTGCAAGGGGAACTCGGAGAGTCCTTGATGGTTTCTACCTTGGTTGGAGATGTATATTTTCTATGGGCATGAGGAGCATGGGATGTATAATGGTTATTTGCTAGATGGGATCAATGGAAAGTTCTTGGCTAGTGGAATGCATAGTGGCTTGCGGTTCGTAAGGGATATGAAGTTCTCATGGTTATCCTAGAATGGTATGGGTTATGCAGTATGTTGTAAATGATTGGGAATTGTGTGCGTGAGGTTGAGATTCAGTTTTGAACGGAAAGTCATATAATTCTTAGGCAGCACGGACAATTTCAGATAATTAGAGGAACGAGTTTCAGATAATTAGAGGAACGAGCTTCAGATAATTAGAGGAAGGGTCTTCAGATGATTAAGGAAATGGTATTGCTAATTTAGGGTGTTTTGACGACGACATATGCTTCAGAAGGGCAATGTGATTAAGTTGGTGATACTTTGGTGGTATTGCAGCATTTTCTGGTTAGAATGACTGCTGATACTCGTGTTTGCTTGGTGGAACAGAGGAATTCTAGATTATCTCTCGTGGAATGATTGAGTATTAGAGGTGTGGTATGCATTCAGACAACGGAATTGGAACCAAATATGTGGATTCATGGGCCATATGGAGTTGGAGACGGGAAATTCTCATATTCAGGCTATGTGAAGGTTGTGAGTCCTATTTATCGGCACTGTTTAGTGACTATCGGGATTTGGAGACACGAGTGGATATTTAGTTGCTTGGTATGTTAGATATTGGATGTGATATTGGGTTCAGACTGGTTGTCTCCGTATTGTGTCATTTTGGACTATTGCACTAAGGCGACATTGTTGGCTATGCCGGAAATGCCACGGATTGAGTGGCGAGGTCCGTAGGATTATGCCCTAGTGGAGTGGTTTTATATTTCGAAAGCCCAACGGACGGCTGGCAAGGATTGTCTTCCTCATTTAGGCTTTCATGACAGATGTTAGTGTAGAGGCTCCTACCATTGATTTAGTTCCAGTGGTGAGGGACTTTTCGGATATGTTTCTTGTGGTTGGGCATGTCGGCGGTCAAGGTTGTTGATTTCGGTATTGATTTGATGTCGTACACTATATCGTATGGCACCGACAGAGTTAAAGGAGTTGAAGAGCAACTCCAGGATTTTTTGTGATAAGGAGCTCGTTGCAGGTCAATGTGGATGCGTGTCTTAATTTGAGTCGGCTTGGTTGGTTCCGAATTGTACTGTTGAGGGGTGTATTGATTCGATTGTTATTGAGCTTATTAGTAATTTGGGGAGATCCATGAGTTACTTTTCTGTGTTTAGAGATGTTATGATTTGTTGGTTATAGGTATATGTGGTGCGGTTTTATTGGGGTCTCGTAGTGGAAGTCGAGCGGGAAGAGTAATTGGGTGTTGCTCAGTGAATGGCGTATCGGTTATGTCCTTTCGGGTTTGCATGGTGTACGTTATTTGCTTCACCGTGAGTATGATGAATTGCTTTGGTTCCAGATATCAAATTGTGCGTGGTTGTCTGTCACGACCCCAAACTGACCCGGTCGTGATGGCGCCTCTCGTGAAGACAAGGCCAACCAACACAACACTCACCTTAACCCTTTAAGCATTAAGAGTCATTTTTAAGTCTTTAAATTAAACAATGTTTCATAATAAAATCCTGGAATAATAGTGCGGAATAAAATACCAGCCCGACATCGGGGTGTCACTAGTCATGAGCAACTATCAGGGTCTGAATACAACAAAAGTCTAAAAATGTACTAAATACAGTCACAACAATGAGGGGAAGGAAGCGGTGCTGCGAACGTCATGCAACCACCTTGCTAACTCTGATGAATCCGCGGCTGAGCTATCAACACCCGCTACCGGGTTTCGATATACCTGAATCTGCACACGAGGTGCAGGGAGTAATGTGAGTACTCCAACCCAGTAAGTAATAAGAGTAAATAAAGGCTAAGCAGTAGGAAACAATGAATCCAAATTTACGCTGGGTTCAATAAACACAACAGGCTTTCAAATCATAATACGAGTCAATCTTCCCTTTTAAAATCCAGCTTTTAGTAAAAATCATCTTTGAAATACCTTCCAACAGTTTCAGTAGGGGTTCAATACCGTTTAAAATAATAATAGAGATTAAGGTCATAATCTGCCCCTCGGGTTAAGCATAGTTCGTAAAACAGCCCCTCAGGCAAAACAGTAATCACAAACACTTCATAACTTGAAAATCTCAGTGGAAATAACCAATGTCAAATCAGTGATTAATTTCTGAACATCTCATAAACCCCAGTTTAAATAAAAGTTGTTTTAAAACATTTGTGCAACTTTCCAACAGAGGCTCAATATAAAGATGAGTGAAAACAGTCAATAAATCAACATATTCGATAGAAACTCATTTTAAGATAAGTGAAATCAATAATTCCATAAACAGGCCTCTCAGGCAAAACACCACTTATATGCATGTATATATCTATCGCCCCTCAGGATAGCCTCTCTGTCACTCATGACTCAACTCCTACCAATCAGTACTTGCACTCAGCATTCACGCTCAATTGGTACCATATAGTAACCGCTGCGACATGCAGCCCGATCCGTATACCTCTCACAATAACTGAAATCAAGTAATCGTTGCGGCGTGCAGCCCGATCCATGCATCGCTGTGGCGCACAGGCCGATCCTCATAAATAGTCGACTACGCTCACTGGGGGTGTGCAGACTCCGGAAGGGCTCCTACAGCCCAAGCGCTATATTGCTGCGGCGCGCAGCCCGATCCATATAAGTATCGCTGCTGCGTGCAGCCCGATCCATATACATATATATATATACATTGTTGCGGCGTGTAGCCCGATCCATAGATATATAATCCTCACAAATAGGCCCTCGACCTATCTCAGTCATTAACCTCACCATTAGACTCTCAGTCTATCTCAGTCATCAATCTCATAATTAGACCCTCGGTCTATCTCAGTAAAACAGCGAACTCAGCCCAAAACACTTTCCACATTTTAAAAATATAGTGATAAAGCCAGATTTGAGCAGTATACAGGTAAAACATGACTGAGAATATGCTATCAAACAAATAGAGTGAGGAAAGATAGTCAAAATGTCCCTAAGGGTCTCAACAAGTCGGCACAAGGCCCCAAACATGGCATACAACCCAAAAATATAATAATGTCAAACAATTAACTATCAAATACGCATTAAAATATTCGTTCGGGATGGACTATGTCACAATCCCCTGTGGTGCTCTACCGCACGCTCGTCATCTAGCATGCAAGTCGCCTAAAAGTAACACAACAACGTATAATCCGAGGTTTCAAACCCTCAGGACAGTATATACAATCATTGCTTACCTCGATACGGTCAAAAATCTTGCCCGCGATGCCTCGCCCGCACGAATCAACCTCCGGATGCTCCAAATCTAGCCACAATCAGTACATAATCATTAAAATATGCTAAGGCAGCGAAGCCCACTCGAAAATATCCAATTTAACATCAAAATCCCGAAATTGCTCAAACCCGGCCCCCGGGCCCACGCTTCAGAATTCAACGAAACTCACAAAATCCGACAACCCATTCAACCACGAGTCCAACCATACCAAAATTACTAAATTCCGCTAACAATTGGGCCTCCAAATCTTCAAATCTTATTTTCAAATCCCTAGGTCCAAATCCCCAATTTACACCTTAAAAACATGTAATCTGGTCAGATTATTCGATGATAATTCAATATTATGGAATAGAAATAATCACAAGTGACTTACCTCAAGATTTCCCATGATTTCTTGCTTAAAAATCGCCCCAAGCCGTGTTTTTTCACCAAAAAAGGTCAAAATGAGCAGAAAAACGCAACAGCTTTAATAAAGCTATTCTGGTCGCTAAAAGAGCCATTCCCGTCACTAAAAGTGACAAATCTGGTCGCTAAAGGTGCACACCAGATCCTGCTGCACCAGCAACGTTTAATTTCACTAAAAAGGCTCTAACTCCATCATACGAACTCGGAATTTGATGATTCTTGTTGCTATGAGTCACAAACAATGATACGAACATAGTCCTTCAATCGAAACTCAATTCGGAGCTCGTTTTCGCAGTGCGATATCCATTTCGCTCGTTAAACAATTAACTCATGATTCGCGTCAAAAACCCAATCGTGACTTGATGAAATTAGACCAAACTTTCCAGATTACTCCTATAATTCATTATTGAAATTTTGGAAGTCTCGAAATCAAATCTCGATCTCTAGAACTAGAAATCGACCTTTGAATCATTACATGCTTATGCTCAAAACGTCAAAAATCTTCCAAAAACTCTTCTAAAACTCTTCCAAAACTTATCCTAGCCTCATGGGACACCGACCAAACTTGCCAACATAATTCATAACATCATTAAAACCTGTTCCAATCATCAAAACACCTCAAACAACATCAAAATACCCAAAACTCATCTAATTCAAGCCTAAGTTTCCAACAACTTCCGAAATACACTTTCGATCAAAAACCCGACCAAACAATGTCCGAATAACCTGAAATTTTGCACACACATCACAGATGACATAACAAAGCTACAACAAATCTCGGAATTCCATTCCGACCCTCGGATCCAAATCTCACCTATCAACCGAAATTTGCCAAAATACTAACTTTGCCAATTCTAGCCGAATCCTTCCACGGACTTCCAAAATGCATTCTGATCGCGCTCCTAAGTCATAAATCACCTAATAGAGCTAACCAAATTATAAAAATTCTGATCCGAGATCATATACAAACAAGTCAGCTTTGGTCAAACCTTTCAAATTCAAAGCTTTCATCTAAGACTGTTCTTTCAAATTCCTTCCGATGTTCCTGAAAACCAAAACCATCAATCTACATCAGTCATAATACATCATACGGGTCAAGTCATGCCCGAGAACTGGCGATCAAAGTACAAAAGCTCAAAACGACCGATCGGGTTGTTACATCCTCTCCCACTTAAACACATGTTCGTCCTCGAACGTACTCAGAGTTGTTCTAAAAGCCAACCAATAGCTGAATAACTTTACCATGCATAACCCGAGGGTGATCCCATGTCACCCTATCTCATATAGGTGTGATAACACATAAAAGTTGAAATTACAGAACCCAATCTAGCCCATGAATCATAGAACCACATTTTCACTTCTGAAACCATCAATATGATCAAAACCTCACACTCATACACTGAATAGGCCCGCACCAGCTGTAATAGCCCATGCCTGCAACCTCAGGTGCAATTATATGATATACCACATAACTCAAATACTCGTAGAGATAACGTCTATTCACAGCAGCTGCACATAACAACTGAATACCGACAAAAAACCTCTTATCAACTAAAGTCTCATTCCAACACTTCCATATACTGCCAATGATAAATGAAACACGTAATAAACCATAACCATTTCTCAGATCAACTACTCATAAGGCCACTTCTCCTTTGACAAGGACCATAGCAAATTTCTGAGCCGAACCTCGATATTTATCCTCCCGACATGCTGAAATCGAATCTGTTTGTATTCATTAAAGATCCCAGCGATCTCCTCTAATCCAACACACTACTCTGGTGATATGACACATCTGTACAGGCCTAAAACACCACTTGCATAATACGCACACCAATAAGCAATGGTCCTAACATACTCAAATCATGAAAATGACTCAATTGAAAGAGTTGTACCTCAAGCTCACCAGTACCGCCACCACACAAGGCTGAGAACCGGTCTCGCATTGTAGGAACATAATACATGAATCTAACCCGCAAGGTCATACCTCTACATAACTTCGCTGTGATGCGCGATCCTATCCAACACTGTTCCACATGAAACACCTCAAGTCATTATGCTCGAAATCGACAACCACACATAATTTGATGTCTGGAACCAAAGCAATCATTACACCTACGGTGAAACAAATAACATACACCACGCACACCCGATAGGACATAACCAATACGCCGTTCACCGAGCAACACCAAATTACTCTTCCTGCTCAACTTCCACTATGAAACCCTAATAGAACTACACCATATGTGCCTATAACTAACAAATCATAACGCCTCTCAACACAGAAAGGTAACTCATAGGTCTCCCCAGATTACTAATAAGCTCAATAACAGATGAATCAACACACAGAGGGAAATGTGGTTACTCGAAGTCAACCAAGCCTTACGTGATAAAGAACACATATCCATATAGGTCTACCAATGACAGAATCATAGTACATACTAATATCTGACTAACTTACCCACATCTTGCCATTCACAACCACAAGCTAACCTGTATATGAGAAATCCCAATCTCCAAGTCCATAAAATACACGAATTACCATATCTTATCCCAATTCTGCCACTCTCATATATAACTCACCTCTAGTACCCAATTATCCCATGAGAGATACTCTAAGATTTTTCTGTGCTGCCAAGCAAATTTGAATATCAGCAGTCGATCTGACGAAAAGTGCTGCAATACTACCGAAGTACCATCAACTTAATCACATTGCCTCTTACGGGAACATATACCCTCATCAATCACCTCAATTAGCATTACCATTTCCTTAATCATCTTCAGATGATTTCTCAAATCATCTGAAGCTCATTTCTCTAGTTATTTGAAATTGCCTGCGAAACACCTGTAGAAATTGATTATCTCATAAGCATCCAAAGAGTTAATCATATCCTCACCATACCAACTCGGCCTACTACCAAGCTATCCCAGCTATCTGAATTCCCTTCTGATTTACCTTCAACTCGATATTCATTCTTGCTAAAACATTACAATTCTTTCAACCCAGACTTACCACACGGAACCCAAGCGTAAATTCATACCGTCTAAGGCTCATAAGGTACCGAATACTTTCTCAGATATTCCCACGAGAACCACGATCAAAATACTTTATCCTGAAGAGACTTTATGTGAATCTAAATCCGCTACCTTTACCTTCATGATACTAATACATGGAATCCCATAATTACATAGATGTTCCACAAGTCTTGATCCCTTCCAATGAAAACTCGATTTCTAGCCACATATACTACTTTGAGATACCTAATTGTTACATGTAGAATCTTGAACACATTAGAACCTTTCTCGAGAGTCATTCACACTATTCCAACTGCAATTAGCCTGCTCAAATGAACAGACCACCCGTACCTTATTAGCAATCTGACACCGCAAGATGTAGCCTTATATCAATAAAACAAAGCAACCTCCAGCTCTATGCACCGAGCACCCTTTACTAATGATAACTCAAGACATCCCGTGATTATCATTCTCCATAAAGCATAGTATAACCTTTGTCAAAATCTTTCTTTACTCGAGCCATTCTCGGTCTCAATTTCCGCAAGTCATAGCTAATTCACTCGCACGCCTCAAACTGAAACCAATATAGTACCTAATCATGCAATCAACTGCTCACAGCAGACTCCCCCAATTGGCTCGAAGCCATTGATCAAGATACCCTCAATAACTCATAACACTTTTACTCTATTGATGCCACAATACCATAATGAGATTAAACTCAAATCATTTGTAAGCTTGTAAAAACACAGACCATCTAGTACTATAAACCTTTTGCAAATCTCGCATTCATCCCCCCCAACAGTTAATCCCACTCTCTTAAGCGATCCGAAATTTCAAATTTCAACACTTACGTTTCACTTACACATGAGATCTTCTAACATACACATAAGGATCATACCACTTCAGAACACTCCGCAGGAGATAACCCGCCTGCTTTGCCTCAATATAACATTTTTGTATACCTTCCACCATCACACATTACAGTCACTTAGTCTTCTTGAGTCTGAACTCATATCACAACATGAAATTTACTTCACTCCAACTAGGGGACATGAAAAGATTCGTCACACGCCCATAACTCGGGGCTACACATCCAATCACAATGGAAATCAAACACTTAATAGTTCATCTATCATCCAACAGACCTTCCTCGTCACTTCCAAGTCATATAAATATATCTCGCAATACTAACATACTCGCCACATAGCTATCCAGTCGTCATTCCCACTAATAAGGACAATACCAAACATATAAGTTCAAAACACTTGCTCACACAATCAGCACCTCGATGATCAAGCCCTAGGCAAAGATCCAGCCTCAAGTCCTTCAGACTGGCCCAACATCAACTCATAGAGATCACATCTCGCCCCTGGATCAGGGGATCACAAGCTAACAAGGCACATCTGATATCGAGCGCTCATGCGCGCATACGAACGCATGGAAAGAGTTCAAGGAGTTACCTTACAAGCTGAATCAATGACGCACGATAAGAATTCAAGGATGTGAAGTTTTTCCTAAAGGTTCTGCAGCCTCTCGAGGATAAATACAGACATCTCCGTACCGATCCGCGAGACTCTACTAAACCTGCTCATGACTTGTGAGACCTATGTAACCTAGGCTCTGGTACCAACTTGTCACAACCCCAAATCGGCCCGGTCGTGATGGCAACTCTCGTGAAGACAAGGACAGCCGACACAACACTCACTTTAACCCTTTAAGCATTAAGAGTAATTTTTAAGTCTTTAAATTAAATAATATTTCATAATAAAATCCTGGAATAACAGTGCGGAATAAAATACCAGCCCGACATCGGGGTGTCACTAGTCATGAGAAACTATCAAGGTCTGAATACAACAAAAGTCTAAAAATGTACTAAATACAATAACAACAATGAGGGGAAGGAAGCGGAGCTGCGAACGTCATGCAACCACTTTTCTAACTCTGATGAATCCGCGTCTGAGCTATCAACACCCGCTACCGGGTTCCAATATACCTGAATCTGCACACGAGGTGCAGGGAGTAATATGAGTACTCCAACCCAGTAAGTAATAAGTGTAAATAAAGGCTGAGCAGTATGAAACAATGAATCCACATTTACGCTGGGTTCAATAAACACAATAGGCTTTCAAATCATAATACGAGTCAATCTTCCCTTTTGAAATCCAGCTTTTAGTAAAAATCATCTTTGAAATACCTTCCAACAGTTTTAGTAGGGGTTCAATACTATTTAAAATAATAATAGAGATTAAAGTCATAATCGGCCCCTCGGGCAAAACAGTAATCACAAACACTTCATAACTTGAAATTCTCAGTGGAGATAACCAATGTCAAATCAGTGATTAATTTCTGAACATCTCATAAACTCCAGTTTAAATAAAAGTTGTTTTAAAACATTTGTGCAACTTTCCGATAGAGGCTCAATATAAAGATGAGTGAAAAAGTCAATAAATCAACATATTCGATAGAAACTCATTTTAAGAGGAGTGAAATTAATAAGTCCATAAACAGGTCTCTCAGGCAAAACACCACTCATATGCATGTATATATCTATCGCCCCTCAGGATAGCCTCTCTATCCCTCTTGACTCAACTCTTACCAATCAGTACTCGCACTCAACATTCATGCTCAATTGGTACCATATAGTAACCGCTGCGGCATACAGCCCGATCGTATATCTCTCACAATAACTGAAATCAAAGTAACCGTTGTGGCATACAGCCCTATCGATGCATCGCTGTGGTGCACAGCCCGATCCATATAAATACTCGACTGCGCTCACTGGGGGTGTGCAGACTCCGGAGGGGCTCCTACAGCCCAAGCACTATATTGCTGCGGTGCGCATCCCGATCCATATAAGTATCGCTGCAGTGTACAACCCGATCCATATATATATATATACATTGCTGCGGCGTGCAGCCCGATCCATAGATATATAATCCTCACAACTAGGCCCTCGGCCTCTCTCAATCATTAACCTCACCATCAGATTCTTAGTCTATCTTAGTCATCAATCTCACAATCAGACCCTCGGTCTATCTCGGTAAAACAAGGAACTCAGCCCAAAACAATTTCCACATTTTAAGAATATAGTGATAAAGCCAGATTTGAGTAGTAAACAGGTAAAACATGACTGAGAATATGCTTTCAAACAAATAGAGTGAGGAAAGATAGTAAAAATGCTCCTAAGGGTCTCAACAAGTCGACACAGGGCCCCAAACATGGCATACAACCCAAAAATATAATAATGTCAAACAATTAACTATCAAATACGCGTTAAAATATTCGTTCGGGATGGACTAGGTCACAATCCCCAGCAGTGCTCTACCCCACGCTCGTCATCCAGCGTGCAAGTCACCTCAAAGTAACACAACTGCGTATAATCCGGGGTTTCAAACCCTCAGGACAATATTTACAATCATTACTTACCTCGATCCGGTCAAAAATCTAGCCCGCGATGCCTCGCCTGCACGAATCGACCTCCGGATGGTCCAAATCTAGCCACAATCAGTACATAATCATTAAAATATACTAAGGGAGCTAAGCACACTCGAAAATATCCAATATAATATTAAAATCCCGAAATTGCTCAAATCTGGCCCCCGGGCCCACGCTTCGAAATTCGACGAAACTCACAAAATCCGACAACCCATTCAACCACGAGTCCAACCATACCAAAATTACTAAATTCCGCTAACAATTCGGCCTCCAAATATTCAAATCTTATTTTCAAATCCCTAGGTCCAAATCCCCAATTTACACTTAAAAACATGTAATCTAGTCGGATTATTCGATGATAATTCAATATTATTGAATAGAAATAAACACAAGTGACTTACCTAAAGATTTCCCATGATTTCTTGCTCAAAAATCGCCCGAAGCCATGTTCTTTCACCAAACAAAACGTCAAAATGAGCAGAAAAACGCAACAGCTTTAATAAACCTATTCTGGTCGCTAAAAGAGCCATTCCCGTTGCTAAAAGTGACAAATATGGTCGCTAAAGGTGCGCACCAGCAATGTTTAATTTCACTAAAAAGGCTCTAAGTCCATCATACGAACTCGGAATTCGATTATTCTTGTTCCTATGAGTCACAAATAATGATACGAACATAGTCCTTCAATCGAAACTCAATTCAGAGCTCGTTTTATCAGTGCGATATCCATTTCGCTCGTTAAACAATTAACTCATGATTCGCGTAAAAAACTCAATCGCGACTTGATGAAATTAGACCAAACTTTCAAGATCACTCCTATAATTCATTATTGAAATTTTGGAAGTCTCAAAATCAAATTTCGATCTCTAGAACTAAAAATGGACCTTTCAATCATTACATGCTTATGCTCAAAACGACAAAAATCTTCCAAAACTCTTCCAAAACTTATCCTAGCCTCATGGGACCCCGACCAAACTTGCCAACATAATTCATAACATCATTAAAACCGGTTCCAATCATCAAAACACCTCAAACAACATCAAAATACCCAAAACTCATCGAATTCAAGCCTAAGTTTCCAAAAACATCCGAAATACACTTTCGATCAAAAACCCGACCAAACGATGTCTGAATAACCTGAAATTTTGCACACACATCACAAATGAAATAACAAAGCTACAACAACTCTTGGAATTCCATTCCGACCCTCGGATCAAAACCTCACCTATCAACCGAAATTCGCCAAAATACTAACTTTGCCAATTCGAGCCAAATCCTTCCACGGACTTCCAAAATGCAATCCGATCGCGCTCCTAAGCCATAAATCACCTAACGGATCTAAACAAATCATAAAAATTCTGATCCGAGATCATATACAAATAAGTCAACTCTTGGTCAAACCTTTTAAATTCAAAGCTTTCATCTAAGACTGTTCTTTCAAATTCCTTCCGATTTTCCTGAATACAAAAACCATCAATCTACATCAGTCATAATACATCATACGAGGCAAGTCATGCCTGAGAACTAGCGATCAAAGTACAAAAGCTCAAAACGATCGGTCGGGTCGTTACATTGTCGATTTCGAGCTAGTGACTTAAGGTGGTTCATGTGGGGCAGTATTGGATAGGATCGCACATCGTAGCAAAGTTATGTGGAGGTATGACCTTGCGGGTTAGACTCATGTGTTTTGTTCCTATGATGTGAGACGGGTTCTCAGCCTTGTGTTGTGGTGGTACCGGTGAGCTTGAGATACAGCTCTTTCATTCGAGTCATTTTCATGATTTGAGTATGTTCGGACTATTGCGTATTGATGCATGTATTGTGCAAGTTGTGGCTTAGGCCTGTATGGATGTGTCATGTCACCAGAGTAATGTGTTGGATTAGAGGAGATCGTTAGGGATCATTAATAAATACGAACGGATGTGATTTCAGCATGTTGGAAGGATAGTATCGAGCTTCGGTTCGGAAATTTGATGTGGTATTTGCCAAGGAAGAAGTGGCTTCATGAATGGTTGATCTGGAAAATGGTTATGGCTTACCGCGTGTCTTAGTGATCATTGGCAGTATATGAAAGTGTTGGGATGAGACTTTAGTTGATAAGAGTTTTTCTATCGGTATGCGGATGTTGTGTGCAACTGCTGTGGTTAGAAGTTATCACTACAAGTGTTGAGTTATGTGGTATATCATGTGATTGCACCGGATATAGCATATATGGTTTGTTACCGCTTGTTCGGACTTATTCACAGTATAAATGTTAAATTCTGATCATGTCGATGATTTTAGAAGAGGAAATGTGTTTCCATAGTTCATGGACTAGGATAGATTGTGAAATTTCCGTTATATTGTGTTATCGAACCTATGCGAGATAGGGTGACATGGGATCACCCCAGGCATATGCATGGTAAAGTTATTCAGCTATTGGTTGGCTTCTAGAACAACTCTTGGCACGTTCAAGGACGAACGTATGTTTAAGTGGGGGAGGATGTAATGACCCGACCGGTCGTTTAGAACTTTTGCACTTTGATTGCCAGTCTTCGGGCATGACTTGCCCCGTGTATACATTATGCCTTATGTAAATTGTTGGTTTTGGTTTTCAGGGTAATCAGAATGAATTTGGAAGAACAGTTCTCAGTTTGAAGCCTTAAATTTGAAAGGTTTGACCAAAATTTGACTTATGTGTATTTGATCTCGGATGGGAATTTTAATGATTTGGTTAGCTCCGTTAGGTGATTTGGGACTTAGGAGCGTGATCGGAATGCATTTTGGAAGTCCATGGAAGGTTTAGGCTTGGATTGGCGAAATTGAGATTTCGGCGATTTCCGGTTGATAGGTGAGATTTTGGTATAAAGGTCGGAATGAAATTCTGAGAGTTGCAGTAGCTTAGTTCTGTCATTTATGGATTGTTTGCAAAATTTGGGGTCAATCGGACCTGATTTGATATGTTTCGGCGTTGTTTGTGCAATTTGAAATTTCTAAGTTCTTAAGCTTGAATCCGAAATTGATTTGGTGTTTTGATGTTGTTTTGAGTGATTCGAAAGATCGACTAGGTGTTAATGATGTTATGGGAGGTGTTGGTGTGTTTGGGTTGAGGTCTGATGGCTCCAGGTGAGTTTCGGGTGAGTTTGAGCAAGTACCATCATTTCAGAACTTAGAGAATGGATGGGGGCAGAATTTTTAGTGCTGGCCACGGTAGAATTAGCGCTGCGCGCGCTAGATTAGTGTTGGGCGCGTAAAAGTGACCGCGGCCGCGGTCATGAAGATCTGCAGATCGTTGGTCCAACTTCAGAAGCTCATATCTTTTGATCTACAAGGAATTCTGAGATGATTCAAAAACGACAGTTGTAGCCCTTCGTGTCTAGTTTCCAGAAAGTTATAGATATTGCAATTTGGACATTCGTAGAAAAAATTGTGGCCAAAATACTAAAGCCTATTAATGCAGAGGAAGGCCTGTGCAGCCGCGATTGTGTTTGCGCGGACCGCGGTCGATTTGGTGTGGCGAGGGGTAGCTGAAATCTGAGGGGGTACCTATAAATATGAGGTTTTGGGTTTTTATTTAATATTTTGACCTAGAGAGCTCGGAGTTTGGCGATTTTTCAAAGGGTTTTCAAGAAATTCATCGTGGTAAGTGATTTTAACTCAGATTTGACTAGAATACATGAATCTATCACTGAATTCATCATTTAATTCGTGATCTGGGATGGAATTTGGGAAGAAAATAGTGAAACCTTTAATAAATGTAAAATGATAATTTGAAGGACCAAATGGTATCAGAATTGGATAATTTTGGTATGGTTAGACTCGTGAGGGTATGAGGATTCTGAAAATGTAAATTTTACTCGATTCCGAGACGTGGGCCCGGGGCTCAGGTTTTGCTAATTTCGGGATTTTTGATATTTTTCGAATGTTTTCGCTTGGGCTTTGTTCCCTTAGCATATTGTGACGCATTCGTTCTGATTTTGGATAGATTCGACGTGCGTGGAGGCCAATTTGAGAGGCAAGGGCATAGCGAGCTAGAGTTTTGGCCAGTTGGAAGCGAGTAATGATTTTAAATGATGTCATGAGGTTTGAAACCTCGGATTTGCATAACGTAGTGCTATACTAAGTTGAGATACACGTTGTGTGACGAGCGTGAGGTGTAATGCTATGGGGATTGTGACTTGGTCCATCCCGAATGATATTTTACTACATTTTTGATTGAGGCATATACTTTATTATTGTGAATTGGGCTTGTTGCCATGCTTGGGGCCTTGTGCCGACCTGTAGAACCCTTAGGGGATTTTTGACTGGTTTTCCTCGCCTATTTTGTTAAAGAACTTATATCCTCAGTCATGTTTCCAATTGTTTAAGAATGATATGAACCAGATTTTTGAAATGTTAATCATAAATAGAAAGAGATATGAGGGTTGAGATCCCGATCGTACATTATGCCCGAGAGGCTGTGATTTTTAAATGACTGAGAGGGGTCGAGGACCCAATAGTGAGGATATTTTATATGATATGGATCGGGCTGCACACCGCAGCAGATATATATTTTATATGATATGGATCGGGCCGCGCGCCGCAGCAGGTATATATATTATACATATTATGGATCGAGCTGCACGCCGCAACAATTACTTATATGGATCGGGCTGCACGCCACAGTAATTAAATAGCGCTTGGGCTGAAGGAGCCCCTCCGGAGTCTGCACACACCCAGTGAGCGCAGTCGACTATTATTATTATGGATCGGGCTATACGCCACAGCGATATACGGATCTGGCTGCACGCCGCAGCGGTATATATATTTATTGATTCGGTTATCGTGAGAAGTATATGAATTGAGAACTGAGGATAAGAACGAATAAATGAACTGAAATGCTTGAGGAGCTGATTTATACTGATTATATCTGTTTTACCTGGTTTAAAGAATTTCACATGATTTCCTCATTCACTGCTGCTTAAATGATTTTACTGTTTTGATATAAAACGGCTTAGTGCCTTTACGTGATTTCATACTGTCAGACATTATTTATTGTTATTACTCACTAAGTCGGAGTACTCATATTACTCCTGCACCATGTGTGCAGGTACAGGTATTCCTGAGGCATAGAGCGAACTTTCCTGCCGTTCTGTTTTCATCGGAGTTATCGAGGTAGTTGCATGGCGTCGCAGACCCGATTTCTCCTTCTATCTCCACTTATTATTCCGCATTTTAGACATATTTCTGTATTAGATTATTGAAACCTTGTATTAGAGGCTCAGACTTGTGACACCGGATCAGTGGGCTGTTTTACAGAGATTTTTCGTGATTATGGTTTCTACATATTTCATCTGTTAAATTCATACTTCTATTTATATTAAATTGGTATTAAATCCCGAAAATTGGTATTGAGTTATAAAGAAAGTGATTGTAAGATGTTAATTCGTTGGGCTTGCCTAGCAATATGTTGGGCGCCATCACGGCCGGGGTTGGGGTCGTGACAACACAGAAGCGGAATGGGCTAAGGAGCCCCAGAACGCAGAAGCGGAATCTGGTCTTGCACCTACGGAACCGCAGAAGCGGTCAGGAGACCACAGGTGCGAAAACTGCTGAGGCAGTGAGTGTCTTTAATTTTGGGGGGTTTTGGCCATTTTCCTCCATTTTTACTCTTGTTAGGGCGATTTTGGAAAGCTTCAAGAAGGGAACTTCTTCATCAACAATAAGGTAAGCTAACCCCACCTATCTTGAGTTAAATACATTGATTATGTACAGATTTGAGCATGGAATTTGTAGAAAACTTGGGGGTTGAGGGAACACCTAGAAAATTTATATTCTTGGAATTTGACCACGATTTTGGGTATGGAATTGAGAGTAAATTATATATTTGATTTCGTGGAATTATGGGTAAGCTTAATCTTCAAAAATATTCGGAATCCGGGCACGTGAGCCCGAGGGCGATTTTGTCAACTTTTCGATCGGGGTTAGGAATTGTTATAAATTGGATTGTAATGATTAATTGAGCGTATATTAATGGATTTGAATAATTATTGACTAGTTTTGGAGCATTGTGCATCAATTTGAATCTTCGGAAGAGCGTGGAATGTCAGTTATGGATCTTCGGAGCGAGGCGAGTCCTTTCTAACCTTGTAAGAGGGAATTGTCCCCATAGGTGAGTTAATTAGTTATGTGCTCCTATTTGTGGGGGCTATATACGCACGAGGTGACGAGAGTCCGTGCGTAGCTACTATTAATGCTAAAGTCCGGGTAGTTTAGGACTCAAGAGCAAGTTATACTTGGATTATTTGTGAACTTATTGACAGGTTGAATTGCTTAAATCACATTGAATTAGTAAATGAATTTCTAAACTGATTAAACTTCATATTTCTTAAATGGTTAAAAGAGGATTGGCTTTCTTTGGAAAATTTCTCCGTGTGGACTTATTGGTTGTCAGTCTGTATGTGTTTATTTTTGGAGCGGGCCGAATGCCTCGGCAGATTGAATAGATGCATTTATGGTTCGTGTCATTCGACCCTCGATAGTGCACAATTTAAATATTGTTGGATTGGACAGTACGACCTCGACATGAGATGTGCATGCTTGTATTGCTTGCCTAAGAATGTTATGCGATAATATTTGCATTCCCTGGCCAGATGTAGTTGATAAGCATAATTAAAAGTAAACTTTGGAAATCCACACTTATTTGAGATGTTGTTTACCTACTATATAGTTTTACGAGTTTATAATTGTTTTATAAAAATCCATGATTTCCTTACATTTTCATTATATTATTATTGGACCACTAGTAAGTGTCAAAGTCGACCTCCCGTCTCTACTTTTTCAAGATTAGACGGGATACTCATTGAGTACACGTTATTTTCGTACTCATACTACACTTCTGTGCATTTTTGTTGCACAGGCATATGTATCTCTAGTGGCCTACTGGGTGTAGCAGTATGGTGGATACGGAGACTTAGGTAAGCTGCACTTCTCGAGGCGACCCACAGCCAGCAGAGTCTTTTTCAGTTATATGTTTTTATTTACTGTCCAATATTGTATTCCGGTCGGTTGTTGTATTTTATTTTCTTCTTAGTAGATACTCATGCACATGTGACACTGGGTTCTGGGATGATTATTGGGTATCTTGTATTTACTTCCAAGCGTTCTTTTATTTACATTGTAGAGATTGTCTTTTACTAGTAACATTGAAGGAAAAATCTTAGTTTTCAAAAATTGTTAAAATGAGAACTTAATCAAGTAATTTGGTTGGCTTGCCCGACAGCAGTGTTCGGCGCCATCACGACCCTTGGTGGATTTTGGGTCGGGACAACATGGTATCAGAGCATTAGGTTCCCTTAGGTCTCACGAGTCATGAGCAAGTCTAGTAGAGTCTCGCGGAACAGTACGGAGACGTCTGTACTTATCCTCGGGAGGCTACATTGGTGTTAGTAGTACTTCCCTTCTTGATTCCTCGTCGTGCGATTTGATTCCTTTGAGGCTTATGCCTTTATTTCTTTCCTACTCCATCTTATGCAACGCAAAGTGCTTGTTATAAATCGAGAATTGAAGAATCGTAATAGTACTTCAGATGTGGTGCGGGATGTTTCTCCCTGTATAGTTGATTGGACTATTATCGTCTCTTTGTGGTAGAGTATTCTATTGTTTCAGCCTAGTAGCAATACTTCTGAGAGCTCTGAGGCTAGGCAGAAGTTGCCATGATGCTTATGAACGATTATTCTGTCATATTGATATTATGGTAGGATGTTTGCCTACGTGTCGAGGCAGTGAATGACTTGAAGGAAGGTTTACTCAGTGCATGATCTAGAGATTCGGTATTTTATTCCCGGCAGAGGAAAGGCAATCGGGCTGAGAGTGTTCCGGTTTGGGTTGATGGGTAACGAGACTTGGTATTTTCAAGCGTGGTGGAATGTTCATATGCGATGTAGTGTTGTCGTCCTCAATGGTATGTGTTAAGTTTACCGGTGTTATGGTCTTCTGCAATTCACCTTGGGGTAAGGTATTATGAAATAATATGGGAGAAACGACTGCTAGAGATCGCGGGTTGTGGTGGTTCAGGATTGAATCACTGTTTCTAATGTTGACGGCTCGAGAAAGATTTTCTTCGGAAAAGTTTAAAGTTAGTAGCGATTTGAGGGTTCAAGTGTTGCGAAAATAGGTTTTACTTAAGGAAACAACTGAGCAATGAAGGATGAGAAAGGACATGTGGGGAGTGTCATGCGGTGGTTAAAATTTCTAGAAGGCCAGTTATAAAAAGCAAAGGTTGGGTAGTCGATTAAATTGGTGAGTTCCGCCAAAGTGGGAGAGTGGCGGATTTGCGTGTGGGATTTGTGGTAGGATGACTATGCACCATAAGGAGAGTTTGGAATGATTTGGTAATTTTAGTGATTGGTGATTGGGGTCTACGGATTTAATTTAAAGTATGGGCTATTATGCGGTAGGAGATTTGATATAACGGGAAGGAGCTGCTTGAAATGAATAAGGATACAACCTAACTTTGAATTGGAAGGATGTGGCCGCACATTTAATTGATGTCCACGAAGGGTGAATGGACTTGTACAACTAGAGAGTGAGCTTGGACTCAGGATTGGTTATTGACGTCTTAGTGGTTGTACTCCGTGCAACATCCTTGGAAGATGTCGGGAAGTGATTTCTATAGGTGGGTTATTCCCTATGAGCAGGCTAGCGGTCGCATGGTTGACGAAGTTTCTGCAAAGAATTCTATGGGTTATTCAGCAAAGAGATCAGTCGTGCCAATGTGGTTGATGATTCAGAGTATAAAAAGGGGTTTTTAGAAGGATTCCGAGAATTTTGGCGGTTGATTACATAAGGTTATGTCAACAAGAGATAAAGAATTCTGGTGAGTTCCAGAGTTGTGTAATAGTGGCTTCAAGCTAAGTGGGAGAGTCCCACCACCTAAGATTGGGTTGCATGGTTAACTACTTGCAAGGTTTCCAGTTATTAGCACATCGATGGGTTATTTCAGCTACGGGAAAAGACCATAAGTGGTGATTTGAGCAAGGAATGGTTAAAGGGGTGCTATGGTTGGCCTTATTGGCTCATGTTCAGACTTGGGGAAGGATTTAGGATTTATGCCTTGTATAGATGCGGGTTTCAAGGGAAGTGATTATTCCGGGTGCTTCATCGAGAGGATATTCGTGTGCTATTAGATTCATGGAGTTGATTATATTCGGGGCCAAGTCAGAGCGAGCGTCTCTTAGTAACGGTCCTAGTGAATTCAAAGGTTAAAGTGTGATGCCTAATGATTTCGAGCCTATAGGTATGGCTAAGAATCAAGCTTGGTAGCAGCTTATGAGAAGAGGCCCAGAAGGATCTATGATGTGTTGGCTTGCAGTGTAGCACTTGGGAGGTATGAAATGGTTCATGGAGTTTGAGACACCATGGTCTCGTGATTCAAGGTCACTTGGGATGAGTGCGGATGGAGTGTGTTATATGTTGAATGGAGTTATTATTATTACTAAGGCAATTAGGGTAAATCGAAGGAAGATAGATTGGTTAGCCATAGTTGAGTTGGCATAGTGGTGGTAGAGATCAGTTCCTTCAGCGTGATCAAGTTATGCATGTGAATTGGCGGTACGTGTAAGGCTTGTCGGCCGCCGTAATTGATGTTATTCAGAAGCATTCTACGATTATGGCCTGTTATGTGTAGGCAGATCCCAGAAGGGCTGTGGTGGCTTAGACTACTACTTAGAGAATCATATTCTACGGCTATGAGAATTCGCCTGTGTGTTACTATGGTTCTTCTGAAGTGAGTTAAGTGAAAAGTTTTTATATGAGGGGGTGTTAACCTATTAGTGGTTCCAGAGTTATGATAAAAAGCGTGTTCTATTGTATAGTGGCATGTTAGGTGCAACGAGTAGTATGGAATTTGAAGTGAGGATCAAAGTTGCAGTTCGGTGTTGACAAGGATGTCACGAGCTCGGATGAGCAGGAAAGGAGTTTCGATGTTTCAGGTAAGTTGGTATTGTCTTCAGCCTCACCTAAGATCGGTGTTTCACGGAAAAGGCCTTGCATCCTGGTTAAGGATTCATGATTGCTTTTCAGCGTTAGTACGACCGGTGGTTTGGATGTACAAACCTGTTGTTTGTTATGGTAGGTTGTGGAAGCGTGTCCCACAAGAAGATTGTATAAGTGTGGCATGTAGTCACTTGATTGATTAAAGATTTAAACCAAGTATGAAGATTTTGGTGGTATCATTAATTTGAGAACTTATGCCTAGAGGGCACTCAGTTTATTGAGTTGTGGACTATGGAGGGTTTCTCCAGTTATGACGGTTGATCTTGTGTATTACGAGAAAAGGGGATTATTATGGACCCATAAAAGGTCATTAGCCTAGTTGGTGCAATTAGAAATCGACTTGAAGCCTGTGGATGGATTTAATGTGAATATGGGATCTATATCAGGTCAGATGTGTTCGATTCAGCAATGTGCTACTTATGGGAGAGTAGTCGGGGTGTTATTTTGTTGTCAGCTATTCCATGCAATGATGCATTGCGCCGTGTGAGTTGAGAGATGGCTTGGTAAATTGCATATGTGTCAAGTTTCCGCATTGAGATGATGTTATTCGGGCAAAATGGCTCTTGAGATTCAAATCGTATATCGCACTTCAGTTGTGCTTGAGTTTTGTAGCTTATAGCGCGATATGTCCCCTCAGGGATGGTATTATGCACTTAGCGTGCTCGTGACCGAATTTTGGTATTTTATTGTAATGAGCAATTTAGCTCGATGTGCATCTCCTTATGTGAGTTCTACATGTGGATCGGGTGGCACGCTGCCATGGGTATGCTATTTGGATCGGGTGGCACGCTGCCATGGTTGTGTTGTGTGGATCGGGTGGCACGCCGCCATGGTTACGCTGTTTGGATCGGGTTGCGCGCCGCAACAGTGTGATGTTCAGTAAAGTTCCCCATATCTATTTTTATGTGTTTTGTTTCCTATTTTCTAAGGAAAGCTCGTACTAGCTGTGAGCCCGCATCGCATGTATGATTCGCGAGCAGGGTGACTGTTTAGTATGTTGCCCGCATCGCATGTATGATTCGCGAGCGGGGTAATCGGATTTCCTTTTCGGAGTTCATTTTTCTTTCGTACCGCATTCGAATTGGTAGCCTATTGGTACATTGTGGCATAATATGAGACTTTGGATCATGTCCGGGGTGGCTTGTAGCCGGAGAAGTTCATACTGGGTGAGACGAAATTATTGGATTTAGGATCAGTGCAATCTGATTTTGTGAAGTACATTAAGAAGTTAAGACCAGTATTCGGTTCAAAATGAGCAGAGGGTTCTTGTCAGGAGTATAGACCCAATGATTTGTTGATTCAGCAGTTGGTTATGAATTTCTATGCCTATCTTCCGTCGTGGCGGTATTGTAAGAGTTAGAGTAAGAACTATGTATATCCTGAGGTGCGTTGTGAGAATCAGATAGATGAGTTAATTGGTTATGTGCTCCTATTTGTGGGGATTACGTACACACGAGGTGACGAGAGTCCGTGCGTAGCTACTATTATGCTATTGTCTGGGTAGTTTAGGACCAAAAGCATGTTATACTTGGATTATTTGTGAACTTATTGACAGCTTGAATTTCTTAAATCACATGAAATTAGTAAATGAATTTCTAAACTGATTAAATTTCATCTTTATTAAATGGTTAAAAGAGGATTGGCTTTCTTTGGAAAATTTCTCCGTGTGGACTTCTTGGTTGTCAGTCTGTATGTGTTTATTTTTGGAGCAGGTCGAATGCCTCGCCAGATTAAATAGATGCATCTATGGTTCGTATTGTTCGACCCTCGGCAGTGCACATTTTAAATATTGTTGGATCGGACCGTACGACCTCGACATGAGATGCATATGCTTGTATTGCTTTCCTGAGAATGTTATGCGATAATATTTGCCTTCCCTGTCAAGATGTAGTTGATAAGTATAATGAAAAGTAAACTTTGGAAATCCACCCTTATTTGAGATGTTGTTTACATGCTATCTGGTTTTACGAGTTTATAATTGTTTTATAAAAATCCATGATTTCCTCACATTTTCACTATATTGTTATCAAACCACTAGTAAGTGTCAAAGTCGACCTCTCATCTCTACTTCTTCGAGATTAGACGGGATACTTATTGAGTACACATTGTTTCGTACTCATACTACCCTTCTGTGCATTTTTGTTGCATAGGCATATGTATCTCTAGTGGCCTACTAGTTGTAGCAGCATGGTGGATACGGAGACTTAGGTGAGCTGCATCTCGAGGCGACCCGCATCCAGCATAGTCTCTTTCAGTTATATGTTTTTATTTCCTGTCCAATATTGTATTCCGGACGGTTGTTGTATTTTATTTCCTTCTTAGTAGATGCTCATGCACTTGTGATACCGGGTTCTGGGATGATTATTAGGTATCTTGTATTTACTTCCAAGCGTTCTTTTATTTGCATTGTAGAGATTGTCTTTTATTAGTAACATTGAAGGAAAAATCTTAGTTTTCAAAAATTGTTAAAATGAGAACTTAATCAAGTAATTTGGTTGGCTTGCCCGACAGCAGTGTCCGACGCCATCATGACCCTTGGTGGATTTTTGGTCGTTACATAACCCCCCTTCTTATATTGGTATCAGAGCAAGAAGATTTTCGGACCAAAAGGTTTATGAAATAACTTATTTTTACTAAATATGTAAGTTACCATCACCACCTAATATGTATTAGTCTTGAGAGCATTAGAAATAACATAGAATATAAAGAAACATTAGATTCACAAAAGAGTTTCTTTGAAAAATCAAAACTATATATTTTAAATATTGAAGATTTTAAAAAATTCCTTCTTCTTGAAATAGGAAGAACTAATATTGAAATACAACAAGAAAAGGATTATATCCTAACCATCAGAAATAAGATAAAACATATCCTATTAGGATAACATATATGTTAAGACAACATCCTTTAGCTAAAGAAATAGCTTGTAACTATTGGATTTTAAGTAGAAATATATTGAGAAAAGAAGAATTAAAGAAAATACTACGAAAGACAAAGACTCTATTAATATCAATGTTAAAATTAGCTAAAAAAATAGAAGAATCAGATCTAAAAATAAATAGAGAACCGAGTTATATAGTAAAACTAGTATTAGTTCAGAAACCATATCAGCTTTAGAGTGGGAAATACAATATATAGAAGGATAAATATATTTAGAAAATCAAAGAATAAAATTCTTTAAGAAACGAAAAATTTGGATACTATTAGGTTGAACAAAATAGATAAATTAAAGAACCTAGAATATTTAGATTTAAAAATATACTCTGAAAAGAAGTATAGAATATTAAAAGATAATACGGTAATAAAGTGCAATTTTAGTAGTAGAGAACATATATTACATACCGAAGATAAACAATACAATACTTTAGTAGATTAAATAATCAACATTGGAGAAAAAACCCAAGAACATAATAAAAACATAATAAGAACACTAGAACTAGTGGAAGCATTATAAACTTAACAAAGAAAGACTCAAGCAAAATTAGAAAAAAAATTGGATTTCTTAAAATCACAAGAACTAGAAATAGACAGAAAAATACAATTTCTGAACAATAAGTTTAATCTAGAAAAAATACCTACGAAATATGAAATAGAAAAATTAATTACAGAAAAACCTAAAGAATTAGAAATACAAACAACTAGATTAGTAGAAAAAATAACACACCAAGTAGAAGTATTAAAAAGTGAAATAAGTACCTTAAAAGAAAAGATAGATACAATAAAAGGAATCACTCTTTCATGAGTGATTTACAACTAGAACTAGATCCAGTATATGAGGAAGCATTAAAATTCACAGAAAGAATTCAACCCAATCCAGAGGGACTGGCTAGTTATACTCCTCAAGGGAAAGCAGATCAAACAATAATAAAACAGAATAATATTTTAATAGTATTACTTTTAGAAATTAATAGAAAGCTTGATAAAATTATTAAAGAAAGGGAGATAAAGACTGAATCCCAAAAGTAGATGGAACAATTAAAAAGAGTTGAAATAACACCACAAAAAGATAAAATTAAAATAAGAAAACCACAAAAATGGACCCTTTTCCAGGTGGGTCAAGAACAACAAATGAAGAAAGATCATGAATAAGTTTTTCAGATAATAGAATAGGTAATAATATGTTAGCTAGAATTTTTATTAGAAAAAGACAAGAAGAAAATCAGAAATTAGACGAAATAATAGATATAGACAAAGATATACAAAT
The DNA here is from genome assembly GCF_000715075.1 of Nicotiana tabacum. Taxonomy (NCBI): domain Eukaryota; kingdom Viridiplantae; phylum Streptophyta; class Magnoliopsida; order Solanales; family Solanaceae; genus Nicotiana; species Nicotiana tabacum. The sequence goes on from NC_134084.1 coordinate 89,267,153, forward strand.
TTTTCAACAAAATCAACTAAGGTTACTCAACACTAGAATATTATATAATACAGGATATTTTTCAAATAACTCTCAATTATATAGACATTATAGAGAAGAGCAATTATCAGCCATAGGAAATAAAGTTGCAACATTAAATTTAATTAACCCAAAATCAGTACAACAAATAAAAAATTATAAAAATAATTTAATGCATATGGGATTAATTGTAATCGAATTAAAAAGACCAACTCCAAAGAATTTAGGAACTAAAGTACTAGTAGTAGTATATGATGACAGATGATCACGTTAAAAGAAATCTATAATAGGTTTAACAGAAGTAGACATGACAAATAATGGAGGAATATTTTACATTAGCCCAGATTTCATGATAAATCTAGTAGAATTTGGAAAAAATATTAAAATACGAATACAGACTAAAGGATATGAAGAAATGAATAATGGAAATAATTTACTGATATGTGTAGGTTTCATAGGAAAAATGGCAACAAATAGTAATACCAAATTTAAAATTAAGGTAGACGATGTAGTCGAAGTTATGGGAAATAAAGGGATAAAATTAATAAAATCTATTAAGATAAATTCAGAAGAATATGCTGTATTAGAATGGAATCTAGAAGATTTCGCAAAGCTAAAAATATTCAAACTAGAATCACATTTGATGTATACAAACTCTAAAGGAGAAACATCAATTAGGTTTACTAATTATAACTATTCTACCCAAAAAGAAATAGATGATGGAACTGAAAGTACGATAGAAGATAATGATACCGAATTTATGAATATTGAAATAATACAAGACGAATTCGAAGTAGACATAGCATTAGAAAAAGCAAGGAGGCTAGTTGAAGAATATAGAAATAAGACTTTCCAATGTAAAGGGTGTAAACTTGGAGGGTTAACTTTAAGAAAAGTAGAAGAGCATTTTAAGAAATGTGAATTAAGAATAGATAATTGGGGATATAGAAAAGAAAATATTTCACGGAAAAAATCAGATAAATTCGATCAAATTTTTGAAGAAATACAAGATAGTTATGAAGAAACAGAATCAAAATCTCTAATAAGTTTAAAAAAATTAATGGAATCAACTAGTTCTACACCAAGCCCACCTCAGAGAACAACTCATCAAAGTACAATAGATACTAGCACAGGAAATGTACCTAGAAAAAGAGTATATAGAATAGATCAAGAAACAGAAATAGAAAATGTAAAACCATCAGGAAAAAGAATGCCTATAGAAGAACCTATAAGATTACAGGAAGGAGGAAGTAAGGGTAAAATACTAAATATAGTAACTCATGATCCACAAATGTGGAACTTGGTAATAGACCTATGGAAAGGAATAGTAGTAGCAGAGTTTATAAAAACTTATAATGACACAGAGGCAAAAACAATGTATAAATATATGGAGACCTTCTTAAGAAAATCAACAAAGGGCTTATGGGAAGCCTATAAGTCAGAATTTCCACAAGATTTTCAAATGTTAATAGCAATGGGACCAAATCCTTATAATTTTACAAATAAAATACATAGCTTGATCACAGGAGAAGATCCAAATAGTGGATTAGTAGTATTACAAAAGAACGCATTAATAAAATTAGAACAATTAAGTATAAGCAGTTGGTTTCATATAAAAAAGTTTTTAAATGATTATTTTTATTATTGTACTATTAGTGGAAACGCTATTGATCAAGATATAGGTAAAAAGATATTCAATAAACTACCAGGAGTCTTAGGAAGAGAATAGAAGAACGATGGTATAAAAGAGAAGGTGTAATACAAAATCCACATGCAAAATGGTCTATATGTGACGACCCGGCCAGTCGTCTCATGAGTTACCGCTACGTTTTTTCCTATTTTAGCTTCTTTACACTTCGTTATCCGTGTTTGTTTTGTGATCGGGTTGATTAGTTCGAGTTCGGAGAGGATTTGGTAACAAATGAGACACTTAGTTTCTTTTAAGAAATCCTAAGTAAAATGTCAACCAGATGTTTACTTATGTGTTAGAAGGCTCGGAAGTGAGTTCCGATGGTTCGGTTAGCTTTGGGAGGTAATTTGTGACTTAGGAGCGTGATCGGAATGGGTTTTCGAGTTGTAGAGAAGATTTAGGCTTAAATTGATGAAGTTGATATTTTGGCGGTTCCGGTTGATAGGCGAGATTTTGATATAGGGGTCAGAATGGAATTCCGTGAGTGACAGTAGCTTCGTTGTGTCATTTGGGATGTGTGTGCAAAATTTTAGGTCATTCGGACGAGATTTGATAGACTTTTTGATCGAAAGCATAATTTAAGAGTTCTTGGAGTTCTTAGGCTTGAATCGCCTGTTAAATTAGTGATTTGATGTTGTTGTGAGCATCCCGAGGTTTTGGGCTTGAATTCCAGGAGTTCCGGGTAGGTTCCGGGATGTTTTAGGCCAAAATCATAGTTGTAGCAGGTCCAGAAGGGTTGCAGGCCTCGGAACCCACCCGCGCGGACCGCACAAAAGGAAGTGCGGCCGCGGTATGTTCTGTGCGGACCGCACTAAATGAATTGCGGCCGTGGTGGTTTTGTTCGGGCCGCGGTGGTTTTGTGCGGGCCGCGTTGGTTTTGTGCGGACCGCGGTACTTTTGCGCAGACCGTGGTGGTTCTGTGCGGACTGCGGAGGCTGAGATCTGAGGGGTACTCTATAAATACGAGGTTTTGGGTTTTATTTAATATTTTGACCTAGAGAGCTCGGATTTTGGCAATTTTTTTAAGGTTTTTAGAGAAATTCATCGAGGTAACTGATTCTAACACAGATTTGGCTAGAGTGCATGAATCTACCATTGAATTCATTATTTAATTCATGATTTGGGATGGAATTTGGGAAGAAAATTATGAAACCTCTCAAAAATATAAATTGATGATTTGAAGGACAAAATGGTATCGGAATTAGATAATTTTGGAATGGTTAGACTCATGAGGGTATGACGAGTTTTGCTAATGTTTTGCTAATTTCGGGATTGTTTTGATATTTTTCGAATGTTTTAGCTTGGGCTTTGTTCCCTTAGCATATTGTGATGTATTTGTTCTGATTTTGGATAGATTCGACGCGCGTGGAGGCCAATTCAAGGGGCAAAGGCGTCGCGAGCTAGAGAATTAGCCGGTACGAGGTGAGTAATGGTTGTAAATGATGTCCTGAGGGTTTAAAACCCCGGATTGCAAATCGTAGTGCAATATTGAGGCGAGATACACATTGGATGATGAGCGTGGAGTCTTTTACTGTTGGAGATTGTGACTTGGTCCATCCCAATTGATGATTTTACCGCGAATTTGACTGAAATTTATTTGTTACCATCACGATTTGAGCTAATTGCCATATTTGGGCTTCGTGCCAACTATTTGAACCCTTCAGGGATTTTTATCACTATTTCTTCACTGCTTTGACTTATTATTTGAAATTAGTCTTGTTGATATCTACTATTTTACAAACTCAGCCACTTTTACTCGGATTTGAAACTTAAATGATATTTCTACATCATGTTTTGAGCTGAGAACTACTATTTTACTAATACCCAAGGGGCTTGTGATGATTTTTGGACTGAGTCAGGCTGAGGGCCATATGTGAGGATATGCTGAGTAATATGAGGCCGAGGGCCTGAGATACTTTATGTTCCACGAGGTGCTTGAGTGATGTGAGGCCGAGTGCCGAGTGATGTGAGGCCGAGTGCCGAGTGATGATGCCACGAGGTGGCTTGATATAGCGCTTGGGCCGTTAAGGGGCCCCTCCGGAGTCTGCACACCCATAGTGAGCGCGGGTACCCATTATGATCTGAGAGTGAGCCCGAGGGGCTGATACTATTCTGAGTGATTGATACTGAGCCCGAGGGGCTGATACTATACTAAGAGTGAGCCCGAGGGGTTGATATTGTTCTGAGCGATTGATACTGTACCCGAGGGGCGGATTTAGACTTGTTATTTACCTGTTAAATTACTTGTTTTACTTCTTTTAAAACGGGATATCATTTGATTTCTTCACTGATTTACTGTTTTAAGTGATTTTACTGCTTGATTTGGAATTGCTTTGTGCCTTTACGTGTTTTCATACTTTTAGCCATTATTTATAATTGTTACTCACTGAGTCGGAGTACTCACATTACTCCCTGCACCATGTGTGCAGATTCAGGCATCGCAGAGTCTGCTCCTGAGTGCTGATTCTCCCAGTCCAGGCAGTGATACGGAGACTACGAGGTAGCTATTGGCGTTCGCAGCCCCGTGCCTCCCTTATCTTATCATTTTCATGTTTTTAGAACTATTGTATCGGATTTAGTTTTCAGTAGACTTGTATCCGAATTTCCTAGTTGCTTATGACTTGTGACACCTCAGTTTGGGCTGTGTCGGGATGGTTTCTACTATTGTAATCGTTAATTCCGCAAATTACGATTATTATATCATGTTTTAGGACTACTTATGGAATTTAACTATTTAAAAGAGGTGGTCTGTTTGGGTATGGCTGGCCTTTTCTTCACGAGAGGCGCCATCACGACCTGGTTCGGAGAATTATGTCATGACAAGATGGTATCAAATCCTAGGTTACATAGGTCCCATGAGTCATGAGGGGGTTTAGTAGAGTCTCGCAGATCGGTACGGAGACGTCTGTATTTATCCTCGAGAGCCTGCATAACCTTTTTAGGAAAAACTTCATATTCTTGAAACTCTTGTCGTGCGAACTTGTTGGTCCGAGTACTAAACTTCTGTTATTCCATTCTCTCATAGATGGTGAGGAAGCGAGCTACCGGACGGGGTGGACGACCACCAGTGCCACCAGCTGAGACCACTAGAGTCCGTGGATGCGGTCGTGGTTGTGGCAGAGGCAAAGCAGCAAGGGCAGCACTTAGAGATCCACCAGCTGCCCTAGCTCCGGATCAGGCTCCAGCTATGGATGCTCCAGTAGCACCAGTTCAGGCACCAGCTGTGCCCATCATGATTCCGGGTCTTCAAGAGACCTTGGCACAGATCTTATCAGTTTGCACTGGCCTGGCTCAGGCAGTTTTAGCCACTACAGTAGCAACTACGTCACAGGCGGGGGGAGGCAATCAGACCCCCGCTGCTCGCGCACCTGAGCAGGTAGTGTAGGGACTACAGACACCAAGGGAACCTCTAGCTCAGCCGGTTGCACCAGCTCAGGAGTTTGTTGTGCCAGTTATGTCGGATGATGAGTAGCATCGTCTTGAGAGGTTTGGTAGACTCCAGCATCCGTCATTCAATGGTTCTGAGGGCGAGGATGCCTAGGGTTTACTTGATAAGTGTCAGCGGATGCTCCGTACAACAGGGATTCTTGAGTCTCGTGGGAGGCGAGGATGCCCAGGGTTTACTACCTTTCAGTTTTCTGGGGCTACCTTCACTTGGTGGGAGGCTTATGAGAGGCGTAGGCCCGTTGGAGAAGCGCCCCTTACTTGGCATGAGTTCTCTGTTCTCTTCTTGGAGAAGTATGTGCCAAAGTCTCGCAGAGAGGAGATGCGTAGGTAGTTTGAGTGGTTGAGATAGGGGGATATGACTGTGTCACAGTATTAGTCGAGGTATTTCGAGTTGGCTCGTCATGCCGTCTGGGTGGTTCCAACAGATCGTGAGAGGATCTGTAGATTTGTTGATGGCCTTAACTATCATCTCCGTATTCTTATAACCCAAGAGATGGTGTCAGATGGTATGTTCGAGGAGGTGGTTGATATCACTCGCGATATTGAGACGGTTCGCCATTAGGATCGAGAGGAGAGGGAGGCCAAGAGGCTTCGAGGATCTGGCAGTTACTGTGGTGCTCCTTCGAGGGGCCAGTTCCAGCATGGTAGAGGTCGTTCTTTCAAGCCTGCTCAGTCAGTCCTCCTAGGTTATCATGGGGCATCTTCGGGTCATGGTTATCATGGTACTCAGTAGGGCCAGTCATCACTTAGTGCCCTTCCAACCTAGAGTTCATCTCGTGCCCCATCAGCTCAAGGTTCATCTATGCCGAGTGCATCAGCTGGTCACTTCGGTGCGAGGGGTTCCCTTCAGTCCCCTTCTCCAGCACCTGGGAGTTGTTTTGAGTGTGGAGAGTTTGGACATGTGTGGAGGCAGTGTCCTCATCGTATTGCTAGTTCATCTCAGTAGAGGGGTTAGCCCTCGACTTCTACTCCAGTTACCTCACCACCCGCCTAGCCAGCTAGGGGTGGAGGTCAGGCAGCCAAGGTTCTCCCTAGAGGGGGAGGTCGATCAGGAGGCGGTCAGGCCCATTTCTATGCACTTCCAGGCAGGCCAGATGCTATTGCTTCAGATGCTGTCATTACAGGTATTGTTTCAGTCTGCCACAGAGATGCCTCTGTATTATTTGATCCCAGTTCTAGCTTTTCTTACATGTCATCATACTTTGCTCATTATTTGGGTATGCCCCGTTAGTTTCTTGCTTTACCTATTCATGTATCTACCCCGGTGGGCGATACTGTTGTCATAGATCGTATGTACCAGTCATGTGTGGTGACTATTGGGGGTCTGAAGATCCGAGTAGATCTATTTCTATTGAGCATGGTGGATTTTGATGTCATTTTGGGCATGGATTGGCTATCTCCATGTCGTTCTATTCTAGACTGTCACGCTAAGACAGTCACTTTGGCTATGCCGGGTGTACCGCGGATCGAGTGGCGTGGTGTGACTGATTATGTTCCTAGTAGAGTGATATCTCTCTTGAAGGCCCAACATATGGTTGGGAGGGGTTGTCTTTCATATCTAGCGTTTGTGAGGGATGTTGGAGCTGAGACTCTTAGTATAGATTCTGTCCCAGTTGTAAGGGATTTTCCCGATGTGTTTCCTGCAGACCTGTCGGGCATGCCACCGAACAGGGATATTGATTTTGGTATTGACCTAGTGCCGGGCACTCAGCCCATTTCTATTCCGCCATATCGTATGGCACTAGCAGAGTTGAAGGAATTGAAAGAACAGCTTCAGGAACTCTTATATAAGGGGTTCATTCGGCCTAGTGTGTCACCTTGGGGTGCACCGGTTTTGTTTGTGAAGAAGAAGAATGACACGATGAGAATGTGCTTTGATTATAGGCAATTGAACAAAGTAACAATTAAGAACAAGTATCCTTTGCCTCGCATGATGATTTATTTGATCAGCTTCAGTGAGCGAGAGTGTTCTCTATGATTGATCTCCGTTCCGGTTATCACCAGTTGAAGATCAGGGATTCAAATATTCTTAAGACTGCCTTCAGGAGTAGATATGGTCATTATGAGTTCCTTGTGATGTCTTTCGAGCTAACCAATGCCCCAGCAGCATTCATGCATTTGATGAACAACGTGTTCCGGCCTTATCTGGATTCGTTCGTTATTGTATTCATTGATGATATTCTGGTGTACTTGCATAGTCAGGAGGAGCACACGGAGCATTTGAGAGTTGTGTTACAGAGATTGAGGGAGGAGAAGTTTTATGCAAAATTCGCAAAATTCTCCAAGTGTGAGTTTTGGCTCAGTTCAGTGGCTTTCTTGCGACACGTGGTGTCCAGCGAGGGTATTCAGGTTGATCCAAAGAAGATAGAAGCGGTTTAAAGTTGGCCTAGATCGTCCTCAGCCATAGAGATTCGTAGCTTTCTTGGGTTGGCAGGCTATTATCGCCGGTTTGTTCAGGGATTCTCATCCATTGCATCGCCCTTGACCAAGTTGACTCAGAAGGGTGCTCCATTTGTATGGTCGGATGAGTATGAGGAGAGCTTTCGGAGGCTCAAGACAGCTTTGACCACAGCTCTAGTATTGGTTTTGCCATCAGCTTCAGGTTCATATACCGTATACTATGATACTTTGAGAGTTGGGATTGGTTGTGTATTGATGCAGGAGGGTAGAGTTATTGCTTATGCTTCTCGTCAGTTGAAGACCCATGAGAATAACTACCCTGTTCATGATTTGGAGTTGGCCACCATAGTTCATGCATTTGAAGATTTGGAGGCATTACTTGTATGGCGTATCTTGTGAGGTATTCACTGATCATCGCAGTCTTTAGCATTTATTCAAGTAGAAAGATGTTAATTTGAAGCAGCGGAGATTGTTAGAGTTTCTTAAGGATTATGATATCACTATATTGTACCATCCGGAAAAGGCCAATATGGTGGCCGATGCTTTGAGTCGAAAGGCAGTGAGTATGGGGAGTTTGGCATACATCCCAGTTGGGGAGAGACCTCTTGCAGTTGATGTTCAGGCCTTGGCCAATCGGTTCGTGAGATTCAATATTTCGGAGCCCAGTCGGGTGTTGGTATGTGTGGTTTCTCGGTCCTCCTTATATGATCGCATTAGAGAGCGCCAGTATGATGATCCGCATTTGCTTGTCCTTAAGGACAGAGTTCAGCACGATGATGCCAGAGATATGACCATCGGTGACGATGGTGTATTGAGGATTTAGGGCCGGATTTGTATGCCCAATGTGGATGGGCTTAGAGAGTTGATTCTGGAGGAGGCCGATAACTCGCGGTATTCTATCCATCCGGGTGCCGCGAAGATGTACCAGGATTTGAGGCAGCACTATTGGTGGAGAAGAATGAAGAAAGATATTGTGGAATTTGTAGATCGGTGTCTCAACTGTTAGCAGGTAAAATATGAGCATCAGAGACCGGGTGGCTTGCTTCAGCAGATGGTTATTCCTGAGTGGAAGTGGGAGAGGATCACTATGGACTTTGTGGTTGGACTTCCACGGACTTTGAAGAAGTTTGATGCTATTTGGGTGATTATAGTCTGGCTGACCAAGTCCGCGCACTTCATCCCTGTGTGTACTACGTATTCATCAGAGCAGTTGGCAGGGATTTATATCCGAGAGATTGTTCGGTTGCATGGTGTTCCGGTTTCCATCATCTCAGATAGAGGTACTCAGTTTACTTTGCAGTTTTGGAGAGCCGTGTAGAGAGAGTTGGGTACTCAGGTGAGTTGAGTATAGCATTTCACCCTCAGACAGTCGGACAGTCCGAGCGTACGATTCAGATATTGGAGGACATGTTGTGTGCTTGTGTTATTAAGTTTGGAGGTTCATGGGAAGAGTTTCTACCGCTTGCAAAGTTTTCTTACAACAACAACTACCAGTCGAGTATTCCAATGGCTCCGTACGAGGCTTTGTACGGGAGGTGGTGTAGATCTCCAGTTGGTTGGTTCGAGCCCAGCAAGGCTAGACTATTGGGGACAGATTTGGTTCAAGATGCCTTAGAGAAGGTGAAGGTAATTTAGGAGAGGCTTCGTACAACACAGTCACGTCAAAAGAGTTATGTGGACCGGAAGGTTCGAGATGTGTCCTACATGGTCGATGAGAAGGTCTTGCTGAAGGTTTCGCCCATGAAAGGTGTTATGAGGTTTGGGAAGAAAGGGAAGTTGAGTCCGCGGTTCATTGGGCCTTTTGAGGTGCTTCAGAGGATTGGGGAGGTGGCTTATGAGCTTGCTTTGCCACCCTGCTTGTCGAGTGTGCATCCGGTATTTCATGTTTCTATGCTCCGGAAGTATATTGGGGATACGTTTCATGTTTTGGACTTCAGCATGGTTTAGTTGGATGATGATTTGACCTATGATGTGGAGTCAGTAGCTATTTTGGGTCGTCAGGTTCAAAATGAGGTCAAAGAATATAGCTTCAATAAAAGTGTAGTGGAGAGGTCGGCCCGTGGAGGAGGCTACCTGGGAGGCCGAGCGGGAGATGCGGAGCAGATATCCTCACCTATTTGATGCTTCGGGTATGTTTCTTGACTCATTCAAGGACGAACGTTTGTTTAAGTTGGGGAGGATGTGACGACCCGACCAGTTGTCTCATGAGTTACTGCTCCGTTTTCCCCTATTTTAGCTTCTTTATGCTTCATTATCCGTGTTTTTTTGTGATCAAGTTGATTAGTTCGAGTTAGAAGAGGATTTGGTAAGAAATGAGACACTTAGTTTCTTTTAAGAAGGCTTAAGCTGAAAAAGTCAACCGGATGTTGACTTATGTGTTAGAAGGCTCGGAAGTGAGTTCTGATTGTTCAGTTAGCTTCGGGAGGTGATTTGTGACTTAGGAGCACGAACAGAATGGGTTTTGGAGTTGTAGAGAAGATTTAGGCTTAAATTGGCAAAGTTGATATTTTGGCGATTCCGGTTGATAGGCAAGATTTTGATATAGGGGTCGAAATGGAATTCCGAGAGTGACAGTAGCTTCATTGTGTCATTTGGGATGTGTGTGCAAAAGTTTAGGTCATTCGGACGAGATTTGATAGACTTTTTGATCAAAAGCATAATTTAAGAGTTCTTGGAGTTCTTAGGCTTGAATCCCCTGTTAAATTAGTGATTTGATGTTGTTGTGAGCGTCCCGAGGTTTTGAACAAATTTGAACGATGTCATGGGATGTGTTGGTGCAATTGGTTTGGAATTCCAGGAGTTCCGGGTAGGTTCCGGGATGTTTTAGGCCAAAATCATAGCTGTAGCAGGTCCAGAAGGGTTGCAGGCCTCGGAACCCATCCGCGCGGACCGCACAAAAGGAAGTGCGGCCGCGGTATGTGCTGTGCGGACCGCACAAAATAAAGTGCGGCTGCGGTGTTTTATGCGGATCGCGGTTCTTTTGCACGAACTGCGGTGGTTCTATGCGGATCACGAAGGCTGAGATCTGAGGGGTACTCTATATGTGACCACCCGACCAGTCGTCTCATGAGTTACAGCTCCATTTCCCCCATTTCAGCTTCTTTACGCTTCGTTATTCATGTTTTATGTGATCGAGTTTATTAGTTCGAGTTCGGAGAGGATTTGGTAAGAAATGAGACACTTAGTCTCTTTTAAGAAGGCTTGAGTTGGAAAAGTCAACCGGATGTTAACTTATGTATTAGAAGGCTCGGAAGTGAGTTCCGATGATTCGGTTAGCTTCGGGAGGTGATTTGTGACTTAGGAGCGCGATCGGAATGGGTTTTGGAGTTGTAGAGAAGATTTAGGCTTGAATTGGCAAAATTTATATTTTGGCAAATTCCGGTTGATAGGCGGGATTTTGATATAGGGGTCGGAATGGAATTCCGAGAGTTGCAGTAGCTTCATTGGGTCATTTGGGATGTGCGTGCAAAATTTCAGGTCATTCGGACGAGATTTGATAGACCTTTTGATCGAAAGCATAATTTAAGAGTTCTTGGAGTTCTTAGGCCTGAATCGTATGTTAAATTGGTGATTTGATGTTGTTGTGAGCGTTCCGAAGTTTTGAGCAAGTTTGAACGATGTCATGAGATGTGTTGGTACAATTGGTTTGAAGTTCCGGGATGTTTTAGTGCAAAAATCATAGTTGTAGCAGGTCTACAGGCCCCGGAACTCACTCACGCGGTCCGCACAAAAATGAGTGCGCCCGCGGTGAGTGCTGTGCGGACCGCACAAAAGCGGCCGCGGCCGCGGTAGGCGTCGCGCGGACCACACAAAAGTGGGCGCGGCCACGGTGAAGCACCCTCCCGCTGGTCCTAATTCGGAAGCTAATATCTTTTGATCTACAAGGAATGTTGAGGTGATTCAAAAACAAAGGTTGTAGCCCTTCGTGTCTAGTTTCCAGAAAGGTTAGGATATCATAATTCGAACATCTATAGCAAAAGTTATGGCCAAAATACTAAAGTCTATCACTGCAGAGGGAGGCCTGTGCGGCCGCACATTGCCTTTGCGCGGACCGCACTGTCTTGTGCGGACCGCGTGCGTTTTGGTGCGGCCCGCGGTAGCTGAACCTGAGGGTCCATATAAATACGAGGATTTGGATTTTATTTAATATTTTGACCTAGAGAGCTCGGATTTTGGCGATATTTCGAAGGTTTTTCAAGAAATTCATCGGGGTAAGTGATTTTAACTCAGATTTGGCTAGAATACATGAATCTATAACTGAATTCATCATTTAATTCGTGATTTGAGATGGAATTTGGGAAGAAAATTGTGAAACCTTTCAAAAATATAAAATGATGATTTGAAGGACCAAATGGAATCGGAATTGGATAATTTTGGTATGGTTAGACTCATGAGGGTATGAGGATTCTGAAAATGTAAATCTTACCCGATTCCGAGATGTGGGCCCGGGGCTCGGGTTTTGCTAATTTCGGGATTTTTGATATTTTTCGAATGTTTTCGCTTAGGCTTTGTTCCCTTAGCATATTATGACGTATTCGTTCTGATTTTGGATAGATTCGACGCACGTGGAGGCCAATTCAAGGGGCAAAGGCATCGCGAGCTAGAGAATTAGCCAGTTCGAGGTGAGTAATGGTTGTAAATGATGTCCTGAGGGTTTGAAACCCCGGATTGCACATCGTAGTGCTATATTGAGGCAAGATACGCGCTGGATGATGAGCGTGGGGTCTTTCACTACTGGGGATTGTGACTTGGTCCATCCCGATTGATGACTTTACTGAATATTTGACCAAAATTCATTTGTTATCATCATGATTTGGGCTGATTTCCATATTTGGGCTTCGTGCCAACTATTTGAACCCTTCAGGGATTTTTATCACTGTTTCCATACTGCTTGACTTATTATTTGAACTCAGTCCTGTTGATATCTACTGTTTTATAAACTCAGCCACTTTTACTCAGATTTGAAACTTAAATGATATTTCTACATCATGTTTTGGGCTGAGAACTACTATTTTACTAATGCCCAAGGGGCTTATGATGATTTCTAGACTGAGTGAGGTCGAGAGCCATATGTGAGGATATGCTGAGTGGTATGAGGCCGAGGGCCTGAGATACTATTTATGCCATGCGGTGGCTTGAGTGATGTGAGGATATGCTGAGTGATGATACCACGAGGTGGCTTGATATAGCGCTTGGGCCGTAAGGGGCCCCTTCGGAGTCTGCACACCCACAGTGAGCGCGGGTACCCATGTGATTTGAAACAGTGGTAACAATGACACTGTATGATGCAATTTGGTCAGGTAACAATGGCTGATCATTATGCTGAGTGATTGTGAGGTAGCCCGAGGGGCTAATATTGTACTGAGAGTGAGCCCGAGGGGCTTATACTATGCTGAGCGATTGATACTGTGTCCGAGGGGCGGATTTCTACTTGTTAATTACCTGTTAAATTACCTGTTTTACTTGTTTTAAAAAGGAATATCATTTTATTTCTTCACTGATTTACTGCTTTAAGTGATTTTACTGCTTGATATGGAATTTCTTTGTGCCTTTACGTGTTTTCATACTTTCAGCCATTATTTGTAATTATTACTCACTGAGTCGGAGTACTCACATTACTCCCTGCACCATGTGTGCAGATTTAGGCATCGCATAGTCCGCTCCTAAGTACTGATTCTCCCAGTCCAGGCAGTGATTCAGAGACTACGAGGTAGTTGTTGGCGTTTGCAGCCCCGTGCCTCCCTTATCTTATCATTCTCATGTTTTTAGAACTATTGTATCGGATTTAGTGTTCAATAGACTTGTATCCGTATTTCCTAGTTGCTCATGACTTGTGACATCCCGGTTTGGGCTGTGTCGGGATGGTTTCTACTGTTGTTATCGTTAATTCCACAAATTATGGTTATTATATCATGTTTTAGGACTACTTATGGTATTTAACTGTTTAAAAGAGGTGGTCTGTTTGGGTCTGGCTGACCTTGTCTTCACGAGAGGCGCCATCACGACCGGGTTCGGGGAATTGGGTCATGACACTATTGGAAACAAAGTACAACATATAATGGAAATACTACAAGAAAAATATACCCATATACAGATACAAAAACAACTAAAACAAAACAATATGAGTTTTTGTAGATCAATTGTGTATACAACACAAAGTTATGACAAAAATGAATATAAAAAGAAGAAATATAGAAAATATAAACCTCAATAAAACAAGGGATACAACAGAAATAATTATTATATTAGAAAATCATCAGACCTGGATAGGGATAGACATGTTAGAAAGTATAGAGTAGATAGAAACTATAAAAATAAACTAGAATGTTTTACTTGTGGTAGTGTAGAACACTTAGCAAATACATGCCCAAAAAGAATTAATAATAAAACAAGAAATTCACAGTTGATAGAAGATTTTCAAGAAACCCTAATAAATGTAGACGAATATATGTCAGATAATAAAAATATATACTCTATAGTAAGCATAGATATAGAAGAAAAAACTCACATAGATACCTCAGAATCAGAAGAAGAAGAATTAATAAATGAGATAGGATTACAAAAATTAGACTTAGAAGAAGAGGAATGTACCCATAATTTTGAAAGAAATAAAAGTTAGATAGTAATCAGCGTTTCCTATGCAAATGGTACCCTAGTAGAAATAAAAGAGCTAAATGTAAATTATGCTATCTAGAAAGATGTATTTCATGTATAGAAAACGATTTTGAAACAAAAATAAATAAAGAAGAAAAATACCAAAGAAACAAATAATCATACCATGAATTTGAGAATAATGACATTAGAAGCTAGAATAAATGAACTAGAAAAAAGAATACAGAAAATGGAAAAGGGAAAAGAGAAATTAGAGGATATAAAATAAAACATAACAGCAGTAGAAGAAGAACTAATGAGTATAGAAAATTATGATGTGTTGATATGTAATGAAGATAAAAAATTAAGTACAATAAAGATTTTAGCAAGAATCAAAATAGAAGATTACGAAATAGAAACATTAGCTCTAGTAGATTCCGGATGCACAAGATGTATAATAAATAAAAGGATAGTTCCTCCAAATCTAATTAAAACCTTAGATAAGCCAGTTGCAGCTATGCAAATGGATAGAACCCATAATATATACACACATTATGTAGATAAATAACAGATCAGCTTCATAAATACATGTTTAGATTTCTATAAACCTAGATACAAGGTAGACAAAATCTGGGTAAGAGACTTAAACATAAATGTAGACTTTGTATTAGGATTAAGTTTTATATTACATAATAATGGTAGCTGCCTACTCAGTAGAGATGGAGTAATATTCTTTAAAAATATTACACAAACGGCCGTACAAAAAATAGAAACTGCAACCAGGATAAGGACACGACTGAACACAAGCTAGAAAAACCAGTGAGAAAATCAAGAAGAATGTTGTAAAGAGTGTAAAGATAAAAATACATGTTGTAAGATTAAAGAAGAACATGAACCTAAAACTTTAATACTAGAAGAAAATGAAGATAGAGATATATTAGAAAAAGACTATACTTTAATAGATATCGAAACAAAATTATACAATTTAAAAACAGGATTATAAAAAATAGGAATAATAAAGAACGAAAAGGATCTAGATAATATAATAAAAATATTAGATGAAATAGAAATAATAGGAGAAAAACCTTTAAAACATTGGGAAAATAATAAAGTTATGTGTAAACTAGATATAATTAATCCAGAATATATAATTAAAACAGCCTCAATAGAACCTACAAATCAAGATCTAGA
Organism: Nicotiana tabacum; assembly: GCF_000715075.1. Classification (NCBI taxonomy): domain Eukaryota; kingdom Viridiplantae; phylum Streptophyta; class Magnoliopsida; order Solanales; family Solanaceae; genus Nicotiana; species Nicotiana tabacum. Next base: position 89,282,490 of record NC_134084.1, read on the forward strand.
AGACTTCAAAATTCAAATTAAAGAACTTATGAATTGAGGAGTAATAAGAAGATCCACTTCTAAACACCGGTCAGTAGCCTTTATGGTTAGAAACCATAGTGAGATAGTAAGAGGAAAAACAAAAATGGTAATAAACTACAAAAGACTGAATGACAACACTAAAACAGATGGATATAAGTTACCTGATAAAACAGAATTAATAAATAGAATGCAAGAAAAAAGGATATTTAGCAAGTTTGACTGTAAATCAGGATATTGGCAAGTTAAAATGCATGAAGAAAGCATTGAGTGGACTGCATTTACTTGTCCAGAAGGACATTTCGAATGGTTAGTAATGTCGTTCGGACTAAAGACAGCTCCACCAATTTTTCAAAGAAAAATGGATAGTATATTTGGAGAATATAAGAGATTTGTTTTAGTATATATGTATGATATATTAGTATTTAGTAAAGATATTAAGGAACATTTAGGACATCTACAGACATTATTTAGATTATTTGTAGACAATAGAATAATAATTAGTAAAAATAAAATGGAACTATGTAAAAATTATATAAATTTTCTAGGACTAATTTTTTAGGGGATGGGAAAATTAAATTACAACCCCATATAGCCAATAAGGCTCTAGAATTGCCAGATAAATTAGACAATACCAAAGAGCTACAAAAGTTTTTGGGAATAGTAAATTATGCGAGAAATTTTATAAAAGACTTAGGAAAAATAGCAGGACCATTATATGCTAAGATAGGCTCTACTGGACAAAAATATTTTAACACAAAAGACATTAAATTAGTAAAAAAAGTTAAATAAAAAATAAAAAATATTCCTGATTTAAACATGCCATTAGAAACAGACTACTTAATAATAGAAACAGACGGTAGTTTTGAAGGATGGGGAGCAGTTTTAAAAGCGAAATCAAATAAATATAGTGACAAGAACCCCAAAAAAATATGTGTTTATCAAAGTGGTAAATATAAAGAAAAAGGAAATATGAGTAGTATAGATGCAGAAATATTAGCTGTAATTTACGAATTAAATAGTTTTAAATTATATATATTAATTAAACAAGAAGTAACAATTAGAACTGATTGTGAAGCCATAGTTAAGTTTCATCAGAAGGTAACTGTAAAGAATAGTAGTAGAAGAAGATGGTTAAATTTTATTGATACTATATCAATATATAATTTGGTTTTTGAACATATTAAAGGAAAAGATAATAATTTAGCAGATCAGTTTAGTAGGCTCAAAATTACTGTCAATTAATAAAAAAGTATTTTACATGTACAACATGAGACCAACAGTTTCCAAGACTGAAGGCAAAGGGAAGGGCATTCAAGCCTTACCCTCAGACAGATACTTGCAGACAGTATTAGGTAATGTTCATTTCAAGCCACACCCCTTTGCAGAACAGGATAATATGGAAAGAATAAATTTTGGAAAACATAATTTAATATTCTTTCCACCATCAAACATGTCATTTAGAGTTCTACCAGAATGTGTCATAGACAGATCTCAGCAGTATTTAATTAATAACTTATGGATGACATATAATAAGAAAGACACTAAATATTTTATAGCGGCTCTTAATGCCTTAGGACAATATTTTACAGATAAAAACCAAAACAAAAGATTTAAGTATTATGTGGTTATACATGGTAAGACCATTGGTATTTTTCAGACAAGGTTAGAAGTACTAGACTCTGTTAAAGATATAGAAAAACCGCTTTTTAAAGGTTTTAATGATTTTACTGAAGCATTAGATTATGCAAGAGGAATACTATGACCAAACTACTATATCTCCCCAACACTTAGACAAAACCCAGAAAAAATCCTCCAATACAACATCCGAAAAGACAGCGACAAGATAATATTTTGTGATCATTGCTCATCAATGACAGAAGCCTTTAAACAAATAAACCAGAAAAATGAAATCCTGGAACAAGAAAAGACAAAACTTATGGAGCAGGTAAAGGTATTAGAACACAGGGTACAAGCGTTGAGATTTGAATTGACACAAACCTAGACTCAAGTTATTCCTCAGCAAGACACAGAGATGAACAGTCCAAAACAGAGTTCTCCATCTCAAGCAAAAATGGATGAGAAGGGTGTGCATTCCCCAATGAATGCAGCAAGATCTACTGTATCAGATAATGATATAGCTAGTTCGGTTCAAACGGTGACCGGTAAAGACATATCAAATCCGTTTATGGCTGTCACTTTGCCAAAAAGTGAAGATGAAGGTTCATCGAGACGAAGACTACCCAGAACATTAACACAGGGAGAAGCATTAAGAAATAAGGGTATAATTTCAAAAAAGAAAAAAAATGAGAAAATAGAAAATATAATCAAACAGACATTAGAAAATTTCTTTCAAGAAAAAGAAGAATAAGACAAACATATGGTTAAGAATCCAAGTCCTAATCCAAGTACAAGTCCAAGTCCAAATCCAGAAAGAACTCAAAGTTCAGGAGAAGATTATAACTACGAAGACAACCTAAATTATCAAGATGCTCAAGACCCATATGAAGATGACTCAGGAATGAGTTTTGATTCAATAGCTATACATAATTTAAACACATAAAAGCAAGGTCTCAGTTAAACAACAATTAAGAGTACCAAAGACAAAAGAAGAGCAATAATGCTGGTGTAGAAGACAGAGCAATAATGTTGGCAAACCTATGTGAAAAACGATAAAGTAAAGAAGACGTGATAGGAAGAAATGCTAGCTGTGCTAAAAGACAAATGTGACAAATGACACAAAGTAAAGAAGATGTGACAAGAGGTAATGCTAAGCTGTGCTAAAAGACAAGATACATTTTTGAGTGGAAGAAAAAATTACAAGCACTAAGGGAATCTCCGACCAAGCCATGTGAAGATGGGGCCCAATGAAGTACCCTACATGGCTGGACAAGATAGATTTCTGAAGAGTTTGGAATCCAGTTTTCAAATCCATTCCAAAACATAGCTATAAAAGGGAGAAGAAAGAAGAAGAAAGACAGGATACAAGAAGAAGAAAAACAGTCTGAAGAAAACCCATCCAACCAACCTTTTCATCACCAACCCTCCTCCAAAACACTTTGTAAAATATTTTCTTATGAATACTTTAGTAGTTCCTCCTCTCAGCTTGTAAAATAAATAAGTCCTTGTGCTTATGTGTGATCATTTTTAATTCCCAAAGCTCAGTAGACTTTTTCGGGTTTTTCGAAAGAGAAATCTCTCTCCTATAAGCATGTAAGTTACTCATCTTTACCTAAATTATGTTTCTACTAAAAAAAAGTAAAGGGGTAATCTTAGTTCATAATTTGGATAATATTGTAACTATACAAGTCCATAGAATAAGAGAGAGAGAGAGAGAGAGAGAGAGAGAGAGAGAGAGTACCGAGTAGGATTTTCACAACATAAGAGTTTAATCTCAAAAAATAATTTTATTGCTAATGTCCAATAATCGTAATAATTATACCCATCCAGAAAGCTTTGCTAGGAGTCTTACCCAAAGTTTAGAAGAATTTATATTAGACATAGAAATCAGATTTTATTCTATAGTAGATTTGGCTGTACATTTATATACCTATAACACAATAGTAGTATCTGTTCAGATATATATAGAAAACAACTGCATCTGATATTGTTAATATTATCATACCATCAATCATATCATCTATACCATCTAAGAAGAAGATTTTAACTTTTTAACCTACTATACCATCTAAGTTTATCTAACCCCCCTTCTTTAATTTTAGACCTTTTAATTTTATCTAACCCCCCTTCTTATATAATGCCTTAGGACAATATTTTACAGAGAAAAACAAAGACAAAAAATTTAAATATTATGTGGTTATATATGTGTAACGACCCGATCGGTCGTTTTGAGCTCTAGCGTGTCGTTCAGCAATTGAAAGTCATGAACAACTTCATTTAAGGTATATTGACTTGTACGTATGGTCAGAGTTGAATTTTGGGAAATTCGGAGTCAAATTGGAAAGATACTTTTCATTGCGGCAACCTTAAGTTGAAGAAAATGGCTAAGATTGGAATTTTGAGTAAACGACCTCGGAATTTGGATCTGAAAATTCCAGCATGTTTGTATGATGATTTCGGACTTGGGCGTATGTCCGGATTTGGTTTTGGATAACCCGTGAGCATTTCGGCGTATATTGTGGAAGTTAGTATTTTAGAAGAATTTCATAAATTTGGGTTGGAAGGAATTTCAGAGTTATAGATGTCCGTTTGGTATTCCGAGTCTGGGAATAGCTCCGTATGGTGATTATGGAGTTGAGAGCGCGATCGGAAGTGAATTTGGATGTCCGGAGGTCATTTTGAAGTCATTTGGCTAAATATAGAAATTTGAAGGTTTTTGAGAAAATTCGACCGGAAGTGAAAATTTTGATATCGGGGTCGGAATGCGATTCTAAAAGTTGGTGCAAGTTCGTAATGTCGAATGTGACTTGTGTGCAAAATTTGAAGTCATTCGGACTAGTTTTGGTAAGGTTTGAGACACTTAGTCTCTATTAAGGAAGCTTAAGTTGGAAAAGTCAACCGGATATTGACTTATGTGTTAAGGGATCGAAATGCGAATTTTATGGTTCGGATAGCTTTGTTAGGTGATTTGGGATTTAGGAGTGTGTCCGGAATATTTTTGTGATTACCGGTGTAGAATTAAGCTTGAATTGGCAAAGTTAGTTTTTTGGCGAATTTCGGTTGATAGGTGAGATTTTGATCCGAGGGTCGGAATGGAATTCCGAAAGTTGTTGTAGCTTCGGTATGTCATTTTGGACTTGTCTGCAAAATTTGAGATCATTCGGACGTGGTTTGGTTGGGTTTTTGATCAAAAATGGAATTTGGAAGTTCTTGAGATTCATAGGCTTGAATCCGATGATGATTTGATGTTTTGATGTTATTTTGGGTGTTCCAAAGGTTGGGACAAGTTTGAATGATATTGTGGGACATGTTTATATAATTGGTTAAGGTCCCGAGGGCCTCGGGTGGATTTTGGAAGGTTAACGGAATGGAATTCAGACCCAAAAAGAAAAAAAAAGTTGCTGCAATTTCTGCTGCTAAGCTGTCTTTGGACAGCAAATGTGCAGTCGTAGAGCATACTGTGGAGACCTATATCATTTGATCTACAACGAATTTTGAGATGATTCAAAAATGAAAGTTGTATCTCTTCGTGTCTAGTTTCCAGAAAGCTAAGGAAATCGTAATTTGGACATATGTAGAGAAAGTTATGATCGATTGAAGATGACTTGTGGAGCAGTTTCTCCAGAATTTTTTGATTTCATGGAGCCGACTTTAGAAGCTCATATCTCGGGATATATAAAGAGTTATATGGTGTACAACCTATCAAATTAAAGATCTTCGAGTCTAGTTTCTAAATCTTCAAACCCTTTGTAATTTGGATATTGATACAAGACATTATGGGTGTTTAAACAGAAGCTGTCCGACAAGGAAAAATTTTAATAGGATGTACAACTTGTATAGCACAAGTGCAAGGTACAACTCGACGAAGCACGGACAGATTCTTTAAACACGGATTTGGCTTATTTCTTTCATTTCTTTCATTTGGCATGGATGATTTTGGAGAGAATTTCAAGGGGGATTTTATCATGCATCAAAGGTGAGTTGTTTCTAGTTATTTCCAAGTTAAATACAAGATTATATGTGAATTAGAACATGAAAATCAGTAGAAAAGTGGGGTTTTAGGGCTTGTGCTTTTGAGATTTGCTAAGGTCGATTTGAAGGGTCAAACAAGCTCCGATTTTTGTGTTCTTTATATGTACGGACTCGTGAGAGGACGAAGAACATTTTGGTATAAAAATTTCTGAGTTTTGAGACGTGGGCCCGGGGCTCGGGTTTTGTCAAATTCGTGAATTTTGATATTTTTCGATTGCTTTCGATTGGGTATTGTCCATTTAGCATAATGAGACATATTCGTTGTGATTTTGGGCAGATTCAACGCACGTGGAGGCCAATTCGAGGGGCAAAGTCGTCGCGAGCTAAAGAAGTAGCCGTTTTGAGGTGAGTAATTGATATAAATGATGTCCTGAGGGTTTGAAACCCCGGAATTTCACATCGTAACGCTATATTGAGGTGACTTGTACGCCGGATAATGGGCGTGGGTTAGAGCACCATTGGGGATTGTGACTTAGTCCGTCCCGAGAGATGTTTTTAACGTGTTTTCTACTTGAACTAAATTGAAAATCATCCTTACTTGGATTTAATTTTACATTTGGGCTTCTTGCCAATTATTTGAATCCTTCAGGGATTGACATCACTGTTTTCGCATACATGCATATCATTTGATCTCAGTCCATGGTTTTAAATACTGTTTTGCAAACTCACCCATCTTTCTAAGATTTGAAAACTTAAATGATATTTCTAAATGATATTTCCGGCTGAGAACTACTGTTTTACAAATGCCCAAGGGGCTTATTATGATTTCTGGACTGAGCATGGATCGGGCTGCGCGCCGCAGTAGTGATTTGAAACAGTTGTAACAATGACACTGTATGATGTGACTTGAAACAGTGGTAACAATGGCACTGTGTGATATAAATTGGTCAGGTAACAATGACTGACCAGGACTTGATTGATGCCACTAGATGGCTTGTTATTGCGCTTGGGCTGTAGGAGCCCCTCCGGAGTCTGTACACACCCCCAGTGAGCGCCGTCGACGATAAATAAATATGGATGGCTCGGGCTGCACGCTCGCAGTGGGTACCAGAGGGTACCGTCATATGCATTTCATTGCACTCATGCATTTATTCCTCATATGTATTATCCGCCATAATAATTATGTGCTCTTATTTCATTGACTAGTTGTTTCATACTGTTCTGAGCCTGATGGACTGATACTGTTCTGAGATACTGAGCCCGAGGGGCTGATACTGTTATGAGATACTGAGCCCGAGGGGAAAATTTCTACTTCTTATTTTGATACTGAGTCCGAGGGGCAGATTTCTACTTATTATTTTGATACTGAGCCCGAGGGGAAGATTTCTACTTGTTGTTTTGATATTGAGCCCGAGAGGCAGATTTCTACTCATCATTTTACTGCCAAATTATCTTTTTTTTACTGGTTTAAAAGAAATTTCACATGATGTTTCACTGAATTGTTATTTTAAATGATTTCACTTCTTCTATATAGAGTGTTGTGTGCCTTAACGTGTTTTCTTACCTTCAGTTATTATTTATATTTATTACTCACTGGGTCGGAGTACTCACATTACTCCCTGCACCATGTGTGCAGGTACAGGTATTCCTGAGGCATAGAGCGAGTTTTCTGCTGTTCAGTTTTCATCGGAGTTATCGAGGTAGCTGCATGGCGTTCGCAGACCCGTTTTCTCCCTTATCTTCTGTATTTATGATATCTTCAGATGTCGTTCCTAATTCCATACTTTGTAGAATTTTAGTAAACTCTGTAGTAGCTCACGACTTGTGACACCCCGGTTAGGGCTGAGTTGGGTTGGATTTCCGTATTTTATCTAAACTTTCCGCTATTGGATATTATTAAACCATGTTTATACTATAATTGTGTTAATTAATTATCTTAAAAGGATGAATTGGGTTGAATGGCTGGCCTTGTCTTCATGAGAGGCTCCATCACGACCAGGTTCGGGAATTGGGTCGTGACAATATGATATCAGAGCCTAGGTTACATAGGTCTCACGAGTCATGAGCAGGTTTAGTAGAGTCTCGCGGATCGGTACGGAGACGTCTGTATTTATCCTCGAGAGGCTGCAGAACCTTTAGGAAAACTTCACATTCTTGAATTCTTATCATGCATTCTTGATTCAGCTTGAAAAGTAACTCTTAAAATTCCTTCCACGCGTTCGCATGCAAGCATGAACGCTCAGTATCAGATGTGCCTTGATGGCTTGTGATTCCCTGATTGAGGGGCGAGACGTGATCTCTATGAGTTGATGTTGGGCCAGTCTGAAGGACTTGAGGCCGTATCTTTTCCTACGGCTTAAGCACCGAGGTGTTGATTGTGTGAGCAAGTGCTTTGAACTTATATATCCGGTATTGCCCATATTAGCGGGAATGACGGCTGGGTAGCAATGTGATGGGTATGTTAGTACTACGAGATGTTTCTATATGACTTGAAAGTGTCGAGGAAGATCTGCTGGATGATAGGTGAACTATTAAGTGTATGATTTCCATTGTGATTAGAGGTGTAGCTCCGAGTTATGGGCGTGAAGAATCTTTTCAAGTCTCCTGTTTGGAGTGAAGTAAATTTCATGTTACAGTATGAGTTTAGACCTAGGAAGACTAAGTGATTGTGTAATGTGTATGACGGTGGAAGGTATACAAAAATGTTAATTGGAGGCAAAGTAAGTGGGTTATCTCATGCGGAATAATCTACGTAGGTGTGTTCCTTATAATGTTGAGTAGAGAGTTTCTTTTCTTCTAACAGGGTGTATGTGTTGAGATTTGAATTTGACTCTAATTGAGAAATTTGAGTTGATTGTCACGAGAATGAAGGTGATCTTAGTAGTGGAATTGAGGTATTTTACGGTCTATGTTACCTAAGCTTGTGAAGAATTTTTGTTGAACTAGCTGTAGTAATATGGCAATATTTCTGAGTTTGATGACCTGTGTGGCCTAGTTGAATTAGAGGAATTAAGTTCTGATAGCTTGATTAGGAGAAAATGGATTTACAAGTGTTCTTGATGGTTTCTACCATGGTAAAATAGATACTTTCTACAGGTATGGGGAACGTGTTGTGTATTGTGAGTTCCTATATATTTCTTCATTATTGATGGGGTACGAAGGTTTTGGAGTGAGGTTCTGTTTAATGTGGGGTTTCCTACTGGTACTTGGTTGGTTTGAGTGGTTATGGTGATCGAGAATGGTGTTGCGAGTATACGAGTTGTGTAGTATGTTATGCGATTATATCTAGGGTTATTGTTATGGCTTGACACAGTTTGTTCGGACTTATACAGTGTGTGTATGTGAGATTCGGGTCTTGAAAAGAATTCTGGATGTTAGAAATTGGGCTCCAAGGATTTGGGGTAAGGTTAAAGTAATGTTTATTATTCACTACAATGGGTTTAATGTATTTCGGAATAATTGGTTCCAACTTGTTTTATGAATTATATGCCCTACCGGTATGAGGGTTCGTTATGTGCTATGAAAAAAAAATGTTTACGAAATTTATTGAGAAGAAGAAAGAAAGGAAATTGAAACTGCAGTTGGCACAATGTGAAATATTTAAACCGGGCTGCAAGCCGCGGTGGAGGTTATGTAAGGACAAGGTCCTTATGGTAAATAATTATGAGTTTAAAGTTTTCCTTCGTAAAGTTTAATTCGTACGATAATATTAAAGGGAGTCATGCCAGTTAGGTTGATTTGATAATTCTTGTATATTTTATGTTCATATTCAGCCATTTTCGTACTGTAAATATTGAGTTTTAGCTTATGAAATGAGTTCCCAGGTGGCGTTAAATGTGACTCATTAATCCGAGTAAGTAATAGTGAGGTCTTCATGCCTCACATTCTCTTGTCAGTATTGTGAAAATTTGAAATGAGGTGGTGGTTAATATGAGATTTATTGATAATGATGGAATTATTTATGAACAACTATTAAGACCAGAAATGTGGTTATGATCATACAAATGATGTGTTTCATGTCAAAATATCATTGTGATAATGTCGGGCTTGTAATGCGAAGATTAGTGTTATTGATATACTTGTGGTACTTGTTGGGTTGTGGACATGTTGTTAGGAGTTGTTTTGGTGTTACTCTGACAGGTGGATAGGCCCAATTACAAGGGATACTCTGCCAAAATATTTGAAAAATCTAGGAGTTAGTCAAATTTTGGGGACTTAAGAAAGTTGAAATGTTGGAAGAATATCTAAGATCTATATGAAGTCGTTCGGTTCATTTGGTTGTGGATTGTGGGGTGTTGTCCCGGCTATGGTGGTAGTTCTTTCATGTTATGAGAAGAAATGACTTATTACGGGTCCAGGAAAGGCTATCATCCTAGTTCAGTGCGAGCAGAATCGACCTGAAGTGGGTGAATGGATTTAAATAGGATTATGGGCTTCATGTGAGTCAGATGTGTTCATTTTAGTATAGCTCTCCTCAAGGAGGGGTGTTGGAATATCATATGTTGTTCCGTGTTCGTCAACTCATGTAATATTGTGATTGTGCCATGTGTGCTGTGAAACGGCTTGATAAATTCCTATTCTCTGGGGAAAAGTCCATATTAGTTGTGTGAGTTGAGCAGTCCATTCCTGAATTATTTCCTTATGTATCTTGTTCGTATTATGGCCTATTGGCGCATTTTTGCATCATGTGAGGCCGTTGGTCATTGTCTGTGGTGATTGGTTGTCTGAGCAGCTCGTACTAGGTGAGGCGAGACTATTGGTAACGGGGACCATTGCAGTGGGTTTATGTGAGGTATATTACAGGGCAGTTACCAGTATTTGGGTAGCAATGAGGTGATGATTTTAGTCAAAAAGGAGAGAATTAATGTTTGGTTAACTCTGCAATTGGTTAGAAATTTCTGCACATCTCCTCCATTGTGGTTGTATTATCAGCATTATAACAGAATGTATAGGTATACCATCATATGCATTGGGAGCATCAGAGTCGTAGAATTTTGGCTATTAAGGTTCATGGAGTGTCATTGTGGTTAGATGGTGAATTATGCGATGCATGGTGCTAATTCAACAAAGATACGTAGTCGTGTTCTAGTACCTCGTGTGGTAGTTGATACAGTGTTTATATACAGGAACAGGTCTGGAAGAGAATTTCAGGTGTTGGAATTGGGTTCTGAGCTTATTGTATGGATAAAAGAGGATATCTGCAAATTTGATCAAACTAATGTGTCCATATGAGTTGTGGTAGCACGGGCAGGTGCATGAGGTGTTAAACAGTGATTTCAGATAACTTAAGAGCAGTTCTTGGAACGTTCGAGGACGAACGTCCATTTAAGTGGGGGAGAATGTAACGACCCGACCGGACATTTTGAGCTCTAGCGCATTGTTCAGCAGTTGGAAGTCATGAACAACTTCATTTCAGGTATATTGACTTGTACGTATGGTCAGAGTTGAATTTCGGGAAATTCGGAGTCAAATTGGAAAGAAACTTTTCATTGCGGCAACCTTAAGTTGAAGAAAATGGCTAAGATTGGAATTTTGAGTAAACGACCTCGGAATTGGGATCGGAAAGTTCCAGCATGTTCGTATGATGATTTCGGACTTGGGCGTATGTCCGGATTTGGTTTTGGATAACCCGTGAGCATTTCGGCGTATATTGTGGAAGTTAGTATTTTAGAAGAATTTCATAAATTTGGGTTGGAAGGAATTTCAGAGTTATAGATGTCCGTTTGGGATTCCGAGTCTGGGAATAGCTCCGTATGGTGATTATGGAGTTGGGAGCGCGATCGGAAGTGAATTTGGATGTCCGGAGGTCATTTTGAAGTCATTTGGCTAAATATAGAAATTTGAAGGTTTTTGAGAAAATTCGACCGGAAGTGAAAATTTTGATATCGGGGTCGGAATGCGATTCTAAAAGTTGGTGCAAGTTCGTAATGTCGAATGTGACTTGTGTGCAAAATTTGAAGTCATTTGGACTAGTTTTGGTAAGGTTTGAGACACTTAGTCTCTATTAAGGAAGCTTAAGTTGGAAAAGTCAACCGGATATTGACTTATGTGTTAAGGGATCGAAATGCGAATTTTATGGTTCGGATAGCTTTGTTAGGTGATTTGGGACTTAGGAGTGTGTCCGGAATATTTTTGTGATTACCGGTGTAGAATTAAGCTTGAATTGGCAAAGTTAGTATTTTGGCGAATTTCGGTTGATAGGTGAGATTTTGATCCGAGGGTCGGAATGGAATTCCGAAAGTTGTTGTAGCTTCGGTATGTCATTTTGGACTTGTCTGCAAAATTTGAGGTCATTCGGACGTGGTTTGGTTGGGTTTTGATCAAAAATGGAATTTGGAAGTTCTTGAGATTCATAGGCTTGAATCCGATGATGATTTGTTGTTTTGATGTTATTTTGGGTGTTCCAAAGGTTGGGACAAGTTTGAATGATATTGTGGGACATGTTGATATAATTGGTTAAGGTCCCGAGAGCCTCGGGTGGATTTCGGAAGGTTAACGGAATGGAATTCGGACCCAAAAAGAAAAAAAAAAGCTGCTGCAATTTCTGCTGCTAAGCTGTCTTTGGACAGCAAATGTGCAGTTGTGGAGCGTACTTCGAAGGCCTATATCTTTTGATCTACAAGAAATTTTGAGATGATTCACAAACGAAAGTTGTAGCCCTTCAGAATTCAAAAACGAAAGCTATAGAGAAAGTGATGATCGATTGAAGATGACTGGTGGAGCAGTTTCTCCAGAATTTTCTCATTTCATGGAGCCGACTTTAGAAGCTCATATCTCGGGATATATAAAGAGTTATATGGTGTACAACCTATTAAATTAAAGATCTTCGAGTCTAGTTTCTAAATCTTCAAACCCTTTGTAATTTGGATATTTATACAAGACGTTATGGGTGTTTAAACAGAAGGTGTCTGACAAGGAAAATTTTTAATAGGATGTACAACTTGTATAGCACAAGTGCAAGGTACAACTCGACGAAGTACGGGCAGATTCTTTAAACAGGGATTTGGCTTATTTCTTTCATTTCTTTCATTTGGCTTGGATGATTTTGGAGAGAATTTCAAGGAGAATTTTATCAAGCATCAAAGGTGAGTTATTTCTACTTATTTCCAAGTTAAATACAAAGTTATATGTGAATTAGAACATAAAAATCAGTAGAAAAGTGGGGTTTTAGGGTTTGTGTTTTTGAGATTTTCTAGGGTCGATTTGAAGGGTCAAACGAACTCCGATTTTTGTGTTCTTTATATGTACGGACTCGTGAGAGGACGATGAACATTTTGGTATAAAAACTTTTGAGTTTTGAGATGTGGTCCCGGGGCTCGGGTTTTGTTAAATTCGTGAATTTTGATATTTTTCGATTGCTTTCGATTGGGTATTGTCCCTTTAACATAATGCGACATATTCGTTGTGATTTTGGGCAGATTCGACGCACGTGGAGGCCAATTCGAGGGGAAAAGTCGGCGCGAGCTAAAGAAGTAGCCAGTTTGAGGTGAGTAATTGATGTAAATGATGTCCTGAGGGTTTGAAACCCCGGAATTTCACATCGTAATGCTATATTGAGGTGACTTGCACACCGGATAACGGGCATGGGATAGAGCACCATTGGAGATTGTGACTTAGTCCGTCCCGAGAGATGTTTTTACCGTGTTTTCTACTTGAACTAAATTGAAAATCATCCTTACTTGGATTTAATTGTTACATTTGGGCTTCTTGCCAATTATTTGAATCCTTCAGGGATTGACATCACTGTTTTCGCATACATACATATCATTTGATCTCAGTCCAAGGTTTTAAATACTGTTTTGAAAACTCAGCCATCTTTCTAAGATTTGAAAACTTAAATGATATTTCGGGCTGAGAACTACTGTTTTACAAATGCCCAAGGGGCTTATTATGATTTCTGGACTGAGCATGGATCGGGCTGCGCGCCGCAGCAGTGATTTGAAACAGTGGTAACAATGACACTGTATGATGTGACTTGAAATAGTGGTAACAATGGCACTGTGTGATATAAATTGGTCAGGTAACAATGACTGACCAGGACTTGATTGATGCCACGAGATGGCTTGTTATTACGCTTGGGCTGTAGGAGCCCCTCCGGAGTCTGTACAGACCCCCAGTGAGCACCGTCGACGATAAATAAATATGGATAGCTCGGGCTGCACGCCACAGTGGGTACCAGAGGGTACTGTCATATGCATTGCATTGCACTCTTGCATTTATTCCTCATCTGCATTATCCGCCATAATAATTATGTGCTCTTATTTCATTGACTGGTTGCTTCATACTGTTCTAAGCCTGAGGGGCTGATACTGTTCTGAGATACTGAGCACGAGGGGCTGATACTGTTCTGAGATATTGAGCCCGAGGGGCAGATTTCTACTTATTATTTTGATACTGAGCCCGAGGGGAAGATTTCTACTTATTATTTTGATACTGACCCCGAGGGGCAGATTTCTATTTGTTGTTTTGATATTGAGCCCGAGAGGCAGATTTCTACTTGTCATTTTACTTCCAAATTATCTTTTTTTTACTGGTTTAAAAGAAATTTCACATGATGTTTCACTGAATTGTTATCTTAAATGATTTCATTTCTTCTGTATAGAGTGTTGTGTGCCTTAACGTGTTTTCTTACCTTCAGTTATTATTTATATTTATTACTCACTGGGTCGGAATACTCACATTACTCCCTGCACCATGTGTGCAGGTACAGGTATTCCTGAGGCATAGAGCGAGTTTTCTGTTGTTCAGTTTTCATCGGAGTTATCGAGGTAGCTACATGGCGTTCGCAGACCCGTTTTCTCCCTTATCTTCTGTATTTATGATATCTTCAGATGTTATTCCTAATTCCATACTTTGTAGAATTTTAGTAAACTCTGTAGTAGCTCACGACTTGTGACACCCCGGTTAGGGCTGAGTTGGGTTGGATTTCCGTATTTTATCTATACTTTCCGCTATTAGATATTATTAAACCATGTTTATACTATAATTGTATTAATTAATTATCCTAAAAGGATGAATTGAGTTGAATGGCTGGCCTTGTCTTCATGAGAGGCACCATCACGACCAGGTTCGGGAATTAGGTCGTGACAATATGGTAAGACAAATAGTATTTTATAGACATGGTTAGAAGTACTAGACTATATTAAATTGTGATGACCTTTTGTCATCACTTGTTTTAAAACGAAACTTTTCTGTTCTAAGTCCTTGAAAACATCATTTAGAGTCATCTCGATTTGCGTACGCAGTCCGAGCGCGTAGCCGGAAAGCTTAGATATGAAATTTTGTGAAAAATGATAAGTTTTGATTGTAAAATGAATAAATTTTACTTCGGTCAACATTTTGGATAAACGGACCCGGATCTGCGATTTGGCAGTCCCGGAGGGTCCGTAGGAAAATATGGGACTTGGGCGTATGCCCGGAATCGAATTTCGAGGTCCCGAACCCGAGAAATGAATTTTTAAAGGAAATTATTTTCTAAAAATATTTAAGGAAATTTGAAAGGATGTTTGATTAGAAAGAGATGGTATCGGGCCCGTATTTTGGTTCCATCACCCGGTACAGGTCTTATATATGGTTTAAGTCATTTCTGTAAAGTTTGGTTGAAAACGGACGCCGTTTGACTTAATTCGGACATAAATTGCTAAATTTGATACTTGATGAAGTTTGAGAAAAAGTTCTTGGTTTTGAGCTTTGATTCATTGTTATTAAGGTCATTTTGGCGATTTGATCACATAGATAAGTTCGTATGATTTTGTTGAGTTAGTATAGGGTCGAGTGTGTGTGCCAAATGTGGATGGGCTTCGAGAGTTGATTTTAGAGGAGGCCCATAGCTCCCGGTACTCTGTTCATCCGGGCGCCGCGAAGATGTATCAGGATTTGCGATAGCATTATTGGTGGCGGAGAATGAAAAAGGACATCGTAGCATATGTGGCTCGTTGTTTGAATTATCAGCAGGTCAAGTATAAGCATCAGAGGCCTGGTGGTTTATTTCAGAGGATTGAGCTTCCCGAGTGGAAGTGGGAGCGGATTACTATGGATTTCATTGTTGGACTCCCGCAGACTCGGAGGAAGTTGATGCAGTATGGGTCATTGTTCATACGCTGACCAAGTCAGTGCATTCATTCCTTTGGCGGTATCCTATTCATCCAAGAGGTTTGCTGAGATTTATATCCGGGAGATTATTCGTCTTCATGGTGTACCTGTATCTATCATTTCAGACCAAGGTACGCAGTTTACCTCGCGTTTCTAGAGAGCAGTTCAACGAGATTTGGGCACCCAGGTTGAGTTGAGTACAACATTTCATCCTCAGACGGACGGGCAGTCCGAGCGGACTATTCAAATTTTGGAAGATATGCTCCGAGCTTGTGTCATTGACTTTGGAGGCTCGTGGGATCAGTTTTTGCCTTTAGTAGAGTTTGCCTACAATAATAGTTACCAGTCGGGTATCCAGATGGCTCCTTATGAGGCTTTATATGGTAGGCAGTGTCGATCTCCCGTTGGATGTTTTGAGTCGGGAGAGGCTCGATTGTTGGGTACGGATCTGGTTCAGGAGGCTTTCGACCAGGTCAGGATTATTCAGGATAGACTTCGTACCGCTCAGTCCAGGCAAAAGAGTTATGCAGACCGCAAAGTTCGAGATGTGGCTTTTATGGTTGGTGAGCGGGTATTGCTCCGAGTGTCGCCTATGAAGGGCGTGATGAGATTCAGGAAGAAGGGCAAGCTTAGCCCTAGGTTCATTGGTCCATTTGAGATTCTTGATCGAGTGGGAGAGGTGGCTTATAGACTTGCATTGTCGCTAAGCTTATCAGCCGTGCATCCAGTGTTTCATGTGTCCATGCTTCAGAAATATCACGACGATCCATCCCACGTGTTAGATTTCAGCACCGTCCAGTTGCACAAGGACTTGTCTTATGAGGAGGAGTCGATAGCTATTCTAGACCGGCAGGTTCATCAGTTGAGGTCGAAGAGTTTTCTTTTATTTCGTGTTAAGTGGAGAGGTCAGCCCGCTGAGGCATCAACCTGGGAGTCCGAGCCCGATATGCGAAGCAGTTATCCCCATCTTTTCCCCGACTCAGTACTTCCTTCTTCTGTCCATTCGAGGACGAACGATTGTTTTAGAGGTGGAGAATGTGATGACCCAAAAGGTCATCACTTGTTTTAAAACGAAACTTCCGTGTTATGAGGCCTTGAAAACCTCATTTAGAGTCACCTAGATTTGCGTACGCAGTCCGGGTGCGTAGCCGGAAAGCTTAGATATGAAATTTTATGAAAAATGATATGTTTTGACTGTAAAATTAATAAATTTGACTTCGGTCAATATTTTGGGTAAAAGGACCCCGATCCGCGATTTGGCGGTCCTGGAGTGTCCGTAGGAAAATATGGGACTTGGGCGTATGCCCGGAATCGAATTCCGAGGTCCCGAGCCCGAGAAATGAATTTTTAAAGGAAATTATTTTCTGAAAATATTTAAGGAAATTTGAAATGATGTTTGATTAGAAAGAGATGGTATCATGCCCGTATTTTGGTTCCAGTGCCCGGTATAGGTCTTATATATGGTTTAAGTCATTTCTGTAAAGTTTGGCTGAAAGCGGGCGCCGTTTGACGTGATTCGGACCTAAATTGCTAAATTTGATACTTGATGAAGTTTGAGAAAAAGTTCTTGGTTTTGAGATTTGATTCATTGTTATTGAGGTTATTTTGGCGATTTGATCACACAGATAGGTTCGTATGATGTTGTTGAGTTAGTACGTGTGTTTGGTTCGGCAAGTTTTGAACTTAGGAAAAAATTGCAGATTCATAGAAGTTGTAGGTCTCTGAAGCCAGGTCTCGCGGTCCGCGGTGGAAACTTCGCGGTCGCGGTGGGGACTCCGCAACCGCGGTGGGATTTGTGCGGTCCGCGGTGAGCAAGGCCAAGCCTCCGCGGCCGCGCTCGATTTCTTGTGGTCCGCGGTGGAGCTCCGCGGCCACAGTCCTTTTTATGCGGTCCACGGTGGAGCTCCACGGCCGCAATCCTTTTTATGCGGTCCGCGGAGAGGGTCTGAGAGGAGTATATTTAAACGGATTTTTAAGTTATCTTTCTCTTTTCAAAACCCCAAAAACATAAGAGGCGATTTTTCAAATAACCTTTCTTCTCCAAATCAATTGTAAGTCATTTTTAACTAGTTTTCTTCAATCATTAACATCTTTTAACATGATTTCAACTTCAAATCAATTATTTTCATGGGGGAATTTGGGTGTTTTGGGTAGAACTAGGTTTTCACAAAAATGGGAATTTGGACCTCGATTTGAGGTCCGATTTCAAAACAAATTACATATTTGAGCTCGTGGGGGAAAGGGTAATCAGGTTTTGGTCCGAATTTCGAGTTTGGACCAAGTGGGCCGGGGGTCGATTTTTGACTTTTTGGGGAAATCTTTATAAAACCTATTTTCATGCATTAGAATTGATTCATTTAGCATTTATTGATATCGTTAAGCAAATTATGGCTAGATACAAGCGAGTTGGTGATGGAAACAAGAGGTAAAGCGGTAATTGAGGCTTGAATTGTGTTCGTTGCATCAAGGTAAGTGTTTGGTCTAACCTTAGCTTGAGGAATTAGGAGTTGTGTCCTATTTGTTATTTGTTTCTTATCGAGTACGATGTATAGGCATGCTGACGAGTATCTATACGTTGGTGTCAAGCATGACTGTGGGTCTTATATTGTGATTTCATGATTTCGTGTTATTGTTCATGCCTTGGTGAAGATTTATAATTGTTGTATAAAGTTTGTGGAAAGAATTGTGATCTATGAACATTGAGGAGCGTTGGCTCAAGTTGTATAGCAAAATTGTGAAAGTATAAGTGACAATTGAACTTTTAGAGCATTGGCTCGAGTTGTGAAATGAGTTGTGGAAGTATAAGTGATAATCGCACCTCTAGACCATTAGCTCGAGTTGTGAAGTGAATTGTGAAGTAAAATTGAGAAAGAGAAGAGATCATTATGTTGTCACCCTTGCCGGGCTATTGTTGATTTATTTGTTGTTCCCTTGCCGGGATTTAATTGTTTAATTGTTGCTCCCTTGCCGGAATTTAATTATTTAACTGTTGTTCCCTTGCCGGTGTGACAACCCGGCCAGTAGTCTGATGAGTTACCGCTCCGATTTCCCCTATTTCAGCTTCTTTACGCTTCGTTATCCGTGTTTTATGTGATCGAGTTGATTAGTTCGAGTTCGGAGAGGATTTGGTAAGAAATGAGACACTTAGTCTCTTTAAAGAAGGCTTAAGTTGGAAAAGTCAACCGGATGTTGACTTATGTATTAAAAGGCTCGGAAGTGAGTTCTGATGGTTTGGTTAGCTTCAGGAGGTGATTTGTGACTTAGGAGCACGATCGGAATGGGTTTTGGAGTTGTAGAGAGGATTTAGGCTTAAATTGGCGAAGTTGATATTTTGGCAGTTCTGGTTGATAGGCGAGATTTTGATATAGGAGTCGGAATGGAATTCTGAGTGTGGCAGTAGCTTCATTGTGTCATTTGGGATGTGTGTGCAAAACTTTAGGTCATTCGAACGAGATTTGATAGACTTTTTTATCGAAAGCATAATTTAAAGGTTCTTGGAGTTCTTAGGCTTGAATCATATGTTAAATTGGTGATTGATGTTGTTGTGAGCATTACTAAGTTTTGAACAAGTTTGAACGATGTCATGGGATGTGTTGGTACAGTTGATTTGAAGTTCCGAGAGTTCCCGGTAGGTTCCAGGTAGGTTTCGGGATGTTTTAGGCCTAAAATCATAGCTGTAGCAGGTCCAGAAGGGTTGTAGGTCTCGGGACTCACCCGCGCAGATCGAACAAAATGAAGTGCGGCCGCGGTAGGTGTTGTGCGGACCGTACAAAATAGTGTGCGGCCGCGGAGAAGAACATTCCGCTAGTCCTACTTCGGAAGCGGATATCTTTTGATCTACAAGAAATTTTGAGATAATTCAAAAACGAAAGTTGTAGCCCTTCGTGTATCATTTCCAGAAAGTAAAGATATAGCAATTTGGACATCTGTAGTGAATGTTATAGCCAAAATACTAAAGTCTGTCACTGCAGAGGAAAGCCTGTGCGGCCGCGGTCATTTTTGTGCGGACCGCACTGGTTTTGTGCGGACCGCGGTCGATTTTGTGCGGCCCGTGGAGGTGAAAATCTGTGGGGTACTCTATAAATATGAGGTTTTGGGTTTTATTTTATATTTTGACCTAGAGAGCTCGGATTTTGGCGATATTTCGAAGATTTTTCATGAAATTCATCGGGGTAAGTGATTCTAACTCAGATTTCGCTAGAGCACATGAATCTATCATTGAATTCATCATTTAATTCGTGATTTGGGATGGAATTTGGGAAGAAAATTGTGAAATCTTTCAAAAATATAAAATGATGATTTGAAGGACCAAATGGTATCGGAATTGGATTATTTTCTTATGGATAGACTCGTGAGAGTATAAGGATTCTAGTTTTGTGAATTGTGTCAAATTCCGAGATGTGGGCCCAGGGGTCGGGTTTGACCAATTTCTGGAATATTTTAGTAATTCGATTGTTTTTGCTTGGGCTTTGGTCCCTTAGCATATTGTGACGTATTCGTTCTGATTTTGGATAGATTCGACGCGTGTGGAGGCCAATTCGAGGGGAAAAGGCGTAGCGAGCTAGAGAATTAGTCGGTTCGAGGTGCATAATAATTGTAAATGATGCCCCGAGGGTTTGGAACCCCGGATTGCACATCGTAGTGTTATATTTAGGTGAGACACACACTGATGACGAGAGTGGGGTCGTGTACTATTGGGGATTGTGACTTGGTCCATCCCGATTGATGATTTTACCGCATATTTGACTGAAACTTTTTTATCATCATCATGATTTGGGCTGATTGCCATATCTGGACTTCATGCCAACTATTTGAACCCTTCGGGGATTTTTATCACTGTTCTCCTCACTGTTTTGACTTATTATTTGAACTCAGTCCTGTTGATATGTACTGTTTACAAACTCAGACACTTTTACTCAGATTTAAAAACTTAAATGATATTTCTAAATGATGTTTTGGACTGAGAACTACTGTTTTACTAATGCTCGAGGGTCTTGTGATGATTTTCTGACTGAGTGCGGCCGAGGGCCAGATGTGAGGATACACTGAGTGATATGAGGCCGAGGGCCTGTGATACTTTATATGCCACAAGGTGGCTTGAGTGATGTGAGGCCGAGTGCCGAGAGATGATGCTACGATGTGGCTTGATATAGCGCTTGGGCCATAAGGGGCCCCTTCAGAGTCTACAAACCCAAAGTGAGCGCGGTTACCCATCATGATCTGAGAGTGAGCCCGAGGGGCTAATATTGTACTGAGATTGAGCCCGAGGGGCTGATATTGTACTGAGAGTGAGCCCTAGGGGCTGATATTGTACTAAGAGTGAGCCCGAGGGGCTGATACTGTTCTAAGTGATTGATATTGTGCCCGAGGGGCGGATTTCTATTTGTTAGTTACCTGCCAAATTACTTGTTTTTACTAGTTGAAAAAGGAAGTTTACTTGATATTTCCCTGATTTACTGTTTTAAGTGATTTTACTGCATCAGTATAGATTGCTTTGTGTTTTCACGTGCTTTCTTTCTCTCAGCCATTATTTATATTTGTTACTCACTGATTCAGAGTACTCACTTTACTCCCTGCACCCCTGTGTGCAGATTCAGGCATAGCAGATCCTGCTCTAGAGTGCTGATCCTTCCAGTCCAAGCGATGTTTCAGAGACTACGAGGTAGTTGTTGGCGTCCTCAGCCCCGTGCCTCCCTCTATCTTATTAATTCTATGTCTTTCAAACTATTGTACCATACATCGTACCTAGTAGACTCGTATCAGGATCATTAGTTGCTCATGACTTGTGAAACCCTAGCTTGGGCCATGTCGGGATGGTTTCTTCTATTGTTATCTATATTTCCATGAATTATTGCTATTAAATCATGCTTTAAACTATTTTATGGTAATTAACTGCTTAAAGAAGTGTACTGTGTTGGACTGGCTGGCCTTGTCTTCATGAGAGGCGCCATCACGACCGGGTTCGGAGATTAGGGTCGTGACAAGTTGTTATCAAAGCCTAGATTACATAGGTCTCACGAGTCATGAGCAGGTTTAGTAGAGTCTCGCGGATCGATACAGAGAAGTCTGTATTTATCCTCGAAAGGTTGCAGAACCTTTAGGAAAAACTTCATATTCTTGAAATTCTTGTCGTGCGAACTTGTTCGTCCAAGTACTAAACTTCTGTTATTCTATTCTCTCATAGATGGTGAGGACGCGAGCTACCAGACAAGGTGGATGACCACCAGTGCCACCAGCTGAGACCACCAGAGGCCGTGGACGCAGTCATGGTCGCGACATAGGAAGAGCAGCGAGGGAAGCACTTGTAGAACTACCAGCTACCCTAGCTCCGGATCAGACTCCAGCTATGGATGCTCTAACAGCACCAGTACAGGCACCAGCTGTGCCCATCATGATTCCGGGTCTTCAAGAGGCCTTGACACAGATATTATCGGTTTGTACTAACCTGGCTTAGGCAGTTTCAGCCACCACAACAGCAGCTACTTCACAGGCTGGGAGAGGCAATCAGACCCCCGCTGCTCGCACACCTGAGCAGGTAGTGCAGGGACATCAGACGCCGGAGTCACATCTAGCCCAGCCGGTTACACCAGCTCAGGAGTTTGTTGTACCAGTTATGCCGGATGATGAGCAGCGTCGTCCTGAGAGGTTTGGTAGACCCTAGCCTCCGACAATTAGTGGAGCAGAGGGCGAGGATGCTCAGGGTTTCTTGGATAAGTGCCAGCGGATGCTCCGTACAGCAGGGATTCTTGAGTCTAGTGGTGTGGCATTTACTACCTTTCGGTTTTCTGGGGCTGCCTTCACTTGGTAGGAGGCGTATGAGAGGCGTAGGCCGGTTGGAGCAGCGCCCCTTACTTGGCAGGAGTTCTCCACTCTCTTCTTGGAGAAGTATTTACCGCAGTCCTGCATAGAGGAGCTGCGTAGACGGTTTGAGTGGCTAAAGTATGGGGATATGACTGTGTCACAGTATGAGTCTAGGTTTTCTGAGTTGGCTCGTCATGCCGTTTGGATGGTTCCGACAGATCATGAGAGGATCAGGAGATTTGTTGATGGCCTTGAATATCATCTCCACATTCTTATGACCAGAGAGAGAGTGTTGGGTGCTACATTCGAGGAGGTGGTTGATATCGCTCGCGAGATTGAGACGGTTCGTCGTCAGGATCGAGAGGAGAGGAGGCCAAGAGGCCTCGAGGATCGGGCAGTTACAGTGGTGCTCCTTCGAGGGGCCAGTTCCAGCATGGTAGAGGTCGTTCTTTCAGGCCTGCTCAGTCAGCCCGCCCAGGTTATTGTGGGGCATCTTCGGGTCATGGTTATCACGGTACTCAGCAGGGCCAGTCATCACTTAGTGCCCTCCCAGCTCAGAGTTCATCTCGTGCCCCGTCAACTTAGGGTTCTTCCATGCCAGGTCCTTCTATTGGTCATTCTGGTGCCAGGGGTTCCCTTCAGTCCCCATCTTCAGCATCGAGTAGTTGTTATGAGTGCGAAGAGTTTGGATATATGAGGAGGCAGTGCCCTCGACTTTGTGATGGTCAGCTTCAGCAGAGGGGTCAGCCCTCGACTTCTACTCCAGTTAGTTCACCACTTGCCCAGCTAGCTTGGGGTGGGGGTCAGGAAGCCAGGGGTTGCCCTAGAGGGGGAGGTTGATCAGGCGGTGGCCAGGCTCGTCTTTATGCTATTCTAGGCAGGACAGATGCTATTGCTTCAGATGTTGTCATTACAGGTATTGTTTCAGTCTGCCACAAAGATTCCTTTGTATTATTTGATCCCGGTTCCACCTTTTCCTATGTGTCATCATACTTTGCTCGTTATTTGGGCATGCCACGCGAGTTTCTTGCTTTACCTAATCATGTATCTACCCTGGTGGGTGATACTGTTGTTGTTGACCGTGTGTACCGGTCATGTGTAGTGACTATTGGGGGTTTGGAGACCCAGTAGATCTATTGCTATTGAGCATGGTGGATTTTGATGTCATTTTGTGCATGGATTGACTATCTCCGTGTCGTGCTATTCTATACTATCATGCTAAGACAGTCACCTTGGCTATGTCGGGTGTACCGCGGATCGAGTGGCGTGGTGTGACTGATTATGTTCCTAGTAGAGTGATATCTTTCTTGAAGGCCCAGTGTATGGTCGGGAAGGGTTGCCTTTCATATTTAGCGTTTGTGAGGTATGTGGGAGCTGAGACTCCTAGCATTGATTCTGTTCCAATTGTGAGGGATTTTCCCAATGTGTTTCCTGCAGACCAGTCGGGCATGCCACCACACAGGGATATTGATTTTTGTATTGACCTAGTGCCGGGCACTCAGCCCATTTCTTTTCCTCCATATCGCATGGCACCAGCAGAGTTCTAGGAATTAAAAGAACAACTTTAGGAACTCTTAGATAAGAGGTACATTCGGCCTAGTATGTCACCTTGGGGTGCACCGGTTTTGTTTGTGAAGAAGAAGGATGACATGATGAGAATGTGCATTGATTATTGGCAATTGAACAAAGTAACAATTAAGATCAAGTATCCCTTACCTCGCATTGCTGATCTATTTGACTAGCTTCAGGGAGCGAGAATGTTCTCCAAGGTTGATCTCCGTTCGGGCTATCACTAGTTGAAGATCAGGGATACAAATATTCTTAAGACTGCTTTTAGGACCAGATATGGTCATTATGAGTTTCTTGTCATGTCTTTCGGGCTGACCAATGCCCCAGCAGCGTTCATGCATTTGATGAACAATGTATTTCGGACATATCTGGCTTCATTCGTTATTATATTCATTGATGATATCCTGGTGTACTCGCGTAGTCAGGAGGAGCACGCGGAGCATTTGCGAGTTGTGTTATAGAGATTGAGGGAGGAGAAGGTTTATGCAAAATTCTCCAAGTGTGAGTTTTGTCTCAGTTCAGTGGCTTTCTTGGGACACGTGGTGTCCAGCGAGGGTATTAAGGTTGATTTAAAGAAGATAGAGGCGGTTCAGAGTTGGCCTAGACCGTCCTCAGCCACAGAGATTCGTAGCTTTCTGGGATTGGCAGGCTATTATCGCCGGTTTATTCAGGGATTCTCATCGATCGCATCGCCCTTAACCAAGTTGACTCAGAAGGGTGCTCCATTTGTATGGTCGGACGAGTGTGAGGAGAGCTTTCAAAGGCTCAAGACAGCTTTGACCACAACTCCAGTATTGGTTTTGCCATCAACTTCAGGTTCATATACCGTATATTGTGATGCTTCAAGATGGGATTGATTGTGTATTGATGCAGGAGGGTAGAGTTATTGCTTATGCTTCTTGTCAGTTGAAGCCCCATGAGAAGAACTACCCCATTCATGATTTGGAGTTGGCAGCTATAGTTCATGCACTGAAGATTTGGAGGCACTACTTGTATGGCGTATCTTGTGAGATATTCACTGATCATCGCAGTCTTCAACATTTTTTCAAGCAAAAGGATCTTAATTTGAGGCAGCGAAGATGGTTAGAGTTGCTTAAGGATTATGATATCACCATATTGTACCATCCGGGAAAGGCCAATGTAGTGGCTGATACTTTGAGCCAAAAGGCAGTGAGTATGGGGAGTTTGGCATATATTCCAATTGGGGAGAGACCCCTTGCAGTTGATATTCAGGCCTTGGCCAATCGGTTTGTGAGGTTAGATATTTCAGAGCCCAGTCGAGTGTTGGCTTGCGTGGTTTCTTGGTCTTCCTTATTTGATCGCATCAAAGAGCGCCAGTATGATGACTTGCATTTGCTTGTCCTTAAGGACAGAGTTCAGCATGATGATGCCATAGATGTGACCATCAGTGATGATGGGTTGTTGAGGATGCAGGGCCGGATTTGTGTGCCCAATGTGGATGTGCTGAGAGAGTTGATTCTAGAGGAGGCCCATAGCTCGCGGTATTCTATTCATCCGGGTGCCGCGAAGATGCACCAGGATTTGAGGCAGCGCTATTGGTGGAGAAGAATGAAGAAAGATATTGTGGGATTTATAGCTCGGTGTCTCAATTGTCAGCAGGTAAAATATGAGCATCAGAGACCGGGTGGCTTACTTCAGCAGATGGTCATTCCTGAGTGGAAGTGGGAGAGGATCACTATGGACTTTGTTGTTGAACTTCCACGGACTTTGAAGAAGTTCGATGCTATTTGGGTGATTGTGGATTGGCAGACCAAGTCCACACACTTTATTCCTATTTGTACTACATATTCTTCAGAACAGTTAGTAGAGTTATATATCAGAGATATTCTTCGGCTGCATGGTGTTCCAGTTTCTATCATTTCAGATCGGGGTACTCAGTTTACTTCCTAGTTTTGAAAGTCTGTTCAGCGAGAGTTGGGTACTCAGGTGGAGTTGAGCACAACTTTTCACCCTCAAACGGACGGTTAGTCCGAGCGTACTATTCAGATATTGGAGGACATGTTACGTGATTGTGTTATTGATTTCGGAGGTTCATGGGATAAGTTTCGACAACTTGCAGAGTTGCTTACAACAACAACTACCAATCAAGTATTCAGATGGCTCCATATGAGGCTTTGTATGGGAGGCGGTGTAGATCTCCAGTTGGTTGGTTCGAGCCCGGCGAGGCTAGGCAATTGGGGACATATTTGGTTCAGGATGCCTTAGAGAAGGTGAAGGTGATTCAGGAGAGGCTTCGTACATCGCAGTCGTGACAGAAGAGTTATGCGGACCGAAAGGTTAGAAATGTGTCCTACATGGTTGGTGAGAAAGTCTTGCTGAAGGTTTCGCCCATGAAGGGTGTTATGAGATTTGGGAAGAAAGGAAAGTTGAGTCTGCGGTTCATCCTTTTGAGGTGATTCAGAGGATTGGGAAGGTGGCTTATGAGCTTTCTTTGTCACCCAGCTTGTCGAGTGTGCATCCGGTATTTCATGTTTCTATGCTCCGGAAGTATATTGGGGATCCGTCTCATGTTTTGGACTTCAGCACGGTTCAGTTGGATGATGATTTGACCTATGATGTGGAGCCAATAGCAATTTTGGGTCGTCAAGTTCGAAAGTTGAGGTCAAAGGATATAGCTTCTATGAAAGTGCAGTGGAGAGGTCGGCCCGTGGAGGAGGCTACCTGGGAGACCGAGCGGGAGATACAAAGCAGATATCCTCACCTGTTTGAGGCTTCAGGTATGTTTCTTGACTCGTTCGAGGATGAACGTTTGTTTAAATTGGGGAGGATGTGACGACCCGACCAGTTGTCTCATGAGTTACTGCTCCGTTTACCCCTATTTTAGCTTCTTTACGCTTCTTTATCCATGTTTTATGTGATCGGGTTGATTAGTTCAAGTTCGGAGAGGATTTGGTAAGAAATGAGACACTTAGTCTCTTTTAAGAAGGCTTAAGTTGGAAAAGTCAACCAGATGTTGACTTATCTGTTAGAAGGCTCGGAAGTGAGTTCCGATGGTTCGGTTAGCTTCGGAAGGTGATTTGTGACTTAAAAGCGCGATCAGAATGGGTTTTGGAGTTGTAGAGAAGATTTAGGCTTAAATTGGCGAAATTGATATTTTGGCGATTCCGGTTGATAGGAGAGATTTTGATATAGGGGTCGGAATGGAATTCCGAGAGAGACAGTAGCTTTGTTGGGTCATTTGGGATATGTGTGCAAAATTTTAGGTCATTCGGATGAGATTTGATAGACTTTTTGATCGAAAGCATAATTTAAGAGTTCTTGGAGTTCTTAGGCTTGAATCCTATATTAAATTGGTGAATGATACTGTTGTGAGAGTTCCGAAGTTTTGAACAAGTTTGAACGATGTCATAGGATGTGTTGCTAAAATTGGTTTGAAGTTCCAGGAGTTCCGGGTAGGTTCCGGGTAGGTTCCGAGATGTTTTAGGCCGAAAATCATAGCTGTAGCAGGTCTAGAAGGGTTGCAGGCCTCAGAACTCACCCGCGCGGTCCACACAAAAAGGAGTGCAGCTGCGGTATGTGCTGTGCGGACCGCACAAAATGAAGTGCGGCCGCGGTAGGTGTTGTGCGAACCACACAAAATGGTGTGCGGCCGCGGTGAAGAATATTCCGCTGGTCCTAATTTGGAAGCTCATATCGTTTGATCTACAAGGAATATTGAGATGATTAAAAAACGTAAGTTGTATTCCTTCGTGTGTAGTTTCCAGAAAGGTAAAGATATCGCAATTTGGACATCTGTAGCAAAGGTTATGGCCAAAATACTAAAGTCTGTCACTGCAGAGGAAGCCTGTGCGGCCGCAGTTATTTTTATGCGGACCGCACTGGTTTTTTGCGGACTGCGGTCGATTTTGTGCGGCCCACGGAGGTGGAGATCTGTGGGGTACTCTATAAATATGAGGTTTTGGGTTTTATTTAATAGTTTGATCTATAGAGCTCGGATTTTGGCAATGTTCGAAGGTTTTTTAAGAAATTCATCGGGGTAAGTGATTCTAACTCAAATTTGGCTAGAGTACATGAATCTATCATTGAATTCATCATTTAATTCGTGATTTGGGATGTAATTTGGGAAGAAAATTGTGAAATCTTTCAAAAATGTAAAATGATGATTTGAAGGACCAAATGGTATCAGAATTGGATAATTTTCAAATGGTTAGACTCGTGAGAGTATAAGGATTCGAGGTTTGTGAATTTTGTCAAATTCCGAGATGTGGGCCCGGGGGTCGGGTTTGACCAAATTCTAGAATTTTGTGGTAATTCGATTGTTTTCGCTTGGGCTTTGTTCCCTTAGCCTATTGTGATGTATTCGTTCTGATTTTGGATAGATTCGACGCGCGTGGAGACCGATTCGAGGGGCAAAGGCGTCGCGAGATAGAGATTAGCCGGTTGGAGGTGAGTAATGATTGTAAATGATGCTCTGAGGGTTTGAAACCCCGAATTACACATCGTAGTGCTATATTAAGGTGATACACGCGCTCGATGATGAGCGTGGGGATTGAGACTTGGTCCGTCCCGACTGGTGATTTTACCGCGTATTTGACAGAAACTTATTTGTTATCATCATGATTTGGGGCTATGTCATGACCTACTCTCCGAACCCGGTCGTGATGGCGCCTCTCGTGAAGACAAGGCCAGTCAGACCAAAACGGAACACCTATTTCAAACAATTAATCATCATAACCGTAATAACATATAATATGATACTCATAAATTATGGAAATTTTAATGTTAACAATAGCAGGAACCATCCCGACACAGCCCAAATCGGGGTGTCACAAGTTACAAGCATCTATAAGAGTGAAATTTCCACTTTACAGTCTAGAAATACACTGAACAAAAATAATGAATAACATAGAAAGACAGTGGTGCTGCGAACGCTGGTAGTCACCTCGCTAAAACCTCTACAACTCTACCTCCACACAGCCAATACCCGCTACCGGGTGAACAAATACCTGCAACTGCACGCGAGGTGCAGGGAGTAATGTGAGTACTCCGAGCCAGTGAGTAATAACAATAAATAATGGCTGACAGTGTGAAATCACGTAAAGGCACTAAGCAGTTCTATATCAAAACAATAAAATCATTTAAGCAACAGTGAATGAGGAAATCATGTGAAATTCTTTAAACTAGGTAAAACAGATATAATCAGTATGAATCAGTTCCTCAAGCCTTTCAGTTTATTTATTCGTTCTTATCCTCAGTTCTCAATTTTCATATACTTCTCACGATAACCGAATCAAAATATATATATATACCGCCGCAGCGTGCAGCCCAATCCGTATATCACTGTGGCTTACAGTCCGATCCATAATAATAATAGTCGACTGCGCTCACTGGGGGTGTGCAGACTTCGGAGGGGCTCCTTCAACCCAAGCGCTATATAATTGCTACGGCGTGCAGCCCGATCCATATAAGTAGTTGCTGCGGCGTGCAACCCGATCCATAATATGTATAATATATATATATATATATCTGTGTATATATATATATATATCTACTGCGGCGCGTAGCCCGATCCATATCATATAAAATATCCTCACTATTGGGTCCTCGACCCCTATCTGTCATTTCAAAATCACAGCCTCTCGGGCATAATGTATGGTCGGGATCTCAGCCCTCATATCTCTATCTATTTATGACTAACATTTCAAAAATCCGGTTCATATCATTCTTAAATGATTGGAAACATGACTGAGGATATAAATTCTTTAACCAAGTAAGTGAGGAAAACCAGTCAAAAATCCCCTAAGGGTTCTACAGGTCGGCACAAGGCCCCAAGCATGGCAACAAGCCCAATTCACAATAATAAAGTATATGTCTCAATCAAAAATGTAGTAAAATATCATTCGAGATGGACCAAGTCACAATCCCCATAGCATTGGACCTCACACTTGTCACACAACGTGTATATCAACTTAGTATAGCACTACGTTGTATAATTCCGGGGTTTCAAACCCTCAGGACATCATTTAAAATCATTACTCACCTCAAACTAGCTAATTCTCTAGCTCGCGACGCCTTTGCCCCTCGAATTGGCCTCCACGCACGTCGAATCTATCCAAAATCAGAAGGAATACATCACAATATGCTAAAGGAATAAAGCTCAAGCGAAAACATTCGAAAAATATCAAAAATCTTGAAATTAGCAAAACCCGAGCCTTGGGCCCATGTCTCAGAATCAGGTAAATTTACATTTTCAGAATCCTCATACCCTCACGAGTCTAACCATACCAAAATTATCCAATTCCGATACCATTTGGTCCTTCAAATCGTCATTTTACATTTTTGAAAGGTTTCACAATTTTTCTTCCCAAATTTCATCTCAAATCACGAATTAAATGATGAATTCAGTGATAGATTCATGTATTCTAGCCAAATCTAAGTAAAAATCACTTACCCCGATGAATTTCTTGAAAAACCTTCGAAAAGTCGCCAAAATCCGAGCTCTCTAGGTCAAAATATTAAATAAAACCCAAAACCTCGTATTTATAGGTACACCTCAGGTTTCAGCTCACGCGGGCCGCACCAAAACTCACACGGTCCGCGCAAGCCAGTGCGGTCCGCGCAATGGCAGCGTGCGGCCGCACAGGCCTGCCTATACAGTGATAAGCTTTAGTATTGTGGCCATAACTTTTGCTATAGATGTCCAAATTGCTATATGTTTACCTTTCTGGAAACTCGACACGAAGGTCTACAACTTTTGTTTTTGAATCACCTCAAAATTCCTTGTGGATCAAAGGATATGAGCTTCCGAAGTAGGACCAGCGGATCGTTCCCCACCGCGGCCGCACACCATTTTGTGCGGTCTGCATGAAACCTACCACTGCCGCACACCACTTTGTGCGGTCTGCACAGCACTCAACGCGGGCGCACCTAATTTTGCGCGGACGCATGAGTGAGTTCTGGGGCCTGCAACCCCTGTAGGCCTGCTACAGCTATGATTTTTGCACTAAAACATCCCGGAACCTACCCAGAACTCCCGGAACTTCAAACCAATTGTACCAACACATCTAATGACATCATTCAAACTTGCTCAAAACTTCGGAACGCTCACAACAACATCAAATCACCAATTTAACATAGGATTCAGGCCTAAGAACTCCAAGAACTCTTAAATTATGCTTTCGATCAAAAGGTCTATCAAATCTCGTCCGAATGACCTGAAATTTGGCACACACATCCCAAATGACACAATGAAGCTACTGCAACTCTCGAAATTCCATTCCGACCCCTATATCAAAATCTCGCCTATCAACCGGAATTTGCCAAAATATAAATTTCGCCAATTCAAGCCTAAATCTTCTCTACAACTCCAAAACCCATTCCGATCGCGCTCCTAAGTCACAAATCACCTCACGAAACTAACCGAACCATCGGAACTCACTTCCGAGACTTCTAACACATAAGTCAATAACATCAGGTTGACTTTTCCAACTTAAGCCTTCTTAAAAGAGACTAAGTGTCTCATTTCTTACCCTATCCTCTCCGAACTCGAACTAATAAACTCGATCACATAAAACACGAATAACGAAGTGTAAAGAAGCTGAAACGGGGGAAATGGAGCGGTAACTCATGAGACGACTGGCCGGGTCATCACATCCTCCCCAACTTAAACAAACGTTCGTCCTCGAATGAGTCAAGAAACATACCTGAAGCCTCAAACAAATGAGGATATCTGCTTCGTATCTCCCGCTCGGTCTCCCAGGTAGCCTCCTCCACGGGCCGACCTCTCCACTGCACCTTCACTGAAGCTATATCCTTTGACCTCAACTTCCGAACCTGGCAACCCAAAATAGCTACTGGCTCCGCATCAAAGGTCAAATCATCATCCAACCGAACCGTGCTGTAGTCCATAACATTAGACAGATCCCCAATATACTTTCAGAGTATAGAAACATGAAATACCGGATGCACACTCGACAGGCTGGGTGGCAAAGCAAGCTCATAAGCCACCCCCAATCCTCCGAAGCACCTCGAACGGCCCAATAAATAGCGGACTCAACTTTCCTTTCTTCCCAAATCTCATAACACCCTTCATGGGCGAAACCTTCAGCAAGACCTTCTCACCAACCATGTAGGACACATCTCGAACCTTCCGGTCCGCATAACTCTTCTGACGTGACTGCACTGTACGAAGCCTCTCCTGAATCACCTTCACCTTCTCTAAGGCATCCTGAACCAAATCTGTCCCCAATAGTCTAGCCTCGCCAGGCCCAAACCAACCAACTGGAGA
The DNA here is from genome assembly GCF_000715075.1 of Nicotiana tabacum. NCBI lineage: Eukaryota > Viridiplantae > Streptophyta > Magnoliopsida > Solanales > Solanaceae > Nicotiana > Nicotiana tabacum. The sequence goes on from NC_134084.1 coordinate 89,314,810, forward strand.
TCTACACCGCCTCCCATACAAAGCCTCATATGGAGCCATCTGAATACTCGACTGGTAGTTGTTGTTGTAAGTAAACTCTGCAAGTGGTAGAAACTTATCCCATGAACCTCCAAAGTCAATAACACAAGCACACAACATGTCCTCGAATATTTGAATAGTACGCTCGGACTGTCCGTCTGTCTGAGGATGAAACATTGTGCTCAGTTCTACCTGAGTATCCAACTCTCTCTGCACGGCTCTCCAAAACTGCGAAGTACACTGAGTACCTCTGTCTGAGATGATGGAAACCAGAACACCATGCAACCGAACAATCTCCCGGATATAAATCCCTGCCAACCGCTCTGAAGAATAGGTAGTACACACAGGAATGAAGTGCGCAGACTTGGTCAGCCGATCCACAATCACCCAAATAGCATCAAACTTCTTCTAAGTCCGAGGAAGTCCAACCACAAAGTCCATAGTGATCCTTTCCCACTTCCACTCGGGAATAACCATCTGTTGAAGCAAGCCACCCGGTCTCTGATTCTCATATTTCACCTGCTGACAATTGAGACACCGAGTTACAAATCCCACAATATTTTTCTTCATTCTTCTCCACCAATAGTGCTGCCTCAAATCCCGATACATCTTCGCGGCACTCGGATGGATAGAATACCGCGAGCTATGGGCCTCTTCCAGAATCAACGCTCTAAGCCCATCCACATTGGGCACACAAATTTGGCCCTGCATCCTCAACACTCCATCATCACTGATGGTCACATCTCTGGCATCACCATGCTGAACTCTATCCTTATGGACAAGCAAATGCGGATCATCATACTGGCGCTCTTTGATGCAATCATATAAGGAAGACCGATAAACCACACAAACAAACACCCGACTGGGCTCCGAAATGTCCAATCTTACAAACCGATTGGCCAAGGCCTGAACATCAACTACAAGGGGTCTCTCCCCAACTGAAATATATGCCAAACTCCCCATATTCACTGCCTTTCGGCTCAAAGCATCGGCCGCTACATTGGCCTTTCCCGGATGATACAGAATAGTGATATCATAATCCTTAAGCAACTCCAACCATCTCCGTTGCCTCAAATTAAGATCATTTTGCTTGAACAAATGCTGAAGACTGCGATGATCAGTGAACACCTCACAAGATATGCCATACAAGTAATGCCTCCAAATCTTCAATGAATGAACAATGGCAGCCAACTCCAAATCATAAACGGGGTAGTTCTTCTCAGGGGGCTTCAACTGACGAGAAGCATAAGCTATAACTCTACCCTCTTGCATCAACACACAACCAATCCTGACTCTCGAAGCATCACAATACACAGTATATGAACCTGAAGCTGATGGCAAAACCAATACTATAGTTGTGGTCAAGGATGTCTTGAGTTTCTGAAAGCTCTCCTCACACTCGTCCGGCCATACAAATGGGCACCCTTCTGGGTCAACTTGGTCAAAGGCGATGCAATGGATGAAAATCCCTGAACAAACCGGCGATAATAGCCTGCTAACCCAAGAAAGCTACGAATCTCTATGGCTGAGGACGGTCTGGGCCAACTCTGAACTGCCTCTATCTTCTTCGGATCAACCTGTATACCCTCGTTGGACACCACGTGCCCCAAGAAAGCCACTGAACTGAGCCAAAACTCACACTTGGAGAATTTTGCATAAAGCTTCTCCTCCCTCAGTCTCTGCAACACAACTCTCAAATGCTCTGCGTGCTCCTCCTGACTATGCGAGTACACCAGAATATCATCAATGAATACAATAACGAACGAATCCAGATAAGGCCGAAATACACTATTCATCAAATGCATGAATGCTGCTGGGGCATTGGTTAGCCCGAAGGACATAACAAGAAACTCATAATGACCATATCTGGTCCTGAAAGCAGTCTTAAGAATATCTGAATCACTGATCTTCAACTGGTGATAACCCGAACGGAGATCAATCTTGGAGAACACCCTCGCTCCCTGAAGCTGATCAAATAAATCATCAATGCGAGGCAAAGGATACTTGTTCTTGATTGTTACTTTGTTCAATTGCCTATAATCAATGCACATTCTCATCGTGCCATCCTTCTTCTTCACAAACAAAACCGGTGCACCCCAAGGGGACACACTAGGCCGAATGAACCCCTTATCTAGGAGTTCCTGAAGCTGTTCTTTCAATTCCTTCAACTCTGCTGGTGCCATACGATATGGCAGAATAGAAATGGGCTGAGTGCCCGGCACCAGGTCAATACCAAAATGAATATCCCTATCCGGCGGCATGCCCGGCAGGTCTGCAGGAAAAACATCGGGAAAATCCCTCACAACTGGGACAGAATCGATACTAGGAGTCTCGGCTCCAACATCCCTCACAAATGCTAGATATGAAAGGCATCCCTTCCCAACCATATGCTGGGCCTTCAAGAAAGAGATCACTCTACTAGGGATATAATCAGTAACACGACGCCACTCGATCTGCGGTACACCCGGCATAGCCAAAGTGACTGTCTTAGCATGACAGTCTAGAATAGCACGACACGGTGATAGCTAATCCATGCCCAAAATAACATCAAAGTCCACCATGCTCAATAGCAATAAATCAACTCGGGTCTCAAGACCCCCAATTATCACAACACATGGCCGGTACATCTCCCACCGGGGTAGATACATGAATAGGTAAAGAAAGAAACTCTCGGGGCGTACCCAAATAATGAGCAAAATATGAGGACACACAAGAATAGATGGAACCGGGATCGAATAATACAGAGGCATCCCTGTGGCAGACTGGAACAATATAACTCTTAACCGTGCAATCAACTTAATTAATAGCAAACTCCCCAACTTGGATCAAACCCATATAACAAAACGCACTCAATAAGTCATAACGCACATACTCTATCGTTGTTGTAATACCATAGTGAGATTGAACTCACTCCTTCATAAGCTTGTGGAAACACAAATCATCTGGAATTTTAACTCTTCTGCAATTCTTGCATTCACTCACACAATAGTTAAGACCACTCTCTAGGCAGCACAATTTAGATTTCAACGCATATTCTTCACTTGTAAATAAGATCTTCTAATAGACAACATAAGGATCACACCACCTTAGAACACTCCGCAGGAGATAACCCACCTGTTTTGCCTCCAAGTAACATTTTGTTTACCTTCCACTGTCATACACATTACACAGTCACTTAATCTTCCTGAGTCTAAACTCATACCGTAACATGAAATTTACTTCACTCCAAATAGGAGACATGAAAAGATTATTCACGCGCCCATAACTCGGGGCTACACATCCAATTACAATGGAAATCAAACACTTAATGGTTCAGCTATCATCCAGCAGACCTTCCTTGCCACTTCCGAGTCATATAGATACATCTCGCATTACTAACATACTCATCACGTAGCTATCCAGCCGTCATTCAAACCAATAGGGGCAATACCGAACATATAAGTTCAGAACACTTGCTCACACAATCAACACCTCGGTGCTCAAGCCATAGGCAAAGATCCGACCTCAAGTCCTCCAAACCGGCACAACATCAACTCATAGAGATCACATCTTGCCCCTCGATCGGGGAATCACAAGCCGTTGATACACATCTGATACTGAGCGCTCATACGCGCATACGAACACGTGGAAGGAATTTCAAGAGTAACTTTTCAAGCTGAATCAAGAACGCACGATAAGAGTTTCAAGAATATGAAATTTTTCCTAAAGGTTCTGCAGCCTCTCGAGGATAAATACAGATGTCTCCGTATCGATCTGCGAGACTCTACTAAACCTGCTCATGACTCGTGAGACCTAAGTAACCTAGACTCTGATACCAACTTGTCACGACACACTCTCCGAACCCGGTCGTGATGGCGCCTCTCGTGAAGACAAGCCTAGCCAGACCAAAACAGAACACCTCTTTTAAACAGTTAATCATCATAACTGTAATAACATGTAATATGATACTCATAAATTGCAGAAATTTTAATGTTAACAACAGCAGGAACCATCCCGACACAGCCCAAACCAGGGTGTCACAAGTCACGAGCATCTATAAGAGTGAAATTTCCACTTTACAGTCTAGAAATACACTAAACAAAAATAATGAATAACATAGAAAGACAGTGGTGCTGCGAACGCTGGCAGTCACCTCGTTAAAACCTCTACAACTCTGCCTCCACAAAGCCAATACCCGCTACCGGGTGAATAAATACCTGCAACTGCACACGAGGTGCAGGGAGTAATGTGAGTACTCCGACCCAGTGAGTAATAACAATAAATAATAACTGACAGTGTGAAATCACGTAAAGGCACTAAGCAGTTCTATATCAAAACAGTAAAATCATTTAAGCAACAGTGAATGAGGAAATCATGTGAAATTCTTTAAACCAGGTAAAACAGATATAATCAGTATGAATCAGCTCCTCAAGCCTTTCAGTTCATTTATTCGTTCTTATCCTCAGTTCTCAATTTTCATATACTTATCACGATAACCGAATCACAATCCCCATAGCATTGCGTTGCAGCGTGCAACCCGATCCATATATCGTTGTGGCATACAGCCCGATCCATAATAATAATAGTCGACTGCGCTCACTCGGGGTGTGCAGACTCCGGAGGGGCTCCTTCAGCCCAAGCACTATATAATTGCTACGGCGTGTAGCCCGATCCATATAAGTAGTTATTGCGGCGTGCAACCCGATCCATAATATGTATAATATATATATATCTGTTGCGGCGCGCAGCCCGATCCATATCATATAAAATATCCTCACTATTGGGTCCTCGACCCCTATCAGCCATTTCAAAATCACAGCCTCTCGGGCATAATGTATGGTCGGGATCTCAGCCCTCATATCTCTCTCTATTTATGACTAACATTTCGAAAATCCCGTTCATATCATTCTTAAGCAATTGGAAACATGACTGAGGATATAAATTCTTTAACAAAGTAAGTGAGGAAAACCAGTCAAAAATCCCCTAAGGGTTCTACAGGTCGGCACAAGGCCCCAAGCATGGCAACAAGCCCAATTCACAATTATAAAGTATATGTCTCAATCAAAAATGTAGTAAAATATCATTCGGGATGGACCAAGTCACAATCCCCATAGCATTGAACCTCACGTTTGTCACACATTGTGTATCTCAACTTAGTATAGCACTACGTTGTGCAATTACGGGGTTTCAAACCCTTAGGACATCATTTAAAATCATTACTCACCTCAAACTGGCTAATTCTCTAGCTCGCAACGCCTTTGCCCCTCGAATTGGCCTCCACGCGCGTCGAATCTATCCAAAATCAGAACAAATAAGTCACAATATGCTAAGGGAACAAAGCCCAAGCGAAAACATTCGAAAAATATCAAAAATCTCGAAATTAGCAAACCCCGAGCCCCGGGCCCACGTCTCGGAATCGGGTAAATTTACATTTTCAGAATCCTCATACCCTCACAAGTCTAACCATACCAAAATTATCCAATTCCGAAGCCATTTGGTCCTTCAAATCGTCATTTTACATTTTTGAAAGGTTTCACAATTTTTCTTCCCAAATTCCATCTCAAATCACGAATTAAATGATGAATTCAGTGATCGATTCATGTATTCTGGCCAAATCTGAGTAAAAATCACTTACCCCGATGAACTTTTTGAAAAACCTTCAAAAAATCGCCAAAATCCGAGCTCTCTAGGTCAAAATATTAAATAAAACCCAAAACCTCATATTTATAGGTACCCCTCAGGTTTCAGCTCATGCGGGCCGCACCAAAACTCACACGGTCCGCGCAAGCCAGTGCGGTCCGCGCAAAGGCAGCGCGCGGCCGCACAGGCCTCCCTATGCAGTGACAGGCTCTAGTATTGTGGACATACCTTTTACTATATATGTCCAAATTGCTCTATATTTACTTTTCTGGAAACTAGACACGAAGGGCTACAACTTTCGTTTTTGAATCACCTCAAAATTCCTTGTGGATCAAAAGATATGAGCTTCCGAAGTAGGACCAGCAGATCGTTCCCCACCGCGGCCGCACACCATTTTGTGCGGTCCGCATGACACCTACCGCGGCCGCACACTACTTTGTGCGGTCCGTACAGCACTCACCGCAGGCGCACTCATTTTTGTGCGGACAGCGTGAGTGAGTTCCGGAGCCTGCAACCCCTGTAGACCTGCTACAGCTATGATTTTTGCACTAAAATATCCCGGAACCTACCCGGAACTTCAAACCAATTGTACCAACACATCTCATGACATCGTTCAAAATTGCTCAAAATTTCGGAACGCTCACAACAACATCAAATCACCAATTTAACATAGGATTCAGGCCTAAGAACTCCAAGAACTCTTAAATTATGCTTTCGATCAAAAGGTCTATCAAATCTCGTCCGAATGACCTGAAATTTTGCACACACATCCCAAATGACACAATGAAGCTACTGCAACTCTCAGAATTCCATTCCAACCCCTATATCAAAATCTCACCTATCAACCGGAATTTGCCAAAATATCAATTTCGCCAATTCAAGCCTAAATCGTCTCTACAACTCCAAAACCCATTCCGATCGCGCTCCTAAGTCACAAATCACCTCCCGAAACTAACCGAACCATCGGAACTCACTTCCGAGCCTTCTAACACATAAGTCAATAACATCCGATTGACTTTTCCAACTTAAGCCTTCTTAAAAGAGACTAAGTGTCCCAATCCTCTCCGAACTCGAACTAATAAACTCGATCACATAAAACACGAATAACGAATCGTAAAGAAGCTGAAATGGGGGAAATAGAGCGGTAACTCATGAGACGACTGGCCGGGTCGTCACAGGCTAACTATCATATTTGGGCTTCGTGCCAACTATTTGAAACCTTCGGGGATTTTGACTGATTTTCCTCATTGTACTTGTTAAAAATCGTATCCTCGGTAATGCTTCTCTCTGTTTTAAACTATTCGATCTGGTTTTGTCATACTATTCCTAAATGAGAGTAATTTGTGGGCTGAGATCCCTATATTCTATTATTGTGCCCGAGAGGCTGTGAGGTTAATGATTGAGAGGGGTTGAAAACCCAATGGTGAGGATATTATATATGTTATGGATCGGGCTGCACACCGCAACAATACTTATATGGATCGGGATGCACGCCGCATCAATATAGAGCTTGGGATGTAGGAGCCCCTCCGGAGTCTGCACACCCCTAGTGAGCGCAGTCGACTATCTTTATGGTTCGGGCTGCACGCCGCAGCGATGTACGGATCGGGCTACACGCCGCAGCGGTTATTCTGATTTTTGTTATTATGAGAGATATATGGTTTGAGAGCTGAGAATGAACACCAAGTGATGAGAGTGAGCCCGAGGAGATGATATTGTTCTGAGTGATTGACATTGTGCTCAAGGGGTGGATTTTTGCTTGTTATTTACTTGCTAAATTACCGTTTTACCTGATTTAAAGAGATTTCACTTGTCGTCTTCACTGATTTACTACTTTAAGTGATTTTTACTGCTTGATATAGAATTGCTTTGTGCCTTTACGTATTTTCTTTCTTTCAACCATTATTTATTATTATTACTCACTAAGTCAGAGTACTCATATTACTCCCTGCACCGTGTGTGTAGATTCAGGCATCATAGAGTCCGCTCTTGATTGCTGATCCGCCCAGTCCAGGCAATGTTTTTGGAGACTACGAGGTAGATGTTGGCGCCCCCAGCCCCATGCCTCCCTTATCTTACTATTTTTATGTCTTTGAACTTCTGTGTCGGATTTTGTATCTAGTAGACCGGTATCCGGATTTATTAGTTGCTCATGACTTGTGACACCCCGGTTTGGGCTGTGTTGGGATGGATTTCTACTGTTGTTATCATTACTTCCGCAAATTATGGTTATTACATCATGTTTTAGAACTATTTATGGTATTTAACTATTTAAATGAGGTGTTCTGCTTTGGTCTGGCTGGCCTTGTCTTCACAAGAGGCGCCATCACGACCGGGTTCGAGGTTAGGGTCGTGACAACATTGGTATGCCAACATTATTGCTCTGTCTTCTACACCAGCATTATTGCTCTTCTTTTGTCTTTGGTACTCTTAATTATTTTTTAACTGAGACCTTGCTTTTATGTGTCTAAATTATGTATAGTTATTGAATCAAAACTCATTTCTGAGTCATCTTCATATGGGTTTTGAGCATCTTGATAATTTAGGTTTTCTTCGTAGTTATCATCTTCTCCTGAACTTTGAGTGCTTTCTAGATTTGGACTTGGACTTGGATTAGGACTTGGATTCTTAACCATATGTTTGTCTTGTTCTTCTTTTTCTTGAAAGAAATTTTCTAATGTCTGTTTGATTATATTTTATATTTTCTCATTTTTTTTCTTTTTTGAAATTATACCCTTCTTTCTTAGTGCTTCTCCCTATGTTAATGTTCTGGGTAGTCTTTGTCTCGATGAACCTTCATCTTCACTTTTTGGCAAAGTGACAGCCATAAATGGATTTGATATGTCTTTACCGGTCACCGTTTGAACTGGACTAGCTGTATTATTATCCGATACAGTAGATCTTGCTGCATTCATTGGGGAATGCACACCCTTCTCATCCATTTTTGCTTGAGATGTAGAACTCTGTTTTGGATTGTTCATCTCTGTGTCTTGCTGAGGAATAACTTGAGTCTGGGTTTGTGTCAATTCAAATCTCAACGCTTGTACCTTGTGTTCTAATACCTTTACCTACTCCATAAGTTTTGTCTTTTCTTATGCCAGGATTTCATTTTTCTGGTTTATTCGTTTAAAGGCTTCTGTCATTGATGAGCAATAATCACAAAATATTATCTTGTCATTGTCTTTTCGGATGTTGTATTGGAGGGTTTTTTCTGGGTTTTGTCAAAGTGCTGGGGAGATATAATAGTTTGGTCCTAATATTCCTCTTGCATAATCTAATGCTTCAGTAAAATCATTAAAACCTTTAAAAGCAGTTTTTCTATATCTCTAATAGAGTCTAGTACTTCTAACCATGTCTGAGAAATATCATTTATTTTACCATGTATAACCACATAATACTTAAATCTTTTGTCTTGGTTTTTATCTGTAAAATATTGTCCTAAGGCATTAAGAGGCGCTATAAAATATTTAGTGTCTTTCTTATTATATGCTATCCATAAGTTATCAATTAAACACCGCTGAGGTCTGTCTATGACACAATATGGTAGAACTCTAAACGACATACTTGATGATGGAAAAAATATTAAATTATGTTTTTCAAAATTATTCTTTCCATATTAGTCTGTTCTGTAAAGGGTGTGCTTCAAATGAAGATTACCTAATACTGTCTGCAAGTATCTATCTAAGGGTGAGGCTTGAATGCCCTTCCCTTTGTCTCAGTCTTGGAAACTATTGGTTTCATGCTGTACATATAAAATAGTTTTTTATTAATTGACAGTAATTTTGAGCCTACTTAACTGATCTGCTAAATTATTATCTTTTCCTTTAATATATTCAAAAACCAAATTATATATTGATATAGTATCAACAAAATTTAACCATCTTCTTCTACTACTATTCTTTGTGTTTATCTTCTGATGAAACTTAACTATGGCTTCGCAATCAGTTCTAATTGTTACTTCTTGTTTATTTAATATATATAATTTAAAACTATTTAATCCGTAAATTACAGCTAATATTTCTGCATCTATACTACTCATATTTCCTTTTTTCTTATATTTACCATTTTGATAAGCACATATTTTTATGTGTTCTTGTCACTATATTTATTTGGTTTCGCTTTTAAAACTGCTCACCATCCTTCAAAACTACCGTCTATATTTATTACTAAGTAGCCTGTTTCTAGTGGCATGTTTAAATTTGGAATATTTTTTATTTTTTATTTAACTTTTTGTACTAATTTAGTGTCTTCTGTGTTAAAATATTTTTGTTCTGTAGAGCCTGTCTTAGCATATAATGGTCCTGCTATTTTTCCTAAGTCTTTTATAAAATTTCCTGCATAATTTACTATTCCCAAAAGTTTTTGTAGCTATTTGGTATTATCTAATTTATCTGGCATTTCTAGAGCCTTTTTGGCTATATGGGGTTGTAATTTAATTTTCCCATCCCCTAAAATTACTCTTAGAAAATTTATATAATTGTTACATAGTTCCATTTTCTTTTTACTAATTATTATTCCATTGTCTACAAATAATCTAAATTCTGTCTGTATATGTCCTACATGTTCCTTAATATCTTTACTAAATACTAATATATCATCCACATATACTAAAACAAATCTCTTATATTCTCTAAATATACTATCCATTTTTTGTTAAAAAATTGGTTGAGCTGTCTTGTCACGACCCTAACCCAGAACCCGATCATGATGGCGCCTCTCATGAAGACAAGGCCAGCCAGTTCAACCCAACTCAAATTTTAAAGCATTTAATCAACATGAAAATAGTCTAAACATTATTTAAACAATACTAAATAGCGGAAATATCGATAATAAATGCGGAAAGTCCAACTCGATACAGCCCTAACCGGGGTGTCACAAGTCACGAGCATCTACTAAGGTATAAATACAACTGAAAGTGTAAAGTGTACAAATATAGACTAATTAATAAAGAGGGAGAGAAGCAGTGTTGCGAACACCGGCATCCACCTAGCTAAAACTCCGACGACTCTGCCTCCGATCAGCCGAAACCCGCTACCGGGTGTATAAATACCTGAATCTGCACACAAGGTGCAAGGAGTAAAGTGAGTAGTCCAACTCAGTGAGTAATAATCATAACTAAAGTCTGAATGGTAAGAAATCACGTAAAGCATATCAGGATGCTGTATAGAAGAAATTCAAATCCAGTAAGAATGCAGTGAATCTATAAAATCTCTTAAAACATCTTAGCTCAGTTTGAACTTCTTTGAAAAAGACTTTTTCAACAGTTATGCAAATGAATGCAAAACAATTAGTGCAGATGAGCACAGAAATCCGCCCCTCGGGCACAAATACACAATTTAAACAGGTAAATAATAGGTAAATAAGAAAAGATAAGCACATAAGGTTCGACCTTCGGGCACAATGTCATCAATTCCGCCCCTTGGACAATATCTCTGAACAGTACCAGCCCCTCGGGCTCAATCTCACATCACAATGGGTACTCGCGCTCACTAGGGGTGTGCAGACTCCGGGAGGGTCCCCTTACGGCCCAAGCGCAATTAACAAGCCATCTCGTGGCATCAAATCTAGGCCCTCAGTCTCATATCAGTCAAGCCACCTTATGGCGTATATATCTTAGGCCCTCGGCCTCATAAACAATATCAACAAGCCACCTCATGGCGTACATATCTCAGGTCCTCAGCCTTAAATTAGTATCAGTGTTACCTCACAACTAGGCCCTCGGCCTTACTCAGTCAAAAATACTCACAAGCCCCTCAGGCATTAGTAAAACAGTATTTTTTAGCCCAAAACATCATTTAAAATATCATTTAAGTCTCAAACAGAGTAAAAATGGCTGAGTAGTAAAATAGTGGAAAATAATATGACTGAGTTCAATTAATAAGTCAAAAGAGTGAGGAAATAGTAATAAAAATCCCTGAAGGGGTTCAAATAGTTGGCACGAAGCCCAAATATAGCAATCAGCACAAAGCATGATGAAAGCAAACAAGTTTCAGTCAAATACGCGGTAAAATCATCAATCGTGATGGACCAAAGTCACAATCCCCAATAGTGCACGACCCCACGCTCATCATCAAGCGTGTGCCTCACCTCAATATAGCACTATGATGTGCAATCCGGGGTTTCAAACTCTCAGAGCATCATTTACAATCATTACTCACCTCTATCCGATCCAAACTCTAGCCTACGATGCCTTTGCCTCTCGAATTTGCCTCCATATGGTCCAAATCTAGCCGAAATCAGTACAAAACCATCAAAATGTGCTAAGGGAACAAAGCCCACTCGAAAATAATCAAATTACTAAAAAATTCTGAAATTGGTCAAACCCGACCCCCGGGCCCACATCTCGGTATTTGACAAAATTCACAAAACTAAAATCCTTATACTCTCACGAGTTTAACCAAACGAAAATTATCCAATTCTGATACCATTTGGTCCTTCAAATCACCATTTTACGTTTTTAAATTTTTTTACCATTTCTTCCCAAATTCTGTCCCAAATCACAAATTAAATGATGAATTCAATTATAGATTCATGTACTCTAGCCAAATCAGAGTTAGAATCACTTACCCTAATGAATTTCTTGAAAAACCTTCGAAAAATCGCCAAAATCCGAGCTCTGTAGGTCAAAATATCAATTAAAACCCAAAACCTCGTATTTATAGAGTACCCCACAAATTTCCATATCCGCGGACCGCACAAAATCGACCACGGTCCGCACAAAAACGACCACGGCCGCACAGGCTTTCCTCTGCAGTGACATGCTTTAGTATTCTAGCTATAACTTTTTCTACATATGTCCAAATTGAGATATCTTTACCTTTATGGAAACTAGACACAAAGGGATACAACTTTTATTTTTGAATCATCCCAAAAGTCCATGTAGAACAAAAAGATATGAGCTTCCGAAGCAGGACCAGTGGAACGTTCCCCATCGCGGCCGCATAACATTATGTGTGGTCCACACAGCACCTACCGCGGCCGCACTTCATTTTGTGTGGTCCGCAAAGCACCTACCGCGGCCGCACTTCATTTTGTGCGGTCCGCACAACACATACCTTGGCCGCACTTCTTTTTGTGCGGACCGCGCGGGTGGGTTCCGAGGCCTGCAACCCTTCTAGACCTGCTACAACTATAATTTTTGGCCTAAAACATCCCGGAACCTACCCGAAACTCCCGGAACTTCAAACAAACTGAACCAACACATCCCATGACATCGTTCAAACTTTTTCAAAACTTTGGAATGCTCACAACAACATCAATCATCAATTTATCATAGGATTTAAGCCTAAGAACTCCAAGAACTCTTAAATAATGCTTTCGATCAAAAGTCTATCAAATCTCGTCCGAATGACCTGAAATTTTGCACACACATCCCAAATAACACAACGAAACTATTGCAACTCTCGGAAATTCCATTCCGACCCCTATATCAAAATCTCACCTATGAACCGGAAAGCGTCGAAATCTCAATTTCGCCAATCCAAGCGTAAACCTTCCACGGACTTCCAAAATGCATTCCGATCACGCTCCTAACTCCCAAATTACCTAAAGGAGCTAACCAAATCATAAAAAATCCAATCCAAGATCATATACAAACAAGTCAAATATTGGTCAAACCTTTCAAATTTCAAGCTTCCACATTGGGAACTGTTCTTCCAAGTTTATTTCGATTATCCTGAAAACCAAAACCAATGATTTACATAAGTCATATTGCATCACACGGGGCAAGTCATTCCCGAAAACTGGCGAGCAAAATGCAAAAGCTCAAAACGACCGGTCGGGTCGTTACATCCTCCCCCACTTAAACATACGTTCGTCCTTGAACGTGCCCAGAGTTGTTCTAAAAGCCAACCAATTGCTGAATAACCTCACCATGCACATACCCGGGGTGATCCCACGTCACCCTATCTCACATAGGTTCGATAACACAATAAAACTGAAATTTCACAATCCATCCTAGTCCATAAACCATAGAACCACATTTCCTCTTCTAAAATCATCAACACGATTATAATCTCACATTTATACTGTGAATAATTCCGAACAAGCTGTAACAAACCATATATGCTATCTCCGGTGCAATCACATGATATACCACATAACTCAACACTTGTAGCGATAACTTCTAACCACAACAGCTACACACAACATCCGCATCCGATAGAAAAACTCTTATCAACTAAAGTCTCATCCCAACACTTTCATATGCTGCCAATGATCACTAAGACACGTGGTAAGCCATAACCATTTCCCAGATCAACCATTCATGAAGCCACTTCTTCCATGGCAAATACCACAACAAATGTTCGAACCAAAGCTCGATACTATCCTTCCAACATGCTGATATCGCATCCGTTCGTATTTATTAATGATCCCCAACGATCTCTTCTAATCCAACACATTACTCTGGTGACATAACACATCCATACATGCCTAAGCCACAACTTGCACAATACACACACTAATACGCAACAGTCCGAACATATTCAAATCATGAAAATGACTCAAATGAAAGAGTTGTACCTCAAGTTCACTAGTACCACCACAACACAAGGCTGAGAACCCATCACACATCACAGGAACAGAACACACGAATCTAACCAGTAGGGTCATACCTCTATATAACTTTGTTGCGATGTGCGATCCTATCCAACACTGATCCAAATGAACCACCTTAAGTCACTATGCTCAAAATCGACAACCACGCACAATTCGATGTCTGGAACCAAAGCAAATCATCATACCCATGGTGAAGCAAATAACATACACCACAATAACTCGAAAGGACATAACTGAACGACATTCACCTAGAAATACCCAATCACTCTTCCCGCTCAACTTCCACCATGAAACCCCAATAGAACCGCACCATATGTGCCCATAACCAATAAATCATAACATCTCGCAACACAGAAAGGTACTCATGGATCTCCCTAGATTACTAATAAGCTCAGTAACAACCAAATCAACACACCCCTCAACAGTACAATTCAGAGCCAACCAAGCCGGCTCAAATTAGAACACGCATCCATATTGGTCTGCCAATGAGATCCTCATCAAGGAAATCCTGAGGTTGTTCCTTCAATTCCTCTAACTCTGCCGGTGCCATACGATATGGTGCCCGACATCAAATTAATACCGAAATCAATAACCTTGCTCGGCCATAAGAAACACATCCAAAAATTCCCTCATCACCGGAACTGAATAAATGGTAGAAGCCTCTACACTGACATCTATCACGAAAGCCCAAATAAGAAAGACAATCCTTCCCAGCCGCCCGCTGGGTCTTCATAATATAAAACCACTCCACTAGGGCATAATCCTACGGACCTCGCCACTCAATCCGTGGAATTTCCAGCATAGCCAACAGTGTCGCCTTAACGCAATAGCCCAGAATGACACAACATGGAGACAACCAGTCTGAACCCAATATCCTATCCAAAATCTAACATGCCAAGCACAAACGTTCCGCTCAGGTTTCCAAACCATGATAGTCACTAAACAGTGCCGATACAGATGACTCACAACCACAACATAGCCTGAATGTGAAAACTTCTCTGTCTCCAAATCCATATGGCACATGAATCAACATACCTGATCCCAATTCAGTCGTTCGAATGCATACCGCACCTCAAATACCCAATCATTCCACGAAAGTTACTCTAAAATTCCTCGGTGCCACCAAGCAAACTCGAACACCAGCCATCGATCTAACAAAAAGGTGCCACAATACTACCGAAGTACCATCAAATTAATCACATTGCCTTTCCCAAAACATATACCCTCGTCAAGTCACTCCAACTAGCAATACCATTTCCTTAATCATCTGAAGCTCATTTCTCTAATCATCTGAAACTGCCTGTGCTGCCTAAGAATTTTATGACTTTCCATCCAAAACTGAACCATAACCTTACACACACAAATCTCGATCCTCCACACATACCACATATACCATACCATCCTAGGATAACCATGAGAACTTCGTATCCCTTCCGAACCACCAGCAACTATGCACTCAACCAACCAAGAACTTTCCATTGAGCCCAACCTGGAAGAAAATCACTATACATTCCCTGCTCCTCACGCCAGCAGTGTCACACCTCCTTTTTTACTACACCCCCAGAAGTGGAATGTATAAGGGAGTTTTTTTCCACTTTAAGTGACAATCGAAACGGGATTCACTAAAACCCCAAAGAATTGCCTCGAAACACCTGTAGAGATGCGTTACCTCGAAAACACCCAAGGAACTAATCATATCCTTACTATACCGATTTGGCCTACTACCACGCTATCCCATCTATTCGAGTTTCCCTCTGATCTACTGTCAGCTTAACACTTCTTCTTGCTACAATGCCACAATTCCTCAACCTAGACTCACCACGCGAAACCCAAGCACAAAACCACACCATCCAAGACTCATAAGCCGCTGAATACTCTCTCAAATATTCCCAAAAGCACCACATTCAAAATACTTTACTCTAAGAAAACTTCGTGTGAATCTAAATTCGTTACCTTTACCTTCTTGATACTGATACATAGAATCCCATAATTAATATAGAAAATACCACAAGTCTTGACATCTTCCAATGAAAAGTCAGTTTCTAACCACATATACAACTTCAAAATTCCCATTTTACTTGTAGAATCTTGAACGCATTAGAACCATTCTCGAGAGTTATTCACTTTATTCAAACTGCAATTAGCCTGACCAAACGAACAAAACCACCCATGCCTCAATAGCACTCCGACACCGCTGAGTGTAACCTCATCCTAGAATAACCAAGCCACTTCCTGCTCTATGCACTGAACATCCATTACCAACAGCTCAAGACGTTCCATGATTCTCATACCCTATGAAGCATAATATAACCTCTGTTAAAGTTTTCCTTTACTCGAGCCATCCTCAGTCTGAATTTCCGCAAGCTATAACTGATTCACCAGCACGCCTCAAACTAGAACCAACATAGCACCTAATTGTGTAATCGCCTAATCAATAGCAGACTCCCCCACTTGGCTCGAAGCCATAGATCAACAAACACTCAATAACTTATAACGATTATAATATATTGATGCCATGATACCATATTGAGATTAAAATCAAATCTGTTATAAGCTTGTGAAAACATAGATCATCTAGAATTTTAACTCTTCTGCAATCTTGCATTCCACTCTCGCAACAGTCATACCCACTCTCTAAGAGACCCAATTTAAATTGCAACACATATATTTCACTCACAAATGAGATCTTCTAACAGACACATAAGGATCGGACAACCTCAGAACATTTCGCAGGAGACAACCCACCTGCTTGCCTTTAACTAACTTTTTTGTATACCTTCCACCATCATAAACTATATGCAGTCATTTAGTCTTCCTAAGTCTGAACTCATACCGCAATATGCAATTTACTTCACTCAAAATCGGGAAACATGAAAAGATCCTTCACACGCCCATAACTCGGGGCTATACCTCGAATTAAGATGGAATTCAAGCACCTAATAGTTCTTCTATCCTCTAGCAGACCTTTCTCGTCTCCTCCAAATCATATGGATATATCTCGCAGTACCAACATACTCATCACATAGTTTTCTAGCTGTCATTTCCACTAATAAGGACAATATCGAACATATACGTTCAAAAATACTTGCTCACACAATCAGCACCTCGGTTCTCAAGCTATAGGCAAAGATCCGGCCTCAAGTCCTCCAGACTGGTCCAACATCAACTCACAGAGATCACATCTCGCCCCTCGATCAGTGAATAACAAGCCATCGAGGCACATCTGATACTGAGTGCTCATGCGCACATACGAACACGTGGAATGAATTCAAGAGTTACTTTTCAAGCTGAATCAAGGACGCATGATTAGAATTCAAGAATGTGAAGTTTTCCTAAAGGTTCTGCAGACTCTTGAGGATAAATACAGATGTGTCCGTACCGATTCGAGAAACTCTATTAAACCTGCTCATGACTCGTGAGACCTATGTAACCTAGGATCTGATACCAATTTGTCACGACCCTAACCCCGAACCCGGTCGTGATGGCACATCTCGTGAAGACAAGGCCAGCCAGTTCAACCTAACTCAACTTTTAAAGTAGTTAATCAACATGAAAATACGAATAAGTCCGTAGGATGCTTTTGAGGTTGTGTGTATATTTGGTTTGGAGCCCCGAGGGCTTGGGTAAGTTTTGGATAGGCCACGGGGTGCATTTTAAACTTAGAAAAATTGCAGGATTTTTGCTGGTGTGATCAGGCTTGCAGGCTTCGCATGGCTCGCAAATGCGATATCGCAAATGCAAGGGCTTGGTCGCAAATGCGAACCAGCCCAGGCCTACCTTATCTCGCAAATGCAAGTTCTGCTCCACAATTCCGACTTCGCAAATGCGAGGGTCCCTTTCGCAAATGCAAAAAATCCAGATTTCCTAAGGGTTCGCAAATGAGAGCTTCCCTACGCAATTTCTAAGCCAACAGAGGTCGGGGTTCACAATTGCGAACCCTTGATCGCAATTCCCACATTCGAGTCCTGCAAATTTTATACTTAGATGATTTTAAACCCATTTTTCATATCCTCTCAAAACATAAACTCACTAGAGCGATTTTTCAAAGGCTTCGTCTTCTCCAAATCAATTGTAAGTCATTTTTGACTCATTTTCTTCAATCATTAACATCTTTTAACATGATTTCAACTTAAAATCAACGATTTTTATGGGGGAAATTGGTTGTTTTGGGTAGAACCTAGGTTTTTCAAAATTTGGGAATTTAAATAATACTAAATAGCAGAAATATCGATAACAAATGCGGAAAGTGCAACCCGACACAGCCCTAACCGGAGTGTCACAAGTCACGAGCATCTACTAAGGTATAAATACAACTGAAAGTCTAAAGTGTACAAATATAGACTAATGAATAAAGGGAGAGAGAGAAGCAGTGCTACAAATGCCGGCAGCCACCTTGCTAAAACTCCGACGACTCTGCCTCCGATCAGCCAAAACCTGCTGTTCAAATCCAGTAAGTAAGCAGTGAAGTTGTAAAATCTCTTAAAACATCTTAGCTCAGTTTGAACTTCTTCGAAAATGACTTTTTCAATAGTTTTGCAAATGAATGCAAAACAAGTAGTGCAGATGAGCACAGAAATCCGCCCCTAAGGCACAAATACACAATTTAAACAGGTAAATAGCAAGAAAATAAGAAAAGATAAGCACATAAGGTTTGCCCTTCGGGCACAATGTCATCAATTCTGCCCCTCGGGCAATATCTCAGAATAGTACCAGCCCCTCGGGCTCAATCTCACATCACAATGGGTACCCGCGCTCACTGGGGGTGTGCAGACTCCGGAAGGGGCCCCTTACATCCCAAGCGCAATATCAAGCCATCTCATGGCATCAAATCTAGGCCCTCGGCCTCATATCAGTCAAGCCACCTCATGGAGTATATATCTCTGGCCCTCAGCCTCATAAACTATATTAACAAGCCACCCCGTCGCGTACACTCCTCAGGCCCTCGGCCTCAAATCAGTATCGGTATTTCCTCACAACTAGGCCCTTGGCCTTACTCAGTCAAAAATACTCACAAGCCCCTCGGGCATTAGTAAAACAATATTTCTCAGCCCAAAACATCATTTAAAATATCATTTAAGTCTCAAACAAAGTAAAAATGGCTGAGTAGTAAAACAGTGGAAAACAACATGACTGAGTTCAATTAATAAGTCAAAACAGTGAGGATATAGTAATAAAAATCCTCGAAGGGATTCAAATAGCTGGCACGAAGTCCAAATATGGCAATCAGCCCAAAGCATGATGAAAGCAAACAAGTTTCAGTCAAATACACGATAAAATCATCAATCGGGATGGACCTAGTCACAATCCCCAATAGTGCACGACCCCACGCTCTTCATCAAGCATGTGCCTCACCTTAATATAGCACTACGATGTGCAATCCGGGGTTTCAAACCCTCAGAGCATCATTTACAATCAATACTCACCTCTATACTGTCCGAATTCTCTAGCTCGCGATGCCTTTGCCCCTCGAATTGGCCTCCACGCGCGTCGAATCTATCCAAAATCAGAACGAATACATCACAATATGTTAAGGGAACAAAGCCCAAGCGAAAACAATCGAATTATCATGAAATTCCAGAAATTGGTCAAACCCGACCCCCGGGCCCACATCTCGGAATTTGACAAAATTCACAAAACTAGAATCCTTATACTCTCACGAGTTTAACCATACCAAAATTATCCAATTACGATACTATTTGTTCCTTCAAATCACCATTTTACATTTTTGAAAGATTTTACAATTTCATCCCAAATTCCGTCCCAAATCACGAATTAAATGATGAATTCAATGACAGATTCATGTACTCTAGCCAAATCTGAGTTAGAATCACTTACCCCGATGAATTTCTTGAAAAAACTTCGAAAATCGCCAAAATCCACGCTCTCTAGGTCAAAATATAAAATAAAACCCAAAACCTCATATATATAGAGTACCCCATAGATTTCCACCTCCGCGGACCACACAAAATTGACCGCGGTCCGCACAAAAATGACCGCGGCCGCACAGGCTTCCCTCTGTAGTGACAAGCTTTAGTATTCTAGCCATAACTTTCGCTACAGATGTCCAAATTGCGTTAGCTTTACCTTTCTGGAAACTAGACAGAAAGGGCTACAACTTTCATTTATGAATCATTTTGTGCGGTCCGCACAGCACATACCGCGGCTGCACTTCTTTTTGTGCGGACTGCGCGGGTGGGTTCCAAGGCCTGCAACCCTTCTAGACCTACTACACTATGATATTCGGCCTAAAATATCTCGGAACCTATCCGGAACTCCCGAAACTTCAAGAAAAATTGAACCAACACATCCCATGACATCGTTCAAACTTGTTCAAAACTTCGGAATGCTGACAACAACATCAATCACCAATTTATCATAGGATTTAAGTCTAACAACTCCAAGAACTCTTAAATTATGCTTTCGATCAAAAAGTCTATGAAATCTCATCCAAATGACCTAAAGTTTTGCACACACATCCCAAATGACACAACGAAGCTACTTCCACTCACAGAATTCCATTCCGACCCCTATATCTAAATCTCACCTATCAACCAGAACCGCCAAAATATCAACTTCGACAATTTAAGCCTAAACCTTCCACGGACTTCTGAAATGCATTCCGATCACGCTCCCAAATTACCTAATGGAGCTAACCAAATTATAAAAAATCTGTGACGACCCGGCCGGTCGTCTTAAGAATTAATGCCCCGATCCCCTATTAACTGCTTTCCCTAAGTTTATTTCTGCTAATGTGATTTGCCGGGATGCTCAGTTTTGAGTTTTGAGGAGTTTTGGGACACTTAGTCCCTAAATGAGAGCTTAAGTGTTAGAAAGTTGACCGAAGTCAGAACAGTGGGGAGACAGCCTCAGAATGGAAATCTAACGGTTTTGTCAGCTCCGTTAGGTGAATTTGGGTCTGGGAGCGTATTTAGAATGTGTTTTGGAGGTCCGTAGCTAATTTACGCTTGAAATGTCGAAGTTTGAATTTTTGAAGTTCCCGGTCGATAGTGATATTTTGATCCGAGGGTCGGAATGGAATTCCGGAAGTTTCAGTAGCTCCGTCATGTCATTTGGGCTGTGTGTGCAAAATTTCAGGTCATTCGGACGAGATTTGATACAGTTTTTGATCGAAAATATATTTTAAGAGTTCTTGGAGTTCTTAGGCTTGAATCCTATGTGAAATTGGTGATTTGATGTTGTTATAAGCATTCCAAAGTGTTCATAAAGTTTGAACGATGTCATGGGATGTGTTGGTATAATTGGTTTGAAGTTCCGGGAGTTCCGGGTAGGTTCCGGGATGTTTTAGTGCAAAAATCATAGCTGTAGCAGGTCTACATGGGTTGCAGGCCCCAGAACTCACTCACGCGGTCCGCACAAAAATTAGTGCACCCGCGTTGAGTGCTGTGCGGGCCGCACAAAAGCGGGCGCGACCCCGGTAGGCATCGCGCGGACAGCACAAAGTGGGGCGCGGCCGCGGTGAAGGGCCCTCCCGCTGGTCCTACTTCGGAAGCTCATAACTTTTGATCTACAAGAAATTTTGAGGAGATTCAAAAAGGAAAGTTGTAGCCCTTCGTGTCTCGTTTCCAGAAAGATAAATATATTGCAATTTGGACATCTGTAGCAAATTTTATGGCCAAAATACTAAAGCCTATCACTATAGAGGGAGGCTTGTGCGGCCGCACGTTGCCTTTGCGCGGACCGCACTGGCTTGCGCGGACCGCGTGAGTTTTGGTGCGGCGCGCAGTAGCTGGAAACCTGAGGGGTACCTATAATACGAGGTTTTGGGTTTTATTTAATATTTTGACGTAGAGAGCTCGGATTTTGGCGATTTTTCGAAGGTTTTTCAAGAAATTCATCGGGGTAAGTGATTTTAACTCAGATTTGGCTAGAATACATGAATCTAACACTGAATTCATCATTTAATTTGTGATTTGAGAGGGAATTTGGGAAGAAAATTGTGAAACCTTTCAAAAATGTAAAATGATGATTGAAAGGATCAAATAGTGTCGGAATTGTATAATTTTCATATGGTTAAACTCGTGAGAGTGCGAGGTTTCTGGGAATATAAATTTTTACTGATTCCGTGACGTGGGTCCGAGGGGCGTTTTGGTCATTTTCCATAATTTCGCGTATTAGATTTGCATTAAAACATAGGATCATTTGTTTGAGATGATATTTACGATATGCAATAGAATTGATTAGATTTGGGCCATTTGGAGTCGGATACTCGTGGAAAAAGCGTGGTTTCTAGTTGATTTTGAGCCGGTTCGAGGTAAGTGGCTTGTCTAACCTTGTGTGGCGGACCTTTCCCTTTAGGATGTGCTATATTTGATAATTGAAATGCCCTATACGTGAGGTGACGAGCGCGTACTTGAGCTAATTGTTGAAAATCTGGTTTTTCCTTAACTATTTCAATTGAGTTCTTTTCTTGTTTTACTCTACTTGTGAATTTAGCATGTTTCTAGACTACAAAAGCATGTTTAGTTGACTTAATTGCCTATTTGCTTAAATTGCCTAAATTGTATTACGTGAAGCATGTTAGGCTAGAAGTCAATGTTTACTTGGTACGAAATTAGTGTTTAATTTAATATTCTTGTGTTGCTGCTCTGTGTTTTAAATTGGTACTACGGGTTAGATTCTCGGGAG
The DNA here is from genome assembly GCF_000715075.1 of Nicotiana tabacum. NCBI lineage: Eukaryota > Viridiplantae > Streptophyta > Magnoliopsida > Solanales > Solanaceae > Nicotiana > Nicotiana tabacum. The sequence goes on from NC_134084.1 coordinate 89,337,652, forward strand.
ATTCCCCCTGCACATTTACTTTGGGACTACGGGTTAGATTCCCGGGAGATTCCCCCTGCACATTTACTTTGGGACTACGGGTTAGATTCCCGGGATATTCCCCCTACACATTTACTTTGGGACTACGAGTTAGATTCCCGGGAGATCCCCCGTACATATATTGAGGATACCGAGAGATCCTCGGGATACCAAGAGATCCCTAGTACATATTGAGGATACCAAGAGATTCTCGAGATACCAAGAGACCCCTGGCTTATATTGAGGATACCGAGAGATCCTCGGGAAACCAAGAGATCCCTAATACATGTCGAGGATACTAAGAGATTCTTGGGATACATAGAGATCCCCGGTTACTTTCCTTATGGTTTGCTTTCATCATTGTTTCTGTTATTGTACTCTTATTATCCTGCATAGATTCTTACTGTAGGTTCTCAATTGCACTTCTTATCTTATCCTACCATCTTTATATTTTATATAACCTCAGTAGGGCCCTGAACTTCCTCGTCACTACCCAACCGAGGTTAGGCTTGGTACTTATAGAGTACCGCTGTGGTGTACTCACGCCTCTTCTGCGCATGTTTTTTTTTTCATGTGCAGATCCAGGTACCTCTACTCAGGCGCACTATCAGTGAGGCAGGAGGACTACGGAGACTTCGAGGTAGATCTGCTGTGTCCGCAGACCGACGAGTCTCCCTCTTTATTCTATCCTTAGTACTTAGTTCTCTTTCCTTCCGTTTGTTAGATATTCTGGAGTTTGGGGCCTCACTATACATTTCTGTAGCCTGTGTTTTCCTGTGAGTTTTCGAGTTTTGGGATTGTTTTAGTCTTGAGATATTGAGTCGTATATGCCGAGCGACATTCAGTACAATTTCCTTTTTAGATAATTAAATATGGTATTCTATTTTTCCGCAATTATTATGTTTCCGCAAGTGTTAGGCTTACCTGGTCACGGAGACTAGGTGCCGTCATGACATGTTCACGGTTGGTGAACTAGGGTCGTGACAAGTTGGTATCAGAGCTCTAGGTTCATAGGCGTCACGGAACACAGGAAGGTTTATTAGAGTCTCGCTGATCAGTACGGAGATGTCTGTACTTATCTACGAGAGGCTATGTAACTGTTTAGGAAAATTCTTCACTTCATTGATCTCCTTGTCGTGCGATATTTTTGACATCAATTCTAAACTTCTGTCTTCTATTCTCTCATAGATGGTGAGGACACGTGCTACTCGGAACGATCAGGCACCCGCACCCCCTCCTGCAGCTGTCAGAGGCAGGGGTCGGGGCAGAGCCCGTGGACGCACATGGGGTGCAGCCAGAGCACCTGCGCGAGCTGCCGCTGAGGTACCGCCAACAGATCCAGCCGGAGTTCAGGCACCCGACATGCCTACAACCACTACTACTCCATCCCTTCAGGAGACATTGGCACAGTTTATGAGTATGTACACCACGCTGGCTTAGGCAGGGTTGTTTCCCCTTGCTGCAGCCACATCCCAGGCCGGGGGAGGGGCACAAACTCCGGCCGCCCGCACTCCTGAGCAGTGAGTACAGGTTGAGCAGGTCCCAGAGATCATTCCTGTACAGACTACAGTACCAGTTCAGCCCGAGGATGGGGCAGCTACTTTTGAGGATGAGCAGCGGAGACTCGAGAGGTTCAAGAAGTATGATCCTCCGATTTTCAGTGGACTAGCGACATATGATGCCTTGGGATTTCTGGAGGATTGCCACCATATTCTTCGCACTATGGGTATTACCGAATCGAGCGGGGTTTCCTTCACTGCTTTCCAACTTCGGGGAGCCGCCTATGAGTGGTGGCGCACCTATGAGTTAGACAGTCAAGACGAGGCTTCTTCACTGACTTGGACCTAATTCTCAAATATGTTCTTGAGAGAGTTTGTTCCTCATAGCCTCAGGGATGTATGGCGCGCAGAGTTTGAGCATTTGCGCCAGGGAGCTATGACTGTTTCAGAGTATGCTATCCGTTACACCAGATTGGCTAGGCTTGCACCAGCCTTGGTTTCTACTATCCGCGAGAGGGTTCACCAGTTTATTGAGGGGCTTATTCCTCCCATCAGATCTAGCATGGCTCATGAGTTGGAGATGGACATTTCTTATCAGCAGATGGTGAGCATTGTTAGGAGGATTGAGGGTATGCATGCTAGGGAGAGAGAGGAAAGGGAGTCCAAGAGGTCTCGTGAGTCGGGCCATTATTCTGGTGCCCGTACCCCAACTACGGGTCATCGTGGTAGGGCTATATGAGTCGCATCGTTCATTTAGCTCATTCAGCAGCCAGCAATGCTCCAACTCCTCCCAGATCTCAGGAGCCATATTACGCACCTCCTGTTTCTAGCGCGCCTCCTGTGCGGGGTGCTTTCAGAGGCCAGTCTAGCAGACCTGGCCCTAGCCAATCACATCCACCATGTCCTCCCAGATCTTGTTTCGAGTGTGGTGACACATTCCACTTGGTGAGGGAGTGCCCTAGACTTGGGAGGGGTGCACCTCCACAGACTTCTCAGCCACAGCGTGCCCCGCAGAGTTCTCAGGCTATTGTTATAGCTCCATTTGCTACCCCACCTACTCAGCCATCTAGAGGTGGAGGTTGGGGAGGTAGAGGTTGCCCTAGAGGGGAGGCCAGGCTAGATATTATGCCATTCCTTCTCGTACCGAGGTTTTTGCCTCCGATTCCGTCATCACAGGTATTATACTGGTTTGTCAGAGAGATGCATCGGTTCTATTTGATCTAGGCTCCACTTATTCTTATGTGTCTTCTTATTTTGCTCTGTATTTGGGTGTAGCCCGAGATTCGTTGAGTTCTCCTATTTATGTTTCTACTCCCGTGGGAGATTCTCTTGTTGTGGACCGTATTTATCGGTCGTGTTTGGTTACTATTCGTGGTTTTAAGACCAGAGCAGATCTATTATTGCTCAACATGGTTGATTTTGATATTATTCTGGGCATGGACTGGTTGTCGCCCCATTATGATATTCTTGATTGTCATGCCAAGACCGTGACGCTGGCTATGCCAGGTATTCCGCGTGTTGAGTGAAGTGGTACTTTAGATCACACTCCTAGTAGAGTTATCTATTTTCTTAAAGCTCAGTGTATGGTTGGAAAGGGGTGTGCCGCGTATTTAGCTTATGTGAGAGACGTTAGTCACACTCCTTCAGTTGATTCAGTTCCAGTAATACGGAATTTTCCCGATGTGTTTCCAGCTGATCTTCCAGGCATGTCTCCTGATAGAGATATTGATTTTGGCATTGATCTGTTGCTGGGCACTCAGCCCATTTCTATTCGCCCATATTGTATGGCTCCTTCTGAGTTGAAGGAGTTGAAGGATCAATTACAAGAATTGCTTGATAAGGGTTTTATTTGGCCCAATGTATCGCCTTGGGGTGCTCTTATCTTGTTTGTGAAGAAAAAGGATGGTTCTATGCGTATGTGTATTGATTATAGCCAATTGAACAAAGTTACAGTTAAGAACCGTTATCCTTTGCCTCGTATTGATGATCTGTTTGACCAGCTTCAGGGCGCACGGGTGTTTTCTAAGATTGATTTGCGCTAAGGTTACCATCAGCTGAAGATTCAGGAACCAGATATCGCGAAGACTGCTTTCAGGACTCGATATGGCCATTACGAGTTCCTTGTTATGTCATTTGGGCTGACCAACGCCCCGGTAGCCTTTATGCATTTGATGCACAGTGTGTTCCGGCCATATCTTGACTCGTTCGTCATTGTCTTTATTGATGATATTCTGGTGTATTCCCAGAGTCGGTAAGATCATGAGCAACACCTGGGAACTGTGCTTCAGACTTTGAGAGAGAAGAAGTTATATGCTAAGTTCTCGAAATGTGAGTGTTGGTTGGATTCAGTGGCATTCTTAGGCCACGTGATATCGAGTGAAGGTATTCAGGTGGATCCGAAGAAGATAGAGGCCGTGCAGAGTTGGCCCAGACCATCCTCAGCTACCGAGATCCGCAGTTTCCTTGGTTTGGCTGGCTACTACCATCGTTTTGTGGAGGGGTTTTCATCGATTGCAGCCCCTATGACCAGGTTGACCTAGAAGGGTGCTCCATTTCAGTGGACGGAGGAGTGTGAGGCAAGCTTTCAAAAGCTCAAGACAGCCTTGACCACAGCCCCAATTTTGATACTGCCTACAGGTACGGGGTCTTATACAGTCTATTGTGATGCCTCGAGGGTCGGCCTCGGAGTGGTGTTGATGTAGGATGGTAGGGTGATTGTCTACGCGTCCAGACAGTTGAAGATACATGAGAAGAATTACCCTGTTCACGACCTTGAGTTAGCTGCCATTGTTCATGCCTTGAAGATTTGTCGCCATTACTTATATGGTGTGCCTTGTGAGATTTATACTGACCATCGAAGCTTGCAGCACTTGTTTAAGCAAAAGGATCTAAATTTGCGCCAGAGGAGGTGGTTAGAGTTGCTGAAGGACTATGACATCATTATCTTGTATCACCCGGGAAAGGCCAATGTGGTGGCCGATGCTTTGAGTCGCCTGGCAGAGAGCTTGGGGAGTTTGGCATATCTACCAGCATCAGAGAGGCCTATGGCAATAGATGTTCAGGCCTTAGCCAGCCAGTTTGTGAGATTGGACATTTCGAAGCCTAGTCGAGTCCTAGCTTGTGTGGTTTCTCGGTCTTCTTTGTTTGACCATATCAGGGAGCGGCAGTATGATGACCCTCATTTGCTTGTCCTCAAGGACAAGGTTCAGCACGGTGATGCCAGAGATGTGACTATTGGTGATGATGGGGTATTGAGGATGCAGGGTCGGGTCTGTGTACCCAATGTTGATGGTATTCGGGAGTTGATATTGGAGGAGGCTCATAGTTCGCGGTATTCTATTCATCCAGGTGCCGCGAAGATGTATCAGGATTTGAGGCAGCACTATTGGTGGAGGCGGATGAAGAAGGATATAGTTGGATTTGTAGCTCGGTGCCTCAATTGTCAGCAGGTGAAGTGTGAGCACCAGAGACCAGGTGGGTTACTTCAACAGATAGAGATTCTGGAGTGGAAGTGGGAGCGGATCACCATGGACTTTATAATTGGGCTCCCACGGACTTTGAGAAAGTTCGATGCTATTTTGGTGATTGTGGATTGGCTGACCAAGTCCGCTCACTTTATTCCTGTGTGTACTACTTATTCCTCAGAGCGGTTGGCGGAGATCTATATCCGGGAGATTGTTCGTCTACATGGTATCCCGGTTTCCATCATTTTAGATAGAGGTACTCAGTTCACATCACGGTTCTGGAGGGTCATTAAGCATGAGTTAGGTACTCGGGTAGAGTTGAGTACAGCATTTCACCCTCAGACGGACGGACAGTCTGAGTGCACTATTCAGATTCTTGAGGATATTCTCCGCGCGTGTGTGATTGAGTTTGGAGGGTCTTGGGATCAGTTCTTGCCATTGGCGGAGTTTGCTTACAACAACAGCTATCAGTCCAGTATTCAGATGGCACCGTATAAGGCTTTATAAGGGAGACAGCGTAGATCTCCGGTGGGTTGGTTTGAGCCAGGCGAGGCTAGATTATTGGGCACGGACTTAGTTCAGGGTGCCTTGGGAAAGATTAAGGTGATTCAAGATAGACTCCGTACAGCCCAGTCCAGACAGAATAGTTACGCGGACCGGAAAGTTCGTGATGTTTCCTATATGGTTGGTGAGCGGGTTTTGCTTCGGGTTTCGCCTATGAAGGGCGTCATGAGATTTGGGAAGAAAGGGAAGTTGAGTCCGAGGTTTATTGGCCCTTTTGAGATATTGAGGCGAGTTGGGGAGGTTGCTTATGAGCTTGCCTTACCTCCCAGCTTGGCAGGAGTGCATCCAGTATTTCATGTTTCGATGCTTCGGAGTTATCATGGTGACCCGTCGCACGTGCTTGATTTTAGTTTAGTTCGGCTGGACAAGGATCTACCCTATGTTGAGGAGCCAGTGGCAATATTGGACAGGCAAGTTAGAAAGTTGAGGTCAAAGAACATTTCTTCGGTAAAGGTTCAGTGGCGGGGCCAGCCGGTTGAGGAGGCGACTTGGGAGACCGAGCAGGATATGCGCAGGCATTACCCTCATCTTTTCACTACTTCAGGTATGTCTCTATGCTCGTTCGAGGATGAACGAATGTTTAAGTGTAGGAAGATGTGATGACCCGGCCGGTCATCTTAAGAATTAATGCCCCGATCCCCTATTAACTTCTTTCTCCAAGTTTAGTTCTACTAATGTGATTTGCCGGGATGCTCGGTTTTGAGTTTGGAGGAGTTTTGGGACACTTAGTCCCTAAATGAGAGCTTAAGAGTTAGAAAGTTGACCGATGTCGGAACAGTGGGGAGACAGCCTCGGAATGGAAATCCGACGGTTCCGTTAGCTCCGTTAGGTGAATTTGGGGTTGGGAGCGTGTTCGGAATGTGTTTTGGAGGTCCGTAGCTAATTTACGCTTGAAATGCCGAAGTTTGAGTTTTTGAAGTTTCCGGTCCGATAGTGAGATTTTGATCCGAGGGTCGGAATGGAATTCCAGAAGTTTTAGTAGCTCTGTCAAGTCATTTGGGATGTGTGTGCAAAATTACAGGTCATTCAGACAAGATTTGATACAGTTTTTGATCGAAAACATAATTTAAGAGTTCTTGGAGTTCTTAGGCTTGAATCCTATGTGAAATTGGTGATTTGATGTTGTTATAAGCGTTCTGAAGTGTTGATCAAGTTTGAACGATTTCATGGGATGTGTTGGTATAATTGGTTTGAAGTTTCGGGAGTTCCGGGTAGGTTCCGGGATGTTTTAGTGCAAAAATAATAGCTGTAGTAGGTCTACAAGGGTTGCAGGCCCCAGAACTCACTCACGCGGTCCACACAAAAATTAGTGCGCCCGCGTTGAGTGTTGTGCGGACCGCACAAAAGCGGCCGCGGCCACGGTAGGCGTTGCACGGACTGCACAAAGTGGGGCGCGGCCGCGGCCAAGGTAGGCGTTGCACGGACCACACAAAGTGGGGCGCGGCCGCGGTGAAGGGCCCTCCCGCTAGTCCTACTTCGGAAGCTCATAACGTTTAATCTACAAGGAATTTTGAGGTAAGTCAAAAACAAATGTTGTAGCCCTTCGTGTCTAGTTTCCAGAAAGGTAAATCTATTGCAATTTGGATATATGTAGCAAAAGTTATGGCCAAAATACTAAAGCCTGTCACTGGAGAGGGAGGCCTGTGCGGCCACACGTTGCCTTTGCGCGGACCGCATTGGCTTGCGCGGACCGCGTGAGTTTTGGTGCGGCCCGCAATAGCTGGAAACCTGAGGGGTACCTATAAATATGAGGTTTTGGGTTTTATTTAATATTTTGACCTAGAGAGCTCGGATTTTGGCGATTTTTCGAAGGTTTTTCAAGAAATTCATCGGGGCAAGTGATTTTAACTCAGATTTGGCTAGAATACATGAATCTAACACCGAATTCATCATTTAATTTGTGATTTGAGAAGGAATTTGGGAAGAAAATTGTGAAACCTTTCAAAAATGTAAAATGATGATTTAAAGGACCAAATAGTGTCGGAATTGTATAATTTTTGTATGGTTAGACTCGTGATAGTGCGAGGTTTCTGGGAATATAAATTTTTACCGATTCCGAGACGTGGGTCCGAGGGGCGTTTTGGTCATTTCCCATAATTTCGCGTATTAGTTTTGAATTAAAACATAGGATCATTTGTTTGAGATGATATTTACGATATGCAATTGAATTGATTAGATTTGGGCCATTTGGTGTCGGATACTCGTGGCGAAAGCGTGGTTTCTAGTTGATTTTGAGCCGGTTCGAGATAAGTGGCTTGTTTAACCTTGTGTGGGGGACCTTTCCTTTTAGGATGTGCTATATTTGATAATTGAAATGCCATGTACGTGAGGTGACGAGCGCGTACTTGAGCTAATTGTTGAAAATCCGGTTTTTTCTTAAGTATTTCAATTGAGTTCTTTTCTTGTTTTACTCTACTTGTGAATTTAGCATGTTGCTAGTCTAGAAAGGCATGTTTAGTTGACTTAATTGCCTATTTGCTTAAATTGCCTAAATTGCATTACGTGAAGCATGTTAGGCTAGAAGTAAATGTTTACTTGGTATGAAATTAGCGTTTAATTTAATATTCTTGTGTTGTTGCTCTGTGTTTTAAATTTGGACTATGGGTTAGATTCCCGGGAGATGCCCCCTGCACATTTACATTGGGATTATGGGTTAGATTCTCGGGAGATTCCCCCTCCACATTTACTTTGGGACTATGGGTTAGATTCCCGGGAGATTCCCCCTGCACATTTACTTTAGGACTACGGGTTAGATTCCCGGGAGATCCCCCGTACATATATTGAGGATACCGAGAGATCCTCGGGATACCAAGAGATCCCTAGTACATATTGATGATACCAAGAGATTCTTGGGATACCAAGAGATCCCTCGCTTATATTGAGGATACCGAGAGATCCTAGGGATACCAAGAGATCCCTAGTACATGTCGAGGATACTAAGAGATCCTCGAGATACTTAGAGATCCCCGTTTACTTTCCTTATGGTTTACGTTCATCATTGTTTCCGTTATTGTACACTTATTATCCTGCATAGATTCTTACTGTAGGTTCTCAATTGCACTTCTTATCTTATCCTGCCATCTTTATATTTTATATAACCTCAGTAGGGCCCTGACCTTCCTCTTCACTACCCAACCGAGGTTAGGCTTGACCCTTACTGAGTACCGCTGTGGTGTACTCACGCCTCTTCTGCGCATGTTTTGTTTCATGTGCAGATCCGGGTACCTCTACTCAGGCGCACTATCAGTGAGGCAGGAGGACTACGGAGACTTCGAGGTAGATCTGCTGCGTCCGCAGACCGACGAGTCTCCCTCTTTATTCTATCCTTAGTACTTAGTTCTCTTTCCTTCCGTTTGTTAGATATTCTGGAGTTTGGAGCCTCACTATACATTTCTGTAGCCTATGTTTTCCCGTGAGTTTTCGGGTTTTGGGATTGTTTTAGTCTTGTGATATTTAGTCGTATATGCCGAGCGGCATTCAGTACAATTTCCTTTTTAGATCATTAAATATGGTATTATATTTTTCCGCAATTATTATGTTTCCGCAAGTGTTAGGCTTACCTGGTCACGGAGACTAGGTGCCATCATGACATGTTCACGGTTGATGAACTAGGGTCGTGACAAAACCCAATCCGAGATCATATACAAACAAGTCAAATATTGGTCAAACCTTTCAAATTTCAAGCTTCCACACTGGGAACTGTTTTTCCTAGTTTATTTCGATTATCCTGAAAACCAAAACCAACGATTAACATAAGTCATATTGCATCACACGGAGTAAGTCATGCCCAAGAACTGGCGTGTGAAATACAAAAGCTCAAAACGACCGGTCGGGTCGTTACATGTCTTTAGTCCGAACGACATTACAAACCATTTGAAATGTCCTTCTAGACATGTAAATGCAGTCCACTCAATGCTTTCTTCATGCATTTTAACTTTCCAATATCCTGATTTACAGTCAAACTTGCTGAATATCCTTTTTCCTTGTATTCTATTTATTAGTTCTGTTTAATAAGTAACTTATATCCATATGTTTTAGTGTTGTCATTCAGTCTTTTGTAGTTTATTACCATTCTTGCTTTTCCTCTTACTATCTCACTATGGTTTCTAACCATAAAGGCTGCTGACCTGTATTAAGAAGTGGATCTTCTTATTACTCCTAAATTCATAAGTTCTTTAATTTGAATTTTGAAGTCTTCTAGATCTTGATTTGTAGCTTCTATTGAGGCTATTTTAATTATATATTATTGATTAATTATATCTAGTTTACACATAAATTTATTGTTTTTCCAATGTTTTAAAGGTTTTTCTCCTATTATTTCTATTTCATCTAATATTTTTATTATATTATCTAGATCCTTTTCGTTCTTTATTATTCCTATTTTTTGTAATCCTGTTTTAAAATTGTATAATTTTGTTTCGATATCTATTAAAGTATAGTCTTTTTCTAATATATCACTATCTTCATTTTCTTCTAGTATTAAAGTTTTAGGTTCATGTTCTTCTTTAATCTTACAGCATGTATTTTTATCTTTACACTCTTTACAACATTCTTCTTGATTTCCTTGCGGGTTTTTCTGGCTTGTGTTTAGTCGTGTCCCTATCCTGGTTGCAGTTTCTATTCTTTGTACGGGCGTTTGTGTAATAATTTTTAAAGAACATTACTCCATCTCTACTGAGTAGGCAGCTACCATTATTATGTAATATAAAACTTAATCCTAATACAAAGTCTACATTTATGTTTAAGTCTCTTACCCAGATTTTGTCTACCTTGTAGCTAGGTTTATAGAAATCTAAACATGTATTTAGGAAGCTGATCTGTGATTTATTTACATAATGTTTGTATATATTATGGGTTCCATCAATTTGCATAGCTGCAACTGGCTTATCTAGGGTTTTAATTAGATTTGGAGGAACTATCCTTTTATTTATTATACATCTTGTGCATCCGGAATCTACTAGAGCTAATGTTTCTATTTCGTAATCTTCTATTTTGATTCTTGCTAAAATCTTTATTGTACTTAATTTTTTATCTTCATTACATATCAACGCATCATAATTTTCTATACTCATTAGTTCTTCTTCTACTGTTGTTATGTTTTCTTTTATATCCTCTAATTTCTCTTTTCCCTTTTCCATTTTCTGTATTCTTTTTTCTAGTTCATTTATTCTAGCTTCTAATGTCATTATTCTCAAATTCATGGCATTTATTTCTTGGTATTTTTATTCTTTATTTATTTTGTTTCAAAATCTTTTTCTATACATGAAAAACATCCTCCTAGATAGCATAATTTACATTTAGCTCTTTTATTTCTACTAGGGTACCATTTGCACATGAAACACTGATTACTATCTAATCTTTTATTTCTTTTAAAATTTGTCACGACCCGGATTACCCACCCTCGGGAGTCGTGATGCGCCTACTAATGAGAGCTAGGCAAGCCAACCCTTAACTATCTAATTCCTTACCAAATCACTTCCTTTTAACAATTACGAGCAATAACATAAAAACAGCAGAACTTTAAATAATTAAGCGAAAGATAACTATGAAATGTCTAAAGGCTACATCTATTACAACTTTTAAAACCTCAAATACCCCAAAACCTGGTGTCAACGTATCACAGACTGTCTAAGGGTTTCTACATACAAGGTCTGAAGAAATGCAATACACTGTTTCTGAACAAAGGAAATGAAATAGGAAATAGAGACAGAGGGAGACGCCAGGTCCTGCGGACGCCTACATGTCTACCTTGGGTCTTCGAGTGGACTGAAGGAAGCCCTCCAACTACTATCCGAAAGCTGCTCCAGGATCTGCACACAGTGCAGAGTGTAGTATCAGCACAATCAACACCATGTGCTGGTAAGTGTCTGGCCTAACCCCGGCGAGGTAGTGACAAGGCTAGGACCAGACTCCAGATAAACCTATGAAGTTCTATAATATATGGCGTAAAGGTAAACAGATAATAAGCAATTAAAGCTGGGGAAGGGGAACATGCCTCGGGGATAGTTGATAAAGCAAAATAGCAAGGAATAGATAAGGAAGTTGACAATATAACTTCTAACACAGATAAGGAAACATAAAGACAACTTTCACTTTCAGTTTCCATCTTGTTGCAGGCGTGCAACCCGATCCCATTTCTAATATCTTGTGATAGGCGTACCACCCGCTCCCATTTCATAATATCTCATGGTAGGCGTACCACCTGCTCCCATTTCATAATATCTTGTGGTAGGCGTACCACCCGCTCCCATTTCATAATATCTTGTGGTAGGCGTACCACCCGCTCCCATTCCATAATATCTTGTGGTAGGCATACTACTCGCTCCCATTTCATAATATCTCACAATTTCAAGGAATCCCGGCAAAGGAAAATATAATAACTTCCCGGCAAGGGAACACAACAATGTAAAAATTTTCCCGGCAAGGGAACGACAGTATTGAAATAGTCATTCCGGCAAGGGAGAATCAGCTATAACCAATCTCAACTTAGCTTTTACTCAGTTCAATTATTGAAAATGCTCAATCATAGAAGGTCATTAAGTAAAGAACCCAAGTGTCATTTAAGAACACACCAACTTTCAATTTAAGACTCACGGTCATGCTTGACACCAACATATAGATACTCGTCACCATGCCTATACGTCGTACTCAACAAGAAGCAAGTAGCAAATATGACTCAACTCATAATCCCTCAAGCTAGGGTTAGACCAAACACTTACCTTGATGCCTTGATCACCACTCAAGTCTCAACTATAGCTTTACCCCTTGATTCCACCACCAATCCGCTCGAATCTAGTCACAAGTTACTTAATTACATCAATAAGTGCTAAATGAATCAACCCCAATGCATGAAAATGAGTTTTCCAAAGTTTTACCCAAAAGTCAAAAATCACCCCCGGGCCCACGTGGTCGAAACCCGAGGTTCGGACCAAACCCCGATTACCCATTCTCCCATGAAAATCTTTGATATGAAGTTGAAATCATGTTAAAAGATGTTAAAGAGTGAAAAACATTAGTTAGAAATCACTTACCAACGTTTTTGGAGAAGAAAGGTTGTTTGAAAAATCGCCTCTCATATTTTTGGGGTTTTGAAAAGTGAAAAATAATTGGACCGCGGCCGCACTGGCGTCCCTGAAGACCTGCAGTTCAGTACCCTATACGGACCGCACAAAGGCAACAGTGGCCGCACAGCCTCCACCGCGGACTGCACAAAGGCGACCGCGGCTGCGCTAGCCCCTCCGCGATCGCACACGATTTCTCGCGGACCGCACTAGAGGGTTTAGAGCTGCAACTTCCTGAACCTGCAACATCTGACTTTCTAAGCCTAAGGTATCCCGGAACCCACTCGAAACTCACTCGAGTATACACACAACCTCAAAAACATCCTACAGACATATTCGTGTAATCAAATTACCAAAATAACATCACAAGCATCGAATTAAACCTTGAGATCAATAAAAAATTTCAAAACTCTTTCAAACATCAAATTTCTCAATTAAAGTCCGAATCACGTCAAACGACGTCCATTTTTAACCAAATTTCACAGTAATGACTCAAGTCATATATAAGACCTGTACCGGGCATCGGAAACAAAATACGGGCCCGATACCATTGCTTTCTAATTAGTTTTCATTTCAAATTTCCTTAAACAATTTAAAAAAAAAACAATTTCACTTGAAAAATTCATTTCTCGGGCTTGGGACCTCGGAATTCGATTCCGGGCATACGCCCAAGTCCCATATTTTCCTACATACCCTCCGGGACCGTCGAATCATGGATCCGGATCCGTTTACCCAAAAGGTTGACCGAAGTCAAATTAACTCATTTTAAAGTCAAGACTTAACATTTTTCACAGAATTTCATATTTAAGATTTCCGGCTATGCGCCCGGATTGCGCATGCAAATCGAGGCTACTCTGAATGAGGTTTTCAGGGCCTCGGAGGCACAAAATTAAATTAAAAACAGGTAATGGCCCTTTGGGTCGTCACATTCTCCACCTCTAAAACAACTGTTCGTCCTCGAATGGACAGAAGACGGAAGTACCTGAGTCGGGGAAAAGATGAGGATAACGGCTACGCATGTCAGACTCGGACTCCCAGGTCGACGCCTAAGGAGGATGACCTCTCCACTGAACACGAACTGAAGGAAAACTCTTCGATCTCAATTGACGAACCTGCTAGTCTAGAATAGCCATCGGCTCCTCCTCATAAGACAAGTCCTTGTCCAACGGGACAATACTGAAATCTAACACGTGGGATGGATCATCGTGATACTTCCGAAGCATGGACACATGTAATACTGGATGCACAGCTGATAAGCTAGGCGGCAATGCAAGTCTATAATCCATCTCTCCCACTCGATCAATAATGTCAAATGGACCAATGAATCTAGGACTAAGCTTGCCCTTCTTCCCGAATCTCATCACGCCCTTCATAGGCGACACTCAGAGCAATACCCGCTCACCAACCATAAAATCCACATCTCAAACTTTGCAGTCTGCATAACTCTTTTACCTGGACTGAGCCGTATGAAGCCTCTCCTGAATGATCCTGACCTTGTCCAAGGCCTCTTGAACCAGATTCGTACCCAACAACCGAGCATCCCCCGATTCAAACCATCCAACCGGAGATCGACATCGCCTACCATACAAAGCCTCATAAGGAGCCATCTGGATACTCGACTGGTAGCTGTTGTTGTAGGCAAACTCTGCTAAATGCAAAAACTGATCCCATAAGCCTCCAAAGTCAATGACACAGTCTCGAAGCATATCTTCCAAAATCTGAATAGTCCGCTTGAACTGCCCGTCCATCTAAGGATGAAAGGCTGTACTCAACTCAATCTGAGTGCCCAACTCTCGCTGAACTACTCTCCAGAAACGTGAGGTAAACTGCGTACCTCGGTCCGAAATGATTGTTACAGGTACGCCATGAAGATGAACAATCTCTCGTATATATATCACAGCTAACCTCTCGGATGAATAGGAGGCTGCCACAGGAATGAAATACGCTCACTTGGTTAGCCTATCAACAATCACCCAAACTGCGTCGAACTTCTTTCGAGTCAACGGAAGTCCAGTAACGAAGTCCATAGTGATCCGCTCCCACTTCCACTCGGGAAGCTCAATCCTCTGAAACAATCCACCAGGCCTCTGATGCTCATACTTAACCTGCTGACAATTCAAACATCGAGCCACATATGCAACAATATACTTCTTCATTCTATGCCACCAATAATACTGCCGCAAATCCTGATACATCTTCGCGGCTCCTGGATGAGTAGAGTACTGGGAACTATTGGCCACCTCTAAAATCAACTCTCGAAGCCCATCCACATTAGGCACACAAACTCGCCCCTGAAATCTCATAACTCTATCATCACCTAAGGTAACCTGCTTGGCACCTCCACGCTGCACCGTGTCTCTGAGGACACACAAATGGGGATCATCAAACTGTCGATCACGGATACACTCCAATAATGAAGATCGAGTGACCGTGCAAGCTAATACTCGGATAGGCTCAGAGATATCCAATCTCACAAATCGATTGGCCAAAGCCTGAACATCCAATGCAAGCGGCCTCTCACCGACCGAAATATAAGCAAGACTGCCCATGCTGGCTAATTTTCTACTCAGAGCATCGGCCACCACATTGGCCTTTCCCGGGTGATATAAGATAGTGATATCATAATCCTTCAACAACTTCAACCATATCCTCTGCCTCAAATTCAACTCCTTTTTCTTGAACAAATACTGAAGACTCTTGTGATCAGTGAACACCTCACATGTCATGCACAGATAATGCCTCCAAATCGTCAATGCGTGAACATTGGCTGCAAACTCTAAATCATGGATCAGATAGTTCTTCTCATGAATCTTCAACTGCCTCGAAGAATAGGCAATGACCTTGCCATACTACACCAACACTACACCAAACCCAATACGGGAAGCATCTCAATAAACTATGTAAGGCCCTGAACCTGTGGGCAAAACCAACGTCGTTGCAGTAGTTAGAGTTGTCTTGAGCTTCTGAAAGCTGGCCTCACACTCGCCCGACCATCTGAACTAGGCATCCTTCTAGGTCAACCTGGTCATCGGGGCTGCAATAGATGAGAACCCTTCACAAACCGACGATAGTAGCCTACCAATCCTAAGAAACTCCGAATCTCTATAGCTGATGCTGGTCTAGGCCAGTTGTTGACTGCCTCAATCTTTTTCGGATCAACCTGAATACCCTCTATTGATATAACATGACCCAGAAATTCAACTGAAGTCAACCAGAGCTCACACTTCGAGAACATAGCATATAACTGACTATCCCTTAGAGTCTGAAGAACCACTCTGAGATGCTGCTCGTGCTCCTCCTGGCTGCGGGAATATATCAAAATATCATCAGTGAAGACTATCACGAACGAGTCCAAATAAGTCTTGAACACTCGATTTATCACATCCATAAAAGCTTCTAGGGCATCTGTCAGCCCAAATGACATGATCAAGAACTCATAATGCCCGTACCAAGTGCGAAAAGCTGTGTTAGGGACATCGGATGCCCTAATCATAAACTAATGGTAGCCGTAATCAATGCACATTCTCATCGAACCATCCTTTTTCTTAACAAACAAAATCGGCGCACCCCAAGGCAAAATGCTGGTTCTAATGAAACCCTTCTCAAGCAAGTCCTGCAACAGCTCCTTCAACTCTTTCAACTCTGGCGGGGCCATGCGATACGGGAAAATAGAAATGGGCTGTGTGCCCGGAGCCAAATCAATGCAAAAGTCAATATCCTTGTCGTGCGGCATACCCGGTAGGTCTGAAGGGAATACCTCAGGAAACTCACGAACCACGGGCACAGAATCAATAGAAGGAACCTCAGCACTAGAATCACGAATGCAAGCCAAATAGGCCAAACACCCCTTCTCGACCATACGCCGAGCGTTCACATAAGAGATAACACTACGGGTAGAATGACCAGGAGTTCCTCTCCACTCTAAACAAGGCATACCCGGAAAAGCTAAGGTCACAATCTTGGCATGACAGTCCAAGATTGCATGGTAAGGTGATAACCAGTCCATCCCCAATATAACATTGAAGTCGACCATGTCTAGAAGCAACAAATCCACACGAGTCTCAAGACCCCCAATCACAACTACAAAAGAGTAATGGACTCGATCTACAATAATAGAATCACCAACCTTTGTAGACACATAAATAGGAATACTCAACGAATCACTAGGCATGACCAGATACGGTGCAAAATAAAATGACACATACGAGTATGTAGACCCTGGATCAAATAAGACTGAAACATTTCTTTCATAATCCAGAACCGTATCTGTGATCAGCATCTGAAGACTCAGCCTCGGGCCTGGCTAGAAGGGCATAACATTGGGGCTGGGCCCCACCATCCTGAACTACCTATCTAGGACGGCCTATTGTTGGCTGGCCTCCACCTCTGGCGGCCTGAGATCAACCTCTAGGACCTCTAACTCCACCTGTAGAACCTCTACCCCCACCTCTAGCTGGCTGGACGGTCTGTGGAACATCTGGTGCCTGAACCATAACACGAGAATCATGATGCGGAGAACTGCTCGAAGCTCAAGGGCAATACTTAGCAATGTGCCTCGGGTTGCCACAAGTAAAACAAGCTCTTGGCTGTTGGGGTTGACGACCCTGAAAACTCTGAAGCGGTGGTGCATTGATAGGTGTTGGTGGTGCACTAAAGGACTACTGGTCAGAATACTGCATAGGAGGACCACAGCTACCAGAAGCACCGTGAGAAACCTGAAGAGCTGACTGCAAGGGCCTAGGAGGATGGCCTCTACCATATGAATCTCTACCTCCAGATGAGGTACCACTGAATCTGCCTAAATGACGGGGCCTCCTATCTGACCCATGACCACCTCCATGTGACAAAACCATCTCAACTCTGCGGGCCACATTGGCCGCCTCCTGAAAAGTGATCTCACTCCTGGCCTCCTTGGCTATCTGAAGACGAATCGGCTAAATAAGACCAGCGATAAACCTCCTCACCCTCTCTCTCTCGGTAGTAAGTATGACAAGAGCATGGCGAGCTAAGTCGATGAACCTGGTCTCATACTGTGTGACCATCATGGAACCCTGCTGGAGGCACTCAAATTGCCTCCGATAGGCCTCTCTCTGAGTCACGAGGAGGATCTTCTCCAGAAACAACACTGTAAACTACTCCCAAGTCAAAGATGGTGACCCGACTGGCCTAGCTAAGAAATAATCCTTCCACCAAGTCTTGGCGGATACAAACAAGTGGAATGTAGCAATATAGACCACATTGGTCTCAACAATGCCCATGTTCCTGAGAACCTCGTGACAACTATATAGGAAATCATGGGGATCCTCAGAAGAAGCACCGTTGAAAGTAGTAGTGAAGAGCTTGGTGAACTTATCCAGCCTCCACAAAGCATCGGCGGACATAGCCGCTCCACCGCCAGTTTGAGCTATGGCACTCGGCTGAACTGCTCCAACTGGCTAAACTGCTGGAGCTTAAATCTGGGGAGCTACCTGCTCCGCAGTGCGTGTAGCAGGAGTCTGAGCCCCTCCTCCAGCCTGAAAAGTGGCTGGTGCTACAGGAAGCAAACCTGCTCGGGTGACACTCTCCATAAGGCCCACCAATCATACCAGAGCATCCTGAAGAACTGGGGTAGTAATAAACGCCTCTGGGACCTAAGCTGGGCCTACCGGAACTACTGGGGCCGGAACCTCCTCCTCAAAATCAACTTGAGGCTCCGCCATTGGTGCTGCTTTTTGGGGCTGAACTCTGCCCCTACCTCGGCCTCTCCTTCTACCTCTAGTGGAAGCTGCTGGTGGGGGCTCGGGCTACTGAGCGGTAGATAAGGAAGCGCATGTTTTCGCCATCTTCGAAAGAGCGGAGTAGAAATTCAATCAGTATTAGGAAACAAAACCGCATGACAAGAAAGAACAAATGTGAAGTTTTCCTAACTCTATAGCTTCTGGGGGATAAATACAGACGTCTCCGTACCGATCCCTCAAACTCTACTAAGTTTGTGTGTGAACTGTGAGACCCATGTAACCTAGTGCTCTGATACCAACTTGTCACAGTCCGTATTTTCTACCCCCGGGAGTCGTGATGTCGCCTACTATGAGAGCTAGGCAAGCCAACCCTTAACTATCTGATTCCTTACCAAATTACTTCCTTTTAACAATTATGAGCAATAACATAAAAACAGCAGAACTTTAAATAATTAAGGGGAAGATAACCATGAAATGTCTGAAGGCTACGTCTATTACAACTTTTAAAACCTCAAATACCTCAAAACCTGGTGCCACAGTATCATAGACTATCTAAGAGTTTCTACATACAAGGTTTGAAGAAATGCAATACACTGTTTCTGAACAAAGGAAATGAAATAGGAAATAGAGATAGAGGGAGACGCTAGGGCCTGCGGACGCCTACATGGCTACCTTGGGTCTCCGAGTGGACTGAAGGAAGCCCCCCAACTATTGTTCGAAAGCTGCTCTGGTATCTGCACACAGTGCAGAGTGTAGTATTAGCACAACTGACACCATGTGCTGGTAAGTGTCTGGCCTAACCCCGGCGAGGTAGTGACGAGGCTAGGACCAGACTCCAGATAAACCCGTGAAGTTCTATAATATATGGCGGAAAAGTAAATAGATAATAAGCAATTAAACCTGGGGAAGGGGAACATGCCTCGGGTATAGTTGATAAAGCAAAATAGCAAGGAATAGATAAGGAAGTTGACAATATAACTTCTAACACAGATAAGGAAAAGTAAAGACAACTTTCACTTTCAGTTTCCATCTTGTTGCAGGCGTGCAACCCGATCCCATTTCTCATATCTTGTGATCGGCGTACCACCCGCTCCCATTTCGTAATATCTCACAATTTCAAGAAATCCCGGCAAGGGAAATAATCAATATAATAACTTCCTGGCAAGGGAACACAACAATGTAAAACTTTTCCAGGCAAGGGAACGACAATATTGAAATAGTCATTCCGGCAAGGGAGAATCAGCTATAACCAATCTTAACTTAGCTTGTACTCAGTTCAATGATTGAAAATGCTCAATCATAGAAGGTCATTACAGGTCATTGAGGTCAAACCGGTCAAAAATGAAATCATGATTTTTGAATACTTTTTGAACAAAGTTGTTGAAAACGACAAAGAATTACAAAGTGAAGATTTTACAACTTTGGAAAAGAAGGGACAAGAATCAAATTGGTACTACATTTTATTCTACCACTTTCTTAGTATTATCATATGTAATATCATCACAGAGTATGCTATAAACTCTGTGATGATCATACAATACTTGGTCCTTTCAAGTTCATATTTTTTACATGCTTGTTAGTAGGAGAGGTTTGCAAGCCTCAATAGGATTAGTAAGGTAAGGTTAGCCCAGTTTGTGTTATATAGGTAACAAGACCGGTGCTATTGTCCCCCTTATTTTTACTTTTCCTAATTGTTGTATTTTTCGTTTTTGTTATAAATAAAAACTAGCCCTAGGAGCTTGCCTAGCGGATTGCCAAAAAAAAAAAGTAAAGCACCCCAAGTGTCATTTAAGAACACACCAACTTTCAATTTAAGACTCACGGTCATGCTTAACACCAACGTATAGATACTCGTCACCATACCTATACGTCGTACTCAACAAGAAGCAAGTAGGAAATATGACACAACTCCTAATCTCTCAAGCTAGGGTTAGACCAAACACTTACCTCTATGCCTTAATATCCACTCAAGTCTCAACTATAGTTTTACCCCTTGATTCCACCACCAATCCACTAGAATCTAGTCACAATTTACTTAATTATATCAATAAGTGCTAAACGAATCAACCCCAATGCATGAAAATGAGTTTTCCAAAGTTTTACCAAAAAGTCAAAAATCACCCCCGGGCCCACGTGGTCGAAACCCGAGGTTCGGACCAAAACCCGATTACCAAATCCCCCACAAATCCAAATATATAATTTGGTTTGAAATCGGACCTCAAATTGAGGTCCAAATCCCTAATTTTAGAAAAAAACCTAGGTTCTACCCAAAACACCCAATTTCCCCCATGAAAATCTTTGATTTGAAGTTGAAATTATGTTAAAATATGTTAAGGAGTGAAAAAGAAAGTTAGAAATCACTTACCAACGTTTTTGGAGAAGAAAGATTGTTTGAAAAATTGCCTCTTATGTTTTTGGGGTTTTGAAAAGTGAAAATTAACTGAAATTCCCGTTTATTTATACCCCTCTCAGACCCCCTGTGTGGACCGCATCAAATGGACTACGGCCGCATAGGCCTCCCTGAAGACCTGCAGT
The DNA here is from genome assembly GCF_000715075.1 of Nicotiana tabacum. NCBI lineage: Eukaryota > Viridiplantae > Streptophyta > Magnoliopsida > Solanales > Solanaceae > Nicotiana > Nicotiana tabacum. The sequence continues at coordinate 89,358,510 of NC_134084.1, forward strand.
TCAGCACCCTGTGCGGACCGCACAAAGGAGACTGCGACCGTGCTGGCCCCTCCGCGGTCGCACGCAATTTCTCGCGGACCGCACTAGAGGGTTCAGAGACTGCAACTTCTTGAACCTGCATAATCTGACTTTCTAAGCCTAAGGCATCCGGGTACCCACTCGAAACTCACCCGAGTATGCACACAACCTCAAAAACATCCTACGGACATATTCGTGTAATCAAATTACCAAAATAACATCACGAGCATTGAATAAAGCCTCGAGATCAATAAAATTTCTCAAAACTCTTTTAAACAACATATTTCTCAATTAAAGTCCGGATCACGTCAAAGGACGTCCGTTTTTAACCAAATTTCACAGGAATGACTCAAGTCAAATATAAGATCTGTACCGGGCACCAAAACCAAAATACAGGCCCGATACCATTGTTTTCTAATCCGTTTTCATTTCAAATTTCCTTAAACAATTTTAAAAAAAAACAATTTCACTTAAAAATTCATTTCTCGGGTTTGGGACCTCGGAATTCGATTCCGGGCATATTCCCAAGTCCCATATTTTCATACGGACCCTCCGGGACCATCGAATCACGGATTCGGGTCCGTTTATCCAAAAGGTTGACCAAGTCAAATTAACTCATTTTAAAGTCAAGACGTAACATTTTTCATAGAATTTCATATTTAAGCTTTCCGGCTACTGTCACACCTCCTTTTCCTTCACCCTAAAAGGATATAAGGGAGTTTTGCCAATTAAAGGACAATCGAAACGGGATTTATTTATACTAAGATTTATAGTCGCCATTTGGGAGATTAATGGTGTCCCAAGTCACCGGTGGAATCCCGAATCAAGGAAAAGATTGACTCTGTTTAACAGTCCGCGAACTAGAAATTTGAGTAAGGAATTCTGTTAACCCGGGAGAAGGTGTTAGGCATTCCCGAGTTCCGTGGTTCTAGCATGGTCGCTCAACTGTTATAATTGGCATGTTTATATGATTTTAAACATTTTTGAACCTATGTGCAATTTTAAACTTTTTAACCGCTTTATTTAATTATTTTTCAAGGAAAATTACAACGTCATTTAAAATTTGCCTTGAACCACGTCACATAAATGCACTAGTGATTCACAACACATTTTATCCGATGTTGAGATTTGGATTTGGGTCACATAAATGCGCACCCGAGTTTAGGAAGGTAAATTATTAAAATAACGCGCCTAAAGCAACTACACGTTTTTAACTTTGCGAGGGCCATGGGAATTTGCTAAATGGCGTGCCTCGAATTCTAAGGATTAAAACAAAATTAATTAAACGAGGGCCATGCGATTGTCATTTTTGTTTGGCATGGCGCACCCCACTTCTAATCTTGAGGAAATTCAAACTAAATGCTTGAGAGCCATGGCTATTTGCATTGCCTAATATGGCACCCCTCCTTTAACTAATTATATATATTTTTTAAAAAAACTAGTTGAGTAAAGCTAAACAACAAAAAAATACTTTCAACCATTAAATATCAATCAACTTAAGGGGAGGGATTTGCAATCACTAGCATGATCTAAACTGAGATCGTAAACTTCCGGGCTACAACGTGAAGCCCATAATCAAGAATACCGGAATAAGAGCTTGGCACGACTGGGCCAAGATGACAGCCCAAGTCATTGTCATAGACTTCAGCCATGGTATGGAATTTAATTGCAATGAGACCTTCAGAATTTAGACACTATTTTACCATTTAAAAGCACTGATTTGAATTGCCAATGAAAGAATAAATCAAGACTTCAAAATAGACTTAACTCACATGCTGAATTCTGACCTCGCATTAACACATTTAAACAATTTCACGATTTCAATTTATCAGAAGAAGAAATATGAAGACCTAGACTGAACTAGAGGTATTTCCAGCATAAACAAAACATGATCCCCGTTTGAAATATTTCATGGAACAGAACCATTATACAAGCAGTAAGGGAAAGAGTGAACAATGAACCCCTGAACTTATAAAAACCACACTTTAAACAATAGACGACAAAGCTAGGAAACCAAATGAGAAATAGAATACGGGTCAGGGATGTTGGACCCCATAATTAGAATTACCGCCTTTCAATCTTGACCAAGCCAAACCAACTTAACTAACCAACTAATAGCTTCTCAGTTAGTAAACATCTTAAAAGAAGTACAAATAGTCCCAAATTATTTACATTAGAGCAGACTCAATCCAAACCTCACAAAGGTACATAGCACTAATGACACAAACGCATATACTTAATAGCTAAACTAGAGAGCATACAAAGAAGATTAACAGAAGAACATGTAACAATTATCATTTTCTTCAAAGCTTGATTACATGTTTCTGACCCACACTTCACATGTCACTCAAGATCCAAGGACATACTTGGAATTTGAAAACAACACAGAAAATGAGGAATCATTAGCAGAACAGTAACAAGAACAATGGTCAGCAGCAGAGATAACTAAGAAAACCAGCTTTAAGCCAAGAAATGAAGTGCAACACTCAACAAAACTCGACCAGAACGTCAAACCAAGCTTTTAAACCACAAAACTCAAATCATTTCAGCCCAGATAGATCAGAAACTATTTCAAGAATTAGAAACTGAAAAAATCACAGAAAAGAGTTCAATGAAACAGTAAAATCACCCGTGTGTTTTTTCTGTATTTTCGGCTCTTCCCCTATTCTCTATCTCTGTAATTTCTATCTTTCTGTATCTCTTTGTATTCTTCCATATTCAGAGTCTCAGAATGTTCTTCTATGTTTATCCTCTGATTTTCAGCCCCTTTAATAGGCACTCAGCTTAGTGCATTCACCATCATCAATTCATCTTTTTAATTTTTAATTATCCAATTAATTAGTGCAATTCTAACCCAACCATCAATTAGAAGTTTCTTAAGTAGGTGAACACCCTTTTTATTAAACAATTCTCAAGCTACCCCTCACAACCCCCTGTTAATTACTTCTTCTGTCTAAAACTAACAATGAGTCAATTTTGAACCAATAGGTCAGACCTAAAGGATGGGCCAATTTTGAACCCAAAACCTAAACCAAGAATCAGAAACCCAAACATGACTAATTCCAGTGAGAAGCAATCACAAAAGCCTAAAACACAAACTAACCATTGATTTTCTTTTAAGCTAAATATCAAATTGGAATCAAACTAAATTAATCATATTAACAAAGGTCCAATTAAAGCTAATTAATCAGAAAGTGCCAATAATTTAAAATAACATTAAGAAAACGAAGAATATCAAATAGCAAACTTGAAAAAGAAGGACCGAAAAACTGACAAAAATGGACCCTAGATTAGTCTAAAGGGAATGACCAGGTTCAAAATTTTCAACAAATTCAGACGCAATTCATGCCATTTGAAGAATTATAGAAGAAGAAGAGGAGGAAAAGAACAAACGAACAAAAACTGGATGAAGAGAGAAAAAAAAACTTACCGATTCAAATCTTCTAACTTGCTGCTCTTATAATTTAATCCTCAAGTAACGTCATCCGCTTGTTCTTTGTCAAGAACAAGCGAACAACGTTAGTTTAGGATTAAATGAATCTTGACCGCTAAGAAAACCTCAAGGGATGAATGAACTTGGCTATGGTTTTTAGGGCATGAAAACCTAGATTGAAGATTCGAAGAGCTCGGGCCATGTTTGAGGAAAACAGAGTATGGTTTTGAGAATACGGGGTTGAGGTGGTTATACGGTGTGATTTTGGTGGTGAACGGAGCCGGCGCCGCCACCCTAAAGCGGTGAGGGTACGGTGGTGGCGTCTCTAGGGTTTGGTTAGAGACGAAGGGGTTGAGGGGTTCTGAGGGGGGATGTAAGGGAATTGGGTATAGTAAATGAGGGGATTAACACGTGCCGTTGGATTTGGGTGAAATCAAAAGCTCAGATCAAAGACCATTTTAAACGGCATTGTTTGGTTTAAGTGGGAGATCGGACTGGGTCAGGGGACGGGTCGGGTTGTGGGTGAGACGGGTAATGGTTGATAATCTGGACCGTTTGATCAAACTAATTCAGCGGTCCAAATTAAAATGCCTGAAACGACATCATTTGGATGAGGCTGGAGACGGACCGGGTTGGGGGCTGGTTTTGGGCTGGACTAGGGCGGGTTTCAGGTGTATTTGATTTGGGCCTCTTGAATTAAATTAAATTTGGCCCAAATTTGATTTCCTTCTCTTTTATTTAATTCTTTTCCTTTTCTATTTATTTCCAAACTATTTTTCAAAATTAAAAATAAAATCCTAAATTAAATTATAAAAAACCCAAATTAACTTATAAAATACTAATTAACTTTAAATAATACTTATCACAAATAATTAAATACCAAACTAAAAGAAAATCACAAAATTTTGACATTAAACACTAAAATGCAAAAATACGTAATTGTTTGTGATGTTTTCATTTTGTAAAACAACAATTTACTAAATTAACCCGAAAAATGTAAAAAAATCAAATCCTAAGTGCAAATGCTATATTTTTGTATTTTTTAATGCATTAATAAAATTAAACATGCACACAAAAACATGCAAACAATCAGGAAAATTGCACAGTAATTCCTAGAACAACACATAATTAAAGAAATGACCTAATTTTGGGAATTCTTTTGGAGTAATTCGTGTGAGGCAAAAATCACGTGCTCACAGTTGCCTCTCTTTGCCCGGAAACACGAAGGGTTTTCGTGGAAAGATAAAGTGAGCAGATACGAGTGATTTTTGCCCATTTGAATACTCCGTGGGAAGCATTTTTTGAAAGATTTGACCGAACCTCTGCTTCAAAGGTTTCCTACATATCCTTGGATATAAAGGAATCAGTTCAATATAGTTTGGGAAGTTTCGGTAGCTGGGACTACCATGAAGCTGTGGTTTCACTATTACTGCTATTGCTGCTGCTGATACTGCTTACTAACCTCCTTATTATACCATGACAAAATGAAGAAGCTAGACTAAGCTATAATCTATGATTTACAAAGATTTATTTACAAACTTGATCTTGTGACTGATGTTGCCTCGTTGACTTGTATTTTCCTTAGAAGTTCCTTTGTTGTTGACTTGAATTGTATTTTGAGATGCTTTCCCTTTTCTCCAGGCGGGTACCTGATTGCTGAACCTTTTAAATGTCTTCCTTTGACTATTGTTCCCTTTCCTCTATTCTCCAGGTGGGCTCCTGATTACTTGAACTTGAATTGCTTCACCCCTTCGTTCTCCAGGTGGGCTCCTGATTATTGAAACTTGAATAGTATTGCCTCTCTTGTTTTCCAGGTAGGCTCATATTTACCAAAACTTGAACTTCTTTCTATTTTTTGAAATTAGTGTTGTCCTTCCCTGTTCTTCAGATGGGTGTCTGACTTCCAAAACATGGGTTCCTTGTTCATTAGGTGGGTTCCTGATTGACGAACTTGCATTGCTTCTTCCCTTTGTTCTCCAGGCGGGATCCTGATTACTTGAACTTGAACTGTATTCCCTTGTTCTCCAGGTGGGCTCCCGATTGCTGATACTTTAACTGCTTTTCCTTGTTCTCCAGGTGGACGCCTGATTGTTGATATTTCAACTGTAATTCCTTGTTCCTCATGTGGACGCCTGATTGCAGATATTTCAACTGTCTTTCCTTGTTCTCCGGGTGGATGCCTGATTGCTGAATCTTTAACTACTTTTCCTTGTTCTCCAGGTGGATGCATGATTGCTAATACTTTAACTGTTGTTCCTTGTTCTCCAGGTGGATGCCTGATTGCTGAACTTGCATTGCTTCTTCTCTTTGTTCTCCAGGCGGGTTCCTGATTACTTGAACTTGAACTGTATTCCCTTGTTCTCCAGGTGGGCTCCTGATTTCTTATACTTTAACTACTTTTCCTTGTTCTCCAGGTGGACGCCTGATTGCTGATATTTCAACTGTTATTCCTTGTTCTTCAGGTGGACGCCTGATTGCTGATATTTTAACTGTCTTTCCTTGTTCTCCAGGTGGATGCCTGATTGTTGAATCATTAACTGTTTTTCCTTGTTCTCCAGGTGGATGCCTGATTTCTGAAACTTGGTCCATCTTCTTCTTGAAACTGCTTTTCTTTGACTTGTTCTCCCTCGTGCCTCCAGTGGGGTGCCTGATTACCAATACTTGTGTCAATCTTCCTTGAAACTTGATTTGTTTTCCCTTGTTCTCCAGGTGGGCCCCTGATTACTTGGTCATGCTCTGCTTTTTATCTTTAATATCCGTGTTGTTCTTCCCTGTTCTTCAGACGGGCATCTAACTTCAGCAAAATAGACAAAACAAAAGAAAATTTTCTGCCCCAGTTTGGTAATCGGGCACATCTATGAGTGTTAATTGAATCCTTTTACCAAATATCTCTAACAATCTGCAAGCTATATCCCATTATCTAGGAGGGTCCTGAAAATCTCTAATGAAATGCCAATTTCAAAGCTATGCTATATTTTTAAAAGTCATGATTTAATGAAACTTGTTATATCACATGGTCTTAAAACTTCATCCCGTTATCCAGGAGGGTCCTGAAATTTCAAATTAGAGCCTATCTTACGAATGATGTTTTTATAGCTAAATTATACTCTCTTATAACAAAACTTACTTATCTAATGGAATTCTTAAAGTTACGTCCCATTATTCAGGTGGGCCTGAAAACTCCTATGCAAACTTTGAAGCCAACTTATATTCCTTTGGTGTATATTTATGCTATATTTACTCCTTATGATTGTTTTGGATTTTAGCGTAGGTCCCATTTTCCAAGAGGGTCCTGAGAATTTTGTGATCAAACCTGCCTGGTACTTGCTTTCCTTATGGAGGGCTTCCTGAAACAAATGCCATCTTTGCCCCTGTTTCAAATCAAAGAAAATCTTGTCAGTTAAAAATGTGGTGGTTAGTTGTGGCATTCTTGCTGGGGATGGTTTTCTCTTTGCCATGCTTTGCTTCGACCGACTGCCTTGAACTGGTCGAGAATTGTTTTGACCTCCCGACTGATCCTCAACCACAGGATCCCCAACTGTTGTTTTTCACTTCTGACCCTTTTATTCGAAACCATACATCTCCCACGACATTACTAAACCATACCACCGATTTAACCTTTGCTCACACTCTATGTCCCACTTTTCATCATACTATCTCTAGCATGTCCTAGCCGTATTTTGCTTTGTGCAATTTTGAATCTGGTAGTACACTTTGACATTCCATCTTATTTGTTGAAACAAGGCTAACCTTGGAAGAGCTTTAGAGGAGTAAAATTCAACAATGAAATGCAACGATTTTGAGAATTAAGAATAAAGAAGAAAATCCAAATTTGGATGATTGTTGGAGATAGGAAAAGAAACATATCTGAGTGGAGTCACTGGCACCAATGATCATGGTATGCATTTTAGATTAATCAGCCCAATCTATTTAACCAATCTCCTTTCCAATTGTTTTACTTTGTGCTCCAAGATTTCCACAAACCAATTTTTACTTTCCACCAACTTACGGACCTTGTTCGACTTGTAGTGGCCTAAAGGGTTTTCACTGACAAACCTCTCTCATTTGTTTATTCCTCAATTCCTTGTCACTTTATGGTGCCCGTGAAGGTTTTCACCGATAAGACTCTCTTATTTTTTGATTTCTCTTGCTTAAACCGAAGTGTTGCCCCTGATATGAATTCTCTTTACTTGCTTGATTTGGCATCTCTCGAAGACTGATCGGGAGGTCTTTCTTTAGACAGCCATGTGGGTTCTCGGATATGTTTGGAAAGAAAAGGGTATCGAAAAGGCTCCAAGCATCTCAAATGGATTAGAATTACAACTTTTGGAATCAGATTTCTTATCACAATCACAATTTCTGTCCCAGTTTCTTGCTTGGGGATCTTTTGATATTTTATTTTACTATGATCGAGCCGTGAGGCTGCCTACATATCCTTAACAGGAATCAGGTCAAACGTAGTTCACAGCCGAATTCTTTGTTTTCTTGTACTTTCTGTTTTTGCTTCTTTTCTTTTCTCTTTTTTCTTTTCTTTCTTTTCTCTCCTTTTCGTTATTGATTCCAAAAGAGGGGTATGAAAGAAATAAATAAGGCTCAAGAGGGGGAACAAAGGGTAAAGTGTTTAGATAGCAGAACAAATTGCCTTCGTCATTAATGCCAAATACAAACAATCAACAGGTATACCAAAGAAATCATACATAATATCTCGTGACTGCACCAGAATTTATAGCCATGTCTATGCATTTTCCTTCGATATTTGTTAAACATAAAGTACCATTGGACAATACTCTGGTTACAATGAATGGCCCTTGCTAATTCGGGGCGAACTTGCCTTTTGTTTCAGCCTGATATGGAAGGATATGTTTCAGCACTTGCTGACCCACTTCAAACTTTCGGGGACGTACCTTTTTGTTGTATGCTCTTGCCATTCTCTTTTTATATAACTGGCCATGACACACTGCTGCCAATCTTTTTTCATCAATCAAGTTCAACTGCTCCAAACTTCTGCAGGTATTACTACAGAAGGGACGGGATTCCAACTTCTGCAGGTATTACTACTTCAGTGCCATATACCAACAAATAAGGAGTTGCACTTACTGATGTACGGATAGTAGTGCAATAACCTAACAACGCAAATAGTAATTTTTCGTGCCATTGTCTCGAACCTTCTACCATTTTTTGAAATATCTTCTTTATGTTTTTGTTGGCTGCCTCGACTGCTCCATTCGCCTTGGGACGATATGGGGTAGAATTGTGATATGTAATCTTAAACTGTTGACATACCTCTTTCATCAAATTACTTTTAAGATTAGCACCATTATCCGTGGTGATCACCTTTGGGATTCCGAATCGACAGATGATATTTGAGTGAACAAAATCAACCACTACTTTCTTGGTCACCGATTTGAGAGTTTTGGCCTCAACCCACTTGGTGAAATAATCAATGGCTACCAGAATGAATCTGTGCCCATTGGATGATGCTGGCTCAATTGGTCCAATGACATCCATACCCCAAGCAATGAAGGGCCACGGTGCGGACATTGTGTGCAACTCGGATGGCAGAGAATGAATTAAATCTCCATGTACTTGCGCACAAAACTGATACAATCTCGCTCCATGGTGAGCCAATAATAACCTGCTTGGAGAATTTTCTTTGCCAGCACATATCCGCTCATATGTGGTCTGCAGACTCCCGAATGTACTTCGGACATGACAGACGTAGCTTGTCTAGCATCTATGCATATTAACAATCCAAGGTCTGGAGTTTGTTTATACAAAACTCCTCTACTTAAGACAAACCCACTTGCCAACCGTCGAATTGTTCTCTTTTGATGCCCCGTGGCTTGCACTGGATATATCCCTATTCTGATGTACTCCTTGATATCGTGGAACCATGGTTCGCCATCAAGTTCTTCTTCTATCATGTTACAGTAAGCATGCTAGTCTCGGACTTGAATATGCAGAGGATCGACATAAGCTTTATCTGGATGGTGTAACATTGATTCCAGGGTAGCCAAAGCATCGGCAACCTCATTATGGACCCTTGGAATATGCCTGAACTCCACTTATCTAAACTGTTGACAAAGATCATGCAAACATTGTCGGTACGGTATGAGCTTCAAATCTCGTGTTTCCCATTCTCTTTGAATTTGATGTACCAGAAGATCCGAGTCTCCCAAGACCAAGACTTCCTTTACATCCATGTCTGCAGCTAGCCTTAAACCCAAAATGCATGCCTCGTACTCAGCCATATTGTTGGTGCAATAAAACCGAAGCTGAGCCGTAACAGGATAGTGATGTTGTATTTCAGAAATAAGCACAGCCCATATTCCAACTCCTTTCATGTTGACCTCCCCGTCAAAGAAAAGTTTCCAACCTAGTTTCTCGATCTACTCCAGTTCATCGATATATATCACCTCTTCATCGAGAAAATAAGTTTTCAATGGCTCGTACTCATCATCGACCGGGTTCTCGGCCAAATGATAGGCCAGTGCTTGGGTTTTCATCGCAGTCCGAGTCAAATAAATGATGTCAAACTCTATGAGCAAAATCTACCACTTCGCAAGTCTTCTTGTCGGCATAGGCTTTTGAAAGATATACTTCAATGGATCCAAGCGCGAAATGAGGTAAGTAGTGTAGGATGACAAATAATGTTTCAATTTCTGAGCAACCCAAGTTAGGGCGCAACATGTCCTTTCCAGATGAGTGTACTTAACCTCATAAGCTGTGAACTTCTTGCTAAGATAGTAAATGGCATGTTCCTTTCTGCCGGTGATGTCATGCTGCCCTAGTACACAACCAAATGAATTTTCCAGGACTATCAAGTAAAGAATCAAAGGTCTCCCTGGTTCTGGTAGAACTAGCACAGGTGGGTTTGACAAGTATCCTTTTATCTTATCAAATGCTTCTTGACACTCATTAGTCCACTTGACCGCATCATCCTTCTTCAACAACTTGAAAATAGGCTCACAAGTTGTCGTGAGCTGAGCAATAAACCTGCTGATGTAGTTCGACCTCCCTAATAGACTCATCACCTCAGTCTTGTTCCTAGGAGGCGGCAATTCTTGGATGGCTTTGATCTTTGACGGGTCCAACTCAATACCTCAATGACTGACTATGAATCCTAACAATTATCTGGATGGAACACCAAATACGCACTTGGCAGGGTTAAGTTTGAGGCTGTACCTGCGAAGCCTCTGGAAAAATTTCCTCAAGTCTCCGACGTGGTCGGCCTGCTGCTTTGAGTTTATGATTACATCATCTATGTACACCTCAATCTCCTTGTGTATCATATCATGGAACACAGTAGTCATTGCCCTCATGTAAGTTTCCCCAGCATTTTTAAAACCAAATGGCATTACTCGGTAATAATAAGTTCCCCATGGTGTGATGAATGCCGTCTTTTCCACATTTTATTCATCCATTAAAATCTGATGATACCCTGCATAGCAATCCACAAAAGATCCAATCTCACGCTTGGTACAATTATCGATCAAAATGTAGATATTGGGTAGTGGGAAATTATCCTTTGGACTTGCTTTGTTGAGATTGCGGTAATCAACGCATACTCTAATCTTGTCGTCCTTCTTTGGTACTGGCACAACATTAGCTAACCAAACGGGATATCGTGTGACCCGAATGACCTTTGCGTCCAACTGCTTAGTGATTTCTTCCTTAATCTTCACACTCATATCAGTTTTGAACTTTCTCAATTTTTGCTTGATGGGAGGGAATGCCGGGTAGGTGGGTAACTTATGGACCACCAAATCAGTGCTCAAACCTGGCATGTCGTCGTATGACCATGCAAAAATATCTTTGTATTCAATCAGTGCTTTGATTATCTCTTCCCTGATCTTTTGTTCAAGGTGCACGCTTATTTTAGTCTCTCTGATATTATCTGCATCCCTTAAATTGATGGCTTCTGTATCATTCAGGTTGTGTTTGGGTTTTCCTTCAAAGTGATTTAATTCCTTACTAATCTCTTCAAAAGCCTCATCCTCGTCATATTCTGATTCGTCATCACACTCTACTTCTTGAATTATTATCTCAAAATCAAATTGATATTTAAGACTGGGCTGAGGATTCCTCATACATGCCATGTCATTAGAACCAGCATAAAAAGTACTGTATAGAAAAGAAAAGAAAAAACAAAAAGGAAAACCATCAGGAATGATGAAGAAAGGGAAATTGCATTTCATTGAATGATAAAAGATAACAAGGTTTGCACACTCAAACAGACTGAAAGATAATAATCTGGATTACAACCCAGGAATAACCCAAATAAACTGAAAGAAAAATCAAAGCCCACTATCAAAGCTCCTTCCGAGTAGGAAGAAGAGTACCTTCCCAATTACTGATCTTTGCACTTGGCCCAACGAATTACACCTCTTCTTGACTTGATCCTTCTCCAGTTTTCACCATGTTAATATCACTGAACAACCTCTCGAACCCTTTATCCTAATCTCCATAAACATCAATCAATGAACCGGGAACCGTTGCTGTTGGGTGCTTTCTAGCACTAGGCCTAATAAATGACCTGGACAGCCGCGAGATGGTCTCTGGAAGGAACCACGCCTTTTGCCTCAACTTTCTGGCTCTTCTTACATCCGCAGCTGTGGGCTTAAACCCTAGACCAAAGGTATCTACGTTTTTGGGCAGAGATACTGGCTGTACGATGCCCTGCAACGAAGCACCCAAACCCTTTCCAGGTACGAAGCCATTCTTCAACATCTTAGAAACCACCATGACTGACGCGGCTATTACTTTAGGAATTGGAATGCTTTTCCCCTCTGGGATCTTTTCAATTAATACTGCGTCAAATAACTGATATACCCATGGCCCTTTGTCGTCTTCAACTTCAATGAAAGGTACGATGGAATTACTTTGGGCACACATATTATCCTCACCATGCACCACAATTTCATGTCTGTCCCATTCAAATTTAACCATCTGATGCAAAGTAGAGGGCATGCCTTTTGGTGGCATGAATCCAAGGTCGCCGCAACAAAAGATTGTAAGAAACTACCACGTCCAACACTTGGAATTCCATAGTGAACTCAACGGGCCCTATTGTCTGTTCCAGTATTTTATCGCCTACTGAATCTTTTCCCCCGCCGTCGAACCCCCAAACTCAAATACTATTCTTGTAAATTCTATCATTGTCCAATTTCAGCTTGTTCAACGTGGAGAGAGGGCAAATGTTCGCACTAGACCCATTGTCGACTAGAACTATGGTAACCATAGAATCATCGCACTTTACCGTCAGATAAAGGGCCATATTATGCTCAATACCCTCCTCGGGAAACTCATCATCGGAGAAAGTAACTCTGTTTACCTCAAATATTTTGTTTGCTATCTTTTCTAGATGGTTTACCGAGATCTTGTCGGGAACATGGGCCTTATTCAAAATTTTCATCAGCGACTGATGGTGCTCATCTAAATGGATCAGCAATGAGAGCAATGAGGTCTGAGCAGGTGTTTTCCTCAGCTGATCTACAACAGAATAGTCCTGCACTTTCATTTTCCTTAAAAACTCTTCCGCTTTATCTTCCGTCACAGCTTTCTGTACCAATACCGGGTTGTCCTTGGGGACCCTGGCTTTTCTTAACTCTTCGGGGACAAAGCATCTCCCCAAACGAGTCAACCCATGGGCTTCACAAACTTCTTCTCTAATTTCTTTCCCTTTATACATCACTACCACTCATTCATAATTCCAAGGAATGGCCTTGCTGTTGATTATTGGCAACTGGGTTACCGGCTTGATAATAACCCAATCTGCGCGGGAACCTTCCACGATTATGACAGCTTTGCTGGCAGCTCCCGGTACCATCACCTTCACCCCTTCCTGCTTCGTTGCAACCTTGCTTGAAGATCCCTTCTCAATTGCCATAGATGGCCCAACACTCTTTTTGCTCGACTTGAGCACCGACTCCTCACCTGCTGATTGTTCAACTGTCTTGACTCTACTGGACCGAATCATCATGACAGTCTGTGATGGCTTCTTGGATTCCCCCTCCTCATGCACTATTTCAATCATATTTGCCTCCTGATGGGCTGGCATCGGATTCCTGTTGATATTGGGTGCCTCGGGAGCTTGAACTTCAATTCTATTGGTATCAATGAGCTCCTATATCGCAATTTTCAAGTGCCAGCACTTCTCTGTATCATAACCCGGAGTACCAGAACAATACTCACAGCAGACGGTATAGTCAAGATTCTTTGGAGGAGGATTTGGTAGTTTGGATTGTATCGGCCTCTACATATCCAGCTGTCTTTGCCTGTGGAACAGACTAGTGTACGACTCTCCCAACGGAGTAAATGTTTTCTTTTTCTGCAATCTTTCACCCTTAAATGCTTGACTAGGCCGAAAACTTGGTCCTCGTGGATGTGGATAAGTATTTTGTGTAGCGGGAGCACGCCATTGCGTGTGGAAAGGAGGTTGGTTGTATGCTTGTGCATGGTGGACGGAAAAATGAGGTTTTAGTAGGGGATAATAGTGTTGGGGTGGATTGTGATGGTAAGTTTGTTGGTGGGGTTGAGGTTGATTGTAGTGGTAAGGTGATCCTCTAGATCCAGACCAAGTTCCTGACTCAACTATTGTCGCGTCCTCTCACTTCTTTTTCCCAATCCCTCATATGTCGCCCTGAATAGCTTGAGTAGTTGCTTTGATAGACGAATAGCTCATAATTTCATTCGACTTGAGGCCTTCTTCTACCATGCCCCCATCTTCACCACTTCGTTGAATGACTTCCCCACAGCTGAGACCAGATGGCCATAGTAGGTAGGTTCTAAAGCCTGGAGGAAGTAATCCATCATCTAACTTTCCTTCATTTGGGGGTCTACTCTTGCAGCTTGCTCCCTCTATCGGAAACCGTATTCTCTGAAACTTTCGCTGTGCTTTTTCTCTAGTTTAGTCAAGGACAGTCGATCTGGAATGATCTCAAGATTGTATGGAAGTGACAAGCGAACGCTTGTGCCAGATCATCCTATGTGTACCATCTTCCGTGATCTTGGCGTGTATACCATTCCAATACTGATCCACTCAAACTCTGACTGAAGTAAGCCATTAACAACTCATCTTTTCCTCCTGCTCCCCTCATTTTGCTACAAAAACCCCTCAAGTGGGCTACTGGATCACCATGCATGTTGTATAGATCGAACTTGGGCATCTTGAAACCTGCCGGCAATTGCACATTCGGAAACAGACATAGGTCCTTGTAGGCCACACTTACTTGACCTCCCAATCCCCGCATGTCCCTGAATGATTGTTCTAAGCTTTTAACTTTCATGAACATTTCTTCCTGTTTGGGATTTTTGGATGGTTTATCAGCTTCTATCGGGAAGTCAAAGCGAGAAGTATAGGAATGGGTTTCTAGAGCTTTGAAAGTGGGCTCCGAGGGGTAGTATTAGTTGTCCTGGGCCTGGAACATTGGCTCGCTAGGAGATATGTGGAGTGTAGCTCGTGGAGGAGCTACTGGTGGAGGAGGGTATGGAATTGGTTTCGGGGGTGGAGACTGTGGCGTATGAGAAGTGGTGCCCCGATAGTGTTGGTAAATGGGAAAGCTCGGGATAGATCAGTGACAGTATGATATTGAGACTGAGCCGGGGGTGGGGTGAAGGTAGGGTTAGCCGGGTAAGCTGATGGTGGTTGTCCTTTAACCTAGTCCTGATACATTTCGGCCATTTGTTGTTTCAATTTGTACATATCTTCTTTCATGGCGTTGACATCCAACTCTTCTTCTTCTCTTGAAGGATCGATGACACTGGTGTCTAGATCTGGGATAGGCATGATTATTTCACCTTTGGATCTGGTTTGGTATGGGTGTGTTGCCAGTATGCTTAGGTGAACTAACTGCTTGAATTCTGGGAACAACAACAAAACTTGTTAGTGATTAGAGTTTTAACAAATAGGCAACCGCACATAGGAATGTAATGCACCTAGGAAATTAGTCATTTCTATCATGTATTTGCTCGGTTGCTTGTGTTATCCTGGCTTTTTCCTTTTTATGACCTTTCCCTTTTATTGTTATTCACGCCTATATTTTATTCCCCTTTTTTCTTTTTCCATTTTATTCTTTTCTTTTGGTTGTGGTCGAATCCTATGGATATTGCCTACGTATCATAACCCCGCATGAATCAGATCGAGCGTAGTTCTGGCGTAATAAAGTGTAAAAACAAAATATTTTGGGATTTTCAATTCTTATCATAAAAAAGGAAATTTTTTGAATTACAACGATTCAAAACTAAAAGACTAAAAACAAAAAGAAAACAATAGACTCCAACAACATAATGACAATACTGACTCACGAACTGACTTACCAACTCTGACTAACAGACTCCAATAGAAAAAGAAAGGTACAGACTCAAATAAAATCAAGAATACATTAATGCTCCTAGTGCCCGCGGGACATCATTCGATCTCGCCGTGGGCCTAAATGCGAGATCCCCTTGCAGTCGCTCCAAATCACTCATAACATGGCGGACGATAGTCATCACTACAGCGAAAAAGGTGGTATCAGTCATGTCCTCACACGCTTGGCACATCATGGTAATGTAGTCAGCGATGGTTCTGATCCTTTCTCTAATTCTGCCTTTTTCCTGAAGCAACCGCCCAATCTGCTGATTCCGGGCTTCTAACACTTGAGAGTCATGAAGGTGTTGATTTTGCAACTGCTGCATTCCTTCCTCCATCAGAGCCATCAGATTATAATAATGCTCCCTATCAGCTTTGAAATCTTTAGCCTACTTGACTGCCTCATTCTCGAGAGTGGCTATCTTTCTTCTTAGGATAGTGATGGTCCCTTCATAGTTCCTCTTCGTTTGTTGCACACACCGTGCCTGCTCTTCTTCCTTCTTTGTCCATTTTGCTCGGATTTTCGCTAGACTAGCTTCAGATTTTTCCAGGTCTTCTTGACACTCAAGGTCTTTCTTTTTCAGACCTCTTGTGAGTCTTTTATCAGCCCGACTTCTTTCCGAGTTTCTGGCAGCTATTTTCATCTTCTGGATCTGAGCTTTGAGGGCCTCATTTTCCTGAGCTAGTTTTTCTTTTCTCCCTTGTCTGCAGCAGGTTGAACACCATTTTCAAACTGAAGCTCCATGACTCGCCTTTTTAACTGGCTTATTTTGGCCTTGTACTCGTTTTCTTTGGTCAACCAGTCCCATTGCACCTGTGTCCTATCGGTGAATTGTTGGACATGGGGTCTCTTTGCGGGCCTCCTGGGGATTTGGAATCTTTTGCTCAACCAGGAAATGTACTTAGGGTCCACTTCACCTCTAGCTAAATCTCGCACCATAGTCTTAGGTTCAAGAAACCTACATTCATTCCATATCTGGCGAATTTTACCTTCTGGAAATGTGGCTTTTGGGCCAAGTTCAATGGCATATTTACTCAAATCTTCATCATTGGGGACAGTTTGAAATCTTCCTAATTGGCGCAAAACCCTGAAGGGAGCATAAGGCTGGATGCTCCGGATGCCCATCAAGAGGATATAACATACTTCAGCTGACGTGTACACTACTTCGGTGACAGGAAGCCATCCAAATTCCCACTCAATTTTATTAGTAGTCAGGATCTCAAATGTGTAAGCCAAGCTTTAGTACCTTCGGGGAATTCAATACCTGCCACTCAGCTTCCGAATTCTTCAATGCAGCTCAAACCGGTCAAACCGTAATTCATATACCCAACCCGGTGGCAGAGATGTTCTTGCATCCATAATTGTAACAACAAATTGCAGCCTTGGAAGAACTTTTCCCCTTCCCGACAGATAGTCAAGGCTTGGTAGATTTCAAATAAGATTAGAGGAACCACAGTGTTGTTGGCTTTCTTGATTGCAACATAAATCATTCCCACAAGATCTATCTCTATATTACCATCTTTTCGCGGACAAACCTCAACACCCAAGAAGGCTACCATAAAAGCTAAACCTCGCCTTGCATCCTATTTGTCTTTATTTCCGGCATGGGTTAGACCAGTGTTCGGTTCTTCAAAACCTCGGGGGTTACCATACCGATAATACAAGAACTGGAGCGTGCAATACCATTCAGATAAGTTCCCGTCCTAAATATCCCGACTAATACCCAGCAAATCCAGAAATCTGTGAGGGGATACTGGTCTTGGTGCCAATGGGTATCGACTTCTAAGGTTTCCGTTAAGGCCTGCATAACCCGCAACTTCCTCCAATGTAGGTGTAAGCTCAAAGTTAGAAAAGCGGAACACATTGCAAGTCGGGTCCCAAAAAGGTATTAAAGCTTCAATTATGTCCAACCTTGGCTTGACATTCAATAGTCCGATGAGGCCTCCCAGAACTTTTACCACTGTTTCTCTACTGCCTTTTCCTAGATCATTCCACCACATGTGGAGCTTTAAGGGAATCTTATTAAGGATTGTGAAGGGTTCAATTTTGTTTTTGCTCATCCTGCACAATTATTAATGTGATTATTTGGACCCAAAAATAAAAAGTAAACCATTTTTTCAAAAAAAAAAAAATCATTTCAAAAACAAACTCGGCTTCGCAAATATGACTTTTTAGCACTTCGGGGAAGAAAATTTTAAGGCTGTGCCTGCTAACTGTTAAAAATGACCCAAGGTTGTTGTTCTTGCAAAGACAGCCTTCTGACGCCCTTTTGGGGACATTCGGCTTATTTTAAACAAGAATGGCATCACCTGACTTATTTGTGACACAAATTAAAATTTTGTTGTTTTTGGGCTAGTCTTGCAAAAAGAGAAAGTTGGACCCGATGAAGGTTTCCTACGTATCCCACATCCGGTGAGAATCAAACTGGCGTAGTTCGGGCAAATAAAACTGTTTTTGAAAACAAAACTCTTTTTTTCATTTCATTTTTCCCAAAAAAAAATATATTTCGGCGGAGTTTTAGTACTATTTGGACATTGGTTTTTTTCAAAACAGGTGATTAACTCACTCAACCCTTATACCGCTATTTTCTTTTCCAACTTTTCTCTCATCATTCAAAAGTCGATCAGCGTGCGAACTCGAAGCAAATAAATGCACAAGTAGCACGTAAAATATGCATCAGTATGGTCTTTTTAATTTGGGTACACCTGTCCTAGACGGACTCAACCCCTGTGTTGAGTCCCCAAAGTCAAATGCACGTGATGCAAACAAGCGTTCCTACTAGGGATTCGGAATGGGGCTTTGTTATACTAGGTTTAAAACCCTGGGTGTATTGTTCTAGACTTTGCTTACCCGAGCGGACAGCTCGAGCTGAGGGGGAGGCAGCGTACTGGGAATACAAAAGCTTCACCAATTTTTTGCAACTTATCCGAACCTCGTTTTAAAATTGGGATATGACTCTAACAGAAAAGAAGTCACACGAAGTGCACACTTTCCAGCTGATTTAGAAGACTCAGAGAGAAGAGGGTTTCGTAACAGTTTTATATACAATTCAAGCAATATCAAAGCGGTAAAAAGCAGCATTTAGCACATTAGGTTCAAATACGTAAAAATCAGATAATAAATAAAAGCCAACTATAATAGTTATTCCAAGCTCGAATTCTTGAACCCTGAATCGGAAGTTCTGGGTTCTTATCCCCAGCAGAGTCGCTAGAGCTGTCACACCTCCTTTTTTCCTACACCCCGGAAGGGTATAAGGGAGTTTTTCCAATTAAAGGACAATCGAAATGGGATTTATTTATATTAAGATTCAGAGTCGCCACTTGAGAGATTTATGGTGTCCCAAGTCACCGGTGGAATCCCGAATTGAGGAAAAGATTGACTTTGTTTAAAAGTCCGCGAATCAGAAATCAGAGTAAGGAATTCTGTTAACCCGGGAGAAGGTGTTAGGCATTCCTAAGTTCCGTGGTTCTAGCACGGTCGCTCAACTGTTATAATTGGCTTGTTTATATGATTTTAAACATGTTTGAACCTATGTGCAATTTTAAACTTTTTAACCACTTTATTTAATTATTTTTCAAGGAAAATTGCAACGTCATTTAAAATATGTCTTGAACCACGTCACATAAATGCACCAGCGATTCGCAACACATTTTATCCGATGTTGAGATTTGGATTTGGGTCACATAAATGCTCACCCGAGTTTAGGAAGGTAAATTATTAAAATAACGCGCCTAAAGCAACTACGCATTTTTAACTTTGCAAGGGCCATGGGAATTTGCTAAATAGCGCACCTCAAATTCTAAGGATTAAAAAATAATTAACTAAACGAGGGCCATGCGATTGTCATTTTTGTTTGGCATGGAGCACCCCATTTCTAATCTTGAGGAAATTCAAACTAAATGCTTGAGAGCCATGACTATTTGCATTGCCTAATATGGCACCCCTCCTTTAACTAATTATATTTATTTTTAAAAACAAAACTAGTTGAGTAAAGCTAAACAACAAAAAAAAAACTTTCAACCATTAAAGATCAATCAACTTAAGGGGAGAGATTTGCAATCACTAGCATGATCTAAACAAACTGAGATCGTAAACAATCCGGGATACAACGTGAAGCCCAGAGTCAAGAATACCGGAACAAGAGCTTGGCACGACTGGGCCAAGATGACAGCCCAAGTCATTGTCATAGACTTCAGCCATGGTATGGAATTTAATTGCAATGAGACCTTCAGAATTTAGACACTATTTCACCATTTAAAAGCACTGATTTAAATTGCCAATGAAAGAATAAATCAAGACTTCAAAATAGACTTAACTCACTTGCTGAATTCTGACCTCGCATTAACACATTTAAACAATTTCTCGATTTCAATATATCAGAAGAAGAAATATGAAGACCTAGACTGAACTAGAGGTATTTCCAGCATAAACCAAACATCATCCCCATTTGAAATCTTTCATGGAACAGAACCATTATACAAGCAGTAAGGGAAAGAGTGAACAATGAACCCCTGAACTTATAAAAACCACACTTTAAACATGAGAAGACAAAGCTTGGAAACCAAATGAGAAACAGAATACGTGTCAGGGGTGTTGGATCCCAAAATTTGAATTACTGTCTTTCAATATTTACCAAGCCAAACCAACTTAACTAACCAACTAATAGCTTCAATTCTCAGTTAGTAAACATCTTCAAAGAAGTACAAATAGTTCAAAATTATTTACATTAGAGCAGACTCAATCCAAACCTCACAAAGGCACATAACACTAATGACACAAACACATATACTTAATAGCTAAACTAGAGAGCATATGAAGAAGATTAACAAAAGAACATGTTACAATTATCATTTCCTTCAAAGCTTGATTACATGTTTCTGACCCACACTTCACATGTCACTCAAGATCCAAGGACATACCTAGAATTCGAAAACAACACAGAAAATGAGGAATCAGCAGCAGAACAGTAACAAGAACAATGGTCAGAAGCTCAGACAACCAAGAAAACCAACTTTAAGCCAAGAAATGAAGTGCAACACTCAACAAAACTCGACCAGAACTTCAAACCAAGCTTTTAAACCACCAAACTCAAATCATTTCAGCTAAGAGAGAAAAAGTAACTTACCGATTCAAATCTTCTAACTTGACTGCTCTTATAATTTATTCCTCAAGTAACGTCATCCGCTTGTTCTTTGTCAAGAACAAGCGAACAACGTTAGTTCAGGATTAAATTAATCTTGACCGCTAAGAAAACCTAAAAGGATGAACGAACATGGCTATGGTTTTTTGGGCTTAAAAACCTAGATTGAAGATTCGAAGAGCTCGGGCCATGTTTGAGGGAAACAGAGTAAGGTTATGAGAAGAGGGGGTTGAGGTGGTTATACAGTGTCATTTTGGTTGTGAACGGAGCCGGCGCCGCCACCCTAAGGCGGTGAGGGTACGATGGCGGTGTCTCTAGGGTTTGGTTAGAGACAAAGGGGTTGAGGGGTTCTGGGCGGATGTAAGGGAATTGGGTATATTAAATGAGGGGATTAACACGAGCCGTTGGATGTGGGTGAAATCAATGGCTCAGATCAAAGGCCGTTTTAAACGGCATCGTTTGGTTTAAGTGGGAGACCAGACTAGGTCAGGGGACGGGTCGGGTTGTGGGTAAGACGGGTAATGGTTGAGAACCTGAACTGTTTGATCAAACTAATTCAACTGTCCAGATTAAAATGCCTGAAACGACATCGTTTGGATGAGGCTGGAGACGGACCGGGTTGGGGGCTGGTTTTGGGCTGGACTGGGGCGGGTATCAGGTGTATTTGATTTGGGCCTCTTAAATTAAATTGAATTTGGCCCAAATTTGATTTCCTTCTCTTTTATTTAATTCTTTCCTTTTCTATTTATTTCCAAACTATTTTTAAAAATTAAAACTAAAATCCTAAATTAAATTATAAAAACCCAAAATTAACTTAAAAATACTAATTAAATTTAAATAATACTTATCGCAAATAATTAAATACCAAACTAAAAGAAAATCACAAAATTTTGACATTAAACACTAAAATGCAAAAATACGTTATTTTTTGTGATTTTTTCATTTCGTAAAACAACAATTTACTAAATTAACCCAAAAATGTAAAAAAATCAAATCTTAAGTGCAGATACTATAATTTTGTATTTTTTAATGCATTAATAAAATTAAACATGCACACAAAAACATGCAAACAATCAGAAAAATCGCACAGTAATTCCTAGGATAACACATAATTAAAGAAAAGACCTAATTTTGGGAATTCTTTTGGAGTAATTCGTGTGAGGCAAAAATCACGTGCTCACAGCTATGCGCCCAGACTGCGCACACAAATCGAGGCTACTCTGAATGAGGTTTCCAGGGCCTCGGAGGCATAGAATTCAATTAAAAACAGGTGATGACTGTAGACATGTGATTTTTGACCCTCCCCAAGATTTTTCATATTTTAGCACGTAAATATTTAATTTAGGCCTAATATAGCTATTTCAACTCATTTTTACTCTTTTACTTTATTTTATTACAAGAAAACGAAAATTACAAAAAAAAATTAGTTTCATTAATATTTTGTAATAATTTTTAATCTTGAAAATACCAAAAAATAGTTTTGTTTTAACAGTCAGTCTTATTTTAATAATTATTTTTACTTAATTAGGACTAATTAATATTTTTGATAATATTTCTATGTGGATAAACTTTTAGTTAATTAAGCTAATTTTAAGCATAGCTAGTCAAAAAGGCACAAGTTTCTAGCCCATTCCTTAAGTCCAATACCCAATACCCATTAAGCTAACCCTAGGGACCCTTCTAGACTCTTTGCTGGAACAAAAAAAAATGAAAAGACCCTAAGGATCTTAGAGCAATTAGCACAAAAATACACATTTAGACCTAGACCTATATAATAGGGGTAACACCTATCAGCTAAGGGAGGAGTAATGCCTAAGAAGTCAAAAAAGAAAGAAAAAGGCGTCTGAAGAGGCTGACAGCGGCAGAACCATACAGATCCCCCTCCCCCTCCCCCCACCTTTCTTCATTTTCCAACGAAAACCCACAAGAAGAACAGCCTAGCCATCATCGAAAGCTAGCAGCCAGATTCATCTATCTCTAACGTCCCTCCCACTCTTCTTTTGGTGCCGCTGCTGTGCCGCCGTCGTCTATGGCGGAGTGACCGGTGACGACGCCTTCTCTTCTCCCTCAGTTGTTGCTATCACTGATTGCTGTGACCAGCCATGGTCGAAACGACCTCACTCTTCGTCTTCCTCGCCCTATGTCATCGCTAACAATTTGGTGACAGATTCGGCCGGAAAAATGCCATAAATGGCGACCTCCACAGCACATACCAAAAAAAAAACAGACACAGAAGTTTCGGATAGAAAGATTAGGAAAAGATTAACAAAACCCGCAAAGATTTAGTCCGTCTTCTTCCAATTTTGACCTGGAGTCGATGGAGTCTGTTCGAGTTCGTTCCGATGCTAGAGTTTTTTCGGTCCTGGTTTCGTTCGTCTCACTGTAACTGTGATTGGAAGGGTATCACATCTTGAGGATTCGCTTAATTCCAAAGTTGTAACTGCTTAAATTCAATTGAAAGCTCAATTCTCTAGTCCGTTTTGATTCATACTTCTTCTGATTTTACGACACTTATTTGTTTATACATGGCTTTAGTCGAATAAATCAATTGTGTCTAGTTTATTTAAGATTCATCTCTCGTTCTTTCTAGTTCACTTTCTGATTGGACGACGCGAATCTGAAGTTGCATGTTCTGAACACATTATGTGTAGTTGAGTATTTTGGGACAAATTCCTAGGCAGACGCTTGTAAACACATTTGTGTAATTGAGTTTCTTGAGTTGTTGTTTTATGTGTGTTTAACGTGCTACATGGGGATCTTTCCAATGTGTACTTTCTCGAGGTGGAAAAAGCCAATAAAGACATATAATTGACTCTGTTTGTTTGATGATTTCTCTTTGTAATTGACAGCAAATTGAGTGTAAAAGCTTGATGACAAAGGGATAATTTCTTAAAAATCAGATTTGGCCTTTGCTGTATATTGTGCATTGGGCTTAATGGCCATTGCATTTGATTCTGCTCGTTTTATTCTAGCTGAATGTTAATTGGTTATGTGATGATTTGATACTGTGATCTATTCGGTTATTATCTCCAGTTTTGAGTTTGTTCATATAGTTATCTACTTGCATGTCACTCGAATTGGTTATAGCTGAATATGATTTTATTCATAGTATAGAAATTGGGTTGCTATTCTTCAACTGAACTACGTCAAATTAGATTAAAAGGGCTCGAGTGTGCATTGCATGTGACCCGATTCTAATTTCCAACAAGGTTAAATAGAAAGTGTCGTGAACCACAGGTGCATTTCATGTAGCGTGACTTACGATATGTTTTAAATAACCTTGAGTTTTTCTGAAATACTAAAAGCGGTTAGAAAGTTAAAATGCACATAGGTTCGAAAGTATTTTAAAATCAAATAATAAGCCAATTGTAACAGTTGAGTGACCGTGCTAGAACCACGGAACTCGGGAATGCCTAACACCTTCTCCCGGGTTAACAAAATTCCTTACCCGGATTTCTGTGTTCGCGGACTATAATACAGAGTCAATCTTTTCCTCGATTCAGGATTTGAACCGGTGACTTGGGTCACCATAAAATTATCCCAAGTGGCGACTCTGAATTTTTAATAAAATAATCCCGTTTCGATTGTCACTTAAATTGGAAAAAACTCCCTTATATACCCTTCTCGGTGGTATAGGTAAAAAAGAGGTGTGACAGATCTGGCGACACTACTGGGGATCGAACCCAGAATCTCTGGTTCAGGGTTCAAGAATTCGAGCTTAGATGAATTGCTATAGTTGGCTTTATCCATTATCTGATTTTGTTACATGTTTGGGCCTAATGGGCTAATTGTTGCTTTTACTGCTTTGATATTCTGTGAACTGTATATAAACTGCTATGAAACCCTTCCTCTCTCTGAGTCTTTTAAATCATGTAGAAGTGTGCACTTCGTGTGACTTCTCTTATGTTAGAGTCATATCCCAAATTTTAGAACGAGGTTCGGACAAGTTGCAAAGTCGGTAAAGCTTCTGTATTCCCGGTACGCTGCCCCCCTCCCCTCGGCTCGAGCAGTCTGCTCGGGTAAGCCAGGTGTAGAACAAATAAACCCAAGTTTTTAAACCTAGTATAACAAAACCTCATGTCGGATCCCTAGTAGGAATGTTTGTTCGCATCACGTGCACTTGACTTAGGGGACTCAACATAGGGGTTGGGTCCGTCTAGGACAGGTGTACCCAAAATAACAGACCATCTTGATGCATCCTATGTGCTACATGTTGCATTTACTCAAGGGTAAAAGGGTCATTTGGCGGACCAATGATAGTTGAGGGCAAAAGAAAAAAATGAAACAAAAAAAAGAGAGGGTGAAGTGTGAAGATAAAGCGAGTGGGGCCTAATTATGTTTTCTATCACATTTTTGTTAAGGAAAAAAAGAGAGCTTGAAAATTCAA
The DNA here is from genome assembly GCF_000715075.1 of Nicotiana tabacum. NCBI lineage: Eukaryota > Viridiplantae > Streptophyta > Magnoliopsida > Solanales > Solanaceae > Nicotiana > Nicotiana tabacum. The sequence continues at coordinate 89,383,841 of NC_134084.1, forward strand.
AAAAAAAAGATTTTGCCCTTTTTCATCATTTTCCGAAAAATCAAAAATCAAAAAAAAAAAGGAAAAAGAAAATCCAAAAAGATTTTGCATGTTTCATCATTTTTTTAAAAAAAAAGACAAAAAAAATGTTTTCTCTAATATTAGTTGTTTTTTTATTCTTGCCCGTATCCAATTTGCCCGAACTACGCAAACCTGATTCTCGTCTTTCGGGGCGTGATACGTAGGCAACCCACATAGGGTCCGGTCTTCCTAGTAAATCTTAGGTTCTTGGCTTTATGGGGTCTTAGCCAAATTTTGTACTTCTAGCCACCTCTTGGTCAAATAAGCCATTTTGCAAAAATAGCCCCAATCATGTCTTGCATGTGTCTTAGGGAATGTTATTGTCTCGGATAGTGTTGGTTTAACTTTTCTCATACAGGTATGGAGCTACTTACTGGAGTTTGAGCATGACAGATACCCCAGGATCACTGCATTCAGGAGCTGCTCGAGGAGCTATTTTATGTTTTTGAGTCAATTGTTTCCGTTTTATTTTCTAGTCCCGTATAGTAGTATTCAGTCTTAGGTGATGTTAGAGTTTGTATTGTCTAGTTAAGTTTGCCTAGTCTTTTGTTTTTGCATTTGGAAATGTGTTACAAGTCAAAAATCCAAAAAAAAAGAAAGAAATTTTGCGTTTTTATATTTTCGTTACAAGTTTTCTTTAGAATACTAATTCTAGAAATAAAAAAAAATTCCTTTGAGATTGTTTTTCCTTTAGGCAATTAATATCAAAATAAAAATTGTTTTTATATTTCCTTTATTATATTGGGACCAAAATTCAAAAGAAAAAAAGAGAATTTTCTTTTAGTACCTCTTTAAAAGTTTTCTTTAAGGTATTAATTTTAAAATCCAAAAGATTTTCTTTTGAGGAGTTTCTTTGGGAAATTAGTGAAAAATGAAAAAAAAAAATCTTTTTATTTTCATTATAACTTTAGGATATTATACATAAAAAAATATACTTTGTCTTTTGTTTATCATTAGAATATTTCCTTTAGGCAATCAAAATTGAAATCAAAAAATATTTGGTTTTATTTTGTTTATTCCTTGTTTCGAAATCTTGCGTTAGGATATCAAATGAAAATTCAAATACATTGCTGTGGTTTATTCTTTAGATTTTCTTCCTAAAAAAAGAATCCAAAAAAAGGGTTTTTCTCTTCTAGGATTTTCCTTAATAGAGTATTTGTTTCAAAAAGAAAAAGAAAAAACATGCTCGTTAAACTTGAGTTTAGAATATGTTATAGAGTATTCAGTCTAGGAAATTCAAATTATTTTTTTCTTTTCTCATTGGAGTAGTCACTAAGGTAAAAAGAAAAAAAAAAGAAGAAAATGAAAAAGGAAACGTTAGTTTTATGTGCTTTACTCTCGATCTTTCAGAACTACGCAAAGATCTGATTCATGCGGCGTCATGATACGTAGGAAACCTACATAGGGTTCGATCGAATCATTTTTTTTACTGTTAAAAGAAAACAAAAAAAGGAAAAAGGAAAAACAGGAGAGAAAAAAAAGAGATGAAATTGTGGGATGTGAGAAATAAAGGAAAGAAAAGAGTGAAATTAGAAAAAGAGGAAGGAAAATGATCAAGCAAGTGCTAAAAAAACAAAGAAAAGAGAGGATTGAAATGAACAAATTGGGTTGATGCCAACTAACCTTCGTACCCTCGAAGTCATTCTAGAACCGAAAACTGTGACTAGGTGCATTTCACACAATGTGATATTTTAACCGTTAATGCCCTAACGCTAACGGGATGACCCCATTTTGTTCCTTTTGATATCTTCATAGCAGAAAGGTGGTTGGTTTGTGGTTCTCGAAGTAGTAACTCCTCTCCACAACATAAAAGGTAATGGCGGACAACAACAGAACTGGGTTGGTTGATACCGGTGCCCGAAAGCAGTTGGTTGAACAGGACACTAGTTTGGCTGATGAGGTAAGGATGTTGAGACAACACATGACGGACATGTATCAGGCCTGGATGACAGGGAAGGCACCACCCCCGCCACCACCTAGCTTCTTAGATGCTGCCTTTACCTAATCTTCGGTCGTGGTGCCGGATGATTCCCCATACTCTCCAGATCCACCCGTTTATCATAGCTTTCCCAACCACCCTAGTAGCTCCATCACTCTTCCTCTAATTACCTCTTCTCAAAATAGCCCTCCTATCATATCCACTATTCCCAACAATGAATATCCACTCAAAGCTCATGATGACCAATACTACCCCGTAGAGGTTGGCCGCACGGTTCCTGACTCATACAAGAAGAGCCCTCAGGATGAGCATCATGTTGAACATGAGAAAGTCACAGGAAGAGAAGGGCGAGATGAGATACTCAAGAGGCTGAAAGGCATAGAATAGTCCATAAGGAACAATCAAGGAATGGGAGACCAGGGTAGCATGGCTTGCAAAGAGCTGTCTGTGTCCCCTGACGTTCGCCTGCCCACGGGATTTAAAGTGCCACAATTTAACTTGTATGATGGGTGTGGAGATCCGGCAGCCCATTTGAGGGATTATCGAAGTGAAATAAGAAGTGTTGGCGAGAAAGTTGATTTGTTGATGGCATATTTCAGTGAGAGCTTGACTGGGGCAGCTTTGGAATGGCATAATTGTCAAGATGTTGGTAAACGGCCTACACTGGGTGACATGGCTCAAGATTTTGTTCGATACTTTCAATACAAATCAGGCGTTACCCCAGACCGCTCCTCCCTATCTAAAATGGAAAAGAAGCCAGAGGAAAGCTTTAGGGAGTTTGGGCTAAGATGGAGGGGGCAAGCTGCTCGAGTCAGTACCTCGATTGGTGAAGAAGAAATGGTTGAGCTTTTCCTACAAACCCAGGGGGCCACCTACTTCAGTCATTTGATCCCGACCATGGGAAAGCCTTTCAATGATGTGTTAAAAATGGGGGAGATGGTAGAAGAGGGAATCAAGTCAGGCAAAATCATAAGCTATTCTGCATTGAAAGATACTATGAAAGACATTCAAAACATCCCAGTAAGTTTGGGTGGAAGAAAGAGAAATAGAAAAGATGATCTGATGGGCCTTCCTGCTCAACACTTCCAGCCTCGACATCGCCCCCGTGGATATCCTTGTGCACCAGATGACCCTCCCCAATGTTACTTCTCTCCACAGAACTCACAAAGTCGTACATCACTTTCCCAGTACCCAGCTCCACAAAATGCCTATCCACCCACACGAGCCTACCGAAACCCCCCTGGATCAGGTTTCTGGCCCAATCACGCATTTAAGAATGAGAGGTTGCAGAAGAAGAAAACCTTCCCTCCATTGGAAGAATCATATGCCAGTTTGTGCCAGAGGCTAAGGAAAGTGGACATGTTGAAGCCGATTCAGATAAAAATACCAAACCTTCTTCCAAAAAAGTTTGATTTTTCTCAAAGGTGCATTTATTTCTCAGATGCCCTGGGGCATGACATAGAGAAGTGTTGGAATCTGAAAAAAGCAATTCAGAATCTTATTTATATAGGTGACATTGTCGTGGAAAATCTAGATGCAGCAGACACTAGCCAAAGTCCATCGCCTGTTCATAATGAGACACATATGGTAGGTATGATTTATTTTGAAAAGGAATTTGAGGACTCTTCTGAGATTCTCAGAGGTCCACGTGCTACGAAGCTTTCAGCAATATCAGAGGTTGATCCTAAGAACGAGCAGGAAAAGGGAACCCAAAAGCAATTTGTTAAGAACAATGTGATGGAGACTTGTGAAGGTCCCAGTATTGTTGATGCAGAAGTCAGTGGCTAAGATGTTGAGTTTGGTGATTGGAAAGATGCTCCATTCTTGGTTAGCCAAGGAGGAGTTTTTGGTGGTTTATTTTGTTGTCATTTCTGTTGTCTGGGTTATTTCAAGAGTTGTAACCCGGATATTGTCTTGTGACTCAAACCCTTCTTTCCTTTTGTTTTGCCTAGTTCCTTTAGTCGTAACAACTCATTTAGTGTTACCTAGTTTTGTTCTAGGGTTGTTCCTCAGTTTGTTTTACTTGTTTTGTTATTCGAACCGTTTCACCGTCTGTCTAATGCAATTTTCTGTCTTTTGTTATTTCCAGTCATTTTCTTTGTTTAGTTCTTTTCTATCCTTTCATTTATCTTTTGTCTAATGCTGGTTCTAGTGACATGACATGCATGCAAAATTCTAGGCCTAGTCTTAAAAGTCAGTCTAGTCATGAAGCAATGGAACAATTTTGAAGATGATGGGGACATTTGAGGGAAATAAGTTAAGGCATTTTAAGATCACTTCAAACCCGAATTGTGTGAAACTGGGGCAGATAGAACCTAAAGAAACCCTATTGAAATGCATCATGCCGCATCGGGTTGAAGCTAAAGGCAAGTTTGCCCGAACTGACAGGGGTCATTCGTGGTAATGAGAGTGAGGGTGTTGTCCAATGGTGCTTTGTAGTTAACAGATGTAAAAGGTGAATGTGTGGATATGGTTATCAAGTCTGGTACAATCAAAAGATGTTATAAATGTTTTCTTGGTTTGTTTAATTGTGTTGTTTGTACTTGGCATGTTTTGGAGATTGGAATGACGAAGGCATTTTGTCCTGCTATCTAAACACTTTATTCTTCGTTACCCCTTTGAGACTTATTTATTTTATTTCATACCCCTCTTTCAGAATAAGTAGCAAAGATCATAAACACAAGCGTAAAAGATAAGGAAAAAACAAGAAAAAGAGAAGAAAAAGAAAAAGAAAAATAAAAAGAAAAAAACAAAACAACAAAACAACAAAAAGAGAAAAAGAAGAAAGATAATAAAAGAAGAGAATGAGGAAGAAAAAGGAAAGAAAATCACAACAACAAAGTAATTCCTATGACATGAACTACGTTCGACCTAATTCCTTTAAAGGATACGTAGGCAGCCTCACGGTTCGGTCCCATAAAAATAATAATCCAAGAGTCCCCAAGAAAGAAACTGAGGCAGAAGTTTTGGTTGTTGTAAGAAATCTGATTCCGAAAGTTGTAATTTTTAACCTATGTGAATTGTTTTGAGCCTTTGATATCCTTTCTTTTTAACCCTATCCAAAATCCCACGTTATGGTCAAAAGAAAGAACTTCCGATCAATCTTCGAGAGATGCCACGTCAAGCAAGGAGAGGTAATTCATATCAGGGGCAACACTCTGGTCCAAGTAGAAAAATAATGAAAATGAAAGAGTCTTATTGGTGAAAACCCTCACGGGCACCGTAAGGCGACGGGAGCTGAGAGAAATAAAAAATGAGAGTCTTATTGGTGAAAACCCTCGCAGGGACCGTAACGCGATGGTAAGTTGAGAGAAAGAACAAAATGAGAGAGGCTTGATGGTGAAAACCCTTCGGGCACTACAAGTCGAATAAGGATTGTGAATCAGATTGGATAATTGGAGCATTGAAGCCCAGTTTCACGGTTTAGGGGTATAACAAGAGTTGAACATCAAACTTGCTCAACAGAATAGGCCACAGGTGCATGTCATGGTCATTAGAGTTGGTATCCACATCTGATAGGTTTCTACTTTGTAGTTTTCCTGTTAGGAATCATCTCTTTCCTTTTTCCTTTACCCTGTTCCTTTTGTCTTGTTTACTTCCTCTTCCTGAGTCTGTTTGGTCAAAATAAGTGAGAAATGACTTTAAAATTTGCCACCAGCTTTCCAATTGCACAAAACGGGATCTGGCCAGCACATCAAAGTGGCATAAGTTAGGAAAGAACAACGTGCGCACTGAGTTGGTAAAAATCAACATGCTTTGGGATTCATGTGAAATACAAAGGTTTGGTATATATCAATTCATGAATAATACAACAGATGGAGGGTGTAGGGTGAACGGATCAAAGGTATTTTCTATGATAAGATTGACAAAGAAAGTGGCTAACCAGTGACAAGCAATATCTTCCAAATAGAAATCAAAGTTAACATGGCAAGTGAAGGAGCAATAGACCTCAAGGCCAAGGCCATTGTTTAAGTCAAGAAAGAACAGCATACGCACTGAGTGGGTGGCAATTGATGTGCTTTAGGATTCATGTGAGACACAAAGGTTTGGTAAATGTCAGTTCATGAGCAATGCAACAGATAGAGGGTATTGGGTCTGAACGGAGAAGAGGTATTTTCTGTGATAGAGATGATAGAGAAAGTGGTTAGCAAGGTTTTCGAGTGGAAGTCAAAGTTATCATGGGAAATAGAGGAGCAATCGCCCTCAAACTCAAGGCCATAAACCAACCACTGCATTTTAAACTGACAAGATTTTTCTTTGATTGAAATAGGGGTAGAAAATTTCGTTTGTTTCGAAGAAACCCTCCGTAAGGAAAAGCAAGCACCAGACAGGTTTGACCGTAAATTCTCAGGACCCTCCTGGAAAATAGGACCTAGTTTAAAATTCAAAACAATCATGAGTAGCATAATCTAGCATAAATGTACCACAAAGAAATATAAGTTGGTTTCAACATTTGCATGTTTGAGATAGGATTTAATTAGGAGTTTTCAGGACCCTCCTGAATAATGGGACCTAGCTTTAAGATTTCCATTAGATAACAAGATTTAGTGTAAGTTCTGCTGTAGGGAAGCATAATTCAGCCTTAAAAATTGTCTCTCTTAAGATAAGACTTGATTTTGATTTTCAGGACCCTCTTAGATAATGGGATCTAGCTTTCAAATTCTTAGTAATATTTGGTAACATGATTTAGTTTAACACTCACAGATGTGCCCAGCTACCAAACTGGGGCAGAGATTTTCTTTGTTTTGTCTATTTTTGTTGAAATCAGGCGCCCACCTGGAGAGCACGGGAATAAAATTCAAGTTCAACAGTCAGGCGCCCAACTGGAGAGCACGGGAATACAGTTCAAGTTCAGCAGTCAGGCGCCCAACTAGAGAGTACGGGAATACAGTTCAAGTTCAGCAATCAGGCGCCCACATGGAGAGCACGGGAATACAATTCAAGTTCAGCAGTCAGGCACCCACCTGGAGAGCACGGGAATAAAATTCAAGTTCAACAGTTAGGCGCCCACATGGAGAGCGAGAATACAGTTCAAGTTCAGCAGTCAGGCGCCCACCTGGAGAGCACGGGAAAACAATTCAAGTTCAGCAGTCAGGCGCCCACCCGGAGAGCATGGGAATACAGTTCAAGTTCAGCAGTCAGGCGCCCACTTGGAGAGCACAGGAATACAGTTCAAGTTCAGCAGTTAGGCGCCAACCTGAAGATCATGGGAATATAGTTCAAGTTCAGCAGTTAGGCGCCCACATGGAGAGCACGGGAATACAATTCAAGTTCGGCAGTCAGGCGCCCACCTGGAGAGAACGGGAATACAGTTCAAGTTTAGTAATCAGGTGCCCACCTGGAGAGCACGGGAATACAGTTCAAGTTCAACAATTAGGCGCCCACCTGAAGAGCATGGGAATACAGTCAAAGTCTTGGCAATCAGGTGCCTGCCTGGAAAGCAGGGGAATAAAGATAAAATTTTGGCAATCAGGCAATCACCTGTAGAGTAAGGGAGAACAACACCAGTTTTAGGGAAGGGAAACAATTTAAGTGTCGGTAATCAGGCGTCCACCTGGAGAAAAGGAAAGTATCTTAAATTATAATTCGAGTTCAGTAATCAGGCGTCCACCTGAAGAAAAGGGAAAGCATATCAGATTACAATTCAAGTCAGCAACAAAAGAAGCTCGTGTAAAGAATGCGAGTCAACAGTCCGAGGTGATCAACAGAAGTTAGTCACAATAAAGAAAAAAAGAGAAAGGCAAGAAGTTAATCCAAATGCAGAAGTTGATGAAAGATATAAGCTTCTCAAGATATGGTTGAGGTCACAAGCACCACATGTCCGGTCTTGATCCGAAAAGCTGAAGAAGAATGATCTAGCACCTGCAACTAGCAAGCGTCAAGGTTCAAATACAAAGTCTGCATGAAGAACCATTCAAGGCTCAAGATAAAGTTTTAGAAGACTTATAGATAGGAATCTTGTAACTCATAGTTGACAGGCTTAGCTAGTCTTTTTCATCTTTTGATTTTTGATGTAATAACAAGACCACGGACCGGAATCTCGGCGGAATGACACCTCGACTGGCTCGCCACCTCGGCATACTCCATCATCTCACTACTTCTGAACTACACGTGTCCTGATTCCTTTATAGCCAAGGATATGTAGGTAGATCAGATACCAGGGCTCAGTCACATTCCCCTCTTTCTTAGTTTTAGTCTCTCCATATAAGGGTCGGGTCAAAAAACCTGTCTAGTCGTTCTTTATCTGAAAACTCTCTGCGTTTCCAGTCAAAGAGGGACAGCTGTAGACATGTGATTTTTGACCCTCCCCAAGATTTTTCATATTTTAGCACGTAAATATTTAATTTAGGCATAATATAGTTATTTCAACTCATTTTTACTCTTTTACTTAATTAGGTCTAATTAATATTTTTGATAATATTTCTATGTGGATAATTTTTAGTTAATTAAGCTAATTTTAAGCATATCTAGTCAAAAAGGCCCAAGTTTCTGGCACATTCCTTAAGTCCAATACCCAATACCCATTAAGCTAATCCTAGGGACCCTTCTAGACTCTTCTTTGGAACAAAAAATAAATAAAAAGACCCTAAGTATCTAAGAGCAATTAGCACAAAAATACACATTTAGACCTAGACCTATATAATGGGGGTAACACCTATCAGCTAAGGGAGGACAACGCCTAAGAAATCAAAAAAAAAGAAAAAGAAAAAGGCATCTGAAGAGGCTGACAACGACAGAACCATACAGACCCCCCCTGCGTCGTCTTCTTCAACCCCCCCCCCCCCCACATTTCTTCATTTTCCAGCGAAAACCGACAAGAAGAACAGCCTAGCCATCATCAAAAGCTAGCAGCAGATTCATCTATATCTAACGTCCCTCCCTCTTTTCTTTTGGTGTCGCTGCTGTGCCGCCGTCGTCTATGGCGGAGTGACCAGTGACGACGCCCTCTCTCCTCCCTCAGTTGTTTCTATCGCTGATTGCTGCGACCAGCCATGGTCGAAACGACCTCACTCCTCGTCTTCCTCGCCCTATGTCATCGCTAACAGTTTGGTGAAAGATCTGGCCGGAAAAACACCATAAATGGCGACCTCCACAACATGTACCAGAACAAAAATAGAGACAGAAGTTTCAAATAGAAAGATTAAGAAAAAATTAACAAAACCCGCAAATATTTAGTCCGTCTTCTTCCAATTTTGACCTGGAGTCGATGGAGTCTGTTCAAGTTCGTTCCGATGCTAGACTTTTTCCGATCCTGGTTTCGTTTATCTCACTGTAACTGTGATTGGAAGGGTATCACATCTTGAGGATTCGCTTAATTCCAAAGTTGTAACTGCTGAAATTCAATTGAAATCTCAATTCTCAGGTCCGTTTTGATTCATACTTCTTCTGATTTTACGTCTCTTATTTGTTTATACATGGCTTTAGTCGAATAAATCAATTTTGTCTTGTTTATTTAAGATTCATCTCTCATTCTTTCTAGTTCACTTTCTGATTAGACGACGTGAATCTGAAGTTGCACGTTCTGAATACATTATGTGTAGTTGAGTATTTTGGGACAAAATCCTAGGCAGTCGCTTGTAAACTTAATTTATTTTGATCTTGACTTTGTGAAATTCCTTTGTAATAGAAAGAAAGTCCAGATAATTAAAAATTCTTAGTGATAGAGTACTGATTCTAACTTTGTGTAATTGAGCTTCTTGAGTTGTTGTCTTATGTGTGTTTAACGTGCTACATGGGGATCTTTCCAATGTGTACTTTCTCGAGGAGGAAAAAACCAATAAAGATATATAATTGACTCTGTTTGTTTGATGATTCATGTTTGTAATTGACAGTAAATTGAGTGTAAAATCTTGATGACATCGGGATAATTTATTAAAAATCAGATTCAGCCTTTGCTGTATATTGTGAATTGGGCTTAATGGCTATTTCATTTGATTCTAGTCATTTTATTCTAGCTGAATGTTAATTGGTTATGTGACGATTTGATACTGTGATCTATTCGGTTATTATCTCCACTTTTGAGTTTGTTCATATAGTTATCCACTTGCATATCACTCGACTTGGTTATAGTTGAACATGATTTTATTCACGGTATAGAAATTGGGTTGCTATTCTTCAACTGAACTACGTCAAATTAGATTAAAAGGGCTCGAGTGTGCATTGCATGTAACCCAATTCTAATTTCCAATAAGGTTAAATAGAACTTGTCGTGAACTACGGGTGCATTTCATGTAGCGTGGCTTACGATATGTTTTAAATAACCTTGAGTATTTCTTAAATACTATAAGCGGTTAGAAAGTTAAAAAGGCAGAGAGGTTTAAAGATGTATTAAAATCAGATAATAGGCCAATAATAACAGTTGAGCGACCGTGCTAGAACCACGGAACTCGGAAATGCCTAACACCTTCTCCCGGGTTAACAGAATTCCTTAACCGGATTTCTGTGTTCGCGGACTGTAATACAGAGTCAATCTTTTCCTCGATTCGGGATTTGAACCAGTGACTTGGGACACCATAAAATTATCCCAAGTGGCGACTCTGAATTTTTAATAAAATAATTATGTTTCGATTGTCACTTAAATTGAAAAAAACTCCCTTATATACCCTTCTCGGAGGTGTAGGTAAAAAGGAGGTGTGACAGCTTTAAAGCCAAATTAACCCAAAAGGTTGATCAAAATTAAATTAACTCATTTTAAAGTCAAGACTAAACATTTTTCACAGAATTTCATATTTAAACTTTTCGGCTACGCGCCCGGACTGCGCACGCAAATCGAGGCTACTCTGAATGAGGTTTCCAGGGCCTTAGAGGCACATAATTCAATTAAAAACAGGTGATGGCCCTTTGGGTCGTCACAAAATTATGGGTACATTCCTCTGATATGTTTACAAAGGTATTTTCTTCTAAGTCTAATTTTTCTAATCCTATCTCATTTATTAATTCTTCTTCTTCTGATTCTGAGGTATCTATTTGAGTTTTTTCTTCTATATCTACGCTTACTATAGAGTATATACTTTCATTATCTGACATATATTCGTCTACATTTATTAGGGTTTCTTGAAAATCTTCTATTAACTCTGAATTTCTTGTTTTATTATTAATTCATTTTGGGCATGTATTTGCTAAGTGTTCTACACTACCACAAGTAAAACATTCTAGTTTATTTATAGTTTTTATCTACTCTATACTTTCTAACATGTCTATCCCTATCCAGGTATGGTTTTCTAGCTGATGATTTTCTAAGATAATAATTTTTTCTGTTGTATCCTGTAACGACCCGACCGGTCGTTTTGAGCTTTGGCCCATTCTTCGGTGGTTTGAGGCCATGAACAGCTTCATTTCAGGTATTATGACTTGCACGCATCGTCAGGATTGGACTTCAGGAAGTTCAGAGTTGATTTCGAAAGAAAATTTTCATTTTAGAAGCCTTAAATTGAAAGAATTAGCTAAGATCAGATTTGTGAGTAAACGACCTTGGAATCAGGATTCGAAGGTTCCAGCAGGTTTGTATGATGATTTTGGACTTGAGCGTATGTCTGGGTCAGGTTTTGGATAACCCGGGAACGTTTTGGTGCCTATTGTAGAAGTTAGCATTTTGGAAAAAATTTCATAAGTTTGGGTTGAAGAGCATTTCAGTGTTATTGATGTCTGTTTGGGATTAGCTCCATATGGTGATTCTAGAGTTGGGAGCGCGATCAGAAGTGAATTCGGAGGTCCGTAGGTCATTTTGAAGTCATTTGGCTAAAGATTGAAATTTGAAGGTTTTTGAGAAGTTTGACCGGAAGTGGACTTTTTGATATCGTGATTGGATTTCGATTCTGGAAGTTGGAATAAGTCTGTAATGTCAAATATGACTTGCGTGCAAAATTTGAGGTCAATCAGACGTGATTTGATAGGTTTAAACATCGAAAGTAGAAGTTTGAAATTCTAAAGTTCGTAAAACTTGGATTGGATGTCGATTCGTGGTTCTGGCGGTGTTTTATATGATTTCAGGCCTTGAGCAAGTCCGTAATGTGTTTTGAGACTGGTTGGGGTCCCGGGGGCCTCAGGTGGATTCCGGGTGGTTAAAGGATCGAATTCGGAGTTTGAAGAAGAGCTGAGATTGTTGGTTGCTGGTGTAATAGGGTCGCAGATGCGGTATGGGCGGAAGAGGTCTGGGACCGCAGATGCGGTAGAGAGGGCACCAAAGCGGAATGGGCAGGGGAGCCCCGGACCGCAGAAGCGGAATCTGGTCTCGCACCTGCGGAACCACAGAAGCGGTCAGGAGACCGCAGGTGCGGAAACTGCTGAGGTAGTGAGTGTCTTTAAAATCGGGGGTTTTGGCCATTTTCCTCCATTTTTACTCTTGTTGGGGCGATTTTGGAGAGCTTCAAGAGGGGAATTTCTTCATCAATAATAAGGGAAGCTAACCCCACCTATCTTGAGTTAAATATATTGATTATGTACGGATTTGAGCATGGAATTTGTAGAAAACCTGGGGGTTCAGGGGAAACCTAGAAAATTTATATTCTTGGAATTTAACCACGATTTTGGGTATGGAATTCAGAGTAAATTATATATTTGAGCTCGTTGAAATATGGGTAAGCTTAATCTTCGAAAATTTTCGGAATCCGGGCACGTGGGCCCGAGGGAAATTTTGTCAACTTTTCGATCGGGGTTAGGAATTGTTATAAATTGGATTGTAATGATTAATTGAGCGTATAGTAATGGATTTGCATAATTATCGACTAGTTTTGGAGCTTTGTACATCAATTTGAGTCTTCGCAAGAGCGTGGAATGTCGGTTATGTATCTTTGGAGCGATGTGAGTCTCCTTTCTAACCTTATAAGAGGGAATTGTCCCCATTGGTGAGTTAATTGGTTATGTGCTCCTATTTCTGGGGGCTACGTACGCACGAGGTGACGAGAGTCCGTGCATAGCTACTATTATGCTATTATCCGGGTAGTTTAGGACCCAAGAGCATGTTATACTTGGATTATTTGTGAACTTATTGACAGCTTGAATTGCTTAAATCACATTGAATTAGTAAATGAATTTCTAAACTGATTAAACTTCATTTTTCTTAAATGGTTAAAAGAGGATTGTCTTTTTTTGGAAAATTTCTCCGTGTGGACTTGTTGGTTGTCAGTCTGTATGTATTTATTTTTGGAGCGGGCCAAACGCCTTGGCAGATTAAATAGATGCATCTATGGTTTGTGTCGTTAGACCCTCGGCAGTGCACAGTTTAAATATTGTTGGATCAGGTCGTACGACCTCGGCATGAGATGTGCATGCTTGTATTGCTTGCCTGAGAATGTTATGCGATAATATTTGCCTTCCATGGGCAGATGTAGTTGATATGCATAATGAAAAGTAAACTTTGGAAATCCACACTTATTTGAGATGTTGTTTACCTGCTATCTGGTTTTACGAGTTTATAATTGTTTTATAAAAATCCATGATTTCCTCACATTTTCACTATATTGTTATCAGACCATTAGTAAGTGTCAAAGTCAACCTCTCGTCTCTGCTTCTTCAAGATTAGATGGGATACTCATTGAGTACACGTTGTTTTCGTAATCATACTACACTTCTGTGCATTTTTGTTGCACAGGCATATGTATCTCTAGTGGCCTACTGGGCGTAGCAGCATGGTGGATACGAAGGCTTAGGTGAGCTGCACTTCTCGAGGTGATCCACAGCCAGCAGAGTCTCTTTCAGTTATATGTTTTTATTTCCTGTCCAATATTGTATTGCGGACGGTTGTTGTATTTTATTTCCTTCTTAGCAGATGCTCATGCACTTGTGACACCGGGTTCTGGGATGATTATTGGGTATCTTGTATTTACTTCCAAGCATTCCTTTATTTACATTGTAAAGATTGTCTTTTACTAGTAACATTGAAGGAAAAATCTTAGTTTTCAAAAATTGTTAAAATGAGAACTTAATCAAGTAATTTGGTTGGCTTGCCCGACAGCAGTGTCCGGCGCCATCACGACCCTTGGTGGATTTTGGGTCGTGACATATCCCTTATTGTATTGAGGTTTATATTTTCTATATTTCTTCTTTTTATATTCATTTTTGTCATAACGTTGTGTTGTATACACAGTTGATCTACAGAAACTCATATTGTTCTATTTTAGTTGTTTTTGTATCTGTATATGGGTACATTTTTCTTGTAGTATTTCGATTATATATTGTACTTTGTGCCCTATAGACCATTTTGCATGTGGATTTTGTATTACACCTTCTCTTTTATACCATCGTTCTTCTATTTCTCTTCCTAAGACTCCTAATAGTTTATTAAATAACTTTTTACCTAGATCTTGATCAAAAGCATTTCCACTAATAGTACAATAATAAAAATAATCATTTAAAAACTTTTTTATATGAAACCAACTGCTTATACTTAATTGTTCTAATTTTATTAAAGCGTTCTTTTGTAATACTACTAATCCACTATTTGGATCTTCACCTGTGATCAAGCTATGTATTTTATTTGTAAAATTATTTTGGTCCCATTGCTATTAACATTTGAAAATCTTGTGGAAATTCTGACTTATAGGCTTCCCATAAGCCCTTTGTTGATTCTCCTAAGAAGGTCTCCATATATTTATACATTGTTTCTACGTTTGTGTCATTATAAGTTTTTATAAAGTCTGCTACTACTATTCCTTTCCATAGGTCTATTACCGAGTTCCACATTTGTGGATCATGAGCTGCTATATTTGGTATTTTACCCTTACTTCCTCCTTCGTGTAATCTTATAGGTTCTTCTATAGGCATTCTTTTTCATGATGGTTTTACATTTTCTATTTCTGTTTCTTGATCTATTCTATATACTCTTTTTCTAGGTACATTTCCTGTGCTAGTATCTATTGTACTTTGATGAGTTGTTGTCTGAAATGGGCTTGGGCTAAAACTAGTTGATTCCGTTAATTCTTTTAAACTTATTAGAGGTTCTGTTTCTGTTTCTTCATAAATATCTTGTATTTCTTCAAAAATTTGATCGAATTGATCTGATTTTTTCTGTGAAATATTTTCTTTTCTATATCCCCAATTATCTATTCTTAGTTCACATTTCTTAAAATGCTCTTCTACTTTGCTTAAAGTTAACCCTCCAAGTTTACACCCTTTACATTGGAAAGTCTTATTTCTATTTTCTTTAACTAGCCTCCTTGTTTTTTCTAATGCTATGTCTACTTCGAATTCGTCTTATATTATTTCAATATTCATAAATTCGGTATGATTATCTTCTACCGTACTTTCGGTTCCATCATCTATTTCTTTTTGGGTAGAATATTTATAATTAGTAAACCTAATTGATATTTCTCCTTTAGAGTTTGTATACATCAAATGAGATTCTGGTTTGAATATATTTAGCTTTGCGAAATCTTCTGGATTCCATTCTAATCTAGCATATTCTTCTAGATTTATTTTAATAGGTTTTATTAATTTTATCTCTTTATTTCTCATTACTTTGACAACATCGTCTGCCTTAATTTTAAATTTTATATTACTATTTGTAGCCATTTTTCCTATGAAACCTACGCATATCAGTAAATTATTTCCATTATTCATTTCTTCATATCCTTTATTCTGTATTCCTATTTTAATATTTTTTCCAAATTCTGCTAGATTTATCATGAAATTTGGGCTAATGTAAAATATTCCTCCATTATTTGTCATGTCTACTTCTGTTAAACCTATTATAGATTTCTTTTGATCTGACCATCTGTCATCATGTACTACTACTAGTACTTTAGTTCCTAAATTCTTTCGAGTTAGTCCTTTTAATTCGATTACTATTAATCTCATATGCATTAAATTCTTTTTATAATTTTTTATTTGTCGTACTGATTCGGGGTTAATTAAATTTAATGTTGCAACTTTATTTCCTATGGCTGATAATTGCTCTTCTCTATAATGTCTATATAATTGAGAGTTATTTGAAAAATATCCTGTGTTATATAATTTTCTCGGGTTGAGTAACCTTGGTTGATTTTGTTGAAAAATTTGTATACCTTTGTCAATATCTATTATTTCGTCTATTTTCTGATTTTCTTCTTGTCTTTTTCAAGTTAAAATTCTAGTTAACATATTATTACATATTATATTATCTGAAAAACTTATTCGTGATCTTTCTTCGTTTGTTGTTCTTGACCCACTTGGAAAAAGGTCCATTTTTGTGGTTTTCTTATTTTAATTTTATCTTTTTGTGGTGTTATTTCAACTCTTTTTAATTGTTCTATTAATGTGACGACCCAAAGGGTCATCACATATTTTCTTACCTATTATGTGCTTCCGAGGCCTTGAAAACCTCATTTAGAGTTGCTTCAATTTGCGTGCACAGTCCGGGCGCGTAGCCGGAAAGCTTAAATATGAAATTCTGTGAAAAATGCTAAGTCTTGACTTTAAAATAAATAAATTTGACTTCGGTCAATATTTTGGGCAAACGAACCCAGACCCGTGATTTAACAGTCCCGGAGGGTCCATAGGAAAATATGGGTGTGACGACCTAAGGGGTCATCACCGTAATTTTTCCTTGTTCCGTGCTCTCGAGGCCTTGAAAACCTCGCTTTTAGTTTCCTCGATTGGCGTGCGCAGTTCGGGCGCGTAGCCGGAAAGTTTTTATGTTAGAATATGTGAATTATGTGAAACATTTGATGAATTTTGGTATTAATATGCATAATGTTGACTTCGGTCAACATTTTGGGTAAACGGACCCGGACCTATGATTCGACGGTCCCGAAGGGTTCGTAGAAAAATATGGGACTTGGGCGTGTGCCCGGAATCAAATTCTGAGGTCCCAAGCCCGAGAAACGAATTTTTGAAAGAAATTGTTTTTCTGAAATTTGATATGAAAATTTGAAATGAAAAGAAGTTAGAAAATATAGGTATCGGGCTCGTATTTTGGTTCCGACGCCGGGTACAAATCTTAAATATGTGTTAAGCACTATTTGTAAAGATTGGCTAAAAACGGACGTCATATGACGTGTTTCGGACTAAAAATGGAGAGTTTGAGTTATGAAAGTTGAAGAAAGAAAATCATGTGTTTGAGGCTTGATCCTATGTATATGATGTTATTTTGGCGATTTGATCGCACGAGTAAGTCCGTAAGATATTTTTAAGGTTGTGTGCATGTTTGGTTTGGAGCCCCGAGGGCTCGGGTGAGTTTTGAATGGGGCCCGGGAGGTCTTGGACTTAAGAAAATGCAGGTTCAGGTGTTGCAGACACCAGCGCGGTCGAGGTCATTTCCGCGCGGTCCGCGCCGGAGCCGCGCGGCCGCGATGTATTTTTGTGCGGTCCGCGTGGCTGAGTCTGAGGGCTAGGGTTTCAGGTTAGCCAGCGCGGCCGCGCACCAAAACAGTGCGGTCCGTGCTGGAAGGGTTCAGAGAGGCGCCACTTTTCTCCCACTCGGCATGGCCGCAACACATTTTTGTGCGGTCCGCGCCCGGTCCTCAGAAAGGTATACAAGTTCAGAAAATCTCAGTCATTTTTCACTTTTCAAAAACCCAAAACCTAAGAGGCAATTTTCCAAACAACCTTTTTTCTCCAAATTGATTGGTAAGTGATTTCTAACTTAATTTCTTTATTCCTTAACATCTTTTAACATAATTTTAACTTCAAATCAAAGATTTTCATGGGGAAAATTGGGTGATTTGGGTAGAACCTAGGTTTTCTACAAATTGATAAGTTGGACCTCAATTTGGGGTCCGATTTAAAAACAAATCATCTATTGGGA
This sequence comes from Nicotiana tabacum, assembly GCF_000715075.1. Classification (NCBI taxonomy): domain Eukaryota; kingdom Viridiplantae; phylum Streptophyta; class Magnoliopsida; order Solanales; family Solanaceae; genus Nicotiana; species Nicotiana tabacum. The sequence goes on from NC_134084.1 coordinate 89,401,561, forward strand.
TTCATGGGAGAATGGGTAATTGGGTTTTGGTCCGAACCTCGAGTTTCGACCACGTGGCTCCAGGGGTATTTTTGACCTTTTTGGGAAAACCTTGAAAAATCTATTTTCATGCATTGGGGATGATTCATTTAGTAATTATTAATGTGATTAAGTAACTTATGACTAGATTCGAGCGGATTGGTGGTGGAATCAAGAGGTAAAGCTATACTAGAAGCGTGAGTTGAGTTTGGAGCATTCGAGGTAAGTGTTTGTTCTAACTTTGGCTTGTGGGAATAGGATTAGGATGATATTTGCTACTTGCTAATGTGGAGTACGGTGTATAGGCATGGTGACGGTTATCTATGCACCGGAGTCTAGCATGGCCGTGAGTCTTGATTGCTTTTAATTCGAATAATGTGACACAAGCTCCTTGTTTATTTGATAAGTTTCATATAATGTGAAACGGTTGAGGAAGAATGATTTAAAAGGAGAATGTGTTGTGAATACTCCCTTGCCGGGATGTGTAGACATATATATATATTCTCCCTTGTCGGGATATTTTGGGCTGTTAGTTGTACCCTTGCCGGTTTAAAGGTATTGAGTTGTTATTCTCCCCTGAAGGGGTCTACTATATGAAGTCAGATATTATGAACTATAATATGGGATCCTGTGGCACGCCGTCCACTTATATATGATATTATGGGATCGTGTGGCACGCCGTCCACTTATATATGATATTATGGGATCGTGTGGCACGCCGTCCACTTATATATGATATTATGGGATCGTGTGGCACGCCGTCCACTTATATATGATATTATGGGATCGTGTGGCACGCCGTCCACTTATATATGATATTATGGGATCGTGTGGCACGCCGTCCACTTATATATGATATTATGGGATCGTGTGGCACGCCGTCCACTTATATATGATATTATGGGATCGTGTGGCACGCCGTCCACTTATATATGATATTATGGGATCGTGTGGCACGCCGTCCACTTATATATGATATTATGGGATCGTGTGGCACACCGTCCACTTATATATGATATTATGGGATCGTGTGGCACGCCGTCCACTTATATATGATATTATGGGATCGTGTGGCACGCCGTCCACTATATATATATATATATATATCATGGAAACCGGAGTTTCTTCTATTTATTTCCGATATTTCATTTTTATCTGTTACTCCCCGATAGCATGTCCCCTCCCAGTTTTACTTTGTATTATCTTGTTATTGTTTTCTTGCACTTGTTGTATATATATCTGTATAGGTTAATTGTGGTAGGTACTGTCTAGCCTCGTCACTACTTCGCCGGGGTTAGGCCAGGCACTTACCAACACATGGGGTCGGTTGTGCTGATGCTACACTCTGTGCATTTTTGGTGCACAGATCAGGGAGCAGCTTACGGACCGCAGCAGTAGGACTTCTGGGAGCTATCTTCAGTCCAGGGACTCTCGAGGTAGCCTAGCTGGCGTTCGCAGGCCGAAGTCCCTTTCCATGTTTTTTTTTTGTTTGTTTATATTGTATCAGACAAACATGATGTATTTTCCCTTCAGACATTGATTGTAGTATTCTGTAGTAGTCCGTGAGCTAGTGACACCAGACTCTGGGTAGCATTTTGGTTCAAACTTCCGCACTTTTGGTTTTCAGTTGCTTTAGATTTAAAGTCTTCCGCTTAGATTTTGTCTCGTTTATTATATTGTTTGAAAGAAAGCAGGAAAGGTGTTTTAAATATTTGGCTTGCCTAGCTCCGATAGTAGGCGCCATCACGACACCCGATGGTGGGAAATCCGGGTCGTGACAAGTTGGTATCAGAGCACTAGGTTACTTAGGTCTCACAACTCACGGACAAGCTCAGTAGAGTCTGAGGGATCGGTACAGAGACGTCTGTATTTATCCCGCAGAGGCTACTGAGTTAGGAAAACTTCACCTTGTTCATTCTTGTCGTGCGATTCTGTTTCTCAAGTACTGATTGTCTTTCCACTCTGTTCTTTCGCAGATGGCGAGGACACGTGCTTCCTCTTCTACCGCGCAACAGCCTGAGCCCCCAGCAGCAGCCCCTATTAGGGGCAGAGGGCGAGGCCGAGGTCGTGCCAGAGGCCGAGGCCGGGGCAGAGCTCAGCCCTAAGCAGCATTCCAGCGACGGAGCCTCAGGTCAATTTTGAGGAGGAGGTTCCGGCCCCAGTTGTTCCGGTGGGCCCAGCTCAGGTCCCAGAGGGTTTTATAGCCACTCTAGTGCTTCAGGATGCTTTGGACCGACTAGTAGGCTTTATGGAGGGCATTTCTAGAGCGGGTTTGCTTCCCGTAGCTCCAGCCACATCTCAGGCTGGGGGAGGAGTTCAGACTCCCGATACTCGTACTCTAGAGCCAGTAGCTCCTCAGGCTTAGGTTCCAGCAGTTCAGCCAGCTGTGGCAGCCTAGCCAGGTATTGCGGCTCAGTCCAGCGATGGTGCGGCTATGTCTGCGGATGCTTTGTGGAGGCTTGATCGTTTCACCAAGCTCTTCACAACCACATATAGTGGCACCCCCTCAGAGGATGCTAAGGATTTCATATTCAGCTGTCATGAGGTTCTACGGACTATGGGCATTGTAGAGACTAATGGGGTCGACTTTGCCACTTTTCGCCTGGCAGGATCCGCCAAGACTTGGTGGAAGGATTTCTGTTTAGCCAGGCTAGTAGGGTCGCCATCATTGACCTGGGATCAGTTTTCAGAGTTATTTCTGGGGAAGTTTCTTCTAGTTACTCAGCAAGATGCTCTTCGCAGGCAGTTTGAGCGTCTCCAGTAGGGTCCTATGATGGTCACCAAGTATGAGACCCGGTTCATTGATCTTGCTCGTCATGCCATTGTGATACTCCCCACCGATAGAGAGAGGGTGCGGAGGTTTATTGATGGGTTCCGTGTTCAGATGGCCATGAGTGCCGGTAGTGAGATTTCATTTCAGGAGGCGGCAGATGGTGCCCGCCGGATAGAGATGGCACTTGCTCAGGGAGATGGTCATGGGTCTGATAAGAGGCCCCGTCATTCTAGTAGATTCAGTGGTACCTCGTCTGGAGGTAGGGATTCTTATGGTAGAGGCCATCCTTCGAGGCCCTTTCAGTCAGCTCTCCAGGCTTCTCATGGTACACCAGGTGGTCGTGGTTCTCAGCTGCAGTATTCTGACCAGCAGCTCTTCAGTTCACCATCAGCATCTATCAGTGCACCACCACTTCGTTATTCTCAGCAGCCGAGGGCTTGTTATACTTGCGGCGATGTGAGTCACATTGCCATATATTGCCCTCGAGTTTCCAGCAGCTCGCAGCAGCAGGGTTCTCGCCCGATGATCCTGGCACCAGTTGCCCCACAGCCTGCCCAGCCAGCTAGAGGCGGGGGTAGAGGACATAGATGTGGAGGTAGAGGTTTTAGAGGTGGAGCTCAGACCGCTAGAGGTAGGGGTCAACCAGCAGCAGATCGTCCCAGGGATATGATTCAGGGAGGTGGGGCCCAACCCCATTGTTATGCTTTGCCAGCCAGGCCAGAGGCTAAGTCATTAGATGCTGTGATTACAGGTACTATTCTGGTCTGTGATAGGGATGCTTCTTTGCTATTTGACCCCGGATCTACGTATTCATATGTGTCGTCCTATTTTGCACCCTATTTGGTTATGCCTAGTGACTCGTTGAGTATTCCTGTTTATGTGTCGACACTGGTGTGTGACTCTATTATGATCGACCAAGTTCATCATTCTTGTATCGTAGTGTTTGGGGGTCTTGAGACCCGTGTTGATTTGTTGCTTTTGGACATGGTCGACTTTGATGTTATATTGGGGATGGATTGGTTATCCCCGTACCATGCTATCTTGGATTGCCATGCCAAGACCGTGACCTTAGCCTTACCGAATTTACCTCGTTTAGAGTGGAGAGGGACTTCTGGTCATTGTACCCGCAGTGTTATCTCGTATGTGAAAGCTCGGCGTATGGTCGAGAAGGGATGTTTGGCCTACTTGGCGTATGTTCGCGATTCTGGCGCGGAGGCCCCTTCTATTGATTCTGTGCCCGTTGTTCGGGAGTTTCCTGAGGTTTTCCCTTCAGACTTGCTGGGTATGCCACCCGACAGGGATATCGACTTTTGTATTGATTTGGCCCCGGGCACTCAGCCCATTTCTATCCCGCCATATCGTATGGGCTCGCCGGAGTTGAAAGAGTTAAAGGAACAACTGCAGTATTTGCTTGAGAGAGGTTTCATTAGACTGAGTGTTTTGCCTTGGGGTGCGCCGGTGTTGTTTGTTAAGAAAAAGGATGGTTCGATGAGAATATGCATCGATTACCGGCAATTGAACAAGGTTACAATTAAGAATAAGTATCCACTGCCGAGGATCGACGATTTATTCGACCAGCTTCAGGGTGCGAGGGTGTTTTCAAAGATAGATTTGAGATCTGGCTACCACCAGCTGAGGATTAGGGTGTCTGATGTCCCTAAGACAGCATTTCGCACTCGGTATGGGCACTATGAGTTTTTGGTCATCTTATTTGGATTGACTAATGCCCCAACAATGTTCATGGAGTTGATGAACCGAGTGTTCAGACCTTATTTGGACTTGTTCGTGATAGTCTTCATTGACGATATTCTTATATACTCCCGCAGTCAGGAGCAGCATGAGCAGCACCTCAGAGTGGTCCTTCAGACCCTAAAGGGTAGTCAGTTGTATGCTAAGTTCTCAAAGTGCGAGTTTTGGTTGAGTTCGGTCACATTCCTAGGTCATGTCGTATCAGCAGCAGGTATTCAGGTAGACCCGAAGAAGATAGAGGCAGTCAAGAACTGGCCTCGACCAGTTTCAGCTACGGATATTCGGAGTTTCCTGGGGTTAGCAGGTTACTACCGTCGGTTCGTGGAGGGGTTTTCATCCATTACAGCCCCTATGACCAGATTGACCCAGAAGGGTGCCCAGTTCAGGTGGTCGGACGAGTGTGAGGCGAGCTTCCAGAAGCTCAAGACGGCTCTGACTACGGCACCGGTATTGGTTCTGCCCACAGGTTTAGGGCCATATATGGTCTATTGTGATGCGTCTCGTATTGGGCTTGGTGCAGTGTTGATGCAGGAAGGTAAGGTCATTGCTTATGCTTCGAGGTAGTTGAAGATGCACGAGAAGAATTATCCGGTTCATGATCTCGAGTTGGCAGCCATTGTTCATGCCCTGAAGATCTGGAGGCATTACTTATATGGCGTGACGTGTGAGGTTTACACTGATCACAAGAGTCTTCAATATCTGTTCAAGCAGAAAGAGTTGAATTTGAGGCAGAGGAGGTGGTTAGAGTTGCTAAAGGATTATGATGTTACTATCTTATACCACCCGGGGAAGGCCAATGTGGTGGCCGATGCATTGAGCAGGAAGTCCGCCAGCATGGGTAGTCTTGCTTATATTCCAGTCAGCCAGAGATCGCTTGCTTTGGATGTTCAGGTCTTGGCCAATCGTCTTGTGAGGTTGGATATTTCTGAGCCTAGCAGAGTGTTAGCTTGCATGGTTGCTCGTTCCTCACTATTAGAGCGTATCCGCGAGAGGCAGTTTGAGGATCCCCATTTGTGTGTCTTGAGAGACACGGTGCAGCGTGGAGGTGCCAAGAAAGTAACCTTAGATGATGAAGGTGTATTGAGATTTCATGGGCGAGTTTGTGTGCCCAATGTTGATGGGATTCGAGAGTTGATCTTAGCGGAGGCCCACAGTTCTTGGTATTCTATTCACCCGGGCACCGCAAAGATGTATCAGGATCTGAGGCAGCACTATTGGTGGCATAAGATGAAGAAAGACATCGTTGCGCACGTGGCTCGATGTTTGAATTGTCAGCAGGTTAAGTACGAGCATCAAAGACCTGATGGTCTATCTCAGAGGATTGCACTTCCCGAGTGGAAGTTGGAGAGGATTACGATGGATTTCGTTACTGGACTTCCGATGACTCGGAAAAAGTTTGATGCAGTTTGGGTCATTGTTGATAGGCTGACCAAGTCAGCGCATTTTGTTCCTGTTGCATCCACCTATTCGTCCGAAAGGTTAGCCGAGTTTTATATCAGGGAGATTGTTCGCCTTTATGGGGTGCAGCTATCTATCATTTCGGATCGGGGTACGCAGTTTACCTCGCATTTCTGGAGAGCGGTTCAGCGAGAATTGGGCACCCAGGTTGAGTTGAGTACAGCATTCCATCCCCAGACGGACGGTCAGTCCGAGAGGACTATTCAGGTTCTTGAGGACATGCTCCGAGCCTGTGTCATTGATTTTGGAGGCTCGTGGGACCAGTTTTTGCCTTTAGAAGAGTTTGCCTACAACAACAGCTACCAGTCCAGCATTCAGATGGCTCCGTACGAGGCATTGTATGGTAGGCGATGTCGGTCTCCAGTTGGATGGTTTGAGCCGGGAGAGGCTCGATTATTGGGTACGGATCTGGTTCAGGAGGCCTTGGACAAGGTCAGGATTATTCAGGATAGACTTCGTATAGCTCAGTCCAGACAGAAGAGTTATGCAGACCGCAAGGTCAGAGATGTTGCTTTCATGGTCGGTGAGCGGGTATTGCTCCGTGTATCGCCTATGAAGGGCGTGATGAGATTTGGGAAGAAGGGCAAGCTCAGCCTTAGGTTCATCGGTCCATTTGAGATTCTTGATCGTGTGGGAGAGGTCGCTTATAGACTTGCCTTGCCACCTAGCTTGTCAGTTGTGCATCCCGTGTTTCATGTATCTATGCTCCGAAAGTATCGCGGAGATTCATCGCACGTGTTGGATTTTAGCACTGTCCAATTGGACAAGGATCTGTCATATGAGGAGGAGCCGGTGGCTATTCTAGACCGGCAGGTTCGACAGTTGAAGTCGAAGAGTTTTCCTTCGGTGCGTGTTCAATGGAGAGGTCAGCCTCCTGAGGCATCGACCTGGGAGTCCGAGTCCGATATGCGGAGCCGTTATCCTCATTTATTTCCCGACTCAGGTACTTCTTTCTTTTGTCCGTTCGAGGACGAACGGTTGTTTTAGAGGTGGAGAATGTTACGACCCAAGGGGTCATCACCGTAATTCTTCCTTGTTCCGTGCTCCCGAGGCCTTGAAAACCTCGCTTTTAGTTGCCTCGATTGGCGTGCGCAGTTCGAGCGCGTAGCCGGAAAGTTTTTATGTTAGAATATGTGAATTATGTGAAACATTTGATGAATTTTGGTATTAATATGCATAATGTTGACTTCGGTCAACATTTTGGGTAAACGGACCCGGACTTGTGATTCGCCGGTCCCGGAGGGTTCGTAGAAAAATATGGGACTTGAACGTGTGCCCGGAATCAAATTCTGAGGTCCCAAGCCCGAGAAACGAATTTTTGAAAGAAATTGTTTTTCTGGAATTTGATATGAAAATTTGAAATGAAAAGGAGTTAGAAAATATAGCTATCGGGCTCGTATTTTGGTTCTGACGCCCGGTACAAGTCTTAAATATGTGTTAAGTACTATCTGTAAAGTTTGGCTAAAAACGGACGTCATATGACGTGTTTCGGACTAAAAATGGAGTGTTTGAGTTATGAAAGTTGAAGAAAGAAAATCATGTGTTTGAGGCTTGATTCTATGTATATGATGTTATTTTGGCGATTTGATCGCACGAGTAAGTCCGTAAGATGTTTCTAAGGTTGTGTGCATGTTTGGTTTGGAGCCCCGAGGGCTCGGGTGAGTTTTGAATGGGGCGCGGGAGGTCTTGGACTTAAGAAAATGCAGGTTCAGGTGTTGCAGACACCAGCGCGGCCGCGGTCATTTCCACGCGGTCCGCGGTGGCGATGCATTTTTGTGCGGTCCGCGTGGCTGAGTCTGAGGGCTAGGGTTTCAGGTTAGCCAGCGCGGCCACGCACCAAAACAGTGCGGTCCGCGCTGGAAGGGTTCAGAGAAGCCCCACTTTTTTCCCACTCGGCGCGGCCGCAACACATTTTTGTGCGGTCCGCGCCAGGTCCTCAGAAAGGTATACAAGTTTGAAAAATCTCAGTCATTTTTCACTTTTCAAAAACCCAAAACCTAAGAGGCGATTTTCCAAACAACTTTTTTCTCCAAAACGATTGGTAAGTGATTTCTAACTTAATTTCTTTATTCCTTAACATCTTTTAACATAATTTCAACTTCAAATCAAAGATTTTCATGGGGAAAATTGGGTGTTTTGGGTAGAACCTAGGTTTCTACAAATTGAGAAGTTGGACCTCAATTTGGGGTCCGATTTAAAAACAAATCATCTATTGGGATTCATGGGGGAATGGGTAACCGGGTTTTGGTCCGAACCTCGAGTTTCGACCACGTGGCTCCGGGGGTATTTTTGACCTTTTTGGGAAAAACCTTGAAAAATCTATTTTCATGCATTGGGGATGACTCATTTAGTAATTATTAATGTGATTAAGTAACTTATGACTAGATTCGAGCGGATTTGTGGTGGAATCAAGAGGTAAAGCTATACTAGAAGCGTGAGTTGAGTTTGGAGCATTCGAGGTAAGTGTTTGTTCTAACTTTGGCTTGAGGGAATAGGATTAGGATGATATTTGCTACTTGCTAATGTGGAGTACGGTGTATAGGCATGGTGACGGTTATCTATGCACCGGAGTCTAGCATGACCGTGAGTCTTGATTGCTTTTAATTCGAATAATGTGACACAAGCTCCTTGTTTATTTGATAAGTTTCATATAATGTGAACGGTTGAGGAAGAATGATTTAAAAGGAGAATGTGCTGTGAATACTCACTTGCCGGGATGTGTAGATTGATATATATATTCTCCCTTGTCGGGATATTTTGGGCTGTTAGTTGTACCCTTGCCGGGTTAAAGGTATTGAGTTGTTATTCTCCCCTGAAGGGGTCTACTATATGAAGTCAGATATTATGAACTATAATATGGGATCGTGTGGCACGCCGTCCACTTATATATGATATTATGGGATCGTGTGGCACGCCGTCCACTTATATATGATATTATGGGATCGTGTGGCACGCCGTCCACTTATATATGATATTATGGGATCGTGTGGCACGCCGTCCACTTATATATGATATTATGGGATCGTGTGGCACGCCGTCCACTTATATATGATATTATGGGATCGTGTGGCACGCCGTCCACTTATATATGATATTATGGGATCGTGTGGCACGCCGTCCACTTATATATGATATTATGGGATCGTGTGGCACACCGTCCACTTATATATGATATTATGGGATCGTGTGGCACGCCGTCCACTTATATATGATATTATGGGATCGTGTGGCACGCCGTCCACTTATATATGATATTATGGGATCGTGTGGCACGCCGTCCACTTATATATGATATTATGGGATCGTGTGGCACGTCGTCCACTTATATATGATATTATGGGATCGTGTGGCACGCCGTCCACTTATATATGATATTATGGGATCGTGTGGCACGCCGTCCACTTATATATGATATTATGGGATCGTGTGGCACGCCGTCCACTTATATATGATATTATGGGATCGTGTGGCACGTCGTCCACTTATATATGATATTTCATTTTTATCTGTTACTCCCCGATAGCATGTCCCCTACCAGTTTTACTCTGTATTATCTTGTTATTGTTTTCTTGCACTTGTTGTATATATATATGTACAGGTTAATTGTGGTAGGTACTGTCTAGCCTCGTCACTACTTCGCCGGGGTTAGGCCAGGCATTTACCAGCACATGGGGTCGGTTGTGCTGATGCTACACTCTGTGCATTTTTGGTGCACAGATCAGGGAGCAGCTTACGGACCGCAGCAGTAGGACTTCTGGGAGCTATCTTCAGTCCAGGGACTCTCGAGGTAGCCTAGCTGGCGTTCGCAGGCCGAAGTCCCTTTCCATGTTTCTTTTTGTTTGTTTATCTTGTATCAGACAAACATGATGTATTTTCCCTTCAGACATTGATTGTAGTATTCTGTAGTAGTCCATGAGCTAGTGACACCAGACTCTGGGTAGCATTTTGGTTCAAACTTCCGCACTTTTGGTTTTCAGTTGCTTTAGATTTAAAGTCTTCCGCTTAGATTTTGTCTCGTTTATTATATTGTTTGAAAGAAAGCAGGAAAGGTGTTTTAAATATTTGGCTTGCCTAGATCCGATAGTAGGCGCCATCACGACACCCGATGGTGGGAAATCCGGGTCGTGACAATGGGACTTAGGTGTATGCCCGGAATCGGAATCCGAGGTCCCTAGCCCGAGAAATGAATTTTTAAGTGAAATTGTTTTCAGAAATTGTTTAAGGAAGTTTGAAGTGAAAACTGATTAGAAAGCAATGGTATCGGGCCAGTATTTTGGTTCCGGTTCCTGGTACAGGTCTTATATATGACTTGAGTCATTCCTGTGAAATTTAGTTATAAACGGACGTCGTTTGACGTGATCCAGACCTTAATTGAGAAATTTGATGTTTAAAACAGTTTTGAGAGATTTTATTGATCTCGAGGTTTAATTCGATGCTCGTGATGTTATTTTGGTCATTTGAGTGCACGAATATGTCCGTAGGATATTTTTGAGGTTGTGTGTATACTTAGGTTGAAGTTTCGAGGGCTCGGGTGAGTTTTGAGTGGGCTCCGGAATACCTTAAGCTTAGAAAGTCAGATGTTGCAGGTTTAGGAAGTTGCAGTCTCTGAACCCTCTAGTGCGGTCCGCGAGAAATCGTGTGCGACCGCGGAGGGGCCAGCGCGACCGCAGTCGCCTTTGTGCGGTCCGCCCAGGGTGCTGAATTGCAGGTCTTCAGGGAGGGGCCAGCACGGCCGCGGTTGCCTTTGTGCGGTCTGCGGTGGAGGCTGTGCGGCCGTGGTCTATTTGATGCGGTCCGCACTGGGGGTCTGAGAGGGGTATAAATAAACGGGAATTTCAGTTATTTTTCACTTTTTCAAAAACGGGTTTGAGGTCCGATTTCAAAACAAATTATATATTTGGATTCGTGGTGGAATGGGTAATCGGGTTTTGGTCCGAACCTCGGGTTTCGACCACATGGGCCTGGGGGTGATTTCTGACTTTTAGGTAAAACTTTAGAAAACTCATTTTCATGCATTAGGGTTGATTCATTTAGTACTTATTGATGTAATTAAGTAACTTGTGACTAGATTCGAGTGGATTGGTGGTGTAATAAAGGGGTAAAGCTATAGTTGAGACTTGAGTGGTGATCAAGGCATCGAGGTAAGTGTTTTGTCTAACCCTAGCTTGAGGGATTAGGAGTTGAGTCATACTTGGTACTTGCTTTTTGTTAAGTACAACGTATAGGAATGGTAACGAGTATCTATACGTTGGTATCAAGCATGACCTTGAGTCTTAAATTGCAAGTTAGTGTGTTCTTAAATGACACTTGGGTTCTTTACTTAATGACCTTCTATGATTGATCATTTTCAATAATTGAACTAAGTACAAGCTAAGTTGAGATTGGTTATAGCTGATTCTCCCTTGCCGGAATGACTATTTCAATACTGTCGTTCCCTTGCCGGGAATATTTTTACATTGTTGTGTTCCCTTGCCGGGAAGTTATTATATTATTTATGTTTCCTTCCCGGGATTTCTTGTGATTGTGTGATGAAATGTAAAAGGGAGCGGGTGGTACGCCTACCATAAGAAATAATGAAATAGATGAAATGGGAGTGGGTGGTACGCCTACCACGAGATATAATGAAATGGGAGCGGGTGGTATGCCTACCACAAGATATACTGAAATGGGAGCGGGTGGTATGCCTACCACAAGATATGAGAAATGGGATCGGGTTGCACGCCTGCAACAAGTTGAAACTGAAAGTGAAAGTTGCCTTATTTCTCTTTACTCGTGTTAGAAGTTAAATTATAGTTTCCTTACTATTCTTTGGTATTCTGTTTTATCTGCTACCCCCTGAGTATGTTTCCCCTTTCCCAGCTTTGGTTGCTTATTACCTATTTACTTTTCCGCCCTATAGTATATAACTGCATAGGTTTATCTGGAGTTTGGTCCTAGCCTCGTCACTACCTCGCCGGGATTAGGCCAGACACTTACTAGCATATGGGGTTGGTTGTGCTGATACTACACTCTGTGGTCTTTTGCACAGATCCAGGTCTTGGACAGTAGCAGTAGCGCGGGCGCCAGCTTTCAGCATAGTGAGACACCAAGGTAGCCTTACAAGAGTCCGTAGGCCCGGCGTCTCCTCTATCTTTATTTCAGTCTATTATCTCATGTATTCGAGACAAACAGTTTATATTTTTCTTTCAAACGGTTGTATTTAGTACACTTAGGAGTTCGTGAGTAATGTAACACCAGTTCTTGGGTAGAGGCATATGTTGATTTCCGTATTATTGTTCAGTTTCTTTAATTTAAGTCTTCCGTACATTTATTAAATTTCGTTGTTTTCATGCTATCACTGATAATCGTTAAAAGAAGTGATTTGTTAATAAAGTAAGCTGTTAAGGATTGGCTTGCCTAGCTCACATTAGTAGGCGCCATCACGACTCCCGAGGGTGGGAAATCCGGGTCGTGACAAGTTGGTATCAGAGATCTAGGTTAAATAGGTCTCACAACTTACGGACAAGCTCAGTAGAGTCTAAGGGATCGGTGCGGAGACGTCTGTATTTATCCGCCAGAGGCTACAGAGTTAGGAAAATCTCACATTTGTTCTTTTTTGTCGTGCAGATTTGTTCCTTAAATGCTAATTGGATTTCTACTTTATTCTTTCGCAGATGGCGAGAACATGCGCTTCCTCATCTACCGCTCAGTATCCCGAGTCCCCAGCAGTAGCTCCCACTAGGGGCAGAGGCCGAGACCGTTCTAGAGACCGAGGTAGAGGCGGAGTTCAGCCCCGAGCAGTAGCACTAGTGGCAGAGCCTCAGGTTGATTTTGAGAAGGTTCTGGCCCCAGCAGTTCCGGTGGGCCCAACTCAGATCCCAGAGGGGTTTATTGCTACCCTAGTTCTTCAAGATGCTCTAGTCCGATAGGTGGGCCTTATGGAAAGTGTCACCCGAGAAGTTTGCTTCCTGTAGCCCCAGTCACTTCTAAGGCTAGAGGAGGGGCTCAGACTCCTGCTACATGCACTCCGGAGCAGGTAGCTCGTCAGATTCAGACTCCAGCGGTTTATCCAGTTGGAGCAGTTTAGTCGGGTGTAGTAGCTCAGACCGGTGATGGAGCGGCTATGTCTGCCGATGTTTTGTGGAGGCTGGATAGGTTCACCAATCTCTTCACTACTACTTTCAGTGGTGCTTCTTCTGAGGATCCCTAGGATTTTCTATACAGCTGTCATGAGGTTCTGAGGAACATGGGTATTGTTGAGACCAATGGGGTCGATTTTGCTACATTTTGCTTGTCTGGATCCGCCAAGACTTGGTGGAGGGATTATTGCTTAGCTAGGCCAGCCTGGTCGCCATTTTTGACTTGGGAGCAGTGTACAATATTGTTTCTGGAGAAGCTTCTCCCCGTTACTTAGAGAGAGGCCTATCAGAGGCAGTTCAAGCGCCTCCAGCAGGGTTCCATGATGATTACCCCAGTATGAGACCAGGTTCATCGACTTAGCTCGCCATGCTCTTGTCATACTTCCTACCGAGAGAGAGAGGTTGAGGAGGTTTATCAACGGTCTTATTCAGCCGATTCGTCTTCAAATGGCCAAGGATGCCAGGAGTGAGATCACTTTTCAGGAGGCGGCCAATGTGGCCCGCAGAGTTGAGATGGTTCTGTCACAGGGAGGTGGTCAGGGGTCGGATAAGAGGCCCCGTCATTTAGGAAAATTAAGTGGTACCTTGTTTGGAAGTAGATATTTATATGGTAGAGGCCATCCTCCTAGGCCCTTTCAGTCAGCTCTTTAGGCTTTTCACAGCGCTTCAGGTGGCTGTGGTCCTCCGATTCAGTATTTTGATCAGCAGTCCTTCACTGCACCACCAGCACCTATCGGTGCACCACCAGCACCTATCAGTGCACTACCGCTTCAGAATTTTCAGGGTTGTCAGCCCTAGCAACCGAGGGATTGTTTTACTTGTGGCGATACGAGGCACATTGATAGGTATTGCCCTCGGGCTTCGAGCAGTTCTCCGCATCAGGGTTCCCGTGCTATGGTTCAGGCACCAGATGTTCCACAGCCTGCCCAGCCAGCTAGAGTTAGGGGTATAGGTGCTAGAGATGGAGGTAGAGGTCCTAGAGGTAGAGCTCTGGCCGCCAGAGGTGAAGTCCAGCTAGAAGCAGGCCATCCCAGAGAGGTAGTTTAGGGTGGTGGGGCCCACACCAATGTTATGCTCTTCTAGCCAGGCCCGAGGCTGAGGCTTTAGATGTAGTTATTACTGGTACGGTTCTGGTTTGTGATAGAGATGCTTCAGTGTTATTTGATCCAGGGTCTACATACTCGTATGTGTCATCTTATTTTCCACCGTATCTGGTCATGCCTAGTGATTCGTTGAGTATTCATGTTTATGTGTCTACGCCGGTGGGTGATTCTATTGGGGTAGATCGACTCTATCGCTCTTGTGTAGTTGTGATTGGGGGTCTTGAGACTCGTGTAGATTTGTTGATTCTAGACATGGTCGATTTCGAAGTCATAGTGGGGATGGACTGGCTATCACCTTACCATGCTATCTTGGACTGTCACACCAAGACTGTGACCTTAGATTTACCGGGTATGCCTCGTTTAGAGTGGAGGGGGACTCCTGGTCATTCTACCCATAGAGTCATTTCTTATGTGAAGGCTCAGCCTATGGTCGAGAAGGGGTGCTTGGCCTATTTAGCTTATGTTCGTGATTCTAGTGTGGAGGTTTCCTCTATTGATTTTGTGCCCTTTGTTCGTGAGTTTCCTAAGGTAGTCCCTTCAGACCTGCCGGGTATGCCGCCCGATAGGGATATTGACTTTTCCATTGATTTGGATCTGGACACTAAGCCTATTTCTATTCTGCCGTATCGCATGGCCCCGCCTGAGTTGAAAGAGTTGAAGGAGTAGTTGCAAGACTTGCTTGAGAAGGTTTTCATTAGACCCAGTGTTTCGCCTTGGGTTGCTCCGGTGTTGTTTGTTAAGAAAAAGGATGGTTCGATGAGAATGTGCATTGATTACCGGCAGTTGAACAAGGTCACTATCAAGAATACGTATCCACTTCCGAGGATCGATGATTTGTTCGATCAGCTTCAGGGTGCCAAGGTCTTTTCAAAGACTGACTTGAGATCTGGCTACCATCAGTTGAGGATTAGGGCATCTGAAGTCCCTAAGACAGCTTTCCGCACTCGGTACAGGCATTATGAGTTCTTGGTCATATCATTTGGGTTAACAAATGCCCTGGCGGCTTTTATGGATTTGATGAACCGAGTGTTCAGGCCTTATTTGGACTCGCACGTGATAGTCTTCATTGATGATATTTTGATATATTCCCGCAGCCAGGAGGAGCACGAGCAATATCCCAGAGTGGTTCTTCAGACTCTGAAGGATAGTTAGTTATATGTTAAGTTCTCGAAGTGTGAGTTCTAGCTGAGTTTAGTTGCATTTCTAGGTCATGTTGTATCAGTAGAGGGTATTCAGGTTGATTCGAAGAAGATTGAGGCAGTCAAGAACTGGCCTAGACCAACATCAGCTATAGAGATTTGGAGTTTCTTGGGATTTGGCAGGCTACTATCGTCAGTTTGTGGAGGGGTTCTCATCTATTATAGACCCGATGACAAGGTTGACCCAGAAGGGTGCCTAGTTTAGATGGTCGAACGAGTGCGAGACAAGCTTTTAGAAGCTCAAGAAAACTCTGACTACCGCACCGGTGTTTGCCTACAGGTTCAGGGCCTTACATAGTTTATTGCGATGCTTCCCATATTGGGCTTGGTGCAGTTTTGATGCAGGATGGCAAGGTCATTGCCTATGCTTCGAGGCACTTGAAGATTCATGAGAAGAACTATCCAGTCCATGATTTAGAGTTGGCAGCCATTGTTCACGCATTGAAGATTTGGAGGCATTATCTGTATGGCGTGGCATGTGAGGAGTTCACTGATCACAAAAGTCTTCAGTATTTGTTCAAGCAAAATGAGTTGAATTTGAGGCAGAGGAGATGGTTGGATTTGTTGATGGATTATGATATCACTATTTTATATCACCCGGGAAAGGCGAACATGGTGGCCGATGCTCTGAGTAGAAAATCATCCAGCATGGGCAGTCTTGTTTATATTTCGGTCGGTGAGAGGCCACTTGTGTTGGATGTTCAGGCTTTGGCCAATCGATTTTTGAAATTGGATATCTCTTAGCCTAGCCGAGTATTAGCTTGCACGGTCGCTCAATCTTCATTATTGGAGCGTATCCATGATCAACAGTTTGATGATCCCTATTTGTGCATCCTTAGAGATACGGTGCAGCGTGGAGGTGCCAAGCAGGTTACCTTAGGTGATGATGGAGTTTTGAGATTGCAGGGGCGAGTTTGTATGCCTAATGTGGATGGGCTTCGAGAGTTTATTTTAGAGGAGGCCTATAGTTCCCGGTACTCTATTCATCCAGGCGCCGCGAAGATGTATAAGGATTTGCGGCAGCACTAATGGTGGCGTAGAATGAAGAAGGATATTGTTGCATATGTGGTTCAATGTTTGAATTGTCAGCAGGTTAAGTATGAGCATTAGAGGCCTGGTGGATTGTTTCAGAGGATTGAGCTTCCCGAGTGGAAGTGGGAGCGGATAACTACAGACTTCGTTACTGGACTTCCGCTGACTCGGAAGAAGTTTGACGCAGTTTGGGTCATTGTTGATAGGCTAACCAAGTCAGCGCATTTCATTCATGTGGCAGCCTCCTATTCATCTGAGAGGTTAGCTGTGATCTATATCCGGGAGATTGTTCGCCTTCATGGTGTACTTGTGTCTATCATTTCGAACTGAGGTACACATTTTACCTCACATTTTTGGAGAGCAGTACATCGAGAGTTGGGCACTCAGGTGGAGTTGAGTACAACCTTTCATCCCCAGACGGACGACCAGTCCGAGCAGACTATTCAGATTCTAGAGTATATGCTCCGAGCTTGTGTCATTGATTTTGGAGGTTCGTGGGATCAGTTTTTGCCTTTAGCAGAGTTTGCCTACAAC
The DNA here is from genome assembly GCF_000715075.1 of Nicotiana tabacum. NCBI lineage: Eukaryota > Viridiplantae > Streptophyta > Magnoliopsida > Solanales > Solanaceae > Nicotiana > Nicotiana tabacum. The sequence goes on from NC_134084.1 coordinate 89,418,545, forward strand.
AACAGCTACTAGTCGAGTATCCAAATGGCTCCTTATGAGTCTTTGTATGGTAGGCAATGTCGATCTCTAGTTGGATGGTTTGAGCCGGGGGAGGCTCGGTTGTTGGGTACGGATATGGTTCAGGAGGCCTTGGACAAGGTCAGGATCATTCAGGAGAGGCTTCGTACGGCTCATTCTAGGCAAAAGAGTTATGCAGACCGCAAAGTTTGAGATGTGGCTTTTATGGTTGGTGAGCGGGTATTGCTCCGAGTGTCGCCTATGAAGGGCGTGATGAGATTCGGGAAGAAGGGCAAGCTTAGCCCTAGGTTCATTGGTCCATTTGAGGTTCATTGGTTCGTTATCAGCCGTGCATCCAGTATTTCATGTGTCCATGCTTCGGAAGTATCACGGCGATCCATCCCACGTGTTAGATTTCAGTATTGTCCAGTTGGACAAGGACTTGTCTTATGAGGAGGAGCCGGTGGCTATTCTAGACCGGCAGGTCCGTTAGTTAAGATCGAAGAGTTTTCCTTCTGTTTGTGTTCCGTGGAGAGGTCAGCCTCCTGAGGCATCGACCTGGGAGTCCGAGTTCGATATGCGGAACCGTTATCCTCATTTATTCCCCGACTCGGGTACTTCCTTCTTCTGTCCGTTCGAGGATGAACGGTTGTTTTAGAGGTGGAGAATGTGACGACCCAAAGGGTCATCACCTGTTTTCTTACCCATTATGTGCTTCCGAGGCCTTGAAAACCTCGTTTAGAGTTCCTTTAATTTGCGTGCATAGTCCCGGCGCGTAGCCGGAAAGCTTAAATATGAAATTTTGTAAAAAATGTTAAGTCTTGACTTTAAAATGAATAAATTTGACTTCGGTCAATATTTTAGGTAAAGGGACCCAGACCCGTGATTTGACGGTCCCGGAGGATCCGCATGAAAATATGGAACTTGGGCGTATTCCCGGAATCGGAATCCGAGGTCCCTAGCCCGAGAAATGAATTTTTAAGTTAGATTGTTTAAGGAAATTGTTTAAGGAAATTTGAAGTGAAAACTGATTAGAAAGCAATGGTATAGGGCCCGTATTTTGGTTCTGGCGTGCGGTACAAGTCTTATATATGACTTGAGTCATTCTTGTGAAATTTGGTTAAAAACAGACGTCGTTTGACGTGATCCGGACCTTAATTGAGAAATTTGATGTTTAAAAGAGTTTTGAGAGATTTTATTGATCTCGAGGTTTAATTCGATACTCGTGATGTTATTTTGGTCATTTGAGTACACGAATATGTCTGTATGATGTTTTTGAGGTTGTGTGTATACTTGGGTTGTAGTTTCGAGGGATCGGGTGAGTTTCGAGTGGGCTCCGGAATGCCATAGGCTTAGAAAGTCAGATGTTGCTGGTTCAGGAAGTTGCAGTCTCTGAACCCTCTAGTGCGGTCCGTGAGAAATCGCGTGCGACCGAGGAGGGGCCATCGCGGCCGCAGTCACCTTTGTGCGGTCCGCGGTGGAGGCTGTGCGGCCGCAGTCGCCTTTGTGCGGTCCACCCAAGGTGCTGAATTGCAGGTCTTCAGGGAGGGGCCAGCGCAGCCGTAGTCGCCTTTGTGCGGTCCGCGGTAGAGGCTCTGCGGCCGCGGTTCATTTGATGCGGTCCGCACTGGGGGTCTAAGAGGGGTATAAATAAATGGGAATTTTAGTTAAATCGTCTACTTTTGGGATTTCAGTCTTTATCTCCTTTTCTTTAATAATTTTATCTAGCTTTCTATTAATTTTTAAAAGTTATACTATTAAATTATTATTTTGTTTTATTATTGTTTGATCCGCTTTCCCTTGAGGAGTATAACTAGTCAGTCCCTCTGGATTGGGTTGAATTCTTTCTGTGAATTTTAATGCTTCCTCGTATACTAGATCTAGTTCTAGTTGTCAATCACTCATGAGAGAGCGATTTCTTTTATTGTGTCTATCTTTTCTTTTAAGGTACTTATTTCACTTTTTACTACTTCTACTTGATGTGTTATTTTTTCTACTAATTTAGTTGTTTGTATTTCTAATTCTTCAGGTTTTTCTGTAATAGTTTTAATTAATTTTTCTATTTCATTTTTCGTAGGTATTTTTTCTAGATTAAACTTATTGTTCAGAAATTGTATTTTTCTGTCTATTTGTAGTTCTTGTGATTTTAAGAAATCTAAATTTTGTTCTAATTTTTCTAGAGTCTTTCTTTGTTTAGTTTGTAATGCTTCCACTAGTTCTAGTGTTCTTATTATGTTTTTATTATGTTCTTGGGTTTTTTCTCCAAAGTTGATTATTAAATCTACTAAAGTATTGTATTGTTTATCTTCGGTATGTTATATAGGTTCTCCACTATTAAAATTGCACTTTATTACCGTATTATCTTTTATATTCTATACTTCTTTTTGGATATATTTTTAAATCTAAATATTCTAGGTTCTTTAATTTATCTATTTTGTTCAACCTAATGGTACCCAAATTTTTCGTTTCTTAAAGAATTTTATTCTTTGATTTTCTAAATATATTTCTCCTTCTATATATTGTATTTCCCACTCTAAAGCTGATATGGTTTCTGAACTAATAATACGTTTTTCTATATAACTCGTATCTCTATTTATTTTTAGATCTGATTCTTCTATTTGTTTAGCAAATTCTAAAGTTGATATTAATAGAGTCCTTGTCTTTCGTAGTATTTTCTTTAATTCTTCTTTTCTCAGTATATTTCTACTTAAAATTCAATAGTTACAAGCTATTTCTTTAGATAAAGGATGTTGTCTTAACATATATGTTAGCCTAATGGGATATGTTTTATCTCATTTCTAATGGTTCAAATATAATTCTTTTCTTATTGTATTTCAATATTTGTTCTTCCTATATAAGTTACCATCACCACCTAATAAATATTAGTCTTGAGAGCATTAGAAATAACATAGAATATAGAGAAACATTAGAATCACAAAAGAGTTTCTTTGAAAAATCAGAATTAGATATTTTAAATACTGAATATTTTCAAAAATTCCCTCTTCTTGAAATAGAAAGAACTAATATTGAAATACAACAAGAAAAGGATTATATCCTAATTGTCACAACCCAATTCCCAAACCAGATCGTTATGGCGCCTCTCGTGAAGACAAGGCCAGCCAGACCAAAACAGAACACCTCTTTTAAATAGTTAAATATCATAAACAGTTCTAAAACATGATATAATATCCATAATTTGCGGAATTAACAATAACAATAGTAAAAGCCATCCCGACACAGCCCAAACCGGGGTGTCACAAGCCATGAGTAACTAAGAGAAATCCTGATACAGTCTACTAATCACTAAACCCGATATAATAGTTCTAAGAACATTAAAATGATAAGGTAAGGGAGGCACGGGGGCTGTGGACGCCAACAACTACCTCGTGATCTCTGAAACACTGCCTGGACGAGAAGATCAGCACTCAGGAGCGGACTCTGCGATGTCTGAATCTATAGACACGGTGTAGGTAGTAATGTAAGTACTCCGACCCAGTGAGTAATAATCACAAATAATGGCTGAAAGCAAGAGAACATGTAAAAGCACAAACCAATCCTATATCAAGCAGTGAAATCACTTAAAACAGTAAATCAGTGAAGAAGTCCAATGAAATCCCTTTAAACCAAGTAAAACAGGTAATTTGGCGGGTAGATAACAAGTAGAAATCTGCCCCTCAGGCACAATAACAATCACTCAGAACAGTATCAGCCCATCGGGCTCACTCTCAGTACAATATCAGCACCTCGGGCTCACTCTCAGTACACTATAAGCCCCTCGGGCTCACTCTCAAGTCATGATGGGTACCCGCGCTCACTATGGGGGTGCAGACTCCGGAGGGGACACTTACGGCCCAAGCGCTATATCAAGCCTCCTCGTGGCATCATCCCTCGGCACTCGGCCTCACATCACTCAAGCCACCTCGTGGTGTATAAAAGTATCTCAGGCCCTCGGCCTCATATCACTCAGCATATCCTCACAAATGGCCCTCGGCCTCACTCAGTCCGAAAATCATCACAAGCCCCTCGAGCATTAGTAAAACAGTAGTTCTCAGCCCAAAACATCATTTAGAAATATCATTTAAGTTTCAAATATGAATAAAAGTGGCTGAGTTTGTAGAACAGTAACATGTCTCACCTCTATATAGCACTACAATGTGCAGTCTGGGGTTTCAAACCCTCAGGACATCATTTACAATCATTACTCACCTCGAACCGGCTGCAACTGTAGCTCGCTATGCCTTTTCCCCTCAAATCGGCCTCCGCGCGCATCAAATCTATCCAAAATATGAACGAAGACGTCACAATATGCTAAGGGAACAAAGCCCAAGCGAAAACAATCGAAAAATGTCAAAAATCTCGAAATTACAAAAACCCGAGCCCCGAGCCCACTTCTTGAAACTCAAATAATTTTACACCAACGGGTTCCTTATCCTTCCACCAGTTCATACATATCAAAAGTTCACAAATCCGACCTTAAATGGTCTTTCAAATCCCAATTCAAAACTTCAAAATCCCAAGCCATAGTTATTCAATTTTTAGCTTAAGTTCCATGAATTTCTAGGTTAATTTCACAGTAGAATCACGTTTTAGGTTCAAAAATCTTACCTATAATCAATTCCTCTTGAATACCTCTTTCATCGCCTTCAAAAAGCTCTCAAAATACTAAGCTATGGAGGAAAAATGGCTCAAAATCCCGGATAAAATGTCTTATAAACTTTCTGCCCAGTTCTGATATTCCTTCTTCGCGAACGCGGTCGAACACTCGCATTCGCGATGCACAAATTTAACTTGAACAGATTTTCCTTCTACGCGATCGCGACCAAGGGCTCGCGAACGCGATGCTTTAGACTCCTCAACCTACGCGAATGCGGTCCCACTTACGCGGATGCGAAGTGCAACAGCTCCTGGACCCTTCACGCGAACACGAAGAACAAAACCACTAGACCCCCAAATACTTATATGTGAACGCAAAACACTGCATGCGAACGCGAAGCACAAGATCAAAGCCCTCGGCGAACATGAGACCTCAAACGCGAACGTGAAGGCCAAACGCAGACCACCCCAAAATCCTTTTACACGATCGCGACTCGCCCCACGCGATCGAGAAAGCCAATTTCGTCTGCAACAGCTGAACAGTTTCTGCAATGATCCAACACCAAAACTAGCCCGATTGGCCACCCGAAACTCACCTGAGGCCCCCGGGACCTCAACCAAAAGCACCAACACATCTTAAAACCTTATTCAAACTTGTTCCAATCATCAAAACACCTCAAACAACACAAATCCATCAATTCACATTGAATTCAAGCCTAAGTTTTCTAAAAACATCTGAAATACGCTTTCGATCAAAAACGCAACCAAACCACGTCCGAATGACCTGAACTTTTGCACACACATCACAAATGACATAACGAAGCTGCAGCTACTCTCGGATTTTCATTCCGACCCTCGAATCAAAATCTCACCAAATCCACTCCGAACGCAACCTACTCAACTCGATCATATAAAACACAGATAACGAAGCATAATAAAGTAGAAATGGGGGAAATGGAGCAATAACTCACGAGATAGGGGAAATATATCCCATTAGGCTAACATATATGTTAAGACAACATCCTTTAGCTAAAGAAATAACTTGTAAATATTGGATTTTAAGTAGAAATATACTGAGCAAAGAAGAATTAAAGAAAATACTACGAAAGACAAAGACTCTATTAATATCAACTTTAGAATTAGCTAAACAAATAGAAGAATCAGATCTAAAAATAAATAGAGAACCGAGTTATATATTAAAACATAGTATTAGTTCAGAAACCATATCAGCTATAGAGTGGGAAATACATTATATAGAAGAAGAAATATATTTAGAAAATCAAAGAATAAAATTCTTTGAGAAACGAAAAATTTGGATACCATTAGGTTGAACAAAATAGATAAATTAAAGAACCTAGAATATTTAGATTTAAAAATATACCCATAAAAGAAGTATAGAATATTAAAAGATAATATGGTAATAAAGTGCAATTTTAGTAATGGAGGAAAACAAATTACATACCGAAGATAAACATTAAAATACTTTAGTAGATTTAATAATCAACTTTGGAGAAAAAACCCAAGAACATAATAAAAACATAATAAGAATACTAGAACTAGTGGAAGCATTACAAACTAAACAAAGAAAGACTCTAGAAAAATTAGAACAAAATTTGGATTTCTTAAAATCACAAGAACTAGAAATAGACAGAAAAATACAATTTCTGAACAATAAGTTTAATCTAGAAACAATACTTATGAAAAATGAAATAGAAAAAATTAATTAAAACTATTACAGAAAAACCTAAAGAATTAGAAATACAAACAACTAGATTAGTAGAAAAAATAACACATCAGGTAGAAGTATTAAAAAGTGAAATAAGTACCTTAAAAGAAAAGATAGACACAATAAAAGAAATCGCTCTTTCATGAGTGATTTACAACTAGAACTAGATCCAGTATATGAGGAAGCATTAAAATTCACAGAAAGAATTCAACCCAATCCAGAGGGACTGACTAGTTATACTCCTCAAGGGAAAGCGGATCAAACAATAATAAAACAGAATAATACTTTAATAGTATTACTTTTAGAAATTAATAGACAGGTAGATAAAATTATTAAAGAAAAGGAGATAAAGACTGAAATCCCAAAAGTAGACGATTTAATAGAACAATTAAAAAGAGTTGAAATAACACCGCAAAAAAAGATAAAATTAAAATAAGAAGACCACAAAAATGGACCTTTTTCCAGGTGGGTCAAGAACAACAAACGAAGAAAGATCACGAATAAGTTTTTCAGATAATAGAATAGGTAATAATATGTTAGCTAGAATTTTAACTAGAAAAAGACAAAAAGAAAATCAGAAATTAGACGAAATAATAGATATAGACAAAGATATACAAATTTTTCAACAAAATCAACTAAGGTTACTCAACCCGAGAATATTATATAATACAAGATATTTTTCAAATAACTCTCAATTATATAGACATTATAGAAAAGAGCAATTATCAGCCATAGGAAATAAAGTTGCAATATTAAATTTAATTAACCCAGAATTAGTACGACAAATAAAAAATTATAAAAAGAATTTAATGCATATGGGATTAATAGTAATCAAATTCAAAGGACTAACTCGAAAGAATTTAGGAACTAAAGTACTAGTAGTAGTATATGATGACAGATTGTCAGATCAAAAGAAATCTATAATAGGTTTAACAGAAGTAGACATGACAAATAATGGAGGAATATTTTACATTAGCCAGATTTCATGATAAATCTAGCAGAGTTTGGAAAAAATGTTAAAATAGGAATACAGACTAAAGGATATAAAGAAATGAATAATGGAAATAATTTACTGATATGTGTAGGTTTCATAGGAAAAATGGCAACAAATAGTAATACAAAATTTAAAATTAAGGTAGACAATGTAGTCGAAGTAATGGGAAATAAAAGGATAAAATTAATAAAACCTATTAAGATAAATCTAGAAGAATATGCTGGATTAGAATGGAATCCAGAAGATTTCGCAAATCCAAAAATATTCAAACCAGAATCTCATTTGATGTATACAAACTCTAAAGGAGAAATATCAATTAAATTTACTAATTATAACTATTCTACCCAAAAAGAAATAGATGATGGAACTGAAGGTATGGTAGAAGATAATGATACCGAATTTATGAATATTGAAATAATACAAGACGAATTCGAAGTAGACATAGCATTAGAAAAAGCAAGGAGGATAGTTAAAGAAAATAGAAATAAGACTTTCCAATGTAAAGGGTGTAAACTTGGAGGGTTAACTTTAAGCAAAGTAGAAGATCATTTTAAGAAATGTGAATTAAGAATAGATAATTGGGGATATAAAAAAGAAAATATTTCACAGAAAAAATCAGATAAATTCGATCAAATGTTTGAAGAAATACAAGATAGTTATGAAGAAACAGAAACAGAATCTCTAATAAGTTTAAAAGAATTAATGGAATCACCTAGTTCTAGCCCAAGTCCATTTCAGATAACAACTGTCACGACCCCAACCCCGGTCGTGATGGCGCCCAACACATTTCTAGGCAAGCCTGCCCAAATATCAACCACAACCCACTTTCTTATAAAGTCCAATATCAGCTAACACAATTTAATTGTCAAATTAACATAATAAGGTTCTGAAACAGCAAGTTAAATATGCGAAAGTCAAAAGATAATACTACTACATAGCCCACACTGATCCGGTGTCACAAGTCTCGAGAATCTAATACAAGTTCAACGGCCTACTACACAAACTGTCTAGGACTGCGGAATACATAGAAAGGAAGGGAGAAATCAGGGCTGCGGACGCCATGCAGCTACCTCGATACTCCCAGATAATGTTGATCGACTAGAAAGCTCTCACTCAGCCTCTGGAACACCTGGATCTGCACGTAAGGTACAGGGAGTAATGTGAGTACTCCGACCCAGTGAGTAATAGGCATAAATAATGACTGAGATTAAGAAATCACGTATACATAGGGTAATCTATAAACCAATGAAAAACGGAATGAGATAATTCTACAACAGATAAGCAGTTAAGTGACTGATAGTTAAAGAAAAATAAACACGTAGAACAGTACCAGCCCATCGGGCTCTCTCTCTCTCTCATATCACAACTGGGTACCCGCGCTCACTGGGGGTGTGCAGACTCCGTGAGGGGCCCCTTATGGCTCAAGCACAATATCAAGCCATCTCGTGGCATCAAATCTAGGCCCTCGGCCTCAAATCAATATCAGCCACCTCGTGACGTATGTATCTCAGGCCCTCGACCTGATATCAGTATCATTGTATCCTCACATCTGGCCCTCGGCTATACTCAGTCCAGAAATCACATAAGCCCTTCGGGCATTAGTAAAACAGTAGTCCTCAGCCCAAAACATCATTTAAAATATCATTTTAGTTCCAAAACCAAGTAAAAAGTGGCTGACTTGTAAAATAGTGGAAAACAGTACGACTGAGTTCAAGTAGCAAGTCAACACAATGAGGAAATAGTGATAAATATCCCCGGAGGGTTCAAATAGTTGGCACGAAGCCCAAATATGACAATCAGTCCAAATAATGATGATAACAAATAAGTTTCAATCAAATACACGGTAAAATCATCAATCGGGACGGACCAAGTCACAATCCCCAAAAATAAATGACCCCACGCTCATCATTAGGCGCGTGTCTCACCTCAATATAGCACTACGATGTGAAAATTCGGGGTTTCAAACCCTCAGGACATCATTTACTTTCATTACTCACCTCAAACCGGCTAAATCTCTAGCTCACGACACCTTTTCCTCTCAAATCGGCTTCCTCGCACATCGAATCTGACCAAAACTAGAACGAATACGTCACAATATGCTAAGGGAACAAAACCCAAGCGAAAACAATCGAAAAATATCGAAAATCCTAAAATTAGCAAAACCCGATCCCCGGGCCCGCTTCTCGAAACTCAGAAATTTTCACACCATTAGATTCCTTATAACTCCACGAGTTCATACATACTAAAAGTTCTCAATTCCGACCTCAAATGGTCGTTCAAATCTCAATTCAAAAGTTCAAAATCCCAAGCCCCAGTTCTTCCTTTTTTAGCTTATGTTCCAAGAATTTCTAGGTTAATTTCACAATATATTCGAGTTTTTGATTCGAAAATCTTACCTCCAATCAATTCTCCTTGAATCCCTCTTTAGTCACCTTCAAAAAGCTCTCAAAATACTCAGTTATGGAGGAATAATGGCTCACAATCGCGGATAAAATTACTTATAAACTTTCTGCCTAGAGGGTTTGGCATCTGCGATCCCACCACCGCTCCTACGGTACCACTTCTGTGGTAACTCCTCCGCATCTGCGGAAATCACTTAGGGGGCTAGGTTCCGCATCTACGGTCCACGAGCCGCATCTGCGACTTCATAGGTGCGGTCCAGATGCCGCATCTGCAGTCCCTGGCAATTCTTTCCAAACCACTTTTGCGGCTCTTCTTCTGCATGTGCGGCACCACACCTACGATCCTCAATCCGTAGGTGCGGAAATACCAGAAGCAGCAACTTCTGAGATCTCTTAAGTCCAAAATCTTCCCGTTAAACATCCGAATTTACCCCGAGGCCCCCAGGACCTCAACCAAAAGCACCAACATGACCCAATACCATATTCAAACTTGTTCCAATCATCAAAGCACCTCAAACAACATCAAATTACCCGAAACACATCTGATTCAAGCCTAGTTTTTGAGAAATCTTCCGAAATACGTTTTCGATCTAAACCCAACCAAACCACGTCTGAATAACCTGAAATTTTGCACACACATCCCAAATGACACCACGAAGCTACTGAAACTCTCAGACTTCCATTCCGGCCCTCGGATCAAAATCCCATCTACCAATCGAAAATCGCCAAAATACTAACTTCGTCAATTCAAGCCTAATTCTACACCGGACCTCTAAAACCAATTTCGATCACACTCCTAAGTCATAAATCACCTCCCAAAGCTAAAAAGAACCATCGTAACTCACATCCGAGCCCTCTAACTCATAAGTCAATATCCGGTTGACTTTTCCAACTTAAACCTTCTTAAAAGAGACTAAGTGTCTCTTTTCTTACCAAATCCACTCCGAACGCAAACTACACAACTCGATTATATAAAACACGGATAACGAAGTATAATGAAGCAGAAATGGGGGAAACAGAGTGGTAACTCATGAGACGACTCACCGGGTCGTCAAAACAACTCATCAAAGTACAATAGATACTAGCACAGGAAATGTACCTAGAAAAAGAGTATATAGAATAGATCAAGAAACAGAAATAGAAAATGTAAAACCATCAGGAAAAAGAATGCCTATAGAAGAACCTATAAGATTACAAGAAGGTGGAAGTAAGGGTAAAATACTAAATATAGCAGCTCATGATCCACAAATGTGGAACTCGGTAATAGATCTATGGAAAGGAATAGTAGTAGCAGACTTTATAAAACCTTATAATGACACATACGCAGAAACAATGTATAAATATATGGAGACCTTCTTAAGAGAATCAACAAAGGGCTTATGGGAAGCCTATTAGTCAGAATTTCCACAAGATTTTCAAATGTTAATAGCAATGGGACCAAATCCTTATAATTCTACAAAAAAATACATAGCTTGATCACAGGCGAAGATCCAAATAGTGGATTAGTAGTATTACAAAATAACGCTTTAATAAAATTAGAACAATTAGGTATAAGCAGTTGGTTTCATATAAAAAAGTTTTTAAATGATTATTTGTATTATTGTACTATTAGTGGAAACGCTTTTGATCAATATCTCGGTAAAAAGTTATTCAATAAACTACCAGGAGTCTTAGGAAGAGAAATAGAAGAACGATGGTATAAAAGAGAAGGTGTAATACAAAATCCACATGCAAAATGGTCTATAGGGCACAAAGTACAACATATAATGGAAATACTACAAGAAAAATGTACCCATATACAGATACAAAAATAACTAAAACAGAACAATATGAGTTTTTGTAGATCAATGTGTATACAAAACAAAGTTATGACAAAAATAAATATAAAAAGAAGAAATATAGAAAATATAAACCTCAATACAAAAAGGGATACAACAAAAAAAATTATTATCTTAGAAAATCATCAGCTAGAAAACCATACCTGGATAGTGATAGACATGTTAGAAAGTATAGAGTAGATAGAAACTATAAAAATAAACTAAAATATTTTACTTGTGGTAGTGTAGAACACTTAGCAAATACATACCCAAAAAGAATTAATAATAAAAAAAGAAATTCACAGTTAATAGAAGATTTTCAAGAAACCCTAATAAATGTAGACGAATATATGTCAGATAATGAAAGTATATACTCTATAGTAAGCGTAGATATAGAAGAAAAAACTCAAATAGATACCTCAGAATCAGAAGAAGAAGAATTAATAAATGAGATAGGATTAGAAAAATTAGACTTAGAAGAAAATACCTTTGTAAACATATCAGAGGAATGTACCCATAATTTTGAAAGAAATAAAGGATTAGATAGTAATCAGTGTTTCATATGCAAATGGTACCCTAGTAGAAATAAAAGAGCTAAATGTAAATTATACTATCTAGAAGGATGTATTTCATGTATAGAAAAAGATTTTCAAACAAAAATAAATAAAGAAGAAAAATACCAAGAAATAAATGATCATACCATGAATTTGAGAATAATGACATTAGAAGCTAGAATAAATGAATTAGAAAAAAAAAATACAAAAAATGGAAAAGGGAAAGAGAAATTAGAGGATATAAAAGAAAACATAACAGCAGTAGAAGAAGAAATAATGAGTATAGAAAATTATGATGTGTTGATATGTAATGAGATAAAAAATTAAGTACACTAAAGATTTTAGCAAGAATCAAAATAGAAGATTACGAAATAAAAACATTAGCTCTAGTAGATTCCGGATGCACAAGATGTATAATAAATAAAAGGATAGTTCCTCCAAATCTAATTAAAACCTTAGATAAGCCAGTTGCAGCTATGCAAATGGATGGAACCCATAATATATACAGACATTGTGTAGATAAATCACAGATCAGCTTCATAAATACATGTTTAGATTTCTATAAACCTAGCTACAAGGTAGACAAAATGTCACGACCCCAACCCCGGTCGTGATGGCGCCCAACACACTGCTAGGCAAGCCTAACCAATTAACAACCTCAACCCATTTCTTATATAGTTCATTATTAGCTAACACAATTAAATTACCAAAGCACTATATTAAAAGTCTGAAACCAGAGTTAAATATGCAGAATTTCAAATGATAATACTACTACTACATAGCCCATATAGATCCGTTGTCACAAGTCTGAGCCTCTAATTCCAGTTTATCACCCTAATACATATCAATCTAGGGATACGGATAAAACAAAAGGATAGAAAGGAGAGATCAGGGATGCGGACGCTATGCAGCTACCTCGATGCTCTTGGATATGCGCTGCTCAACTGAAAATCCTCACTCAGCCTCAGATGCACCTGGATCTGCACGCATGTTGCAGGGAGTAATGTGAGTACTCCGACCTAGTGAGTAATAAGCATAAACAATGACTGAGAATAAGAAATCATGGAGAAACACAGAGTAATCTATAATGCGGCATTTTAAACAAGTAATATGAAAGCAATAAACCAATGGAAACGAAATATGGAAATGCTACAACAAATAAGCAGTTAAGTGACAGACATATAAAGAAAATCAACACATAGAACGGTACCCTATAGTACCCGCTACGGCGTGCAGCCCGATCTATACATTTATCGGCGACACTCACTTGGTGTGTGCAAATTCCGGGAGGGGCCCCTTACGGCCCAAGTGCAACATCAAGCCATCTCGTGGCATCAAATCTAGGCCCTCGGCCTTATATCAATATTAGTATAACACTACTGCGGTGCGCAGCCTGATCCCATAGTATTCTCACATCTGGCCCTTAGCCGTACTCATTCCAGAAATCATATAAGCCCCTCGGGCATTAGTAAAACAGTAGTTCTCAGCCCAAAACATCATTTAATATATCATTTTTGTTTCAAAACTAAGTAAAATGTGGCTGAGTTGTAAAACAGTGGAAAACGGTACAACTGAGTTCAAGTAGTAAGTCAACACAGTGAGGAAATAGTGATAAAACTCCCCGGAGGGTTCAAATAGTTGGCACGAAGTCCAAGTATGGCAATCAGTCCAAACAATGATGATAACAAATAAGCTTCATTCAAAATGCGCGGTAAAAGCATCACTCGAAACGGACCAAGTCACAATCCCCAATAGTACACGACCCCACGCTCATCATCAAGCGCGTGCCTCACCTCAATATAGCACTACGATGGGCAAATCCGGGGTTTCAAACCCTCAGGACATCATTTACATTCATTACTCACCTCGAACTAGCTAAAGCTCTAGCTCGCTATGCCTTTGCCTCTCAAATCGGCCTCCTCGCGCATCGAATCTGACCATAACCAGAGCGAATACGTCACAATATGCTAAGGGGACAAAGCCCAAGCGAAAATAATCAAAAAATTTCAAAAATCCTGAAATAGACAAAAATTCGAGCCTCAGGCCCACTTTTTGAAACTCAAAAATTTTCACATCAATCGGGTTCCTTATCTCGCCACGAGTTCATACATATCAAAAGTTCTCGAATCCTACCTCAAATGGCCCTTCAAATCCCAATTTAAAATCTCAAAATCCCAATCCCTAGTTCTTCCATTTTTAGCTAAATTTCCATGAATTTCTAGGTTAATTTCACAATATAATCACGTTTTTGGTTCATAGAACTTACCTCCAATCAATTCTCCTTGAATCCCTCTTTAATTCCCCTCAATGAGCTCTCAAAATACTCAACTATGGTGGAAAAATGACTAAAACTCGCAGAGGAAATGTATAAAACTTCACTGTTCAGTTCTGGAAATCCCTCCTTCGCGAATGCAGTCAAACCCACGCGTTCGCGATGCAAAATTTTCCTTAACCCACAAATAACCCTTCGCCAACGCGGCACCACACACGCGAATGTGTTGCTTTGGACATTTGAACCTACGCGAACGCGGTACCACTTACGCGAACACGAAGAGCAATAGCTCCTGGACTTTCACGCGCCCATCTCCACTATGCGAACGCGACACCCATCACGCGGATGCGAAGCATAACCTCAAGGCCCCTCTGCGAACGTGAGCCATCAGACGCGAACACGAAGCACAAATTCAGGGCCACCCAACTTCCTTCTACGCGATCGCAAGGGACCTCACGCGATCGCGAAGGCCAAAAATCCTCTACAACTGCTGCTGCATTTTCTGCAATCTCTAAAGACTCAAAACTTCCCGTTAGCCATCTGAAACCACCTCGAGGCCCCTGGAACCTCAACCAAAAGTTCCAACACATCCTAAAACTTCATTCAAACTTGTTCCAATCATCAAAACACCTCAAACAACACCAAATCCATCAATTCACATCGAATTCAAGCCTAGCTTTTCTAAAAACTTATGAAACACGCTTTTGATCAAAAACCCAACCAAACCGCGTCCAAATGACTTGAATATTTGCACACACATCACAAATGACATAACAAAGCTACAGCAACTCTCAGAATTCCATTCTGACCCCCGGATCAAAATCTCACCTATCAACCGAAAATCGCCAAAATACTAACTTCGGCAATTCAAGCCTAATTCTACATCGGGCCTCCAAAACCACTTCCGATGACACTCCTAAGTCACAAATCACCTCCCGAAGCTAACTGAACCATCGGAACTCACATCCGAGCCCTCTAACTCATAAGTCAACATCCAGTTGATTTTTCCAACTTAAGCCTTCTTAAAAGAGACTAAGTGTCTCATTTCTTACCAAAATCACACCAAACGCAAACCAATCAAATCGAGCACATAAAACACGGATAACGAAGCATAAAGAAGTAGATATGGGGGAAACAGAGCGGTAATTCATGTGACGACTGGCCGGGTCATCACATCCTCCCCAACTTAAACAAACGTTCGTCCTCGAACGAGTCAAGAAACATACTTGAAGTCTCAAACAGGTGAGGATATTTGCTCTGTATCTCCCGCTCGGTCTCCCAGGTAGCCTCCTCTACGGGCCGACCTCTCCACTGCACTTTCACTGAAGCTATATCATTCGACCTCAACTTCTGAACATGGCGACTCAAAATAACTATTGGCTCTACATCAAATGTCAAATCATCATCCAACTGAACCATGATGAAGTCCAACACATGAAACAGATCCTTAATATACTTTCGGAGCATAGACACATGAAATACCGGATGCAAACTCGACAAGATGGGTGGCAAGGCAACCTCATAAGCCACCTCCCCAATCCTCCGAAGCACCTCAAAAGGCCCAATGAACCGCGGACTCAACTTCCCTTTCTTTCCAAATCTCATAACACCCATCATGGGCAAAACCTTCAGCAAGACCTTCTCACAAATAATGTAGGATACATCTCGAACTTTTCAGTCTGCATAACTCTTCTGGCGCGACTGCGCTGTACGAAGCCTCTCTTGAATCACCTTCACCTTCTCTAAGGCATCCTGCACCAAATCTGTCCCCAATATTCTAGCCTCGCCAGGCTCGAACCACCCAACTAGAGATCTACACCGCCTCCGATACAAAGCCTCATATTGAGCCATCTGAATACTCGACTGGTAGTTGTTGTTGTACGAAAACTCCACAATCGGCAAAAACGCATCCCATGAACCTCTAAAATAAAAAACGCAAGCACGCAACATATCCTCCAATATCTAAATAGTACGTTCGGACTGTCCGTCCGTCTGAGGATGAAATGTTTTGCTCAACTCCACCTGAGTACCCAACTCTCTCTGCACGACTCTCCAAAACTACGAAGTAAAATGAGTACCTCTATCTGAGATGATAGAAACCGAAATACCATGCAACCGAACAATCTCCCGGATATAAATCCATGCCAACCACTCTGAAGAATAGGTAGTACACACAGGAATGAAGTGCGCGGACTTGGTCAGCCAATCCACAATCACCCAAATAGCATCAAACTTCTTCAAAGTCCGAGGAAGTTCAACAACAAAGTCCATAGTAATGCTCTCCCACTTCCACTCTGGGATAACCATCTGCTGAAGCAAGCCACCCGGTTTCTGATGCTCATATTTTACCTGCTGACAGTTGAGACACCGAGCTACAAATCCCATAATATCTTTCTTCATTCTTCTCCACCAATAGTACTGCCTCAAATCCTGATATATCTTCGCGGCACCCGGACGAATGGAATACCGCGAGCTATAGGCCTCCTTCAGAATCAACTCTCTAAGCCCATCCACATTGGGCAAACAGATCCGGCCTTGCATTCTCAACACGCCATCATTACCGATGGTTACATCTCTTGCATCATCATGCTGAACCCTGTCCTTAAGGACAAGTAAATGCGGATCATCATACTGGCGCTCTCTGATACGATCATGTAAGGAAGACCGAGAAACCATACAAGCCAACACCCGACCGGGCTCCGAAATATCTAGTCTCACAAACCGATTGGCCAAGGCCTGAACATCAACTGCAAGAGGTCTCTCCCCAACTGGAATATATGCCAAACTCCTCATACTCACCGCCTTTCGGCTCAAAGCATCCGCCACTACATTGGCCTTTCCCGGATGATAAAGAATAGTAATATCATAATCCTTAAGCAACTCTAGCCATCTCCGCTACCTCAAATTAAGATCTTTTTGTTTGAACAAATGTTGAAGACTGTGATGATCGGTGAATACCTCATAAGATACACGATACAAGTAATGCCTCCAAATATTCAATGCATGAACTATGGCAGCCAACTCCAAATCTTCAATTCATGAACTATGGCAGCCAACTCCAAATCATGAACGAGGTAGTTCTTCTCATGGGGCTTCAACTGACGAGAAGCATAAGCAATAACTCTACCCTTCTACATCAATACACAACCAATCCCAACTCTCGAAGCATCACAATACACGGTATATGAACCTGAAGCTGATGGAAAAACCAACACTGGAGCTGTGAACAAAGCTGTCTTGAGCTTCTAAAAGCTCTCTTCACACTCGTCCGACCATACAAATGAAACACCTTTCTGAGTCAACTTGGTCAAGGGCGATGCGATAGATGAGAATCCCTGAACAAACCGACAATAATAGCCTACCAAACCAAGAAAGCTACAAATCTCTGTGGCTGAGGATGGTCTAGGCCAACTCTGAACCACCTATATCTTCTTTGGATCAACCTGAATACCCTCGTTGGACACCACGTGTCCCAAGAAAGCCACTGAACTAAGCCAAAATTCACACTTGGAGAACTTTGCATCAAGCTTCTCCTCCCTCAATTTCTGCAACACTACTCTCAAATGCTTCGCGTGCTCATCCTGACTACGCAAGTACACCAGGATATCATCAATGAATACAATAACAAACGAATCCAGATAAGGTCAAAATATACTGTTCATCAAATGCATGAATGCTGCTAGAGCATTGGTCAGCCCGAAATACATGACAAGAAACTCATAGTGACCATATCTAGTCATGAAAGCAGTCTTAAGAACATCTGAATCCCTGATTGTCAACAAGTGATAGCCCGAACGAAGATCAATCTTAGAGAACACCCTCGCTCCTTGAAGCTGATCAAATAAATCATCAATGCGAGACAAAGAATACTTGTTTTTAATTGTTACCTTGTTCAATTGCCTGTAATCAATGCACATTCTCATCATGCCATCCTTTTTATTCACAAATAGAACCGGTGCACCCCAAGGTGACACACTAGGCCGAATGAACCCCTTATCCAAGAGTTCCTGAAGCTTCTCCCTTAATTCTTTCAACTCTACTGGTTCCATACGATACGCCATAATAGAAATGGGCTGAGTGCCCAGCACCGGGTCAATACCAAAATCAATATCCCTGTCTGGTGGCATGCCCGGCAGGACTACAGGAAAAATATTGGGAAAATCCCTCACAATTGGAATAAAATCAATGTTGGGAGTCTCGACTCGAACATCCCTCACAAATGCTATATATGACAGGTAACCCTTCCCAAGTATACGCTGGGCCTTCAAGAAAGAGATCACTCTACTAGGAACATAATCAGTCATGCCACGCCACTCAATCTGCGGTACACCCGGCATAGCCAAAGTGACTGTCTTAGCATGATAGTCTAGAATAACATGACACGGAGATAACCAATCCATGCCCAAAATAACATCAAAGTCCACCATGCTCAATAGCAATAGATCAACTCGGGTCTCCAGACCCCCAATAGTCACAACACATGATCGGTACACACGGTCCACAACAATAGTATCGCCTACCGGGGTAAACACATGACCAGGTAAAGCAAGAAACTCCCTGGGCTTACCCAAATAATGAGCAAAATATGAGGACACATAAGAATAGGTGGAACCGGGATCAAATAATACAGAGGCATCTCTGTGGCAGACTGAAACAATACCTGTAATGACAGCATCTAAAGCAATAGCATTTGTCCTGCCTGGAATAGCATAGAAACGAGCCTGGCCACTGCCTGATCGACCTTCCCCTATGGTGTGACCCCTGGCTGCCTAACCTCTACCCCTAGCTGGCTGGGCGGGTGGTGAAGTAACTGGAGCAAAAGTCGAAAGCTGACCCCTCTTCTGAAACTGACCATCACAAAGTCGAGGGAACTGCCTCCTCATATGTCCAAACCCTTCGCACTCATAACAACTACCCGGTGCTGGAGATGGGGACTGAAGGGAACCCCTCGCACAGGAGTGACTAGCATATGCACTCGGCGTAGAAGAACCCAAAGCGGATGGGGCATGAGATGAACTCTAAGCTGGAAGGGCGCTGAATGAAGTCTGGCCCTACTGGGACCCCTGATGACCATGACCTGAAGATGCCCCACGATACTTTGGACGGGCCGACTGAGCAGGCCTGAAAGAACGACATCTACCATGCTATAACTGGCCCCTCGACGGAGCTCCACTGTAACTGCCCGATCCTCGAGGCCTCTTGGCCTCCCTCTCCTCTCGCTCCCTACGGCGAACCGTCTCAATCTCACAATCGATATCAACCACCTCCTCGAACGTGGCACCCAATACTCTCTCTCTAGTCATCAGAATATGAAGATAGTAGTTAAGGCCATCCACAAATCTCCTGATCCTCTCACGATCTGTTGGAATCATCCAAATGGAATGAATAGCAACCTAAGAAAACCTCATCTCACACTAGGTCACGGTCATACCCCCCTGCATCAACCACTAAAACTGCCTACGCAGCTCCTCTCTACGGGACTGCAGTACATACTTCTCCAAGAAGAAAGCGGAGAACTGTTGCCAGAAAAGGGGTGTTGCACCGATAGGCCTACGCCTCTCAAAATCCTCACACCAAGTAAAGGCAGCCCTCAAGAATTGAAAGGTGTTAAATGCCACACCACTAGACTTAAGAATCCCTGTTGTACGGAGCATCCACGAACACTTGTCAATAAAACCCTAGGTATCATCGCCCTCAGAACCACTGAATGGCGGAGGCTAGAGCCTACCAAACCTCTCGAGACGACGTTGCTCATCATCTAACATAACTGGTACCATGAACTCCTGAGCTGGTGCAACTGGCTGAGCTGGGGGTTTGATTGCCTCCCCCGGCCTGTGAAGTAGCTGCTGCGGTAGTCGCTGAAACTGCCTGAGCCAGGCTAGTGCAAACTGATAAGATGTGTGCCAAGGCCTCCTGAAGACCTAGAATCACAATGGGCACAGTTGGTGCCTGAACTGGTGCTGCGAGAGCCTGATCCGGAGCTGGGGCAACTAGTGGATCAACAGGTGCTACCCTGGCTGCTCTACCTCTGCCACGTCCATGACTGCATCCACGGCCTTTGGTGGCCTCAGTGGGTGGAACCGATGGTCGTCCACCTCGTCTGGTAGCTCGCGTCCTCACCATCTGTGAGAGAATAAAATAACAGAAGTTTAGTTCTTGGATCAACAAGGTCGCACGACAAGAGTTTCAAGAATATGAAGTTTTTCCTAAAGGTTCAGTAGCCTCTTGAGGATAAATACAGACGTCTCCGTACCGATCCGCGAGACTCTACTAAACCGGCTCATGACTTGCGAGACCTATGTGACCTAGGCTCTGATACTAACTTGTCATGACCCCAACCCTGGTTGTGATGGCGCCCAACACACTGCTAGGCAAGCCTGGCCAATTAACAACCTCAACCCATTTCTTATATAGTTCATTATTAGCTAACACAGTTAAATTACCAAAACAACATATTAAAAGTCTGAAACCAGAGTTAAATATGAGGAATTTCAAATGATAATACTACTACTACATAGCCCATATAGATCCTGTGTCACAAGTCTGAGCCTCTAATACTAGTTTATCACCCTAATACATATCAATCTAGGGAATGCGGATAAAACAAAAGGATAGAAAGGAGAGATCAGGGCTACGGACGCCATGCAGCTACCTCGATGCTCTCGGATATGCGCTGTTCAACTGAAGATCCACACTCAGTCTCAGATGCACCTGGAACTGCACGCAAGGTATAGGGAGTAATGTGAGTACTCTGACCTAGTGAGTAATAATCATAAATAATGACTGAGAATAAGAAATCACGGAGAAACACAGAGTAATCTATAATGCGTCATTTTAAACAAGTAATATTAAAGCAATAAACCAATGGAAATTAAATATGGAAATGCTACAACAAATAAGCAGTTAAGTGACAGACATATAAAGAAAATCAACACATAGAACGGTACCTATAGTACTCGCTATGACGTTGTGACAACCCGGCCAGTCGTCTCATGAGTTACCGCTCAGTTTCCCCCATTTAAGTTTCTTTACGCTTCGTTATCCGTGTTTTAGGTTATCGAGTTTATTAGTTCGTGTTCGGAGAGGATTTGGTAAGAAATGAGATACTTAGTCTCTTTTAAGAAGGCTTAAGGATTTGACTTATGTGTTAGAAGGCTCAGAAGTGAGTTCTGATGGTTCGGTTAGCTTCCGTAGGTGATTTTTGACTTAGGAGCGTGATCGGAATGGGTTTTAGAGTTGTAGAGAAGAATTAGGCTTGAATTGGCGAAGTTAGTATTTTGGCGAATTCAGGTTGGTAGGTGAGATTTTGATACGGGGGTCGGAATGAAATTCCGAGAGTTTCTGTAGCTTTGTTAGGTGATTTTGGATGTGTGTGCAAAATTTTAGATCATTCGGAGGTATTTTGATCGGGTTTTTGATCAAATACGCATTTCGGAAGTTTTTAAGAAATTTAGGCTTGAATCTGATGTAATTTGATGGTTTTGGTGTTGTTTTTGGTGTTTTGATGATTGGAACAAGTTTGAATGATATTTTAGGATGGGTTGGCACTTTAGGTTGAGGTCCCGGGGGCCTCGGGGTGATTTCGGATGGTCAATCGGACCAATCTTGGTTTTTGAAGTTGCAGATTTCAGTTGAGTGTTGCAGAACATTTTTGTTCTCGGCGATCGCAGGAGTGCAATTGCGATCACATAGAAGGTTTGGGGAAGGCCGTTCTGATTTTTTAATGCGATGGCGGAATAGGTTATGTGATCGCATAGGTTGAGGAGGTTGTTCATTGCGATCGCATGAGGAGTAATGTGATCGCGTAGTGTTAAATGGACCTGAGGTTCTGAGGCGTACTTTGCTCAATGCTATCACGGAGTAGTGTATGCGATCGCGTAGGTTTGATTGGTGAAGCAGTGCGATCGCATTTAAGGGGTAGCGTTTGCATAGGAGATTTTGGAGGCCTGGGAAAGTTGAGCTATGCGATCGCAGAGGCTTGGATGCGATCGCATAGAGTAAAATCTGGGCTGACATAAGGGTTTTAATAAACATTTCATCCGCGAACCAAACCCATTTTTTCCACCATTTTTGAGCAACCTTGAGAGCTTTTGGACGGGAATTGAAGGAGTTTTGATGGGAAGTGATTGGAGGTAAGTCCTATAAACTAAATACATGTTTATATTGTGAAATCATCCTTGAAATTCATGAAAATATAGTCAAATTGTAAGAAATTAGGGCTTGAAATTGAAATTCTAAATTTGGGATTTGAGGGGCCATTTGTGGTCCGATTTGAGATTTGTTTATGTATAGACTCGTGGCAAGATGAGGAACCCGATGACGTAAAAATTTCTGAGTTTTGATACGTGGGCCCGGGGCTCGGGTTTTGTCAAATTCGTTAATTTTGATATTTTTCGAGTGTTTTCGATTGGGTATTGTCTCTTTAGCATAATATGACATATTCGTTGTGATTTTGAGCAGATTCGTCGCACGAGGAAGCTAATTTGAGAGGCAAGGGCATTGCGAGCTAGACTTTGACCGTCTTGAGGTGAGTAATGGTTGTAAATGATGTCCTGAGGATTTGAAACCCCGGATTGCACATCATAGTGCTATATTGAGGCAAGATACGCACTGGATGATGAGCATGGGGTCTTTCACTATTGAGGATTGTGACTTGGTCCATCCCGATTGATGATTTTATCAAATATTTGATTGAAATTCATTTGTTATCATCATAATTTGGGCTGATTGCCATATTTGGGCTTCGTGCCAACTAGTTGAACCCTTCGGGGATTTTTATCATTGTTTCACCATTACTTGACTTATTATTTGAACTCAGTCATGTTGATATCTACTCTTTTACAACTCAGCCACTTTTACTCAGATTTGAAACTTAAATGATATTTTTATATCATATTTTGGGCTGAGAACTACTGTTTTACTAATGCCCAAGGGGCTTGTGATTATTTTTGGACTGAGTGAGGCCGAGGGCCATATGTGAGGATATGCTGAGTTATATGAGGCCAAGGGCCTGAGATACTTTATATGCCACGAGGTGGCTCGAGTGATGTGAGGCCGAGTGCCGAGTGATGATGCCACGAGGTGGCTTGATATAGCGCCTTGGCCGTATGGGGCCCCTCCGGAGTCTGCACACCCACAGTGAGCGCGGGTACCCATTGTTCTGAGTGATTGATGCTATGCCCGAGTGGCTGATATGAGTGATTGTGAGGTAGCTCAAAAGGCTGATACTATTCTGAGAGTGAGACCGAGGGGCTGACACTGTTCTAAGTGATTGATACTGAGCCTGAGGGGCTGATACTATGCTGAGCGATTTATACTGTGTCCGAGGGGCGGATTTCTACTTGTTATTTACCTGTTAAATTACCGGTTTTACTTGTTTTAAAAGGAATATCATTTTATTTCTTCACTGATTTACTACTTTAAGTGATTTTTACTGCTCTATATGGAATTGCTTTGTGCCATTACGCGTTTTCATACTTTCAGCCATTATTTATAGTTATTACTCACTGTGTCGGAGAGCTCACATTACTCCCTGCACCGTGTGAGCAGATTCAGGCATAGCAGAGTCCGCACCTGAGCACTGATTCTGTCTAGGCTAGGCGGTGATTTGGAGTTCCGAGGTAGTTGTTGATGTCCGCAGCCCCTTGTCTCCCTTATCCTCTATCATTTATGTATTTCTTTAGACTGTTGTATCGGATTCCGTACTTTGTAGACCTATAGCAGATTTTATAGTAGCTCATGACTTGTGACACCCTAGTTTTTGGCTGTGTCGGGATGGTTCTTATTGTTGTTAACATTAAAATTCCACAATTTATGAGTATTATATTATATGTTATTACTATTTATGATGATTAACTGTTTAAAAGTGGTGTTCCGGTTTGGTCTGGCTGGCCTTGTATTCACAAGAGGCGCCATCACGACCGTGTTCGGGGATTGGGTTGTGACAAGTTGGTATCAGAGCCAAGGTTACTTAGATCTCACGAGTCATGAGCAGCTTTAGTAGAGTCTCGCGGATTGGTACGGAGACATCTGTATTTATCCTTGAGAGGCTGCAGAACCTTTAGGAAAAACTTCATATTCTTGAAACTCTTGTCGTGCGAACTTGTTGGTCCGAGTACTAAACTTCTGATATTCCATTCTCTCACAGATGGTGAGGATGCGAGCTACCGGATGAGGACATTGATTTTGGTATTGACCTGGTGCCGGGTACTCAGCCCATTTCTATTCCGCCATATCGTATGGCACCAGCAGAGTTGAAAGAATTGAAAGAACAGCTTCAGGAACTACTAGATAAGGGGTTCATCCGGCCTAGTGTGTCCCCTTGGGGTGTATCGATTTTATTTGTGAAGAAGAAGGATGGCACGATGAGAATGTGCATTGATTATAGGCAATTAAACAAAGTAACAATTAAGAACAAGTATCTTTTGCCTTGCATTGATGATTTATTTGATCAGCTTTAATGAGCGAGGGTATTCTCCAAGATTGATCTCTGTTCGGGTTATCACTAGTTGAAGATCAGGGATTCAGATATTCTTAAGATTGCTTTCAGGACCAGATATGGTCATTATGAGTTTCTTGTTATGTCCTTCGGGCTAACCAATGCCCCAGCAGCATTCATGCATTTGATGAACAGCGTGTTCCGGTCGTATCTTGATTCGTTCATTATAGTATTCATTGATGATATTCTGGTATACTCGCGTAGTCCGGAGGAGTACGCGGAGCATTTGAGTGTTGTGTTGCAGAGATTGAGGGAGGAGAAGCTTTATGCAAAATTCTCCAAGTGTGAGTTTTGGCTCAGTTCACTGGCTTTCTTGGGGCACGTGGTGTCTAGAGAGGGCGTACAGGTTGATCCGAAGAAGATAGAGGCGGTTCAGAGTTGGCCCAGACCGTCCTCAGCCATAGAGATTCGTAGCTTTCTTGGGTTGGCAGGCTATTATCGCCGGTTTGTTCAGGGATTTTAATCCATTGCATCGCCCTTGACCAAGTTAACTCAGAAGGGTGCTCCATTTGTATGGTCGGACGATTGCGAGGAGAGCTTTCAAAAGCTCAAGACAGCCTTGACCACAGCTCCAGTGTTGGTTTTACCATGAGCTTCAGGTTCATATACTGTGTATTGTGATGCTTTGAGAGTTGGGATTGGATGTGTGTTGATGCAGGAGGGTAGAGTTAGTGCTTATACTTCTCGTCAGTTGAAGCCCCATGAGAAGGACTACCCCGTTCATGATTTGGAGTTGGCTGCCATAGTTCATGCATTGAAGATTTAGAGGCATTACTTGTATGGCGTATCTTGTGAGGTGTTCACTGATCATCGCAGTCTTCAGCATTTTTTCAAGCAAAAAGATCTTAATTTGAGGGAGCAGAGATGGTTGGAGTTCCTTAAGGATTATGATATCACTATTCTGTACCATTTGGGAAAGGCCAACGTGGTGGCCTATGCATTGAGTCGAAAGGCAGTGAGTATCGGGAGTTTGGCATATATTCCAGTTAGGGAGAGACCCCTTGCAGTTGATGTTCAGGACTTGGCCAATCGGTTTGTGAGATTGGATATTTCGGATCCCAATCGAGTGTTGGCTTGTGTGGTTTATCGGTCTTCCTTATATGATCTCATCAAAGAGCGTCAGTATGATGATCCGCATTTGCTTGTCCTTAAGGACAGATTTCAGTATGGTGATGCCAGAGATGTGACCATCGGTGATGATGGTGTGATGAGGATGCAGGGCCGGATTTATGTACCCAATGTGGATTGACTTAGAGCGTTGATTCTGGAGGAGGCCCATAGCTCGCGGTATTCCATTCATCCGGGTGCCGCGAAGATGTATCAGGATTTGAGGCAGCACTATTGGTGGAGAAGAATGAAGAAAGATATCGTGGGATTTGTAGCTCGGTATCTCAATTGTCAGCAGGTGAAATATGAGCATCAGAGACCGGGTGGCTTGTTTCAGCAAATGGTTATTCCCGAGTGGAAGTGGGAGAGGGTCACCATGGATTTTGTGAGTGGTCTTCCTTGGACTTTGAAGAAGTTCGATGCTATTTGGGTGATTGTGGATCGGCTGACAAGTCTGCACACTTCATCCCTATGTGTACAACCTATTCTTCAGAGTGGTTGGTAGGGATTTATATCTGGGAGATTGTTCGGTTGCATGGCGTTCCGGTCTCCATCATCTCAGATAGAGGTGCTCATTTTACTTCACAGTTCTGGAGAGCTGTGCAGAGAGAGTTGGGTACTCAGTTAGAGTTGAGCACAGCGTTTCACCCTCAGACGGACGGACAGTCCGAGCGTACTATTCAGATATTGGAGGACATGTTGTGTGCTTGTGTTATTGACTTTGGAGGTTCATGGGATAAGTTTCTACCACTTGAAGAGTTTGCTTACAACAACAGCTACCAGTCGAGTATTCAGATGGCTCCATATGAGGCTTTGTATGGGAGACGGTGTAGATCTCCGATTGGTTGGTTCGAGCCCGGCGAGGCTAGACTATTGGGGACAGATTTGGTTCAGGATGCCTTAGAGAAGGTGAAGGTGATTCAAGAGAGGCTTCGTACAGCGCAGTCGCGTCAAAAGAGTTATGCAGACCGGAAGGTTCGAGATGTGTCCTACATGGTTGGTGAGAAGGTCTTGCTGAAGGTTTCGCCCATGAAGGGTGTTATGAGATTTGGGAAGAAAGTCAAGTTGAGTCCTCGGTTCATTGGGCCTTTTGAGGTGCTTCGGAGGATTGGGGAGGTGGCTTATGAGCTTGTTTTGCCACCCAGCCTATCGAGTGTGCATCCGGTATTTCATGTTTCTATGCTCCGGAAGTATATTGGGGATCCGTCTCATGTTTTGGACTTTAGCACAGTTCAGTTGGATGATGATTTGACCTTTGATGTGGAGCCAGTATCTATTTTGGGTCACCAGGTTCGGAAGTTGAGGTCAAAGGATATAACTTCAGTAAAAGTGCAGTGGAGAGGTCGACCCGTGGAGGAGGCTACCTGGGAGACCGAGCGGGAGATACGGAGTAGATATCCTCATATGTTTGAGGCTTCAGGTATGTTTCTTGACTCGTTCAAGGACAAACATTTGTTTTAGTTGGGGAGGATGTGACGACCCGGCCAGTCGTCTCATGAGTTACCTCTCTGTTTCCCCTATTTCAGCTTCTTTACGCTTCGTTATCCGTGTTTTAGGTGATCGAGATGATTAGTTCGAGTTCAGAGAGGATTTGGTAAGAAATGAGATACTTAGTCTCTTTTAAGAAGGCTTAAGTTGGAAAAGTCAACCGGGTGTTGAATTATGTGTTATAAGGCTCGGAATAAAGCTCTGATGGTTCGGTTAGCTTTGGAAGGTGATTTGTGACTTAGGAGCGCGATCGGAATGGGTTTTGGAGTTGTAGAGAAGAATTAGGCTTGAATTGTCGAAGTTAGTATTTTGGCGAATTCCGGTTGGTAGGTGAGATTTTGATACGGGGGTCAGAATGGAATTCTGAGAGTTGCAGTAGCTTTGTTAGGTGATTTTGGATGTGTGTGCAAAATTTTAGATCATTCGGAGGTGTTTTGGTCGGGTTTTTGATCAAATGCGTATTTCGGAAGTTTTAAAGAATTTTAGGCTTGAATCCGATGTAATTTGATGGTTTTGGTATTGTTTGTGGTGTTTTGATGATTGGAACAAGTTTGAGTGATGTTTTAGGATGGGTTGGCACTTTTGGTTGAGGTCCCGCGGGCCTCGGGTTGATTTCGGATGGTCAATCGGACCAATCTTGGTTTTTGAAGTTGCAGATTTCAGTTGAGTGTTGCAGAACATTTTTGTTCTCGGCGATCGCAGGAGTGCAATTGCGATCACATAGAAGGTTTGGGGAAGGCCGTTTTGATTTCTTAATGCGATGGCGGAATAGGGTATGCGATCGCATAGGTTGAGGAGGTTGTTCATTGCGATCGCATGAGGAGTAATGTGATCGCGTAGTGTTAAATGGACCTGAGGTTCTGAGGCGTACTTTGCTCAATGCAATCACGGAGTAGTGTATGCGATCGCGTAGGTTTGATTGGTGAAGCAGTGCGATCGCAATTAAGGGGTAGCATTTGCATAGGAGATTTTGGAGGCCTGGGAAAGTTGAGCTATGCGATCGCAGAGGCTTGGATGCGATCGCATAGAGTAAAATCTGGGCTGACATAAGGGTTTTAATAAACATTTCATCCGCGAACCAAACCCATTTTTTCCACCATTTTTGAGCAACGTTGAGAGCTTTTGGACGGGAATTGAAGGAGTTTTGATGGGAAGTGATTGGAGGTAAGTCCTATAAACTAAATACATGTTTATATTGTGAAATCATCCTTGAAATTCATGAAAATATAGCCAAATTGTAAGAAATTAGGGCTTGAAATTGAAATTCTAAATTTGGGATTTGAGGGGCCATTTGTGGTCCGATTTGAGATTTTTTTTATGTATAGACTCGTGGCAAGATGAGGAACCCGATGACGTAAAAATTTCTGAGTTTTGATACGTGGGCCCGGGGCTCGGGTTTTGTCAAATTCGTTAATTTTGATATTTTTCGAGTGTTTTCGATTGGGTATTGTCTCTTTAGCATAATATGACATATTTGTTGTAATTTTGAGCAGATTCGTCGCACGAGCAAGCTAATTTGAGAGTCAAGGGCATTGCGAGCTAGACTTTGACCGTCTTGAGGTGAGTAATGGTTGTAAATGATGTCCTGAGGATTTGAAACCCCGGATTGCACATCATAGTGCTATATTGAGGCAAGATACGCACTGGATGATGAGCATGGGGTCTTTCACTATTGAGGATTGTGACTTGGTCCATCCCGATTGATGATTTTATCAAATATTTGATTGAAATTCATTTGTTATCATCATAATTTGGGCTGATTGCCATATTTGGGCTTCGTGCCAACTAGTTGAACCCTTCGGGGATTTTTATCATTGTTTCACCATTACTTGACTTACTATTTGAACTCAGTCCTAATGATATCTACTCTTTTACAACTCAGCCACTTTTACTCAGATTTGAAACTTAAATGATATTTCTACATCATATTTTGGGCTGAGAACTACTGTTTTACTAATGCCCAAGGGGCTTGTGATTATTTTTGGACTGAGTGAGGCCGAGGGCCATATGTGAGGATATGCTGAGTTATATGAGGCCAAGGTCCTGAGATACTTTATATGCCACGAGGTGGCTCGAGTGATGTGAGGCCGAGTGCCGAGTGATGATGCCACGAGGTGGCTTGATATAGCGCCTTGGCCGTATGGGGCCCCTCCGGAGTCTGCACACCCACAGTGATCGTGGGTACCCATTGTTCTGAGTGATTGATGCTATGCCCGAGTGGCTGATATGAGTGATTGTGAGGTACTTCAAAGGGCTGATACTATTCTGAGAGTGAGACCGAGGGGCTGACACTGTTCTGAGTGATTGATACTGAGCCTGAGGGGCTGATACTATGCTGAGCGATTTATACTGTGCCCGAGGGGCAGATTTCTACTTGTTATTTACCTGTTAAATTACCGGTTTTACTTGTTTTAAAAGGAATATCATTTGATTTCTTCACTGATTTACAACTTTAAGTGATTTTTACTGCTCTATATGGAATTGCTTTGTGCCCTTACGCGTTTTCATACTTTCAGCCATTATTTATAGTTATTACTCACTGAATCGGAGTGCTCACATTACTCCCTGCACCGTGTGTGCAGATTCAGGCATAGCAGAGTCCGCACCTGAGCACTGATTCTGTCCAGGCTAGGCGGTGATTTGGAGTTCCGAGGTAGCTGTTGATGTCCGCAGCCCCTTGTCTCCCTTATCCTCTATCATTTATGTTTTTCTTTAGACTGTTGTATCGGATTTCGTACTTTGTAGACCTATAGCAGATTTTATAGTAGCTCATGACTTGTGACACCCCAGTTTTTGGCTGTGTCGGGATGGTTCCTGTTGTTGTTAACATTAAAATTTCACAATTTATGAGTATTATATTATATGTTATTACTATTTATGATGATTAACTGTTTAAAATTGGTGTTCCGGTTTGGTCTGGCTGGCCTTGTATTCACGAGAGGCGCTATCACGACCGTGTTCGGGGATTGGGTTGTGACAAGTTGGTATCAGAGCCAAGGTTACTTAGATCTCACGAGTCATGAGCAGGTTTAGTAGAGTCTCACGGATTGGTACGGAGACGTCTGTATTTATCCTTGAGAGGCTGCAGAACCTTTAGGAAAAACTTCATATTCTTGAAACTCTTGTCATGTGAACTTGTTGGTCCGAGTACTAAACTTCTGATATTCCATTCTCTCACAGATGGTGAGGACGCGAGCTACCGGACGAGGACATTGATTTTGGTATTGACCTGGTGCCGGGTACTCAGCCCATTTCTATTCCGCCATATCGTATGGCACCAGCAGAGTTGAAAGAATTGAAAGAACAGCTTCAGGAACTACTAGATAAGGGGTTCATCCGGCCTAGTGTGTCCCCTTGGGGTGCATCGATTTTATTTGTGAAGAAGAAGGATGGCACGATGAGAATGTGCATTGATTATAGGCAATTAAACAAAGTAACAATTAAGAACAAGTATCCTTTGCCTTGCATTGATGATTTATTTGATCAGCTTTAATGAGCGAGGGTATTCTCCAAGATTGATCTCTGTTCGGGTTATCACTAGTTGAAGATCAGGGATTCAGATATTCTTAAGATTGCTTTCAGGACCAGATATGGTCATTATGAGTTTCTTGTTATGTCCTTCGGGCTAACCAATGCCCCAGCAGCATTCATGCATTTGATGAACAGCGTGTTCCAGCAGTATCTTGATTCGTTCATTATAGTATTCATTGATGATATTCTGGTATACTCGCGTAGTCAGGAGGAGTACGCAGAGCATTTGAGTGTTGTGTTGCAGAGATTGAGGGAGGAGAAGCTTTATGCAAAATTCTCCAAGTGTGAGTTTTGGCTCAGTTCACTAGCTTTCTTGGGGCACGTGGAGTCTAGCGAGGGCGTACAGGTTGATCCGAAGAAGATAGAGGCGGTTCAGAGTTGGCCCAGACCGTCCTCAGCCATAGAGATTCGTAGCTTTCTTGGGTTGGCAGGCTATTATCGCCGGTTTGTTCAGGGATTTTAATCCATTGCATCGCCCTTGACCAAGTTAACTCAGAAGGGTGCTCCATTTGTATGGTCGGACGATTGCGAGGAGAGCTTTCAAAAGCTCAAGACAGCCTTGACCACAGCTCCAGTGTTGGTTTTGCCATGAGCTTCAGGTTCATATACTGTGTATTGTGATGCTTCGAGAGTTGGGATTGGATGTGTGTTGATGCAGGAGGGTAGAGTTAGTGCTTATACTTCTCGTCAGTTGAAGCCCCATGAGAAGGACTACCCCGTTCATGATTTGGAGTTGGCTGCCATAGTTCATGCATTGAAGATTTAGAGGCATTACTTGTATGGCGTATCTTGTGAGGTGTTCACTGATCATCGCAGTCTTCAGCATTTGTTCAAGCAAAAAGATCTTAATTTGAGGGAGCAGAGATGGTTGGAGTTGCTTAAGGATTATGATATCACTATTCTGTACCATTTGGGAAAGGCCAACGTGGTGGCCGATGCATTGAGTCGAAAGGCAGTGAGTATGGGGAGTTTGGCATATATTCCAGTTGGGGAGAGACCCCTTGCAGTTGATGTTCAGGCCTTGACCAATCGGTTTGTGAGATTGGATATTTCGGATCCCAGTCGGGTGTTGGCTTGTGTGGTTTATCGGTCTTCCTTATACGATCTCATCAAAGAGCGTCAGTATGATGATCCGCATTTGCTTGTCCTTAAGGACAGATTTCAGTATGGTGATGC
This sequence comes from Nicotiana tabacum, assembly GCF_000715075.1. Taxonomy (NCBI): domain Eukaryota; kingdom Viridiplantae; phylum Streptophyta; class Magnoliopsida; order Solanales; family Solanaceae; genus Nicotiana; species Nicotiana tabacum. The sequence continues at coordinate 89,450,700 of NC_134084.1, forward strand.
CAGAGATGTGACCATCGGTGATGATGGTGTGATGAGGATGCAGGGCCGGATTTATGTACCCAATGTGGATGGGCTTAGAGCGTTGATTCTGGAAGAGGCCCATAGATCGCGGTATTCCATTCATCCGGGTGCCGCGAAGATGTATCAGGATTTGAGGCAGCACTATTGGTGGAGAAGAATGAAGAAAGATATCGTGGGATTTGTAGCTCGGTATCTCAATTGTCAGCAGGTGAAATATGAGCATCAGAGACCGGGTGGCTTGTTTTAGCAAATGGTTATTCCCGAGTGGAAGTGGGAGAGGGTCACCATGGATTTTGTGAGTGGTCTTCCTCGGACTTTGAAGAAGTTCGATGCTATTTGGGTGATTGTGGATCGGCTGAACAAGTCTGCACACTTCATCCCTATGTGTACAACCTATTCTACAGAGTGGTTGGTAGGGATTTATATTTGGGAGATTGTTCGGTTGCATGGCGTTCCGGTCTCCATCATCTCAGATAGAGGTACTCATTTTACTTCACAGTTCTGGAGAGCTGTGCAGAGAGAGTTGGGTACTCAGGTAGAGTTGAGCACAGCGTTTCACCCTCAGACGGACGGACAGTCCGAGCGTACTATTCAGATATTGGAGGACATGTTGTGTGCTTATGTTATTGACTTTGGAGGTTCATGGGATAAGTTTCTACCACTTGAAGAGTTTGCTTACAACAACAGCTACCAGTCGAGTATTCAGATGGCTCCATATGAGGCTTTGTATGGGAGACGGTGTAGATCTCCGATTGGTTGGTTCGAGCCCGGCGAGGCTAGACTATTGGGGACAGATTTGGTTCAGGATGCCTTAGAGAAGGTGAAGGTGATTCAAGAGATGCTTCATACAGCGCAGTCGCGTCAAAAGAGTTATGCAGACCGGAAGGTTCGAGATGTGTCCTACATGGTTGGTGAGAAGGTCTTGCTGAAGGTTTCGCCCATTAAGGGTGTTATGAGATTTGGGAAGAAAGTCAAGTTGAGTCCTCGGTTCATTGGGCCTTTTGAGGTGCTTCGGAGGATTGGGGAGGTGGCTTATGAGCTTGTTTTGCCACCCAGCCTATCGAGTGTGCATCCGGTATTTCATGTTTCTATGCTCCGGAAGTATATTGGGGATCCGTCTCATGTTTTGGACTTTAGCACAGTTCAGTTGGATGATGATTTGACCTTTGATGTGGAGCCAGTATCTATTTTGGGTCACCAGGTTCGGAAGTTGAGGTCAAAGGATATAACTTCAGTAAAAGTGCAGTGGAGAGGTCGACCCGTGGAGGAGGCTACCTGGGAGACCGAGCGGGAGATACGGAGTAGATATCCTCATATGTTTGAGGCTTCAGGTATATTTCTTGACTCGTTCAAGGACAAACATTTGTTTTAGTTGGGGAGGATGTGACGACCCGGCCAGTCGTCTCATGAGTTACCGCTCCGTTTCCCCTATTTCAGCTTCTTTACGCTTCGTTATCCGTGTTTTAGGTGATCGAGATGATTAGTTTGAGTTCAGAGAGGATTTGGTAAGAAATGAGATTATTAGTCTCTTTTAAGAAGGCTTAAGTTGGAAAAGTCAACCGGATGTTGACTTATGTGTTAGAAGGCTCGGAAGTGAGTTCTGATGGTTCGATTAGCTTCAGAAGGTGATTTGTGACTTAGGAGCGCGATCGGAATGGGTTTTGGAGTTGTAGAGAAGATTTAGGCTTAAATTAACGAAGTTGATATTGTGGTGGTTCCGGTTGATAAGCGAGATTTTGATATATGGGTTGAAATGGAATTCCGATAGTGGCAGTAGCTTCTTTGTGTCATTTGTAATGTGTGTGCAAAATTTTAGGTCATTCAGACGAGATTTGATAGACTTTTTGATCGAAAGCATAATTTAAGAGTTCTTGGAGTTCTTAGGCTTGAATCTATGTTAAATTGGTGATTGATGTTGTTGTGAGCGTTCCGAAGACTTGAACAAGTTTGAACGATGTCATGGGATGTGTTGGTACAATTGGTTTGAAGTTTCAGGAGTTCTGGGTAGGTTCCGAGATGTTTTAGGCCAAAATCATAACTGTAGCAGGTCCAGAAGGGTTGCAGGCCTCGGAACCCACCCGCGTGGACCGCACTTCATTTTGTGCGGCCGCAGTATGTGTTGTGCGGACTGCACAAAATGAAGTGCGGTCGCGGTGGTTTTGTACGGACTGCAGTGCTTTTGCGTGGACCGCGGTGGTTCTGTGCGGACCGCGGAGGCTGAGATCTGAGCGGTACTCTATAAATACGAGGTTTTTGGTTTTTATTTAATATTTTGACCTAGAGAGCTCGGATTTTGGCGCTTTTTCGAAGGTTTTTCAAGAAATTCATTAGGATAAGTGATTCTAACTCAGATTTGGCTAGAGTACATGAATCTATTATTGAATTCATCATTTAATTCATGATTTGGGTTGGAATTTAGGAAGAAAAATTGTGAAACCTTTCAAAAATATAAAATGATGATTTGAAGGACCAAATAGTATCAGAATTGGATAATTTTGGTATGGTTAGACTCGTGAGGGTATAAGGATTCTGAAAATGTAAATTTTACTCGATTCCGAGACGTGGGCCCAGGGCTCGGGTTTTGCTAATTTCGGGATTTTTGATATTTTTCGAATGTTTTCGCTTAGGCTTTGTTCCCTTAGCATATTGTGATGTATTCGTTCTGATTTTGGATAGATTCGACACATGTAGAGGCCAATTTGAGGGGCAAAGGCGTAGTGAGCTAGAGAATTAGCCGGTTCGAGGTGAGTAATGGTTGTAAATGATGTCATGAGGGTTTGAAACCCCGGATTGTACATCATAGTGCCATATTGAGGTGAGACATGTGCTGGATGATGAGCGTGGGGTCTTTTACTACTGGGGATTGTGACTTGGTCCGTCCCGATTAATGATTTTACCGCGTACTTGACTGAAATTTATTTGTTATCATCACGATTTGGGCTGATTGCCATATTTGTGCTTCGTGTCAGCTATTTGGACCCTTCGGGGATTTTTATCACTATTTCCTCACCGTATTGACTTATTATTTGAACTCAGTCCTATTGATGTCTAGTATTTTACAAACTCAGCCACTTTTACTCAGATTTGAAAACTTATATGATATTTTTATATGATATGGCACCAACAAAGTTGAAGGAATTGAAAGAACAGCTTCAAGAACTCCTAGATAAGGGGTTTGTTCGGCCTAGTGTGTCACCTTGGGGTGCGCCCGTTCGGTTTGTGAAGAAGAAGGATGGCACAATGAGAATGTGCATCGATTATAGGCAATTAAACAAGGTAAAAATTAAGAACAAGTATCCTTTGCCTCGCATTGATGATTTATTTGACCAGCTTCAGGGAGCGAGGTTGTTCTCCAAAATTGATCTCTGTTAGGGTTTGCACCAGTTGAAGATCAAGGATTCAGATACTGTTAAGACTAGCTTCAGGACCAGATATAGTCATTATGAGTTCCTTGTGATGTCTTTTGGGATAACCAATGCCCCAGCAGTATTCATGCATTTGATAAATAGCGTGTTCCGGCCTTATCTAGATTTGATCATTATTGTATTCATTGATGATATTCTGGTGTACCCGCATAGTCAGGAGGAGCACGCAGAGCATTTGAGAGTTGTGTTGCAGAGATTGAGGGAGGAGAAGCTTTATGCAAAATTCTCCAAGTGTGAGTTTTGGCTCAGTTCATTGGCTTTGTTGGGACACGTGGTGTCCAGCGAGGGTATTCAGGTTGATCCAAAGAAGATAAAGGCGGTTCAAAGTTGGCCTAGACCGTCCTCAGCCACAGAGATTCGTAGCTTTCTTGGATTGGCAGGCTATTATTGCCGGTTTGTTTAGGGATTCTCATCCATTGCATCGCCCTTGACCAAGTTGACTCAGAAGGGTGCTCCATTTGTATGGTCGTACGAGTGTGAGGAGAGATTTCAAAGGATCAAGACAGCTTTGACCACAACTCCAGTATTGGTTTTGCCATCAATTTCAGGTTCATATACAGTATACTGTGATGCTTCGAGAGTTGGGATTGGTTGTGTATTGATGCAGGAGGGTAGAGTTATTGCTTATGCTTCTCGTCAGTTGAAGCCCCATGAGAAGAACTACCCTATTCATGATTTGGAGTTGGCCGCCATAGTTCATGCATTGAAGATTTGGAGGCATTACTTGTATGGCGTATCTTGTGAGGTAGTCACTGATCATCGCTGTCTTCAGCATTTGTTCAAGTAGAAAGATCTTAATTTGAGGCAGCGGAGATGTTTAGAGTTGCTTAAGGATTATGATATCACTATATTGTACCATCCGGGAAAGGCCAATGTGGTGGCCGATACTTTTAGTCGAAAGGCAGTGAGTATGGGGAGTTTGGCATACATCCCAGTTAGGGAGATACCTATTGCAGTTGATCTTCAGGCCTTGGCCAATCGGTTCGTGAGATTGGATATTTCGGAGCTCAGTCGGGTGTTGGCATGTGTGGTTTCTCGGTCTTCCTTATATGATCGCATCAGAGAGCGCCAGTATGATGATCCGCATTTGTTTGTCCTTAAGGACAGAGTTCAGCATGATGATGCTAGAGATGTGACCATCGGTGATGATGGTGTGTTGAGGATACAAGGCCGGATTTGTGTGCCCAATGTGGATGGGCTTAGAGAGTTGATTCTGGAGGAGGCCCATAGCTCGCGGTATTCTATCCATCCGGGTGCCGCAGCACTATTGGTGGAGAAGAATGAAGAAAGTTATTGTGTGATTTGTAGCTCGGTGTCTCAAATGCCAGCAGGTAAAATATGAGCATCAGAGACTAGGTGGCTTGCTTTAGCAGATGATTATTCCCGAGTGGAAGTGGGAGAGGATCACTATGGACTTTGTGGTTGGACTTCCAAGAACTTTGAAGAAGTTTGATGCTATTTGGGTGATTTTAGACCGGCTGACCAAGTCCGCGCACTTTATCCCAGTGTGTACTACCAATTCTTCATAGCGGTTGGCAGGGATTTATATCCGAGAGATTGTTCGGTTGCATGGTGTTCCAGTTTCCATCATCTCAGATAGAGGTACTTACTTTACTTCCCAGTTTTGGAAATCTGTTCAACGAGAGTTGGGTACTCAGGTGGAGTTGAGCACAGCTTTTCATCCTCAAACGGACGAACAGTCCGAGCGCACAATTCAGATATTGGAGGACATGTTGCATGCTTGTGTAATTGACTTTGGAGGTTCATAGGATGAGTTTCTACTGCTTGTAGAGTTTTCTTACAACAACAACTACCAGTCAAGTATTCAAATGGCTCCGTATGAGTCTTTGTACGGGAGGCCGTGTAGATCTCTCCAGTTGGTTGGTTCGAACCCGGCGAGGCTAGACTATTGGGGACAGGTTTGGTTCAGGATGCCTTAGAGAAGGTGAAGGTGATTCAGGAGAGGCTTCGTAGAGCGCAGTCGCGTCAGAAGAGTTATGCGGACCGGAAGGTTCGAGATGTGTCCTACATGGTCGGTGAGAAGGTCTTGCTGAATGTTTCGCCCATGAAGGGTGTTATGAGGTTTGGGAAGAAAGAGAAGTTGAGTTCGTGGATCATTGGGCCTTTTGAGGTGCTTCGGAGGATTGGGGAGGTGGCTTATGAGCTTGCTTTGCCACCCAGCTTGTCGAGTGTGCATCCGGTATTTCATGTTTCTATGCTTCGAAAGTATATTGGGGATCCGTCTCATGTTTTGGATTTTAGCACGGTTCAGTTGGATGATGGTTTGACCTATGATGTGGAGCCAATAGCTATTTTGGGTCGTTAGGTTCAGAAGTTGAGGTCAAAGAATATAGCTTCAGTGAAAGTGTAGTGGAGAGGTCGGCCCGTGGAGGAGGCTACCTGGGAGGCCGAGCGGGAGATGCGGAGCAGATATCCTCACCTATTTGAGGCTTCAGGTATGTTTCTTGACTCGTTCGAGGACGAAAGTTTGTTTAAGTTAGGGAGGATGTGACGACCCGGCCAGTCGTCTCATGAGTTACCTCTCTGTTTCTTCCATTTCTGCTTTATTACGCTTCGTTATCTGTGCTTTTTGGGATCGGGTTGATTAGTTCGAGTTCGGAGAGGATTTGGTAAGAAATGAGACACTTAGTCTCTTTTAAGAAGGCTTAAGCTAGAAAAGTCAACCGGATGTTGACTTATGTGTTTGAAGGCTCGGAAGTGAGCTCCAATGGTTCGGTTAGCTTCGGGAGGTGATTTGTGACTTAGGAGCGCGATCGGAATGGGTTTTGGAGTTGTAGAGAAGATTTAGGCTTAAATTGACGAAGTTGATATTTTGGCGGTCCTGTTGATAGGCGAGATTTTGATATAGGGGTCAGAATGGAATTTCGAGAGTGAAAGTAGCTTCGGTGTGTCATTTGAGATGTGTGTGCAAAATTTTAGGTCATTCGGACTAGATTTGATAGACTTTTTGATCGAAAGAATAATTTAAGAGTTCTTGGAGTTCTTAGGCTTGAATCCTATGATAAATTGATGATTGATGTTGTTGTGAGCATTCCGAAGTTTTGAACAATTTTGACCGATGTCATGGGATGTGTTGGTACAGTTGGTTTGAAGTTCCGGGAGTTCCGGGTAGGTTCCGGGATGTTTTAGGCCAAAATCATAGCTGTAGCAAGTCCAGAAGGGTTGCAGGCCTCGGAACCCACCCACACGGACCGCACAAAACGAAGTGCGGCCGCGGTATGTGCTATGCGGACCACACAAAATGAAGTGCGTCCACAGTGGTTTTGTGTGGGCTGCGGTGGTTTTGTGCGGACCACGGTGCTTTTGCGCGGACTACGGTAGTTCTGTGCCGACTGCAGAGACTAATATCTGAGGGGTACTCTATAAATATGAGGTTTTTGGTTTTTATTTAATATTTTCACCTAGAGAGCTCGGATTTTGGCGATTGTTCGAAGGTTTTTCAAGAAATTCATCGGGGTAAGTGACTCTAACTCAGATTTGGCTAGAGTACATGAATCTATCATTGAATTCATCATTTAATTCATGATTTGGGATGGAATTCGGGAAGAAAAATTGTGAAACCTTTCAAAAATATAAAATGATGATTTGAAGGACCAAATGGTATCGAAATTGGGTAATTTTGGTATGGTTAGTTTTGTAAGGGTATGAGGATTCTGAAAATGTAAATTTTACTCGATTCCGAGACGTGGGCCCCGCTCGGGTTTTGCTAATTTTGGGATTTTTGATATTTTTCGAATGTTTTCACTTGGGCTTTGTTCCCTTAGCATATTGTGACGTATTCGTTATGATTTTGGATAGATTCGACGCGCGTGGAGGCCAATTCAAGGGGCAAAGGTGTCGCGAGCTAGAGAATTAGCTGATTCAAGGTGAGTAATGGTTGTAAATGATGTCCTGAGGGTTTGAAACCCCGGATTGCACATCGTAGTGCCATATTGAGGTGAGACACGCGTTGGATGATGAGCGTGGGGTCTTTTACTACTGGAGATTGTGACTTGGTCCGTCCCGATTGATGATTTTACCGCGTATTTGACTGAAATTTATTTGTTATCATCACGATTTGGGCTTATTGCCATATTTGGGCTTCGTGCCAACTCTTTGGACACTTCGGGGATTTTTATCACTATTTCCTCACTGCTTTGACTTATTATTTGAACTCAGTCATGTTGATGTCTACTGTTTTACAAACTCAGCCACTTTTACTCAGATTTGAAAACTTATATGATATTTCTAAATAATGCTTTGGGCTGAGAACTACTGTTTTACTAATGCCCGAGGGCTTGTGATGATTTTCGGACTGAGTGATGCCCGAGGGCCATATATGAGGATATGTTGAGTGATGTGAGGCCGAGTGCCGAGTGATGTGAGGCCGAGTGCCGAGTGATGATGCCACGAGGTGGCTTGATATAGCGTTTGGGCCGTAAGGGGCCCCTCCGAAGTCTGCACACCCACAGTGAGCGCGGGTACCCATTATGATCTGAGAGTGAGCCCGAGGGGCTGATACTGTTCTGAGTGATTGATACTGAGGCCGAGGGGCTGATACTGTACTGAGAGTGAGCCCGAGGGGCTGATACTGTTTTGAGCGATTGATATTGTGCCAGAGGGGCGGATTTCTACTTGTTATTTACCTGTTAAATTACCTGTTTTACTTGTTTTAAAAAGGGATATCATTTGATTTCTTCACTGATTTACTGCATTAAGTGATTTTACTGCTCGATATGGAATTACTTTGTGCCTTTACGTGTTTTCATACTTTCATCCATTATTTATAATTATTACTCCCTGCACCATGTGTGCAGATTCAGGTATCGCAGAGTCCGCTCCTGAGTGCTGATTCTCCTAGTCCAGGCAGTGATTCGGAGACTACGAGGTAGTTGTTGGCGTCCGCAGCCCCGTGCCTCCCTTATCCTATCATTTTCATGTTCTTAGAACTATTGTAACGGATTTAATGTTTAGTAGACTTGTATCCGGATTTCTTAGTTGCTCATGACTTGTGACACCCCGGTTTGGGCTGTGTCGGGATGGTTTCTACTGTTGTTATCGTTAATTCCGCAAATTATGGTTATTATATCATGTTTTAGAACTACTTATGGTATGTAACTGTTTAAAAGAGGTGGTCTGTTTTAGTCTGGCTGGTCTTGTCTTCACGAGAGGCGCCATCACGACCGGGTTCGGGGAATTGGGTCGTGAAACGAAAGAAAATGAAACAGGGAATAGAGATAGAGGGAGACGCCAGGGCCCGCGAATGCCTGCAGATCTACCTTGGGTCTCCGGGTGGACTGAAGGAAGCCCTTCAACTACTGTCCCTAAGCTGCTCCGGATCTGCACACAGTGCAGAGTGTAGTGTCAGCACAACCGACCCCATGTGCTGGTAAGTGTCTAGCCTAACCTCGGCAATAGTGACGAGGCTAGGACCAAACTACCAAATAAACCTGTGCAATTTAAATATATACAGCTGAAAGGAAAATGCATAAATAACCAGTATATGTGGGAAGGGGAAAACATGTTGTAGAGGAAATAATGGTTCCGAGTAGAAAGCATCAAGTAAGGAAAGTAACAACATAACTAGAATATCATCAAGAATCAGAAATCAACAATTTGCAAGGCATCACCCTTCGTTCTTTTACTCTCGTTCTCACCAAATCAATCATACAATAACAACGTGCACGACATCACCCTTCGTGCTTTTATTCTCGTCCTCACCAAACAATATTTTATAACAAAAGTGTGCACGGCATCACCCTTCGTTCCTTTAATCTCTTTCCTTACCATATAGTCAATGATAATCTATACGTAATTGCACATCGTACGGCACGACATCACCCTTCTTGCTTTACACTCTTTCCTCACCATAGCAAACAATGCATGGCATCACCCTTTGTGCTTTAACGCTCTTCCTCACCCAAACAACATTCACAAGCAAAGGGACAAGGGAGTAAACAAATAACAATAGAAATCCCGGAAAGGGAACACAATTAAACAGTTAAATCCCGGAAAGGGGACAATATCAATAATCTCAGCATCCCGGCAAGGGAGATAATCAACAAAGCAACAAACATCCCGGTAAGGGAACAATTTAATAACTCTTTCTCTTTCCTTCACTGTTACTTCATAACTCACTTTACCATTTGAGACAATGCTCCAAAGGGTTCAATCATCTCATATACTTTCACACTTTGTAATATAACTCGAGTCAATGCTCCTCAAAGTTCAAAGGTCATAATTTCTTTCACAAGATTTTCATAACATAAAGAAATCATCACCACTAAGGCATGAAAGACACAACAAATTAGGATATTCACAACATAAAGACTCACAGTCATGCTAGACACCAACGTATAGATACTCGTCACCATGCCTATATGTCGTACTCAACAATTATCACATAGCAAATAGGACCTAACTCCTAATCCCTCAAGCTAAGATTAGACCAAACACTTACCTCAAACTTCCACGGCTAATTCAATCCTCAATTACCACGTTTCCTCTCGAATTTGGCTCCAAGACAATCGTATTTATTCATAATCGACTTAATAACATCAATAAATTCTAAACAATCCAATTCCAATACCTAATTATAGTTTTCCAATCATTCTTCCCAAAAATCCAAAAAATGACCCCGGGCCTACTTGGTCAAAACACGAGGTTCAGACCAAAACCCGATTACCCATTCATCCACGATCCTGAATATATAATTATTTTCAGATTCGACCCCAAAACGAGGTCTAAATCACAATTAATTAAAAAGTCCTAACTCTACCCAATTCCCTAATTTCTACCCTTAATTACATGTTTTAGGCCTAGAAATTCAATAGATGTTGATGGAAATGGAAGGAAATAAGTTAAAGATTACTAACCCAAGAGTTTATGGTGAAAGGATGCTTCAAAAGTCGCCCTAGAACTTTGGAGAAGAAAGAGTTTGTGAAATTTTGGTGAATTCCCGTAATGAGTTCTATTTTGGGACTTTAAAATAGCTGGGCAAAATCCTTCTTCACGTTCGCGATAAGCTCAATGCGTTCGTGATGAGTCAGGTCTGAAGACCTTCGCGTTCGCGACACTGGGCTCGCGTTCGCGATGCTTTAGCACCTCGAGCCTTTGCGTTCGCGGGCTAGTGGCCGCGTTCGCGTAGAACAAACTGGTGGCCCCTCCTCTGAACCCTATGCGTTCGTGAGTGGAAGGACGCGTTCATGAAGGGTCTCCCCCTTGAGATTTGTGTTCGCGTATCAACCTCTGCATTCGCGAAGAAGAATTTGGGCACCTGGGATCTTTGCCTTACGCGTTCGCGAGTGAGACCACGCGAACGCGAAGAACAAAATCCCTGGGCACAACAGCAGAAAATCTGCAACACTTCTAAAGCCAAAAACCATTCCGAAATACCTCTGAAACAATCCTAAGCCTTTGGGGCTTCTAACCAAACACATGCACTAACTCACAACATCATACGAACTTATCCGTGCGATCAAATCACCTAAATAACCTCAAAATCAAGAATTGTTTTCCTCAAACTTCATCAATTTTCCAATTAAGAAATTTAAGTCTGAAACACGTCAAACAACGTCCGATTTCAACCAAATTTTACAGGAAGAACTTAAAACATATATAAGACCTATACCGTGCACCAGAACCAAAATACGGGCCCGATACCATCACTTTCTAATCAGATTTCATTACCAATTTCCTTAAATATTTTCGGAAAACCATTTTACTTAAAAAATTCATTTCTCGGTCTCGGGACCTCGAAATTCGATTTTGGGCATACGCTCAAGTCCCATATTCTCCTACGGACCCCTCGAGGACTGCCAAATCACGAGTCCAGGTTCGTTTGCCCAAAATATTGACCAAAGTCAAACTTATTCATTTTAACATCAAAACTTAGCATTTTTCACAAAATTTCATATTTAGTCTTTCCGGCTACGCGCCCGGACTACACACACAAATTGAGGTGACTCTAACTAAAGCACAGAATGGATAAGAAAACAGGTGATGACCCTTTGGGTCGTCACAGTATAATTATTACGATTATTGGACATTAACAATAAAATTATTTTTTGAGATTAAACTCTTATGTTGTGAAAATCCTACTCGGTACTCTCTCTCTCTTATTCTATGGACTTGTATAGTTACAATATTATCCAAATTATGAACTGAGATTACCCCTTTACTATTTTTTTTTAATTTACTCTGTTCATCTCTTCTTCCAATCTTTTAAAGATTTTAACTCTTTTCTTAACTCTTATTTCTTTAACCTTACCCCGGCCATGGTTAAACACTTATAACCTTTCTTAATTATTTTCGGGTTTTACTTAACCGGTTTCTCCTAGGAATTTATAGGTTAATCCATCATAATTGTTAAGGAATTGTGAAGCTAACCATATACTAAGAGTGATATCTGATTGTTATCATATGAACATAAAACTATACAGAATAACATAAAACATTAAAATAAACGGGGTTAATATTTAGCAGAAACATAATTTAGATAAAGATGAGTAACTTACAAGCTTATAAGAGAGAGATTTCCCTTTCGGAAAACCCGAAAAAGTCTAATAAGCTTTGGGAATTAAAAATGATCACATATAAGCATAATGACTTATTTATTTTACAAGCTTAGAGGAGGAACTACTAAAGTATTCATAAGGAAATATTTTACAAAGTGTTTTGGAGGAGGGTTGGTGATGAAAAGTTTGGTTGGATGGGTTTTCTTCAGAGTGTTTTTTTTCTTCTTGTATCATTTGTTTCTTCTTCTTTCTTCTCCCTTGTATAGCTATGTTTTGGAACGGATTTGAAAACTGGATTCCAAACTCTTCAGAAATCTATCTTGTCCAGCCTTGTAGGGTACTTCATTGGGTCCCATCTTCACATGGCTTGGTCGGAGATTCCTTAGTGATTGTAACTTTTTCTTCCACTCAAAAATTTAGCTTGTCTTTTAGTACAACTTAGCATTACCTCTTGTCACATCTTCTTTACTTTGTGTCATTTGTCACGTTTGTCTTTTAGCATAGCTAGCATTTCTTCCTATCACGTCTTCTTTACTTTATCGTTTTTCACATTAGTATGCCAACATTATTGCTCTGTCTTCTACATCAGCATTATTGCTCTTTTGTCTTTGGTACTCTTAATTGTTGTTTAACTGAGACCTTGCTTTAATGTGTCTAAATTATGTATAGCTATTGAATCAAAACTCATTCCTGAGTCATCTTCATATGGGTCTTGAGCATCTTGATAATTTAGGCTATCTTCGTAGTTATCATTTAGGTTGTCTTCGTAGTTATCATCTTCTCCTAACTTGGACTTGGACTTGGATTAGGACTTGGATTCTTAACCATATGTTTGTCTTGTTCTTCTTTTTCTTGAAAGAAATTTTCTAATGTCTGTTTGATTATATTTTCTATTTTCTCATTTTTTTTCTTTTTTGAAATTATACCTTTCTTTTTTAATTCTTCTCTCGATGTTAATGTTCTGGGTAGTCTTCGTCTCGATGAACCTTCATCTTCACTTTTTGGCAAAGTGGCAGCCATAAACGGATTTGATATGTCTTTACCAGTCACCATTTGAACTGAACTAGCTGTATCATTATCCGATACAGTAGATCTTGCTACATTCATTGGGGAATGCACACCCTTCTCATCCATTTTTGCTTGAGATGGAGAAATCTGTTTTGGACTGTTCATCTCTGTGTCTTGCTGAGGAATAACTTGAGTCCGGGTTTGTGTCAATTCAAATCTTAACGCTTGTACCCTGTGTTTTAATACCTTTACTTGCTCCATAAGTTTTGTCTTTTCTTGTGCTAGGATTTCATTTTTCTGGTTTATTCGTTTAAAGGCTTCTGTCATTGATGAGCAATGATCACAAAATATTTTCTTATCGTTGTCTTTTCGGATGTTGTATTGGTTTTTTTTTTGGGTTTTGTCTAAGTGTTGGGGAGATATAGTAGTTTGGTCCTAGTATTCCTCTTGCATAATCTAATGCTTCAGTAAAATCATTAAAACCTTTAAAAATGATTTTTCTATATTTTTAATAGAGTCTAGTACTTCTAACCATGTCTGCAAAATACCATGTGTCTTACCATGTATAACCACATAATACTTAAATCTTTTGTCTTGGTTTTTATCTGTAAAATATTGTCATAAGGCATTAAGAGCCGCTATAAAATATTTAGTGTCTTTCTTATTATATGCTATCCATAAGTTATCAATTAAACACCGTTGAGGTCTGCCTATGGCACATTCTGCTAGAATTTTAAATGACATGTTTGATGGTGGAAAAAATATTAAATTATATTTTCCAAAATTTATTCTTTCCATATTAGTCTGTTTTGCAAAGGGGTGTGGCTTGAAATGAAGATTACCTAATACTATCTGCAAGTATATGTCTGAGAGTGAGGCTTGAATGACCTTCCCTTTGTCTTCAGTCTTGGAAACTGTTGGTCTCATGCTATACATGTAAAATACTTTTTTATTAATTGACAGTAATTTTGAGCCTACTTAACTGATCTGCTAAATTATTATCTTTTCCTTTAATATATTCAAAAACCAAATTATATATTGATATAGTATCAATAAAATTTAACCTTCTTCCTCTACTACTATTCTTTGTGTTTATCTTCTGACTTAAATATGGCTTCGCAATCAGTTGTAATTGTTACTTCTTGTTTATTTAATATATATAATTTAAAACTATTTAATCCGTAAATTACAGCTAATTTTTCTGCATCTATACTACTCATATTTCCTTTTTCTGTATATTTACCACTTTGATAAGTACATATTTTTCTGTGTTCTTGTCACTATATTTATTTTGTTTCTCTTTTAAAACTGCTCCCCATCCTTCAAAACTACCGTCTGTTTCTATTATTAAGTAGTCTGTTTCTAGTGGCATGTTTAAATCAGGAATATTTTTTATTTTTCCTTTAACTTTTTGTACCAATTTAATGTCTTCTGTGTTAAAAATATTTTTGTCCTGTAGAGCCTGTCTTAGCATATAATGGTCCTGCTATTTTTCCTAAGTCTTTTATAAAATTTCTCGCATAATTTACTATTCCCAAAAACTTTTGTAGCTCTTTGGTATTATCTAATTTATCTGGCATTTCTAGAGCCTTTTTGGCTATATGGGGTTGTAATTTCATTTTCCCATCCCCTTAAATTACTCCTAGAAAATTTATATAATTTTTACATAGTTCCATTTTCTTTTTACTAATTATTATTCCATTATCTACAAATAATCTAAATACTGTATGTAGATGTCCTAAATGTTCCTTAATATCTTTACTAAATACTAATATATCATCCACATATACTAAAAAAATCTCTTATATTCTCCAAATATACTATTAATTTTTCGTTGAAAAATTGGTGGAGCTGTCTTTAGTCCGAACGACATTACTAACTATTTGAAATGTCCTTCTGGACAAGTCAATGCAGTCCACTCAATGCTTTCTTCATGCATTTTAACTTGCCAATATCCTGATTTACAATCAAACTTGTTGAATATCCTTTTTCCTTGTATTCTATTTATTAGTTCTGTTTTATCAGGTAACTTATATCCATCTGTTTTAGTGTTGTCATTCAGTATTTTGTAGTTTATTACCATTATTACTTTTCCTCTTACTATCTCACTATGGTTTCTAACCATAAAGGCTGCTGACTTGTGTTTAGAAGTGGATCTTCTTATTACTCCTAAATTTATAAGTTCTTTAATTTGAATTTTGAAGTCTTCTAGATCTTGATTTGTAGCTTCTATTGAGGCTGTTTTAATTATATATTCTGGATTAAAGAAGATTTTAGATTTTAACTATAGACCTTTTTATTTAATCTAACCCCCCTTCTTATATTGGTATCAGAGCAAGAAGATTTTCGGACCAAAAGGTTTATGAAACAACTTATTTTTACTAAATATATAAGTTACCATCACCACCTAATATATATTAGTTTTGAGAGCATTAGAAATAACATAGAATATAGAGAAACATTAGAATCACAAAAGAGTTTCTTTGAAAAATCAGAACTAGATATTTTAAATACTGAAGATTTTCAAAAATTCATTCTTCTTGAAATAGAAAGAACTAATATTGAAATACAACAAGAAAAAGATTATATCCGAACCATCAGAAATAAGATAAAATATATCTCATTAGGTTAACATATATGTTAAGACAACATCTTTTAGCTAAAGAAATAGCTTGTAACTATTGGATTTTAAGTAGAAATACACTGAGAAAAGAAGAATTAAAGAAAATACTACGAAAGACAAAGACTCTATTAATATCAACTTTAGAATTAGCTAAACAAATAGAAGAATCAGATCTAAAAATAGTTAGCTTATACATATTGTATATTCACCCATCAATATTGTACATTGACCCATCAATAAATTATGTATATATAAATATTTACATATAACAGTTTTTATTCACTCAAAAATCTTTTTTCAAATGATAAATATTCGAATTTTTATACTTTATATTTGTCGAAGCGTTAGTGTAAATGACTTGTCAATCACTTTTCTTTTCTCTTTCTCTTTGTTATTATTAAATATTTTTGTAAATATATATTTAATTATATTTTAAAATATATAGTAATATTTATATCTAAGCAAACTATTGACCGAAGAAAAAAATTAATAATCAATAGACCAATCTCACATAGACTACTCAGAGCATTTACAATTTAATTAGAATTGGAATAAACGACTAAGCAAAATGCTTCCTCTTTCTTTAATCTTTTCTTTATTTTATTCTGTATATATAATAATGGGTCACCTAAAAATTTAGCACGATTAAACAATCTTTTTTGAGCTTATAAATAAAGTGTAATTAGAGATAATTTATAGCCATAAAGATTCCAGTTTTATTCAATCATACTTTAATTTTAGGATTTATATAAGGTAAAATTTTAATAATTTTAAAATTCTAAATATAAAGACTTCTCACTTAATTCAAGTAAGGAAAGGTAAAATAAATAAAATTTAATTCAATTTTAAACTCCTAATTATTGACCAGTAGAATAATCAAATGACTATATTGTCTAGTGTGAACTATATTTTAAAAGGGTAAAAAAGACGAACGACATTTCGCTAAAGGCCTTCGTACTTTTAATATAGTATATATATATAAGGGAAACTACCATCTATGTCCATTTATAAGTAGCTTATTACAAATGTTGGCAAATTCATTAAATATTACTAATATTAGCCAAATGTCACCAATATTAGTCAATTAGCTATTTGTAGCTAAAAGAAGGTCAAATTTTTGATTTCTTTTGAGTGGGTGTTATTAGAATAGATTGAATACATCTTAAGAAGTTTGAATCTCAGTGTTGGGATGATTTGACGGAGTTTTGAGGTGGTTTGAATTGAAAATTCGAGATAGAAGATGAAAAATGAAAAAATGATATGTGTATCACATTTTGTATCATTTGTGTATCACATATGAACCACATTTGTATCAAATGTGCATCACATATATGTAAGGCCACGTGAATTTTTATAGCTAATACGAGTAATTTTGAGCTTAGGAATATAATTGACCCGACCTACGTGAGAAATTGCTGGAGTGGATAAAGTTATTTCAATACTTGGTGATAATTATTTTCTTAATCTTGGAGTGTTGTAATACTGCCTCTCGGGGTAGGGGTAAGGTCTGCGTACATATTACCCTCCCCAGATCCCACTTGTGGGATTATACTAGGTCGTTGTTGTTGGTGTTGTTGTTATTGTTGTTGTTGTTGTTTGAGTGTTGTAATAATGGGGAACACTTGGATGCTAATTTCAAAGTAATAAAACTAAAGAAAATACAATGAGCTATCTCCCCATAACGCAGCTATAGCACAAGAGGGAAGCAAAAAGTTTAGCAAACCAGTAAGCTAAAGCCTTATAGCACAGGGATAGCATCAATGGAAAAATATTGTACCTGGTTTTAGTAAACCAGTGAGCTAAAGTCTTATAGCACAGGGATAACACTAGTAGAAAAATAATATAACTAGGCCTATTAATACCTGAGCAGGGAGAGAGAAAAAATAAAGGATTTCAAGACTAGGGCTTTTCTCTCCCTCACTCATCCGGCGAAGTCTTCCAATATACACTTAAGGTGAGTAATTAAGTGTGTTTTTATGATAATTTCACTTCTCAATCACCAGTTACAACAAGGTTTTGATTTGATTCTATGGGATTTATTCAAAATCTCCAAAACACCCCAAAAGGTGACTTTCAAGATTTGGTCTACAAGAGGTAATCTTTCACCCTAAACCATACATGCATAAATTGTTAGTTAATACATGAGCAAGAAATAAGTGCTAGAACTTGTGGGATGCTGATTGGAAGCCATAAGTCCTTAATCTAGATTATTAGGTGTTGTAGAGATTTTGTAATGAGTTAATTAGTAGAATTTGGTGGATGTGAGTTCATTGATAATTATAATTGTGCTAAGAAGGTAGTTAGTGGACAAAGAATATTGTAGTGTCTCTTGTTGGTGGGAAGTGGGAATTGCATGATGAACAAATACCATTACTAGAGGTAGTTGGATGCTATGCACTTTAGGTGTTTGATAAAATGAGAAAATGATCAAAAATCTGGAATTTTTTACTAATATTGGGCCAATTGAATTATGTTGATGTAGACTAAAGTTGTAAAGTAGTGGGAGGTTTTAGTATCACTAAAGAGCTCCATCAAGGTTTCAAGGCTAAACTCATTTTTTTCTAGTATCGGAATTCCGGTATTCTTACAAAACCCCATCGCGTGTAGTTCGATCTTGAAACGCTACGGATGTGGGATATTCATGCTAGTAAATTGATCCCCGAATTGCATAACGTGTTAGAACCCTCACATGTTAATGGTTCTCTATTTTTACTTAATTATGGTATACCCCCTTTGGGAAAAAAGTTTTATACGAAATCAATGTGATCAAACTCTTATTTCCTATTTGATGAAATCTTATGAACTCATATTTTTATTAAGGCCAAAGGTGCCAAAGGATTTGATTTGAAAGGAAATCTTTTATACAAATTGATATTATTTTGAGAATCCAAGTTGTGGTACTGTGGTTACACCTCCACCCGCACACATTGGGGTGAGGCAGCAATGCCACTTTGTGCAAAGATTGTGGTACTGTAATTGCACCTCCACCCGTACACATTGAGGTAAGGCGGCATGGCCGCTTTGTGTAGAGTTGTGGTACTGTGATTACACATCCACCTGCATACATTGAGGTGAGGCGGCAGGGCCGCTTTGTGTAGAGATTGTGGTACTATGATTGCACCTCCACCCGCAACCATTGGGGTTAGGCGGTAGAGCTGCTTTGTGTAGAGATTGTGGTATTGTGGTTGCATCTCCACCCGCACGTATTGGGGTGAGGCGGCGGGGCCACTTTGTGTAAAGATTGTCGGAGAATGACAAACTTGGCATCAGAGCGTAAGGTTTTAAAGAGTTCTAAGATGTCTCCGAGCCGTGTCTAGTAGAGTCCTTCTTTTCGGTATATTGTCGACCACATATATAATTAGGAGGCTACTTGGGCATTTAGGAATATTACCCTTCTTCAACACTCCAGATCGTGTGATAGAGCTTGACTATAAGATTGTCTTCTAACTCGTGCGTTGAGGTTCATGGTAAGTTTAAACGCTCTTTCGTTTATTCCAAGTTATATTGTCATATGACATGACAAATAGGTAAAGGCCGGAATATTAAGGAGATGGCAGATATATCATGTTAACCGAATGGTATGGACATATAAGATAAGTATATAGTACCGGGAGCGTACCTTACATGAAAAGAGTGTTTGAAGTAGTTACCTACCTCCCAGGAGACATTGACATGATAAATGAGACCTAAGCTTAACTAGTACATGTGGATAATGTGGGGATCACGTATATGATCCTAAGGTGTAAAAGAAAATTTGTTACATAGGCATGTGATATATGGAAGGCATGACCTAGAAAGTAATGATGAAAGTGTAGGTCTCTCACGGGAGACAAGAAATTATGAAAGGAGAGTCAATTGAACTCACAATGAGAAGACCCTTGCACTATGAATGTTATAAGAATCCTAGAAATGTATGAAGTTGTGTTACAATCCTACAAGATATTGACATGAGGAATTTGGATCCCAAGCTTGTGTGGCTGAATAAGAGTAGAGCATTTATAAGGTTAATATCATGACGACTTAAATCTCCCTGATAGTCGACCATATACAAGAGGACTAGAGATATGAAACATATATCCCTCAAGTTGCTGAATTCAAGACTTGTGTCGAAATCTAGAACATTCACCCCAAGTGGGAAGGAAGGGCCATGGTGAGGCTACTTAAGTACAATAAAACAAGAGTAGGACCATGTAGCTATAATGTATGGATATTTTGTTCAATAAATGTGTAGTTTAGAAAAGTGGTAAGGGATAATGTGATTCTCTGAAAGGATATGTTAATGACAGACCACTATGTATACGGTAAAAATCAGAGGGTTCGATTTTAAGGTCATTATGATGCTTCATAAACACATCTCCAAATGTTCGAGGCAAGGGCCGAGGTTAAACCCCAAAGGGTTGTCAACGTTCGACCTCGGGGCAATGCAAATCGGTAGTTATGATGGAAAAATGGGAATTTCCCAAGGCAAGTGATTAAGGCTGACCCAGTCTATTAGGCTAGCACGAGCTCGTACTGTGGCATTAAATGGCTGTACCAATAATATATCTTTATAATAAATACATATGTACTATGTTGGAATTTCCCTCATATATAAAGGGGACCCTTGTCATTTTGTAAAAAAATATGATATTCAATACAACAACATTCCCCGCTCTCTAACTTAAACACATTCTCCTTTGATTCTATTACTTATATTTATTGCT
Source organism: Nicotiana tabacum (assembly GCF_000715075.1). Taxonomy (NCBI): domain Eukaryota; kingdom Viridiplantae; phylum Streptophyta; class Magnoliopsida; order Solanales; family Solanaceae; genus Nicotiana; species Nicotiana tabacum. Next base: position 89,470,996 of record NC_134084.1, read on the forward strand.
TACATTTATTGTGTTTCATTAATTGTTCTTCATTTATTACTCATTATTGATCATAAAAGACTTTTATCAAAGCTCTTAGTATTGTTAGACCTTCATCGGCCGGTCACAGCCTAACGCTTTGCTCGACCTCGAGGCCCCGTATAGGTCAACTCGAGGCCCCGAATCCCAGCCACTCGGTTTGCTCGACACACTACCTTCAAACTCTTATCACTTTTCTTAGTCTAGCATTTATTGCCTAACAACTAGCATAAAAATAAATCACGTATTTTTAGAATCACAAAATTAAATCTAATTGTAATTACCATTTTCAAGGTAAACAGTTTGGCACCCACCGTGGGGCTAAAAATAATAGTGATTGTTTTCTTGCTGGTTTACTACATAACGTAAGTTATCTTTCACACTTTTTCTTGTCCAAGAATCTTTGATTTTAGGTCAAAATGTCTAACTCAGTGAACGCACATGAAAACAACGGTCTTGAGGACCATAGAGAGAATGGTGTAGTTGTTCCAGGTATTGGTGTACCGCCACCACAAAGCCCTGAGGATGCACCGGAACCAATTCCCGTGGATGTGGTCTCGCGCAACGCCCAACATGTCGACATAAGCTCCCACACCAATAGGAGTACACGCCAAGAAAACCAACAAGAAGCCCAAAAAACCTCAGCTCGAGAAAAATAAGAAGTTAGACTTCACATCATCTTCGAGATGTTACAGGCACATCAACTAGCGATTGCTCAATTGCCAAGCCACCAGAAAACCCCAAGCACAGCGGCACCTGAAGCAGCTCCTTAAGCCAAACAGGTACCAGAAAGTTCAAGCAACAACGGGTCAGCAGTCAACCCCGCCATTATAAATATGCTCGAAGATCTCACAAAGAGGATTGAATCAGGCTAAAAGAAGATAGAAGCCAATGACAAAAAGGTAGACACCTACAATTCAAGGGTCGATCAGATTCCGGGCACACCCCTGATCCTGAAGAGTGCAGATTCAAAAAAAGTTCATGCAAAAGCCATTCCCACAAAATGCCGCTCCAAAGCCCATCCCGAAGAAATTCAGAATGCCCGATCTTCCGTAGTACAATGAAACCTCGGACCCCAACGAGCACGTCACTGCTTACACTTGTGCGGTGAAGAGCAACGACCTGAGGGACGACAAGATCAAATTTGTCCTGCTAAAAAAGTTCGGAGAAACACTTTCGAAAGGGGCCATGATGTGGTATCACAACCTAGCTCTAAATTTAATAGACTCATTTGCCATACTGGTAGATTCTTTCATAAAGGCACATGCTGGTGCCATCAAGGTGGCTACAAGGAAATCCAACGTCTTCAAAATCAAACAAAGAGAAAACGAGATGCTGTGGCAGTTTGTATCTCGCTTTCAGATGGAGCGAATGGAATTACCACTAGTCTCCGATGAATGGGTAGTGCAGGCCTTTGTGACGACCCAAAGGGCCATCACCTGTTTTTAATTGAATTTTGTGCCTCCAAAACCCTGGAAACCTCATTCAGAGTAGCCTCGATTTGCGTGTGTAGTCTGGGCACGTAGTCGGAAAGCTTAAATATGAAATTCTATGAAAAATGTTAAGTCTTGACTTTAAAATAAGTTAATTTGACTTCAGTCAACCTTTTGGGTAAACAGACCTAGATCCATGATTCGACGGTCCCTGAGGGTCCGTAGGAAAAGATGGGACTTGGGCGTATGCCCGGAATCAAATTCTGATGTCCCAAGCCCGAGAAATGAATTTTTTAAGTGAAATTGTTTAAGAACATTTGAAATGAAAACTGATTAGAAAACAATGGTATCGGGCCCGTATTTTGGTTCCGGCACCCGGTACAGGTCTTATATATGACTTGAGTCATTCTTGTGAAATTTGGTTAAAAACGAACATCGTTTGACGTGATCCAGACTTTAATTGAGAAATTTGAGAAATTTTATTGATCTCGAGGTTTAATTCGATACTCGTGATGTTGATTTGGTAATTTTATTACACGAATATGTCCGTAGGATGTTTTTGAGGTTGTGTGTATACTTGGGTTGGAGTTTCGAGGGCTCAGGTGAGTTTCGAGTGGGTTCCGGGATGCCTTAGGCTTAGAATGTGAGATTTTGCAGGTTCAGGAAGTTGCAGTCTCTGAACCCTCTAGTGCAGTCCGCGAGAAATCGCGTGCGACTGAGGAGGGGTCAGTGCGTCCGCGGTCGCCTTTGTGCGGTTCGCACAGGGTTCTAAACTGCAGGTCTTCGGGGAGGCCTATGCGGCCGCGGTCCATTTGATGCGGTCCGCACAGGGGGTCTAAGAGGGGTATAAATAAACGGGAATTTCAGTTATTTTTCACTTTTCAAAACCCCATAAACATAAGAGGCAATTTTTCAAACAACCTTTCTTCTTTAAAAACGTTGGTAAGTGATTTCTAGCTCATTTTCTTCACTCCTTAACATCTTTTAGCATGATTTCAACTTCAAATCAAAGATTTTCATGGGGGAAATTGGGTGTTTTGGGTAGAACCTAGGTTTTTTTCTAATAATGGGGATTTGGACCTCAATTTGAGGTCCAATTTCAAAACAAATTATACATTTGAATTCGTGGGGGAATGGGTAATCGGGTTTTGGTCTGAACCTCGAGTTTTGGAAAACAAATTATATATTTGGGTAAAACTTTGGAAAACTCATTTTCATGCATTGGGGTTGATTCATTTAGCACTTATTAATGTAATTAAGTAACTTGTGACTAGATTCGAGCGGATTGGTGGTGAAATCAAGAGGTAAAGCTATAGTTGAGACTTGAGTGGTGATCAAGGCATCGAGGTAAGTGTTTGGTCTAACACTAGCTTGAGGGATTAAGAGTTGAGTCATATTTGCTACTTGCTTCTTATTGAGTATGACGTATATGCATGGTGACGAGTATCTATACGTTGGTGTCAAGCATGACCGTGAGTCTTAAATTGAATGTTGGTGTGTTCTTAAATGACACTTGGGAGCTTTACTTAATGACCTTCTATGATTGAGCATTTTCAATAATTGAATTGAGTACAAGCTAAGTTGAGATTGGTTATAGTTGATTCTCCCTTGCCGGAATGACTATTTCAATATTGTTGTTCCCTTGCCGGGAAAATTATTACATTATTGTGTTCCCTTGCCGGGATTCCTTGATATTGTGAGATATTATGAAATGAGAGCGGGAGATATGCCTACCACAAAATATTATGAAATGGGAGCAGGTGGTATGCCTACCACAAGATATTATGAAATGGGAGCGGGTGGTACGCCTACCACATGATATTATGAAATAGGAGCGGGTGGTACGCCTACCACAAGATATTATGAAATGGGAGCGGGTGGTATGCCTACCACAAGATATTATGAAATGTGAGCGGGTGGTACGCCTACCACAAGATATTATGAAATGGGAGCGGGTGGTACACCTCCACAAGATATTATGAAATGGGAGCGGGTGGTATGCCTACCACAAGATATGAGAAATGGGATCGGGTTGCACACATGCAACAAGATGGAAACTGAAAGTGAAAGTTGTATTTACTTTTCCTTATCTATGTTAGAAGTTATATTGTCAGCTTCCTTATTTATTCCTTGCTATTTTGCTTTATCAGCTATCCCCGAGGCATGTTCCACTTCCCCAACTTTAATTGTTTATTATCTGTTTACTTTTCCGCCATATATTATAGAACTGCATAGGTTTATCTGGAGTCTGGTCCTAGCCTCGTCACTACCTCGCCGGGGTTAGGCCAGGCACTTACCAGCACATGGGGTCGGTTGTGCTGATACTACACTCTGCACTGTGTGCAGATCCCGGAGCAGCTTTCGAACTGTAATTGGAGGGCTTCTTTCAATCCAATCGGAGACCCAAGGTAGATCTGTAGGCGTCTGCAGGCCCTGGCATCTCCCTCTATCTCTATTTCCTATTTCATTTCCTTTGTTCAGAAACAGTGTATTGCATTTCTTCAGGCCTTGTATGTAGAAACTCTTAGACAGTCAGTGATACTATGACACCAGGTTTTGGGGTATTTGAGGTTTTAAAAGTTGTAATAGACGTAGCCTACAGACATTTCATGGTTATCTTCCGCTTAATTATTTAAAGTTATACGGTTTTTATGTTATTGCTCGTAATTGTTAAAAGGAAGTAATTTTGTAAGGAATTAGATAGTTAAGGGTTGGCTTGCCTAGCTCTCATTAGTAGGCACCATCACGACTCCCGAGGGTGGGAAATCCGGGTCGCGACAGCCTTCACCCAAGGCTTGAACGAACGAAGCTTGGTGGCTTTGAAGCAGCTAAAGCAGAATTTGGTTGAATATCCCACCGTGACTTGGTTGGATGTCCACAACCGATATCAGTCGAAGAATAGGGTTGAGGACGACCAACTGGGAGCCCCCTCAGGCTCGGTATATCCAAGAAGACTCCTTCCAAAGGAGCCAAAGCCAAATAAGGAAAGGTACCAACCATACACCGAAGATAGGAGAAACGCCCCAAGGCGTAACATACCCTGAAGTGATCGAAGGACATATCGAGGTTAGAATCCTCGAGGACTCGTAAGCAGAGCCGGATTCAATAGACATATAGGACCGATGGAGGCACCCCGCTTGTCTGAATGCAACATCAACATTGACGTTTCGGACATTGTATCTGCCATCGGTAAAATCAGAGACACCATGTGGCTAAGACCTGTACTATCAGATCCGTCGCAAAGGAACCCTAACTTATTGTGTGAATTTCAAGGCACACATAGTCATAGGACCGAAGATTGCAGACAGCTCTGAGAAGAAGTAGCACGGCTACTCAGCAAAGGGAACCTTCGAGAGTTACTTTGCGACCGAGCCAAAAATTAGTTCCGAGAAAGGGAGGCGAACAGGAAAAATGAAACAGATGAGCCATAACATGTCATCCACATGATCTCGTTGGAGGAATCGACATCCTGCGGGAACCCATTGTTAAAAGAACAAAAATATCCATCACCAGGGAGAAGAGAACTCGGGGTTATATACCCGAGGATGCTCTCACATTCAGTGACGAGGACATCGAGGCCCCGTCTCAACCTCATAACGATGCCTTGGTAATTTCTTTTCTTGTGAATACATTTCAAACTAAGCATGTGCTTGTGGATCCAGGTAGCTTGGACAATATTATCAGGTCGAGGGTGGTGGAGTAGCTCGGACTACTCGACCCGATCGTGCCCGCCTCTCGAGTCCTGAACAGATTCAACATGGCGAGCAAAACAACGAAGGGGGAAATCACCCTCCCGGTCAACGTGGCCGGCACGACCCAAAATGTCAAAATTCATGTCATCAAAGGAGACATGAGGTGCAACTCCTTGCTCGGAAGGCTATTGATACACTGCATGAGAGCAGTACTATCAACCCTTCATCAAATGATGAAGTTTCTGATGTAGGACGGAATAAAAACCTTGTATAGGGAACAACATGCAGCGAGGAAGATGTTCGCGGTGCACGATGTGGTACCGACATCGATGCCTTCAACGTTGAAGAAGCCAAAGGATAAGCAAACAGTGAAGTAGCAATGACGAGACACATTCTCAGCTACACCCGAATAAAATAAGCAAAGGATCGTTCCGCATCCCCGGAGCAAACGTCTGAAACATATTGAGGCTCATAGCGCCATCACCACTAAGGTATAACCGTCTCCCTATTTATTTACATCTTACACTAACATTTGTGCAGGTGTCCGATCAGAACAGTCAAAGCAATGTCCAGCTCGAAGACCTTAGGTTTTAAAGCATGCGCTGCACTCTTTTCCTTCGATTGGATTTTATCCCAAGAAGGGTTTTACCAGCATGGTTTTTTTCGAGGCAACACCTATATTGTCACGACCCCAGTTCACCCTCCGTGAACCATCATGACGGCACTTAGTCCTCTATGACTAGGTAAGCCTAACTTGCAGAAGATAACCAAAGTTCGGAATAGAAACAAATTAAAACAGAATGAAAAGTGATAAAACAGTGTTTAAAAGTGCCGCTCGGCATACACAATATTTAACTCTTAGAAACCAATACATATCTCCAAAACCCGGAAACCCATGAATCACAAGCTAAGGATCGCTACACAGTACTCTAACTCTAGAATATCTAACAAGGAAAAGAAATATAGAAGGGCAATGTTTAAAAGCTAGAATAGAAAGGGACTCATCGGTCTGCGGACGCGGTAGATATACCTCGAAGTCGCTACAGCAGTCGCCTCACCTCAAGGGTGATAGGACTGAGTCGCATTACCTGGATCTGCACATGAAAAACATGCGCAAAAGGGGCATAAGTACACCACAGTGGTACTCAGTAAGTGCAAAGCCTAACCTCGGTCGGGTAGTGACGACGAAGGTCAGGGCCCTACTGAGGTTAAATAAAGTATAAATTGTGACAGTGTAGAACAAAACAATATAAATAAATATGGCAGTAAAAGTAACACATGATATAAAAAGGACAATAACAACTATTACAGAGACAAGGCAAAACATGGAAAGAAATGCGACTTAGCACCAAAATAACAATCGGAGATCTCCCAAGATACCGTCCTGTAGTCCTATATATACATATCCAATGGATCTCTCGGGATCCCGTCCCGTAGTCCAACTTATAGTGCATGGAGATCTACCGAAATCCCGTTCCGTAGTCCCAAATGTAAACAAACAAGGGAGATCTACCAGAATCCCACATCTGTAGTCCCAAATAAACATACAAGAGGGATCTACCGAAATCCCACATCCGTAGTCCCAAATAAATAGACAAGGGGGATCTACCGGAATCCCACATCAGTAGTCCCAATATAAATACACAGTAGCAACAGGAAAATATTCAGAAATGGCAAATTTCATATTAAGGCAACAAGTAATTCTAGCCTAGCATGCTGCACAAAATTCAGGTAAGGCAGTTTGAGCAAATAAAGCAAATAAATTACTTAGACATGTTTTCCTAAGCTACAACAGGCTTAATAGTGCGAGTAATAAAAACGGAAAAGGAAACATACTAGTAATTATTTATTGAAAACCGGATTTCCAATAATTAGCACAAGTACGCACTCGTCACCTCATTTACAAGGCATTTCAATTACCAAATATACCAAATCCTAAGGGGAAAGGTCCCTCACACAAGGTTAGGCAAGCCACTTACCTCGAACCAGTTCAATAATCAATCTGAAACCACGCTCTTGCCATGAGTACTCGACTCCAAATGACCCAAATCTATTCAATTTAATTTCATAGCGTAAATAACACTTCAAGTAACTCATTCTACAAAGAAATTCTAAGCTACTACGCGAAATTAGGTTAAAATAACCAAAATGGCCCTCAGGACCACGTCTTAGAATCGGGTAAAATTTATATATTTAGAATCCTCATACTCTCCCAAGTTCATGCATACCAAAATTATCCAAATCTAAGGTCAAATTCCTAATGAAAAGTCGAATTCTAGGTCTAAGAACTTTCTTCCAACTTTTCCCCAATCTTCATCTCCAATCCGAAATTAAATGATAAACTAACTATAGATTGATGGGGTATAACTAGAAAGGGTTAAAGAATCGTTACCCAATGATCTCCTCTTCAATTTCCTCTCAAAATCGCCCTCTCCCGAGCACCAAATCAAATTTACAACTTTTGAAACTAAACCCTCGAAATTTCATATTTCTGCCCAGCTGTTTCCACATCTGCGGTCTCGCATTTGCGGAACAATGGTCACATTTGCGACTTTTCACTTAAGGTCCAGCTTTCCGCATCTACGGCTATCCTTTCGCAGATATGGGGCCGCTTCTGCGGTAAATACCCCGCTTCCGCGATCCTTGCTGCCTTTCCTCCTTTTCCGCTTCTGCGGCTCCGCACCTGTGGTACCCCACTAATAGGTGCGGTTATGACAAAGAACAGCTGAAACTACAACTCTAAAGTCCCAAAGTCCTTCCATCAACCATCCGAAATCATCCCAAGGCCCCCGGGACCTCAACCAAACCTACCAACATATCCCATAACTTCATTCAAACTTGTTCCAACCTTCGAAATGCTCAAAAAAACATCGAAACACCTATTTTTCATCGGATTCAAGCCTAAGAATTCCAAAAACTCTAAAACTACGCTTTCGATCAAAAAGTATATCAAACCTCGTCCGAATGACCTGAAATTTTGCACACACGTCACACTCAACACGCCCCTAAGCCCAATATCATCCAATGGAGCTAACAGAACTATCGGATTTCCATTCCGAGGTCGTCTTCACACTGTTCTGACTACGGTAAACTTTCCAACACTTAAGCTCTCATTTAGGGACTAAGTGTCCCAAAACTCTCCGAAACACAAAACCGAACATCCCCGCAAATCAAAATAGCAAAAATAAACTTGGGGAAAGCAGTTAATAAGGGATCGGGCGTAAATTCATAAAACAACCGGCCTGGTCATCATATCCCCCTACACTAAAACATTAGTTCATCCTCGAACGAGCATAGAGACATACCTGAAGTAGTAAAAAGATGAGGGTAACGGTTGCGCATATCCTACTCGGTCTCCCAGGTCGCCTCCTCGATCGGCTTACCCTGCCATTGAACCTTTACCGATGCAATGTTCTTTGACCTTAACTTTATAACCTGCCTGTCCAATATTGCCACTGGCTCCTCAACATAAGATAGATCCCTGTCCAACAGGACTGAACTGAAATCCAACACATGTGACGGGTCACCGTGATACCTCCGGAGCATCAAAACATGAAATATCGGATAAACTCCTGCCAAGCTGAGAGGTAAGGCAAGCTCATAGGCAACCTCCCCAACATGCCTCAATATCTCAAAAGGCCCAATAAACCTCGAACTCACCTTCCCTTTCTTCCCAAATCTCATAACGCCCTTCATAGGCGAAACCCGAAGCAGAACCCGCTCTCCAACCATATAGGAAATGTCATGAACCTTCCGGTCCGCGTAACTCTTCTGTCTGGACTAGGCTATGTGGAATCTATCCTGAATCACCTTAACCTTCTCCAAAGCATCCTGAACTAAGTCTGTGCCCAATAATCTAGCCTCACCCAACTCAAACCAGCCCATTGGGGATCTACACCGCCTACCGTATAAAGCCTCACACAGTGCCATCTGAATGCTGGACTAATAGTTGTTATTGTAAGAAAACTCCACCAATGGCAAGAACTGATCCCAATACCCTCCAAACTCAACCACACACGCACGGAGCATATCCTCAAGAATCTGAATAGTGCGCTCGGACTGTCCGTCCACCGGAGGGTGAAATGTTATACTTAACTCCACCCAAGTACCCAACTCATGCTGAACAGCCCTCCAGAACCATGATGTGAACTTAGTACCTCTATCTGACATGATGGACACTGGAATACCATGCAGAAAAACAATCTCCCGGATATAAATCTCTGTCAACCGCTCCGAAGAATAAGTAGTACACACAGGAATGAAATGAGTGGACTGGGTCAGCCGATACACAATCACCCAAATAGCATTGAACTTCCTCAAAGTCCGTGGGAGCCTAACTACAACATCTAAGGTAATCCGCTCCCACTTCCACTCCGGAATCTCTATCTACTGAAGCAACCCACCCGGTCTCTTGTGCTCATACTTCACCTGCTGACAATTGAGGCACTGAGCTACAAATCCAACAATATCCTTCTTCATCCGCCTCCACCGGTAGTGTTGCCTCAAATCCTGATACATCTTTGCGGTACCCGGGTGGATGGAATACCGTGAATTATGGGCCTCTTCTAGAATCAACTCGAAGCCCATCGACATTGGGTACACAAATCTAACCCTACATCCTCAACACCCCATCATCACCAATAGTCACATCTCTGGCATCACTGTACTGAACCTTGTTCTTGAGGACAAGCAAATGAGGGTCATCATACTGACGCTCCCTGATACGATCAAATAAGGAAGACCGAGAAACCACGCAAGCTAGAACCCGACTAGGCTCCGAAAGATCCAATCTTACAAACTGGCTGGCTAAAGCCTAAACATCAATCACTATAGGTCTCTCTGATGCTGGTAAATAAGCCAAACTCCCCAAACTCTCTGCCCGGCGACTCAAAGCATTGGCCACCACATTAACCTTGCCCAGGTGATACAAAATAGTGATGTCATAGTCCTTTAGAAACTCTTACCACCTCCTCTGGTGCAAATTAAGATCCTTTTGCTTGAACAAGTGCTGCAAGCTCCGATGGTCAGTATAAATCTCACAAGGAACTCCGTATAAATAATGGCACCAAATCTTCATGGCATGAACAATGGCAGCTAACTCAAGGTCATGGACAGGATAATTCTTCTCATGTATCTTCAACTATCTAGACGCGTAGGCAATCACCCTACCGTCCTGCATCAATAGCGCTCTGAGGACAATCCTCGAGGCATCACAATAGACCGTATAAGACACCAAACCTGTAGGTAGTATCAAAATTAGGGCTGTGGTCAAAGCTGTCTTGAGCTTCTGAAAGCTCGCCTCACACACCTCCATCCACTGGAACGGAGCACCCTCCTAGGTCAACCTGGTCATACGGGCTACAATCGATGAAAACCCCTCCACAAAATGACAGTAGTAGCCCGCCAAGCCAAGGAAACTGTGGATCTCGGTAGCTGAGGATGGTCTGGGCCAATTCTGCATGACCTCTATCTTCTTTGGGTCCACCTGAATACACTCACTCGATACCACGTGGCCTAAGAATGCCACTGAATCCAACCAAAACTCACATTTCGAGAACTTAGCATATAAATTCTCTCTCTCAGGGTCTAAAGCACAGTCCTCATGTGCTGCTCATGATCTTCCCGACTTCGGGAATACACCAGAATATTATCAATAAAGACAATGACGAATGATTCAAGATACGGCCGGAACACACTGTGCATCAAATGCATAAAGGTTGCTGGGGCATTGGTCAGCCTAAATGACATAACAAGGAACTCGTAATGACCATACCGAGTCCTGAAAGCAGTCTTTAGGATATCTGGCTCCCGAATCTTCAACTGATGGTAACCTGAGTGCAAATCAATCTTAAAAAACACACGTACGCCCTGAAACTGGTCAAACAGATCATCAATACGAGGCAAAGGATAACGTTTCTTCACTACAACCTTGTTCAACTGCCGATAATCAATACACATATGCATAGAACCATCCTTTTTCTTCACAAACAAGACAGGAGCACCCCAAAGTGATACACTAGGACAAATAAAACCCTTGTCAAGCAATTTGTAACTGATCCTTCAACTCCTTCAACTCAGGAAGAGCCATACGATACAGAGGAATAGAAATGGGCTGAGTGTCCGGCAATAGATCAATGCCAAAATCAATATCTCTATCAGGAGGCATGCCTAGAAGATCAGCTGGAAACACATCGGGGAAATCTCGTACTACTGGGACTGAAACAACTGAAGGGGTATCAATACTGACATCTCTCGCATAAGCTAAAATACACGTCACACCCTTTCTCAATCATACGCGAAGCTTTAGGAAAAGATATAACTCTACTGGAGTGTGATCTAAAGTACTCCTCCACTCAACACGCGGTACACCTGGCATAGCTAGCGTCACGGTTTTGGCGTGACAATCAAGAATAGCATAATGGGGCGACAACCAATCCATGCCCAAGATAATATCAAAATCTACCATGCTGAACAATAATAAATTGGCTCTGGTCTCAAAACCACTAAGAGCAACCAAACACGACTGATAGATGCGGTCCACAACAAGAGAATCTCCCACATGAGTAGAAACATAAACAGGGGAACTCAAAGAATCTCTAGATACACCCAAATACGGAGCAAAATAAGAAGTCACATAAGAATAAGTAGAGCCTGGATTGAATAGAACCGATGCATCTCTGTGACAAACCACTATAATACCTGTGATGATAGAATCGGAGGCAATAGCCTCAGTACAGGCAGGAAAGCCATAGTATTTGGCATGTCCTCTCCCTCTAGGGTGACCTCTACCTCCCCAACCTCCACCTCTAGCTGGCTGAGCAGGTGGGGTAGCAACTGGAGCTATAACCATAGAATATCTAACAAGGAAAAGAAATACAGAAGGGCAATGTTTAAAAGCTAGAATAGAAAGGGACTCCTTGGTCTGCGGACGCGGTAAATATACCTCGAAGTCATTGGAGCAGTCGCCTCGCCTCAAGGGTGATGGGACTGAGTCGCAGTACCTGGATCTACACATGAAAAACATGCGTAGAAGGGGCATGAGTACACCACAGCGGTACTCAGTAAGTGCCAAGCCTAACCTCGGTCGGGTAGTGACGAGGAAGGTCAGGGCCCTACTGAGGTTAAATAAAATATAAAGTTTGATAGTGTAGAACATAATAGTATAAATAAATACAGCGGTAAAAGTAACACATGATATAAAAAGGGCAACAACAACTATTACAGAGACAAGGCAAAACACGGAAAGAAATGCAACTGATACGCTCAAATTACACTTTAATAATTAGTGTAAGGCGGTCGGTGTCAAATATAATAACCCAACAAGATTGGGGTCGAATCCCACAGGGAATAGGTGTGAAAAGGTTACTCAAATAGTGTTCCGTAGTCCTAAATGTAAACATACAAGGGGGATCTATCGGAATCCCACATCTGTAGTCCCAAATAAACATACAAGGGGGATCTACCGGAATCCCACATCCGTAGTCCCAAATAAATAGACAATGGGGATCTACCGGAATCCCACATCGGTAGTCCCAATGTAAAAACAAAGCAGCAACAGGAAAATATTCAGAAATGGCAAATTTCATATTAAGGCAACAAGTAATTCTAGCTTGGCATGCTGCACAAAATTCAGGTAAGGCAGTTTGAGCAAATAAAGCAATTAAATTATTTAGACATGCTTTCCTAAGCTACAACAGGCATAATAGTGCGAGTAATAAAAATGAAAAAGGAAACATACTAGTAATTATTTTTGAAAACAAGATTTCCAATAATTAGCACAAGTACGCACTCGTCACCTCACGTACAAAGCATTTTAATTACCAAATATACCAAATCCTAAGGGGAAAGGTCCCCCACACAAGGTTAGGCAAGCCACTTACCTCGAACCGACTCAATAATCAATCTGAAACCACACTCTTGCCACGAGTACTCGACTCTAAATGACCCAAATCTATTCAATTCAATTTCATAACATAAATAACACTTCAAGTAACTGATTCTACAAAGAAATTTAAGCTATTATGCGAAATTAGGTTAAAATAACTAAAACACCCCTCGGGCCCACGTCTCAGAATCGGGTAAAATTTTTATTTTCAGAATCCTCACACTCTCACGAGTTCATGGATACCAAAATTATCCAAATCTAAGGTCAAATTCCCAATCAAAAGTCGAATTCTAGGTCTAAGAACTTTCTTCCAACTTTTCCCCAATCTTCATCTCCAATCTGAAATTAAATGATAAAACTAACTATAGATTGATGGAGTATAACTAGAAAGGGTTAAAGAATCGTTACCCAATGATCTTCTCTTCAATTTCCTCTCAAAATCGCCCTCTCTCGAGCTCCGAATTGAATTTTCAACTTTTGAAACTAAACCCTCGAAATTTCATATTTCTGCCCAGCTGTTTGCGCATCTATCGTCCTAGGACAACTTATGTGGTCCCGCATTTGAGGAACAATGGTTGCATTTGTGACTTTTTACTTAAGGTCCAGCTTTCCGCATCTGGGGCTATCCTTTCGCAGATGCGGGGCTGCTTCTGCGGTGAAGACCCTGCTTCTACGGTCCCTGCTGCCTTTCCTCATTTTCCACTTCTGCGGTATATCCGCTGCTTCTGTGGCTCCGCACCTGCTGTCCCACACTCTTAGGTGTGGTTATACAGAAGAACAACTGAAGCTGCAACTCCAAAGTCCCAAAATCCATTCGTCAACCATCCGAAATCATCTCGAGGCCCCCGACACCTCAAAAAACCTACTAACATACCCATAACGTCATTCAAACTTGTTTCAACCTTCGGAATGCTCAAAACAACATCGAAATAGCTATTTTCATCGGATTCAAGCCTAAGAATTCCAAAAACTCTAAAATACGCTTCCGATCAAAAAGTCTATCAAATATCGTCTGAATGACCTGAAAATTTGCACACACATCACATTCAATACTACGGACCTACTCTAACTTCCGGAATTTCATTCCGACCCTCAGATCAAAATCTCACTATCGAACCGGAAACTTCAAAATTTGACCTTTCGGCATTTCAAGCCTAAATTAGCTACGGACCTCCAAAACACAATTTGAACACGCCCCTAAGCCTGAAATCACCCAACAAAGCTAACAAAACCATCGGATTTCAATTCTGAGGCCATCTTCATACTGTTACGACTACGGTCAACTTTCCAACACTTAAGCTCTCATTTAGGGACTATGTGTCCCAAAACTCTCCGAAACTCAAAACCGAACATCTCGGCAAATCAAAATAGCAAAAATAAACTTGGGGAAAGCAGTTAATAGGGGATCGGGACGTAAATTTATAAAACGACCAGTCGGGTTGTCACATATATGCTACCTCAGGAGAACTCAACAAGTATTTAAGGTTTCTCTTCAATCAACCTCGAATACTGGGGGGCATCCCCCAGGGAGATCACCTCCTCGAAGAAGTCAAGAATGTGCCAAAAAGGATCTCGATAAGAAAACGATGTATCGGGCCAAACGGTCAAACAAATCGTGCCTACATAGAATAACTGAACCCTTGACAATGAAAACATGTATACTTGTGCCAAGTAATGAAAGAAGTCTACTATTTTTTACAAGAAATAGCTCTAGAGCCAGAAATTTCCCGAACACTTGGGGACTGACGTCAAAAACTCGAAGTCATATGATGTCTGGGTCAGAAACTTCGAACTTGTAAGCCCTCAATGAGGCAATACCAAGTTTACAAGGAACGGCTCCATAGCCAAGAAAATTCCTCGGGGATTGTCGCCGACTGTCACCTCGTCGATTTGTCGAAAACCCGATGCTATGAGACCCCATGCGGGCAACCTCTAGCTTGTAAGACCTTCATAAGGCAATACCAAATCTGTAAGACCTCAAGCAAGGCGTGAATTTCACTTGTACCAAGTAACCAAATCTGTAAGACCTCAAGCAAGGCATGTTAAAACTTATAAGACCTTGCAAAAAGGCATCATCCCTATCTTAAAGTTAAGGCTATATATTCGAACTTGTAAGACTCCTAAAAAGGCATACCCTCGATATAAATGCCGAAGCTACTTCACTCGAGGACTGAAAGGCTACGGCCAAACACAATGACTACGGTCACAAGGCTCCAGCCAAACTCATAGGACTTGGAGACGCCCGATCGTCGCTATAAAATCACAGGCCATCAAATAACTTCGAAAAGAACCGGTTAATCAGGCTACCCTTGGCATAAGCAAAAGAGCTTCAATCATGTCAGCTCTAAACAACAGGCTTCCAAACGATTCAGCCTTCGAGCAAAACCTCCCGAGGTGATTATTTATCGCTACATAACGTCTCATAATCGAGGCTCTTATCGAACCGTCGAAGAGTCGGGCAAACATAAAAAATTCAAAAAGTCTTTAGCGAGGGAAAAATAAAGCCTACATTAGAGGTCGTACCGACCCAACGCGTATGAGCCTAAGCGCCAGCCTACATTAAAGGTCGTACCGACCCAACGCATAAGAGTCGAGATACCATATTACATTAGAGGTCGTACCGACCTAACGCACAAGAGCCTTAGAGCTAGGTAAAAATTCAAAAACTTAAGGGTAAATGAGCTCGATTCAAAACCTGACTTGAAGACTGAGCCCGAAATTTAGCATCGTATTCATCCGCCTTGGCCTGCGCTATCTCTTCCGAGAGATCTAAGCGCCTAGCATGAATATCTTCAAGGGTTTCCCTTCAAGATTTTCACCGGACATATTCATTGCTTCTGCTCTCTCGATCGGAAGCACCTCTCAACTCAGCCCGAGCTCCGGTGGCATCTTTTAAATAGATGGCCAATTTCTTGTCGGCCTTAGCCCGAATTTCTTCAGCTTCAACCAAGGTGTCCACGACCTCGACCTTCATCTCCAAATCATCGGACTCGAGCCTTGCAATCCTGCTCATCTAAACCGAGTTATTTTCACATGCATTTTGGAGCTGCACCTCGAGGGAAGAAACCTTGGCCAAAGCATTATTCTTGGCTGCAACATGGGCATCTATCTGAGCCCTTAGCTCGTTACACACATACTTGGCCTGGCCAACCTCGCCCCAAAGGCGTTCCAGATCCTCTGTCTTGCTCTGCAACTGATATATCAAAATATTAATCTCTATGGATAAAAAAAGGAACATGTATTCCCACGGAGCAAAGGTTACCTGTTTCTCAAGGTGTCTTTCGTAGTTCAGGCTTTGATTTGCCTCAAACCAAAGGTGCCTCAATTCTTGTCCCCTTTTATCACAAAGAAGCTTCAGGGATTTCTTCCCATCCAAGGCATTTCTCAACCTGGCTTCACAGCGGAGCAGCTCAGACTTGAGCTTGTCAAAGGCTTATGAAAAAAAAGCTTAATGAGAAAACGAAAATGTAAAATCAAAAGACCAACAAAGTCAACCAAATCTCACCATAGAACAAAGCCACTGAGCCTCT
Organism: Nicotiana tabacum; assembly: GCF_000715075.1. Lineage (NCBI taxonomy): Eukaryota > Viridiplantae > Streptophyta > Magnoliopsida > Solanales > Solanaceae > Nicotiana > Nicotiana tabacum. The sequence goes on from NC_134084.1 coordinate 89,487,554, forward strand.
TTAAAGGTTGAGCGTGCATCTACTAGCCTGGTCTCAACAGCCCCAGTTGAACCGATCTCGGTAGAGACATGGTCGCTCGAGACCCCGCTTGATTTAGGTGGCCCTTGGTCTCGAACATCCCTCGAAGTACCTTCGATAAAAGGTGAGGACGATGGCTGAACACCTGTATCCCTCGAAGTACCTTCGATGGGAAAGGAAGACGGAAGTAAAGGAGGAATCATTTTTTCGAAGCTAGAAGCCTCAGATGCCGCAGTCCCAGCTGATACATCTCCTTTGAGCCTCCAAGTAGGGCTTGCCTCGCTATGAGCACCCTCTTCCCTTGAAGACCCTTCCGTTTGTTATCAGTCCTCGGCCCCGAAGCTGACGATTCTTAGAAAATGCCTATGGTGACGGAGTTAGTACACATAAAAGAAAGTACCTTTCAAAGAAAACAAGCCACATAGCACATACCGTGGTGTTTTTGCCTCCCATCTACCCTTCGATAGATCTTGCCACTTACACTCATCGTAAGTCGAGCAAGATGCCAATTTTCGAGACCAATTCACCAGGCTGGGAACCTCGTGTGGCATCCACGGGATTTCTGCCAAAAAGAAGAAAGCGTCTTTACAGAATCCGCCTCCACCATGGACAAAAATAATAACAACATGATTGTGCCACTTACGCGTGAAATTCCATTTCTCAGGAAATGGGAGGAACTCTGCAAGGATAATATCGATGTTCTGCACTCAGACGAATCGGCCAATCCACCCTCGGTCCCCGTCTTCTTTATTGCTGGAAAAAAGGGATGGGTGGATTAACGCCGCAAAGTAATCATGACTTGTTAATGTAAAGGTCTGTACAATCTAATAAGATGGTTGAGGGTGAACTCGATCCCGACTTTATCTGCAAAAGACCTTATCACCAGCACTATCCTCCAAAACGATGGCTAAACATGTGCCCGGATAACCTGATATCTTCTACAAAATTCAAGCACGACCCTATCGAGAGGGCCCAATGTAAAGGGGTACGTGTATACATTTAAAAAACCCTCGACATGAGCCATGATGCTCTCTTTGGGGGAAGGTACCTGCAATACCACCTTTTCCCCCTATCCGCAATCTTTTCTAACTGCCTCGAGGTGTTCCTCCCCTATTGAGGAGATAAACCTCGATGCATGCTCCCAATGGCCCTAAACATTGGGAGGTTTCTCTAACATAAAGTCCCTCCTTGAGACAAAGCACCTCGAAGTTAGCTCACCACACACCGGCGGTGTACCACCGACCGAGTGCGAAGCAGAGGCGGAACTCTCCTCTCCTTGGTGAATGGATTTGGACGTAGTAGCCATGGCTATGGTAAAATAAGAAAGGGAAGATGAAGACTTGGGCAAAATCTTTGAGTTGAAATGATAAGAGAACTGGCGGTAAAATAAGAGCTCTATGAAAGAGATAGTTATTCAAAGTAGCGGAGTCCCCAGATAAGAAACAAGCAAATGCATATATAGAGCAAGCAGTGGTTGTTCGCCTATCTTGAAGGCCAATTAATTCTAACCATATCAGTACCATTTTTGGGGAAGTGTACTGGTGGGTCCACCCCTGTCACTTCGCAACTCTGTCACATAAATGACACTGTCATATGGCGCTCGGAAGCTATTGTGATCCTACAGACTTCTGTTATTACAAGCAATGACTCTAAAAAAGCTATCGACCTGACCTCGAGAAGGTGCTCGATCTCGAGGGCCCTGATTACTCCAAGTATGGGCTCTTAAGAGCCAATATAAAAGTTCAAAGACTAACTTCGCGTAAACACTGAAATTTGAAATTTGAAGACATAAAGCAGAAAAATCTTTTACATTCCCAAAAAATATATTCACAAGGGGTGTCTTTACAAAACCTTTCCCCCGAGAAATTCATACACAAAAAAGAAAGGGGAAAGACGATGTGAGTCTATTCTTCACCCTCGCGACTCTCTGGATCATCTCCGGAGCCCTCGTCCGAGTGGCCAAAAATGCTGATTCTTCCTCCAAGATTCGAGCTTCCTCAATATCAGCTGAGAGATCGGTGCCTTTGGCGCTTGCTTCCTCGAGAGCCTCCCTCCTTTCTTGCAAATGAGTGTAAGCAGTGGCCCGAGTCAGCTTCTGCTAGGCCTTCTGCGATATCTTTCTGGCCCAATCATTTGCAGTGGCAGAATCTTTCATGAATGAAGACGCATTTTCTTCGGCCTCAGACTTGGCCGCGGATAATGCAGTAGCCTCCTTCTGAGCACTCCAAAGAAGACCCTAAATGGATGCCAACTCCATCCACAAACAGTCTCTCTCCAAGGTCATGACCTAATTTTGCCCCCTCAGCTCGAGGATCTCCGCATTCTTGGCTGCAACCTCTTGCTAAAGTTTCCCCACCAGGGCATCCTTTTGACAATCTGCGAAGGCAAGACAAGTTGGTGAGAATTGAATTATAAGAACAAAAAAGGTGAGTTCATGGATGCCATGTTACCTGCTCAGCAAGGCCAGCCCTTTCATGGTACACTCACTCTAAACTTGCCCGAAGCCCGCTCAACTCCTCCCCCTTTCAGGAAGAGGAGGCCTCCGACTTCTTCAGCTCCGAGTTGAGCTTCTCGAGCTCCTTCTAGCAGCACAAAAGCTCATCCTGAAGCCTAGAAAAGGCATGGTCGTACATTTTCTTAGCCTGTAACAACACAGAAAAGTTAGAAAGTCAAGAACAAAGATTTAAAGCGTAAATGATATGTCAAAGAACATCACTTGCTATTGAAGCCTTTTCGCTTCCTCGAGAGCAACGGGAGCATCGAGATCAATGTTCTCATCAACACCGTCGAAGATGTCTCCAAGCACATCTTCCCCTCCATAAGAGGCCCCTACATCAGCGGTATCTAGGTTCGGTGCATCCCTAATTTCCCTCGGTGAGTACGAAGGGCCCAAATTAAGGCCACCTAGAGCATTAATTTCTCTAAGGGTCTCATCTTACCCCCGAAAAGCTTCACGTTTAGGCCCTCCGGAGTCACCAGTAGCGGGTTCATCGGCATAGATTGTAGCATGTCTAACTTGAAACTCGGGGACTATGCCTGCACCCTCTTCGAGGGTCTCCTCAACACTGGTTTGGTCCATATCGACCACCCCCGATTCTGCGGCTTTCCGACTAACAACTTGCGGAGCATCTGTACCTCATCTCGTCCTTTGTACCAAAGAGCCTTCATCATCATTACACCTTCATTCTAAGTATGGGTACTTTCCATAGCAGCAAAAATCGAGACCATGGCGTCATCTGAGGCCTGCGAACCTTAGGTTTCTCTAACTTGGGGGACCCGACTGTCGTCTCTTTCTTCCTCTTCCTACCCTTGTCGGGTTTCGGGGTCCCTTCCTCACCATCAGGAGATGACCTTATCAACACTCCATCCTCGAGGCTTGCACAAGCATGATGCATTAAACTTACCACCACAAAAGATACTCATAAGGAAAACTAGTAAAGATAGCAATAAAAAACATACTGTGGTTTTTGGCCTATCACCATGTTTTGGCCAAGTCACGCCAAGAACGATCGAAATAAGGGAAAGCAGAATCCAACTGTTTGATCTATCCTGATAGGTTCTGAATCGTGCCAGGGTACCAAGCGGTGGCTGCATAATCAAAAGAATATCATTTTTCAGAAGGGGATGAAAAGGCAATAAAATATGCTCGAGGTAGGGGCACTTACCGTTCATATTCCATTCCTCTAGGAATGGCATTGTATTAGCCGGGATGATGTACGAGGTCCTCACTCGGACAAACTAGCTCATCCGCCCCTGATCCTTGTCCTTATCGATGCTCGAAAAGAACGGCCTCGTGGATCGAGGGTGAAGCTTGATCAAACCTCGAAAGAGACGAGGGCTGTATAATCTGACCAAGTGATTGAGGGTGAAGGTCATACCCTCAACCTGGTTGGAAAAATATTAGAGCACATAAACAATCATCCAGATAGAAAGATAGATTTGACAGAGTGTCACTCGATACTCATGACAAAAGTTAAGAATCACCTGATCTATCGACGAGGAAGAAGAATCTGAAGAATCTAGGGGACCTAGACTAAATGGGTATGTATACATGCTGAGGAAGCCAACTTTGTGGTCTACTATGCTTTCCTCAGGATTGGGGATCTCCACTAACACTACCTCCTCCCATCGACAGTCTTCCTTCACTCTGTTCGTATTGGTTACCATGCTGATGCACCGAGACATGTGCTCATATCGGCCTGGTGTAGAAAGGGTATTTTTGATAGAGAAATCAGATACAGTATCGAATTTGGTAGGAGTACATTGCTCTGTAGTTGGGGGTACTTTTGGTTTACCCCTAGATGGGCGAGACGAAGAAGCAATGCCCTCTTTCTGAGGTACCGTTCTGGAGGTCCTAGCAATGGCTATAAAAAGGGTTTCTTAGAAAGAAAGTGAGGAGGCAAGTGCAAAAGGGAGAAGAATGTAAAAGATGGTGAATTTAACTCTAGAAAATTGAAAACGTTGTAAAAGTGTGAATAACAAAATGGTTGAGGTATTTATAGAAGCCATATGGGCAGTGTTTGGGAAGCGGAAAGGCCGAAACAATAGCGGTTCATGGGCTTTTCGATAGTCATGTTTACAACAACTCTTGTGCAATCTTTGAGTCATGGCATTTAATGCTCTGATGGGCTGACGTCATAATGGTAGTATCGAAGAGGCAGGAATTCAAGACCGTTTCTTATCATTTTTATTCTAAAAAATGTGGGACTATTTGTATACGGTAAAAATAAGAGGGTCCGATTTTATGGTCATTATGACGCTTTATAAACACATCTCCAAAGGCTCGAGGCAAGGGTCGAGGTTAAACCCCGAAGGGTTCTCAACGTTTGACCTCGGGGCAATGCAAATCGGTAGTTATGATGGAAAAATGGGAAGTTCCCAAGGCACGTGATTAAGGCTGACCCAGTCTATTAGGCTAGCACGAGCCCGCACCGTGGCATTAAATGGTTGTACCAGCCATATATCTTTGTAATAAATGCATTTTTACTATGTTGAGATTCCTCCTCATATATAAAGGAGACCCTTTTCATTTTGTAAAAAAATATACAACATTCAATACAAGAATATTCCCTGCTCTCTAAGATAAACACATTCTCCTTTGATTTTATTACTTATAGTTATTGCTTACATTTATTGTGTTTCATTAATTATTCTTCATTTATTACTCATTATTGATCATAAAGGGCTCTTATCAAAGCTCTTAGTATTTTTAGACCTTCATCGGCCGGTCACAACCCAATGCTTAGCTCGACCTTGAGGCCCCGTATAGGCCAACTCGAGGCCCTGAATCCCAGCCATTTGGTTTGCTCGACACACTGCCTTCAAGCTCTTATCATATTTCTTTGTCTCACATTTACCATCTATTGCCTAACAACTAGCATAAAAATAAATCACGTATTTTTAGAACCACAAAATTAAATCGAATTGTAATTACTATTTTCAAGGTAAACACACTAGAACACCAAAAATATGGAATAAGAAAGGTAAATTCTTCATATATGACAATATACATGACATGGTCAATGATTCTAGGAACTAAGAGTAAGCTTTGTAAAAGGGTTTTATACTTGTCAGAGAGTCAAAGACAATGGAACCCAAGGAAGTACTGTAGATCAACTGTGAAAGGCTTGTGAGTTTTTAGAATGAGTTAATCATGGATTTGCGATTTAGCTAAAGTTTCAAGACTCCAAGGAAGGTGAAACGAGTAGGAGAAATAAATGTGATGCTATAATAACTTAAGAGTGAATAGGTATTCAATAACTAGGAAGAATGAGGCGAGATGAATTGAAAAAAAATCTATAAATTGAGGTGGTCATAGTCTCGCAAAATAGTTTGTACCAGAATTGTGGACTTGCCTGGAGCACAGTGTTAATAGAAGGTCTAAAGGATCAATCTTAATACATCCGACATTGGTGACACTGAATATCAACTAAGAGATTTAGAGGAAGTTTATGTCTACATATTTCAATGGAAAGTGAGGCAACTGGTGGTGAAGTGGTGGTGTGGTAAACTCAACAAACCAGGCACAATGATACTACGAATTCATGGGAGGCAGACAAGTGTGTGGCACAATAAGGCTATCAATTATGCATTAAGGGCCAAATGGGATGTGAATGAGTGTTTTAGTCCTAATGAAAAGATAGTATCAGCATATTATCCAGACCAAAAGGCGATTAAAAAGGGAAAAACAACACAATCTACCTAAAGGACAAAGGGAAATGTTCAAAACAGAGTGAGAGAGGATGAACACTTGTTATGAACTAGACATGTGTAACATGATAGCTCTCAAGCTGCAATACGAGAAAACACTATTGGTTGCTACAATGCTGGGAATAAGGTGAGTTGCTCATCGAGGATGAAATTGGGTGGACTAAGTCTTACACTTAGAAGGAAAACAAGGAGTTGTTACTGAAGAATTTAGGAGATATCCGAAGTTTCAGAAAAGGCCTTGTTGGGGCTAGTGACCCTTTTTAATTGAATATATATAAAGGGTGTTAATATGTGCTTTAGAGGTGTTTAACAGTAAAGAGGGATCGTGAGAATATTCACAAGGGAAGTAGAGTGGTTTCTTTATCCTATAAGGCACATAAAGAGGAAAGAGGGTGGCTAAAAAAGGTCTGAACACGATGTTAATTTACTTTTTATGCAATGTCGTGCAGGTTTATGTTATTAGGATGTGTGCCCAAGCTAGCAGATGTTATTCATTTGAAACAGAGGGTCCTATAAGAAAACTCATCAAGTAATGTCTTTTGTTGAGAATTTTCAAGAGCAAGATGCAAATATTCACAAAAGATTGTAACCAATATCAAGGAAATTATTGTAGAACACAATTCCTAGGAGGTTATATGTAAGAGAAATGTGATATAGATGTTCCACTAATGATGCAACATGGAAAGGTGATCGCTTATCCTCTCGGCAACTCAAGAATAATGAAAAAACTATCCAACACATGACTTAGAACTTGCGGCGGTGGCTTTTGCATTTAAGATTTGGCATAATTATTTGTATGGGGCCCATGTGGATATATTCATCGACCATAAGAACCTTCAATATATTTTCAAATAGAAAAAATTGAATTCGGAGTGGAGAAAATGGCTTGAGTTACTCAAGGACTACGTTATTGGTATTCTATATCATTCGGGGAAGGTTAATATTGTGTTGGATGCTCTTAACTAGAAATCTATGGGTAGTTTGACCTACCTGGAGGCATATGAAAGGCCGTTAGCCAATGAGGTTCATCAATTGGCTAGTTTGGGAGTTTCTCTTGCGGACTTTAGTGAATAAGGGGAATTGTGCAAAATAGGGTTGAATTATCGCTTGTAGTGGAAGCCAAGGAGAGAAATACGACGATCCGTTGTTGGTACAGTTGAAGGAGGGGATTTATAAACACAAGACCATGGTTTTTTCTCTTGGCATGGATGATTTTACACTAAGGTACTAAGGGAGACTATGTGTTCCAAATATAGATGGTCTCCGGGAAAGAATCATGACCGAGGCTCACACTTCTAAGTATTCTGGGCACCCGAGCTCTATGAAGATGTATCATGATCTTAAGGAAGATTACTGGTGGAATGATATGAGGAGGAATGTAGAGGATTTTGTGGCAAGATTGTCAGCAAGTGAAGGCCAAACACCAAAGGCCCTGTGGGTTGGCACAGAATATCGAAATTCTAATGTGGAAGTGGGAGATGATCAATATGGACTTTGTAGTATGACTACCTCGCACTCCTTGCAAGTTAGACTCAATTTAGGTGATTGTGGATCGACTCACGAAATCAGCACATTTCTTACCTGTTAAGGTTACTGACACTGCAGAATAGTATGCTCAGTTGTATATCAAGAAAATAGTCAGGTTACATGGAACTCCAATTTCTATTATCTCAGATCGAGGGGCACAATTCACAGCTGAATTTTGGAGGAAATTTCAGCAAGGTTTGGGTATTTAGGTAAATCATAGTACAGCCTTTTCCCTACACACTGACGGGCAGGCAGAGCAGACTATTCAGACGCTTGAGGATATGTTGTGTACTTGTGTTCTTGACTTCAATGGTAGCTGGGATGACCATTTTTCACTCATAGAATTTGCCTACAACAATAGTTATCATGCTAGCATTCAGATGGCACCGTTTGAGGCTCTATATGGTAGGAGATGTAGATATCTCATTGGGTGGTTTGAGATTAGTGAAGCAGAGTTGATAGGGTCAGACCTCATGTATCAGGCTATGGAAAAGGTTAAGAGTGTTAAGGAATGATTGAAAACTGCTCAGAGTCGTCAGAAATCCTATTTGGATGTGCATCGCAAGGATTCAGAGTTCAAAGATGATGATTGGGTATTCTTGAAGGTTTTCCCCATGAAGGGTATAATGCAATTTGGGAAGAAAGGAAAATTAAGCCCGATGTATGTCAGACCGTACATAATCATTCAGAGGATTGGTTAGGTGGCTTACAGGCTTGAGCTACCACCAAAAGTGTCATTGGTGCACCCGGTGTTTTATGTATTTGTGTTGAAGAAGGTAGTTGGAGACCCAACATTTATTGACCTGGTTGAGGTTATTGAGGTTAAGTTGAAAAATAAAGAGATTGCCTCCGTGAAGGTGCTATGGCAAAACCAACAGGTTGTCGAGGCCACCTAGGAGACTGAGGAGGAGATGAAGAATATGTATCCTCATTTGTTTGAATAACTATGTAGTTGTGTTCTATGAAAATGTTAAGAGCTGATTTTCTATAAATTGTGTTCCACTTGTGCAGTTTATGTTAGGGATGCTTTTTTTAATAATATAACGATGTTATGGTCGATGTTTTTTTTCATATTGTGTGTATATCGTTGTGTTATGATTATATTAGGACTGGTTTCTGAGATTCTCTAACAAGTGGATAGGCCCAATTTCAGGGGAAACTCTACTGAAATTTCTGGAAATTTGGGGGTTAGCCAAAATTTGGGGGTTTGAGATGTGTGAAAGAAGAGATGAGTTATGTTGGGTATTTTAGGCGGAATTTACTCCTCATTCGAGAACGAATGATCCTAAGTGGGGGAGGATGTAATGCCCCATGAATTTCTATAGCTAATACGAGCAATTTCGAGCTTAGGAATACAATTTAATTTAGACCTCGAACTACATGAGAAATTACTGGAGTGGATAAAGTTATGTGGATACTTGGTGATAATCATTTTATTAATCTTTAAGTGTTGTAATAATGGGGAACACTTGGATGCTAATTTCAAAGCAATAAAACTAAAGGAAATACAGTGAGCTATCTCCTCATAGCGCAGCTATAGCACATAAGGGAAGCAAAAAATTTTAGCAAACAAGTGAGCTAAAACCTTATAGCACAGGGATAGCACCAATGGAAAAATAGTGTACATGATCTTACCAAACCAATGAGCTAAAGTCTTATAGCACAAGGATAGCACTAGTGAAAAAATACTATACCCAGGCCTATTAATACCAGGAGCGGGGAGAGAGAAAAATGAAATGATTTCAAGACTAGGGCTTTTCTCTCTCTCACCCATCCGACCAAGGCTTTCAATACACACTTAAGGTGAATTTTAAGTGTGTTTTTATGATAATTTCACTTCTCAATCACCAGTTACAACAAGGTTTTGATTGGATTCCATGAGATTTCTTCAAAATCTCAAGAACACCCCAAAAGTTGACTTTCAAGATTTGGTCTACAAGAGGTAATCTTTTACCCTTTAACCTACATGCATGGAGCAAGAAATAAGTTCTAGAACTTATGGAATGGTTATTGGAAACCATAAATCCTTAACCTGGATTATTGAGTGTTTTAGAGATTCTGTAATGAGTTAATTAGTATAATTTGGTGGATGTGAGTTCACCGATGATTATAGTTGTGCTAAGAAGGTAGTTAGTGGACAAAGGTTGTTGTAATATCTCTTGTTGGTGGGAAGCGGGGATTTTTGGATGAAGAAAAACCATTACTAGAGGTAGTTGGATGCTATGCACTCTAGGTGTTTGATAAAATGCGAAAATGACCAAAAACCTGGAAATGTTTTACTAACATTGGTCCAATTGAATTATGTTGATGTAAATTGAAGTAGTAAGAGTAGTGGGAGGTTTTGGTATCATTAAAGAGCTCCATCAAGGTATGAAGGCTATACTTCTTTTTCTTCTAGTAACGGAATTCCCGTATTCTAATAAAACTCCATTGTGTGTAGTTCGAACTTGAAACGCTACGGATGTGGGATATTCCATGTAGTAAATTGATTCCTGAATTGCGTAATGTGTTAGAACCCTCATGTGCTAATGGTTCTCTATTTTTAATTAATTATGTTATACCCCCTTTGGGGAGAAGTTTTATACGAAATCAATGTGATCAAACTCTTATTTCCTATTTGATGAAATCTTATGAACTCATATTTTTTCTAAGGACAAAAGTGCCAAAGGGTTTGATTTGAAAGGAAATCTTTTGTACAAACTGATATCGTTTCGAGAATCCAAGTTGTGGTATTGTGGTTACACCCTTACCAGCACACATTGGGGTAAAGCGGTGGGGCAGCTTTGTGTAGAGATTGTGGTACTGTGATTGAACCTCCTCCCGCACATATTGGGGTGAGAAGGTAGGGCCGCTTTAGGTAGAGCTGTGGTACTGTGATTACACCTCCACCCGCACTCATTGGGGTGAGGTGACAGGGCCGCTTTGTGTAGAGATTATGGTACTATGATTTCACCTCCACCCACACACATTGGGGTGAGGTGGCATAGCCGCTTTGTGTAGATATTTTGGTATTGTGATTGCACCTCCACCCGCACACGTTGGGGTGAGGCGGTGGGGCTATGTTATAGAGATTCTCCGACTTGAAATTTATAAATGTTATTGAAAACTTTTAATAAAATTCACTATGGCTTTAACGAATATCTAAGCTCTTTATTGTTTCCATGATTTATCACATTCATGTTGTATTTCCAAATCCTTGAAGAGGTGTTTGGTTTTTCATACTAGTACTATTCGATATGTACTAACGTCTCTTTTTGCCGGGGGCGCTACATCTTTAATGGATGCAGGTGGTTCCACAACAGGCGGTATTGGTCAGTGATAGTAGTACCCCCTCTTCCCAGATGATTTGGTGAACCCCACCTCATTTCGGTGTCGTGTATCTTTTTGTTCCATGTGTATTATATTTTTAGGTATAGCCGGGGCCTTGTTGCTGGCACTTTCTATGCACTCTTCGTATCTATTAGAGACACCATAGACATTGTGTGGGTTGTATATTGGTGCCGAAAAAGTCAAACTAGTTATGTTGCATTTGAATCAATTGTTCCACTTCAAATTATGAAAGTGTGTATATTTTGAGACCTTAAAATGAAGTAACTAATGGTAATGAATTGGTATTATATACATGATCTACTTATTGTCTAATTAACAAAAATATATTTTCTCTTTATTTACGGGTGAGTCTAGGTAGAAGGTAATCTAGCAAGCTTGCTCAGTTGGGTTATCTCGCTTGAACGTCGGTCGCGTTCCTTGAGGTCAGGGCATGACAATTTATATCCATGTATATTTGTGTGTGTGATATATGTGTCGCAAAAGATTTTTTGAACTCAATTTTCAGTACGAATTTTGATACCACCTCCAATCTTCCTCAAGATTTGTATATTGACTCGTCTATATGTTTTCAATAAATTTCAATTAAATGTGTTAACCAAACAGGCTAGTCAGAGCTGGACATGAAAATAATAGCCCATTCGGTTAGTGGGGCGGGCTGGGTAGTGGTATGGCTTACCGGAGTGATAGTGGGCTAGGAGTTTTTGGGTTAAATTGGGCCCATACGGGTTCGGGATTATCAGGTTCGGACTGGTCCTATCATGACCCAAAATCCACTATAGGTCGTGATGGTGCCTGACTGTCGTCAGGCGAGCCAACGATGATTGATCAACTTAATTACTCATTTTTATTTCTTTGAAATCAAAATTTCTATTTATTAAATTGTTTAAAAGTTGATATAGCGCTTGGGATGTAGGAGCCCCTCCAGAGTCTGTACACACCCTCAGTGAGAGCAGGTACCTACTGAATGCGAGTGTCGAGTGCTGAGTGACCATGTAGAATGAGTGGCTATGAAGAATGAGTGATTGTGAGGTTGGAGTGAATGGGAGTACTGAGTGATTGTTTCCTGAGAGGCTGTATATGATTTCATTGTTGTTGCTAAAAGTTGCCATATATTACTATTTTGAAAACTTCTAAAAGATATTTTTATCCAGTTTACTTGAACTAGACATGAATAAACTAATTTGACTTAATTTACCGGATTTGAAAGCATGTCTTTTTTACTGTTGAGACTACTGAAAATCAATTATAATTGTATAGCTTGTCACTACCTTTCAGTTCCTTATTTATTATTGTTACTTACTGAGTTGGTTGTACTCACGCTACACCCTACACTTCATATGTATATTCAGGTGTTTCTGGACACGGTGGGCATTGATATCGTGTATGGTTGATCTGCGGATATTTACGATGTAGCTGTCCGGCACAGTCCTTGTTTCTCATTCTTTATCTTTTTCTTTCATTGTATTTAGATCCAAACTTTTATAGACATTTCAGTTCTAGACTTGTGATGTATAGACGCTCATGGGCTCAGTGACACCTCAGTATTGGGAGTGATTTTCCGCACTTGTATTTTGAGTTTTACCCCTATTTATGAAAACTTTTCTTATCAAAAATTACTTGATTCATTTTCTGTTAAATATTGGAAGTATTTGGGAAATGTCGGCTTGCCTAGTACCATCGATAGGCGCCATTACGACAGGTTAGGATTTGGGTCATGACAAGATGGTATCAGAGCCTAGGTCATATTGGTCTCACGAGTCATGAGCAGGTTTCGTAGAGTGTTGCGGATCTGTACGGATACGTCTGTACTTATTTTCGAGAGGATACCAAACCCTTAGGAAACTTCATATTGTTGAATTCTTGTCATGCGAATTTGTTGATTCTGTATCTAAACTTGTGTTATTCTATTTTCTCACATATGGTGAGGACACGTACTACTGGGCAGGATGGAAAACCACTAGTACCACCAGTCAAGGACACGAGAGGCTGAGGTCGCGGTAGAGGTCGCGGTAGGGGCAAATGTGTAGCTCTTCAGCAGCTAGGGCAGCACCTGCAGATCCACCAGTTTCCCTAGTTTAGGATCATGTCCTAGTTGTGGATGCGCTAGTGGGGCTAGCTCAGGCACCACCCGTGCCCATTGTGATTCCAAGCCTTCAGGAGGCCTTAGCTCAGATTCTGACCGTGTGCACCAGTCTTGCTCAGGTGGTCTCTGTTCCAGCCGCAGCAGCCACTTTTCAGGCCGGGGGAGGTACCCAGACTCTCACTGCCCGTACACCAAAATAGGTGATGCAGGGACTCCACATACCGGGGGCACTACCAACCTAGTCGGTTACAGCTGCTCAGGCCCATGTGGTTCCCGTTATGTCTAATGATGTGCAGTGGAGATTGGAAGGGTTTGGGAGACTCTAACCTCCACTTTCAGCAGAATAGAGGCGAAGGATGCCCAGGGCTTATTGGACAAGTGTTATAGGATTCTCCGTACAACAGGTATTCTGGAGACTTGTGGGGTCTTATTCATTACTTTTCAGTTCTCTAAGACTGCCTTCAGCTGGTGGAAGGCTTATGAGAGGCATAGGCCGGTCAGCACAGAACCACTTACTTAGCAGGAGTTCTCCGTTTTCTTCTTGGAGAAGTATGTGTTGCAGTCTCGCAGAGAGGAGCTGTGCAGGTAGTTTGAGCAGTTAAGTCAGGATGATATGACTGTGATGCAGTAAGAGATGAGGTTTTCTGAGTTGGCTCATCATACAGTTTGGTTGGTCCCCATTGATAGGGAGAGGATCAGGAGGTTCATTGATGGCCTAATATTTTAGTTGCGGGTGCTTATGACTAGAGAGAGGGTATCTAGTGCTACTTTAGATGAGGTTGTTGACATTTCTCGGTAGATAGAGCTGGCCCGTAGTCAGGAGCAAGTTGAGAGGCAGGCCAAGAGGTCTCGTGGATTATGTGGTTTTAGTGGTTTTCCTTCTGGAGGTCAGTTCTACCACGGCATGGGTCGTCCTTACAGGTATGCTCAAATAGCTCGCCCAGTTCACTGTGGTGTATCATTTGGCCATGGTTCACACAGTTCTCTCAGGTTCACTCATCTCTTAGTGCCTTTCAATCTAAGAGTTCGTCCCGTGCTTCATCGGTTCAGGGCTCATCAATGCTAGGTCCTTCTACCAGTTATCCCGGTGCTCCGGGCACCCTTCAGTCGCCATCACCAGCACCAGGGAGTTGTTATTAGTGCAAGGAGTTTGGGCATGTGTGGAGGCACTGTCCTCATTGGTAGGGAGGTCCAGCACAATAGAGGAGTCAGACTACGTCTTCTACACCAGTTGCTACACCAGCCGCTCAGTCAGCTCATGGTGGGGCCTAGTCAGCTAGAAGTCGCCCTAGAAAGGGAGGCCGATCAGGTGGCGGTCAGGCCCAATTCTACGCTCTTCCCGCTATACTAGATGTCGTTGCTTCAGATGCAGTGATCATAGGTATTGTCTCAATTTGCCACAGGGATGCTTCTATATTATTTGACCCTGGTTCCACTTATTCATATGCGTTATCATATTTTGCTCATTATCTGGATATTCCTTGTGAGTCTCTAGTTTCATCTATTAATATATCTATGCCTGTTGGCGATGCTATTATTGTGGACCGTATATATCGGTCGTGTGTAGTGACTATTAGGGGATTGGAAACTAAATTTGATCTCTTGTTACTTAGTATGATTTATTTCGATGTGATCTTGGGTATGGACTGATTGTCTCCATGTCATGTTTGTTGTTAGCTATATGCTCTCCATGTTTTATAGAGATTTGATTGTAAATCATGTGAGAAACCATGTGTAGGCTATGTGTTGGTACTGTTGGGATCCATAGAGGTCGTGTTACATGTTAAATTACCTACTAAATGCTATTTGTACTTAGTCTCAGTTTTTATTTGTATATCATATCTCAGTCTCTATTATTCTTGTTGATACATCATATCATTACTATTGGTGCTGATTCTTATGATTTCTGAGAGCCCGAGAGATTGGAGAGATTAATGACTGAGTGATGCCAAGAGCCTGATTGTGAGGATATTTATGAGATCGGGCTACACGCCGTAGCATGTTTCATTGATTTATGCCATGATTGGCTTGATATAGCGCTTTGGTTGTAGGAACCCCTCCAGAGTCTGTACACATCTCCAGTGAGCGCAAATACCTACTAAATGTGAGTGTCAAGTACTGAGTGACCGTGAGGAATGAGTGGCTATGAGGAATGAGTGATTGTGAGGTTGGAGTGAATGGGAGGACTGAGTGATTGTTGGCTGAGAGGTTGTATATGATTTCATTGTTGTTGCACAGAGTTGCCATATATTACTACTTTGAAAACATCTGAAAGATATTTTTATCCGGTTTCCTTGAACTTGACATGAATAAACTGATTTGACTTAATTGCCAGATTTGAAAGCATGTCTATTTTACTGTTTAGACTTTTAGAAATGAACATTAACTGTGTAGCTCGTCACTATCTTGCAGTTCCTTATTTATTATTGTTACTTATTGGGTTAGTTATACTCATGCTACACCCTGTACTTCGTGTGCAGATCCAGGTAATTCCGGACACGGTGGTCATTGTTATCGTGCACGGTTGATCTGCGGAGATTTACGAGGTAGCTGCTCGGCGTTCACAGTCCCTGTTTCTCCTTTCTTATCTTTTTCTTTCGTTGTATTATGATCCTGACTTTTATAGACATTTCACTTCTAGACTAATGATGTATAGATGTTCATGGGCTCAGTGATACCCCGATATTGAGAGTTATTTTCTGCACTTGTGTTTTGGGTTTTACCCTTTTTTATGAAAACTTTGCTTATCAAAAACTTCTTGATTCACTTTTTTGTTAAATTAAGTATTTGGGAAATATTGGTTTGCCTAGTACCATCGATAGGCACCATCGCAATAGGTTAGGATTTGGATCGTGACAAAATCTCATTCACTAAACATAGAAAATAAATCAGCAACTTCAATCCTAGTGCTTCTAAAAATACATAATCAATTAACAATCAACAAAGAAGAAAAATTCAGCCCAACACCCACATCAAACCAGAGAAGAAATCAACATAGCAGAAGACTATTATCGTTTGTGAGAAAGATTTAAAGGTACAAAGCCTTATCTTTATTTGGTCTTTGACTTTATGTATTTCTGTGTCAAATAACTGTATTAAAATTATTGTTATATGATCGTTGCACAGAGGAACAAGCAAAATGTAGAAAAAAAGGTATAATCACCGGTCAACAACTATCTCCATCCCCTCTTTTCTTCTCCGAAGCAAAAAAGAAAAATTCTGTCCTACTCTAATTGGTTTTTTCCAATATTCGTGAAGCATATAAATTTATTTGAATTTAAGAAATGTATGTTTGTATCTTGTATTCTTGGTTTTTCTTTATTTTGGTTTTGTTTGAAGCAAAAAGTTTGTATCTTTTGATTATTTTATCGTCCATTGTGAGATTTGCTTACTCTTGAATGTGTTCATCTAATAAATTTTTTATCTAACATTTTATGTATCGACATTAAGATGTTTGTTTCCTATTTGTTGTATTTGTTTTCTCAATCAGCCCCGTGAATGTTATTTATCATCTTTTTTCTCCTTTTTGTTTTGCCATTTTTCCACCTCATTTTGCCCCTCTAAATATTTTTGGTTCTTTTACTTTTCGTCTCTCTTACTTAAAGGATTTCACACAGTAACCATCAAAATTTTAAATTGATAGAGGTAACTAAGCATTTTCTTTTCGTCTGGCTTTATTTTATATTTAATGTGTTATTTTTCAGTTTTTGGTATGTGTCCTATGCCTCTTCCTTTTTATTACTGTGTTTTCTGTCCATTCTATTTTTTTTCTTATTTCTTCATTAGTTTTATTTCGGTGTGCATCTTGATGGAATTTTGGTGGCGTCAGAAGGTGTTGAATTTTGTGGAATAAACTTTGCGTTGTGTTCATATTAGGAGTATTTTATTTATTATTATGAATGGTGAATTTTCTTATATGTTCTTGAATATTCATTTTGGTATCAGTGAATGCCATGTTTCAGTTGGAATTAGAATAACAAATCTGTAGCTCTTTTATCTTTTGTGTTTAATTTCTTGTAATTGATATTATAGCTATTACATGAGCGTTAAAACTGTCAGGGGCGGACGCGCATTAAGTGAATCGGTGTCACGAGATAAATAAAAAGAAATGATACCACCTAACACAAATTATATCCTGGCGTGTTTGTTGTGTGCCTGATTCATGATTTCTATCCATAAGACAATATATAAGCAACTCCAAGACAGTCTAGTAAATACAGCAAGCTATATATGACTTTTGATAGACGATTCCGCAAGTTCTTACTTCAACAACTTAACCAAGACTTATATATGCTCAAATACATGTAGAAGAAGGAGATTCTTACCTTGGTTGTTGTTTCCCTAAGAATTCATCACTTGAGATTTTCTAAAAGAAAACCTTAATGCAAGAATCCAAGATGGATTTAGGATAAGATTCATGTTCTTGAGAAAGAATTTTACTAGCGAAGTGTTTGAATCACTTACCTTGACCTTGGAGAGTGAGAGGACAAGAGAAAATGGATCATATAAAACGGTTCGATCACTTACTGGCGAACAGTTCTATAAAATGTAAAGATTCATGTATCATTATGGATTTGTTTTAGAATTTTGGCTCTTCCCGACAACCTTTTTTGAGAGTTGTACCTCTGTTTCCACTGCTCATTTTATGCTTTACAGTTGTTATGTGACTTTCCGGGGTAGTTGGTTCGGGTCCGGATAGGTTTCAAGATGAGTTGAGACACTTGGTGAGCGTTTGGACATAAGAATTGTAAAATTCCAAAACATGGTGAAAAAAATTTTCAAGTGAAAAAGGTATTTGAAATTTAGAGTTGTGTTTGGGAGTTTTTCAATTTTGGGTTGTTTTTTAAGTTTTGTGAGTGATTTGAGTGAAAATTTTGAAAAATAGCTTTAGGGAGTTTTTCAAATTTTCGAAAATTTTCAAAATGCATCTTCAAGAGAAAATTGGAAATTTTATGAACAAACGCTGATTTAAGAAAAAAGTGAAAATTTATTGAAAAAAAGGGAACTTTTTTAATGTCCAAACGGGCTCTTAGTCTCAAGGTTGAAAGTTTAAGTTGAAAAAAGATTGACTGAATGTTGACTTGTATGTAAACGACTCCGGATCGGAGTTCCGAAGGTTCCGTTAGCTCCGTTGGGTGATTTTGGACTTAGAAGTGTGTCTGGATTGCGATTTGGAGGTTCATAGTTGAATTAGGCTTGAAATGACGAAAGTTAGAAGTTTGAAAGTTTGTGGACTTTATAGTTACCGGGCTCGGACTAGGGTTTCGGGAGTTGGAGTAGGTCCGTGGTGTCATTTATGACTTGTGTGCAAAATTTGAGGTCAATCAGACGTGATTTGATAGGTTTCGACATCGAATGTAGAAGTTAGAAGTTGGAAAGTTCATTAGGCTTGAATCGATATGTGATTCATGATTTTAGCATTGTTTGGTGTAATTTGAAGGCTCGAGTAAGTTCGTATAATATTTTGAGACTTGTTGGTATGTTTGGTTGAGGTCCTGGGGGCCTCGGGTGTGTTTCGGATGGTTGACAGACCAATATTGAACTTGGTGTTATGGCTGAAGATTTTTTTGGTGTCTGTATCTCGTTTTCTTATACGCGATCGCATGGACAGGGTCGCGATCGTGTAGGCCTGTTTGGGGCAGTGGTGATTTTTGCTCTATGCATTTGCGAAGTGGGGTACGTGATCGCATAAGATGGCTAGGTAGTGCATCACGAATGTGTGGGCATAGTCGCATTCGCGAAGAGGAGAAGATGCAGCTGGTTCTCACGCGTTTGTGCTTCGCGATCGCGTGAGAGGAGACGCGATTGTGTAGGTTTGAGGAAGTAGTGGTTCGCATTCGCATAAGATAATCTATTGGGGCAAACTGTTTTGTGCTACGTGAACGCGGGAAGAGGGTCGCGTTCGGGATTAAGGATAATTAGGCAGCAGAGATAAATTTTAAAATGAGGGTTTGAACCTATTTTTCATATTTTGAGCTAGAGACCTCAGATTTGGGCGATTCTGGGTAAATGATTCTTACTTTATTTTGGTTAAATTTCATGTTTGTCTCTTTGATTTCATCATTAAATTAGTGATTTGAGGTGGAAAATTGGGAAAAATGGTGGAAAGCTCTTAGGTCAAATTTTGAGATTTTGATCGAGATTTTGGTATCGGATTTGAGTAATTTCGGTATGAGTGGACTCGTGGTCAAATGGATGTTCGGATTTTGTGACTTTTACCCGATTGTGAGATGTGTGCCCGGGGTCCGACTTTTGAATTAGCTTTTTGACTTTTGATTAAGAGCTTAGTATTTTCTTATGGAATTCATTCCTTTAGCTCGTGTTGATTGTATCGAACTATTTGTGGCTGAATTCAAGGCATTTGAAAGTCGTTTCACGAGTCAAGGACTTGTTGGAGTAGAGTTTCGCACAATTTGAGGTAAGTAAGAGATTTTTCTTTAATTAAACTGTTTTAGTATCTTTCGAAGATTAAACTATTGAAATTGTTTGAGTAGTCGGTTTGCTTAGTACTATAATAGGCGCCATTACAACGGGCTAGTTTTGGATCATGACAATATTATTATGCTTATAGGTTTATAATTTTGCACTTCCTAATTCTTAATATATTGTAGTTAATATCCATTATAAAATGTTGAGACTTATTGGTAGCAGTGGATTTTATTTTTTTCAGCGGCCTCTGCAATTGTTTATGTCTACATGTACTCTATATATTACCACTACTATGTTAAATCTAAGATTTCAACGTTCTTCCACGCAAATTTCTGCTTTAGATGTATACCGGATATTTAAGTTTATCTTGTCTTAGGATCTTTTTGTAGTGAGTATATAAATATTGTTTAGACCATTTCTCCCATATTGTGATGATCCAAAAGGTCATCTTCTGTTTAGAATTCGATTCCATGTTCCGAGGCCTTGAAAATCTCATTTTATCTCACTTCGATTTACATGCACAATCTGGGCGTGTATCCGGAAAGCCATTATGTGAAAAATTTAAGAAATGGTGACTTTTGGCTTAAAATGATAATTTTTTTTGACTTTGGTCAACCTTTTGGGTAAACACTCGGACACATGTTCCAACGGTCCCGGAGGGTCCGTAGTAAAATATGGGCCCTGGACGTATGCCCGGAATCGAATTCTAAGGTCCCTAGCCCGAGAAATAAATTTTTGAAGAAAATTGATAAGACTAAAAATGTAATAATTTAAAAGATTTGGTCTTATTGGTATCGGGCTCGTATTTTGGTTCCGAAGCTTGGTATAGGTCCGTTATGATATTTAACCTTTATCTGTGAAATTTGGTGAAAAACAGAAGTGATTTGATGTAATTCGGACCTTTGGTTGAGAAAATAGAAGTTTTGAAACAATCATGAAAATTTCATGAGTTTTGGTGTTGAATTCATAGTTCTAGATGTTATTTTGGCGATTTAATCGCATGAGCAAGTTCGTATGATGTTTAAGACTTGTGTACGTGTTTGGTTTGGAGCTCCGAGGGCTCGGGTGAGTTTTGGATAGGCTACAGAGTGTTTTGGACTTAAGGATTTTGCTGGCATACTTCAGGTCTGCTAGGAAGGGGACCTTCGCATTTGCGAAGCTCAGTGTCACAATTGCGACGAGAACAGAAGCCCCATTTGCAAACACTTGTTCGCATTTGCGATGCCAACAAGTCAGTCCCATCTTCTCATTTGCGAAGTAAAGTTCGCATTTGCGAACCTGTGATCGCAAATGCGATACCTGCAACTGTTCAAAACATAACTTAGACAGGATTTTCACCCATTCTACACATTTTTCAAATCCTAGAACCCTAGAGGCAATTCTCCCAAGACTAAATCTTCCCGAAAACTTTGGTAAGTGATCCTAAGCCACTTTCTTTCACTTTTCCATCACATTTCATGAATTTCCAACCAAAAATCTAAGATTTCCATGGTAGAATTTGGGGATTTGGGTAGAATTAGCAATTTTATTAAATTGGGGATTTAGACCTCGATTTGGGGTCGGATTCCAAAATCAATTGTATATCTGGGCTCGGGGGTGAATGGATAATCGGGTTTTGATCCGAATTTCGAGTTTGGACCAAGCGGGCCTGGGGTTAGGTTTTGACTTTTTTGGGGAAAATGTTGGGAAACCTATGATTATGCAGTGGAATTGATTTCTTTAGCATTTATTGATGTTATTAAGTTAATTATGACTAGATACGAGTGGAATAGAGGTGGAATCGAGAGGTAAAGCAGTAATTGAGATTTGAAATACCTGTTGGCTTGAGGTAAGTGTTTGGTCTAACTTTGACTTGAGTGATTAGGGATCCCCGACTTAATTACTATGTAAAATTCAATGAGTGTGGCGTATAGGTGTGGTGACGAGTACCTACATGTCACCAAATTTTCATTTTAGCATGTTCTCTTCCCCATTTCCTAATATATTATTTCCTGTCTTAATTGCTACTTGCTCATAAATGTTTCCATGTCTAAATGCTTCAAGGTAATTGTTGTTTTTCTCTATTGAAGTATTAATTGTTTCGTAGTTTAATTTTATTACCCTATTGGTTAAAGTTGGTATGATGATACTTCACAGTACACCTTGGTTGGTCTCGCTGAGTAGTATTAACTGTTGATGTTTCATAATTGTATAGATCTTCCTTGGTTATGATTTGAGGTATAAATGTTGTGGAGGGTTTGAGCTAAACTGTGAAACACTTGTTCTCATTTTATGATTGGTACTGATATGTGGGATCGGGTTGCACGCTGCAATAGGAGGAATAAGGGTGAATGTGTTTGTCTGGTGAGATCGGGTTGCGCATCATAACAAGGAGTAATAAGGGTAGACATGTGGGATCGGGTTGTACGCCGCAATAGGAGGATTAAGGATGATATATTGAGGAGTAATAAGGGTGGACTGGTGGGATCGGATTGCACGCCGCAACAAGGAGCAATAAGGGCGAATGTTTATACTGTTGTTGACTATATGGTAGGATCGGGATGCGCGCCGATTCAAGTGTTATTTATGCATTCTTTTTTTATTGAATTTCATTATTGTGGTGTCGAAACTCTTTTAAGGATTGGTTATAGCTAAGTATTGGTAGAAAGCCTGGGTTTCACATTTATTTAATGCAAGTTACTGTTATAATTCATTCTGAAAATTCCTTTCTGTCTTAGTATAAACCGTTGCATGCTATTTATATTGTTATGCATGCCCGTAGCCTCGTCACTACTTTGTCGAGGTTAGGCACGACACTTACCAATACATAGGGTCAGTTGTACTGATACTGCACTATGCACTTTCTGTGCAAATTTTGGAGCTGGTAGTGGCTAATCAAGAGGTCGGTTGCTGATACTGCATTCAGGAGACCCGAGGTAGTCCTGCAAGCGTCCACAGGCCCTAGCGTCCCCTCTTATCTTTACTTCATTTCTGTTTTACTTTCTTCGAGATAGATGTATTTTCTTTCAAACCATTACTTTTAGTTTTCATAGAATGTTCGTGAGTTGTGACACCAGTTTCTGGGTTATATCTATTTCGGCTTTCGTTAATAGTATAAGTGTAATCAATTAAATTATGTACGTCCGCTTTTATTTCCGCTAATTTAGTTTTGTGGAATTTTAATTATAAAAGGATAAAGGAAAAGGTGAAATATTATGTAACGTTGGCTTGCCTAGCGAGTACAATGTTAGGCGCCATCACAGTCCCGAAGATGGAAAATTTGGGTAGTGACAAGTTGGTATTAGAGAACTAGGTTGCCTAGGTCTCACAATTCACGAACAAGCTTGGTATAATCTGAGGGATCGGTGTAGAGACGTCTGTTCTTATCCCCTAGAGGCTACAGAGTTAGGAACAATTTCACTTCTATTCTTCTCTGTCGTGCGATTTGGTCTCTCGATGCTAATTGAACTTGTCACGCCCCAAACCTGGAGAGGTGTGGCTGGCGCTCGGTGTCGTACTGGCTCGAGTGAACCATTCTGTAACTCATTTTTTTCTTCTGTAACTATCATGGGCCAACATGGTCGCAACTCGTAAATATAAAACTATAAGTGGGAAAATACTGTATTACTGAACCATTTTTCTTAAAACATGAATACATATGGGCCGTCAATGCCTATGACATACTGTACAAAATGAACCTTTGTCTAAAAAGCCTCTAAGATTATTTGACATCAAATGGGACAGGGTACCGGCCTACCCATAAGTCTGTAGCAAAATTCTGATACGATGACTCATAAACTCGGCTGCACTCTAAATCAGGTAGAGTCTTACCGATCCTTCACTGAATGCCAATTCCGTTTACTATGAGGGATCGTCAAACTGATTATCTATACCTGCATGTATGAGTGCAACATCCCAAACAAAAGGACGTCAGTACGAATAATGTAGTGAGTATGTATGGAAGAATTGAAATATAACAATAAGTCAATATTTATTAAATACATATAAGAATCAACCTGAATCGGTGATAAATGCATAACTTCCCGACCGGCCGTAGCTTGGTGGTAAATATGCAACTGCCCAACCGTCCGTAGCTCAGTGGTAAATGCATGACTGCTTGACCGGCCGTAGCTCGATGGTAAATGAATATGCATGACTGCCCAACCGATGGTAAATAATAATACATAACTGCCCAACCGGTGGTAACTTCCCGACCGGCCGTAGCACAGTGCTATATGCATGAAGATGCATGTATCTCTATATTATAAAAATTAGCATCTCTATCATATACCTCAATATAGACTTAGGAACATATTTAGACATGCTTGAATATCACTTTATAGGAATGAATAACATAGACATCCTTAACTGTTAAGAGTAGAACCACTTATGGAATAGCATTACGTTTACGTATCGTTACTTGGGTTATGCCAAAAGAAAGAAGGATTAGCCTTAACATATCTGAGTCGATTCTCTTGAGAAAGATTATACCATTGTAGACAATTAAAATTGTGTCAAATTTAAATCCATAAGAAATTTGGATTTTACCACAAATTAAATATATATATATTGGTCCAACTAAGTAACATGGACTGGTATAATTGGGTTTGTTATTTAAATCCAATCAAATTGATTTAAATAAAGGTCCAATATATTATTGGGCTAGCCCGTCAATTGGTCTTCTATCAAATGGGTCGGCCCATAAGCCTCAAACCCAATAATCTACTAGGGTTTTCTTGGAGACTACTCCACCCCACACCTATATAAAGGGGTCAAAGGAGAAGGCTAAAGAAGAAGCATGTAAGCAGAAGAAAAGGCTAAAGAAGCTCTGAAGAATAGCATCAAGGTCTTCATCCATATCTGCAATCGTCGTCTATGGTCAAATTCCAAAGGCGAACTCAAGTCATAGACGGGCGGCTTCAAATCTTCCGTTCGTGATAACCCAACATCAAATCCTGGTTCGTGACGAGCTTCAAATTGTTCGTGACATACTACAAATCTGAAATCCGTCAAGTTCAAAATCAAGCTTTCAAGCTCTTGAACCATCATCCGTGAGGAGAAGAATCAGAGGACTACATCTCTTTAGATTTAGAGATATTTTAGAGATTGTAACCCCATCACTTGAAATTGAATATAATATTTGTCGCTATATTTCTTGTCTTGATTATTATTTTTCAGGAGCAAAATTTAGTCGTTACAAATTTTGGCACGCCCAGTGGGGTCATCTCTGCCTCTCATCTCTTCTCAACTCTCAACATTCAAGATCACTAAGATGGCTTCAAAGAAGATCGAAGTTACTGACTCCAAGTTTTCTTCTGACGTTGAAAGTATCCTGAAGGTTACTATGGGGAGTCTTGGGCCAATCACCCAGAGCAAGGCGAGCGTCTTGGGGCAACAAGCACTCCAAGTGCCGTCTGCACCAATGCATGCTTTGAGATCTTCATCATTCGAAGAAGAAAGGTCCTCTGCTAGCAAGTCAGAGAGAGGAGATAATATTGCAGAAGTTGTGGAGAAAGCTCTTGCTCAACTCACTTTATACAATACCAAGAGTCAGCTTAGCCAACCTGATGATGAAGTCTTATGTGTTGGCTCTACGCAAATCTCACCACATGACATGTTCCAAACTGAGTTCAATATGTGGGAAGGTCTCGGTTATTCTTCATCATCTGCAAAAATCATGGAGGCAATGATGACTAACACTTCGACAATAGAGGAGCAACTTGCAAACCTGACAAAGGCAATTGATGGGTTAACAAAGTATGCTCAAGATCAAGATGTCCGTATCGCAAAATTGACAGGCATAGTTGAAAGCATGATGGATGGAGAATCAAGTCATGCACCTGGAAAGCTTCCTGAAGTCCACGAGAAGGCTGATCCTCCAACAAAACAAGTGTCATCCGCCAAAGAACTTCATGTCTCCTCTGAAGGATCAATTCCCATAGAACAATTGAATGAATTCATTATGGGAACTATCAAGGATAAGTATGAGGTCGCTTCAAAGTCTTCTCTCACGTACGCAAAGCCGTATACTGCAAGAATCGATAGCCTGAAGATGCCTGGCAGCTATCAACCTCCCAAATTTCAACAGTTCGACGGAAAGGGAAATCCAAAGCAACATGTTGCGCACTTTGTTGAGACATGCAACAATGCAGGGACTTATAGAGATTACCTTGTCAAGCAGTTCGTCCGCTCACTAAAGGGGAATGCTTTTGATTGGTACACCGACCTCGAGGCTGGATCCATTGATAGTTGGGACCAATTGGAGCAAGAGTTTCTTAATCACTTTTATAGCACGAGGCGTACTGTGAGCATGGTGGAACTTACAAGCACTCGCCAACGAAAAGATGAACCAGTTATTGACTTTATCAATCTATGGAGGAATGCAAGCCTTAACTGCAAAGATAGGCTAAGCGAAGCTTCTGGCATAGAGATGTGCATCCAAGGAATGCATTGGGGACTTCGTTACATCTTGCAAGGAATTAAGCCCAGGACATTTGAAGAACTTGCCACCCGTTCTCATGATATGGAGTTGAGCATGGCTTCTGCGTGAAACGAAGGGCTGCCCATCTACAAACCTCGCAAGGGAAGAGATAAGCAAGAAGTCAAGAAATGGAGCAAGTTCGTACCCAAAAATGAAAGCAAAGAATCCATGAACGTCAATGCCTCTCCTTTGAAGTTTACTACCAAGGCGAGCAAGAAACAGAGTATAAAAACAACTTCCTCTCAAGATAATGCAAATCGGAAGTTGACTCTCAAAGAGATGCAAGAAAAGGAGTACTCATTTCTAGACTCCGATGTGCCTGCAATATTTGAAGAACTCCTCGAGTTAAAGCTTATTGAGCTGCCAGAGATGAAGCGACCAGATGAAGCTAGAAAAATCAATGACCCGAATTACTACAAATACAATTGGCTTGTAGGTCACCCTCTTGAGAAGTGCTTTGTTTTCAAGGACAAAGTTATGGATTTGGCTCGTCAAAAGAAGATCGAGCTCAAAGTCGGAAAAGCAAGCACAAACCATGTGTCCATTACCTTTGGCTCATTCGATCTGATTGAGATATGCACCCGTGAAGGGAATGAAGATGAAGAATTGTTGGAGGATGACAAAGTCCGAGTTGATCAACCTGATTAAGAAGGATGGACCCTGGTGACTCGTCGAAGACGCCGTAAATTGAGTCTGCAAAAAGGATCAACGAAGCAACCGATGAGGAATAAGATGGTGAGAAGACTAAAGAAGATACAAATTGTTAAGAACCCAAAGAATGTGGAGATAGAGACACGCCATCACCAAAAGCCACGCCACCCGGTGACTTTGGGAGAATTTTTGCCAAGTTGGTTTCGCACGAGGATTTCTGACGATGATGATAAGGCCTTATGCTGTAATGCTGATAAAGAAGAAGAGGAAAAGAATGAAGTCAAGTCAACACTCTCACCATCACTGTCTAATAGTCTTGTTGAGTCCTCCTTCCAAGAAGCAGATGTCTGTAATACAAAAATCACCTTCACTGAAGACGATTTCCTACTTGGTGAGACACCACACAATCGCCCTTTGTTTATGGTGGTTATGTGCTCGAGAGGAGGATAAACAAAATCTTGATAGATGACGGATCTGCAGTTAACATTCTTCCCATTCGCATAATGAAAGAACTCGGCATCTCAACTGAAGAACTTTCTGAAAGCCGACTGATGATTCAATGATTCAATCAAGGAGGACAAAGGGCCATAGGAGCTATCAAGCTAGAAATTGCCATGGGAGATATGCAATCAACTGCATGGATGCATGTGATCGATGCAAAGACTTCATAAAATTTGTTGCTTGGCAGACCGTGGATACACGAAAACAAAGTTGTCCCATCAACTTACTACCAATGTTTGAAATATAATAAAGATGGAGTCGAAAATAAGATAGTTGCTGATGACAAGCCGTTCTCTAAAGCCGAGGCATACTTCGCTGATGCAAAGTTCTACTTGAAGAACCACATCATGAAGAGAGTAAAAGTTGATGACATCACGAAGGCCAAAGGCAAGAAAATAGCTCATTTATTTCGTTATGTCCCAAAAGTGAAGAAAGATGAAGGAGAATCATCAAGCCTCCAAAAAGGTGCACTAAGAGAATTAACCCTTCCTATCAAGCAGATTGATACCATAAAGTTATCTTCAAAGCTACTAGAAAATTTTGTGGCCCCTAACATGCCTCAAAATAAGGCACTCCCTACGAAACGCACAAATGAAGGTTTTGATCTGAATGCTTACAGGTTGTTCGCAAAGGCTGGATATGATCCCAATAAACCATCTAAGTTAGGGAAGCTCCTACCTGAAGCTACTAGGAAAGCAAACACCATGAAGGATAATGAGCATGTGGTGAAGCAATCACGTGAGGGTCTAGGTTACAAACAACCCCCACCAGTTCGCATCTCCATTAGAAGAGCAAGTATTAACTATATCACGACGGAAGATGAACCCGCTGATCCTAATAAAAGGCCTTCTGTCTTTGATCGACTTGGAGAACCAACTACAAGAACTTCTGTATTTGAGAGGTTGGGGCCATTGAAAAGGAAGAAGAATAAGTCCCAAAGAAATTATGAAAAAATAAGAAGACCTTTCCCATCTAGAGTCCAAAGTATCTCCAAAGAGTGTCAAAGCCTGGTCCCTTCCAGAATGAGGCGACAATCAGAACTTTTGATTTCATGCGGAGAGGTACTCAAAGTGAAGACTCGCATAGTGGTCCACACTAGAGAGTGTGATGAAGATGAAGAAAGTGTAGGATCTTCATATCACATTACTGCGAATGAGGAGCAATACACTTCATCCCTAAGGAAATTTGACGAATATTTGGGAGATGCCTCTTGGTGTGGCCATATATATTTTAATGATGGTGATCCTCAAAAAGACGAAGATGTCGAGGACGCTCCTGCGGAAATAGAAGAAGGAATTAAAATGACTGTTGATGCATTGAAAGAAGTCAACCTTGGCACTGCAGAAGACTCTAGGCCCACCTATGTAAGTGCCCTATTAACCACAGATGAAGAAAACACTTATGTGGAGCTACTCAAAGAATATAGATATGTCTTTGCTTGGAGCTACAAAGAGATGCCTGGTTTAGATCCTAAGGTAGCAGTTCATCATCTCGCAGTCAAGAAAGGAGCTCGTCCTGTTAAGCAAGCCCAAAGAAGCTTCAGGCCAGAATTGATCCCATCAATCGAAGCCGAGGTCAATAAACTCATCGAAGCTGGTTTCATTCGGGAGGTTAAATATCCTTCATGGATTTCAAGCATTGTTCCTGTGAAGAAGAAGAATGGCCAAATTCGAGTTTGTGTCGATTTTAAAGACCTCAATAATGCATGCCCTAAGGACGAATTTCCGCTCCCCATTCCAGAGCTTATGATTGATTCCACCACCGGATACGAGGCGATGTCTTTCATGGATGGATCATCTGGCTACAATCAAATACGTATGGCACCAAAAGATGAAGAGCTTACTGCGTTTCGCACTCCTAAAGGCATTTATTGCTACAAAGTAATGCCTTTTGGCTTGAAGAATGTTGGCGCCACATATCAAAGGGCAATGCAGAATATCTTTGACGACATCCTCCATAAGAATGTGGAATGCTATGAGGATGATTTAGTGGTGAAATCAAGAAAGAGAGGAGACCACTTACAAGACTTAAGAATGGTGTTCGAACGACTCCGGCGATATCAACTCAGAATGAACCCGTTGAAATGTGCCTTTGGAGTTACTTCTGGAAAATTCCTTGGCTTCATTGTTCGACATCGAGGGATTGAGATAGATCAAGCCAAAGTTGACGCCATCTTGAAAATGCCCGAGCCCAAAAATATACATGAACTGAAAAGTCTACAAGGAAAATTGGCGTACCTTAGAAGATTCATCTCAAATCTAGCAGGGAAGTGCCAACCTTTTAGCCGGCTCATGAAGAAGGGTATACCTTTTGAATGGGACCAAGCTTGTAGCAATGCATTCCAAAGCATCAAATCCTACTTGACGAAACCTCCAGTTCTGGCAGCGCCTATACCAGGAAAGCCATTGATTCTATATATTGCAGCCCAAGAAAGGTCAGTGGGAGCCCTTTTGGCCCAGGAAAATGGTGAAAATAAAGAAAATTACCTCTACTACTTGAGTAGGATGATGACCCCAAATGAGCTAAAGTATTCTCCGATCGAAAGTTGTGTTTGGCATTGGTTTTCGCAATTCAAAAGCTGAAGCACTACTTTCAAGCTCATGTCATCCGTCTCATCTTAAGGGCGAACCCGATCAAGTTTGTTATGTCAAAACCCGTCCTCAATGATCGATTAGCAAGGTGGTATCTCCAATTTCAACAATTCGAGATTGTGCATATCCCACAAAAAGCTGTGAAAGGACAAGCTTTGGCAGATTTCTTGGCAGATCATCCAATTCCTGATGATTGGAAGGTGACTGATGAACTACCTGATGAGGATGTGATGGTCATCGAAGTGCAACCACCGTGGAAAATGTATTTTAATGGTGCCGCACATCGTGAGGGAGCTGGTGCAGGTGTTGTGTTTGTCACTTCTCAAGGGGAAGTCTTGTCATATTCCTTCACCTTAACACAACATTGCACCAACAACGTTGCGGAATATCAAGCACTCACACTTCGGCTTGAGATGGCCATTGAAATGATACAACTCCAATTACATATTTTTAGAGACTCTGAGTTAGTGATCAATCCAATGCTAGGTAGCTACGAGGTCAAAAAGGTAGAGTTGCGTCGTTATTATGATTATGCGCAAAATTGATTGGATGGCTTGGCAATGTAACTCTTCAGCATGTGCCAAGGAAGGAAAATAAGAAGGCTGACGCCCTAGCTACTCTAGCTTCAACATTGACTCTACCCGGCCAGACACAAATCACTATCTGCCAAAAATAGATAGTGCCCCCAGATGAGAACGAGGATAAAGAAAGCAAGCTCGAGCGTTTGGTAGACGTCGCTGAAGCTGTGAAGGTTGATTGGCGACAAACCATGATCGAGTACTTATGTTATGGGATATTTCCAGAAGATCCAAGAAGAAAGACCGAAATTCGTCGGCGTGCCCCTCGCTTCCTTTACTACAAAGACACTTTGTATCGAAGATCATTTGAGGGAGTTCTCTTGCGTTGTTTAGGGAAAGATGAAGCAACTCAAGCTATGCAAGAGGCACACTCTAGATTTGTGGATCACATCAATCCGGGCCAAAGCTCCACTTCCACATTAAGAGGATGGGTTACTACTGGCCGACAATGGTGAAAGATTGCTTAGATTATGCTCGGAAATGCAAGGCTTGCCAGTTTCACGCAAATTTTATACACCAACCTCCTGAAATGTTACACCCTACTGTTGCATCTTGGTCATTTGATACTTGGAGATTAGATATTGTTGGACCACTTCCAAAATCTTCTGGAGGACATCTATACATCTTGGCCGCAACTGATTATTTCTCAAAATGGGTAGAGGTCGTCGCTCTCAAGGAAGTGAAGAAAGAGAATGTTGCAAACTTCATTCAAGTGAACATCATATATTGTTTCGGCATTCCTAGTTATATAATAACAGATAACGGCAAACCATTCGATAACAAATTGATGACCAAGATCTGTGAACTTTTTGGCTTCAAGCAACGTAATTCATCAATGTATTATGCTGCTGCAAATGGACTAGCCGAAGCATTTAACAAGACGCTTTGCAACTTGTTAAAGAAGGTCGTCTCCAAGTCTAAAAGAGATTGGCATGACAGAATGGAAGAAGTTTTTTGGGCATATCATACGACTCATCGCACGCCGACACAAGCAACTCCTTATTCTCTTGTTTATGGAGTCGAACCAGTTCTTCCTCTTGAGCGTCAAATACCGTCCTTGCGACTCTCTGTCCAAGAAGGTCTTACTGAAGAAGAAAACGCTCGCCTGCGCCTTGAAGAACTTGAGTCCCTTGATGAAAAAAGGCTAGAAGCTCAACAAAGTCTTGAATGTTATCAAGCTCGTCTTTCTCGTGCTTTCAACAAAAAGGTTCGCTTGAGGTCCTTCCAAGTTGGCGATCAAGTTCTTGCAGTAAGAAGACCGATTATCACCTCTCGCAAATCTGGGGGCAAATTCACTTCAAAGTGGGATGGTCCATATGTTGTGCAAGAAGCCTATTCAAGTAGAGCTTACAAGTTAGTTGATGCAGATGGCATGAGAATTGGCCCTATCAATGGGAAGTTTTTGAAGAGGTACTATCCTTGAAGAATAAACGCTCCTCGACGCACGAGCCTATACTGCAAGTCATGAAGCTCCTTAATGCACGAGCCTAAACTGCATGCTGCTACGCTCCTCGACGCACGAGCCTAAACTGCAAGTCATGAAGCTCCTTAAATGCACGAGCCTAAACTGCATGCTGCTACGCTCCTTGACACAAGAATCTAAATTGCATGTTGCAATGCTCCTGGCCCGCATGAGCCTAAACTGCGAACGGAACCCAAAAAAAAAAGGGAGTCCGCTAGGTTGAAAACCTCGAAAGAGGCGGCCTAGGCAAAAGTTAGGACAAAAAAAAAATCTCACCTATTTTGAACTACGTTATGACTTGATCCTCTTCACCGAGGTACGTAGGCAGCTTAGAGTTTTATTCTAAGTTCAGTCGCATAAGCTTTAAAAAAAATGTGTGGAATACATGATTCATGCGAATCTGGAAGTTCACTGCAGTCGCGTCAACTTCGTGAATTTTCTATTCACAGTCCATCTCCGGGCCTTCTTTCTAACGGTACAGACGGATTGCAATTCCGACACTCGAAGCTCAAGATACAATTATTTTCGCCGAAGGTTTGCAAATCTGAAAATTCACTGCAGTTGAGTCGACTTCGTGAATTTTCTGTTCATAGTCCGAAAAGAATTCTGTTATGAAATTTATATGAGTTTTTAGATCTCCGGGCCTTCTTTCTAATGGTACAGACTAATTGCAATTCCGACACTCCAAGCTCAAGATACAATTATTTTCGCCGAAGGTACGCAAATCTGAAAATTCACTGCAGTTGAGTCGACTTCGTGAATTTTCTGTTCATAGTCCGAAAAGAGTTCTGTTATGAAATTTATAAAAGTTTTAGATCTCCGAGTCTATTTTTTGACATCGCAAATGGCTTGTGATTTGGATGCTCCTATCTCGAGATGTGATTTATTTTGTGCAGAGTACGTAAAGTTGTGAGCTAAACACGGGCCAGACGTGTAGATCGACTTTGAAAATTAATTCCAGCTGATACAAAAGGAGATTCTTACTAATTTTTTGAGACGTTTCAGTCCTATGAGTCTAGTTTTGGTAGAAGCAAGCGGCTTATGATTTGAAGTCTCCTACATCAAAATATGAATTCTTTTTCGCGAAACAACAAAACCAACATACAAGACATATGCTGAAATTTAAGAATGAAATAATTGGGAGTAACAGAGGGAATCCAGGTCTCAAAGAAAAATATCACATATTAAAAAAAAAAGATACTTTTATTGCTCCAAGACATAAGTACTCCATTACATGATATTAGTTGTAAAAAAAAATCGCAAGTCGAGAATCCTAAGCAAAAAAAAAAAGAGAGAGAGAAAAAAAAAACTCTAAAATCATGGAAAAGGTTTGAAGCTAAGGATTTGTTGGCGGCTTGTCTCAACTGCCCCTTTCAGGAGGGATAATTTCTCTTCTTCATCGTCAGATAATGGATGATTGGCTTCAATGGTATAAATCTCCCCTTCGGTAACGTCAACGTTCTCTTGACTTTTAGCCAACTTCACCTGTTGTTTGTCCAAGAGTGCGACGATCTTCTTATTTCTGGAGGCCAAGGAAGCTAGTTGTTGTTCAACATTCACAAGACTGGCTTGAAGTTTTTCTACGGACTCGCTCACTTTATTATATTCCTGTTTTGCATCATCGAGGCGTCGTCGTGCATCAGAAAGTGACTCTTGGTGAAATTCTTTAGTCATCTTGGACGATCTTAAAGCATCGCAATCTACGTACGTCTTGAAGAAAGCCTCGACAAGAGCCTCTAAGGTAGAAGTATCAATAACATTTTCTTTCTTAATTTCCTCAAGACTCAAAGCAATACTTTCCTCCAACTTTGTGAAGCTATCGAGAGAATCAAGAGAGAACTCTTCGATCCATTCACACAAGGTATGCCACATTGTGTTAACAAAAGAAAGTTTAATACGGGAAATAGTCTCTTGTGGCTTAAAGTTTGGAGCATCAAGATGCAACGGCCATGGAGTAGGCTCGAAGGTTTTTAGAAGTTTTGCTTGACTTGCGGAAACCTCCATCTTACTCGTCATGGCTGGCTTGGAAAGCACAACATCTTCTGGAAGAACGAGGTGCGGCTCTTTGGGTAGACTCAAATCTGTCGACGGAGCATTGTTTGCAGCATGATGTTCAACACCATCAAATAAAGTGTGAGGACTTTTTGTGGCCACACCAAGGGGATTTGGGCTTGTAACACAGTCTTCCACCGTGTCTTCACCAAGTACGTCATCATACAACTCATTGACGCCCAACTGCAAAAAAAAAAAAAAAAAAACAGCAAACTTTAGTGTTCAAAAAAAAGGGAGTAAATTTGAAGGAAATAATATTTACTCGTTTCTCCAGTTCAGACAACGGCATCGTTGAGCTAGGGTCACCCTCTACGAAAAATCCAATATCGATACTAAGAGCATCCAAGTCAGCAAATTCACTATGGCTCGTGTCCTTAGCCTTCTTCTTTGAACAATTCCAATGTATGTCGTGACTAACATCACTCTCGTTCGAACTGGAAGTGGCACTAACATTCAAAATCTCATTGGGCAAAGCAGAAGCTTGAGTCCTTTCCTCGTTTGTTGGCACGACGTTGGTTGGCTTCGCAACATTTTTGTTTGGTGAAGTAGGAGGCGCTTTCCTTTTGCAAGGATTGTTCATCACCTCTACAGTGGCAGTAGTTGTCTTGGAAGTCAACAAAACATGTTTAGCTCCTTTGTCCACATGGGTTTCCCCGCCCGTCGAAGGGGTAGACTTGGGTAAGACCTTGGTGCTTGGCGAAGGATCTTTCGATCTTAACTTGGACTTGGAAGACCCTTCGTGAGTGTTCTTTTGACGTTGATCATCTTTGGAGGATAAAGGAATATCATCTTTCCTTGGAAATTTCAAAATGATATGAGTACTTTGTCGAGAAGAGTGCACTCAACGAGCTGACCACCAATCTGCATACTCACGAGTCATTAGAGGTCCCTCCTCTGATGGAAGCGTAGGGACAATAACCTTTGATGAACCTCCAAGACGAACACAGGAGTCCCAGAATTGCACTAGCATTCTCAGTGAGCCATTATAGGGTCGCTCTATGAGGTTGCCAGGAACATCTTGACAAAAGCCGAATTGACGACTAAACCTATGCAGGCTATAAGATTCCACAATATGAATGTCGTCATGCCTAAGGGTGATGAAGCTTGAGCGAAGACTTATAAAAAAGTCACTCCAAGAATTCGATTGTTCGTCACGATCGGTAAGATGCAATTCCCTCCCTTGTAGCATAGCCAAATGGTGAAGTTGTTGCGCACTAACTTGTTGAAACAACTTACGGGCATTACTAAGGTCAAAATGCTTGGCCATCTTCTCGCCAGAAACCTTGCACATTTGCGGACCTCGTTGTGGATGCTTAACACGATAGTAGGTGTAAAAATATGCTCCTATCCATCCATATACGTAATGAATAGGAAAGAGTGCTTTGCAGGCACCCAAATCTTGAGAAGTGGAGACCTCCTTCAAGCTGTGATAAATACTTGCAAGGACGGGAACCGCCAAGGAAAACTTCTCTCCATGAGCCATCAGACTCGCTATTTTGAAGACACTAGCACGAATGTAATCGATCTTCTTGTTGGGGAATACAAATTTGCAAAGCCAACATGCAAGGAAAGCCGCCAAATAAGTCTCAACTCTAAGTGATTCCTCCACGCCAAGCTCAATAAAGGGGGCATTCTCCTCATCGGTTCGCGGTAGGAAGCTCGCGTCAATATTCCCAGAAGGATTATGATTCAACTTCGGCCTTGTAGTCCGATTCCTTGATGACTTTTGCGGAGGCTTGGCATACCTACTCGGGCCTCGAAACCAAAACTCCACCCTATCATGAATGGAGACCTCGTGGACATCATCCTTCATGAGTTTGTAGAATGCCGAGAACAGGTGCAGACAACTTCTTTGGAGGAAAGGTTTTCCTTGATCGTCTTCTTGTGTCAACTCCTTAGCCGAGGGGATAACTTCGTCGTAGAAAGACCCATGCACCGGAAGGCCTCCGATTGCTCGTAAGTCCCACAAAGAGATGGAGAGTTCACCAATGGAGGTAGAAATTGTGTTGGTAGATGGACGCCAAAGCTCATAAAAGGCACGGAGGACATTCTCATTGTAGTCATATGTGAACAATGAAGCAAAGATGGCGTCATAGACCTTGATGCCATCCAGAGTCAACTTGTTGCGGGCAAGAACATCTTCTACCCACTCCCAATATTTGGACGTATAGCGAACTTCACCAAAGCCGAAAGGAGGAACACTCCAAGTGGCGAGACGTCCATCGTAATCACGATGAGGAGGACTAGCAGACGCGGCCTTTTGATGGGTGGAGGACTTCAAAAGTAGGACCTTCATGTTGGTTGCTTTGCCCAAAAATCTGTCCAATGCATCCTTCGTCTCTCTAGTCGACCATTCTACAAGATCAAGGGAGGCGTCAAGCGAATTTCTAGCGAGCGGGAAAGCACCTATCACCGGAGGATGAACTTTTAAAGTTAGAACTTGGGCGCGCGGACTCTGCTTGTCGCTAATAATCTCAAGGTGTGGGTATGGTGTATCATGGTCGATGAAACGCATCCTTGCTGATGGAATTCACAGCCCTATGTGCTGCTCCGAGAGTCTGCGAAAAAGAAAGGGGGAAGAATCTATGAAAAAAAAATAGCAAGACAGAATGGGGCAGCATGTCATAATACGTTTCCTAAATTCGAAAAAACATCTGGGAATATATCAGCATATCTGATTATAATTTTTACCTATGTTGTAGCTCCGAAGTCTAATTTCAGTTGCCACAAACCTCTCATGATTCCGGTATTCCTACACCAAGATATAATTTTTTTGATTAAGACGCGCAAAACTGAAATGTCGAGCGTGATAGAACTTGAACAAAGATTACGAAGCTCACCTGGGATGATACAATACGAATTTAAATCCAAATTTTTGATATGTTGTAGCACTCCGAGTCTAGTTTTTGTAGCTGCAATCCGCTCGTGATTCTGGCATTCCTACCCCAAGATATGATTTTTTTGATTAAGATGCGCAAAACTGAAATGTCGAGCGTGACAGAACTTGAACCAAGATTACGAAGCTCACCTGGGATGATACAATACGAATTTAAATCCAAATTTTTGATATGTTGTAGTACTCCGAGTCTAGTTTCTGTATCCATAAACGGCTCGTGATTTCAATGCTCCTACATCGAGATATTATTTTTTTAGTTAAGATGCGCAATGCTGATAATTCCTGACAGCAGCTGCAGCAAAAAGACAAAAAAAAAACGTTAGTCTGCTCCAGGAGAATTGAGCGACAAGGATTGTGTAATGCCAACTATTGAAAAGTACTACTGCTTTCATCAAAAGTGGAAGACTGCTGCTATAGCAACGATACAAGGAGAAAGTGGCGAATTTATAGGAACCAACAAGGAAGAAATTAAGGAAATTCTTGGTGTTCAAGCTACTGACATATGCAAATAAGGAAATATCATGTCCGATTTGTACATGAATAGGTTTGAAACTAGGAAATCAAAGTAGAAAAGGAAAATTATTGTCAGCCCAAGTGTTGTTACGGGAAAGTGGAAAAAAAAAAGCTTTAAAATTTTCCATGTTTGATGCCATCGGGCAACTACATAGCGGCATACTTTCCAATCTAACATGACAACTATATAGAGGCATACTTTTGTTTTCTTTATTATCACTTTGCTTGCCTCAAAACTTCATCCTTATTCTGTCGTGAATATATAGTTGAATCCATAATTGCCACAATTATATACTCATTTGGAAACCGTGAGATGGAGACGCATCAAGAAAGAGTGAGCTCATCTCCTTCAAAAAAGTGGAGTGAAAAGAAGGTGAGTGCGTATATTCATAGCCAAATAATGCGAATTAGAGAAAAGGACTTGCAACTTGGGGAAGATATAGCCAAGAAGCTTAGGCAGAGAGTTGTTGATCAGGACGTTGCCTTGTCTGTTATGCTCTTGTCAAGGCCTATGTTGCCTGCTTCACCTCTTAGTAAAAAAAAACGGCCATAAAATCTACTAATTGATCACCATCTAGGTAATAAAGATCATTCTGTGGTACTACTAATGCTGGCCAATGTGAAGTCTCTCCAATTCATACGAGAAAATAACAAGTAAGGGAAATATATTATCGTAGCAGCCAAATTGGAGGAGCGCTATGTTGTGAGAGTTTTCTTTGAGTAAATGTTCCAAGGAAAGCATATCTTTTGAACTGGGATGCAAGTGAATAAACCAAATGTTTCTCGTAAATCCCGCGGTTTAAATTTTAATTTGTCCTGGGTGGATATGTTTGACTTAGTTCAATATGAACTTAATTATTCTTTAATCAAGTTGATACTACATAAGAAAGGCCACCAAATTTATTTTCTCATTGAAGAAGGGGAATTAGGCTACAAGAGCCCAGCTTGCTATTAGGGGTCGTTTTGGCTCACTTTGAATGAAGTAAAAGAGTTGTCAATTCCAATCATTGATAACGTCAATTCACTCTTCGGAAATAGAACATGTAAACAATTATCAGTGTGGTGTCTTACAAAATGATGGGAGAAGTATTGTCATCATCAACGGTACTTCAAGTCTCGCCATTCATTTTCGCAAGTTTACATCCCGCCAAGCCTTGAAGTAGGGGGCATTTGTAGACAATTAAAATTGTGTCAAATTTAAATCCATAAGAAATTTAGATTTTACCACAAATTAAATATATATTGGTCCAATTAAGTAACATGGACTGGTATAATTGGGTTTGTTATTTAAATCCAATCAAATTGATTTAAATAAAGGTCCAATATATTATTGGGCTAGCCCGTCAATTGGTCTTCTATCAAATAGATCGGCCCATAAGCCTCAAGCCCAATAATCTACTAGGGTTTTCTTGGAGACTACTCCACCCCACACCTATATAAAGGGGTCAACGGAGAAGGC
This sequence comes from Nicotiana tabacum, assembly GCF_000715075.1. Taxonomy (NCBI): domain Eukaryota; kingdom Viridiplantae; phylum Streptophyta; class Magnoliopsida; order Solanales; family Solanaceae; genus Nicotiana; species Nicotiana tabacum. The sequence continues at coordinate 89,526,314 of NC_134084.1, forward strand.
TAAAGAAGAAGCAAGTAAGCAGAAGGAAAGGCTAAAGAAGCTCTGAAGAATAGCATCAAGGTCTTCATCCATATCTGCAATCGTCGTCTGTGGTCAAATTCCAAAGGCGAACTCAAGTCATAGGCGGGCGGCTTCAAATCTTACGTTCGTGATAACCCAACATCAAATCCTGGTTCGTCACGAGCTTCAAATTGTTCGTGACGTACTACAAATCTGAAATCCGTCAAGTTCAAAATCAAGCTTTCAAGCTCTTGACCTATCATCCGTGAGGAGAAGAATCAGAGGACTACATCTCTTTAGATTTAGAGATATTTTAGAGATTGTAACCCCATCACTTGGAATTGAATATAATATTTGTCGCTATATTTCTTGTCTTGATTATTATTTTTCAGGAGCGAAATTTAGTCGTTACAACCATATTCCTTTAATTTTGGAAAATCTCACGTTAATTAAGGTGCTCTCAAATCTCGGGTCTTGAAGCGTTGAAGATGCCATGGAATATAATATTTTTGAATTCCTACAGCTCCTTGAAATTTTTCACGTTATATGATATATGAATGGATATGTGATTCTTAGGTCCTTAAGAAATATACCTAATTTTACAATTGCTTTTCAGCGTCGGAAGCACAACCATCTTGATATCATCTTTAAATGTTTGCAATGCTTCATCTTCAAATTTTTGTAACTAAAAAAACTATGGTATTATGAAAAGAAATTGGAAGCTGTGTTACTCATTAGAAATCAATTAGATGCAACCTTGAAAAGATGAAGGACGAGTACCATCTTATTAATATCTAATGGCCTATTCTCTTTCTATAATGATGTATGACTTAGGCTATAAGATTTGTCAAATTTAAATCTCTAGTCTTGCCACCTAGATAAATGACTTAAGAGTCATACATGGGATTAGAGGGTGCTACCACGTGGGGAAGGGTTAATCTTATCCACCCATCCCTTATTTAAATAGTTAATTCCCCATTAACAAATAATTAATCAATTACCAATATAATTAAGAATTATCTCAAATTACTTAATATACTACTCATTTTTAATACACTTTACGTACCCTATGATCCTGGTTATAGGGTACCATATAAAATTAATGCACATATTTTTATTTCATTAAAACATCCATGTAAAAATATATATATTTTTTCAACTTCTAATTTTCCTAATCTCATATAAAAAGTATAAATTTTCGTACACTTAATTCTTAAAATAGTAAAAAAAGATATCCTTTTTTTCTTGTGAAAAAAATAATTCATATCTCTACAATAAAGAAAATCTCATAAACTTTTCTCATATCATGTATATAATTTAAAATATATACGAAAGTAGTAATATTTTTTAACTATATAAAATCTTATTTTTCAAACCATTTTTTTTTTACAAAAATATTTTTTTCAAACTATTTTACAAAAAATATTTCACTCAAAATACCATATCAAATGTATATATATCGGTATCAAGGATGTTAAACTTACGGGGTGTAACATCCTTCCCCCTTTAGAACATTCGTCCTCGAATGTTAACTCTTAGAGATTTTTAAACTTTTCACTAGGGTCTCCTTTGTAAACTAAACTAAAACCATAACTATATCTGAAGTCTCGACTATTCACAACCTTTTGTACTTAAGTATCTCGTATCTTCACATTTATCTTACTTACCTTTCAATCTCGCATCGTATCTTCTGTTTCTTTCATAACCTCCCTTCAACATAGGTGGAAATTACGCCCTAAAGCTCTACTATAATACCTGTACCTCTGGTGCATACAAAATCTGGCGAAAGCTTCATACTGACTTCTTACGACTCAGCTCTATGGCACGATCTGAAACAAAAGAAGGGTAACATTTCATAAATGCCCTATAGCCTCTCAATTATAAATGTGGCGCACAACACACCCATAAGTGAGACTCTACTAGGCACGTCTTCGTAGACTTCCCTAGAACACGACCCGCTTTGATACCACTTTGTCATGCCCCAAGCCTGGGGAGGCGTGGCTGGCACCTAGTGTCGTACTGGCCCAAGCGAACCACTTGGTAACTCATTTTTTTCTTCTATAACTATCATGGGCCAATATAGTCACAACTCGTAATGTATAACTATAAGTGGGAAAACACTGTATCACTAAACCATTCTTCTTAAAAAGGCCTATGACATACTGTACAAAATGAACCTTTGTCTAAAAAGCCTCTAAGATTATTTGACATCAGATGGGACATGGTACCGTCCTACCCATTAGTCCGTAGAAAAATTCTGACACGATGACTCATAAACTCGCCTGCACTCCGAATAAGGTGGAGTCTTACCGATCCTTAACTGAATGTCAATCTTGTCTACTATGAGGGCTCGTCAAACTGATTATCTATGCTTGCAGGCATGAATGCAACGTCCCCAACAAAGGACATCAGTACGAATAATGTACTGAGTATGTAAGGCAGAACTAAAACATAACAATAAGTCAACATTTATTAAAGACATATAAGAATCAACTTGAATCGCTGAAGCGCCACCGCATCCGCATACTTACTATACTTTTACATATAATGCTTCTTTATGAGACTATTATCCATATCGTGTGATGCATGACTGCCCAACTGATCAGTGGTAACTGTCTGACCGGCCTTAGCGCGGTGGTAAATGCATGACTGCCCTACCGGCCGTAGCTCGGTGGTAAATATGTAACTGCCCAACTGGTCGTAGCTCGATGGTACATGCATGACTGCCCGACCGGCCGTAGCTTGGTGGTAAATATGCAAATGCCCAACTGGCCGTAGCTCGGTGGTAAATGCATGACTTTCCGACCGTCCGTTGCTCGGTCGTAAATGAATATGCATGACTACCCAACCGATGGTAAATAATAATACATAACTGCCCAACCGGTGGTAACTGTCCGACCGGCCGTAGCACAGTGGAATATGCATGAAGATTCATGTATCTCTATATTATAAACATTAACATCTCTATCATATACCTTAATATAGACTTAGGAATATACTTAGACATGCTTGAATATCACTTTACATGAATGAATAATATAGACATTCTTAACTGCTAAGAGTAGAACCACTTATGGAATAGTATTACGTTTATGTATCGTTACTAGGGTCATGCCAAAAGAAAGAAGGATTAGCCTTAACATCCCTGAATCGATTCTCTTGAGAAAGATTATACCGTACTCCCTTAATATTATAAAATCTCACGTTAATTAAGGTGCTCTGAAATTTAGGGTCTTGAAGAGTTGAAGACGTTCTGGAATATCATATTTTTGAATTCCTACAGATCCTTGAAATATTTCACGTTATATGATATATGAATGGATGTGTGATTCTTAGGTCCTTAAGACATATACCGAATTTTACAATCATTTTTCAGTGTCGGAAGCATAACCATCTTGATATCATCTTTAAATGTTTGCAATGCTTCATCTTCAAATTTTGTAGCTAAATAAAACTATGGTATTATGAAAAGAAACTGGAAGTTGTGTTACTCATTAGAAAACAATTAGATGCAACCTTGAAAAGATGAAGGACGAGTTCCACCTTATTATTATCTAATGGCCTATTCTCTTTCTAAAATGATGTATGACTTAGGCGATAAGACTTGTCAAATTTAAATCTCTAGTCTTGCCACCTAGATAAATGACTTAAGAGTAATACATGGGATTAGAGGGGTGCTACCACGTGGGGGAAGGGTTAATCTTGTCCACCCATCCCTTATTTAAATAGTTAATTTTTCATTAACCAATAATTAACCAATTACCCATATAATTAAGGATTATCTCAAATTACTTAATATACTACTCATTTTTAATACACTTTACGTACTCTATTATCGTGGTCATAGGGTACCATATAAAATCAATACATACATTATTATTTCATTAAAACATCCATGTAAAAATATATATATTTTCTCAACTTCTAATTTTCCTAATCTTATATAAAGAGTACAAATTTTTGTACACTTAATTCTTAAAATGGTAGAAAAAAAAAAAGATAACCTTCTTTTCTTATGAAAAAAATAATTTGTATTTTTACAATAAAGAAAATCTCATAAACTTTTCTCATGTTACGTGTATAATATAAAACATATATGAAAGTAGTAATATTAATAACTATATAAAATTATATTTTTCAAACCATTTTTTTTTTACAAAAATCTTCCACTCAAAATACCATATCAAAATAATTCATATCGCGCACACACACAACACACACACACACACACACACACATATATATATATATATATATATATATATAAAAGCAAATCTTTCAATTTAAAGACTAAAAAGTCGAGTCTCAAATCTTATTCCTTCGCAGATGGCGAGAACACGTACCGCTTCATCAGCTGATCAGCAGCCCGAGCCCCTAGTTGCAGCTCCTACAAAGGGCAGAGGACGAGGCCGAGGCTATACTAGAAGCCGAGGTAGGGGCAGGGCTCAGCCTAGAGCTCGAGTAATAGCACTAGCGGCGTAGCCTTAGGTTGAGTTTGATGAGGAGGCTCTGACCCCGACCGTTCCAGTAGGGCCAGCTCAGGTTCTAGAGTGGTTAAATGCTACCCCGATACTTCAGCATGCTTTGGTCTATCTAGTGGGCCTTATGGAGAGTGTTACCCAGGCCGATATGCTTCATGTTGCATCAACCGTCTCTTGGGCTGTAGGAGGACCACAAACTCACACTACTCACACTCCGGAGCAGATGGCTCCCTAATTTCAGACTCCAACAGCTCAGTCAGTTGGGGTAGTTTCGCTGGGTATTGTAGCACAGACCGGTGATGGATCAGCTATGTCTACTGATGCTTTGTGTAGATTGGACAGGTTTACCAAGCTTTTCACTACTACCTATGGCGGTACATCTTTAGAGGATCCCCAAGATTATTTGGATAGTTGTCACGAGGTTCTATGGAATATAGGGATAAGGGAGACCAATGGGGTCGACTTTGCTGCTTTTCGTCTATCATGTTCTGCCAAGAAATGGTGGAGGAATTATATTTTGGCCAGACCAGCTGGGTCACCAGCTCTCACTTGGGACCAGTTCCCTCAGCTATTTTTGGATAAGTATCCTCCTATCACTTAGAGGGAGGACTATCGGAGGTAGTTTGAGCGCTTTCAACAGGGTTCTATGACCGTCACTCAGTACGAGACCAGATTTGTGGATTTGGCCCACCATGCTCTTCTTTTTCTTCCCACCGAGAGAGAGAGGGTGAAGAGTCTTATTTAGAGACTTGCTCAGCCTATCAGATTGCAGATGGCTAAGGATATAGGGGTGATATTTCTTTCCAGGATGCAACCAATGTGGGCAGGCAAGTTGAGATGGTTTTAGCCCAGGGGAGTGGTCAGGGGTCTGACAAGAGGCCTCATCACTCCGGTGGATTTAGTGGGGCCTCATCCATAGGCCAAGGTATTTTTGGTAGAGGCCATCATCCCAGGCCATTTCATTCAGCACTTCAGATATCCCATGAAGCTTTAGGGAGCGTGGTCCTTATGTACCTCCTTTAGGGCAAGAAGCTTATAGTGCACTGCCAGCTCCTATCAAAGCACCTCCTCTTTAGAGTTATTATCGCGGTCAGCCTGCCCATCAGGGTCAGACTCAATTTCCTTAGCCACATTATTGAGATGGATGTTTTTAATGTGGTGAGTATGCGCATGTCCGGAGGACATGTACGAGATTAGTGGGTGTTCAGTCACAGTAGCAGAACTCTCGTGCTATGATTCCAGCACCGCCTGCCCAGCCAGCTAGAGGTAGGGGCCAAGGAGCCAGAGGTAGGGGTCAGCCCGCTAGATGTAAAGGTCAGGCTGTTAGAGGTAGAGGCCAGGCCGCTAGAGGTAGAGGCTAGCCAACAAAAGGTCATCCCAGAGATATGGTTCAGAGTGGTAGGGCCCAGCCCCGATGTTATGCTTTCCCAGCCAGGCCTGAGGCTGAGGCATCTGATGTCGTTATTAAAGGTGCGGTTTTAGTTTGCAGTAGAGATGCTTCAGTTTTATTTGATCCAAGGTCTACATAATCCTATGTGTCATCTTATTTTGCTACGTATTTGGTTATGCCTCGTGATTCTTTGAGTGCCTCTGTATATATGTCCACATCGGTGGGTGATTCTATTGTATTAGATCATGTCAATCATTCGTGTGTGGTTGTTATTGGGGGTCTTGAGACTAGTGTAGATCTTCTACTTCTCGATATAGTTGATTTCAATGTCATTTTGGGGATGGATTGGCTGTCACCTTATCATGCTATATTGGACTGTCACACAAAGACCGTGACCTTAGCCTTACCGGGGTTGCCTCTATTGGAGTAGAGAGGGACTCCTAGTCATTCTACCAGCAAGGTTATCTCCTATATGAAGGCTTGGCGTATGGTCGAGAAGGGGTGTTTGGCTTATGTTCGTGATTCTAGTACTGAGGTTCCTTCTATGGATTCTGTGCCAGTTGTTCGAGAGTTTCCAGAGGTATTTTCTACAGACCTGTCGGGGATGCCACTCAACAGGGATATTGACTTTTAAATTGATTTGGCTCCGGGCACTCAGCCTATTTTTATTCCACCATACCGTATGGCCATGCCAGAGTTGAAGGAGTTGAAGGATCAGTTGCAAGACTTGCTTGATAAGGGCTTTATTAAGCCCAGTGTCTCGCCTTAGGGTGCGCCATTGTTGTTTGTTCAGAAGAAGGATGGATCAATGAGGATGTCCATAGATTATCGGCAGTTAAACAAAGTCACCATCAAGAACAAGTATCAATTGTTGAGGATTGATGATTTATTTGATCAGCTTCAGGGTGCCAAAGTGTTTTCGAAGATTGATTTGAGATCTGACTACCATCAGTTGAGGATTAGGGCATCTGATGTCCCTAAGACAGCTTTCCGGAGATGCATTATGAGTTTTTAGTGATGTCATTTGGGTTAACAAATGCCCCAGCAATATTTATGGATTTGATGAACAGGGTGTTCAAGCCCTATCTGGATTCCTTTGTGATTGTTTTCATTGATGATATCTTGATCTACTCCCGCAGTCGAGAGGAGCATGAGCAGCATCTTTGAGTCGTTCTCCAGACTCTGAGAGACAACCAGTTATATGTTAAGTTTTCGAAGTGTGAGTTTTGGTTGAGTTCAGTTGCTTTCCTAGGTCACGCCGTATTAGTAGAGGGTATTCAGGTGGATCCCAAGAAGATTGAAGCAGTCAAGGACTAGCCTAGACCCACATCAGCTACAGAGATTTGGAGTTTCTTGGGTTTGGCAGATTATTACCGTCAACTTTTGGAGGGGTTTTCTTCTATAGCAGCCCCGATGACTAGATTGACCAAGAAGGGTGCCCCATTCAGGTGATCGGATAAGTGTGCGGCGAGCTTTCAGAAACTCAATACAGCTTTAACTACGACGCCGATGTTGGTGATGCCCATAGGTTCAGGGCCATATACAGTATATTGTGACGTATCTCGTATTATAATTGGTGCGATGTTGATGTGGAATGTCAAGGTTATTGCATATGCTTTGCGACAGTTGAAGATTCACGAGAAGAATTATTCAGTTCATGACTTGGAGCTAGCATCCATTGTTCACGCGTTGAAGATTTGGAGGCATTATTTATATGGCATGTCGTGTGAGGTGTTTACAGATCATAAGAGTTTGCAGTATTTGTTCAAGCAGAAGGAACTCAATTTGAGGAAGAGAAGGTGGTTGGAGCTATTGAAAGACTATGATATCACCATCTTGTATCATCCCAGGAAGGCTAATGTGGTGGCCGATGCTTTGACTAGGAAGTCAGCCAGTATGGGCAGCCTTGCATATATAGATAAACCGCTTGCTTTGGATGTTCAAGCTTTGGCCAATCAGTTCGTGTGGTTAGATATTTCTAAGCCCAGCTGTGTTCTAGCTTGTACAGTTGCTTGGTCTTTATTATTTGAGTGTATCAGAGATCGGCAGTATGATGATCCTCATTTGCTTGTCCTTAGGGACACAGTGTGGCACAGTGGTGCCAAGCATGTTACAGTTGGAGATGATGGAGTTTTGAGGATGCAGGGTCGTGTTTTCGTGACTAATATGGATGGACTTTGTAAGTTGATTCTAGCGGAGGCCCATAGTTCCCATTATTCTATTCATCCGGGCGATGCCAAGATGTATCAGGATTTGCAGCAGCATTATTGATTGAGGAGGATGAAGAAGGATATTGTTGCATATGTAGCTCGGTGTTTGAATTGTCAGCAAGTAAAGTACGAGTATCAGAGACCTGGTAGATTGAGATTCCTGAGTGGAAGTGGGAGAGAATCACTATGGATTTTGTTGTTGGACTCCCACGGACTCAGAGGAAGTTCGATGCAGTATAAGTTATTGTGGATAGGCTGACTAAGTCAGCACATTTCATTTCTATGGTAGTTTCCTATTCTTCGGAGCGGTTGGCAGAGATCTATATCCGTGAGATCGTTCGTCTTCATGGTGTGCCTGTGTCTATCATTTCCGATCGAGGTACACAGTTTACCTTGCAGTTCTGGAGGGCAGTACAGCGTGAGTTGTGTACGCGGGTCGAGTTGAGCATAACATTTCATCCTCAGACGGACGGATAGTCCGAGCATACCATTTAAATTTTAGAGGATATGCTTCGCACTTGTGTTATTGACTTTGGAGGTTCTTGGGATCAGTTTTTGCCTTTAGCGGAGTTTGCCTACAACAACAGTTACCAGTCGAGCATCCAAACGGCTCCTTATGAGGCATTATATGGTAGACGTTGTCGATTGTCGGTTGGGTGGTTTGATCTGGGGGAGGCTCGGTTATTGGGTACAAATTTAGTACAGTATGCCTTGGATAAGGTTAAGATAATTCAAGATAGACTTCATGCAACTAAGTCCAGGCAAATGAGTTATGCCGATCGTAAGGATCATAATGTGGTACTCATGGTCAGAGAGAGAGTATTGCTTCGAGTATCGCCCGTGAAGGGCATGATGAGATTTGGGAAGAAGGGCAAGCTAAGCCCTAGGTTCATCGGACCTTTCGAGATCCTTGATCGAGTAGGAGAGGTGGCTTACAGAATTGCATTGCCACCAGGTTTGTCAGTAGTACATCCAGTGTTTCATGTATCCATGCTTCGGAAGTATCACGGCGATCCATCCCACGTGTTAGATTCCAGCACTATCCAGTTGGACAAGGATTTAACCTACGAGGAGGAGCCGGTAGCTATTCTAAACCGGCAAGTCCGTTAGTTGAGATCGAAGAGTTATCCTTCGATTCGTGTGTAGTGGAGAGGTCAGCCTATTCAGGCAGCTACCTGGGAGTCTGAGTCCAATATGCAGAGCCGATATACCCATCTTTTCACCGACTCAGGTACTTTTCTATGTCCGTTCGAGGACGAACGGTTGTTTTAGAGGTGGAGAATGTGATGACCCAAAAGGTCATCTTCTATTTTAGAATCCAATTTAGTGTCCCGAGGCCTTGAAAACCTCATTTTATCTCTCCTCGATTTGCATGCGAAGTCCGGGCGTGTATCCGGAAAGCCCTTCTATGAAAAATTTAAGAAATGATGAAATTAGGCTTAAAAAGATAATTTTTGTTGACTTCGGTCAACATTTTGGGTAAATGGACCCAGACTCATGTTCCGACGGTTCTGGAGGGTCCTTACTAAAATATGGGACTTGGGCGTATGGCCGGAATCGAATTTCGAGGTTCTTAGTCCGAGAAATGAATTTTTGAAGAAAATTGATAAGACTGAAAATGTAATAATTTAAAAGATTTGATCTTGTTGGTATCGGGCTCGTATTTTGATTCCGTAGCCCGTTACAGGTCCGTTATGATATTTAAGCCTTATTTGTGAAATTTGGTGAAAATCGGAAGTGATTTGATGTAATTTGGAGCTTTGTTGAGAAAATAAAAGTTTTGAAACTATCTTGAAATTTTCATGAGTTTTGGTGTTGAATTCATAGTTCTAGATGTTATTTTGGTGATTTGATCGCATGAGCAAGTTCGTATGATGTTCTAAGACTTGTGTGCATGCTTGATTTTGAGCTCCGAGGGCTCGAATGAGTTTTGGATAGGCTACAGAGTTTTTTGGACTTAAGGATTTTGCTTGTGTGCTTCAGGTCTGCTGGGAAGGGGACCTTCGCATTTGCGAAGCTCAATGTTACGGTTCAAAACATAACTTAGACGGGATTTTCACCCATTCTACACATTTTTCAAATCTTAGAACGCTAGAGGCGATTGTCCCAAGACTAAATCTTCCACAAAACTTTGGTAAGTGATCCTAACCGACTTTCTTTCACTTTCCCATCATATTTCATGAATTTCTAACCAAAAATCTAAGATTTCCATATTAGAAGTTGGAGATTTGGGTAGAATTAGGGATTTTTATAGATTGGGGATTTAGACCTTGATTTGTGGTCAGATTCCAGAACCAATTGTATATCCGGGCTTAGGGATGAATGGGTAATCAGGTTTTGGTCCGAATTTTGAGTTTGGACCAAGCGGGCCCAGGGTCAGGTTTTGACTTTTTTTGGAGAAAATGTTGGGAAACCTATGATTATGCATTGCAATTATTTTCTTTAGAATTTATTGATATTATTAAGTTAATTATGACTAGATATTAGTGGATTGGATGTAGAATCGAGAGGTAAAGCGGTAATTGAGCTTTGAAATATCTGTTGGCTTGAGATAAGTGTTTGGTCTAACTTTGACGTGAGGGATTAGGGATCTTCAACTTTATTCCTATGTGAAATTCAATGTGTGTGGCGTATAGGTGTGGTGACGAGTACCTATGCATCACCAAATTTTCATTTTAGCCTATTCCCTTCCTCGTTTCCTAATATATTGTTGATGATAGACTATAATTACGTATTTTAGTCACTTATTACACTCAAATTTATTGCACTTTAATTGAGTTTGAGTTTTAATCGCTAGTGTCTTGCACTAATTGTATGTTTTATGCTTTGTAGGAGTGATTCCGAGCTATGTAGATGTTATGGAATGAATTCAAGTGATTCAGAGCTTTGAAGTCTGAGTAAAGCTAAAGGAATTAAGCTGAGATCGTGTTCGGGGGCCAACGGATGATAGTTAGACCAAACGAAGAATCGAGTAGGCATATTGGGCACTATCTAGTAAAATGCACATAACCTTTTGCTCAGAACTCCATTTGGGCTCCACAATATATGATTGGAAAGCTAACCAAAAGGCTACAATGTTCATGTTTTGCGTTTTTCAAATTTCAAACGGAACAGGGTGAAAAGTGCGCGTCATGAGCGCGTCCGCGCTCGTCAGGCAGAATCAAAGTGGATATGTGCGGTCTGAGAGCAGTCCAAGCGCGGCCGCGCACGTCCTGTCTGTAACATGTGTTCTTTTTCGTGTAGGAGAAGGTGTAATTGTTTGGTCCCAACCCTACTTGGTATATATACATGGAAAAATGGTATTTTGAGGAGGTTGGATATACTTTTGACACAAATTCGACCTAAGGAGGTAGAGACACAATAGGAGCAAGGCGGGGAATTCTTGTACGAGTTTTTCCTTCCTCTTCCTATTTTTCATTGTTGGTTATGACTTTTAGTATTGTAGTTTTATATACTATTATGAATAGCTAATTTATTATCTAGGGTTTTGATGGAACCTTTTGTAGGATAAATTCTTGTTATGTTTTTATATAATTGGACCGTAGTATTTTCTCTATATGTTCAACTATATTATTCTTGTGGTTGATTGAAGGGCCCTCAACTGGTTGTGCCTATTTAGTATGTACTACTCAGGAGAGAGTGCATATATAGGTAGTTGTTGAATAATATCGCTCCCGACGTATGTGAAGAATTAATAACCAAGGATTTAAAGGTGAGATTAAGGATAACGAAACATTGGGTGAGATCTAAGTGAGCTGTAGTTAAAGCCAGCTAGCGTAACCCGGGAGAGTATGTCTAGTAAATTGTCGTAATTACTAGGGAGAGAATTAAAACACGCAGAGTGCTCATGATCGGTAGAGAATACTTAAGCGAAATTATAAAAGACATAGCGGGAAGAATTTCGGCAATTGGAGAAATCATATATCTAGACCTCCTTAATCTTTTCTCCAACCTGTAGTATCTTTAGTGTTAATTTATTATTTTAATTTGTTAGTTAGTTAGTTAAACACACGAATCTTGATATCTATAAATTAGGAATTGTTCAAGCTTGTATTCTTGGTGATAGTGAACAACTGTAGCTAAGCCTTAGTTCTCTGTGGGATTCGACTTCGGACTTATAAACTGGATTATATTTGCAACGACCGCTTTGTCCTTTTTATAAGGCATAGTTGGGCGTGATGAATTGTTTACTGTCTTAATTGCTACTTGCTCATAAATGTTTCCATGTCTAATTGCTTCATGTTAATTGTTGGTTTTCTCTATTGAAGTATTAATTGTTTCGTAGTTTCATTTTATTACCATGTTGGTTGAAGTTGATATGTTAATACTTCATGGTACACCTTGGTTGGTCTTGCTGAGTAGTATTAACTGTTGAAGTTTCATAATTGTATAGATCTTCCGTTGTTATGATTTGAGATATAAATGTTGTGGAGGGTTTGAGTTAAACTTTGAAACACTTGTTGTCATTTTGTGATTGGTACTGATATGTAGGATCGGGTTGCACGCGGCAATAGGAGGAATAAAAGTGAATGTGTTTGTCTGGTGGGATCGGGTTGCGCGCTGCAATAAGGAGTAATAAGGGTTGACCGGTGGGATCGGGTTGTACGCTACAACAGGAGGAATAAGGGTGATATATTGAGGATTAATAAGGGTGGACTAGTGGGATCGGGTTGCACGCCGCAACAAGGAGCAATAAGGGTGAATGTTTATATTGTTATGACTATATGGTGGGATCAGGATGCGCGCCGCATCAATTATTATTTATGTATTCGTTTTTTGTTGAATTTCATTATTGTGGCGTCGAAACTCTTTTAAGGATTGGTTATCGCTGAGTATTGGTAGAAAGCCTTGGTTTCGTATTTATTTAATGCAAGTTACTGTTACATTTCATTCTGCAAATTCCATTTTGTCTTAGTATAAACCGTTGCAAGTTATATATATTGTTATGCCCCGCCATGGCCTCGTCACTTCTTCGTCGAGGTTAGGCTCGAGACTTACCAGTACATGAGGTCGGTTGTACTAATACAACAATTTGTACTTTATGTGCAGATTTCGGAGCTGGTAGTGGTTGATCGAGAGGTCGGTTGCTGATGCTGCATTCAGGAGACTCGAGGTAGTCCAGCAGGAGTTCGCAGGCCCTGGCGTCCCCTCCTATCTTTACTTCATTTCTGTTTTACTTTATTCGAGATAGATTTATTTTCTTTCAAACTATTACTTGTAGTATTAATAGAGTGTTCGTGAGTTATGACACTAGTTTATCGGTGGTTTCTATTTCGGCTTTCGTTAATAGTATAAGAGTAATCAGTTAAATTATGTACTTCCGCTTTTATTTCCGTTGATTCAGTTTTGTGGAATTTTAATTGTAAAAGGATAAAGGAAAAAGGTAAAATATTCTATAACGCTGGCTTGCCTACCGAGTGCAATGCTAGGCGCCATCACGATCCCGAATGTGAGAAATTCGGGTCGTGACACTTATTTAATCTATTGCTTGCATGAATTCTGATGAAATGCCATGATATTTCATTGGAATTAGAATGACAAGATTTTAAATAATTCAAGGCTAGCTTGATAAGTGTTTAATTTTTTTTGTTATACACTAGTTTCTCATCACGTGCGTTGTATGTGTATATCGAGTGTAAAATGCTGAGTTTTAAATTAGTATATGTATTATATAATAAAATTTTGAGTAAACAATTATACATGAAAGAATAACGTGTAAATTTTTGTAAATGATCTTCATTAATTGATATATAGTAAAAAAATTTATGAGGTCAATGTAGATCGTCATATAGTGATTTGGGATTTTTGGTTAGAATGAAGTGTATAGCTTAACTCCTCCAATTCACCCTCGCATCTAAGGGTTACATAATTCTTTAAAAAATATCTCAAAAATGAAGATCATCTCGAAAATCCCATAAACTCACGGGAAATTCACAAAGAAATCAAGAAGTGGCCGGATAATTTTTGATAATCAAATACTTCAAAAAGATCTACAACATACTTCATGGATATCACACCTCCTTTTTTACCACCCGACGGAGATATAGGAGAGTTTTTCCAATTAAAGTGACATTATTCGAAATGAGATTATATTATTTATTTTTCAGAGTCGTCACTTGGAATAATTTATTTGGTGTCCCAAGTCACCGGTTTATTTTAAAATCCTAAATCAAGGAAATTTTGACTTTATTTAAAAGTCTGCGAACTAGAAATTCTAGATAAGGAATTTTGTTAACCCGGGAGAAGGTGTTAGGCATTCCCTGGTTCCGTGGTCTAGCACGTTCACTTAAACTATTAATAATTGGTTTATTATCTGATTTACTATATGTTTTAAACTTATTGTGCATTTTTAACTTTATAATCGCTTTTATTCATTTTGAACCGCTTTTAGGATTTATGGAATTATTTCTTGAACAAGTTACGATTGTCGTACACTTATTTGTTTTGTAACACGCCGCGAACCACACTATATGAAATGCACCCGTGATTCACGATATGTGTATTTTATTATTGTTCAAAGTTGTTATGATCGGGTCACATGAAATGCACACTCGAATTGGGGATTACGTATCACAACTACGTCATAGGAACCGTACCCGTAGCCATGATAATTTTATTATAACGCGCCTAAAGCAACTAGCGCATTTAAATTATTTTTCTAATCTTTGAGATTGTTGGGATGCCAAATTTATGGGCAAGATATTATTGGGGAGCAAATAAGCGATCTATTACTTGGCCACATTCCTTATGGTTCAAGACTCACCTTATGGCCCATTATTATTGCTTGCCAAGAATGAAACAACTCTTATTTTTTCATCCACCCAATTAAAAGTATTTGTTCAAGAACCCAAGACTACATGCATCACAATCGAAATAAAACTAATTAAAACAATTTAAAGGAAAACTAAGACATGCTACTCAAACAACGTAGAATCACAAATCGATCAACATGCGCACCAAGCTATCATAACACAATGAAATGAGAATAAAAATTGAGAAATTGATCTTTTATTGATGAACAAAACTCAAAATTACAAATCAATCGGGCTAAGCAAAACAACAATCCTTAAACTGAAATACTGAAATTTCAAAACGGAACTACTAGCGGTAGACATCGCATAAACCATTCGATTTCACGTCGATTCACCGCCACACTAACTTTACACTATCTGTCCCTAAAGCACGACTCCAGTCCTCAAAAAAAAGAGTAAATTACACATTTCTTTGAAAAATTAACTGAAAAGCGATCGAAAACTCTGTAACTTGGAACTTGTAGTGAACACATTGTTCAAAGAATTATACCAACCAATTCTCAATCTTTGTTTAATGTGATTAGATTATGTAGTGGAGTTTTTGCGGTGATATGGGAGAAGGTTCTAGGGAATTTGAATGGGAGAAAAATGATTAGGAGAGATGATGATGGGATTAGCTGAAGAAGAAATGTCGTTCTTCATTTTTTCTAAATGTTGCTGCCTTTTTTCTTTTATAGCCAAGGACTAGGTCTTGGAATTGAAAGCTTAGGTAGGGCTTCTATAATTGAATATTTTATATGTACATGGGAAGGGATGATGGTAATTGGATTAGAAAGAAATAGATGGCTAGGATTAAATCTTGCACTTAAGTGGGCGAATGAGTTGCGAAGAAATAGCTAAGGGTAATTGGGTTGGACCATGTCTTTTGGATTTGAACTTAGGCTAAAAAGACCAAATAATACAGTGAATCTATAAAAATGTAAAAATCACTCTAAATTAAAATAAATTAATATAAAACTAAATACTACGAGTGAAACTAATTTTTTTTGTATTTTCAAGTATTATAATACTATAAATATACTAATTGACTTTAACCTAAAGATGAAAATATTTATTTTATTTTTTGTAATTTTTATTTTTTATGATAAAATAAAGTAAAAGAGTCAAAAGTATTTAAAATAACGATATTAAATCTAAACTAAATACTTTAAGCAAAAATGTGTATAATCTTTGGTAGGGTCAAAAATAACTTATCTACAGCTGCCCCTCTTTGACTGAAAACACGAAGAGTTTTCAGACAAAGAACGACGAGACAGATTTTTTGACCCGACCCTTATTTAGAAAACATACCAAAACCTAAGAGAGTGTGACCGAGCCCTGGTATCTGAGCTGCCTATATATCCTTGGTTATAAAGGAATCAGTCTACGTGTAGTTCAGAATTAGAAAGAGTGATGGAGTACCGAGGTGGAGAGCCGAACGAGGTGTCATTCTGTCGAGGTTCCGGTCCGCGGTCCCGTTATTACATCAAAAATCAAAATTGAGAAAAACTAACTAAGCCTATCAGCTACGAGTTACAAGAATCATATCTACGAGTTTTCTAAAGCTTGATCTTGAGTCTTGAATGGTTCTTCATGAGGACTTTAGATTTGAACTTTGACGCTTGCTAGCGACATGTGCTAGTTCATTCTTCTTCACCTTTTGGATCAAGACCGGACATGTAGCGCTCATGACCTCAACCACGTCTTGAGTAGTTCACATTTTTTTCCTGCTTCTGCATTTTGGATTCACTTTTTTTCTTTTTCTTTTTCTCTTTTTTTCTTTTTTTTTTGGATTGAGACTACTTCTGTTGTTCATCTCGGATTGTTGACTCGCATTCTTGTCGCGAGCTTCTGCTACTTCTATCTTGAATTGAATTTTGAAATAACTTCCCTTGTTCTCCAGGTGGGCGCCTGCTACTACAACAAAACAGACAAAACAAAAGAAACTTTTCTGCCCCAGTTTGGTACCGGAAACATCTATGAGTGTTAATCGAATCATGTTATCCAAAAGAGTTCTATGAATTTAAAAGATAAATCCCATTATCCAGGAGGGTCTTGAAACTAAAATTAAATCTCATCTTAAGAGTGAAAATTTGAAAGCTAAATTCTATTTCCTAAAGGTAAAACTTATGCTAAATCTCATTGTCTATGAGGGTCCCGAAAACTTAAAACTACATCTCATTATCTAGGAGGGTCCTAAAAAACTTTAAAATTAAATCTCATTATCCAGGAGGGTCCTGAAAACTAAATCCCATTATCCAGGTGGGTCCTATTTGCCAAAAGTTTAACTGTATTCTCTTGCTCTCTAGGTGGGCGCCCGATTGCCAAAACTTTAACTGTATTCCCTCGAAACTTGACCTGCTTCTCCTAGTTCTCTAGGTGGGTGCCTGATTTCCAACACTTGCACTGTTTTCCCCCGAAACTTGCCTTGTTTTCCCATGTTCTCCAGGTGGGCTCCTGATTGCTGTACTTGAACCTTCTTCCTCTGAACATTGCTGCTTTCCCTTTATTCTCTAGGTGGGTGTCTGATTACCAACATTTGAATTGTATTCCTTTCCTCTAAAACTTGAATTGTTTTCCCTTGTTTTCCAGGTGGGCACCCGATTGCTGAACTCGAACTGCTTTCCTTTCCCCTGAAACTTGAACTGTTTTCCCTTGTTCTCCAGGTGGGCGCCTAATTGCTGATCTTGACCTCTCTTTCCCTGAAACTTGAACTGCTTTCCCTTGTTCTCCAGGTGGGCGCCTGATTGCTGAACTTGACCTACTTTTCCTTGAAACTCGAATCTTTTTCCTTTGTTTTCCAGGTGGGCGCCTGACTCCTGGACTTGACCCATCTCCTTTTGCTACTTGAAACTGTTTTCCCTTGAAGCTTGAACTATTTTCCCTTTTTCTCCAAGTGGGCGCCTGATTGCTGAGCTTGACCCGCTTTCCTTTGAAACTGCTTTCCCTTGAAACTTGAACTGTCTTCCCTTGTTCTCCAGGTGGGCGCTTGGTTGCTGAAATTTGAACTGTTTTCCTTTCCCCTGAAACTTGAATTGCTTTTCCTTGTTCTACAGGTGGGCGCCTGATTACAACAAAACAGACAAAACAAAAGAAATTTTTCTGCCCCAATTTTCACCAAGAAAATTTCGTGAGTTATTGTAAAAAAAATCTAAACTATTTCTTTATTGAAAGCAATTAAAGGTCGGGGTTGGTATACCCCAAGAAAACATAGACTAGGGAGTGAAAACCCTTTGTCTAAAATGAAAGCAACTAGGGAGTGAAGACCCTATGTTGGAAAAGCGACTAGGGAGTTGAGTGTCACGACCCAATCCCCGAACCCGGTCGTGATGGCGGCTCTCATGGAGACAAGGCCAGCCAGACCAAAACGGAACACCTCTTTTAAACAATTAATCATCATAAACAGTAGTAACATATAATATAATATTCATAAATTGCGGAATTTAACGATAATAACAGCAGGAACCATCCCGACACAGCCCAAACCGGGGTGTCACAAGTCATGAGCAACTACAGAATCTTCTATAGGTCATCAAAGTATGAAATCCGATACAACAGTTTGAAGAAAACATAAATGATAGAGCATAAGAGAAATAAGGGGCTGCCGACGTCAACAGCTACCTCGTAACTCCAAATCACTGCTTAGCCTGGAAGGAATCAGCGCTCAGGTGCAGACTCTGCTATACCCGAATCTGCACACACGGTGCAGGGAGTAATGTGTGTACTCCGACTCAGTGAGTAATAATTACAAATAATGGATGAAAGTATGGAAACACGTAAAGGCACAAAGCAATTCCATATCAAGCAGTAAATTCACTTAAAGCAGTAAATCAGTGAAGAAATCAAATGATATTCCTTTTTAAAACAAGTAAAACATGTAATTTAATAGGTAATTAACAAGTAGAAATCCACCCCTCGGGTACAGTATCAATCGCTCAGCATAGTATCAGCCCATCGGGCTCACTCTCAGTACAGTATCAGCCCCTCAGGCTACCTCACAATCACTCAGCATACTGGTCAGCCATTGTTACCTGACCAAATTGCATCATACAATGTCATTGTTACCATTATTTCAAATGACATGGGTACCCGCGCTCACTGTGGGTGTGCAGACTCCGGAGGGGGCCCTTACGGCCCAAGCGCTATATCAAGCCACCTCGTGGCATCATCACTCAGCATATCCTCACATATGGCCCTCGGCCTCACTCAGTCCAGGAATCATCATAAGCCCCTTGGGCATTAGTAAAGCAGTAGTTCTCAGCCCAAAACATGATGTAGAAATATCATTTAAGTTTCAAATCTGAGTAAAAGTGGCTGAGTTTGTAAAACAATAGATATCAACAGGACTGAGTTCAAATAATAAGTCAACCAGTGAGGAAACAGTGATAAAAATCCCCGAAGGGTTCAAATAGTTGGCACGAAGCCCAAATATGGCAATCAACCCAAATCATGATGATAACAAATGAATTTCAGTCAAATATTCGGTAAAATCATCAATCGGGATGGACCAAGTCACAATCCCCAGTAGTGAAAGACCCTACGCTCATCATCCAGCGCGTATCTTGCCTCAATATAGCACTACGATGTGCAATCCGGGGTTTCAAACCCTCGGGACATCATTTACAACCATTACTCACCTCGAACTGGCTAATTCTCTAGCTCACGATGCCTTTGCCCCTCGAATTGGCCTCCACGCACGTTGAATCAATCCAAAATCAGAACGAATACGTCACAATATGCTAAAGGAACAAAGCCCAAGCGAAAACATTCGAAAAAATATAAAAAATCCCGAAATTAGCAAAACCCGAGCCTTGGGCCCACGTCTCGGAATCGGGTAAAATTTACATTTTCAGAATCCTCATACCCTCACGAGTCTAACCATACCAAAATTATCCAATTCCGATACCATTTGGTCCTTCAAATCATCATTTTACATTTTTGAAAGGTTTCACAATTTTCTTCCCAAATTCCATCTCAAATCACGAATTAAATGATGAATTCAGTGATAGATTCATGTATTCTAGCCAAATCAGAGTTAAAATCACTTACCCCGATGAATTTTTCGAAAAACCTTCGAAAAATTGCCAAAATCCGAGCTCTCTAGGTCAAAATATTAAATAAAACCCAAAACCTCGTATTTATAGGTACCCCTCAGGTATCAGCTACCGCGGGCCGCACCAAAACTCACGCGGTCCGCGCAAGCCAGTGCGGTCCGCGCAAAGGCAACGTGCGGCCGCACAGGCCTCTCTTTGTAGTGACAGGATTTAGTATTTTGGCCATAACTTTTGCTACAAATGTCCAAATTGCGATATCTTTACCTTTCTGGAAACTAGACACAAAGGGCTACAACTTTTGTTTTTGAATCACTTCAAATTCCTTGTAGATCAAAAGATATGAGCTTCCAAAGTAGGACCAGCGAGAGGGTTCTTCAGCGCGGCCGCGCCCACTTTTGTACGGTCTACGCGACGCCTACCGTGGCCACGCCCACTTTTGTACGGTCCGCACAACACTCAACGCGGGCACACCTATTTTTGTGCGGACCGCGTGAGTGACTTCCGGGGCCTGCAACCCTCCTGTAGACTTGCTACAGCTACGATTTTTGCACTAAAACATCCCGGAACCTACCCGGAACTCCCGAAACTTCAAACCATTTGTACCAACACATCCCATGACATCGTTCAAACTTGCTCAAAACTTCGGAACGCTCACAACAACATTAAATCACCAATTTAACATAGGATTCAAGCCTAAGAACTACAAGGACTCTTAGATTATGCTTTCGATCAAAAGGTCTATCAAATTTCGTCCAAATGACCTGAAATTTTGTACACACGTCCCAAATGACACAATGAAGCTACTGCAACTCTCAAAATTCCATTCCGACCCCTATATCAAAATCTCGCCTATCAACCGGAATTTGCCAAAATATCAATTTCGCCAATTCAAGCCTAAATCTTCTCTACAACTCCAAAACCCATTCCGATCGCGCTCCTAAGTCCCAAATCACCTCCTGAAGCTAACCGAACCATCGGAACTCACTTCCGAGCCTTCTAACACATAAGTCAATATCTGGTTGACTTTTCCAACTTAAGCCTTCTTAAAAGAGACTAAGTGTCTCATTTCTTACCAAATCCTCTCTGAACTCGAACTAATAAACTCGATCACATAAAACACGGATAACGAAGCGTAAAGAAGCTGAAATGGAGGAAATGGAGCGGTAACTCATGAGACGACTGGCCGGGTCATCACATTGAGACTCTATGTCTAAAATAAAATCAACTAGGGAGTGGAGACCCTATGTTGGAAAAGCATACTAGGGAGTGGAGACCCTATATCTAAAATAAAATCAACTAGGGAGTGGAGACCCTATGTTGGCAAGATTACCAGGTTATGCTGGCATCAACTAGGGAGTGAGACCCTATGTTGTAAAGTGAGACTACTAACTTGTGTACCTATGCTAAAATGAACCAAGAAGGATTTTCTTTTTTTTTCTTTTTTTTTTTAGAAAAATCAACATTTTTTTCTGTTGAGAAAATCATTCTTTTAAACAAATTGTCCCAACGCCTCTTTTTTTTAATCGAGACATTCTTTTTTTTTTCAAATTATCCTAGGAGAAAATTCGTCAGACAAAGTTTTTTATCTTAGGAGAAAGATTTATCAGACTAAGATTTCTATCCTAGGAGAAAATTCATCAGACTAGGTTTCCTATCTTAGGAGAAAGATTTATCAGACTAAGATTTTGATCCTAGGAGAAAGTTCATCAGACTAGGTCTCTTTTCTTATCTTAGGAGAAAAATTTATCAAACTAAGACGTTTATCCTAGGAGAAAGATTCATCAGAATAGGTTTTCTATCTTAGGAGAAAGATTCATCAGACTAAGATTTTGATCCAGGAGAAAATTCATCAGACGAGGTTTTCTATCTTTGGAGAAAGATTCATCAGACTAAGATTTTGAATCTAGGAGAAAGTTCATTAGACTAGGTCTTCTATCTTAGGAGAAAAATTCATCAGACTAAGATTTCGATCCTAGGAGAAAATTCATCAGACTAGGTCTTTTTTTTTGGTATCTTAGGAGAAAGATTCATCAGACTAAGATTTCTATCCTAGGAGAAAATTCATCAGACTAGGTTTTCTATCTTAGGAGAAAGATTCATCAGACTAAGATTTTGATTCTAGAAGAAAGTTCATCAGACTAAGATTTCGATCCTAGGAGAAAATTCATCAGATTAGGTCTCTTTTTTTCCGTATCTTAGGAGAAAGATTCATCAGACTAAGATTTTGATTGGGAGAAAAATCCATCAGACTAGGATTTTTTATCGTAGGAGGAACAAATGTGAAGATCAATGACAAGATTTTATGCACAATAGCAAAGAGTTGAGAAACTTCCCTTTGTCGCCCTTCTCTTCTTTTCTTTTCCTTCTCTTTTTTTGTTTTTTTTTTCATTTTTGTTTTTTTTTCTTTTTTTTTGAACCACTTTCATTGCACTGCTTTATTCCTGTTTCAAACAAAGAAAACTTTGTCAGTTTTAAAAGGTGATGGTCAGTTTGTGGTCTTGAGTCTTGAGCGGCTTGGCTTTTGCTCGATCAGCCTGAGTCAGTCTCAAGAGACTTTTGCTCTGCATCAACCCTAATTGTTTCACACCCAGTACCATTTTATTTGTGGCTCTATCATCCTTTTCCCAATTGGAGATCTTTGCTTAGGTGACATTTTCTGATATCTTGAATGACTTTCTATTTTTTGAGCAACTTGTCTGTTAGAGAGAATCACCAGTTATCTTTGTTTGCGTCAAGCAGGCTGATAAGAGTCTTTTGAGGGGAGCTTTTGCATGAATCCTCAAGGCATGTTAAAAGTAACAACTGAGTGTGCTGGCCAAATTTACTTTGTGCAACTGAAAAGCTGGTAGCAGATTTTGAAATCTTTTCTTGCTTGTTTGACAAGGACTGACTCGGAGTGAATGACACAATGATGCAAAGAAACAAGTATTAACAAGAAATGCCCCGGTCGGGAAGGACAGGGGGAAGACTTTTTTTTCTTTTTTTTTTATTTTGCGCTAACAAGCCTTAATGATTATGACATGCATTTTGGGATTAACGGCCTGATCTATCCAACTAATCCAATCTTCCCTTTTACCATTCTTATGATCTTTGAAGTCGGGCTTGCTCATGCCAATCCTTTGCATCAACTTCATGACTCACTTTCGATTAGTGGTACCCCGAGAGGTTTTCACCAACAAGTCTCTCTCATTTATTTATCTCTATTTACCGTCGCCTTACAATGCCCATGAGGGTTTTCACTAGTAAGACTCTCTCATTTCTTCTTTCTCTTTTTTTTGTTGCTTTGCTTCCTTGTGCGAGCAACTGATAGTGTTCTATATTATGTGGCAACTGTTTCTCATTGCATGCTTCTCTTGACATTCTTGAAGGCATATCAGGAGGTCTTATTTGGAAGGTTTTCGGATAGGGTTGGAAAAAAGGGTCGGCATGAAGGCTCAAAGTAGACTCAATATGATGGGTTGTACACTTACAACACTTGAAATCGACTATTTCAAAAACTAAAACAAACTCATGCCCCAGTTTCAGCTATTGGGGATTATTTTTATTTTATCTTTTGGGATTTTTTTGAATTCTTATTTAGTTGGACCGAGCCGTGAGGCTGCCTACGTATCCTTTTTTAAGGAATCAGGTTGAACATAGTTCAAACATCTGACCTAACTATTTTTTTTAATCTTTCTTTCTTCTTTTCTTTGTCTTTTTTATTCTTTTGAAAATAAATTGCCCCACCTTCTATTTTCTGGGGGGCATGGACCTTTGACAGTTATTTTCTTCTTCATTTTTTTTCACTTGAACTTTCTAAGAATTGCCCTAGTTTGTACTCTTGGGACATGAACTTTTCTTTTCCTTTTCTTTTCTCTTTGTTTTTTGTTTTTTTTACTCTTGACTCTAAACTTGATTCCAAAAGAGGGTGGTCAAAGAAAATAATATAGGCTCAAAAAGGGTAACAAAGGGTATAAAGTGTTTGGATAGCAGAAAAAGGGCCTCCCAGCCTCGAGAAGACCAATTATAATATCCTTTGGCGATCACATTATTGATAAACATGCATGTCTTCTTGGGTCTTTTTAGTGTAAAGCTGTATAAGCAATACATTCCTCGATGTGAATGACCCTTGTCCATTTGGGTGACTTTTTTTGGATTTTGTCTTGACGTAGAAGATGCAATTTGCCACTGATCCATTTCAAGTTGTCTGGAATACACCTTCCATTGAAAAACACTTTATATCTCTTAGTGCTAAATAGACTTCAACCCGTCGGATTATCCTTAAGTCCGATCTTCTCAATAATTCAAAAAGTAGAGATCCTTAACTCCCATGAGCATAACTATTTTGGTTCCATATAAAATTGGCTCATGCTTATTTTTCAAATGTTTTATGTCTCTATTCATCTTCAAAGGTGTCTTTTTCTCACTTATCCAATTCAAGACTAAATCAGTTTTCTAAGATCTGGCCAAAAATTCCGCATGTATGTCATGTCACTAGAACTAGCATGAAAAGAACAGTGCACAAAATGGCTGATTGTTTTTTTTAATTGAATAAAGGATAGAAAGGTCCGATAGCACAAAAAGAAGAAGAAAAGACATAAAATAAGCCACCATGACTAAAGGAGAAGTGACTTTCCAGTTACTAAGCGACATCTTAGCCACACATTCGCACATCAGCATTACTACGACATTTGACCATTTTGATTGCTTTGGATTCAACACTCAAATTTTGACAATCATCCCGAGCAGCCCATGTCTTATTGCTCAAATCTGGTAAAGTCAACCCCACGTTTGCCTCCATTTAATTTTTCACCGCCAACTTGCCTACTTACCCTCTCGTGATCTTGAATCAACAACAATGGTGCTTGTTTCATTGGTTGAGAAGATTTTTTTATTTCCTAGAGATCTTGGATTGTTTTTGTGACTCGACATTGCAAACCAACAAACCGACCACCTTTGACTAGCTTTTATTTCAAAACAACAGGCATGTTAAAATAAACACTCTCTTTCTTTTTCTTTTCTCTTTTTTTTCTCTGTCTATTTTTTTTTTAACCATTCGATCGAACCTGATGTGGGTTGCCTAAGTATCATGATGCTGCATGATTCAGATCTTTGCGTAGTTCGGGAAGATTAAGAATATAGGAAACAAACTATTTTTTTTTTTGGATTTTAAATTTTCTTTTTTCCTTTTTTCTTTGTCTTTCCTTTTTTTTTTAATTTTCGAAAAAATGACTTAAAAAAAAGAAAGAAAATATTTTTTGATTTCAATTTTTTTGGGAATTTCGAAGGAAAAACTTCTAAAGAAGAAAGAAAATATCTTTGAATTTTTGGACTTTTATGTTAAAATTGTGAAAGAAAAACTTCTAAAGAAAATATTTTTGAATCTTAAATTTTCTTTTGAATTTTCGAAAGAAGAATAAAAATATTTTTGGTTTTAGAAGAAATTAAAAGAGATTTTTTTTTTGGAAAGTTTTTTTTGTTTTTTTGAAATTGAGGTCTTAAAGAATGACTTTTCTAAAGAAGGAAGTAAGTAAACTATTTTTGAATTTTTTTTTGAAAATTGGGGTCTAAAAGAAAGACTTTCTAAAGAAGGAAGTAAACGAAAAATATTTTTTTGGATTTTTTTTTTGAAAATTATTTCTAAAACAAAGACTTTCTAAAGAGAGAAATAAAGGAAAATATTTTTTGGATTTTTTTTTTGAAAATTATGGGCCGGAACCGACGAGGTTTGCCTACGTATCTCACATCCGGTGAGAATTAGAACCATGTAGTTCGGTCTGTTTTGACGCAACAGGAAAATATGACTTATTTTGAAATGACTTTTCCTCTTGTTTTTTTCAAAATTTCGGCAGAGTTTCAAGATAATTCAAATATCGATACCTCTCACTCTCTTTTCTTTTTTCTCCCTTTTTTTGATTTTTCTTTTTTTTTTCTTTCCCTATTCTAGAAGTCAGTCAACATGCAAGCCGAAACAAACAGATACGCAAGTAGCACGTAAGATGCATCATGATGGTCTTTTAATTTGGGTACACCTGTCCTAGACGAACCTAACCCCTATATTGAGTCCCCAAAGTCAAATGCACGTGATGCAAACAAAACGTTCCTACTAAGGATCCGACATGAGGCTATGTTATTCTAGGTTTAAAACCTGGGTGTATTGTTCTAGACCTGATTTACCCGAGCGGACAACTCGAGTTGGGGAGGGGGAGCGTACCGGGAATACAGAAGCTTCACCGGCTTTGCAACTTGTCCAAATCTCGTTCTAAAAATGGGATATGACTATAACAGAAAAGAAGTCACACAAAGTGCACATTTCCCAAATGATTTAGAAGACTCAGAGAGAAGAGGGTTTCACAACAATTTATATACAGTTCAAACAATATCAAAGCGGTAAAAAGCGACATTTAGTACATTAAGCTCAAACATGTAAAAATCAGATAATAAATACAGCCAAGTATAATAGTTATTCTAAGCTCGAATTCTGAACCCTAAACCAGAAGTTCTGGGTTCTTATCCCCAGCAAAGTCGCCAGAGTTGTCACACCTCCTTTTTTACCACCCGAGGGAGATATAGGGGAGTTTTTCCAATTAAAGTGACATTATTCGAAAATTTTATTTATTTTTCAGAGTCGCCACTTGGAATAGTTTATTTGGTGTTCCAAGTCACCGGTTTATTTTAAAATTCCAAATCGAAGAAATTTTGACTTTATTTAAAAGTCTGCGAACCAGAAATTCTAGATAAGGAATTCTGTTAACCCGGGAGAAGGTGTTAGGTATTCCCTGATTCCGTGGTTCTAGCACGGTCGCTTAAACTATTAATAATTGGCCTATTATCCGATTTACTACACGTTTTAAACCTATTGTGTATTTTTAACTTTATAACCACTTTTATTCATTTTGAACCGCTTTTAGAATTTATGGAATTATTTGTTGAACAAGTTAAGAATGTCGTACACTTATTTGTTTTGGAATACGCCGCGAACCACGCTACATGAAATACACATGTGATTCACGATATGTGTATTTTATTACTGTTCAAAGTTGTTATGATCGGGTCACATGAAATGCATACCCGAATTGGGGATTACGTATCATAACTACGTCATAAGAACCGTACCCGTAGCTATGATAATTTTATTATAACGCGCCTAAAGCAACTAGCGCATTTAAATTATTTTCCTAATCTTTGAGATTGTTGGGATGCCAAATTTATGGGTGGGATATTATTGGAGAGCAAATAGGCTAGCTAACATGATCTATTACTTGGCCAGATTCCTTATGGTTCAAGACCCACCTTATGGCCCATTATTATTCCTTGCCAAGAAAGAAACAACTCTTATTTTTTCATCCACCCAATTAAAATCATTTGTTCAAGAACCCAAGACTACATGCATCACAATCGAAATAAAACTAATTAAAACAATTTTAAGGAAAACTAAGACATGCTACTCAAATAACGTAGAATCACAAATCGACCAACATGCGCACCAAGCTATCATAACCCAATGAAATGAGAATAAAAATTGAGAAATGGACCTTTTATTGATGAATAAAGCTAAAAATTACAAATCAACAGGGCTAAGCAAAACAATAATCCTTGGACCGAAACACCGAAATTTCAAAACGGAACTACTAGAGGTAGACATCGCATAAACCATTCGATTTCCTGTTGATTCACCGCCACACTAACTTTACACTGTCTGTCCCTAAAGCATGACTCCAGTCCTCAAAATAACGAGTAAATTACACATTTCTTTGAAAAATTAACTGAAAAGCGATCGAAAACTCTGTAATTTGGAACTTGTAGTGAACACATTGTTCAAAAATTTATACCAACCAATTCTCAATCTTTGTTTAATGTGATTTGATTATGTAGTGGAGTTTGTGCGTTGGTATGGGAGAAGGTTCTAGGGAATTGGAATGGGAGAAAAATGATTAGGAGAAATGATGATCGGATTAGCTGAAGAAGAAATGTCGTTCTTCACTTTTACCAAATGCTGCTGCCGTTTTTTTTAGCCTAGGTCTAGGTAGAATTGAAAGCTTAAGGTATGGTTTCTATAATTGAGCATTTTATATGGAGGTGGGAAGGGATGATGACAATTGGGTTAGAAAGAAATAGATGGTTATGATTAAATTTTGCACTTAAGTGGGCTAATGAGTTGAGAAGAATGAGCTAAGGGTAATTGGGTTGGACCATGTCTTTTGGGTTTGAACTTAGGCTAAAAAGACCAAATAATACAATGAATCTATAAAAATGTAAAAATCGCTCTAAATTAAAATAAACTAATATAAAACTAAATACTACAAGTGAAACTATTTTTTTTTTTTTGTATTTTCAAGTATTATAATACTATAAATATAAATATACTAATTGACTTTAACCTAAAGATGAAAACTAAATACTTTACGCAAAAATGTGTAAAATCTTTAGGAGGGTCAAAAATTACATGTCAACAATGGATATCAAATAAATCCATGAAAGTCCGCATCATCCTACGTTCGAGAAATATACTCCTCCATTCGTCGAAACACGGAGACAATCAGGAGAGAAGAATCAAGGGAACAAAGATAATTGTACCCACATCATTTTATCAATAAAATTATGTTTCTTCATATTTGTATTGTGATTGCAATTTATTTTTGTATCACAAATAATTTATTGCAAACAATTGTCTCTAACAATGCTCTACCATAAATTATTGTCTGAGTGCCTTCGAGCATCATAAACCCTTATGTTCAAACCTCAAATGAAGACGAATTTGTTCACACGCAAAGCACTATTCCCTTTTTAATTGTAAATTAATGAATCTTATCTATTGCCTCGGTGTTCTTCTTTAAAATAAAAGAATCTATCTAAATCTTCAATCTACTTCCTAACCTTTTCCTGAGTATTAGTACTCTTTCATGAACCTGCAAATGTTGCTATATATTAAAGGCACTTTAAAAAATGGCATAATCATTTAACATAACAATATTAACCGAATAAATTCGTGCATGCCAATGGAGCTAAACGGAGTATTTTATTAATACATGCATAGAAAGAAAATTAAATATCACAAATAAATTTTATTTTACCATTTTACATTACACAATATAATCTGGCAATCGAAAATCCTAAGTGTATTGAATTGTAGGTGATTAGTACATGACCATGTCCATGGGTAGTACCTAAAAATTTTAACTATTGATGAAACAAAGTAAAGGTAACTAACAAAGAATGAAAAATGACGTGGGTTTAGAGAATTACTCATTTATGAGACAATGTTTAAGTTGGATACAAATGGTCAACAAACCAAAATAGACTTTACCATTCAAAAGGTAGTTGAAGATTTTTTTCAAGAGAACTTCATTATGATACTTTACATCCCATAATTGGAGCCTAATATAAGTGGTAAGAGGAAAGGTTGTTGACATGACTCCTCACATATGGGCCTATGCAGTAAAGAAAGAAACTGATCTGCATTTGGTAGAAGTGAGCCTGTGTCAAGTAAAGTAAACTACCAAAATTTTCAGGAAACTTTTACAAGTCCCCAACAGTAAAAGATCTCTGATTTCTACTTGAATTAGAGATTGATCAGGCTTCGTCAGCAACTTTGTATTACCGCTGAATTCTTCGTCGACATTTCCTTCTTCTTTTCCAAAGATGCAAACATATAATTCCTTAAATTTCTGGATTGTTGTGAAAAAATAAAATTTTGGGGAAACAAGAGTTGGAGATTAAATCTAGTATTCGAAACTTCTACGGAGGAACACATCCTTTCATATGGATGAGTAACTGAACTTGCCTGAAACAACGCATCCCTTTCTATACTACTAATAGTCTTATTATTTTATATAAAAATTTAGAAGGGTAAATAGGTAATTTAACTTTTAAGTTTAGGGGTTCATACTTTTAATATAATATAGAATATAGATTCAATTATTAATAGTCTTATTATTTTATATAAAAATTTAGAAGGGTAAATAGGTAATTTAATTTTCAAGTTTAGGGGTTCATGCTTTTAATATAATATAAATTAGAGACTTTAAATCAAGTCAGGAGATTATAATTAAATTCTAAGATAATAGTCCAAGTAAATATTGTGGCTAATACAATTGGATTATCCATTTAAATCTAAATATATTGGCTAGTCCATTTAATTGAGCTACAAAAGATGAGACCATTTTACTAGCCCAAGGTCCAAACAATTAGAAGCCCAGAATCATGCCATGTGTCAAGTGATGTAGCGATCCAAGACAAATAAGCGAGCCGATAAAATCATGCCATGTTTCAAGAAAGGGTGGCATGCCAAGTCAAATTAACAACCATTAAAGTTGTGCCAAGTGTTTAGATGATATTGGTCAATTCAATCGGAACAATCAAACCACATAACCACACTACTCACTACAACTATAAATAGAGGTTTTCATAAAGCTAGAAGATACCAAAAGTGAGAATAAGAAGCAAGCAGAGAACTCGTGGAACAAAGGCTGTAGATTTTGCTACAAGCTACAAGTTCAAGCACTCAAGCTACAAGTTCAAGTTCAAGATCGAACGAAGGCAAATCAAATATCACGGCGTACAAGATCAAATTACTTGTTCATGGGGAATAATTAAATCAAGTTCAAGACGGAGATTCCAGACCAAGCTTTACAAGTCCTTGAATCATATCAAGATCAAGCTCATCAAGATAGTCTATATTCTTGAAGAATCAGAGGAATATTATAGAGATTGTAACATTCATCATTTATTGAAATCAAATACTACATTTGTTATGCAATTATTCGGTTTTGATTATTTGTTTTTCTCGACGCAAAAAATTGTTATTACAAATTTTTGGCATGCACAATGGGACAATCTCCACCTTTCATCTCTTTAATTGTCAAATATCAAGAATACTGAAGTGACTCCTAAAAAGACCAACTTAAATTCTACTACTGCTAAGGCTACATATTCCAAGTTTTCCTCTGATGTGGAGAACTTGCTCGATGCTACTGTGATGACCCAAAAAGTTATCACTTGTTTTAGAATAAATTCTATGTTCCGAGGCATTAAAACCCCTTTTTTTTTATCTCACCTTGATTTACGTGTGCAGTCTGGGCGTGTATACGGAAAGCCATTATATGAAAATCTGTGAAAATGATAAATTTTGCTTTTAAAATGAATTTAGGTTGGCTTCGGTCAACATTTTGGGTAAACGGACCCGGATCCGGACCCGTGATTTGACGGTTCCAGAGGGTCCGTAGGAACATATGAGACTTGGGCGTATGCCCGGAATTGAATTCTGAAGTCCCAAGCACGAGAAATAAATTTTCGAAGAAAATTGTTTAACTGAAATTTTAAGAGTTCTTGGAAATTTGAATGTATTTGTAATTGATGGCATCAGGCCAGTATCTTAGTTCTGGAGCCCGACGCATGTCTTATATGGTGTTTAGATTGAGTCAGTAAAATTTGGTAAGAAACAGACATGAAATGACGTGAATCGTACCCTCGGTTGTGAAATTTAAAACTTAAATGGTCTTGAGATTTTTCTTTGATTATGATGCTAAATTTGTTGTTAAAGATGTTAATTTGGCGACTTGATCACACGAGTAAGTCCATATGATGTTTTTTAGCTAGTATGAGTGTTTGGTTTGGAGCCCCGAGGGCTCGGGGTCAGTTTTGTATAGGTTTCGGGATATTTTTACACTTAGAAAAGTTGCAGGTTTTCAGTTTCTGGTATTCTGGAGTTTTGTTCTTCTCGTTCGCAGAAGGACTCTCGCGAACGCGAAGGGAAAGTCAGGCTGAAGGATAATTCCTTCTACGCGAATGCGAGAACCAGGTCGCGAACGCGAAGCCTTGGTAGTGCTACCCTTGCCCCCGAACGCGAAGCCTTGGCGGTGCTACGCGAACGCGGCCACTAATCGGGATTGAGTCCATAATTTCATATTTTCAAAACTAGAGAGCATTGAGGCGATTTTCAAAGAACAAGTTCTTCTCCAAAGCATTGGTATAAGATTCTAAACCTTTTTCTTTCGATTTCCCATTACATTTCATCAATCTTCATCCAAAAATCTAGGTTTTTATGGTAGAAATTAGGAATTTGGGTAGAGTTAGGGCTTTTTGATTAATTGGGATTTAGACCTTATTTTGGGGTCGGATTTTGAAACTAATTGCATATTTGGGATCGTGGGTGAATGGGTGATCGAGTTTTGGTCCGAACCTCGAGTTTTGATCAAGCGGGCCCGGGGGTCGATTTTTGACTTTTTGTGGAAAATGATAGAAAACCTATAATTAAGCATTGGGTATGAATTCTTTAGCATTTATTGATGTTGTTAAATTAATTTGGACTAGATACAAGTAATTTGGAGGCGAATTCCAAAGGAAAAGCGGTGTTTGAGGCTTGAGTTAGCCGTGGAAGTTTGAGGTAAGTGTTTGGACTAACCTTAGCTTGAGGGATTAGGAGTTATGTCTTAATTGTTATGTGTTAATTATAGAGTATGACGTATAGGCATGGTGACAAGTATCTATACGTCGATGTCAAGCATGCTCGTGAGTCTACTATTGTAATTTTTGTGACTCCGTGGTGATTTATTCATGCCTAATATGATGATTATCATTGTTAGTTCCCTTGCCGGGATGTTATTGTTATGATATTGTCTCCCTTGCTAGGATGTTATTCCTTATGATATTGTCTCCCTTGCTGGGATGTGATTACTATTGTGACGACCCAAAGGGCCATCACCTATTTTTAATTGAATTCTGTGCCTCTGAGGCCCTGAAAACCTCATTCAGAGTAGCCTCGATTTGCGTGCACAGTCCGGGCACATAGCCGAAAAGCTTAAATATTAAATTTTGTGAAAAATGTTAAGTCTTGACTTTAAAATGAGTTAATTTGACTTCGGTCAACCTTTTGGGTAAATAGATCCAGATCCGAGATTCGACGGTCTCGGAGGGTCCGTAGGAAAATATGGGACTTGAGCGTATGCCCGGAATCGAATTCCGAGGTCCCAAGCCCAAGAAATGAATTTTTTAAGTGAAATTATTTTTTGAAATTGTTTAAGGAAATTTGAGATGAAAACTGATTAGGAAGCAATGGTATCGAGCCCGTATTTTGGTTCCGGCGCCCGAAACAGGTCTTATATATGACTTGAGTCATTCCTGTGAAATTTGGTTACAAACGGACGTCGTTTGACGTGATCCGGACTTTAATTGAGAAATTTTATGTTTAAAAGAGTTTTGAGAAATTTTATTGATCTCGAGGTTTAATTCGATGCTCGTGATGTTATTTTGGTAATTTGATTACACGAATATGTCTGTATGATGTTTTTAAGGTTGTGTGTATACTCGGGTGAGTTTCGAGTGGGTTCCGGGATGCCTTAGGCTTAGAAAGTCAGATGTTGCATGTTCAGGAAGTTGCAGTCTCTGAACCCTTTAGTGTGGTCCGCGAGAAATCGCGTGCGACTGCAGAGGGGCCAGTGTGGCCGCGATCGCCTTTGTGCGGTCCGCAGTGGAGGCTATGCGGCCGCAGTCGCCTTTGCGCGGTCGGCACAAGGTGCTGAACTGCAGGTCTTCAGGCAGGCCTGTGCGGCCGCGGTCCATTTGATGCAGTCCGCACAAGGGGTCTGAGAGGGGTATAAATAAACGGGAATTTCAGTTATTTTTCACTTTTCAAAACCCCAAAAACATAAGAGGCGATTTTTCAAACAACCTTTCTTCTCCAAAAATGTTGGTAAGTGATTTCTAACTCATTTTCTTCACTCCTTAACATCTTTTGACATGATTTCAACTTCAAATCAAAGATTTTCATGGGGGAAATTGGGTGTTTTGGGTAGAACCTAGGTTTTTTCTTAAATTGGAGATTTGGACCTCAATTTGAGGTCCGATTTCAAAACAAATTATATATTTGGATTCGTGGAGGAATGGGTAATCTGGTTTTGGTCCGAACCTTGGGTTTCGACCACGTGGGCCCGGGGGTGATTCTTGACTTTTGGGTAAAACCTTGGAAAACTCATTTTCATGCATTGGGGTTGATTCATTAAGCATTTATTGATGTAATTAAGTAACTTGTGACTAGATTTGAGCGGATTGGTGGTGGAATCAAGGGGTAAAGCTATAGTTGAGACTTGAGTGGTGATCAAGGCATCGAGGTAAGTGTTTGGTCTAACCCTAGCTTTATGAATTAGGAGTTGAGTCATATTTGCTACTTGCTTCTTGTTGAGTACGACGTATAGGCATGATGACGAGTATCTATACGTTGATGTCAAGCATGACCGTAAGTCTTAAATTGAAAGTTGGTTTGTTCTTAAATGACACTTGGATGCTTTACTTAATGACCTTCTATGATTGAGCATTTTCAATAATTGAACTGAGTACAAGCTAAGTTGAGATTGGTTATAGCTGATTCTCCCTTGCCGGAATGACTATTTAAATATTGTTGTTCCCTTGCCGGAAAAATTATTACATTGTTGTGTTCCCTTGACGGGAAGTTATTATATTGATTATTTTCCCTTGCCGAGATTCCTTGAAATTGTGAGATATTATGAAATGGGAGCGGGTGGTACGCCTACCACAAGATTTTATGAAATGGGAGCGGGTGGTACGCCTACCACAAAATATTATGAAATGGGAGCAGGTGGTACGCCTACCATAAGATATTATGAAATAAGAGCGGGTGGTACGCCTACCACAAGATATGAGAAATGGGAGCGGGTTGCACGCCTGCAACAAGATGAAAACTGAAAGTGAAAGTTGTCTTTGCTTTTCCTTATCTGTGTTAGAAGTTATATTGCCAACTTCCTCATTTATTCCTTGCCATTTTGCTTTATTAGCTATCCCTGAGGCATGTTCCCCTTCCCCATCTTTAAATGCTTATTATATGTTTACTTTTACGCCATATATTATAGAACTACACAGGTTTATCTGGAGTCTGGTCCTAGCCTCGTCACTACCTCGCCGGGGTTAGGCCAGTCACTTACCAGCACATGGGGTTGGTTGTGCTGATACTACACTCTGCACTGTGTGCAGATCCCGGAGTAGCTTTCGGACAGTAGTCAGAGGGCTTCCTTCAGTCCACTCGGAGACCCAAGGTAGAACTGTAGGTGTCCGCAAGCCCTGGCGTCTCCCTCTATCTTTATTTCCTGTTTCATTTTCTTTGTTCAGAAACAATGTATTGCATTTCTTCAAACCATGTATGTAGAAACTCTTAGACAGTCTGTGATACTGTGACACTAGGTTTTGGGGTATTTGAGGTTTTAAAAGTTGTAATATACGTAGCCTTCAGACATTTCATGGTTATCTTCTGCTTAATTATTTAAAGTTCAGTTGTTTTTATGTCATTGCTCGTAATTGTTGAAAGGAAGTAATTTTTTAAGGAATTAGATAGTTAAGGGTTGGCTTGCCTAGCTCTCATTAGTAGGCGCCATCATGACTCCCGAGG
This sequence comes from Nicotiana tabacum, assembly GCF_000715075.1. Lineage (NCBI taxonomy): Eukaryota > Viridiplantae > Streptophyta > Magnoliopsida > Solanales > Solanaceae > Nicotiana > Nicotiana tabacum. The sequence goes on from NC_134084.1 coordinate 89,561,616, forward strand.
GTGGGAAATCCAGGTCGTGATAAGTTGGTATCAGAGCAGTAGGTTACATGGGTCTCACAGTTAACAGACAAACTTAGTAGAGTCTGAGGGATCGGTACAGAGATGTTTGTATTTATCCACAGAGGTTACAAAGTTAGGAAAACTTCACATTTGTTCTTTCTTGTCGTGCGGTTCTGTTTCCCAATACTGATTAAATTTCTACTCCGTTCTTTCGTAGATGGTGAGAACACGCGCTTCCTCATCTACCGCTTAGCAACCCGATCCCCCAACATCAGCTTCCACTAGGGGCAGAGGGCGAGGCCGAGGTAGGGGCAGAGTTCAGCCCCAAGCAGCAGCACCAGTGGCGGAGCCTCAGGTTGATTTTGAGGAGGAGGTTCCGGCCCCAGCTATTCCGGTGGGCCCAGCTCAGGTCCTATCGGAGGCAGTTTGAGCGCCTCTAGTGGGGTTCCATGATGGTCACCCAGTATGAGACCAGGTTCATCGACGTAGCTCGCCATGCTCTTATCATACTTCCTACCGAGAGAGAGAGGGTGAGGAGGTTTATCGACGGTCTTATTCAGCCGATTCGTCTTCAGATGGACAAGGATGCCGGGAGTAAGATCACTTTTCAGGAGGCGGCCAATATGGCCCGTAGAGTTGAGATGGTTTTGTCACATGGAGGTGGTCATTGGTTGGATAAGAGGCCCCGTCATTCAGGTAGATTCAGTGGTACCTTGTCTGGAGGTAGAGATTCATATGGTAGAGGCCATCCTCCTAGGCCCTTTCAGTCAGCTCTTCAGGTTTCTCATGGTGCTTTCGGTAGCCGTGGTCCTCCGATGCAGTATTTTGACCAGCAGTCCTTCAGTGCACCACCAACACCTATCAGTGCACCACCAACACCTATCAGTGCACCACTGCTTCAGAGTTTTTAGGGTCGTTAGTTCTAGCAGCCGAGAGCTTGTTTTACTTGTGGCGACTCGAGGCACATTGCTAGGTATTGCCCTCAAGCTTCGAGCAGTTCTCTGCATCAGGGTTCTCGTGCTATAGTTCAGGAACCAGATGTTCCACAGACCGCCCAGCCAGCTAGAGGTGGGGGTAGAGGTGCTATAGGTGGAGGTAGAGGTCCTAGAGGTGGAGCTCAGGCCACCAGAGGTGGAGGTCAACCAGAAGCAGGCCATCCCAGAGAGGTAGTTCAGGGTGGTGGGGCCCAGCCCCGATGTTATGCCCTTCCAACCAAGCCCGAGGCTGAGTCTTTAGATGCAGTGATCATAGGTACAGTTCTACTTTGTGATAGAGATGCTTCAGTGTTATTTGATCCAGGGTCTACATACTCGTATGTGTCATCTTATTTTGTACCGTATCTGGTCATGCCTTGTGGTTCTTTGAGTATTCCTGTTTATGTGTCTACACCGATGGGTGATTCTATTGTGGTAGATCGAGTCCATCGCTCTTGTGTAGTTGTGATTGGGGGTCTTGAAACTCGTGTGGATTTGTTTCTTCTAGACATGGTCGACTTCGATGTTATATTGGGGATGGAATAGTTATCACCTTACCATGCTATCTTGGACTGTCATGCCAAGACTGTGACTTTAGCTTTGCCGAGTATGCCTCGTTTAGAGTGGAGAGGAACTCCTGGTCATTCTACCCGTAGCGTTATCTCTTATGTGAAGGCTCGGCGTATGGTTGAGAAGGGGTGTTTGGCCTATTTGGCTTACGTTCGTGATTCCAGTGCTGAGGTTCCTTATATTGATTCTGTGCTCGTGGTTCGTGAGTTTCCTGAGGTATTCCCTTCAGACCTGCTAGGTATGCCACCCGATAGGGATATTGACTTTTGCATTGATTTGGCTTTGGGCACTCAGCCCATTTTTATTCCGCCGTATCGCATGGCCCCGCCAGAGTTGAAAGCGTTGAAGGAGCAGTTGCCGGACTTGCTTGAAAAGGGTTTCATTAGACCCAACATTTCGCCTTGGGGTGCGTCGTTTTGTTTGTTAAGAAAAAGGATGGTTCGATGAGAATGTGCATTGATTACCAACAGTTGAATAAGGTCACCATCAAGAATAAGTATCCACTGCCGAGGATTGACGATTTGTTCGATCAGCTTCAGGGTGCCAAGGTATTTTCAATGATCGACTTGAAATCTGGCTACCATCAGTTGAGGATTAGGGCATCCGATGTACCTAAGATAGCTTTCCGCACTCGATACGAGCATTATGAGTTCTTGGTCATGTCATTTGGGTTGACAAATGCCCCAACAGCTTTTATGGATTTGATGAACCGAGTGTTTAGTCCTTATTTGGACTCGTTCATGATAGTCTTCATTGATGATATTTTGATATATTTGCGAAGCTAGGAGGAGCACGAGCAGCATCTAAGTGTGGTTCTTCAGACTCTGAAGGATAGTCAGTTATATGCTAAGTTCTCGAAGTGTGAGTTCTGGTTGAGTTCAGTTGCATTTCTGAGTCATGTTGTATCAGCAGAGGGTATTCAGGTTGATCTGAAGAAGATTGAGGCAGTCAAGAACTGGCCTAGACCAGCGTCAGCTACAGAGATTCGGAATTTCTTGGGATTGGTAGGCTACTATCGTCGGTTTGGGGAGGGGTTCTCATCTATTGCAGCCCCGATGACCAGGTTGACCCAGAAGGGTGCCCAGTTCAGATGGTCAGACGAGTGTGAGGTGAGCTTTCAGAAGATCAAGACAACTCTGACTACCACACCGGTGTTGGTGTTTCCCATAGGTTCAGGGCCTTACATAGGTTATTGCGATACTTCCCGTATTGGGCTTGGTGCAGTGTTGATGTAGGATGGCAAGGTCATTGCCTATTCTTCAAGGCAGTTGAAGATTCATGAGAAGAATTATCCAGTCCATGATTTAGAGTTGGCAGCCATTGTTCACGCATTGAAGATTTGGAGGCATTATTTGTATGGCATGGCATGTGAGGTGTTCACTGATCACAAGAGTCTTCAGTATTTGTTCAAGCAAAAGGAGTTGAATTTGAGGCAGAGGAGATGGTTGGAGTTGTTGAAGGATTATGATATCACTATCTTATATCACCCAGGAAAGGCCAATGTGGTGGCCGATGCTCTGAGTAGAAAGTCCGCCAGCATGGGCAGTGTTGCTTATATTCCGGTCGGTGAGAGGCCGCTTGCGTTTGATGTTCAGGCTTTGGCCAATCGATTTGTGAGATTGGATATCTCTGAGCCTAGTCGAGTATTACCTTGCACGGTCGCTCGATCTTCATTGTTGGAGCGTACCCGTGATCGACAGTTTGATGATCCCCATTTGTGTGTCCTTAGAGGCACGGTGCAACGTGGAGGTGCCAAGTAGGTTACCTTAGGTGATGATGGAGTTTTGAGATTACAGGGGCGAGTTTGTGTGCCTAATGTGGATAGGCTTCAAGAGTTGATTTTAGAGGAGGCCCATAGTTCCCGGTACTTTATTCATCTAGGCGCCGCGAAGATGTATCAGGATTTACGGCAGCATTATTGGTGGCGTAGAATGAAAAAGGATATTTTTGCATATGTGGCTCGATGCTTGAATTGTCAGTAGGTTAAGTATGAGCATCAGAGGCCTGGTGGATTGTTTTAGAGGATTGAGCTTCCCGAGTGGAAGTGGGAGCGAATCACTATGGACTTCGTTACTGGACTCCGCTGACTCGGAAGAAGTTCGACGTAGTTTGGGTTATTGTTGATAGGCTAACCAAGTCAGTGCATTTCATTCTTGTGGCAGTCTCCTATTCATCCAAGAGGTTAGCTGAGATATATATCTGAGAGATTGTTCGTCTTCATGGCGTGCCTGTAACTATTATTTCGGACCGAGGTATCAGTTTACCTCACGTTTCTGGAGAGCAGTTCAGCGAGAGTTGGGCACTCAGATTGAGTTGAGTACAACATTTCATCCTCAGACGGACGGGCAGTTCGAGCGAACTATTTAGATCTTGGAAGATATGCTTCGAGCCTGTGTCATTGACTTTGGAGGCTCGTGGGATCAGTTTTTGCCTTTAGCAGAGTTTGCCCACAACAACAGCTAGCAGTCGAGTATCTAGATGGCTCCTTATGAGGCTTTGTATGGTAGGCGATGTCGATCTCCGGTTGGATGGTTTGAGCCGGGGGACGCTCGGTTGTTTGGTACGGATCTGGTTCAGGAGACCTTGGACAAGGTCAGGATCATTTAGGAGAGGCTTCATATGGCTCAGTCCAGGCAAAAGAGTTATGCAGACCGCAAAGTTCGAGATGTGGCTTTTTTGTTTAGTGAGCGGGTATTGCTCCGAGTGTCGTCTATGAAGGGCGTGATGAGATTCGGGAAGAAGGGCAAGCTTAGCCCTAGGTTTATTGGTCCATTTGAGATTCTTAATCGAGTGGGAGAGGTGGCTCATAGACTTGCATTGCCGCCTAGCTTATCAGCCGTGCATATAGTATTTCATGTGTCCATGCTTTAGAAGTATCACGGCGATCCATCCTACGTGTTAGCATTCAGTACTGCCCAGTTGGACAAGGACTTGTCTTATGAGGAGGAGCCGGTGGCTATTCTAGACCGGCAGGTCCATCAGTTAAGATCGAAGAGTTTTCCTTCGGTTCGTGTTCAGTGGAGAGGTCAGCCTCCTGAGGCGTCGACCTGGGAGTCCGAGTTCGACATGCGTAGCCGTTATCCTCATCTTTTTCCCGACTCAGGTACTTCCTTCTTCTATCCGTTCGAAGACGAACAATTATTTTAGAGGTGGAGAATGTGACGACCCAAAGGGCCATCACCTGTTTTTAATTGAATTCTATGCCTCTAAGGCCCTGGTAACCTCATTCAGAGTATCCACGATTCGCGTGCGCAGTCCGGGCACGTAGACGGAAAGCTTAAATATGAAATTCTGTGAAAAATGTTAAGTCTTGACTTTAAAATGAGTTAATTTGACTTCGGTCTACCTTTTGGGTAAACGGACCCAGATCCGTGATACTATGGTCCCGGAGGGTCCGTAGGAAAATATGGGACTTGGGCGTATACCCGGAATCGAATTCCGAGGTCCCAAGCCCGAGAAATGATTTTTTAAGTGAAATTGTTTTTTTGAAATTGTTTAATTAAATTTGAAATAAAAACTGATTAGAAAGCAATGGTATCGGGTTCATATTTTGGTTTCGATGCTCGGTACATGTCTTATATATGACTTGAGTCATTCATGTGAAATTTGGTAAAAAAACGGACGTCGTTTGACGTGATCCGGTCTTTAATTGAGAAATTTTATGTTTAAAAGAGTTTTGAGAATTTTTATTAATCTCGAGGTTTAATTCGATGCTCGTGATGTTATTTTGGTAATTTGATTACACGAATATGACCATAGGATGTTTTTGAGGTTGTGTGTATACTCGAGTGAGTTTTGAGTGGGTTCCGGGATGCCTTAGGCTTAGAAAGTCAGATGTTGCAGGTTCAGGAAGTTGCAGTCTCTGAACCCTCTAGTGCGGTCCGCGAGAAATCGTGTGCGACCGCAGAGGTGCCAGCATGGCCGCGGTTGCCTTTGTACGGTCTGCGGTGGAAGCTGTGCGGCTGAAGTCGCCTTTATGCGGTCCGCACAGGGTGCTGAACTGCAGGTCTTCAAGGAGCCCTGTGCGGCCACAGTCCATTTGATGCGGTCCGCACAGGGGGTATGCGAAGGGTATAAATAAATGGGAATTTTAGTTATTTTTCACTTTTCAAAACCCCAAAAACATAAGAGGCGATTTTTCAAACAACCTTTCTTCTCCAAAAACGTTGGTAAGTATTTCTAACTTATTTTCTTCACTCCTTAACTTCTTTTAACATGATTTCAAATTCATATTAAAGATTTTCATGGGGGAAATTGGGTGTTTTGAGTATAAACTAGGTTTTTTCTAAAATTGGAGATTTGGACCTTAATTTGAGGTCCAATTTTAAAACAAATTATATATTTGGATTCGTGGGGGAATGTGTAATCGAGTTTTGGTCCGAACCTCGGGTTTCGACCACGTAGGCCCGGGGGTGATTTTTGACTTTTGGGTAAAACATTGGCAAACTCATTTCATGCATTGGGGTTGATTCATTTAGAACTTATTGATGTAATTAAGCAACTTGTGACTAGATTCGAGCGGATTGGTGGTGGAATTAAGGGGTAAAGCTATAGTTGAGACTTGAGTGGTGATCAAGGCATCGAGGTAAGTATTTGGTCTAACCCTATCTTGAGGGATTAAGAGTTGAGTCATATTTGCTGCTTGCTTCTTGTTGAGTATGACGTATAGGCATGGTGACGAGTATTTATATGTTGGTTTCAAGCATGACCGTGAGTCTTAAATTAAAAGTTGGTGTGTTCTTAAATGAAACTTGGGTGCTTTACTTAATGACCTTATAAGATTGAGCATTTTTAAATAATTGAACTAAGTATAAGCTAAGTTGAGATTGGTTATAGCTGATTCTCCGTTGCCGGAATGACCATTTCAATATTATTGTTTCCTTGCCGGGAAAATTATTACATTGTTGTGTTCCCTTGCCGGGAAGTTATTGTATTGATTATTTTCCCTTGCCAAGATTCCTTGAAATTGTGAGATATTATGAAGGTGGATGGGTGGTTTGCCTACCACAAGATATTATGAAATGGGAGCGGGTGGTATGCCTACCACAAGATATTATGAGATGGGAGCGGGTGGTATGGCTACCACAAGATATTATGAAATGGGAGTGGTTGGTACGCCTACCACAAGATATTATGAAATGGGAGCGGGTGGTATGCCTACCAGAAGATATTATGTAATGGGAGCGGGTGGTATGCCTACCACAAGATATGAGAAATGGGATCGGGTTGCACGCCTGCAACAAGATGGAAACTGAAAGTGAAAGTTGTCTTTACTTTTCCTTATATTTGTTAGAAGTTATATTGTCAGCTTCCTTATTTATTCCTTGCTATTTTGCTTTATTAGCTATCCCGGAGCCGTGTTCCCCTTCCCCAACTTTATTTGCTTATTATATGTTTACTTTTCTGCCATATATTATAGAACTGCACAGGTTTATCCAGAGTCTGGTCCTAGCGTTGTCACTACCTCGCCGGGGTTAGGCCAGGCACTTACGAGCATATGGGGTCAGTTGTGCTGATACTACACTCTGCACTGTGTGCAGATCCCGGAGAATCTTTCGGACAGTAGTCGGAGGGCTTCCTTCAGTCCACTCGGAGACCCAAGGTAGACCTGTAGGCGTCCGCAGGCCCTGGCGTCTCTCTCTATCTCTATTTCCTATTTCATTTCCTTTGTTCAGAAACAGTGTATTGCATTTCTTCAGACCTTGTATATAGAAACTCTTAGACAATCTGTGATACTGTGACACCAGGTTTTGGGGTATTTGAGGTTTTAAAAGTTGTAATAGACGTAGCCTTCAGACATTTTATGGTTATATTCTGCTTAATTATTTAAAGTTCTGTTGTTTTTATGTTATTGCTCGTAATTGTTAAAAGGAAGCAATTTGGTAAGGAATTAGATAGTTAAGGGTTGGCTTGCCTAACTCTCATTAGTAGGCGCCATCACAACTCCCGAGGGTGGAAAATCCGGGTCATGACAACTATACTCTTGCTCCCTTGTCGGGATTCTGTATGATTGATGTGGAATTTTAAATGGGATCGAGTTGCACGCCTGCAACAAGATATGTGAAATGGGAGTGGGTGGCACGCCACCACGGTAATATTTGAAATGGTATCGGATTGCACACCTGCAACAAAATATATGAAATGGGAGCGGGTGACATGCCGCCACGGTAATATTTGAATTGGGATCGGGTTGCACGCCTGCAACAATATATATGAAATGGGAGCGGGTGGCACACCGCCACAGTGATATTAGATATGGGATCGGGTTGCACACCTGCAACAAGATATATGAAATGGCATCGAGTGACACACCTCCACGATAATATTTGAAATGGGATCGGGTTGCACGCCTGCAATAAGAAAGAGATGAAAGTGAACACTATGGTTGTTTTTTCTTATTCTTGTTAGCAATTGACTTTTAGTTTCTTTACATTCCTCTTTGGTATCCTATTGATATCTTATACTCCCCACAACATACTTTCCCCCTCCCATCTTTATTGTGATATCTGCTTTTACTTTTCGCTATATATGATTTAACTGCACATGTTTATTTGGTAGTCTGGTCCTAGCCTCGTCACTACTTCGCCGAGGTTAGGATAGACACTTACCAGCTTATGGGATCAGTTGTGCTGATACTACACTCTACACCGTGTACAGATACTAGTACTGGAGTGTTTGGACCGCAGTGAAGTTGATGCCATCAGTCCAACAGGTAACCCAAGGTGACTCCTGCAGACGTCCGCAGGCCTTGGTATCTCTTTCTATCATTTCCTTCTATTTTTACTTATTTAGAGACAGATTTGTGTATTCTATTCGACTTTATTTGTAGTATTCGTAGATGGTCCGTGACTTTGTGACACTATATTCTGGGTAGTGTTGCACTTCGGATTCATGTAACGATGTTTGGTTAAACTATTAAATTTTCATCTTCCACATTTCTGGGTATTTAATTTATTTCGCTGTTTGATCACTTATTTATTAAATTGTTGAACATGCTTAATAAAAGAGGTATTGAATTTATAACATTCGGCTTGCCTAGATTTCACGAGTATGCGCCATCACAACTCCCGAGGGTGGGAAATCTGAGTCTTGATAAGTTGGTTTCAGAGCTCTAGGTTACTAAGGTCTCACAATTCACGGACAAGCTTAGTAGAGTCTGAGGGATCGGTACAGAGATGTCTGTATTTATCCCCTAGAGGCTACAGATTTAGGAAAAACTTCATATCTATTCTTTCCTGTCGTGCGGTTTGGTTTCTGAATGCTAATTGAATTTCTACTCTATTCTTTTGAGATGGTGGGAACACGTGCTTAATCAACTGACCAGCAGCCTAAGCCCCTAGTAACAGCTCCTGCAAGGGGTTGAGGCCGAGGCCGTGCTAGGGCCCAAGGTAGAGGCAGTGCTCAGCCTAGAGCTCGAGCAGCAGCACCAGAGGCGGAGCCTCAGGTTGAGTTTGACGAGGAGGTTCCGACATAGGTAGTTCCGGTGGGCCCAGCTCAGGTCCCAGAGGGGTTCATTGCTACCCCAGTGCTTCAGGATGCTCTGATCCGTCCAGTGGGCCTAATGGAGAGTGTCTCCCAGGCAAGCTTGCTTTCTGTAGCACCAGTCATTTCTCAGGCTGGAGAATGACCCCAGACTCTTGCTACCCACACTCCGGAGCAGACCGCTCCCCAATTACAGACTCTAGCAGCTTGGCCAGTTGGAGCAGTTCAGCCGGGTGTGGTAGCTCAGACCGGTGAATGAGCAGCTATGTCTACTGATGCATTGTGTAGATTGGACAAGCTCACCAAGCTCTTCACTGCCTCTTTCAGCGATGCATCTTTTGAGGATCCCCAGGATTATTTTGACAGCTGTCATGAGGTTCTCAAGAACATGGGGATAGTGGAGATCAATGGGGTCGACTTTGCTGCTTTTCGCTTATCTGGATCCACCAAGACTTGGTGGAGAGATTATTATTTGGCTAGACCAGTTGGGTCTCCAACTTTGACTTGGGATCAGTTTTCTCAGCTATTTCTGGAGAAGTTTCTTCCTATCACGGGAGAACTATCGGAGGTATTTTGAGCGTCTCCAAGAGGGTTCTACGACTGTTACTTAGTACGAGACCAGGTTTATTGATTTGGACTGTCATGCTCTCTTATACTTCTTATTGAGAGAAATAGAGTGAGGAGGTTCATTAAGGGACTCCTTTAGCCTATTCAACTTCAGATGGCTAAGGAGACGGGGAGCAAGATTTTCTTTCAGGATGCGACCAATATGGCCAGGAGGATTGAGATGGTTCTATCATAGGGGGTGGTCAGGGGTCTGATAAGAGACCTCGTCATTTTGGTAGGTTTAGTGGTGCCTCGTCTGGAGGCAGGGATTCTTTTGGCAAGGGCCATCCTTCCAGGACGTTTCATTCAGCACTACAGGCTTCTCACGGTGCCCCAGGTGGCCGTGGTTCTCACATGCAGTATTCTGATCAGCAATCTTATACTGCATCGCCAGCTCTTATCAGTGCACCTCTGCTTTAGAGTTTTTAGGGTCATCAGTCCTAGCAGCCGAGGGCTTGTTTTACGTGTGGCGACACGAGGTATATTACTAGATTTTGCCCTTAAGCATCGAGTAGTTCTCAGCACCAGGGTTCCCGTTCCATGGTTCAAGCACCGAGTGTTCCACCGCCCACTCAGCCAGCTAGAGGTGGAAGTAGGGGTGCTAGAGGTGGAGGTGGAGGTGGAGGTATTAGAGGTTGATATCAGGCCGCTAGAGGTGGAGGCCAGCCAGCAGGAGGCCGTCCCGAAGATGCAGTTTAGAGTGGTGGGGCCCAGCCCCGATATTATGCTCTTCCAGCTAGGCTTGAGGCTGAGACTTCGTATGCAGTCATAACATGTACTATTCTAGTTTATAGTAGGGATGTTTCAGTGCTATTTGATCCAGGGTCTACATACTCCTATGTGTCATTTTATTTTGCACCAAATTTGATCATGCCTAGTGATTCTTTGAGTGTTTCTGTATATATGTCTACACCGGTGGGTAATTCTATTGTGGTAGATCATGTTCATTGTTCTTGTATAGTTGTGATTGGGGGTCTTGAGACCCAAATAGACTTATTACCTTTGTATATGGTTGATTTTGATGTCATACTGGGGATGGACTGGTATCACCTTACCACGCTATCTTGGACAGTCATGCCAAGTCTGTGACCTTAGCCTTGCTAGGGTTGCCCCTTTTAGAGTGGAGAGGGACTCCTGGTCATTCTACCCATAGTGTTATCTCATATATGAAGGCTCGGCATATGGTCGAGAAGGGGTGTTTGGCATATGTTTGTGATTCTAGTGCTGAGGTTCCTTCCATGGATTCTGTAGCTGTTGTTCGTGAGTTTCCTGAGGTTTTTCTTCAGACTTGCCAGGTATGCCACCCGACAAGGATATTGACTTCTACATTGATTTGGCTCCGGGCACTCAACCCATTTCTATTCCGCCGTACCGTATGGCCCAACCTGAGTTGAAAAAATTGAAGGAACAGTTGCAAGACTTGCTTGATAAGGGCTTTATTAGACCTAGTGTCTTACCTTGGGGTGCACTAGTGTTGTTTGTTAATAAGAAGCATGGATCGATGAGGATATGCATAGATTACCGGTAGTTGAACAAGGTTACAATCAAGAATAAGTATCCATTTCCAATGATTGATGATTTGTTTGATCAGCTTCAGGGTGCCAAGGTATTTTTGAAGATTGACTTGAGATCTGGCTACCATCAGTTGAAGATTTGGGCATCCGATGTCCCTGAGACAGCTTTCCACACTCGGTACGGGCACTATGAATTCTTGGTGATGTCATTTGGGTTGACAAATGCCACAACAACCTTTATGGATTTGATGAACCGAGTGTTCAAGCCTTACTTGGATTCGTTCGTGATAGTCTTCATTGATGATATTTTGATCCATTCCTGCAGTTAGGAGGAGCATGAGCATCATCTGAGAGTAGTTCTTTAGACTTTAAGAGATAGTCAGATGTATGCTAAGTTTTCGAAGTGTGAATTCTGGTTGAGTTTAGTTTCTTTCTTGGGTCATATCGTATCAGCAAAGGGTATCCAAGTAGATCCAAAGAAGATAGAGGAAGTCAAGGACTGACCTAGACCCGTGATAGGTTTTCAATATCTTTGCCTTGGGTTTTGATGAAAACAAACTTAATGTCAAGAACCAGATAGGGAACCTGACTCACTTGGATTACACTACATCTAACGGATTCCATCCAAATGTGAACTTGCCTACAGCTTCAGGAGGTAGGAAACCAAACAAGGACCTGATACTCTTATGGGTTCCTCACGGCAGTACAAAGTCAATTAGACACAGCTGGAAACGAAGATTCTGCCGCACTGCACTATTTCCAATGCCCATTCTCTGACCAACTTAAGTGCTCAGGTTTAAGTTACTCAACTCAAGACAATTTGGGCAGTGTGCACAAGTACCAGATCAGGAACCTAATCCCTTGGTGCTCCTCTGACAGAAGTACAAGTCAACTATACAGCTGGAACACAACTGAGTGACTGTCCGCAACTATACAAAGAGGAACACAATAAGGACCTGGTCCCTTAGGGTTCTCTAACAGAAGTACAAGTCAACTACAACTGGAAAGGAATTGTAGAAAGTGATTTCCTACAACAGTGCAGCAGACAGTGCAACAGACAGTGCAACAGTCACTTCCCATTGAGATTGGACATCACTAAGGATGTCTTGTGTAGTATAAACCTTATGCAAGGCATAAGATTCAGGTTCAACACTTGCAAATATAGAAAATGAAAATTCTCTCAAGTGCTAAAGAACCTCTCTCAAGAACAAAGCTGCTGCAACCTCAAGGACCTGATCCAAGATTGATGATATCTTAAGTCCTTAGGATTGTTGAGTCTTTGTTATGTGTTTTTTATTGTAACTCCTATCCGGCTTTCTTAGAAGCGTTGTCTTAGGAGAAAACCAAAATCCATAAACTCCCTAAGTTTATGTTGTGGCTAGGATTAGTCATAAGAAAAAGCATTTGTAACCGTAGCGTGACAAAGTGGCTTGTGGTGGAAACATCACAAGTTAGTCAAAGCCTTTATAACTGTAGTGTGACAAAGTGGCTTATGGTTGAAATACCACAAGTTAGTCAAATTCTTTACAACTAGGATAGTTATAGAGTGGCTTGTGATAAGAGCATCACAAGTTGGTTAAAGTTTTTGCAATATGGTTATTGTAAAGTGTCTTGTAATAGGGAGATTGCAAGTTAGTGATGTTAAAAGCCTACATGTGTAGGTCGTGATTTTTTGATCCCCTTGTGTAGGATTTTTCCGCGTAAAAATCCACGGCCTTATTTACATACAACTTTACTAGCATTCACAGCAGAACCCCATAAAGGATTAGGTACTCTGCTATTTGGTGGACTCACACAAACTTAGCACTATACCAAACTAATATAGGACCAGATCCTTATACAGTTTGGTTCATCCATATTTTCAGAGGAAACACATAGAGAAACTGGTTCTCTATATAGTCTGGTGGACGCACAGTTTCTAACAAGTGGTATCAGAGCAGGTTCTTCATATCAGGCTAACACCTAGGAAGGATCCTCATGGCTTCTCCACCAACTTTTGAAAGGAGAGAACCAAAGAAGGAAAAGTACCTGGTACTTAAAGCTGCTAACAATTATTCGAGTGAAGAAGATAGTTACATGGCTTACTTAACCAAAAGGTTTCAAAAGATGGTCAGAAGAAATGGAGTAGTGCTAGAAAGGGACAACTCTAACAAATCAAAGAATAATGATCTGTGTTACAAGTGAGGAAAGGCTGGACACTTCATGAAAAGTTGTCTTCTCTTGAAGCAAGAATTCTCCAAAAACTTCAAGAGAAAAAGATCAGCTGAATATGACTCAACATTTTCTTTAATGGCTCAATCAGATGATGATGCAGACGATGACAACAAAGAGGTAAATTTCAGGGATGTTCAGAGAAATATGAAATCCTATTCTCCAAGAAAACCTATGTCTTTAGCTAATGTATTAATCAATGCCTTTCATAGTCTTGTGGAGGATAGGGATTCCTTGACCTTAAAATTAGCAGAATCTGAACAAACTAGAGACGACTTAGTGGCTGTAGTTACTGACCATAAGAAAACCATTAAAATTTTCAGAAAAGAAAAGAATGATCTTTTGATAGAAATTACAGACCTAAGGGAAACAATAGTTAAACCGTGGACTAAGTTAAAACCTCAAAATTCTGGAAAAGGAAAGGTGATAGCATTGAGGAACACATTAGGCTTGAAAAGGAGTTGAAAGCTGCTAGAACTAAGATATGTGGTGAACTCGAGAAAAATAGGCAGCTTTAAGCTGAATTGAAGAGAGTAAAAAGGGATCTTGAGAAATCTCTCAAGTGGACCTAGTCCTCAGATACTGTCACTTCCATGTACTTTAACAATACTAGAAACAGGCAGGGAATTGGGTTCCAAAAGGAGAAAACTCCTTACAACCCTCACAGCAAGTACGTCACAATTCCTGATAACTGGATGTGTACCCATTGTGGGAACAACGGGCACTTCAAAAAAAATTGCCAGGTCAGGGCCCATCTGTTCAGAAAAACAAAGTGTTTGCTAACAAAGTGACTACTACCAGGGGACCAGGTACCGCTCGCAAGAAACCAATGTTGCCTACATGGACTAGAAAAGCCCTTATCCATCCCTTTTATCATAACAAGGGACCCAAACTAGTTTGGGTTCCTAAATCTAACCCATAATTTAGATGTGCAGGGAACAATGGGAGGAAGCGGACTACAATGGATCATATACAATAGATGCTCAAAGCACATGACTTGAAATACCATGAATTTTCTCGCACTGAAAGCCCTGCAAGGAAGGGATGTACCCTTTGGAAATGGAAAGAAGGGTACATTCTAGGTATAGGGAAGAAAACAAGGTAGAAGTTGATGTCTAAGCTGGTAATGTGAGCTGCTTGAATGCAGTTGATAATGATTCGAAGACATGTCATAAAGGATTGGGGGGATACAAGTTTCTCACTTCTGGATATATTGATGAAGAAGGACATGGTCAAAGAACACGGAGCATGCAATTCTTATGGGGATACTAAGCAGGGGTGAAAGGAGGTGCATGATCAAACCTCTCCTGAACAAAACCCCCTATGAGTTACTCAATGGAATAAAACCAAAGATAACTCATCTGAGAACCTTTGGATAAAAATGCTATGTTCTCAACAATGGGAAGGACCAGCTTGGAAAGTGTGCAAAAAGCGATGAAGGAATCCTTCTGGGATACTCCCCTCAAAGCAAAGCCCACAAAGTCTACAACAAAATGGCACACTGTGTGGAAGGAAGTGTCCATGTTCTATTCAATGAGACATCCTCCTCTAAAAAGGAGGAAACAGTGATGATTAAGATAATGAACCACTTTTGCTCCCTGGGATATATCTAGAGTTTCAAATGGGAAGGCTGATTTAATGAGTAAGATGGAGGAGAAAGGTGATAAACAATGCAATATCCTCTTCTACTTCTCAAGAGGAACCTGGTACTTCCATTACAACCCCTGAAGCTGAAGAAAAAGTTAGAGATGTAGTACAAGCCACTCTTCAAGTAACAAAACAAGGAGTGCAGGGAAATCCATTTAACTTACCTAGTTTCTCTACCAATCAAACTTCAGTCCCAAATTGGAAACACAAAAACTCTCATTCACTTGATAATATAATCACCCCCTTGATTCTAGAGTTTAGACAAGATGAAAACCTAGAAATTCCCTAGCCTTCTCAGCATTTATATCCCAAATGAAACCCAAAAATATCAAGGAATCCTTGTAGGATGCAGACTGGAGTACTGAAATGCAAGAGGAACTGCGTTAATTTGAAAGAAACAAGGTATGACACCTAGTACCTAGACCCCCAGACAGATCCATCATAGGGACCAGTTGGGTATTCAGGAATGAGCTAGATGA
Source organism: Nicotiana tabacum (assembly GCF_000715075.1). Lineage (NCBI taxonomy): Eukaryota > Viridiplantae > Streptophyta > Magnoliopsida > Solanales > Solanaceae > Nicotiana > Nicotiana tabacum. The sequence goes on from NC_134084.1 coordinate 89,577,099, forward strand.
GCATGGAAATGCTACGAGGAACAAAGCAAGGCTTGTTGTCCAAGGATTCAATCAGGAGGAAGGGATCGATTATGATGAGACTTTTGGCCCAGTAGCTCGCATGGAAGCTATTAGAATCCAAATTGCCTTTGCTTCACATATGGAATTCACCTTATTCCAAATGGATGTGAAGAGTGCCTTCATGAATGGTTTGCTCAAGGAAGAAGTCTATATCAAGCTACCTCCAGGTTTTTGAATGCGATGTGCATCCTGAACATGTATTCAAATTGGATAAGGCACTGTACATATTCAAGCAGGCCCCTAGAACCGGGTACAAGAGACTATCCAAGTTTCTCTTGGAAAATGGCTTCACAAGAGGAAATATTGACAATATATTATCTTTGAAGAAATAGGGAAGGAACCTGCTCATTAATCAGATCTATGTGGATGACATCATACTTGGAGCTACAACTAACTCATTATGTGAAGAATTTTCTAAACTCATGGGAAGTGAGTTTGAAATGAGTATTATGGGGGAACTGAATGTCTTCCTGGGTCTTCAAGTGAAGCAGTCCATAAAGGGAACATGTATCAGTCAGAAATGCATCAAAAAACTCTTGAAAAGGATTGATATGGCAACATGGGAATCATTGGATCTCTACTCTACCTTACTGCCAGCATTCCAGACATTGTATTCAGTGTGGGATTACATGCAAGGTTCCAATCAAATTCTGAGGAATCTCATCTGAAGGCTACGAAGATAATTCTGAGATATTTTAAGGGCACACAGAACCTGGTTCTCTACTATCCTTCAGGTGACAATTTCAACCTTATTGGTTATGCTGACGCTGATTATGCACGTTATCTAGTGGACAAGGAAAAGCACATTTGCTAAAGAAGAATATCTATGTGTCAACACCAGTTCTATAAACATGGCAAAGAACCCAGTTCAACACAAGAAAACCAAGCACATTGATGTCAGATACCATTTTTGCAGGGGCTGTGTGGAAAAGGTCTTATTTGTATAAGATTTTGTTGCACATAAGATAAAATTGCAGATATCTTCACCAAAGCTCTGAGCAGGGAACACCTTGAGAAACAAGATGGCAATGGAATTACTTAAACCTAATTGAGAACCTGGTTCTGCTGACATGACTATGATAGTCACACTAAGGTAAAATAGGCTAAAGTGTTTTTTGACTAGGCCTAACTCACATCTATACTATTGCAGGTAAACACGCATGATGATCATAGCATCTAAATGTACAGTGTTGAACTTCGGAGGAGAGCTGTAAAAACCCTTTTACAAAAATAGGTTAGGAACCTGGTTCCTGCACCACAGGTTAGTAGTAATGTGTTTTTTGCATGCTTGTTCAAGGAAAAAGATAGCAAAATTAATTCAACTGCCATATCATCCGACTTTTCAGACTAGTAGTTCTAAACCATTGTCTCTCTTTGCAGCTTTTACCACCTCTCTCACCATGGCCAACGAATAATCGACTTTTTCTATTGCCATCAACATCACTCCCCCATCTCCTCATCCCTTAACACCATCACCAGAAACCCACTTCTGCAATATACCTGATACTACTGTACCTATATCTGTTTCCTCCTCATCTCCCGTCACCTCTACTCATCCATCGAAACCCTATCTCACCTCCATGTGTTGCAAACCCAATTTCTCCTCTGTTCCTGAATCTCAGGGGAAAGAAAACCCATTCTTAGGGGATGAAGGGACTCTGGAGCTTTTTGAGTCTCTGGTTCATGACATTGTCTCAGAGGAACCTAATAGAAGAAAGAGGCTTTTGAGTCTGCCTTGTAGAAGAGTAGGCAGAGTATTAAGAAAAAGAAGAAGCGGTTAATGAAATAGGGGGAAGTTGTGGCTGATAAACACATTTAAGTGGTTGAGGTTGATAAAGATGCTATGGAGGAACCTAGTTCCTTAGTAAAAAGATATACAAAAGTATGTGGTTGAGCAATATTTGTCTTGAAAAGTGCCATTGTGGCTGTTGCAAGCAGGACCGGGAAGTTTGTTGAAATGTCTAGAACACAAAAGTGGGAAACTGTGGGAGGACCTGGTTCAATAAAGACCATTCCAAGTGACAGTGGCCTTAGGCAGGAGAGTCTGAGCACTCAGAAAAGTCTTGTGGGGTTGCACGTTTGCCTGACAATCTAGGAGATGGCAGGTATGAGACAAGTTCTGGACTCAGGCAACTAGTTGAGAACTTGTGGGAGAAACTACTTGACTAACAGTTGTCTGCAACTGCCCACATGGACCTAGCTATCAAAACCATTGATGCCTCATCTTCGAAGCCTCCCTCTTCTAGTACCCCCTAGGATCCTCTCAGTAGCCAGTTATCTTTTGCTCTGCTGATTTTGTGGTTGTTGTTTCTCTTTATGTTTGTCTTTTTATGATGGCATGTTGGATTTCACTGTGCTGCTCCTGTTGAAACAGTCAAATTTCTTATCAATAAAACAACTCTTCTTTTTCTTGTAAAATGCTTGTTTTCCCTTTTGCGTCTGTTTTCTATCATGATTGTGTGCACATATGTGGCATGAGTTAGCTTTGTTGGACTTCTTTATGCCTTTTTGCTTGACTTTATCTTTTTGTTGATGCCAAAAGGGGGAAGAATAGAATCAAGGGGAACATATGTCAGGGGGAAGAATAGAGTCATGGGGAACATAATACAGACATATGTCAGGAGGAAGAATAGAGTCAGGGGGAACATATGTAGTTGCTGGTACCTTATCTGGTTAATTCAAATAGTCATCAATGTTACAAGTTTGTCATCAAGGGGAAATTGATGGGCTTAAGGTCTTTTAATCTATGTTTTGATGATCTAACAAACTTTTTGTATTGAACCAGATAAAAGACCAAGAACGATAGTAAAAAGTCAGGGGGAACATATAGGGAAACATGTGTAAGTAAGGGCATAAAGTCAGGGAGAACCTGTAGTCTCCTGTTATTTAATCTGGTTCTCTGAACTCTAACTCCTCGTTTTCAATGCTAAGTTTGTCATCATCAAAAAAGGGGGATAGATTTTCAATACCTTTGCCTTGTGTTTTGATGAAAACAAACTTAATGTCAAGAACCAGATAGGGAACCTGACTCACTTGGATTACACTGCATCTAACGTATTCCAGCCAAATGTGAACTTTCTACAGCTTCATAAGGTAGGAAGCTAGACAAGGACCTGATACTCTTGTGGGTTCCTCATGGCAGTACAAAGTCAATTGGACACTACTGGAAATGAAGATTCTTCCGCACTACAATGTTTCCAGCGCCTACTCATTCTCTGATCAACTAAAGTACAATGATTCAAGTTACTCAACTCAAGACAATCTGCGCAGTGTGCACAACTACCAGATTAGGAACCTGATCCTTTGGTGTTCCTCTAACAGAAGTACAAGTCAACTATATAGCTAGAACGCAACTGAGTGACTGTCTGCAACTGTACAAAGAGGAACACAATAGGGACCTGGTCCCTTAGGGTTCTCTGACAGAAGTACAAGTCAACTACAGTAGGAAAGCAATTGCAGAAAGTGACTGCCTGCAACAGTGCAACAGATAGTGCAGCAGTCACTTCCTATTAAGATTGGACATCACTAAGGATGTCTTGTGTAGTATAAACCTTATGCAAGGCATAAGATTCAGGTCCAACACTTGCAAATACAGAAAACAAAAATTCTCTCAAGTGTTCAAGAACCTCTCTCAAGAACAGAGCTGCTGCAACCTCAAGGACCTGATCCAAGATTGATGATATCTTAAGCCCTTAGTATTGTTGAGTCTTTGTTATGTGTTCTTCATTGTAACTCCTATACGGGTTTCTTAGAAGCATTGTCTTAGGAACAAACCAAAATTTGTAAACTCCCTGAGTTTATGGTATGGCTAATATCAGTCATAAGCAAAAGCCTTTTTAACCGTAGTGTGATAAAGTGGCTTGTCGTGGAAATATCACAAGTTAGTCAAAGGCTTTATAACTGTAGTGTGACAAAGTGGCTTATGGTGGAAATACCACAAGTTAGTCAAATTATTTGTAACTAGGATAGTTATAGAGTGGCTTGTGATAAGTATCACAAGTTATTTGAAGTCTTTACAATAGGGTTATTGTAAAGTGGCTTGAAATAAGGAGATTGCAAGTTAGTGAAGTTAAAAGCCTATATGTGTAGGTCGTGGTTTTTTTATCCCCTTGTGTGGGATTTTTCCACGTAAAAATCCTCGGCCTTTTTTATATACAGCTTTACTAGCATTCACAACAGAACCCCACAAAGGACCAGGTACTCTACTGTTTGGTGGACTCACACAAACTTAGCACTGTACCAAACTGATATGGGACCAGATTCCTATATAGTTTGGTTCATTAGTATTTTCAGAGGAAACACATAGAGAACCCGGTTATCTATACAGTCTGGTGGATGCACAGTTTCTAACAACCCACATCAGCTACAGGGATATGGAGTTTCTTGGGTTTGGCAGGCTATAATCATTGGTTTGTGGTGGGGTTCTCATCTAATGCAGCCCCGACGACTAGGTTGACCTAGAAGGGTGCCCAGTTCAGGTGGTCGGACAAGTGTGAGGCGAGCTTTCAGAAGCTCAAGACAGCTTTGACTATGATACCGGTGTTGGTTTTACCCACAGGTTCAAGGCCATATACAGTTTATTGTGACGCATCTCGTATTGGACTTGGTGCGGTGTTGATACAGGATAACAAGGTCATTGTTTATGCTTCACGGTAGTTCAAGATTCATGAGAAGAATTATCCAGTTCATGATTTGGAGTTAGTATCAATTGTTCACGCATTGAAGATTTGGAGGCATTATTTGTATGGCGTATCATGTGAGGTGTTCACGGATCACAAAAGTCTACAGTATTTGTTCAAGTAGAAGGAGCTAAATTTGAGGCAGAGAAGGTGGTTGGAGCTATTGAAAGACTATGATATCACCATCTTATACCATCTGGGAAAGGCCAATGTGGTGGTCGATGCTTTGAGTAGGAAGTCAGCCAGTATGGGCAGTCTTGTGTATATTTCGGTCGGTGAGAGACCGCTTGCTTTGGATGTTTAGGCTTTGGCCAATCAGTTCGTGAGGTTGAATGTTTCTGAGCCCAGATGTGTGTTAGCTTACACAGTCTCTCATTCTTCTTTATTGGAGTGTATCCGAGATCAACAGTATGATGATCCTTATTTTGTGTCCTTAGAGACACGGTGCAACACAGTGGTGCCAAGCAGGTTACATTAGGAGATGATGGGGTTTTGAGGCTGTAGGGTCAAGTTAATGTGCCTAATGTGGATGGGCTCCGAGAGTTGATTTTTGAGGAGGCCCATAGTTCCCGGTACTCTATTCATCCGGGCACCGCTAAGATGTATAAGGATTTGCAGCAGCATTATTGGTGGAAGAGGATGAAGAAGGGATATTGTTGCGTATGTGGCTTGGTGTTTGAACTGTCAGCAGGTAAAGTACGATCATCAGAGACCTGGTGGTTTGTTCCCGAAGATTGAGATTCCTGAGTGGAAGTGGGAGTGTATCCCTATGGACTTCATTGTTGGACTCCCACAGACTCAGAGGAAGTTCGATGTAGTGTGGGTTATTGTTGATAGGCTGACAAGGTCAGGACATTTCATTCCTGTGGCAGTCTCATATTCATCTGAGAGGTTAGCTGAAATCTATATCCGGGATATTGTCCATCTTCATGGTGTGCCCGTGTCTATCATTTCTGATTGAGTTAAGCAATTTACTTCGCATTTCTGGAGGGCAGTTCAACGTGAGTTGGGCACACGGGTCGAGTTAAGCACAACATTTATGCTCAGACGGACGGACAGTCCGAGCGTACTATTTAGATTTTGGAGGATATGCTCCGAGCTTGTGTTATTGACTTTAGAGGCTCGTGGGATCGGTTTTTTCCTTTAGCAGAGTTTGCCTACAACAATAGTTATCAGTCGAGCATTTAGATGGCTCCTTATAAGGCTTTATATGGTAGGCGGTGTCGGTCGCCGGTTGGGTGCTTTGAGCAGGGAGAGACTCGGTTGTTGGGTACGGACCTAGTACAGGATGTCTTGGACAAGGTGAAGATCATTTAGGATAGGATTCGTACAGCCTAGTCTAGGCAAAAGAGCTATGATGATCGCAAGGTTCGTGATGTGGCATTCATGGTTGGAGAGCGGGTATTGCTTCGAGTGTCGCCTTTGAAGGGCATGATGAGATTTGGAAAGAAGGGCAAGCTTAGCCCTAGGTTCATTGGCCCGTTTTAGATTCTTGATCGAGTGGGAGAGGTGGCTTTCAAACTTGCATTGCCACCGAGTTTATCAACTCTGCATCTAGTGTTTTGTGTATCCATGCTTCGGAAGTATCACAGTGATCCATCCCACGTGTTAGACTTCAGCATTGTCCAGTTGGACAAGGACTTGACCTCTGAGGAGGAGGCGGTAGCTATTCTAGATCGGCACGTTCGCCAGTTGAGATCGAAGAGTTTCCCTTCTGTTCGTGTTCAATGGAGAAGTCAGTATGTCGATGCTGCGACTTGGGAGTCCTAGTCCGATATGCAGAGTTGTTATCCCTATCTTTTCTCCGACTCATGTACTTCCTTCTTATGTCCGTTCGAGGACGAACGGTTGATTAGAGGTGGAGAGTGTGATGACCCAAAATGTCATCACTTGTTTTAGAATATATATTTTGTGTTCTGAGGCCTTAGAACCTCCTTTTTGTCTCAGCTCAATATGTGTGCGCAATCCGGGAATGTATCCGGAAAGCCATTATGTGAAAATCTGTGAAAAATGATGAATTTTGCTTTTAAAATAAATTTAGGTTGACTTTGGTCAATATTTTGTGTAAACGGACCCGGACACATGATTTGGCGGTCCCAACAGGTCCGTAGGAAAATATAGGACTTGGGCGTATGCCCGGAATTGAATTCTGATGTCCCAAGCCCGAGAAATGAATATTCGAAGAAAATTGTTTAACTAAATTTTAAGAGTTTTTGGAAATTTAAATGTATTTTAAATTGATGGTATCATACTTGTATCTTGGTTCCGGAGCCCGGTAAAAGTCTTATATGGTGCTTATATTGAGCCCGTAAAATTTGGTAAGAAACGGACTTGAAATGACGTGAATCGGACCCTCGGTTGTGAAATTTGAAACTTAAGTGTTCTTGAGATTTTTCTTTGACTTTGATGCTAAATTCGTTGTTAAGATGTTAATTTGATCACACGAGTAAGTCCATATGATATTTTTCAGCTAGTATGCGTGTTTGGTTTGGAGCCCCGGGGGCTCGGTTCAGTTTTGTATAGGTTTCGGGATGTTTTTACACTTATAAAAGTTGTAGGTTTTCAGTTTCTGATATTCTGGAGTTTTGTTCTTCGGTTTCGCGGAAGGACTCTCGCGAACGTGAAGGGTAAGTCAGGCAGAAGGACAATTCATTCTACGCGAATGCGAGAACCAGGTCACAAACGCGAAGCCTTGAGGGAGCTACCCTTCGCGAATGCGACGACCTTTTGGCCAGGACAGGGAAAAAAGGATTTTTGTTCTATGCGAACGCGGCCACTTGCCCACGAACGCAAAGGCTTGAGGAGCAAAAGCTTCATGAACGCGAGCCACTAAACGCGAACGCAAAGGCAACTGGGCCTGACCCTTCTCGAATGCGACAAGCCATTCGCGAACGCGAAGAAGGCCTGTCTAGTGAATTAAAAACAGTGGCAAAATCGGGATTGAGTCAATAATTTCATATTTTCAAAACCAGAGAGCATTGAGGCAGTTTTCAAAGAACAAGTTCTTCCCCAAAACATTGATATATGATTCTAAACTTTTTTCTTTCGATTTCCCATTGCATTTCATCAATCTTCATCCAAATATCTAGGGTTTTATGGTAGAAATTAGGAATTTGGGTAGAGTTAGGGCTTTTTGATTAATTGGGATTTAGACCTCGTTTTGGGGTCAGATTTCGAAACTAATTGCATATTTGGGCTCATGGGTTATTGGGTTTTGGTCCGAACCTCGAGTATCAACCAAGCGAGCCCGGGGTCGATTTTTGACTTTTTGGGGAATGATAGAAAACCTATTATTAAGCATTGGGTATGATTTCTTTAGCATTTATTGATGTTGTTAAATTAATTTGGACTAGATTCAAGTAATTTGGAGGCGAATTCTAAAGGAAAAGCGGTGTTTGAGGCTTGAGTTGGCCGTGGAAGTTTGAGGTAAGTGTTTGGTATAACCTTAGCTTGAGGTATTAGGAATTATGTCTTAATTGCTATGTGTTAATTGTGGAGTACGACGTATAGGCATGGTGACGAGTATCTATACGTCCGTGTCAAGCATGCCCGTAAGTCTAGTATTGTAATTGTTATGACTCCTCTGTGATTTATTCATGCCTAATATGATGATTATCATTGTTGGTTCCCTTGTCGGGATGTTATTGTTATGATATTTTCTCCCTTGCCGGGATGTATTATTTATTATATTGTCTCCCTTACCGGGATGTTATTGCTTATGATATTGTCTCCCTTGTCGGGATGTATTGTTTATGATATTGTCTCCCTTACCATGATGTTATTGCTTATGATATTGTCTCCCTTGCCATGATGTGATTGTTATACTCTTGCTCCCTTGCTGGGATTCTTTGTGATTGATGTTGAATTGTAAATGGGATCGGGTTGCACACCGACAACAAGATATGTGAAATGGGAGCGGGTGGCATGCCGCCACGATAATATTTAAAATAGAATCGGGTTGCACGCCTGCAACAAGATATATGAAATGGGTGTGGGTGGAACGCCGCCACGATAATATTTGTAATAGGATCGGGTTGCACGCCTGCAACAAGATATAAGAAATGGGAGCGGGTGGCACGCCGCCACAGTGATATTTGATATGGGATTGGGTTGGACGCCTGCAACAAGATATATGAAATGGGATTGGGTGGCACGCCGCCATGCTAATATTTGAAATCAGATCGGGTTGCACGCCTGCAACAAGTTATATGAAATGGGACCGGGTGGTATGCCGCCACGGTAATATTTGAAATGGGATCGGGTTGCACACCTGCAACAAGAAAGAGATGAAAGTGAAGACTATGTTTGTTTTTCTTATTATTGTTAGCAATTGACTTTTAGTTTCTTTACTTTCCTCTTTGGTATCCTGTTGATATTTGATACTCCCCGCAGCATGTTTTCCCCTTCACATCTTTACTACGAATATCTGTTTTTACTTTCCGCTATATGTGATTTAACTGCACAGGTTTTTTTGTAGTCTGGTCCTAGCCTCGTCACTACTTTGCCGATGTTAGGCTAGGCACTTACCAGCACATGGGTCGGTTGTACTGATACTACACTCTGCACTGTGGGCAGATACTGGTACCGGAGCGTTTGGACTGCAGTGAGGTTGCTGCCTTCAGTCCAACAGGCGACCCGAGGTAGTCCTACATACGTCTGTGGGCCTTGGCATCTCCTTCTATCATTTCCTTCTATTTTTACTTATTCAGAGACAGATTTGTGTATTTATATTCAGACTTTATTTGTAGTATTTGTAGATGGTCCGTGACTTTGTGACACTAAATTTTGGGTAGTGTTGTACTTCGGATTCATGTAATGATGTTTGGTTAAACTATTAAGTTTTTGTCTTCCGCATTTTTGGGTATTTAATTTATTCCGTTGTTTGATCACTTATTTATTGAACTGTTGAACATGCTTAATAAAAGATGTAATAAATTTATAACACTCGGCTTGCCTAGCTTTCACGAGTAGGCGCCATCACGAGTCCCAGAGGTGGAAAATCCGAGTCGTAACAGCTACTATGGGAAGCTTATGACCTATCACTAAGAACAAGGCAAACTTACTCGTATAACAAGTATTTCAAATGTCGTCTCCATCAGTTCCTATCTTTGATTTTTGATCCTCAAAGGGGGAAAGTCTATTTCAACTGAAGTGGAAGAAGGAGCGAATATTGCTAAATCTTTGAGAAGACATTGGCTCTACTTAGCCCATATAGATCTATGAATCTCATCTCACAAAATTTTAATGATGTCTTGATCGCTAGATCTGGTCCAATCACTCTACGAGAGTTATTCGTGTAAGAGAAAATAGATGCTTTTCTCCACCATCCATGACAAACAATGGTGAATAACACTTCAACTAATAAAGAATAACTCGCAAATTTAACAAAAGTCAAGTGAAGGTTAACAAAGCATATGCAAGTTCAAGATAATCAAATTATCAAGCTGACAGATATAGTTGAAAGCATGATAGAGGGAGATCCAAGTGATGTACCTGGGAAGCTCCCTATGATGCAATATAAAAGAGACTTATCTTCAAGGCAAAGAATGACATATAAGGAACTTCATATTACATCTGACGGGGTTCTAGCTGCCTTGCCACCACCTCTAGCTACCTGACCTCTGTCTCTAGCTTGTTATGTAGACGGTGGAGAAACCGGTGCCGAATCATGGCATGAGTACCTTGTTGTGGCATGCTGCTACTCAATCTAGGACAGTACCTCCTAATATGACCTACGTCACCACACTCAAAGCAACCACGCAGCTGGCCTTACTGCTAAGTCTGAGATGATCCCTGATGACCCGAATGACCATAGTAGTAACTCCGTAGTGGTGGTGCATTGATAGGGGTTAAAGGTGTACTGAATACTGGCTGCTCCGAACGTGATCCATAAGAACCACGACTGCCCAAAGAATCCTGTGCTACCTGAAGTTCTAACTGAATCGTCCTGTGAGGATGACCTCTACCAAATGAAGCCTCCAGATGAGGCACCACTGAGACAACCAAAATGATGAGGCCTTTTCTCAGATACCGCCTTTCTACCATGACCACGAATCCTCTCGATCCATCTAGCAATCTCTACAACCCATAAGAAAAGTCCAAGCTCCTCTACTGTAATCATCCACAATAGTTAAGAAATACTTAAAACCATTGTAAGTAGCCACTTTGTAGGGTCCCCAAACATCAACATGAATTAATTTAAAAGCCCTTTTTATTTTAATTTTAATGAAAGTAAAGGGAATTCTGGTTTGTCTAGATTTAGGACAAATGTCATACAAACAATCAGATCTAGAAATTAAAAAAATAAAATTGAGATGTTTCATTGATGAAAAAGGTAAATTCCCCAATCTAACATGCCAAAGGCTTACATCTGAAGTTGCATTTGCAGAGAAAGGAAAAGAAACTAATAACTGACTGAAGATCTTTTGATTTGTAAATGAACTTGTCTCTACTTTTGTGCTATTTCTAACTTGACTTGGCTCCAAGAGGTAAATTCCTTCCCTAACTTCACCAAAAATTTGTTCCCTCTTTACTAAAGAGTCCTGCAAGAAACACTAACTAGAAGTGAAAAAGAGAATTGACTGAAACTATAAACAAATAATAGATTGTATCTGAAACTAGGCATGTGTAATACGTTTTTCCAGAATGAAATAAGGTAGAATAGATATACTTCCTACATGAGTGATTGCGACTTTGAAAGAATTTGGTAAGTTTATACTTAAGGGAACTAAGAGGGCTGTTAAAGAAATAAAGGTATTTGTGTCAAAACACATGTGCTTAGAGGCTCCAGAATCAATAATCTATGTATTAGAGTTAAAAACTGAAAAACGAGTTCTATAATATCTTGCAACACCTATCTTGTGATAGGTGTTGATTCATCACTTCACTCTGGCCAATATTGTTTTGTTTTGTTTGTTCCATTTGAAATGCTCCATTGCCTCTTACTTGCATCCGATTCCCCTTTGTGAACTCAAAGTCTTTTGAAAATCCTATTATTTTATAGCAATCATTGACAATGTGTCCAACTTTCTTGCAATGACTGCAAGATATATTAGGATTAAACTTGATTTTCTTTCCTTTGAAAGTTGAATTAATCTTAATGGAATTGTTAGTTCCCTTTTGCATGTTGTTTCCAAACTTTGGATACTGTGCATTCCCTCTTTGTGCCTGCCTTCCTCCTCTTTGTGCAAAATTATTTTGGTTTGTGATCATGAAAGTTGAAGAATCAGGACAAATAAGTGGATTGGCAAAGATCTCTTTCTAGCTTTTATCTTATAACACAAGAGAGTATGCATGATTGATGCTTCGCAAAGGATTCATCATGAGGATGTTTCCTCTTGCATGTCTGATCCATAACTATCATTCAAACCCATATGAAATTAAATGTGTCTTTAATCATTTAGTGACTTTTATAATCTTTGCTTTTCTTCACACACGCACACAAGCAACTGCACTTCATATCACAACTTAGTGAATCCAACTCATCCCATAGTCGTTTGAGTTTTGTGAAATAGATTGCTATGTCACTTGTTCCGTGAATTAATCCTGACAATTCTTTCCTCAGGTGATAGAGCTTAGCTCCATTTGACTGACCAAATATGTGCCCCAAACTGGTCTAGAGGTCCTTAGAAGATTTTGAGTAGATGACACTATCCCCTATGTCCTTGGATAGTGAGTTGAGCAACCAAGATGTCACCATGTCATTGCATCTGCTCCATGGCTGTTGATACCCAATTTTTTCCCAAAATATTTTTCAAAACTATGCCTTGGCATCAAATAGTATTTTTCACACAATTTTTGCGTTTTAAAAATATTTTTATTAATTATCCCGGCATTATATTCATAAAACAATCATTGATTGCATCACAAATATTTTATATAATAATTTTGTGGCTTAATTTTATTATTTGCATTTGTACTAAGTTTCAATTATTGCACAAATAGCCACATTTGTATTTTAGGTTGCAATTGTAATTACTTTGTAATTATAGTCTATGCATGCATTATTATATTATGTTGCCAGAAAATAGCCTTTTATATTTTTAAAATATTAAGTAATTATTTTAAAATATTTTTAGTCATGAAAATCATTTTTTACAGCCTATTAGTTATTTTTAAAAATTGTTTTATCAATTAAAATATGGTATTTAACAAATGGCCCTCTTAATTTCGGATTTAGCCTATTTACCTAGCCCAATTTTAACCCCAATTCAATCGACCCAGCCCAAACCTATAATATTTAACCCGGCCCCAAATCTATAATATCTAACCCGGCCCCAAATCCTATCAATTTTGGCCGTTGATCATAGAGATCAACAGCCACCATTACCCCTTTCCTTTTTTAGTTCCAAACGACCCCTTAAACCTGACCATTCCCACCAAACAGCCGCCCTAAAACCTTCTCCTCTCTGTTCTCTATGAGACCTAAATCTAACCCTAGCTGCTGCCACCCAAAATCAACCTTAATCTCTTTGATCCCTGTCCGATCTATGGCTCCCCATGGCTGTACGAGGTCTCTACTTGTCTCCTATCTCCCTTGCTTGCTCGATTGTGTGATTTCATGGAAGGACATCGAAGTCATTTTAAGCTCTTCAAAAGTTTGTTTATGGTCCGTGAATGATTTACTGGTTAATCGATGTCTGAACATTTTGGTTATATTAGGGTTTGTTTTCTTGTTGTTTGTTGGTCGAACCTCTAGGTATCTGAAGCATTTTCAAACTCCCATGGCTATTCTTTTGGGTTCTTTTACTTCTTTACTACTATCTAATTTTTAAACACTATGATACTTCAGGTTTTGACTTCTAAGATTTCTATTTGCTCGAATCTCTGTATGTTGACGTGCCTTCAAGTTTTTCTTCTTTAAGTGTTTTCAAATTAGGGTTTCAAATTATCTTTCGTCTAATTTCTCTGTGTTCCTAAAAGTTTGACTCAACCTATTTGTTTATGAGAATTGATACGTTCTTTCCAGAATTGTTGAGTGATTAGCTCCTTCAAAAAAATTTATGTGCACGATTCTTGGTTATTTTCATGTTTATGATCTTAACTAGTCGTTCTTGCCTTATTTGACTGCTGTATATTTACATGATTCTTTCCTTAATTAAACCTTTGACTATTTTATTCTGAAGTTCTTTATTTTAGTTTGATTTGAACTCCTTTCCATAATAAGGCTTCTGACTCTTACTTCTTTACTCATTTTGATTGAACCTCTTGCCTTAATTAGTCCCTGTCATTATAATTGGCTAATATTAAAGGAGAAGACTATGCTGAATCTTTGTGTGATTGATTCTGAAATCCCTTAATTGCTGATTGTTAATTACTTTACCTTATTTGCTCTACTCTTGACCTACTATATAAACTCTCTTATTTTAACTTCTTACATGCGAACATCAGTTTATCAATACTCTTACACTCTCAAAAGCTCTTTATTCTCTTTTGTTACTTGTAATTCTCAGTAACCTAGCCGGCTGTAAGCCAAGGCTGGCTATTTGCACCATCTCTGCTCTATACTCTGTATTCTCTCCTTAGCTGGTATGTTCTGATTCAATTCAAATTCCAAAACTATGTGTTTCTTTGTTGTTCAGTTCATTAATTGTGACCCCCAATCCTTTTTACTATTTTACTATCATGCTGCTTAATGTGTAACTAATATGCCTAGATCATACTACCTAACTACTATCTCACTTAAAATATTGGAGTTTGTTCTATTAGAATCTATGACTAGTTTATTTACCCACAAGGATCTGTTTACTGTTTAGCATGTCGAATCCTGCCTTGTGATAATTGCATGCATCTTGTTTGCTCACAAGCATGTCCAAGCTATATTGCTTGTTTACTGTCTCCCCAGCATGTCTAAATTCTTCTTGTTCTATCTGTGCTTAGTATTTCTAAACTATGAATGTTTTATGAAGTGCTTGCCTAGTTTGGTCATCTAAATCTTGCTTACTCTACTTTACTAATGAGATCATGCTATGTCATCTAGCCCTACAAAGTACTCTGGTTGTGTGTCCAAGGTCTATGTGTTTTCAACATGTCTTTGTTGTAATCTTTGTAATTAACTTACAATTTCTTGAGAAGTTTGTGCGTCTGTTTGCTTATACACTAGGGTGTATTCTATGTGTGCCCAACCCCTCTTTCCATGTATGGAATCTGTTTGCCCCAAAATGTTCCTAAAAGCTGTTTGTTTTTGTGACTTGCATTCTGATTTCAAAAATGCTTTTCATGCTTTTCTCAAACTGTTTTACCACCCTAACTAGTACTGGTTTCAGAAAATCTCTTCACTCCTAAGGACCTTCTTTATACTGTTTACCAAAACACTTTCAAATCATGTCAAACACTCTCACTTATTCTTAGGTTATTAAGTTCTCCCGTTCTGGTATGTGTACTGCTTAGAGATCCTTGAGATTTCTCTGAACTCTGGCATATCAGGGCTGGCTCTTCCACACTGCACATAAATCAATCCTTGTTTGAGAAAGGTCTGGGTGAGAGCACTGCCCGGGATCCTTGAGGTCCTTAGGGAACTATGACACACCTAGACATGAAATTGGCTATGAAATCTTGGGCATTTGAGACTAGTGAAGACTTGGTACACCAGGATTTGCTTTGCGCCTACTTCAGGCTCCCTATAGCTTTATTTCTATTATATTTATGTAATTTTTATTCAATCATTGGTTTGTAATAATTAATTATGAACAGATAACGGGGTGACTAGTGAAAAGGGAGGGTTGTTGTATACTGTGGTTAAAGTCGGGTAGATAACATGTATATAGTGTTCATTTTGGTTTAAATACTTTTGTGAGATAACATGCCTATAGGGTTCAAATGTCTTTCGTTAGATAACATGCCTGCAGGGTTTTGCTTTGGTTCAAATAAATTCTGCATGCTTTACTTAACGTAATTAGAGATCATACCTATAGGATCTAAAATCAGATTTAATTAGAAATCATGCCTATAGGATTTAAAATTAGTTTTGAGTAGAGATCATGCCTATAGGATCTAAAATCAGTTTTAATTAGAAATCATGCCTATAGGATTTAAAATTAGTTCTAATTAGAAATCATGTCTATAAGATCAAAAATCAGCTTTAATTTTAGAAATCATGCATGTAGGTTCTGAATCAGTTTATTCAATTATCCTACTCATTTCTTTAATTGCCTTCAGCGCTGTGTTAATTAATATCACTACAAAGCATTCCTATAGGATAACGGACTTCAAAAATATCCCCTTAGAATTGTGACTGCATATACACACTTAGGTAAGCCTTAGGGCGTTAAATAACTGTGAAACCAGTTCTATTTATATGTGAGATTATCCAGGTTTAACAAGCTGTAAAACTAGTAGGCAAACTGGTTAGGATCCTGCCACATCCCCTAAAATCCAAACGCTGCATGTTCTATTTTGTGATGTCCATATGGATATCATGTTCTTAGGATTTCTAGACTTTCTTCAAAAATTGTGTTTTAGATGTGCTGTTTGTTTGCCTATATACATGCAGAGGTAAATGTGAGCCTTCTAACTACCTATCCTTATTTCCTTGTCCTATAAGTTATTTGCCTGTCGCCTAGATTTTTACCTTTTAAAAACCTTAGATTGTCTAGAACTGTCCAGATTTAGTGGTCCCAAATTCCTCAGGACCATAAGGAAGGGACGGGTAGCAGCACGCTTAGAGGTCGTTAAATTAAACTCACTTATATAACCACTAAGGAGAGGGTAATGGGTAGTAAAAGGATATAATGGCTGCGCGCTAATATCACGTGTAGCCCCCATTGAGGAGTGATTATCGGGCATTGCATGGTGTGATCCTGTATGCTAATTAACCTAGGACTTCCCTTTCCCAATTCCTATTTGTTTAAATTTTATAAAATTTCTTTACATTTATATATGTGCAAGTTGTTCAAACCTCTCCCTTGCTTCCATTACCTGAATCGTACTTATATTTAGAATGAGAAAACATGTCTTTATTTGCAAATATGTGTTAAAACTATTTACTTGTTAAAATGACTAATTCACATAGTTTAAGTTTAGCCGGGAACCACCGTTGTGGACTGCGAGGGGTGACTAACACCTTCCCCTCAAGGTTATTTCGAGCCCTTACCCGAATCTCTGGTAATGCAAACTAGTTACA
The DNA here is from genome assembly GCF_000715075.1 of Nicotiana tabacum. Classification (NCBI taxonomy): domain Eukaryota; kingdom Viridiplantae; phylum Streptophyta; class Magnoliopsida; order Solanales; family Solanaceae; genus Nicotiana; species Nicotiana tabacum. The sequence continues at coordinate 89,593,959 of NC_134084.1, forward strand.
TTAGTTAATCACACTAGGTGCCCTAACACACCATAATCCGTTAGGTGGCGACTCTTCAAATACACAATTCCCAAAAGGAAACGAGTTGTTCCCCCATGAATGTCGAAACCCGGACTTCCCTGCAGAAAGGGAAAAAAGGGGGCACGACAGCATGTCGACTCTACTGGGGATATTTTAGGCTCTTACCATAGCGAACTTATTTTTTGAATTATTCCAAGCATGCTCTATCCCACGTACCCTTTCACCTTATTTGAATTCAACTGTCTATTTTTAAGAATTTATGATTTCTTTATTTTCCTGAAACTAACTTATCTTTTTTTTTTGTAACTGTCTTTCAATTATTTAAATCCTGGATTTATTATTTTTCTTATGTGCAAATACTTGACAACATGTTATTTATTGCTGCATAAATCATGCTCAATATCATATTCCGCTCGTGCGTAATTAATCCTATAGCAACACTTGATATGTGTTTGCGCTCTTCCTATATATCACCCTTTAAATTCGGAAAGACGTATTTGCGGTAAAACTAGTCGATCAGCCGTGCGTTTGACGGTTTTGTGCCTTTCCCCCTCAAGTTGTCCGCTTGAGGGTCCCAGTCTAGACCTCTATAGCAGCCTTATTTATTAATTGTACATGCATCATAGTCAAACCTAGCCGGGTTAATATGTTGTCCGCATAATAACCCTTTAAGACAAGCCTTGTCCAAAAGTCCATCGGGTTTTCCATAATCCCAACGGACGTAACCACGATTATGTTCATTAATTTGGAGAAATAAGTGCCAATATGCTAATCATTATTGTATAAATAGATGAACCTGGAGGGGGAAATGGCCTAACTCTCTTTTGTTTTGCAAAAAATGAGGCACGAGGTCCCCAGATTCGGTATGGTTAATAGCATACCCTCACTCTTTCTAGATTGGTGGAGGGATCTTCCATCATGTGACCAAAACCATGTGAAATGAGTCTTATGAAATTTTTCTTCTCTGTTGGATCTTCAGCCCAACAAAATGTTGATCGAGGCTTCAACTATGTTTTGGGACAAGAAAGGGGCTGTGTTCCGTTTTGGGAACACAAAAATGACTCCCCTTCTAGAAGAAATAGGAGGATTTGTTGGGTTGCTTTGGGATATCCCTAATCTATTAGCACCTAAAAATCGCACTGCTAGGGGATTTCTGAAGATGATGGGGATGAAGAAAAATGACAACTTGAAATGCCTGAAAGACTCCTACATACCTTTTGACTTCCTTTATGAAAGATACGGTCACAAAAACTCTTACCGTATTTTTGATGATGAGTTCTCAATCACCTCCTTGGGTTGGATTCATCGTAGGGTCTTCGTGTTTATTATGTGTTTCTTGGGCATGCTGGTATTCCCAATCCAAGGGGATAGAATTCATACTAGGCTGGCCATGGTGACCAAAACTCTGATGGACGGGATCGAGGGGGAGACATACACTATCGTCCCTATGATCGTTGCAGACATGTACCGTGCTTTGGAGCGATGTTAGAAGGGGTTCAGATTCTTCGAGGGTTTCAACTTGCTGTTACAGGTCTGGTTGTAGGAACATCTCCAAAAGGGACAATACCGTCAAGAATTTTCGCGAAGGCCGTGGAATGATCACATAGCCTTACATCATCCCAAAAGAATGAACTATATTCCAGACATGTTTGTTCAACCGGAGGACGCTGTGGGATGGGTACAGCTTTTCGAAAATTTGACCGAGGATCAGGTCTAGTGGATGTTCGAGTGGTTCCCTACCAATGAGTTCATCATTAGATCCAGAGATTTTCCACACTTTGTGTTGATTGGGTTAAGGGGCATATACCCTTATGCTCCTCTCAGGGTTATGAGAGAAGCAAATTGGAGACAGATCATACCACGGGTTGCTAAGATGTGTAACTTCAGAGCCGATTTCCAAGATGACGCCATCACGTATAAGAATGAAGCACAACATATGTGGACCTCAAAGATTATTGTGGAGAAGGATACTATCGAGCCAAACCAATGTCATGCGGGCCACTCGTACCTCTACCCTTCGTGGTTGGAGGACAACATAGCTGGGGTGTTTGAGCCAAGGGTTGGGCCAGGAAACATAGTCATAGAGGAGGTTGCTGAATCAGAGGTGAAGTACAACAAGCTGCGGAAAAGAGTTCGAGAGTTTGAAGATGAGCATATGGTGCAACATAAGGCTGACATGAAGATGATTAATGAGTGGAAGGAGAGAGCTACTAAATGCAGCGAGAGGCTGGAATATCTAGAGTACAGTTTAATGGAGTTGGAAGGGAAGATGAGAAAAAGGGTCACTGAGTGCCAGAACGCTGAGGGAAATGAAGGAGTGCATCTGGCCAGGGCATTCCTGTTGTTGAACCTGCGCGAGCTGGGAGAGTTGATCGACAGGAGCATCCAGTCTGGAGAGGGTCCTTCTGGGACCAAGTAGATTAGATTTATTTGCTTTCCTTTCAAATGTAATAAGGCCAAGTGCCATTAGCAACATTATCTCATTTAGTTTCATTTTGGTTTGTTTACTTTTACATTAATGAAATGAGGCAATTATTAGCACTAAATTTCTCCAAATTTATTTGTCGATAGGCCTACCTCGGGCACAATGAGGTTCCAAAATTAGGACACAAATTTACATTCCCGCAATATGTGTTTAAATATTGCAAACATTTCAGGATCATTACTGACTTGTTTACCTTTTGTTTTTCTATATTCTTTATTCCCATTCCCTAAGGTTGATTTGCTCATACTGGCATCATCAACATATCACCCCAGATCTAGATGCCCTCCACTATCTCCTCCTCCAAGCAAAACAAAAGCCAAAGGAAAATAAAAAATGGACGACTTAAGTGGTATTCGAAAGGAGAATGCTAAGAACGCAGAAACTTCATATGGTCGAAGTACCCCGGCACCAAATGATTTAGTTTTGAGGTTAGAACAAAAGATACTGGAACTACAGGGAGAACTTGAGCAAGTCTGCAACTTGGCAAACTTATCCCTCACTCTGAACGTCGCCAACATCAAGACAAAGAACCCAGCACCTCCTCAAAACACACCAAACCAACATCCATAAAACCCTCATGCACTGCATCAATACGCAATCCCACCCCAGAATCTCAATCCCCTACCAATACCAACTCTGCCACAACATCACCATCAACCAATTCAGTACCCACAAATAGCCAGTTATCACACTCCCTAGAATACACCACAACCTATTCCTGATCCCCAAAACTCAACTAATGACCACCATTACACCCAGGCACCCGACACTCACCAAAACAATGCTGTATATGTAGAAACTGTACCTCACTCTATCTAACCAACCTCCTATACACCAGAATCCTCCGAGAAGGACATGCTCATTAAAAACATGGCTGAGGAACTCAAGAAGTTGACGAGTCAAGTTCAGGGTGTCGAAGGAGGCAAAGGAATAAAAGGTTTGAACTATGAAGACTTATGCATACAACGCTAGATGTAGAATTGCCAGAGGGTTACAAACCTCCCAAGTTCGAGATGTTTGACGGTACATGTGATTGCAAGGTTCATTTGAGGACTTATTGTGACAAGCTTGTTGGGGTTGGAATAGATGAAAGGATCCGGATGAAGCTCTTTATGAGAAGTCTTATGGGAGATGCTTTGTCCTGGTACATCAGCTAGGATCCTAAGAAATGGCCAACTGGGTGAGTATGGCATCTGATTTCATAGACTGATTCAGGTTCAACACAGAAAATGCACCAAATTTTTTCTACATTCAGAACCTTAAGAAGAAGCCCACTGAATCTTTCCACGAGTTTATTGGAGGTCAGAAGCAACCAAAGTCAAGCCATCTTTGGACGAGGAACAGATGAACAAGTTCTTCGTCAGAGCACAGGATCCACAATATTACGAAAGGTTGATGTTTATTGAAAATCATAAATTCTTTGATATCATCAAACTCGGAGAAAGAATTGAAGAAGGAATCAAGAGGGGGATGGTGACAAACTTTGAGGCATTACAGGCCACAAACAAGTCATTACAATTAGGCAGCATATCGAAGAAAAGAGACATTAGGGTGGTAATGGTAGCTCAAGGCCCGAAATCTCTGCTTACATATTAAACACCTCCACCCATATATCAAACACCCCCACCCACATACCAAGCACCGCCACCCACATACCAAGCACCGCCACCCACATATAAACCTTCATCTCCCAGATATTACCAACCAGCCACTGCCTATCATACCTATAATTCCCAACCATCTCATTTCCAGTCACCTCTAACTCACCAAAATTATCCAAGACCATGACCCAATTTTGACCGCAAGCCACCCAAACCGTACACTGCTATTGCTGAACCCATTGACTAGTTGTATGAAAGGTTTAAAGCCGCTGGTTATGTCACCCCTATTCCTGTTGTGGCATTAAAGAGTCCATCCCAATGGGTCAACACAAACAAAACCTGTGCATACCATTCCAGTATGAAAGGGCATACCATTGACAAGTGCCGAACATTGAAAGATAAAATCCAGACACTGATTGATAACAAGATTATACAGGCAAAAGAAGCTACACCCAATGTCCGCAATAACCCCCTCCCTAATCATAGGGGTGGCGGGATACATGTGATAGAAATGGATGAAGAATGGGATCTTAAGGGTTCAATCGGGCTTATTCGAGAAGGCGGTGACTTTAAACCTGAAGTCACACTTACTCCTATCATAGTGTAGGCTTAGTTACCGATCGAAGTTAAGGTAGCTGCATCAGTTCCATTTGATGTAGAGGTAGCTCCACCTGCAGCCACCCATGTTCCACTTGAAGTGGAAGTGGCCACAACTTTAACGGTGACAGTATCAATCGTACCTCCTTTTAACTCAAAAGAAATACCCTGGGATTATGTTGCCGAGGCTAGACAAAAATGAAAGGAAAAGATAGAGGATTCCGATGTTGTGCAAGGAATGACTAGGACCGGGAGAATCTATACACCTAAACACTTGGGAGGACCAAGCAAGGATGCCGCTACCAAGCAGCCTATTATTGAAATAGGTCCAGATGACCTTTGGAGGAAAGTAAAAGCAAAGGAATACTCTGTCATCGACCATTTGAACAAAACCCCAGCTCAGATATCCATATTGTCACTATTGCAAAATTCAGAGGAACACAAGAATGCTTTGATTAAGGTGTTGAGTGAAGCTTACGTGCCCAACAATATCACCTACGGAGAGATGGACAATATGGTAGGGTAGGTGATGGAAAGTCACAAAATAATCTTCCATGAGGATGAGCTTTCACCTAAAGGGTTGAATCACAACCGAGCATTGCATATCACAGTGCAATTCAAAGACAAATTCATCGCCAGGGTCTAGATTGATAGGGGTTCAAGCCTCAATATTTGTCCACTGGATACTCTGAAAAGATTGGGAAAAGGTTTCCATGAAATACAGGCAGGGAGCATGAACGTGAAAGCCTTCGATGGGTCTCACAAAGGGCCACGATTGGGAAAATTAATCTCTGTCTGCAGATGGGGCCAAGTTGGTTCGATGTCGAATTTCAGGTGCTCGACATATCGGCCTTATACAATCTTCTGTTGGGACGACCATGGATACATGCCGTCGGAGCTGTGGCTTCCACACTACATCAAGCAGTGAAATTCGAATGGAACCATCAGGAGGTGATCAGTCATAGAGATGGGAGTAACCCCATTTACACTAGTCAATCCATTCCGGTTATTGAAAATAGAAGAAGATTAGGAGGGGATACCTATCATCACATCAAACGTGTCAATTCCGTTGAGAAAGACAAATGGTGGAGCAACAAAATAGAAAGCATATTGGCATGGTCTGGGTATGAACCCGATAAAGGGCTTGGGAAGAATCTCCAAGGTATTACTAAACCAATACAACTGAAGCGTCACGGTACTACCTTCGGGCTCAGATACCAGTATACATGGCAGGAGTATGATGATTGGTCGCCTCCATGGCGTGGACCTTATTACCCTCTTGAGCAACCAGTGCCACGTCTGGGTCAAACTTTTCACCAAGCTGATACAATATGGGGACTGCAGAAGAAGAAGTGTTAGCTAGGCTAAGGAATCTGTTCCTAGAGGATGGGGATATGGATTGCAGTGCAATAATTGAGGAGGAGGAGGAAGGAGGCCTTACTATTCAGACTGTGGAGAAGGGAGCCGTCCTCAGGAACTAGACCGCCATACCATCTCGGGCCCGCCGAGTCCCTGGGTAGCTTGGCAGGTTTAATTCCTATAGCCATTCTAGGCATTTAAAGATTTTTAGTAATTTTGTTTTTAAGACTCACTTGTTTCAAAAAAATGCTCGATTCATCGAGCCGTACTCATTTAGGTGTTTTAAGTCTTAATCAAATGCATTGCTCTTTATTATTTATTATTATCTTTCATATTTTTCTTTCTAAGCATTATTGTTACTTTTCCTGATGAACCGGTGACTGCGACATGTAATGAGGCAATGCAATGTGAGGATAGTGATTCGGATGAAGAAGATGAGATACCTGAGGAAGTTGTCAGGGAGGTTAAAAACTTTGAGAATAAGCCTAAGTCCAACCTGGATGAAACCAAAATAGTAAATTTGGGAGATGTCGGGACCGTCAAGGAGACTCGTATCAGTATTCACTTGTCGCCAACAGAGAAAGAGGAGTACACTCATTTCTTAAAGGAGTATGAGGACATTTTGGCATGTTCGTATGATGACATGACCGGTTTGATCACGTCCATAGTGGCTCACAAGTTGCTTACTAATCCCATGTGTCCGCCGGTGAAACAGAAACTCAGAAAATTCAAACCAGATATGAGCTTGAAAATTAAGGAGGAAGTTACTAAGCAGATCAAAGCAAAAGTTCTCAGGGTTGTTGAGTACCCAACCTGGTTAGCTAACATTGTGCAAGTTCCGAAGAATGTTGGAAAAGTCAAAGTATGTGTTGACTATCAGGATTTAAACAGAGCAAGTCCCAAGGATGACATTCCACTGCCAAACATACATATCCTGATCGATAATTGCACCAAGCATGAACTCCAATACTTTGTGGATTGCTTCGCAAGTTATCACCAGATCTGGATGGATGAGGAAGACATAGAGAAAACCGCTTTTATTACACCATGAGAGGTATACTGTTACAAATGATGTCATTTGGTCAAAAGAATGCTGGGGCTACTTACATGAGGGCCATGCCAACCATATTCCATGATATGATACACAAAGAAATAGAGGTGTATGCAGACGACATCATTATCAAATCCAAGAGGGCCGCAAATTACATAACGGACTTGAGAAAGTTCTTTGACAGACTAAGGAGGTACAACATGAAACCGAACCCCGCAAAGTGTGCATTGGTGTTTCCCGCAGGAACGTTACTGGTATTCATTGTCATTCATCGAGGGATCGAGCTGGATCCGTCTAAAGTCAAGGCTATTCAGGAGTTACCACCGCCTAGGAGCAAAAAGGACGTGATGAGCTTCCTAGGACGTCTCAATTTTATCAGTCGCTTCATAACATAGTCCACATTCATATGTGAACCCATCTTCAAGATGCTGAGGAAATACGGCGAAACAAGCTGGACTGAGGATTGTCAGAGTGCTTTCGACAAAATCAAGGAGTACCTGTCCACACCTCCGATCATTGTCCCACCCGAGCCGGTACGGCCTTTGCCACTCTATCTATCTGTATTGGATGGAGTCTTCGGATGTGTTCTGGGACAACATGACGAGACATGGAGAAAGGAGCAAGCCATATACTACTTGAGTAAGAAGTTCACACCTTACGAAGCACGATACTCTCTGCTAGAACACACTTGATGTGCTTTGACCTGGACGGCCCAACGGTTGAGGCATTACTTCTGTGCCTATACTACATACCTCATATCCAGGATGGACCCTTTGAAGTACATATTTCAGAAACCCATGCCAACTGGGAAGCTAGCCAAGTGGCAGATACTGTTGAGTGAGTTCAATATCGTCTACGTAACTTAAAAGGCGGTCAAAGGGCAAGCATTTGCAGATCATCTTGCTGAAAATCTGGTGGGAGGAGAATATGAACCCTTGAAAATGTATTTTCCTGATGAAGAGGTGTCATTTGTACGAGAGGACATTACCGAAGCATACAACGGTTGGAGGATGTTCTTCGACGGAGCTGCAAATTTCAAAGGAGTGGGCATTGGAGCAGTTTTGGTATCAAAAATGGGTCAACATTATGCGTTATCTGCTAAACTCAGATTTTCCAGCACCAACAACATGGCAAAATATGAAGCCTACATACTAGGATTCAACATGGCAATCGACATGAATATTCAAGAGCTGCTGGTAATCGGTGATTCAAATTTGCTTGTGCACCAGGTACAAAGAGAGTGGGCCACCAAGAATTCCATGATATTGCCATATCTGCACTATGTACAGGAATTCAGAAAGAGGTTCACGATGATAGAGTTCCATCATATGCCTAGAATTCAGAATGCGTTTACCGATGCATTGGCCACTTTGTCATCCATGATACAACATCCAAATAAGAATTTCATTGATCTTATCCCAGTGAGAATTCATAATCAGCCGACATATTGTGCCCATGTTGAAGAAGAAACAGATGGAAAACCTTGGTTCCATGACATCAATGAGTATTTGGCGAAAAGAGAATATCTGGAGCATGCAAACCACACTCAGAAACGCACACTCTGGAGATTGTCCAATCACTTCTTCAACAGTGAAGGAGATTTGTATAGAAGAACTCCTGATTTGGGATTTCTAAGGTGCGTCGAAGCAAAAGAATCTTCTAAACTACTTGAGGATATACATGCTGGGACCTGTGGCCCGCATATGAATGATTTTGCATTGGCCAAGAAGATACTTAGGACCAGTTACTTTTGGATGACCATAGAGACAGATTGGATTCAATATGTCCGCAAATGCTACCAATGCCAAGTGCATGCCGATATGATAAAAGTGCCGCCAAACGAGCTCAATGCAACAAGCTCACCTTGGCCATTCGTCGCCTGGGGAATGGATGTCATCGGTCTGATTGGGCCTACTGCTTCAAACTACCACATGTTTATTCTGGTAGTCATTGATTACTTCACAAAATGGGCAGAGGCTACATCTTAAAAATATGTAACCAAGAAAGTCGTCGCAGACTTTGTCATAGACCGTATTGTTTCCCGATTTGGAGTTCCCGAGTCCACTGTTACTGATAATGTTGCCAATCTCAACAGTGATTTGATGAAAGCCATGTGTGAAACTTTCAAAATCAAGCACAAGAATTCCATAGCCTATAGACCTCAGATGAATGGAGCTGTAGAAGCTGCCAACAAAAACATCAAGAAGATATTAAGGAAGATGGTAGAAAACCACAAGCAATGACACGAGAAATTACCCTTTGCTTTGTTGGGATACCGCACTACAGTTCGCACAGCAACCGGGGCAACTCCTTACATGCTGGTTTATGGTACCGAAGCTGTCATCCCAGCCTAGGTAGAGATTCCTTCTTTAAGAATCATACATGAAGCTAAACTCAACAATGTAGAATGGATAAGGAACCGCTATGAATAATTGGCCCTTATAGATGGAAAAAGGATGAATGTAGTATGTCAAGGTCAGTTTTACCAAAACAGAATGTTTAGAGCTTTCAAAAGAAGGGTCAAACCAAGACAATTTGCACCAGGACAGCTGGTGCAGAAGAAGATCTTCCCACCCAAGATGAAGCCAAAGGGAAATTCTCTCCCAACTGGCAAGGTCCTTACATGGTTCACAGGGTGCTAACAGGAGAAGCACTCATACTTGCAGAAATGGACGGAGAAATCTAGCCAAAACCAATCAATTCAGATGCAGTTAAGAGATACTATACTTAGACTATTTACATTTACTCATCTGATGTAATTGAACTACGCTTGACCTGATTCCCATTTAAGAAGGGATACGTAGACAGCCTTATGGGTTCGGTCATATCATAATAAAATTTCCATTTTCCCCAAGATCAGAAACTGGGGCAGAATTTTGAGGAGGACCCTCAAAATTCCGGAGTAAGTCCAACCAATGCCAATGCATGCCAGACGGTCAGAAATCGGTTAAGAAACTGGGGCAAAGTTTTGAGAAATATTCTCAAAATTCCGAAGAAGGTTCAACAAAGCTCGCAAACGGCCGAAGGATCATCTACCAAACTGGGGTAGAATTTTGAGGAGGACCTCAAAATTCTAACATGGGAAAGCTACAATGTCTCTGAAAATGTGTTACACTGACTAGTTCATCTAAAACTACTTAATATTTCAATATGTTTCTAAAATAACCCTATTTTTATCAATAATTGCATATTTTCAAAAACTCTATTTTTCGTAACAGTCAAGTGTTACACAGGGAAACTCAAAAAAGGCCTCCAGAACGGAGCAAAGCAAGGCCAGCGGACAGAAGCACGAACCAACCTCCCCTCAAAAAACATACAAGTTTTCTTTGAACGCAGGCACATCTGACGTAGCAATAACATTCATAAATATATACACGTAAAAAGATCACTATCAATCGGGCCATCAAACACCGAATATATCTCCAGTTAAGACATATACTACTCTTATTTTCTACTCGCTCTTTGCATGGAACTAAGCCCTGTCCTGCATACTTGCGTGAGGCTAATCCTTTCCTCCTTATCTGCATGAGGCTAATACTTGCCTCCACATCTGCATGAGGCTAATCCTTTCCTCCCTATCTACACGAGGCTAATCCTTGCCTCCAATCTGCACGACGCTAATCCTTGCCTCCATATTTGCATGAGGCTAATCCTTGCCTCCATATTCGCATGAGGCTAATCCTTGCCTCCATATTTGCATGAGGCTAATCCTTGCCTCCATATCTGCATGAGGCTAATCCTTGCCTCTATATCTGCATGAGTATAATCCCTGCCTCCATATCTGCATGAGGCTAATCCTTGCATCCCTACCTGCATGAGGCTAATCCTTGACTCCACACCTGCATTAGGCTAATCCTTGCCTCTTCACCTGCATGAGGCTAATCCTTGCCTCCACACCTGCATGAGGCTAATCCCTGCCTCCATACTTGCATTAGGCCAATCCCTGCCTCCTTACTTGCATGAGGCTAATCCCTGCCTCCATACCTGCATGAGGCTAATCCCTGCCTCCATATTTGCATGAGGCTAATCCCTGCCTCTATACTTGTATGAGGCTAATCCCTGCCTCTATACTTGTATGAGGCTAATCCCTACCTCCATATTTGTATGAGGCTAATCCCTGCCTCCATACTTGCATGAGGCTAATCCATGCCTCCATATTTGCGTAAGGCTAATCCCTACCTCCATACTTGAATGAGGCTAATCCCTGCCTCCACATTTGCATGGGATTAAGCGTTGTCCCTCCTTGCATAAATATTGTTCTATTCTGGTACTATTTGTTTGCTTTTCAATCGGACTAAGCTCTGCCCTTCATTTCACAAGACTAAACCTTGTCTTGTTAACATCATATTATTGCATCTCATGGGCTGAAATATCGCCAACCTATCCAATGGCGTCATAGTCTAAAAGGCATCATCCTCATAGCCGGAAGACATCATGTCATGGCCTGAGGATTTCTCAAATTTGTATATCATTATTCAAAGGTGTCATGGTTCGGAGGCACCATCTTCATGGCCCGAGAACATCATTTCATGGCTTGCGAATCCATCACTGAACAATTCATAGCCCAGGACATCATGGTCTAAGGACGTCATCCTCAACCGTCTGAAGATAATTTTCATGGTCCGAAGGGAATCTGCATCATGTTTAAATTTTCGTGCAAATACATGTTCGTAGCATATCTTTACCTGCAGGTGACCAGTAAACAATTGCTATCCTAGCAGGAGCGACCTCGCTCTAGTTCCTTCAACTATCTCAAACCTGAACCATTCACCATAACCACTCTTGCATCCATTCCGAAATCTCGTGTCCGTTTTTGTAATGACTTCATCGGTATATTCCGCCAATGAATCCAGAACTACACGTCGCCTGATTCCTATAAAACCAGGGATATGTAGGCAGCTCAATGAACAAAGTCCAGCCTCTGTCTTTCAAAACATCCCATCCAGACAAAATTGGCCATCATTTCTTTACCCGGAAACTCTTTCATCATTCCCAGGTAAAGAGGGGCAGCTGTTGATACCCAATCTTTTCCCAAAATATTTTTTAAAACTATGCCTTGGCATCAATTAGTATTGTTTACACAATTTTTGCATTTTAAAAATATTTGTATTAATTATCCAAGCATTGTATTTATAAAACAATCATTTATTGCATCACAAATATTTTTTATATAATAATTTTGTGGCTTAATTTTATCATTTGCATTTGTACTAAGTTTCAATTATTGCACAAATAGCCACATTTATACTTTAGGTAGCAATTGTAATTACTTTGCAATTATAGCCTAGGCATGTATTATTACATTATGTTGCCAGAAAATAGCCTTTTATTTTTTTAAACTATCAAGTAATTATTTTAAAATATTTCTAGGCATGAAAATCATTTTTTACAGCCTATTAGTTATTTTTAAAAATAGTTTTATCAATTAAATAGGGTATTTAACAAATGGCCCTCTTAATTTCGGATTTAGCCTAATTACTTAGCCCAATTTTAACCCCAATTCAATTAAACCAACCCAAATCTTCACAGCCCAAACCTATAATATCTAACCCGACCCCAAATCCATTTAATCTTGGCCGTTGATCATAGAGATCAACGACCACCATTAGCCCTTTCCTTTTTTAGTTCCAAACGAGCCCCCAAACCTGGCCATTCTCACTAAACAGCCGCCCTAAAACCCTCTCCTCTCCGTTCTCTCTGAGACCTAAACCTAACCCTAGCCGCTGCCACCCAAAATCAGCCCTAATCCCTTTGATCCTTGTCCGATCTATGGCTTTCCATGGTTGTACGAGGTCTCTACTTGTCTCCTATTCCTTTGGTCGCTCGATTGTGTGATTTCGTGGAAGGACTTCGAAGAGATCTGGTCCAAATCTCGTTTTAAGCTCTTCAAAAGTCTGTTTATGGTCCGTAAATGATTTCTATCAAAGTCTCACGATTCAAATCCTTGATTCAAAGGCCAGATTCTCTTTACCCTTTCTCCTTTCTTCAAGAAACCTAATGTTTGGACTTGAATCGGTTTAGATCTCCGTAGATCTGGAGCGATCCTAAGTTCATCGTTGATTTTCCTAAAAATGTCCCCTTATTTCTTTACTGGTTAATCGATGTCTGAACATTTTTGTTATATTAGGGTTTGTTTTCTTGTTGTTTGTTAGTCGAACCTCTAGGTATTTGAAGCATTTTCAAACTTCCATGGCTATTCTTTTGGGTTCCTTTACTTTTTTACTACTAACCGATTTTTAAACACTATGATACTTCAGGTTTTGACTTCTATGATTTCTGTTTGCTCACATCTCTGTGTATTTACATGCCTTCAAGTTTTTCTTCTTTAAGTGGTTTCAAATTAGGGTTTCGAATTATCTTCCATCTAATTTCTCTGTGTTCCTAAAAGTTTTACTCAACCTATTTGTTTATGGGAATTGATACGTTTTTTCCAGAATTTTTGAGTGATTAGCTCCGTTAAAAAATTCGTGTGCACGATTCTTGGTTATTTCCATGTTTATGATCTTAACTAGTCGTTCTTGCCTTATTTGACTGTTGTATATTTACTGATTCTTCACATGATTCTTTCCTTAATTAAACCCTTGACTATTTTATTCTTAAGTTCTTTATTTTAGTTTGATTTGAACTCATTTCCTTAATAAGGCTTCTGACTCTTACTTCTTTACTCAGTCTGATTGAACCTCTTGCCTTAATTAATTCCTGCCATTACCATTGGCTAATTTTCCTTGATGAAAGGAGACGAATATGCTGAATCTTTATGTGATTTATTATGAAATCCCTTAATTGCTGATTATTGATTACTTTATCTTATTTGCTCTACTCTTGAACTATTATATAAACTCTCTTATTTTAACTTCTTACACACGAACATCAGTTCATCAATACTCTCACACTCTCAAAAGCTCTCTATTCTCTCTGTTACTTGTAATTCTCACTAACCTAGCCGGCTGTAAGCCAAGGCTGGATATTTGCACTGTCTCTACTCTATACTCTGTATTCTCTCCTTAGCTAGTATGTCTTGATTCAATTCAAACTCCAAAACTATGTGCTTCTTTATTGTTCAGTTCATTAATTGTGACCCCCAATCCTGTTTACTATTTTACTATCATGCTGCTCAATGTGTAACAAATATGCCTAGATCATACTACCTAACTACTATCTCACTTAGAATATTGGAGTATGTTCTGTTAAAATCTATGACTAGTTTATTTACCCACAAGGATCTGTTTACTATTTAGCATGTCGAATCCTGCCTTGTGATAATTGCATGCATCTTGTTTGCTCACAAGCATGTCCAAGCTATATTGCTTGTTTACTGTCTCCCCAGCATGTCTAAATTCTGCTTGTTCTATATGTGCTTAGTATTTCTAAACTATGAATGTTTTATGAAGTGCTTGCCTAGTTTGTTCATCAAAATCTTGCTTACTCTACTTTACTAATGAGATCCTTCTAAGTCATCTAGCCCTACAAAGTACTCTGGTTGTGAGTCCAAGGTCTATGTGTTTTCAACATGTCTTTGATGTAATCTTTGTAATTAACTTGCAATTTCTTGAGAAGTTTGTGCATTTGTTTGCTTAAACACTAAAGTGTATTCTATGTGTCTCCAACCCCTCTCTCCATGTATGGAATCAGTTTGCCCTAAAATGTTCCTGAAAGCTGTTTGTTTTTGTGACTTCATTCTGATTTCAAAAATATTTTTCATGTTTTTCTCAAACTATTTTACCACCCTAACTAGTAGTGGTTTTAGAAAATCTCTTCACTCCTAAGGCCTTTCTTTGTAACGTTTACCAAAACTCTTTCAAATTATGTCAAGCATTCTCACTTATTCTTAGATTATTAAGTTCTTCCCCTCTGGTATGTGTACTGCTTAGAGACCCTTGAGATCTCTCTGAACTCTGGCATATCAGGGCTGGTCTTCCATGTTGCACATAAATTAGTCCTTGTTTGAGAAAGGTCTAGGTGTAAGCACTGCCCGGGATCCTTGAGGTCCTTAGGGAACTCTGAAACACCTAGACACAAAATTGGTTATGAAATCTTGGGCATTTGAGACTAGTGAAGGCTTGGTACACCAAGATTTGCTTTGGGCCTACTTCAGGCTCCCTATAGCTTAATTTCTATTCTATTTATGTAATTTTTATTCAATCATTGGTTTGTAATAATTAATTGTAAACAGATAATGGGGTGACTAGTGAAAAGGGAGGGTAGTTGTATACTGTGGATAAAGTGTGATGACCCCACTTGTTTAAAAACGAAATTTTCGTGTTCTGAGGCCTTGAAAACCTCATTTATAATCACCTCGATTTGCGTGGGCAGTCCGGGCGCGTAGCCAGAAAGCTTAAATATGATAATCTGTGAAAAACGATAAGTTTTGATTTATAAAATGAGCTAATTTGACTTTGGTCAACGTTTTGGATAAACGGACTCGGACCCGTAATTTGACGGTCACGAAGGGTCCATAGGAAAATATGGGACTTGAGCATATGCCCGGAATCGAATTCCGAGGTCCCAAGCCCAAGAAATGAATTTTTAAAGGAAATTGTTATCTGGAATTGTTTAAAAAAATTTTGAAATGAAATTTAATTAGAACATGATGGTATCGGGCACGTATTTTGGTTCCGGCACCCTGTACATGTCTTATATATGATATAAGACATTTCTGTGGAACTTGGTGAAAAAAGGATGTCATGTGACGTGATTCGGACTTAAATTGCAAAATTTATGATTAAAGAAGTTTTGAAAACATTTAATTGATATCGAGACTTAATTTGATGTTCATGATGTTATTTTGATGATTTGATTACACGAGTAGGTCCATATGATGATTTTGAGTTAGTTTCACACTTGGTTTGGAGTTCTGAGGGCTCGGGTGAGTTTCGGGTAGGTTCGGGATGTTTTAGACTTAACACAGGAAGTTGCAGGTCTCTGAACCCGCCAGTGCGGTCCGCACAAAACGTGTGTGACCGCGGAAGAGGGCCAGTGCGGTCCGCGGTCGGTTTCGGTCAGTGCGCGGTGGAGGCCTGTGCGGCCACAGTCCATTTCGTGCGGTCCGCACAGGGCACTGGACCGCAGTACCTCAGGAAGGCCTGTGCGGCTGCAGTCCATTTTGTGCGGTCCGCACAGGGGGTCTGAGAGGGGTATAAATAGACGAGATTTTCAGTTATTTTTCATTTTTCAAAACCCCAAAAACATAAGAGGCGATTTTTCAAACAACCTTTTTTCTCCAAATCAATTGTAAGTCATTTTTAACTAGTTTTCTTCAATCATTAACATCTTTTAACATGATTTCAACTTCAAATCAATGATTTTCATGGGGGAAATTGGATGTTTTGGGTAGAACCTAGATTTTTCAAAAAAAGGGGATTTGGACCTCTATTTGAGGTCCGATTTCAAAACAAATTACATATTTGAGCTCGTGGGGGAATGGGTAATTGGGTTTTGGTTTGAACCTCGAGTTTTGACCATGTGGGCCTTGGGAAAATTTTGACTTTTTGGGTAAAACTTTGGAGAACTCATTTTCAAGGATTCAAATTGATTCATTTAGCGTTTATTGATGTAATTAAGTAACATGTGGCTAGATACGAGCGAATTGACGGAGGAATCAAGGGGTAAAGCTATAATTGAAACTTGAGTTGTGTTCGAGGCATCGAGGTAAGTATTTGGTCTAACCTTTGCTTGAGGGATTAGGAGTTGAGTCTTATTTGCTATGTGATAATTGTTGAGTACGACGTATAGGCATGGTGATGAGTATCTATGTGTTGGTGTCTAACATGACCGTGAGTCTTTAAATTTTGATGATCTTGATTTCGTTATATCTTTCATGCCTTGGTGAGGATTTCTAAGTGTTGTGAAAAGTTTGTGGAAGGAATTGTAACCTTTGAACATCAAGGAGCATTGGCTCAAGTTATATTATGAATTGTGAAAATATATGAGATGATTGAACCCTTTGGAGCATTAGCTCAAGTTATATTATGAATTATGGAAGTATATGAGATGATTGAATCCTTTGGAGTATTGGCTCAAGTGGTAAAATGAGTTATGAAATAAAAGTGAAAGAAAGAGAAATAGTTATTAAATTGTCCCCTTGCCGGGATATTGTTGCTTTGTTGATTATCTCCCTTGCCGGGATGTTGAGATTATTGATGTTGTTCCCTTGCCGGGATTTAATTATTTAACTGTTGTTCCCTTGTCGGGATCTCTTTTACTATTTTGTTTATTCCCTTGCCCCTTTGCTTATGATTGTTGTTTGGGTGAGGAGGAGTGTTAAAGCACGAAAGGTGATGTCGTGCATTGTTTGCTATTGTGAGGAAAGAGTGTAAAGCACGAAGGGTGATGTCATGTCGTACGATGTACCATTCCGTACCGATTTTCATTGATTATATGGTGAGGAAAGAGAGTAAAAGCACGAAGGGTGGTGCCAAGCACCTCTTTATTATATGATTGATTTGGTGAGGATGAAAGTAAAAGCACGAAGGGTGATGCCGTGCACACTTTTATTATAAAATTGCTTTGGAGAGGACGAGAGTAAAAACACGAAGGGTGATGCCGTGCAAATTGTTGATTTCTGATTCTTTGTTGATATTCGAGTTATGTGTTTCTTTCCTTACTTGATACTTTCTATTCAGAACTGTTATCTCCCCACAACATGTTTTCCTCTCCCACATTGACTGGTTATTTCCTGTATTTCTTTTGCGCTGTATATACATTTGTGCTGCACAGGTTTATTTGGTAGTCTGGTCTTAGCCTCGTCACTACTTTGCGGAGGTTAGGCTAGACACTTACCAGCACATAGGGTCGGTTGTACTGATTCTACACTCTGCACTGTGTGCAGATCCAGGAGCAGCTTTCGGACATTAGTGGGAGTGCTTCTTTCAGTCCACCCGGAGATCCAAGGTAGACTGCAGTCGTCCGCAGGCCTTGGCGTCTCCCTCTATCTCTACTTCCTATTTCATTCTCTCTTATTCGGAAACAATATATTGTTATTTCTTCAAACCTTGTATGTAGAATTCTTAGATAGTCTGTGACACTGTGACATCAGGTTTTGGGTATTTGAGGTTTTAAAAGTTGTAATAGACGTAGACTTAAGATATTTAATTGTTGACTTCCGCTAAATTATTTATGTTCCGTTGTTATCATGTTATCACCTTATGTTTGTTAAAATGAAACAATATGGAAACGTAGCAAGTAGTTAAGGTTTGGCTCGCCTAGCTCCCATTTGCAGGCACTATCACGACCCCCGAGGTTGGGAAATCCGGATCATGACATAAAGTTGGTAGATAACATGCCTATAGGGTTCATTTTGGTTTAAATGCGTTTGTTAGATAACATGCCTATAGGGTTCAAATGTGTTTCGTTAGATAACATGCCTGTAGGGTTTTGCTTTGGTTTAAATAAATTCTGCCTGCTTTACGTAACATGATTAGAGATCACGCCTATAGGACTAAAATCAGTTTTATTTAGAAATCATGCCTATAGGATTTGAAATCAGTTTTGAGTAGAGATCATGCCTATAGTATCTAAAATCAGTTTTAATTAGAAATCATGCCTATAGGATTTAAAATCAATTTTTATTAGAAATCATGTCTATAGGATCTAAAATCAGCTTTAATTATAGAAATCATGCATGTAGGTTTGAATCAGTTTAATCAATTATCCTACTCGTTTCTTTAATAGCCTTCAGCGCCTATCTTGTTATTGGCTGATAGTGCTATGAGCACTGGCCTTTTCCAACCTTGAAAACCTCTGCCATCAAAGACAATATTGACAAGTTGCATCCCTGGTGCATCGAGAGAATGAAGAAAGTAAGCATGCTTGGAATCGATAGTTGATATTCCGCCACTGGTCTAAGATTCACATAGAAGAATAAAAGTGATGATGATGGATCGACCTTATTGCTCTGATACCATGAAAGAATACTGTAGAGAAAGCGGTGGGGAATTTTTTGTGTATTTCATTTATCAAATTTACATGTATTTATACACATAAAAAGAATCAAAAGCTAAAGCTACGGTACAGGTGTACTATTTCTGTATGTGTATTCCTAACTAACCATCTAATATGCAACAATTTTAAAGAAAATGTGTGTGCACTGTCACGTGTTCACATGCACAAAGAATAATTTAGAATTGGTATCCTAAGTTGACAGATGTGCCTAAGCAACAATGATGATTAAGTGAATCCATATGTGATGAGCGTTCGAGATTAAAAGTCTTCCTATGTATTGGACGGGTCAGATCTCTTACATCATGAGAGAATAAAAGACTTTGGTCACACCGACCAACGTCATTCTTGTTCAGACCAAGCCCTAAATCCTCTCTCTTGTTCTCTTCTTTTTCATCTAAATCCTCCAAAGTAGACGTTGAACAACCAGCTCCAACAAGTACATTGAGGTATCATTGTGAAAGGATTTAGTAGGAAGTGGTGACTTCGAGTAATACCTTTCAGTTTGATCCATTTACTTGTGAATGTTTCCAAATATACTAGAATTACTAACCATTTGACCATTTAATTACTTATGCTTACATTAAGTTGGTATTGTTACTTTACAGGAGTAGCATATTTCCCGCATAGAAGGATCAAATACATGTATTTTAACATACTGAAGGTTAAATATTCAGAGTCAAATATTACAAGGACCAAAATTTTATCAATAATTGAGGGACCTAAATTGTTATTATTCCTAAATATTATATTCACTTTTTACTGTTCTTATTTATAGGCTTTTCAGATACTTAGAGTGAAATGGTAGGTATGCTAGATATCATTTGCATTTTGCTTACTAAGAGTTTCTATGGTATAAAGTTTTGTATATGCTTACATTAAGGAATTCTTATTATTCCATGTGTTCCATTTTATGTTACACGATTTGGATGCAAGGTCAAATTATTTAATTGTTCGTGTGAAATTCAGATATAGAATTTTTAAATTTTTTTTAAACAAAAATTTGTATACTTAAAAAATACATAAAAACCACTATCAGTCAGAATTGTTTACAATTCAAAATATTTAAAAAGTATTTGAAAAATCAATATCAAAGAAAAATTATTTTACACTTAAATAATGATTGTGTCACATATAGTGGTAATAGAGGGAGCATTTTTCTTAGCACTCATTCAAAGTCTATCCAATTCAGATGCTTCAAAGTAGTAAACTTACACGAATAAATTAAAGTACTACTTTGTATACATACACAAGAGTACAAAGATCGATCACCATCATAAGCAGTAAGTAAAAAAAATGATGAATTCAACAAACATGACATTTATTATTTTCTGGAGAAAAAAAAAAAGGAACCGCTGGTTGGTTTTGAATCCCATACTAGATTATTATTTTGGATGGGCTGCAAAGTAGGTTTGAATACCTGCTAGAACTGTATCAGCCACTTGTAAAAGAATGAAAAAAATTGCTGCAATAAATGCAACAACAGTCCATGGGCTTTTAAAATGAGTGTTCTTGCACTCAGCAACTCACTCAGCAATCCATATTTTTCCTTTGTTATTGTAATGATTCTCAATTTTGGCTTTCACATCAATAAAGGCATGAGGATTTGGCACCAAATCTGTTGCTATCTCATTGAAGAGATTTGCTACTTCTTGATCACTTCCAAGAAAGTTAAGTAATATACCTTTTGACGTAAGCTCCTTAACATCTTCAGCACGATCAATTAGTGAATCCATAAAGCAAAGATAAGATGTAATACCAAAGTCATCTGGTGTATCAGGGCATGCCTCATATGCAACTAAGTTTAATAGCTCCGACTTGGTTGAATCATCTATGGTTATAGGTGGAAGTGTTAAAAGAGCTGAGAAACGGAATGAATTGAACTTAATATCTGAAAGACGACGACTCTTTCCACGCCTGAAATATATTCCTGCTTTCTTGAGCTCCATGGCTGAGCGATATGAGCACCACTCACCCCTTAGATAGTATCCGCCTTCTGAGAAAACATTTGGGTTTATGAGTTGCGTTCTTGATATCTCGAGCAGATGAGCAGGATTTTCTTCTTTCATCAGGTAAGGCCCTTCTCCTTCATAAATCTTGCCAAAGAAACCCAGAAAGAAATTATTGATACTTTGAATTAATCCATGATTTTGAGGGGGCTTTGCATGTGCACGCGAGATAAATGTTTTAATCATCCTCATTCCTTCATCTTTCTTGAACCTACAGCTCATTAACACATGCAGGACTTCAAAAGGTAACTGATTTTCAAGTAAGAAAAGATCACGACGAATGAAAGCTATATCATGGCTCCTCATCTGCAGCTGCTTATAGTTGCCAGTGACAAGGCAGTGAATATATTGGAGAATGAAACAGCCATCCAAGAACATCATCTTTGCAAACTCCTCGTCGCTGTAATATTTAGTTATGTCCTCAGCATAGCAGTCCCTGACATTAGGGACAATGTTCTTCACCATTTTGTAAAGCTCATCAATGGACACTGATTTTGTTAAAAGCCATGGTAGTTTGGTGCTTTCTTGATCAGCAAACTGAATTGCCAGCATCTCCTTGTACTTCTCCATAGGTTGAAGCTTGGATTTTCCATGGTGAAATGGACCGAGAGCAACCACAAGGGGCTCATAGCACCATACATTTGATTCAATCTCGCGATGCATTTTAGGGACCATGTGTATCTTTGGCTTCTGTGATGAGCCAATGGTGGGGTACTCGCTGCTCTTCTCTAAGGATTTTAGCCATTGTCTCGCATTTTCACTGATTTCATGAGAATCTGAGTTTGACTCTTGAATTGTAATGTTCCATTCATCTTGAATTGTAATGTTCCATTCATCTTGATGATTGCCAATTTCTTCTCTAGTAATCATTGTTTCTTTAGTAGATTGTTCATCCATTTTTACTGATTTCTCATCAAATTAAGAACCTCAATCTTGATAATTGTAATTTGTATACATTTGTTTAATCTACTTATAAGACTAGCTAGTGAAAGAATAAAAGTTTTCTTTTACTTTAGGCAAGGTGATTTCTCTTCTTTTACTTTTGGGAAGGTGAATAATGTTTTTCGATGTGCCAGATGGTTATACCCAGGGAGAAAAAAAGTGAGAGCCAGAGGCCGGCAGCTCAACAGATGTGGTGGCCTAAAGTCAAATCTCAATAAGAGGCCTTAAATTTATTTAATACTATTAATATTTTTGTAACAATTGTGTATGGAACCTTTATATCTTGATGGTTCATCGGTTATATACTGGCTTCCACCATTTGAGATACTTGTTAATTCAACTCATTAAGACTGATATAATATTTTTTTAAGAAACATATATTGATGATTAAGATAGTATTTTATAAATTCTCATAATCTAATAAACTCAATCTTTTACCACTAAGTAAATAACAAAATAATTTCATATGTTTTGAATAATTCAATTCTATTTTAAAGTGATGAAATAGCTTCATCGATTCTTTATAAAAATAATAAACTCCAAAAGATATTACAAGAGACTTTATCTTTTTTAATTATCAAAGTCATCATTAAATTATTCATTTTTATACATTGCATGTTTATTATAAAATTCATATTTCAAAAAATAAAGTGTAAAATCTGATCACTTTTACTATAAATTTATAAAATGTAAATAATATATATAAATATACAATTTTGGGGCCTTCAACTTTGGAAAATGACACTGTATAGCCCCTCAAAAATATTAGCCAAAAAATATAAATTTTGTATATATATATATATATATATATATACTAGTATTAGAACCCGCGCGATGCACAGATATTTTAAAAAAATACTAATAATTTCAAATTATGATCTTTGTTAATTGAGCATATTAGATCACATTGCTTCGAAAAATAAAAATTCAACCTCCATTTTTATTTTCAACATAATATATCTAATAAAAAATTCTATATGAAAATTTTCTATTATTCTATTTTTTTACTTTCTAAATTAATCGTTAATATCTTCGTGTATTATCTACTTACTTCATTTTTTAATTAATTCAAAGTTCAAAAGATCACTGCTTGAATGACTAAACAATTTTAAAGAAGAATACACATCAAATATCCCAATTTTCATGCGATCATACTGAAAACTGACTTCTTGGAAGCTCGTTATCTAATAAAAGATAATGGAGAACAGAAAGAAATTTTTCTTAAGTCCACTTGATAAGTCCTAAGATGAAATTGTAATTCTAAATATAAATTGTAGAATCTCACTCATGGATCAATCCACCTACCCCGCAACTCTCTTAGGGCTAGTTCTTTTAGCAAACACTTATTACCAAAATTTAAGCAAAGTAAGCATATGTCACGACCCGGATTTCCCACCCTCGGGAGTTGTGATGACGCCTACTAATGTGAGCTAAGCAAGTCAATTCTTAACTGCTACTTCATTAACAAATTACTTCTTTTGACAATTATCAATAATATTATGAAAACAACGGAATTAAATAAATATGCAGAAGACGTAAATTAAAGAAACTGAACAATAATGCGGAAATCAACATATGCCTCTATCCAAGAACTGGTATCACATTACTCACGAACTTCTAAGAGTACTAAATACAACCGTTTGAAATAAAAATATATATTGTTTGTCTCGGAAACATGAGATAACAGACTGAAATAAAAGATAGAGGAGACGCCGGGCCTGCGGACGCCTGCAACCTCGGTGTCTCGGTGGACTGAAGGCTGGCTCCCGCGCTACTGCTGCTGTCCAATACCTGGATCTGTGCAAAAACAGAGTGTAGTATCAGCACAACTGACCCCATGTGCTGGTAAGTGTCCAGCCTAACCTCGGCAAAGTAGTGACGAGGCTAGGACCAGACTCCAAATAAACCTGTGCAGTTCATATATATATATATATATATAACCAGTCAATACAGCGGAAAAAAGATACAGGAATAACCAGTCAATGCGGGAAGGGGAAACATGTTGTGGGGGTGAATATAGTTCCGAATAGAAATGCATCAAGTAAGGAAGGAAACAACATAACTAGAATATCAATAAGGAAGCAGAAATCAACAATTTGCACGGCATCTCCCTTCGTGCTTTTACTCTCGTTCTCAACAAAATAATACACGATATCACCCTTCGTGCTTTACGCACTTCCTCACCCAAACAATCACAAGACAAATATGGTAAGAAAATCTAATACTTCGAAATAATCAAATAACAGCAAGTAATGAAAGAAACAACATAACTCGGATATCAACAAGGAAATCAGAAATCAACAAATACACGGCATCACCCTTCGTGCTTTTACTCTTTTTCCTCACCATATAATCAATAAAATCGGCACGGAATGGTACATAGTGAGGCACAACATCACCCTTCGTGCTTTACACTATTTCCTCACCATATAATCAATAAATATTGGTACGGAATGGTACATCGTACGGCATGGCATCACCCTTCGTGCTTTACACTCTTTCCTCACAATATAAAATAATGCACGACATCACGCTTTGTGCTTTATCGCTCTTCCTCACCCAAACAAAAATCACAAACAAGGGTCAAGAGATTAAACAAATAATAATAATAGAAATCCTGGCAAGGGAATACAATTAAACAGCTAAGTCCCGGCAAAGGAATAATATCAATAAATCTCAATATCCCGACAAGGGAGATATTCAACAAAAGCACAAGCATCCCGACAGGGGAACAATTCAATAACTCTTTCTCTTTCTTTCACTTCTTACTTTATAACTCACTTTACCACTTGAGCCAATGCTCCAAAAGGTTTCATTTATCTCATATACTTTCACAATTCATATTACCACTCGAGTCAATGCTTCTCAAAGTTCAAAGATCACAATTTCTTTCACATCCTTTTTACAACATATAGAAATCATCATTTAGGCATGAAAGATACAACAAGATCAGAATATCCACAATATAAAGACTCACGATCATGCTAGACACCAACGTATAGATACTCGTCACTATGCCTATATGTCGTACTCGACAGTTAGCACGTAGGAAATAAGACTCAACTCCTAATCCCTCAAGCTAAGGTTAGACCAAACACTTATCTCGAAGCTTTGAACACCACTCAAGCCTCAATTATAGCTTTACCCCCTTGATTCCACCACCATTCCGCTCGAATCTAGTCACAAGTTACTTAATTACATCAATAGGTGCTAAATGAATCAACCCCAATGCATGCAAATGAGTTTTCTCAAAGTTTTACCCAAAAAGTCAAAAATCACCCCCGGACCCACATGATCAAAATCCGAGGTTCGGACCAAAACCCGATTACCCATTTTCCCATGAATCCAAATGTATAGTTTGTTTTTAAATCGGACCTCAATTTGAGGTCCAAATCCCCAATTTTGGAAAACCTATGTTCTACCCAAAACACCCAATTTCCCCCATGAGAATCTTTGATTTTAAGTTGAAACCATGCTAAAAGATGTTAATGATTGAAGAAAACTAGTAAAAACTGACTTACAATTGATTTGGGGAAGAAAGGTTGTTTGAAAAATCGCCTCTTATGTTTTTTGGGGTTTTGAAAAGTGAAAAATAACTAAAAATCCCATCTATTTATACCCCTCTCAGACCCTCACCGCGGACCGCATAAAAAGGACCGCGGCCGTGGAGCTCCACCGTGGACCACATTAAACGGACTGCAGCAGCACAGGCCTCCCTGAAGACCTGCAGTTCAGCACCCTGTGCGGACCACACAAAGGCAACTGCGGCCGCAAAGCC
This sequence comes from Nicotiana tabacum, assembly GCF_000715075.1. Taxonomy (NCBI): domain Eukaryota; kingdom Viridiplantae; phylum Streptophyta; class Magnoliopsida; order Solanales; family Solanaceae; genus Nicotiana; species Nicotiana tabacum. The sequence goes on from NC_134084.1 coordinate 89,619,739, forward strand.
TCCAACGCGCCCCACACAAAAGCGACCGCGGCCGCGCTGGCCCCTCCGCGGTCTCACGCGATTTCTCGCGGACTTCACTAAAGGGTTCAGAGACCTGCAACTTCCCGAACCTGCAACTTTTACAAGGTTAAAATCATTCTGAACACTCCCGAGCCCTCGGGGCTCCTAACCAAACACATGCACTAACTCAACAACATCATACGAACTTATCCGTGCGATCAAATCGCCAAACTAACCTCAAAAACTATGAATCAAACCTCAAAATCAAAAGTTTTTCCAAAAACATCATCAAGTTCAAATTTAAGATTTCAAGTCCGAAACACGTCAAACGACGTCCGATTTTAACCAAACCTTACATAAACGTCTTAAATCACATATAAGACCTGTACCGGGCACCGGAACCAAAATACGAACCCGATACCAACACGTTCTAATCAATTTTCATTTCAATTTTCCTTAACAATTTCAGAAAAACAAATTTACTCAAAAATTCATTTCCCGGGCTTGGGACATCGGAATTCGATTCTGGGCATACGCCCAAGTCCCATATTTTCCTACGGACACTCCGGGACCGTCAAATCACGGGTCCAAGTCCGTTTACCCAAAATATTGACTGAACTCAAATTTATTCATTTTAAGCTCAAAACTTAGCATTTTTCACAAAATTTCACATTTAAGATTTTCGGCTATGTGCCCGGACTGCACACACAAATCGAGGCAACTCTAAATGAGGTTTTCAAGGCCTCGGAAGCATAGAATGGGTAAGGAAATAGGTGATGACCCTTTGGGTCGTCACATTCTCCACCTCTAAAAGAACCGTTCGTCCTCGAACGAACAGAAGAAGGAAGTACCTGAGTCGGGGAATAGGTGAGGATAACGGTTTCGCATGTCGGACTCGGATTCCCAGGTTGATGCCTCAGGAGGCTAACCTCTCCACTGAACACGAACAAAAGGTAAACTCTTGGATTTCAACTGACGAACCTGTCGGTCTAGAATAGCTACCGGCTCTTCCTCATAGGACAAGTCCTTGTCCAACTGGACACTGCTGAAATCTAACACGTGGGATGGATCGCCGTGATACCTTCGAAGCATGGACACATGAAAAACTGGATGCATAACTGATAAGCTCGGTGGCAACGCAAGTCGATAAGCCACCTCTCCTACTCGATCAAGAATCTCAAACTGACCAATGAACCTAGGGCTAAGCTTTCCCTTCTTCCCAAATCTCATCACGCCCTTCATAGGCGACACTCGGAGCAATTCCCGCTCACCAACCATAAAAGTCATATCTCAAACATTGCGATCTGCATAGCTCTTTTGCCTGGACTGGGCTGTACACAGTCTATCCTTAATGATCCCGACCTTGTCCAAGGCCTCCTAAACCAGATCCGTACCCAACAACTGAGACTCTCCCGGTTCAAACCATCCAACCAGAGATCGACACCGCCTATTATATAAAGCCTCATAAGGAGCCATCTGGATACTCGACTGGTAACTGTTGTTATAGGCAAACTCTGCTAAAGGCAAAAACTGATCCCGCAAACCTCTAAAGTCAATGACACAAGCTCAGAGCATATCCTCTAATATCTGAATAGTCCGCTCGGACTGCCCGTCCGTTTGAGGATGAGAATGCTATACTCAACTCAACCTGGGTGCCTAACTCTCGTTGAAATGCTCTCCAGAAATGCGAGGTAAACTGCGTACCTCGGTCCGAAATAATAGATACCGGCACACCACGAAGACGAACAATCTCCCGAATATAGATCTCAGCTAACCTCTCGGATGAATAGGAGACTGCCACAGGAATAAAATGCGCTAATTTGGTCAGCCTATCAACAATGACCCAAACTGCGTCGAACTTCTTCTGAGTTAGCGGAAGTCCAGCAACAAAGTCCATAGTGATTCGCTCCCACTTCCACTAGGGAAGCTCAATCCTCTAAAATAAACCACCAGGCCTCTGATGCTCATACTTAACTTGTTGACAATTCAAACACCGGGGCCACATATGCAACAATATCCTTCTTCATTCTACGCCACCAATAATGCTGCCGCAAATCCTGATACATCTTCGCGGTGGCCGGATGAATAGAGTACCGGGAACTATGGGCCTCCTCTAAAATCAACTCTCAAAGCCTATCCACATTAGGCACACAAACTTGACCCTGCAATCACAAAACTCCATCATTACCCAAGGTAACCTGCTTGGCACCTCCGTGTTGCGTCGTGTCTCTAAGGACACACAAATGAGGATCATCATACTACCGATCTCGGATACGCTCTAATAAAGAAGAACGGGCGACTGTGCAAGCTAACACACGATTGGACTCAGAAACATCCAACATCACAAACTGATTGGCCAAATCCTGAATATCCAAAGCAAGCGGTCTCTCACCGACCGAAATATAAGCAAGACTACCCATACTGGCTAACTTCCTACTTAAAGCATTGGCCACCACATTGGCCTTTCCCGGGTGATATGGTATAGTGATATCATAATCCTTCAACAACGCCAACCACCTCCTCTGCCTCAAATTCAACTCCTTTTGCTTGAACAAATATTGTAGACTCTTGTGATCCGTGAACACCTCACATGCCACGCCATACATATAATGCCTCTAGATCTTCAATGCGTGAACAATGGCTGCCAACTTCAAATCATGAACCGGATAGTTCTTCTCATGAATCTTCAACTACCTTAAAGCATAGGCAATGACCTTGACATCCTGCATCAACATTATACCAAGCCCAATACGGGAAGCATCACAATAGACTGTGTAAGGCCCTAAACTCGTGGGCAATACCAACATCGGTGCCGTAGTCAAAGCTATCTTGAGCCTCTGAAAGCTCACCTCACACTAGTCCGACCATTTGACTGGGCACCCTTCTAGGTCAACCTAGTCATCGGGGCTACGATAGATGAGAACCCATCCACGAACCGACGATAGCAACTTGCCAATCCCAAGAAACTTCAAATATCTATAGCTGATGCTGGTCTAGGCCAGTTCTTGACTGCTTCAATCTTCTTTGGGTCAACCTAAATACCCTCTGCTGATACGACATGACCCAGGAATGCAACTGAACTCAACCAGAACTCACACTTTGATAACTTCGCATATAGCTGTCTATCCTTCAGAGTCTAAAGAACCACTCTGATATGCAGCTCGTGCTCTTCTTGGCTGCGGGAATATACTAGAATATCATCAATGAAGACTATCATGAAAGAGTCCAAATAAGGCCTGAACACTCAGTTCATCTAATCCATAAAAGCTGCTGGGGCATTTGTCAACCCACATGACATGACTAAGAACTCGTAATGCCCATACCGAGTGCAAAAAGCTATCTTAGGGACATCAGATGTCCTAATCCTCAACTGGTAGTAGCCAGATCTCAAGTCTATCTTTGAAAATACCTTGGCACCCTGAAGCTAATCGAATAAATCATCAATCCTCGGCAGTGGATACTTATTCTTGATGGTGACCTTGTTCAACTGCCGGTATTCAATGCACATTCTCATCGAACCATCCTTTTTCTTGACAAACAACACCGGCGCACCCCAAGGCGAAACACTAGATCTAATGAAACCCTTCTCAAGCAAGTCTTGCAACTGCTCCTTCAACTCTTTCAAATCTGGCGGGGCTATGCGATATGGCGGAATAGAAATGGGCTGAGTACCGGAACCAAATCGATGCAGAAATCAATATCCCTGTCGGGTGGCATACCCTGTAGGTCTGAAAGGAAAATATCAGGAAACTTACGAACCACGGTCACCGAATCAATAGAGGGAACCTTAGCACTGGAATCGCGAACACAAGCAAAATAGGCCAAACATCCCTTCTCGACCATACGCTGAGCCTTCACGTATGAGATAACACTGCGGGTAGAATGACTAGGAGTCCCCCTCCACTTTAAACGGTGCAAATCCGTTAAGGCTAAGGTCACAGTCTTGACGTGACAGTCCAAGATGGCATGGTACAGGGATAACCAGTCCATCCCTAATATAACATCAAAGTTGACCATGTCTAACAGCAACAAATCAACACGGGTCTCAAGACCCCCAATCACCACAATACAAGAACGATGAACTCGATCGACCACAATAGAATCGTCCACTGGTGTAGACACATAAATAGGAATACTCAATGAATCACTAGGCATGACCAGGTACGGTGCAAATAAGATGACACATACAGATACGTAGACCCTGGATCAAATAGCACTGAAGCATCTCTATCACAAACCTGTAATAACTGCATCTGAAGCCTCAGCCTCGGGCCTAGTTGGAAGGGCGTAACATCAGGGCTATGCCCCATCACCCTGAACTACCTCTCTGGGATGGCCTACTGCTGGCTGGCCTCCACCTCTAGCGGCCTGAGCTCCACCTCTAGGACCTCTACCTCCACCTCTAGCACCTCTACCCCTACCTCTAACTGGCTAGGCGGGTTGTGGAACGCCTGGTGCCTGTACCATAGCACGAGAACCCTCGGGGGCAAAACCTGGCAATTTGACCGGGATCACCACAAGTGTAACAAGCCCTCGGCTGCTGAAACTGCTGGCCCTGTCGTCCTGAATGACCACCTCAGAAACTCTGAAGCAGCGGTGCACTAATGGGAGCTGGTGGTGCACTATAAAGCTGCTGATCATAATAGTGCATCTAAGAACCACGACCACCTGAAGTACCATGAGAGACCTAGAGAGCTGATTGAAAGGGCCTAGGAGGATGGCCTCTACCATATGAATCTCTACCTCCAAACGAGGTACCACTGAATCTACCTGAATAACGGGGCCTCTTATCCGACCCATAACCACCTCCCTATGACAGAACCATCTCAACTCTGCGGGCCACATTAGCCGCTTCCTGGAAAGTGATCTCACTCCCGGCCTCCTTGGCCATCTAAAGACGAATCGGCTAAATAAGACCATCAATAAACCTCCTCACGCTCTCTCTCTCTCGGTGGGAAGTATAACAACAGCATGGCGAGCTAGATCGATGAACCTGGTCTCATACTGGGTGACCATCATGGAACCCTGCCGGAAGCGCTCAAACTGCCTCCGAAAGGCCTCTCTCTGAGTCACGGGGAGAAACTTCTCCAAAAACAACGCTATGAACTATTCACAAGTCAATGATGGCGAACCGGCTGGTCTAGCTAAGCAATAATCCCTCCACCAAGTCTTGGCGGATCAAGACAGACGAAAGGTAGCAAAATCAACTCCATTGGTCTCAACGATCCCCATGTTCCGAAAAACCTCGTGACAAGTATCAAGATAATCCTGGGGATCCTCAGTAGATGCACCACTGAATGTAGAAGTGAAGAGCTAGGTGAACCTATCCAGCCTCCACAAAGCATCAGTGGACATAGCCGCTCCATCGCCGGTTTGAGCTACTACACCCGGCTGAACTTCCACAGCTGGTGGAATCACTAGAACCTGAACCTGGGGAGCTACCTGCTCTGGAGTGAGTGTAGCAGGAGTCTGAGCCCCTCCTCCATCCTGATAAGTGGCTGGTGCTACGGGAAGCAAACCCACTCGGGTAACACTCTCCATGAGGCCCACCAATCGGACCAGAGCGTCCTGAAGAACTGGGGTGGCAATGAACCCCTCTGGGACCTGAGCTGGGCCCACCGAAACTGCTGGGGCCGAAATCTCCTCCTCAAAATCAACCTGAGGCTGCCCCTACCTCGGCCTCTAGCACGGTCTCGGCCTCTACCCCTAGTAGAAGCTGCTGCTAGGGGCTCGGGCTGCTGAGCGGTGGATGAGGAAGTGCATGTTCTCTCCATATGCGATAAAACAGAGTAGAAATCCAATTAGCATTTGAGGAACAAATCCGCACGACAAGAAAGAACAAGTGTGAAATTTTCCTAACTCTATAACCTCTAGGGATAAGTACAGATGTCTCTGTACCGATCCCTCAGACTCTACTGAGCTTGTCCGTGATTTGTGAGACCTATGTAACCTAGAGATTTGATACCAACTTGTCATGACCCGGATTTCCCACTCTCAGGAGTCGTGATGGCGCCTACTAATGTGAGCTAGTCAAGCCAATTCTTAACTGCTACTTTATTAACAAATTACTTCTTTTTACATTTATCAGCAATATCATGAAAATAACATAATTAAATAGATATGCGGAAGACGTAAATTAAAGAAACTGAACAATAATGCAGAAATCAACATATGCTTCTACCCAAGAACTGGTGTCACATTACTCACGAACTTCTAAGAGTACTAAATACAACCGTTTGAAAGAAAAATATAAATTGTTTGTCTCGGAAACATGAGATAACAGACTGAAATAAAAGATAGAGGAGACGCCGGGCCTGTGGACGCCTGCAAGGCTACCTCGGTGTCTCACTGGACTGAAGGCTGGCTCCCGCGCTACTGCTGCTGTCCAAGACCTGGATCTGTGCAAAAGAGCACAGAGTGTAGTATCAGCACAACCGATCCCAGGTGCTGGTAAGTGTCCAGCCTAACCTCGGCGAAGTAGTGCCGAGGCTAGGACCAAACTCCAAATAAACCTGTGCAGTTCATATATATATATATATATATACAACGGGAAAAAGATACAGGAATAACAAGTCAATGCGGGTAGGGGAAACATGTTGTGGGGGTGAATATAGTTCCGAATATAAAGGCATCAAGTAAGGAAGGAAACAACATAACTAGAATATCAACAAGGAAGCAGAAATCAACAATTTGCACGGCATCACCTTTCGTGCTTTTACTCTCGTTCTCACCAAAATATTACACGGCATCACCCTTCGTGCTTTACGTGCTTCCTCACCCAAACAACAATCACAAGGAAAAGAGGGTAAGGAAATCTAATACCTCGAAATAATCAAATAACAACAAGTAATGAAAGAAACAACATAATTCGAATATCAACAAGGAAATCAGAAATCAACAAATGCACGGCATCACCCTTCGTGCTTTTACTCTTTTTCCTCACCATATAATCAATAAAATCGGCACAGGATGGTATATCGTGCGGCATGGCATCACCCTTCGTGCTTTATACTCTTTCCTCACCATATAATCAATAAATATCGGTATGAAATGGTACATCGTACGGCACGACATTACCTTCATGCTTTACACTCTTACCTCACAATAGCAAATAATGCACGGCATCACCCTTCGTGCTTTATCGTTCTTCGTCACCCAAACAACAATCACAAACAAGGGGCAAAGGATTAAACAAATAATAATAATAATAGAAATCCCGGTAAGGGTATACAATTAAACAGCTAAGTCCCGGCAAGGGAACAATATCAATAAATCTCAACTTCCCGACAAGGGAGATATTCAACAAAAGCAACAAACATCCCGGCAAGTGAACAATTCAATAACTCTTTCTCTTTCTTTCACTTCTTACTTTAAAACTCACTTTACCACTTGAGCCAATGCTCCAAAGGGTTTCATTTATCTCATATACTTTCACAATTCGTATTACCACTCGAGCCAATGCTTTTCGAAGTTCAAAGATCATAATTTCTTTCACATGCTTTTTACAACATATAGAAATCATCATTTAGGCATGAAAGATACAACAAGATTAGAATATCCGCAATATAAAGACTCACGGTCATGCTAGACACCAACGTATAGATACTCGTCACCATGCCTATACATCGTACTCGACAGTTAGCAGGTAGCAAATAAGACTCAACTCCTAATCCCTCAAGATAAGGTTAGACCAAACACTTACCTCGAAGCTTTGAACACCACTCAAGCCTCAATTATAGCTTTACCCCCTTGATTCTACCACCAATCCACTCGAATCTAGTCACAAGTTACTTAATTACATCAATAAGTGCTAAATGAATCAACCCCAATGCATGCAAATGAGTTATCCCAAAGTTTTACCCGAAAAGTAAAAAATCACCCCCGGTCCCACGTGGTCGAAACCCGAAGTTCGGACCAAAACCCGATTACCCATTTCCCCATTAATCCAAATGTATAATTTGTTTTGAAATCGGACCTCAAATTGAGGTCCAAATCCCCAATTTTGAAAAACCTAGGTTCTACCCAAAACACTCAATTTCCCACATGAGAATCTTTGATTTTAAGTTGAAACCATGTTAAAAGATATTAATGATTGAAGAAAACTAGTAAAAAATGACTTACAATTGATTTGGAGAAAAAAAGTTGTTTGAAAAATCGCCTATTATGTTTTTTGGGGTTTTGAAAAGTGAAAAATAACTGAAAATCCCGTCTATTTATACCCCTCTCAGACCCTCACCGCAGACCGCATAAAAAGGACCGCGGCCGAGGAGCTCCACTGTGGACCGCATTAAACGTACTGCGGCCGCACAGGCCTCCCTGAAGACCTGCAGTTCAGCACCCTGTGCGGACCGCACAAAGGCGACTACGGCCGCACAGTCTCCACCGCGCCCCGCACAAAAGCGACTGCGACCGCGCTGGCCCCTCCGCGGTCGCACTTGATTTCTCGCAGACCGTACTAAGGGTTCAAAGACCTGCAACTTCCTGAACCTGCAACTTTTACAAGGCTAAAACCATTTCGAAACACTCCCGAGCCCTCGGGGCTCCTAACCAAATACATGCACTAACTCAACAACATCATACAAACTTATCCGTGCGATCAAATCGCCAAACTAACCTCAAAAACAATGAATCAAACTTCAAAATCAAGAGTTTTTCCAAAAACTTCATCAAGTTCAAATTTAAGATTTCAAGTCCGAAACACGTCAAACGACGTCCGATTTTAACCAAACTTTACAGAAACCTCTTAAATCACATATAAGACTTGTACCGGGCTCCGGAACCAAAATACGGGCCCGATACCAACACGTTCTAACCAATTTTCATTTTAATTTTCCATAACAATTTCATAAAAATAATTTTACTCAAAAATTCATTTCTCGGGCTTGGAACCTCGGAATTCGATTCCGGGCATACGCCCAAGTCCCATATTTTCCTATGGACCCTCCGGGACTGTCAAGTCACGGGTCCAGATTTGTTTATCCAAAATGTTGACCGAAATCAAATTTATTCATTTTAAACTCAAAACTTAGCATTTTTCACAAAATTTTACATTTAAGCTTTCCAGCTACGCGCGCGGACTGCGCACACAAATCGAGGCAACTCTAAATGAGGTTTTCAAGGCCTCGAAAGCACAGAATGGGTAAGAAAATAGGTGATGACCCTTTGGGTCGTCATAGCATATGACGATTTCGAAATTGAAATCTTAAAATTTTAAAAACATCTCTTATAAAAGTATCAATATACCTTTCCCGGCAGAGGATGCCTGTCAGGTGATGTCAATAATTCCTAGTTACCACATTGAACCTACTGTATTCATTTCGCACTTTTGAAAATCCAGAAAGGTCAAATAATTAGATGTTCTACATCATTTGTTTTACAAATAAAGATTCAAATTAAATAGCGTCTGAAACACTATTTTTTTTTCAAAAAAAAAGGCAATGAGTACTCACATAAAATGCACGTTTAATTGAAAAAATGTCGCTTACCAACTACCACAATATTAACTTATGACTCTATTCTCATGCATAGGCTATCTGGTAACCAAATCTCATAAATGAATATCTGCAAGAAAGAAATGTTTCTTCAGTCAACTTGATAAGTACTAAGATGAAATTGTAATTCTGAATATAAATTATTGAATCTCACTCATGGATCAAATCCACCTCTCCCGCAACTCTCTTGGGGCTAGTTCTTTCAGCAAAAACTTATTACCAAAATTTAAGAAAAGTAAGCATATGACGATTTCGAAATTGAAATCTTAAAATTTTAAACAATCTCTTATAAAAGTATAAATATACCTTTTCTCCTAGAGGATGCTTGTCAGTCGATGTCAATAGTTTTCAGTTCCCACATTGTTCCAATTGTATTCATTATGTACCTTTGAAAATCCAGAGAGGTCAAATAATTAAATATTCAACATCATTTGTTTTTCGAATAAAAAATTCAAATAGAATAGCGTCTAAAACACTATCTAAATAAAGCAATGAGCACCCACTTAAACACACTTTTTATTGAAAAATATCTCACTTACCAACTACTACACCATTAACTTGTGCTTCTCTCATGCATAGACTACCTGGTAACCAAATCTCATAAATAAATATCTACAAGAAAATCTAAATTTTCAAACTCAAAAAATAAATAGAACACATTCACTTTTATAAGCCACCAATACCACAATTCATGATTCAATCTTAAAGTTCAATCTTTATCTTTAACAAAAATATATTATCGAAAAAATAAACATATTCATCTTTCTTAGAACCTCAAAGTTGCATTAAAAATATAATCATACCATCATGGACCTCAATATACTTCTTTCAAGTGATTTGGATTCTTCACCATGCTAGAGACTGCATCATTGTGGCCATATGTTGCTTCAATAAATGGAATTGAAAAAATTTGAAAAACATAAACGCTAGACTTTATAATCAAACTAAAGATAACTAATACTTGTTTTAAAAGTGAATTCTGCATTTTGAGGCCTTAAAAACCTCTTTTGGCATCACTTCGATTTGCATGCGCAGTCCGGGCGCGTAGCCGGAAAGCTATTTTGTGAAAATCTGTGAAAAATAATAAATTTTGTTTATAAAATGAATTAATTTGCATTTGGTCAATATTTTGGGTAAACGGACCCAGACCCGTGATTTGACGGTCCCGAAGGCTCCGTAGGAAAATATGGGACTTGGGTGTATACCCGGAATCGAATTCTGAGGTCCCAAGCCCGAGAAATAAATTTTTTAAAGAAAATTATTTTCTGAAATTGTTTATGAGATTTGGAAATGAATTGTGATTAGAACACGATGGTATCGGGCCCGTATTTTGGTTTCGGTGCCCGTTACAGGTCTTATATGTGATTTAAGATAATTCTGTGAAATTTAATTAGAAACGGACTTGAAATGACGTGAATCAGATCATTTTTGAGAAAAATGAAAATTGGAAATTCTTAAGAAAATTTCATGATTTTGATGCTAAATCCTAGTTGTTGATGTTATTTTAGTGATTTGAATGTGCGAGCGAGTCCGTATGATGTTTTTAGGTTGGCGTGCATGTTTGGTTTGGAGCCCCGAGGAATCGGGTGAGTTTTGGATAGGCCACGAGGTGGATTTTGGACTTAGGAAATTGCAGATTCTCAACTGGTGTGATCAGGTGCGAAGCCTGGCTCGCAAATGTGACAATCGTTCGCAAATGCGAAGGGTGGACCTGGTAGCCTGAGTCGCAAATGCGACTGTATTCTCGCAAATGTGATTTCGCATTTGTAAACAGCCTCTCGCAAATGTGATGATGGTTGGAATGCTGAGTGTATCGCAAATGCGAAAGGTTCAATTTTCTGAAGGGTTCGCAATTGTGAACCCTGGTCGCAATTTCCATATCTGCAACCTGCAATTTTTATATTTAGCCAAAAATCAACCATTTTTCACATCTTTTCAATACACAAACTCCCTACGACGATTTTTCAAGAATAACTCTTCTTCCAAATCGATTGTTAGTCAATTTTAACTTATTTTCTTCGATTATTAACATCTTTTAATATGATTTAAACTCAAATCAATGATTTTCATGGGAAAAATTGGGTGTTTTAGGTTGAACCTAGGTTTTTCAAAAAATTGGGGATTTGCACATCGATTTGAGGTCCGATTTCAAAACAAATTATATATTTGGGTCTGTTGGGGAATGGGTAATTGAGTTTTGGTCAAACCTTGGGTTTTGACCATGTGGGCCCGGGGGCGCTTTTTGACTTTTTGGGTAAAACTTTGGGAAACTCATTTTCATGCATTGGAGTTGATTCATTTAGCATTTATTGATGTAATTAAGTAACTTGTGGCTATATACGAGCGAATTGGTGGTGGAATCAAGGGGTAAAGCAATAATTGAGATGTGAATTGTGTTCGTAGCATCGAGGTAAGTGTTTGGTCTAACCTTAGCTTGAGGGATTAGGAGTCTAGTCCTATTTGCTATGTGGTATTTGTCGAGTACGACGTATAAGCATGGTGATGAGTATCTATACGTTGGTGTCAAGCATGCACGTGAGTCTTATATTGTGATTATTATGGTTTCGTTGTATTATCCATGCTTTGATGATGATTTTTATGGTTGGGCAAAGTTTGTGGAGATAATTATGACATTTTGACATTGAGGAGCGTTGGCTCAAGTTGTATAATGAAATGTGAAAGTATAAGTGGAAATTGAACCTTTTAGAGCATTGGCTCAAAGTTGTGAAGTGAGTTGTGAAGTGAAAGTGAAAAAGAGAAGAGAATCATTATATTATCTCCCTTGCCGGGAATTTATTGTTTTTGATGTTATCTCCCTAGCCAAGATATTATGTTTCTTTTGATGTTATTCCCTTGCCGGGACTTGATTGTTGAACTATTGTTCCCTTGCCGGAATTCTTATTGTAATTTCATTTATTCCCTTTCCCTATTATTTGTGATTGTTGTTTGGGTGAGGATGAGTGTTAAAGCACGAAGGGTGATGTCGTGTATTGTTTTGGTGAGAGAGTGTTAAAGTACGAAGGGCGATGACGTGTACGATTTGTGAGGAAAGACTGTAAAGCACGAAGGGTGATGTCGTGCTGCACGATGTACCATTCAGTGTCGATTATATTGATTATATGGTGCGGACGACAGTAAAAGCATGAAGGGTGATGTCGTGCACATTTTCATTACTTGATTGCTTTGGTGAGGACGAGAGTAAAAGCACGAAGGGTGATGTCGTGTACTTATTGATTTCTGGTTCTTTATTGATATCCGGGATCTACTGTTTCTTTCAGTTACCTGTTGTCTTTCTATTCTGAATTGATATCTCCCCCACAGCATGCTACCCCTTCCATATTTGACTATTTATTTCTGCTTTTCTTTTCTGCTGTATATAGTTGTATTGCAAAGGTTTATTTGGTAGTCTAGTCCTAGCCTCATCACTACTTTTCCGAAGTTAGGCTAGACACTTACTAGCACATGGGGTCGGTTGTGCTGATACTACACTCTGCACTATGCGCAGATCCTGGAGCAGCTTTTGGACCGTAGATTTGGGTGGCTACCTTTAGTCCACACGGAGATCCAAGGTAGACCTGCACGCGTCTGCAGGTCCTGGCGTCTCCTCTATCCTTTATTTCCTATTTCATTTCTTTGATTCGGAAACAATGTATCTTTATTTTCAGACTTTATATTTATCACTCTTAGACCGTTTGTGGTACTGTGACACCAGTTCTGGTTGATTAAGGCTTAAACAATTGTATTAGATTCATATTTCAGATATTTTATTGCTTCTCTTCTGCTTATTCTAAATTTCTGTTGTTTACACGTTATTGTTTTATAAATGTTAAAGTGTATAAAATGGGTAAAAAAGGTAATTTGTTCAATAATTGGCTTGCCTAGCTCACATCAGTAGGCACCATCACGACTCCCGAGGGTGGAAACTCCGGGTCGTGACAAGTTGGTATCAGAGCTCTAGGTTATGTGTGATTTAAGACAATTCTGTGAAGTTTGGTAAGAAACGGAATTCGTTTGACGTGATTTGGACCATAAATGCAAAATTTGATGTTTAAATAAGTTTTGAGAAATTTTACTGATTTTGAGGTTTAATTCGATGTTCATGATGTTATTTTGGTGATTTGATTATACGAATAAGTCCATAGGATATTTTTGAGGTTGTGTGTATATTTGGTTTGGAGCCCCGAGGGCTCGGGTGAGTTTTGGATAGGCCACGAGGTGCATTTTGAACTTAGAAAAATTGCAGGATTTTTGCTGGTGTGATAGCAGGCCTACAGGCTTCGCATCTCGTAAATGTGATATCGCAAATGCGATCGGCTTGTCGCAATTGCAAAAGAAGCCCAACCCAGCTCCCTCTCGCAAATGCGAGACGATCTTCGCAAATGCGAAGTTTCCTAATTTGGCCAGAGATCGCAAATGTGATGCCTGGTTTGCAATTCATAGCTTGCAAATTCAAGCCTCCCTTCGCATTTCCCAAACCAGCAGAGGTCGGGGTTCACAATTGTGAACCCCTGTTCGCAATTCCCATATCTACAACCTTCAACTTTTATACTTAGACGATTTTTAACCCATTTTTCACATTTTTTCAAAACACAAACTCACTAGGGTAATTTTCCAAGAACAACTCTTCTTCCAAATCGATTGTAAGTTAATTTAAACTCATTTCCTTCAATCATTAACATCTTTTAACATGATTTCAACTCAAAATCAATGATTTTCATTGGGAAAATTGGGTGTTTTGGGTAGAACCTAGGTTTTTCAAAAAAATGGAGATTTGGAGCTCGATTTGAGGTATGATTTCAAAACAAATTATATATTTGGGTTCGTGGGGAAATGGCTAATCGGGTTTTGGTTCGAACCTCAGGTTTTGACCATGTGGGCCCGGGGCAATTTTTGACTTTTTGGGTAAAACTTTGGGGAATTCATTTTCATGCATTCAAATTGATTCATTTAGCATTTATTGCTGTAACTAAGTAACTTGTGACTAGATACAAACATATTGGTGATGGAATCAAGGAGTAAAGCTATAATTGAAACGTGAATTGTGTTTGTGGAATCGAGGTAAGTGTTTGGTCTAACCTTAGCTTGAGGTATTAGGAGTTGAGTCCTATTTGCTAGGTGGTAATTGTTGAGTACGACGTATAGGCATGGTGATGAGTATCTATACGTTGGTGTCTAGCATGCCCGTGAGTCTTTATATTGTGATTATCATGACTTCGTTGTATCTTTCATGCCTTAGTGGTGGTTCCTATTTGTTGTATAAAGTTTTTGGAAGAAATTGTGTCCTATGAACATTGAGGAGTGTTGGCGCAAGTTGTATAATGAATTGTGAAAGTTTGAGTGACAATTGAACCTCTAGAGCATTGGCTCGAGTTGTGAAGTGAATTGTGAAGTAAAAGTGAGAAAGAGAAGATATCATTATGTTGTCGCCCTTGCCGGGCTATTGTTGATTTATTCGTTATCTCCCTTGCCGGGATGTTGATGTTATTGACATTGTTTCCTTGCCAGCATTTAATTGTTGAATTGTTGCTCCCTTGCCAGGATTTTTATTGTAAATTTCATTTATTCCCTTACCCTATTGTTTGTGATTGTTGTTTGGGTGAGGAAGAGAGTTAAAGCACGAAGGGTGATGTCGTGCATTGCTTGTTTTGTGAGGAAAGAGTGTAAAGCACGAAGGGTGATGCCATGTATGATTGTGAGGAAAGAGTGTAAAGCACGATGGGTGATGCTGTGCCGCACGATGTACCATTCCATGCTGATTATATTGATTATATGGTGAGGAAAGAGAGTAAAAGCATGAAGGGTGATGCCGTGCACATTTATTATATGATTGCTTGGTAAGGACGAGAGTAAAAACACAAAGGATGATGTTGTGCATTTATTGATTTTTGATTCTTTGTTAATATCCGAGTTACATTGTTTCATTTGTTTACTTGATGTCTTCCTATTCGGAATTGTTATTTTCCCCACAACATGCTTCCCCTCCCATACTTGACTGGTTATTTCTGTATTTTTTTTTCGCTATATATTTGAACTGCACAGGTTTATTTGGTAGTCTAGTCCTAGCCTCATCACTACTTCGCCGGGGTTAGGCTGGACACTTACCAGCACATGGGGTCGGTTGTGCTGATATTACAGTCTGCACTATGTGCAGATCCCGGAGCAGCTCTTGGACCGTAGTTGGAGGCTACCTTCAGTCCACGCGGAGATTCCAATGTAGACCTGCATGCGTCCACAGGCCCTGGCGTCTCCCTCTACCCTTATTTTCTGTTTTATTTTCTTTTTATTCAGAAACAGTGTACTATATATCTTCACACTTTGTATGCAGTAAATCTTAGATAGTCTGTGACACTGTGACATCAGGTTTTGGGTGATTTAGGCTTGAGTAATTGTAATAGACATAGACTTCTGATATTTTATTGATGTCTTCCGATTTAATTTCAAATTCCGCTGTCTTATACATTTTTGCCTTATATTTGTTGAAAAGAAATAATTGGATAATGAAGTAAGTAGTTAAAGGATTGGCTTTCCTGGCTCAAAATAGTAGGCGCCATCACGATTGTCGAGGGCAGGAATCCGGATCGTGACAAGTTGGTATCAGAGCTCTGGGTTACATGGGTCTCACAGTTCATAGACAAGCTTAGTAGAGTCTGAGGGATCAGTACGGAGACGTCTGTATTTATCTCCCAGAGGCTACAAAGTTAGGAAAAACTTCACATTTATTCTTTCATATTGTGCGGTTTGGTTTCTCAATGCTAATTGAATTTCTACTCTGTTCTTTTGCAGATGGCGAGAACACGTGCTTTTTCATCGACTGACCAGCAGCCCGAGCCCCCAGCATAGCTCCCACGAGGGGCAGAGGCCAAGGGCGAGGCCGTGCTAGAGGATGAGGTAGGGGCAGAGCTCAGCCCAGGGCAGCATCACCCGCAATAGAGCCTCAGGTCGATTTTGATGAAGAGGTTCTAGCCCCAGCAATTCCGGTAGGCCCAGCTCAGGTCTCAGAGGGGTTTACTGCTACCCTAGTTCTTTAGGATTCTCTAGTCCGTCTAGTGGGCCTTATGGATAGTGTCACCCGGGAAGGTTTGCTTCCTGTAGCACCACCCTTCTCTCAGGCTAGAGGAGGAGCCCAGAAACCTGCTACTCGCACTCCGGAGCAGGTAGCTCCCTAATTTCAAAGTCTAGTGGTTCAGCCAGTTGGAGCAGTTCAGCCGAGTGTGGTAGCTTAGACTGGTGATGGAGCAGCTATGCGTGCCGATGCTTTGTGGAGGTTGGATAGGTTCACCAAGCTTTTCACTACTACTTTCGGCGGTGCATCTACTGAGGATCCCCAAGATTATCTAGACAGTTATCATGAGGTTCTTAGGAACATGGGGATTGTTGAGACCAATGGGGTCAATTTTTCCACTTTTTGCTTGTCTGGATCCTCCAAGACTTGGTGGAGGGATTATTGTTTGTCTAGACCAGCCGGATCGCCAACTTTGACTTGGGAGCAGTTCACTCAGCTATTTCTGGAGAAGTTTCTCCCCATCACTCAGAGAGAGGCCTATCGGAGGTAGTTTGAGCATCTCCAGTAGGGTTCTATGACTGTTATCCAGTATGTGACCAGATTCATCGACTTGGTTCGTCATGCTCTTATCATACTTCCCACCGAGAGAGAGAGAGAGGATGAGGAGGTTCATTGATGGACTTATTCAGCCGATTCATCTTCAGATGGCTAGGGAGACTGGGAGTGAGATATCTTTTCAGGAGGCAGCCAATGTGGCCAGAAGAGTGGAGATGGTTCTATAACAGGGAGGTGGTCATGGGCCGGACAAGAGGCTACGTCATTCAGGCAGATTCAATGGTAGCTCGTTTGGAGCTAAGGATTCTTATGGTAGAGTCCATCCTCCTAGGCCTTTTCAGTCAGCTCTTCAGGTTTCTCACGGTGCTTCAGGTGGCCGTAGTCCTCAGATGCAGTATTCTGATCAACAATCCTACAGTGCACCACCAACTCTTATTAATGCACCGCTGCTTTAGAGTTTTCGGGGTGGTCATTCAGGTCGTCAAGGCCAGCTGTCTCAGCAGCCGAGGGCTTGCTACACTTGTGGTGATATGGGTCACATTGCTAGGTTTTGCCCTCGAGCACAAGTAGCTCTCAGCATCAGGGTTCCCGTTCCATAGTTCAGGTACCAGGTGTTTCGCATCCCACCAGCCAACTAGAGGTGGGAGTAGAGGTGCTAAAGGTAGAGGTAGAGGTATTAGAGGTGGAGCTCAAGCTTCTAGAAGTGGAGGCCAGCCAGCAGCAAGCTGTCCCAGAGATGTAGTTCAGGGTGGTAGGGCCCAGCCCCGATGTTATGCTCTTCCAGCCATGCTCGAGGCTGAGGCTTCAGATGCAGTTATTATAGGTACGGTTCTTGTTTGTGATAGAGATACTTCAGTGTTATTTGATCCATGATCTACATACTCGTATATGTCATCTTATTTTGCACCGTATCTGGTCATGCCTGGTGATTCTTTGAGTGTTCTTGTTTATGTGTCTACACCGGTGGGTGATTCTATTGTGGTAGATCGAGTCCATCATTCATGTATAGTTGTGATTGGAGGTCTTGAGACTCGTGTAGATTTGCTTCTTCTGGATATGGTTAATTTTGATGTCATATTGGGGATGGACTGGTTATCACCTTACCACGCTATCTTGGACTGTCATGCCAAAACTGTGACCTTAGCCTTGCCGGGTTTGCCTCGTTTAGAGTGGAGAGGAACTCCTGGTCATTATACCCGTAGTGTTATCTCATATATGAAGGCTCGGAGTATGGTCGAGAAGGGGTGTTTGGCCTATTTGGCCTATGTCTGTGATTCTAGTGCTGAGGTTCCTTCTATTGATTCTGTTCTTGTTATTCGTGAGTTTCCTGAGGTATTCCCTTCAAACCTGTCGGGTATGCCACCCAATAGGGATATTGACTTTTGCATTGATTTGGCTCTGGGCACTCAGCCTATTTCTATCCCGTCATATCGTATGGCCCCACTTGAGTTGAAAGAGTTGAAGGAGCAGTTGCAAGACTTGCTAGAGAAGGGTTTCATTAGACCGAGTGTTTCGCCTTGGGGTGCGCCAGTGTTGTTTGTTAAGAAGAAGGACGTATCGATGAGAATGTGTATTGATTACCGGCAGCTGAACAATGTTACAATCAAGAATAAGTATCCATTGCCGAGGATTGATGATTTGTTTGATCAGCTTCAGGGTGCCAAGGTATTTTCGAAGATTGACTTGAGATCTGGCTACCATCAGTTGAGGATTAGGGCATCCGATGTCCATAGGACAGCTTTTCGCACTAGGTACGGGCATTATGAGTTCTTGGTGATGTCATTCGGGTTGACAAATGCCCCAGCAGCTTTTATGGAGTTGATGAACCAAGTGTTCAAGCCTTACTTGGATTTGTTCGTGATAGTCTTCATTGATAATATTTTGATCTATTCCTGTAGCCGGGAGGAGCACGAGCAGTATCTTAGAGTGGTTCTTCAGACCTTGAGGGATAGTCAGTTGTATGCTAAGTTCTCGAAGTGTGAGTTCTAGTTGAGGTCAGTTGCATTCCTGGGTCATGTTGTATCAGCAGAGGGTATTCAGGTTGATCCGAAGAAGATTGAGGCAGTCAAGAACTGGCCTAGACCAGCATCAGCTACAGAGATTCGGAGTTTCTTAGGGTTGGTAGGCTACTATCATCGGTTCATGGAGCGGTTTTCATCTATCGCAGCCCCAATAACTAGGTTGACCCAGAAGGGTGCCCAGTTCAGATGGTCAGATGAGTGTGAGACAAGCTTTCAGAAGCTCAAGAGAGCTCTAACTATGACACCTGTGTTGGTTTCGCCCACAGGTTCAGGGCCCTATATAGTTTATTGCGATGCATCTCGTATTGGGCTTGGTGCAGTGTTAATGCAAGATGGAAAGATTATTGCTTACGCTTCACTGCAGTTGAAGATTCATGAGAAGAACTATCCGGTTCATGATTTGGAGTTGGCAGCCATTGTTCACACGCTAAAGATTTGGAGGCATTATCTGTATGGTGTGGCATGTGAGGTGTTCACGGATCACAAGAGTCTACAATATTTGTTCAAGCAAAAGGAGTTGAATTTGAGGCAGAGGAGGTGGTTGGCGTTGTTGAAGGATTATGATATCACTATACTATATCAACCGGGAAAGGCCAGTGTGGTGGCCGATGCTTTGAGTAGGAAGTTAGCCAGTATGGGTAGTCTTGCTTATATTTCGGTCGGTGAGAGACCGCTTGCTTTGGATATTAAGGATTTGGCCAATCAGTTTGTGATGTTGGATGTTTCTGAGTCCGATCGTGTGTTAGCTTGCACAGTCGTCCGTTCTTCTTTAATAGAGCGTATCCGAGATTGGCAGTATGATGATCCTCATTTGTGTGTCCTTAGAGACACGGCGCAACACGGAGGTGCCAAGCAGGTTACCTTGGGTGATGATGGAGCTTTGTGATTGCAGGGTCAAGTTTGTGTGCCTAATGTGGATGGGCTCCGAGAGTTGATTTTAGAGGAGGCCCATAGTTCCCGGTACTCTATTCATCCGGACGCCACTAAGATGTATCAGGATTTGCGGCAGCATTATTGGTGGAGGAGAATGAAGAACGATATCATTGCGTATATGGCTCAGTGTTTGAATTGTCAGCAGGTTAAGTACGAGCATCAGAGGCTTGGTGGATTATTTCAGAGTATTGAGATTCCTGAGTGGAAGTGGGAGTGGACAACTATGGATTTGTTTGTTGGACTCCCACAGACTCGGAGAAAGTTCGATGCAGTGTGGGTTATTGTTGATAGGCTGACCAAGTCATCATATTTTATTCCTGTGGTAGTCTCCTATTCTTCCGAGAGGTTAGCTGAGATCAATATATGGGAGATTGTTCTCCTTCATGGTGTGCCCGCGTCTATTATTTCAGATCGAGGTACGCAGTTTACCTCACGCTTCTAGAGGGCAGTTCAGCGAGAGTTGGGCACGCGGATTGAGTTGAGCACAACATTTCATCCTTAGACGGACGGGCAGTTTGAGCGGACCATTCAGATTTTGGAGGATATGCTTCGAGCTTGTGTCATTGACTTTGGAGGCTCGTGGGACTAGTTTTTTCCTTTGGCAGAGTTTGCGTACAACAACAGCTACCAGTCGAGTATCCAGATGGCTCCGTATGAGGCTTTATATGGTAGGCGGTGTCGGTCTTTGGTTGGACAGTTTGAGCTGGGAGAGGCCCGGTTGTTGGGTACGGATCTGGTTCAGGATACCTTGGACAAGGTCAGGATCATTCAGGATAGGCTTCGTATAGCTCAGTCCAGGCAAAAGAGTTATGCTAATTGCAAGGTTTTTGATTTGGCATTCATAGTCGGTAAGCGGGTATTGCTTCGAGTGTCGCCTATAAAGGGTGTGATGAGATTTGGGAAGAAGGGCAAGCTTAGCCCTAGGTTCATTGGCCCGTTTGAGATTCTTGATTAAGTGGGAGAGGTGGAAAATATTTCCATTGCCACCGAGCTTATCAGTCGTGCATCCAATGTTTCATGTGTCCATGCTTCGGAAGTATTACGGCGATCCATCCCACGTGTTAGATTTTAGCACTGTCCAGTTAGAAAAGGACTTGTCTTATGAGGAGGAGCCGGTAGCTATTCTAGACTGGCAGGTTCGTCAGTTGAGATCGAAGAGTTTTCCTTCTGTTGTGTTCAGTGGAGAGGTTAGCCTCCTAAGGTATCGACCTGGGAGTCCGAGTCCAATATGCGGAGCCGTTATCCCCATCTTCTCCCCGACTCAGGTACTTCCTTCTTCTGTCCGTTCAAGGACGTACGGTTGTTTTAGAGGTGGAGAATGTTATGAAAAACCTCTTTTGACATCACCTCAATTTGCGTGTGCAGTCCGGGCGCATAGCCGGAAAGCCTAAATGTGAAAATCTGTGAAAAATAATAAAGTTTGACTATAAAATGAATTAATTTGACTTCGGTCAATGTTTGGTAAACAGGCCCGGACCAGTGATTTGATGGTCCCGGAGGGTCCATAGGAAATTATGGGACGCCCGTATGCCCGGAATCGAATTCTGAGGTCCCAAGCCCGAGAAATGAATTTTTTAAAGAAAAATTATTTTCTGAAATTATTTATAAGGTTTGGAAATGAATTTTGATTAAAATTCGATGGTATCAGGCTTGTATTTTGGTTCTGGCAGCCGATACAGGTCTTATATATGATTTAAGACAGTCTGTGAAGTTTGGTAAGAAACGAAATCCGTTTGACGTGATTCGGACCTTAAATGCAAAATTTGATGTTTAAAGAGGTTTTGAGAAATTTCACTAATTTTGAGGTTTAATTCGATGTTCATGATGTTATTTTGGTGATTTGATTATACGAATAAGTTCGTAGGATGTTTTTGAGGTTGAGTGTATATTTGGTTTAGAGCCCCGATGGCTCGGGTGAGTTTTGGATAGGCCATGGGGTGCATTTCGGACTTAGAAAATTGTAGGTTTTTCAGCTGTGCATAGCAGGCCTGCAGGCTTCGCATTTGCGAAACCTGGCTCGCAAATGCGATATCGCAAATGCGAGCGGCTTGTCGCAATTGCAAATGAAGCCCATGCCAGCTCCCTCTCGCAAATGCGAGACGATCTTCGCAAATGCAAAATTTCCCAATTTGGCTAGTGATCACAAATGCGATGCCTGGTTCGCAATTCCCAGCTCGCAAATGCGAGCCTCCCTTCACATTTCCCAACCCAGCAGAGGTCGGGGTTCCCAATTGTGAACCCTGTTCGCAATTTCCATATCTACAACCTGCAACTTTTATACTTAGACAATTTTTAACCCATTTTTCACATCTTTTCAAAACACAAAATCCCTAGGGCGATTTTCCAAATTGTAAGTTAATTTTAGCTCATTTCCTTCAATCATTAACATGATTTCAACTCAAAATCAATGATTTTCATGGGGGAAATTGGGTGTTTTGGGTAGAACCTAGGTTTTTCAAAAAATTGGGGATTTGGACCTCAATTTGAGGTCCGATTTCAAACCAAATTATATATTTGGGTTCGTGGGGGAATGGGTGAGGAAGAGAGTTAAAGCACGAAGGGTGATGCCGTGCATTGCTAGTTTTGTGAGGAAAGAGTGTAAAGCACGAAGGGTGATGCCGTGTATGATTGTGAGGAATGAGTGTAAATCACGATGGGTGATGTCATGCCGCATGATGTACCATTCTGTACCGATTATATTGATTATATGGTGAGGAAAGAGAGTAAAAGCATGAAGGGTGATCCCGTACACATTTTTATTATATGATTGCATGGTGAAGACGAGAGTAAAAGAACAAAGGGTGATGTCGTGCATTTATTGATTTCTGATTCTTTGTTGATATCTGAGTTATGTTGTTTCTTTCGTTTACTTGATGTCTTTCTATTCGGAATTGTTATCTTCCCCACAGCATGCTCCCCCTCTCATATTGACTGGTTATTTCTGTATTTCTTTTTCGCTGTATATATTTGAACTGCACAGGTTTATTTGGTAGTCTGGTCCTAGCCTCGTCACTACTTCGCCGGGGTTAGGGTGGACACTTACCAGCACATGGGGTCGGTTGTGCTGATACTACACTCTACACTATGTGTAGTGTGCAGATCCCAGAGCAGCTCATGGACCGTAGTTGGAGGCTACCTTCAGTCCACGCGGAAAATCCAAGGTAGAGCTGCATGTGTCAGCAGGCCCTGGCGACTCCCTCTACGCCTATTTTCTATTTCATTTTCTTTTTATTCTGAAACAGTGTATTGTATTTCTTCAGACTTTATATATAGTAAATCTTAGACCGCCTTGATACTGTGACACCAGGTTTTGGGTTATTTAGGGTTGAGTAATTGTAATAGACATAGACTTCAAATATTTTATTGATGTCATCCGCTTTAATTTCAAATTCCGTTGTCTTATACGTTTTCTCCTTATATTTGTTAAAAAGAAATAATTGAATAATGAAGTAAGTAGTTAAAGGATTGGCTTGCCTGGCTCACATTAGTAGGTGCCATCACGACTCTCAAGGGCGGGAATCCGGGTCGTGACATGTTCCCTTGGCGGGACTTGATTGTTGAACTATTGTTCCCTTGCCGGGATTCTTATTGTAATTTTATTTATTCCCTTGCCCTATTATTTGTGATTGTTGTTTGGGTGAGGATGAGTGTTAAAGCATGAAGGGTGATGCCGTGTATTATTTTGGTGAGAGAGTGTTAAAGCACGAAGGGTGATGTCGTGTACGATTTGTGAGGAAAGAGTGTAAAGCACGAAGGGTGATGCCGTGACGCACGATGTACCATTCCGTGCCGATTATATTGATTATATGGTGGGGACGAGAGTAAAAGCACGAAGGGTGATGTTGTGCACATTTTCATTACTTGATTGCTTTTGGTGAAGACGAGAGTAAAAGCACGAAGGGTGATGTCATGCACTTATTGATTTCTGGTTCTTTGTTGATATCCGGGATTTACTGTTTCTTTCAGTTACTTGTTGTCTTTCTATTCTGAATTGATATCTCCCCCACAACATGCTACCTGTCACGCCCCAAAATCCGAGGAGCGCAACCAACGCTCAACCGAGTAAACCCGACTGAGCAAGCCTGTTAGGTTTCATACTACCCAAATTCGTATTTGGATAAAGAGGAAATGTACACCATTAATTAAATTCTATAAACATGTCATTAACAATTCTAATTCATTTCCATTAACAATTCGTTCACAATTTTGAAGATATTACAAGTTTTATACAACATTGCCAAACATCAATATTTCCACTTTAATTCCAATACTCGACACTACCCAGAACCTATCTACGGAGCCTCTAAATACAACTGAAGAGTAATATGGAAATGCCGGCAACAAGGCTCCGTCTATACCTCAAATACAATGTACATGATAAAAGGATGAAACATGACCTCGAAACAAAGTGGGGCTCACCAAGTCAGCTGAAAGGATGATGCGGCACTAGCTGCGACCAACACTGCCTGCTATAGAAACACCTACATCCATTTAAAGATATAGCGCCCCCGATAAAAGGGATGTTAGTGCAATCAAATAGCACTAGTATGTATAAATAAACACCATCTAGTTAGAAAGAACTTTCATACCAAACATAAGGAAATCACAAGTATAACTCAAAAGCTTCAATCGATCACAACATTATCAAGGTAAAAGAATCATACAATTCTCACATTTGTTTCCATAGCCTTTAGTTTGGGACATTTCATACTGTTCAACATTGTTCACAATACCACCCCTATCTTAAGCGGAGTCCAATCATGACCCGATCAGCTAGGTTGCCTCATTTTATACATATACTTCAATCACCATTTCATTTTCCCTTTTTATCCGGGATTCAATATCAACACAATACCACCATGTGTGCAGCATGTCATCCGATCTCGGCCCGATCGGCTAGGCCACCTTACCAAGGTATTTCCCTTTTCCATCAATCATCTCAATTTAATCTTTGTTTCACATATGTCATTTCATAGGCACTTGGGACCACAACTATCACATCATATATTTGTACTAGGCCACATTTCACATCATTCCCAATTTCAATGTTAGATTTGTAATTTAGGATAATATGTGCACACACAAGCAAATAAAATTGTAAGCATAGATGAGATTTCACATAGAGGACACAACATATGCAGTTTCAATCTCAATTTAAGGTTTAAGCATTTTAGTACATGATTCATATTTCTTGCACCCTTTTAAGTTATCTGGAATAGAACATTTATCATATTGAGACACATCTTTAACGCATATAAGGTCGCAACCCCAAATTCATGTGAAACAACAATCAACACAACAATTCAATTTTGATCTTACCGTATTTACACAAACACCGGTGGAGCTCAATTTCTAAAAGACAGGTTTTAGCCATACATACCTGAAATTTGCCCCTTAATTATACTACAATGATCCAATACACTTAAGCAACTTCAATCTACAATACAACGTTCAGTAGGGCCCATATTAGCAATAAATTCCATAACTTATGCCACTTAGGCATATTATCAAACACCTTGTAGATATAGATATTTACCTCACATAACCGTAGTATTAGTTCATCCAACTATCACTATTAACCAACAATTTATTCCACCATCGTTCCTAACCAATTTATAACTTCCAACAACATATGTATGACCATCCATTCACACCCAACCATCAACCTCCTTAATTAACCCATTTCATAATCTCTACAACACCAACACAACCTAGGTTAGGCACTTATGGCTTCCAATCACCATCCCATGAGTTCTAACGTATATATCAACCTAAATAATCACCATAGAGTAGTTAGAGATGATAGACATACCTCTTGTAGTAAGAATTTTGAGAATCTCCACTTGTAGTGTCCTTGATCAATTTAGGGATTTGAATGGGAATCTATGGATTTTCAAAAGCAATCCTTATTAATATAAGTGTTTAGGAGTAGTAATCAACTCAAAATACTCCAAAAATATTACCTTGGATCATAGGAGGGAAGTATGAGACGGATTCCCCTTGATAAAGCAAGCCCTAGCTCAAAACAATGACTTAGAGACTCTCCATACCCGGTCTTTGGGTATTTATAGGGCTGCTAAGCGTGTGACCGTGGTCAAATTGCACCCGGGATGCGGTGGCTGCGCTCTTACCGCGGTCTGGCCGCGCTCGGAGGCAGAAACTATCAATTTTCCCGCGGACGCGCATCTGACACAGGTTCGGTAAAATGGTCATCACTTTCGGCATACACCTCCAAATGACAAACGGTTTGATGCGTTGGAAACTAGACTCAAAGAGATTTAATTTGATAGGTTGTGAAGCACACAACACCGTATATAACTAGAGATATGATTGTCCAAATTAAGTTCTTGTGCGTACTCATTCACAACTTTAGTCCATTATGAAATTTTCCAACTTGGCTTAGACTTAGGCCTCTCTTTAGACCCCAAATCACTTATAATATGACTTATACGCTTATTAACATATCCAATTGTTATCCATTATATCATGAATCCTCACTTGCACACAAAATAAAAAAATTAGCCTACCTTGGCACCACGAAATCTTAAATTACTTAGCAAAATTTTCTGGGGCTTTACATTCTCCCCCGCTTTGGATCATTTGTCCTCGAATTATAATTGGAGTCAATCCGCAAATAATTAGTATAACTTATCTCCTTTCTCACATATCTTTAACTCTGAAATTTTGACTAACTCCCAAATTTTTCAGAAATTTCGGCAGAGTTTCCCTTGTAACTAGGCCTATCCACCTGTCAGAGAATCCCAGAAATGCATCCTATCAACATATACATAATCCAAAGATGCAACGCAATATAAAATGATGCCAATTGTGGCCCCATAAGCAATGCCTTTCTAGAAAAGAAACACTATTATCATCAACTAACCATGTGATACATAATTCATAGAAGGTATGCTTTCAATATCTTCATAGGACACAAATATTTAATTACATAGTTATCCAAACAAGTCAGGGTACTTCTTCATTTCTTCCTCGGCTTACCAAGTGGCTTCCTCACTTTGATGGTTTCGCCATAACACTTTCACGGAGGTAATCTCTTTATTTCTCAACATTCGGACTCCCTATCAAGGATGGCAACTGGAATTTCTTCGTACGATAATTCTTTATTAACTTCAATAGCCTCAACTAGAACAATAGTGGACGGATCTCCCACTACCTTCTTCAACATAGACACATGGAAGACTGGGTGCACCAATGACATCTCGGGTGGCAGCTCAAGCTTGTATGCTACCTGACCAATCCTCTGAATGATTTTGTACGGTCCGACGTACCTTGAACTCAATTTTCCCTTCTTTCCAAACCGCATGATACCCTTCATAGGGGAAACCTTCAAAAATACCGAATCATCTTCTTTGAACTCCAAGTCTCTGCGGCGAACATCTGAATAAAACTTTTGG
Source organism: Nicotiana tabacum (assembly GCF_000715075.1). NCBI lineage: Eukaryota > Viridiplantae > Streptophyta > Magnoliopsida > Solanales > Solanaceae > Nicotiana > Nicotiana tabacum. Next base: position 89,647,157 of record NC_134084.1, read on the forward strand.
CGACTCTGAGCAGTTTTTAACCACTCTTTAATAACCTTAACCTTCTCCATAGCCTGATGCACAAGGTCTGGCCCTATAAATTTAGCTTCTCCAACCTCGAACCACCCAATGGGAAATCTATATCTCCTACCATATAATGCTTCAAATGGTGCCATCTGAATACTAGCATGTAAGTTGTTATTGCAAGCAAACTCTATGAGGGGTAAATGATCATCCCATCTTCCTTTGAAATCAAGAACACAAGCACACAATATATCCTCAAGCTTCTGAATGGTCTGCTATGCCTTCCCATCAGTTTGTGGATGAAGGGTTGTACTAAGATTTACTTGAGTATCCACACCTTGCTGAAATTTCTTCCAAAGGTTTACCTTGAATGGAGCCCCTCGATCTGAAATGATTAAGACTGGAATGCCATGCAACCTGACTATTTCTTTGATATACAGTTGAGCATATTGTTCCGCTGTGTCAGTAGTGTTGCGCCCCCTTTTTCTCGCAAAATCGGGTTTATGACATTTGGGAGGGCAACTCATTCCCTTTTGGGAATTTGGGTTTGAATTGAATAGTCGCCACCTAATTATTAAGGTGCATTAGAACACCAAGAGGGTTTTGATTTGAGTAACCAGAGATTGGGTAAGGGCTTGAAATTATCCCAAGGGGAAGGTGTTAGGCACCCCTCATGATCCACTAGTATGGTTCTCGACTAGACTATTGTTGTGACTTTATGTGTAAATAATATGTAAGCAAATGAAACTTCAAATAAGAGGGGATTTCACATAATGGTTGACAAATAAAAAAAGTTGGAAAGAACTAAAAGAAAGCTGATTTTTCTTAAAGACATAGTTTGAAATCTTTAGAAGAAATAAAGAAACAAAGGGAAAGGGGGTCCTAGGTTTATTAATAATATGGATCACCCCACACAATGCCCGGAAATCACTCCTCAATGAGGGGCTACATGTGACATTATCACGTGGTGATCATATCCATATCTACCCTTCCTACCCCGTTAATGTATTAAAGCGCAGAATGGTCTCATTTTACTTATTGCATGCTATTACCCGTCCCAATACAATCAGTCCCGGAGGCATTTAGGACTACTAATCCTAAAGGGGAGGGGTATTAGTCTTATTTGTAGTTTAAAAGGCAAAATTCTAAGGCGACACACAAAACATGTATAGCAAATTGGGGGGAAAGCACATAACAAACAAAAAGGGCTCAAATACACCTCCTTTAAACAAAGAAGCACGTAATTAGAATGACTTACACATACTGTTTAGGGCCTGATTAAATACTAACATAAGGGGACTTATAGGTTGAGGCAGACTTATTTATTACATAATTCAGATAAGAAGCCCGTATCAGGCCTGCCTGTTAGTTGTAGTTAATAGAACAGATTCAGTTTATGACTTTACCCTAAGGTTTGCCTAAGTGTTGGACAAGGATCCTATGAGAATGGCATCTACTGAATTCAGAAAGCAATGAAATAACAAGGTCTAAAAAATAAACTGAATACGGTATTCAAAAGAAAAGGCAAGTTTTAACGAAGGTTATAAGTTCTGCAACTAATGGTACTTACTATTACTGGTTTTAGCTTGTATACGTGAATGAAGCGATTCAGATTCGATTAGGATTTCCTATAGACATGCTTTCTGCGCGTAGTTGATTTTAAGCCTTTTATAGACATGGTAAAAGTGCATAAGCCTTATAGACATGATATCTAAATGCATAAGACTGGTTTTTACCTATAAACATGGTATCTAACTGGCAGAAAAACCTATGAGCAAGATATCTAGATGCAGCATTTGTTTAAAACCTATGAGCATAATATCTATACAAATGCAGCAATCCTATGATCATGATGTCTATGTGAAAATGGACATTCGGAATCCCCTGTAGGCATTCTTTCTATATGCATTTGAATGTGCAGAATTCAAAACACCTATAGACATAGTATATATGTGAGAATATAGAATTTAGAATGACCTGTAGGCATAGTAACTACGTGAGAATGCAGAATTCAGAATGACCTATAGGCATGGTATCTATCCTTTGCATACATAGTTACCCGCCCTTTTCACTAGCCATCCCCAAGAGTTTATTACAAATTATTACAGCCCGAAATAAAAAAAATACATCAGAAAATACAAAAGTACAACCAAATAAGAGCCTGATTAAGACTTCATGTCTGAAATGTGAGGTAAACCAACTCCAAGGGATCATGATCCAAAGCCTTTCTCCTATTTGAATGTGTTAAAGTTCTCTAAGAGCCTTAATGGGACTCTGGACGATGCTCACACCCAAATGTATTATCAGATTAGGACAAGTGCAGTGTGGAAGGGCCAGCCCTCAAGTGTCCAAGTTCAGAGGGAGCTCAAAGGGTCCTAAGGAAAGGCTCACAAGAGGGGGGGTAGAACTTAAAGACTAAGAGAGGGTGCAAGTGCAGAAACAGAATTCTGAAAGGGGAAAGGGGAGAGGGAAACGGCTACAAATAAGTACACATAGGGGAATAGGGAATAGGGAGATTGTAAAGAGCTTATTGCTTAGGCAAGGGCAGGCTTCAAGCATGCCTCAGCAATGGAGGATGCTAGCATAGTCTCAAACCTGCCAGAACACACTATTTAGAGGCTAGGATCCCAAGGGATCGAGTTGGGATTCATAATAGAGAAGGAAGAAAGAAATCAATATGCTAGAGCAAGTGTTGAACTATACAGAAGCAGTAAGCAGATAGGGATACAAAAAGTAATAAATAAACACATTGTTGTGAAGTTGAAATCTTAAATCAGGACATACCAGTTTCAAAGAAGTAAATAGAGAAAAGCAGGCAGTAGGTATTGTAAACAGGCCACTAGTTCGAGCAACAAGAGAGAATACTTTGAGTGCAAGTATAAATTCAGAAAGACTATGAGTGATGGATTGATGTCTTTGTGTCAATGAAAGAGTCGATATTTATAGTGTGAAAAACGGGCAGAAATAAGGTAAGAAAACAATTAAGGAACTGTTTATCAATTAAAAATCAATCAATACAAGACTTCCTTTAATTAAGGAATTCAAATTCAAACAGTAAAACTGTTTAAAGAAAGAAATCAAATGAACATCTTGTGCAAAGGAGGCAATTAAGGGTAAATAGATAGGAGTTTTAATTAAGGGAAGAATTTTGAAATACACGGCTAAAACAAATAAGGTAAGGATCAATCAGTATACAGTAAATCAAGGGATCAGAGGTTTGAAATTACTGGCTCATGAATGGGCTAAGGAAAGTTTTCGACTCAAATCAAGTAATAGGGAAATCAGCAAATAAGGAAAGAAATCAATCAAACTTATACAAAGGAAGTCTGAAATCAATCAAAATTGAAAGCCATTTTTAGAGGGAAGTTCAACACATATAAAGAGCACACAAATATGCTAGGTTGAATTTAGAGCAAAGAAAACGTCATGCCATTGCAAAATCAGTAGGTAGTCACATAGGTTAGAAGAGATAGTATCAAATAGCATACAAAGGGTCCAGTATAAGGACCTTAGAAGAGTTTTAGTAGAAAATTAGAATCGCTTAAAGAAACAGAGATTGCAAGACTCAGTTAACAAATTTAGAAAACTCGAAATAGGTCCAGGAGAGTTAGGTTTTCTGAAATCAAACAAGTTCAAAGATGAAAAGCAAGTAAATCACATAGCCAAGGGTCTCAAAACTTGGATGAACCCCTCAATTTAGGGTTCTTTCCATTAACCGAGTGCAGAGACGAAAGGGCAAGTGATTAAGGGAAAAGATACTAATTGAAACAGGTTCAGAGGTCTCAGAAAGGAACTGAGACATTTAACATGCTTTTTCTAGTAATAGATACTCATGAGAAGCATAGTAAAAGAACAACATGCGAGACACAGTAAATGAAACATAGTAGAATAAGCTAATGAGAAACATAGTAGAAGAAACTAATTAAGACCACAGTAGTAGAAACTTAAAAACATAGTAGAAGAAACTGATTAAGAACACGGTAGCAGAAACTTAACGATAACACAGTAGAAGAAACGTAGTAGAAGAAACACAAAGAACACAGTAAAAGAAACATAGTAGAAGAAGCACACAAAAGAAAAAGAAAAATCAGAGAAACATCTAAAAACCCTAGATCGAAAAATAACGGCTTTGAAAGCATAACTTTTGAAAGAAATATCATAAAATCGTTTAAAAGCTTAGGGAAAACAAGGATCTAGAACAGATCTAATGAAATTAGAAGAACCTCAAAAGCTAGGGCTTCAGAGGAACCCAAACATGAGAAAGACTTGGATCGTCGTTGATCTAAATAGGAGGAGTCGAGGCCAGGCTCGAACAGACATGGCTTGCCGGAGATAGCCATGGAACTCGAATCAAACATGGTCTGGACCTAGCTTCTTCATGGTCAAGTCATGAGTCTTTAGTAACCAAGCGTGTAGGAACCATAGCAGGCTGGTGGGTGGTTAGACCACTGTGGATTCAGGCCAGGAGGTGGCCGGAGAAGGCGAATAGAGCTCATCGGAGCGGAGGGGAAGGGGAAGGTTCTAGAGAGAACCAGAGATAGAGAGAGAGAGAGAGAGAGAGAAGAGAGTCGGTTGAGTGAGTAATGAGAGGGGTTTGGGGGGGGTCGTTTGGGTTTAATTTGGTAAGAGTGAATCTGGGTCGTTGATCAATTTTGATCAATGGACAAGATTTAATCCGGTTTGGGTTAGGTAGATCTAGTTATAAGTTAAATAGCCCCTTTTTCCCATTTAATTTATAGAAATAGTAAATGAATTTCTGAAAACAAATTGAAAGTGCTAAAATGGTTTACAATATAAAATTAACAATTTAAAAATATAAGACCCTATTTTATAAACACGAGACGAATTTAAACATAAAAATGGCTAATATTGCAATTATGCAATTTTATCCTTAAAATACCAAATAAATTTGTAAAAAAAATATATAAAAAATATATTAGCTATATTTCAGTATAAGCATGAGACTCCAATAAATGAATCACCAAAATGATAATTTTGGGGATAATTATTTGGGTTTTCTTGATAAAATAGGGCAGTAAATTGATTTTAAAATCCTTGAAAAATTAGGGAAAAACAATTGGACCTTGGGACATAACTTTATATGCATATACATGCTATTTTGAAAGGTATTTTGTACATAAAAATACAGGAAAAAATTGGGTATCAACAGTTGCCCCTCTTTACCCGGGAAGGATGAAAGAGTTATCGGGTAAAGATATGATGACCAATTTTGACTGAACGAAATGGTTTAAAGAGGTTTGGCCATGCCCTGGCTTCTGAGTTACCTACATATCCCTGGTCTTACAGGAATCAGGCCATATGTAGTTCAGGATCCGTTGGCGGAGTATGCCGATGTAGATCTTTTAAGAACGGACGCAATATTCGAGTTGAGCTGAATAGTTAAGGTCTAATAGGGTTGCGGGATCGCTCCTGCCAAGATGGTCATTGCTCGCCGGTTTACCTGCAAATGAGCATACAAGCTTATATTTTGCGGAAATATAAACATGATGCAAGTTCCCGTTGGACCATGAATGTTGTCTTTAGACGGTTAGGATGACGTCCTTAGACCATGACGTCCTGGGTCCTGAAGCATATGATAAAGGATTTGCAGGCCATGAAATGATGCTCTCCTGCTATGAGAATGATGCCTCCGAACTATGATGTCTTTGAATAATGATATGCAAAAGATTAAAGGAGTCCTCAGGCCATGGCATGATGTTCTCGGGCTACGAAAATGGTGCCTCCGAACAATGACGACTTTGGACAATTTGGCGATCTTTCAGCCAATGAAATGCAGTGTTTGGAAATCTTTCAGCCTATGCAATGTAGTAGGTGGTGATCTTTCAGCAATGCAATGCAGTAGGTGGCGATCTTTCAGCCATGCGAATGTAGATGAAGTGGCAATCTTTCAGCCATGCAAATGCAGTAAGTGGCGATCTTTTAGCCGTGCAATTTAATAGGTGGCGATCTTTCAGCCATGCAATGCAGCAGGTGGTGATCTTTCAGCCCTGCAAATGCAGATGAAGTGGCGATCTTTCAGCCATGCAAATGCAGTAAGTGGCGATCTTTCAGCCATGCAAGTGCAAAATAATGCGGCGATCTTTCAGCCATGCAGGTGTAAAGGTGATGATCTTTCAGCCATGCAAGCAGAGGTAGAGCTTAACCTCAGAAGGTAGAATGGCAGTCTTATGCAATGCATGAAATGTAGATAGAGACAGTGCTTAGTCTCGGAAGGTAGAATGGTAGCCTTATGCAATGCAGGAATGCATATGGAGGTAGAGCTTAACCTCAGAAGGCAGAATGGTAGCCTTATGCAATGCAGGAAATGCAGATGGAGACAGTGCTTAGTCTCGGAAGGCAGAATGGTAGCCTTATGCAATGCAGGAAATGCAGATGGAGATAGTGCTTAGTTTTGGAAGGCAGAATGGTAGCCTTATGCAATGCAGGAAATGCAGATGGAGACAGTGCTTAGTCTCGGAAGGCAGAATGGTAGCCTTATGCAAGAATGAAAGACATAAAGTTTTCTTAGCTGATAGCTGATTATGATATTGTGTCTACTGAGCACATTGTTTCTACTGGGACACTATTGTGTGTGGATAACAACTGCATCCAAAGAAAAATCATGAATTTTGTAGAGGGGGGAGGTTAGTTCGTATCCCCGCTAGCTCTGCTTGACCCGCTTGACATCTGGTGAGACTGTATGTATCATTGGGGTAGCATTGCTAAACAAGGTAATTTCAGTAATAAACATGCATGATTTTGTAAAAATATGATATAAGTATATGATTAAGAAACAACTTTTAGATGAGTCAACAATTGTGACGTGGTTCAAGACATTGCAACCTCTCTTGCTACGTAATTTTGAGGGTCCTCCTTAAAATTCTTCCACAGTTTAATAGGTTGATGTTTCTAACTATTGTTTGTGATAATTGGTTGAAATCAACTTCGGAATTTTGAGGGTCCTCCTCAAATTTCTGTCCCAGTTTCCAATAGCGGGGAAAATTGGAAATTTTATTGAATTGTGACCGAACCCATAGGGCTACCTACGTATCCCCTCTTAAATGGGAATCAGGTCAGGAGTAGTTCAAATTACATCGTATAGGATGGCATAAAGATTACACATAGTAATGCTTGACTGCATCTGAATTAATTGGCTTTGGCCAGACTTCTCTGTCCATTTCTGCAAGTTTGAGGGCTCCTCCTGTCAGAACCCGGTGAACCATGTACGGACCCTGCTAGTTGGGAGAGAATATCCCTTTGGCTTCATCTTGATGCGGGAAAATTTTCTTTAACACCAGCTGCCCCGGTGTGAACTGTCACGGCTTGACTCTTTTGTTGAAGGCTCTAGACATCCTGTTTTGATAATGTTGACCATGGCAAACTGCGTTCATCCTCTTTCCGTCTATGAGGGCTAACTGCTCATATCGACTTTTTACCCATTCTGCATCCTCAAGCTCTGCTTCATGTATGATCCTCAAGGATGGGATTTCTACTTCAGTGGGAACGACCGCTTCTGTGCCATATACCAGCATATAGGGGGTTGCCCCTGTTGAAGTGCGGACTATGGTGTGGTAACCTAGTAAATCAAATGACTTCTCGTGCCACTGCTTATGCTTCTCTATCATCTTCCTTAGTATCTTCTTGATATTCTTATTGGTGGCTTCTATGGCTCCATTCATTTGAGGCTTGTAGGCTGTAGAATTCTTCTGTTTGATCTTGAAGGTTTCACACATAGCTTTCATCAAGTCACTGTTGAGATTGGAGCCATTATCAGTGATGATTTACTCTGGAATCCCGAATCGGCAAACAATGGGGTCGCGGACAAAGTCTGCCACGACCTTCTTAGTCACTGCTCTGTAAGATGCTACTTCGACCCATTTGGTGAAATAGTCAATTGCTACTAGGATGAATCTGTGCCCGTTAGACGCGGCAGGTTCGATTGGTCTAATAACATCCATTCCCCACGCAGCAAACAACCATGATGAGCTTGTTGCAGTAAGCTCATTTGGGGGCACCTTGATCATGTCTGCATGTATCTAGAAACTGTGGCATTTTCGGGCATACTGGATGCAGTCTGTTTCCATAGTCATCCAGAAGTAACCAGCCCGCAGTATCTTCTTGGCTAAGACAAAACCATTCATATATGGACCGCAGGTCCCATTATGGATTTCTTCTAGCAATTTAGATGCTTCTTTCGCGTCGACACACCTTAGTAATCCTAAATCAGGAGTCCTCTTATATAGGATACCTCCGCTGTGAAAAAAATTGTTGGATAACCTCCGAAGTGTGCATTTTTGAGTAGGTTTTGCAAGTTCAAGTTATTCTCCTTTCGTCAAATATTCTGTGATATCATGAAACCAAGGCTTTCCGTCTGCTTCTTCCTCAACATGAGCATAATAAACTGGCTGATCATGGATCTTTACCAAAATGGGATCAATAAAGTTCTTGTCTGGGTGTTGTATCATGGATGATAAGGTAGCCAGTGCATCTGCGAATTCATTCTGGACTCTGGGGACATGCTGGAATTCTGTCTTTGTGAACCTCTTTCTCAACTTCTGTACATGATACAGATAAGGGAGTATTTTGGAGTTCTTGGTCGCCCATTCTTCTCGGACCTGATGTATAAGCAAGTCTGAATCCCCAATTACTAGCAATTCTTGAATGTTCATGTCAATGGCCATCTTGAGCCCTAAGATGCAGGCTTCGTACTCGGCCATGTTATTGGTGCAAGGAAACCTGAGTTTGGCAGACGTCAGATAATGTTGACCGGTTTCTGATACTATGACTGCTCCTATGCCAACTCCTTTGAAATTTGTTGCTCTATCGAAAAACATTCTCCAACCATCATAGGATTTTGTAATATCTTCTCCTATGAATGATACCTCTTAGTCAGGAAAGTACATTTTTAGGGGTTCATACTCTCCGTCCATGGGATTTTCAACAAGGTGATCTGCTAGTGCCTGTCCGTTGATCGCTTTCTGAGTTATGTAGACAATGTCAAATTCAATTAACAGGATTTGCCACTTGGCTAGCTTTCCAGTGGGCATGGGCTTCTGTAAGATGTACTTCAAAAGATCCATCCTTGATATGAGATATGTAGTATAGGCACATAAGTAATGCCTCAACTTCTAAGCTACCCAAGTCAGAGCGCAACAAGTGTGTTCTAATAGAGAATACCGGACCTCGTACAGGGTGAACTTCTTGCTGAGGTAATAGATGAACTGCTCCTTCTTCCTCGTCTCATCATGTTTCCCTAGGACGCAACCGAAAGCTCCGTCCAGTACCGCAAGGTAGAGTAATAGAGGTCTACATGGCTCAGGCGGGACCAGAACTGGTGGTGTTGACAGGTACTCCTTGATTCTGTCGAAGGCCTTTTGGCAGTCATCAATCCATTTGGCAGCGGCGTCCTTCTTCAACATCTTGAAGATTGGCTCACAGATGATAGTATATTGTGCTATGAACCAACTGATGTAGTTGAGTCTCCCCAAGAAACTCATTACGTCCTTCTTGTTTTTTAGTGGTAGCAATTCTTGAATAGCTTTGATTTTTGATGGATCTAGTTCTATTCCTCGGTGACTCACAATAAACCCAAGTAGTTTTCCTGCAGGAACCCCAAATGCACACTTTGCGGGATTCAGTTTTAGGTTGTACCTTCGTAGCCTGTTGAAGAACTTCCTCGAATCTTCTATGTGATTAGTGGCTTTTTTGGACTTGATGATAACATCGTCTACATATACTTCGATCTCTTTGTGTATCATATCATGGAAAATGGTGTTTATGGCCCTCATGTAGGTGGCCCCAGCATTCTTTAATTCGAACGACATCATCTTGTAATAGTACATCCCCTACGGCGTAATGAAAGACATTTTCTCAGCATCTTCTTCATCCATCCATATCTGATGATACCCCGCGAAACAATCTACAAATGACTGCAACTCATGCTTGGCGCAATTGTCGATCAAGATGTGTATGTTTGGAAAGGGGAAGTTGACTTTCGGACTAGCCCGGTTCAGATCCCAGTAGTCGACACAGATTCTGACCTTCCCGTCCTTCTTTGGTACTGGTGCAATGTTGGCTAACCATGATGGGTATTCTACTATCCTGAGAACCTTGTCTTTGACTTGCTTAGCGACTTCCTCCTTGATTTTCAGACTCATGTCAGGCTTAAATTATTTGAGTTTTTGCTTTACCGGTGGCCATGCTGGATCGGTTGGTAGTTTGTGAGCCACAATGGATGTACTCAAACCAGTCATGTCATCATACGACCAGGTGAATATGTCCTCATATTCCCTTAGAAATTCTATGTACTCTTCCTTTTCTAATGGCGACAAATGAATGCTAATTCGTGTCTCTTTGACATTTTCTGCATCTCTCCTATTAACAATCTTAGTCTCGTCCAGGTTGGACTTAGGCCTATTCTCGAAATTCTTGACTTCTTTAACAATATCTTCTGGTATATCATCTTCCTCGAAATCTATGTCCGTTTGTGGTGTTGTCTCATTGCACGTCACAGTCATCGGTCCATCAAGACAAGTAATAGTAATGCTGTATAAGTAAAGTAATGAGAGAAAATAATAAGAGTAAGATTTGTAAGGAAAATTGAAATGCTTTGATAAATTCCATGACAATTTTGAACATTGAAGATCTTATTGCGAAATTTAAAATGCGAAAGGAAAGTCAACTAGTAAAAATAAAAGATAGTGCATGATGCTTGTTCAGCCTTGTTACCCCGAAGCTCGTCGGGCTCTAGTTGTCCTGATGGTCCAGTTATTGAGGCGGGCTCCTCTGCTTACTGCCTGTATGGAAGGGCCTTCCTCCCCCTCCTCCACGAAAACAACACAACAATCCATATCATCGTCTTCTAAGAACAAATTCCTCACTACTGTCAGTGCTTCCGCTTCTTCTGACCCATAAATAACATCGGCTGGCTGGAAAGTCTGCTCCAAATGTGGTATTGGCTGCTCTAGTGGATAGTAAGGACCGCGCCATGGTAGCGACCAGTTGTTGAATTCCTCCCAAGTGTACTCATATCCTAGACCGAAAGTGGTGCCATGTTTCTTTAATTTGATAGGCTTAGTGATTCCTTGGAGGTTCTTGCCAAGTCCCTTGCCAGGTTCGTATCCGCTCTAGTTCAATATGCTTTCAATTTTGTTGTCCCACCATTGAAAATGACAAATTCTCCAGATTCCGAACTTGATCAAGTTCTTCCTGGAACTTCAATAGTTTCTGCTCGAGTTGGGTTTTCTTTAGAAACCTGAGTACCATGAGTGACCTCTACCCGTTCAGTTGAGTTTTCCTTTCTGGTGTTGTTCGAATCTTCCATCTTCCCTTTGTTCTTGTTTCTGATAGGACTAAGAGGAGGAGTGGGTGGAGGGACCCTGGATCACGTGGAATAGGATGATGATGCTAGAGTGCACGAACTAACCTTTGGGGAGGGGAATAATAAAAACAAAAATAAAGAATAAAACAAAAGGTAACCAAGTTAGTGAGGATCATAAAAAGTATTACAGTGTTTAAACACAGTGCGGGAATATAAATCGTGTCCTAATTTGGGGACCTCTTTATGCCCGAGGTAGGCCTAGCGACAAATCGATTTGGAGAACTTAGGATGCTAAATGCCTCATTTTATTGATAAAATGTAGAGTATCCCAAATTGACACTAAATAAACGGGAAATGAAAAATCACTAATGGCCATTGGCCTTATTACATTTTGTAAAGAGAAAAAGGAAAAACTCCTATCTACTTGGTCCCAGAAGGACCTTACCCAGACTCAGCATCTTTGGCTCCATCGAACAGCTTCACCAGCTCGTGATGTCCCAGTAATAGGTAAGCTTTGTCTAGGTGTCCGCCCTCGTTTCCTTCAACATTCTGGCAATCCTCGATTCTTTTGAGAAATTTCCTTTCCAGCTCTACTAAACCCTGCTCCAAGTATCTCAGTCGTTTGTTGGCATTGACAGCCATGTCTTTCCACTTTTCAATCAGCCTTTGATGGGCTTCTTGTATCTCAGGTGCTCACTTTCACATTCTCGAATCCTCTTGCGTAGTTGATTGTATTTGACCTGTACCTTAGCCTTCTCGTCTATGATCCTGTGGCCCCTAGCAAGTCTTGGTTGACCCAGACCGTTGTGATTAGATTCTAACCAACCTTTATAGTAGGGAGTGCAACCAGCATGGTATCTGTCTAGTTCGATAGTATCTCTTCCCATGATGATCTTGCAATGCCACATGTGCTAAGCTTGGCACTTATAAGGACTGTCATCAGCTTGGAAGTCGGTCCGGAAGTGACTCATCTTGTCGACCCTTGGTATAACCTGCTTCCTACCAGCCTGTCTCATAACTCGAAGAGGGATATAAGGGTAGGTTCCTCTCAGACCAATTAATATCAGAAATGGCGCATCCCTGGATCGGGCAATAAACTCCTCAGTAGGGAACCATTCGAACATCCATTGTATTTGATCCTCAGGTAGGTTTTCAAACAACTCTAACCATCCCTTAGCATCTTCTGGCTGGGCGAACATGTCGGGTATGTAATTCATCCGCCTTGGATGATGGAAAGCTATATGATCATCCCAGTCCCTTCGCTGAATCTCTTGTCGGTATTCACCTCTTTGGAGGTGTTCTATGAGCCAGAGCTGGAGTAGCAATTTGCAGCCCTCGAAGTGTTCGGCCCCTTGTTGACACTTCTCCAAGGCTCGGTATATCTCTACAATGATCATAGGCACTATGTTGAATGGTTGCCAACCAATTCCCTCCATTAGAGTTTTAGTTACCATAGCCAGCCTGGTATAGATCCTTGCTTTCTTCATTGGGAACACTATCAACCCCAGGAAATAAAACATAAATACAAAGACCCTTCGGTGAATATGCCCTAATGATGTGATGGCAAATTCGTCAGGATAGGTACGGTAGGACTTGTTGTGACCGTACATCTCATACAAGTAGTCGAAGGGGACATAAGATTCCTTCAGACATGTCAGTTCTGGATTCTTCTTCAGACCCATCATTTTGAGAAAACCTCTACCCTTGCGGTTTTCCGGCATTAACAAACCCGGAGTTTTCCATGGTATACCGTCTAATCCTCCTATTTCCTCCAGCAGCGGTGTCATATCAATGTCTCCGAAGCGAAACACAGACCTATCACAATCCCAGAACAGAGTAACAGCTTCTATGATCTTGTTGTTAGGTTGGATTTCCAGGAGAGAAGGTAGATTTCCTAGGTATTTCCGAACAAGAGTCTGATCACTACAATGAAGATCCTCCCACCAACTTAGCAATTTTGGGTGGATGTTGGTGACCATGCCGAATCTGGCGACTTCGTGCCTTATATTTCTGTAAGACAAAAGGGTTAGGCCCTTACCCCCACCAGACTCGACTACTAAATATCAATAATTGGCATAAAACATTTAGTTCTCCAAATAAATGCACAAAATGTGGTAGTGTCCGTTTGGGTTTTAGGAAAACCTAGTGGACTTTGGACAAGGCTATCTTAAAGAGTCATTATGCTGACAACATAACTGACTCGACTAGGTTGACCGTGATGCATGCACAATTAAATAGAGTAAGGTTTCTATAGGGTTTTAGACTGGTACCCTTGAGCGGACAACTCAAGTGGGAAAGGCGCAGAACCATCGACTACACCGTTGATCAACTGATTTTACCGCAAATATGCCTTTGCCGGATTTAGGGGGTGATAACATTGGAAGAGCGCAACCACTCATTATAAGCTTTGCTATGGTATTTTGTTTGGCACGAGTGGAATATGATGTTGAAAACATGTTTATGCAATAACTAAAGCAGGTTGTCATGTATTTGCACGTTGAGAAAGCAGTATATACAACAGTTCTTCATAATTTAAAGCAGTAATAAAAAAAAGCAGTAGGAAAGCAATAAAATAAATAAATGAAAGAAACAAAAGACAAGTTAGTTTTGTAGTTGAAAAGGGGAATTGAAAGCTTAAAGGTATTAAACAAATAAAGGCATATAAAGAAAATGCCAAGCCACAGTAATAGTCTGAAATGGTAAAAGCCAAAACGTTCTCCAACAGAGTCGCCATGCTGTTGCGCCCCATTTTTCTCTCGAAATTGGGTTTATGACATTTGGAAGGGCAACTCATTCCCTTTTGGGAATTTGGGTTTGAATTGAAGAGTCGCCACCTAATGATTAAGGTGCATTAGGACTCCAAGAGGGTTTTGATTTGAGTAACCAGAGATTAGCTAAGGGCTTGAAATTATCCCAAGGGGAAGGTGTTAGGCACCCCTCAGGATCCACTAGTGTGGTTCCTGACCAAACTATTGTTGTGACTTTAGGTGTAAATAACATGTAATCAAGTGAAACTTCAAATAAGAGGGGATTTCACATAATGGTTGACAAATAAACAAAGTTGGAAAGAACTAAAAGAAAGCTAATTTTCCTTAAAGATATAGTTTGAAATCTTTAGAAGAAACAAAGAAACAAAGGGAAAGGGGGTCCTAGGTTTATAAATAACATGGATCACCCCACACAATGCCTGGTAATCACTCCTCAATGAGGGGCTACACGTGACATTATTGCGTGGTCATCATATCCATATCTACCTTTCCCACCCCGTTAAGGTATTAAAGCGTGGAATGGTCTCGTTTTACTTATTGCATGCTATTACTCGTCCCAATCCTATCAGTCCCGGAGGCATTTAGGACTACTAATCCTAAAGGGGAGGGGTATTAGGCTTATTTGTAGTTTCAAAGGCAAAATTCTAAGGCGACACACAAAATATGTATAGCAAATTGGGGGGAAAGCACATAACAAGCAAAAAGGGCTCAAATACACCTCCTTTAAACAAAGAAGCACGTAATTAGCATGACTTACACATACTGTTTAAGGCCTGATTAAATACTAACATGAGGGGACTTAAAGGTTGAGGTAGACTGATTTATTACATAATTCAGATAAGAAGCCAGAATCAGACCTGCCTGCTGGTTGTAGTTAATAGAACATATTCAGTTTATGACTTTACCCTAAGGCTTGCCTAAGTGTTGGACAAGGATCCTATGGGCATGGCATCTACTGAATTAAGAAAGCAATAAAATAACAAGGTCTAAAAAAATAAACTGAATACGGTATTAAAAAGAAAAGGCAAGTTTTAACGAAGGTTATAAGTTCTGCAACTAATGGTACTTACTATTACTGGTTTTAGCTCTATACGTGAATGAAGCGATTCAGATTCGATTAGGATTGCCTATAGACATGCTTTCTACGCATAGTTGATTTTAAGCCATTTATAAACATGGTAAAAATGTAGAAGCTTTATAGACATGATATCTAAATGTATAAGACTGGTTTTAACCTATAAACATGGTATCTATCTGGCAGAAAAACATATGAGCATGATATGTAGATGCAGCATTTATTTAAAACCTATGAGCATAATATCTATACAAATGCAGTAATCCTATGATCACGATGTCTATGTGAATATGGACATTCAGAATCCCCTATAAACATGTTTTCTATATGCATTTGAATCTGCATAATTCAAAACAACTATAGACATAGTATCTATGTGAGAATGTAGAATTTAGAATAACCTGTAGGCATAGTATCTACGTGAGAATGCAGAATTCAGAATGACCTATAGGCATGGTATCTACCCTTTGCATACATAGTTACCTGCCCTTTTCACTAGCCATCCCCAAGAGTTTATTACAAATTATTACAGCCCGAAATAAAAAAAATACATCAGAAAATATAAAAGTACAACCAAAGGAGAGCCTAATTCAGACTTTATGTCTGAAATGTGAGGTAAACCAAATCCCAGGGATCATGATCCAAAGCCTTTCTCCCATTTGAATGTGTCAAAGTTCCCTAAGAGCCTCAATGGGACTCCGGACGATGCTCACACCCAAATGTATTATCAGATTAGGACAAGTGCAGTGTGGAAGGGCCAGCCCTCAAGTGTCCAAGTTTAGAGGGAGCTCAAAGGGTCCCAAGGCAAGGCTCACAAGAGGGGGGCAGAACTTAAAGACTAAGAGAGGGTGCAAGTGCAGAAACAGAATTCTAAAAGGGGAAAAGGGGGAGGGAAATAGCTACAAATAATTACACATAGGGGAATAGGGAATTGGGAGATTGTAAAGATCCTATTGCATAGGCAAAGGTAGGCTTCAAGCATGCTCAGCAATGGAGGATGCTAGCATACTCTCAAACCTGCCAGAACACACTATTTAGAGGCTAGGATCCCAAGGGATCAAGTTTGATTCATGGACAAAAACTTGTAGTATTGACATGCCTCAAACCATAGCTTAAACACATAGGAAGAAGGGGTTTGGGATTCAAAATAGAGCGGGCAGAAAGAAATCAATATGCTAGAGCAAGTGTTGAAGTATATAGAAGCAGTAAACAGACAGGGATACAAAAAGTAATAAATAAACACATTGTTGTGAAGTTGAAATCTTAAATCAGGACATACCAGTTTCAAAGAAGTAAATAGAGAAAAGCAGGCAGTAGGTCTTGTAAACAGGCCACTAGTTCGACAACAAGAGAGAATACTTTGAGTGCAAGTATAAGTTCATAAAGACTACGAGTGATGGATTGTTGTCTTTGTGTCAATGAAAGAGTCGATATTTATTGTGTGAAAAACGGACAGAAATAAGGTAAGAAAACAATTAAGGAACTGGTTATCAATTAAAAATCAATCAATACAAGACTTCCTTTAATTAAGAAATTTAGATTCAAATGGTAAAACTGTTTAAGGAAAGAAATCAAATGAACATCTTGTGTAAAGTAGGCAATTAGGGGTAAATACATAGGAGTTTTAATTAAGGGAAGAATTTTGAAATACACGGCTAAAACAAATAAGGTAAGGATCAATCAGTATACAATAAATCAAGGGGTCAGAGGTTTGAAATTACTGGCTCATGAATGGGCTAAGGAAAGTTTTCGACTCAAATCAAGTAACAGAGAAATCGGCAAATAAGGAAAGAAATCAATCAAACTTATACAAGGGCAGTCTGAAATCAATCAAAATTGAAAGCCATTTTTAGAGGGAAGTTCAGCACATATAAAGAGCACACAAATATGCTAGGTTGAATTTAGAGCAAAGAAAACGCCATGCCATTGCAAAATTAGTAGGTAGTCACATAGGTTAGAAGAGGTAGTATCAAATAGCATACAAAGGGCCCAGTATAAGGACCTTAGAAGAGTTTTAGTAGAAAAATCGGAATCGCTTAAAGAAACAGAGATTTCAATACTCAATTAACAAATTTAGAAAACTCGAAATAGGTCCAGAAGAGTTAGGTTTTCTGAAATCAAACAAGTTCGAAAGATGAAGAGCAAGCAAATCACATAGCCAAGGGTCTCAAAACTCAGATAAACCCCTAAATTTAGGGTTCTTGTCGTTAACCGAGTGCAGAGACGAAAGGGCAAGTGATTAAGGAAAAAGATACTAAGTTAAACAGGTTCAGAGGCCTCATAAAGGAACTGAGACCTTTAACATGCTATTTTTAGTAGTAGAAACTCATGAGAAGCATAGTAAAAGAACAACATGCGGGACACAATAAAAGAAACATAGTAGAAGAAGCTAATGAGAAACATAGTAGAAGAAACTGATTAAGACCACTGCAGTAGAAACTTAAAAACATAGTAGAGGAAACTAATAAGAACATGGAAGCATAAACTTAACGATAACACTGTAGAAGAGACGTAGTAGAAGAAACACAAAGAACACAGTAGAAGAAACATAGTAGAAGAAGCACACAAACGAAAAAGAAAAATCAGAGAAACATCTAAAAACCCTATGGAAAAATAAATGCTTTGAAAGCATAACTTTTGAAAGAAATATCAGAAAATCGTTTAAAAGCTTAGGGAAAACATGGATCTTGAACAGATCTAAAGGAATCAGAAGAACCTCAAAAGCTAGGGCTTCATAGGAACCCAAACGGTGAGAAAGGCTTGGATCGTCGTTGATCTAAACAGGAGGAGTCGAGGCCAGGCTCGAACAGACATGGCTTGCCGGAGATAGCCATAGAACTCGAATAAAATAAGGTCTGGACCAAGCTTCTTCATGGTCAAGTCATGAGTCTTTAGTAACGAAGCGTGTAGGAACCATAGCAGGCTGGTAGGTGGTTAGACCACCGTGGATTCAGGCCAGGAGGTGGCCGGGAGAAGGTGAGTGGAGCTCATCGGAGCGGAGGGGAAGGGGGAAGGTTCTAGAGAGAATCATATATATATATATATATATATATATATATATATATATATATATATAGAGAGAGAGAGAGAGAGAGAGAGAGAGAGAGAGAGAGAGAGAGAGAGTTTGGGTTTAATTTGGTAAGAGTGAATCTAGGCCATTGATCAATTTTGATCAACGACCAAGATTTAATCTGATTTGGATCGGGTAGATTTAGGGATTGGTCTTGGGTCTTTGGGCTGGTTTAATTTGGGTTGGGGTCTGGTGTAATTTAGGCTAGATTATAATGCCAAATCTGGTTATAAGTTAAATAGCCCATTTTTACCATTTAATTTATAAAAATAGTAAATGAATTTCTGAAAACAAATTGAAAATGCTAAATGGTTTATAATATAAAACTAACAATTTAAAAATATAAGACATTATTTTAAAAACACGAGACGAATTTAAACCTAAAATGGCTAATATTGCAATTATACAATTTTATCCTTAAAATACCAAATGAATTTGTAAAAATATATATATAAAAAATATCTTAGCCATATTTCAGTGTAAACATGAGACTCCAATAAATGAATCACCAAAATGATAATTTTGGGGATAATTATTGCGTTTTTCTTGATAAAATAGGGCAGTAAATTGATTTAAAAATCCTTGAAAAATTAGGGAAAAACAATTGGACCTTGGGACATACCTATATATGCATATACATGCTATTTTGAAAGGTATTTTGTATACAAAAATACAGGAAAAAATTGGGTATCAACAAGTAGATTTGACTGGCAAGAAGTGCGCTGATTTCGTGAATCGATCCACAATTACCCAAATTGAGTCGAACTTGCATGTAGTGCACGATAATCCTACCACAAAATCCATATTGATTATTTCCCTTTTCCATATTGGAATTTCTATGCTTTGTAACAATCCTCCAGGCCTTTGATGTTCGTCTTTCGCTTGCTGACAGTTCGGACATTTTGCCCCAAAGTTTGCCACATCCCTTTTTATGTTATTCCACCAATAAACTTCTTTGAGATCGTGATACATTATTTGTAGAACCTGGGTGTACGGAATATTTGGAAGTGTGAGCTTCTGCCAAAATCCTTTCCCGAAAACTATCAATATTTGGAACACATAGGCACCCTTGGCACCATAGGGTACCATCATCAATGCTAAAAGAAAAGGTTATGATCGTGTGTTTATGAATTCCCTCATTCGGTTGTACCAATAATGGATCATTGTATTGCTTCTCTTTGACCTCCGCTACAAGCGACGATTCAGCCTTATTCTGCACAATTACTCCCCCTTCACTAAAGTCTGCAAGATAAACTCTCAAATTAGCCAACTGGTGAACCTCCCTAGCCAACGGCCTCTGATATGCCTCCAAATGAGCCAAACTTCCTATAGATTTTTGACTAAGAGCATTTGCCACAACATTGGCCTTTCCCGGTTGATAGAGAATATCAATGTCATAGTCCTTGAGTAACTCTAGCCATCTTCTTTGTCTGAGATTCAACTCCTTCTGCTTGAAAATATATTGAAGGCTCTTGTGGTCCGTAAATACATCCACATGACCCCATACAAATAATGTCGCCAAATCTTTATTGCAAATACCACTGCCGCAAGCTCTAAGTCATGGGTTGGATAGTTCTTTTCATGATTCTTGAGTTGCCTAGAAGCATAGGCTATAACCTTGTCGTGTTGCATTAACACACACCCAAGCCCGATCCTTGAAGCATCGCAATATACCACAAATCCCTCGGTACCCTCTGGCAGGGTTAACACCGGCGTTGTAGTCAATTTTAATTTCAATTCTTGGAAACTCCTTTCACAAGTATCGGACCATTGGAATTTAACTGCTTTCTGCATCAATTTGGTCAATGGATAGGAAAGAGTAGAAAACCCCTCCACAAATCTCCTGTAGTACCCATCCAAACCTAAGAAACTGCGAATCTCAGTTGGAGTGATAGGTCTGGGCCAATTCCTCACTGCTGCAATCTTTTGAGGATCAACCATAATTCCTTCCCTAGAGATGACATGACCCAAGAACGCGATGGATTCAAGCCAGATTTTGCATTTTGAAAATTTTGCATATAGTTGATGTTGCTGAAGAGTCTACAGAACTGCCCTAAGATGGTTAGCATGGTCTTCTCGACTTTGCAAATATACAAGAATATCGTCAATGAAAACTATCACAAAGGAGTCTAGAAAAGGATTGAAGACTCGATTCATAAGATCCATGAAAGTTGCTGGGGCATTTGTTAGCCCAAAATACATCACCATAAATTCAAAGTGGCCATACCGAGTCCTGAAAGCTGTTTTTGGAATATCCTGTTCCCTTATCTTCAATTGATGATACCCAGACTGCAAGTCAATTTTTGAGAAACACGTAGCACCTTGCAATTGATCAAACAAGTCATCTATCCTTGGTAGAGGATATTTATTTTTGATTGTGACCTTGTTGAGTTGTCGGTAGTCAATACACATCCGCAACGACCCATCTTTCTTTCTTACAAACAAGACCGGTGCGCCACACGGTGACACACTCGGCCGGATGAAACCCTTTTCTAGCAAATCCTTCAATTGTTTCTTTTGCTCTTTCACTTCTGCTGGTGCCATTCTGTAAGGTGGAATTGATATAGGATGTGTGCCTGGCATCACATGGATCCCAAAATTAATCTCCCTGTCTGGCGGAATCCCAGGGAGCTCATCTGGAAAGAGATCCAACAATTCATTCACAACTGATACAGACTCAAGGCTAGGCGCCTTGGCATTGGTGTCCGTAACCCGAACTAAATGATAGATACACCCCTTTTCGATCATCTCCATGGCCTTAAGGTAAGAAATAAACCGACCTTTTTGCACTACATTATCTCCCTTCCATTCAACAACGGGCTCATTAGGAAATTCAAGCATCATGGTTCTAGTCCGACGATCAAGTTTGGCAAAGCATGAATAAAGCCAATCAATTCCCATTATTACATCAAAATCGACCATCCCTAATTCAATAAGATCGGCCATGGTATCCCTACCCCGTACCGTAACAACACAACCTCTATAAACTCGAGCAGCCGTAATAGACTCACCTACCGGAGTAGACACTGAAAATGGCTCATGAAGCTGATCCTGTTCTATCCCAAATTCCATAGCAACAAAAGGGGTAGCATAGGACAAGGTGGAACTAGGGTCAATAAGTGCATACACATCATGAGATTGGACAGTCAGAATACCTGTAACAACATCCGGAGAAGCCTCTGCAGTCTGGCAACCACTCATAGCATAGAACCGGCTAGGTCCTCCTGAACTCTGTACACCACCCCTAGCTGTACCATGCCCTACGGGTGCTGGGGTACCTCGAGCTGGAGAGGGGGCTGAAGATGTAGCAGCTGCTGGACTAGATGACTGAGTTGTGGCCCTACCCTCTCCCTAGCGGGATACACGATGATGCCTCTGAATATGACCCCTCATCCCACATCCATAGCATATAGGTAACTCTAAATAGCAAGTCCCTAAGTGCATCTTCCCGCACCTGGGGCATGGGGACCTCTGTTGCTGCTGGGACATCTCTCTTGACCGACCCCGCTGATGGGATCCCTTGTTGACCTGACCGGGCCTCAAATGACTCCATTGATGCTAGCTGGGCCCTGATGGCGGTGCACTGGCTGAAGATTGTGCAACAGACTACGACGGCCTAGATGATCCTCCCCTAAAAGCTGATCTTCCCCCACCGAGTGACTCACTCATGTTACTCGTAGACCGGGTCTTTCTGTTACCCTCTCTCTCCATCCTGTTCTTCAGTTTACGGTTCTTCGTGTCCTGAGCAAATGCTACCATCTTTCCATAATTCATGTCATAATTCAATGCAATCGTAGAAGCCTCATTAATAGTCAAAGGATTTAGGCCCAGAACAAACCGACGCACCCTGACCTCCATTGTGGGCAACATATGGATGGCATACTTGGACAGGCGAGCAAACTCCATGTGGTACTCCCACACACTCATGCTACCTTGCTTCAGATTTTCAAACTCTGCTGCACAGGCTACCCTTGTCTTAACAGGCAGGAAATGATCTATAAAGGCATCGGCAAACTCGCTCCACCTTGTCGGAGGGCTCCCCTCCTCGCGGGAATCTACCCATAACTCAAACCAAGCATAGGCCACCCCTTTCAGACGGTAGGCAGCCAACTCTACTCCCTCTGTCTCAGTTGCACGCATAACCCTGAGGGTCTTGTGCATCTCATCAATAAAATCCTGAGGGTCTTCTTCTAGATTGGCACCCGTAAATACTGGAGGGTCTAACTAACGAAATCTGTTCACCCTGGAACTTGTAGAATGCCCTTGCTAGCTGGAAGAACTGGGCATAACATTTGACCTCTGAGCCTGAGAGACCACTAGCTGAGTCAACATCTGAATAGCCCTTCTAAGATCCCCATTAGAAATACCAGAACCAGAAGCTGGGGTTGGAGCCAGAACAGAAGTATCAATGGGAGGGATAGTGGTACCCTCCGCAAGTGTAGGAACTTGGGTAGTCTGCTCTGCAATAGAAGAATCAGGCAGAGTGATAGCAGGGTGGCTACCCTCACCCGCAGTATTAAGCAGTGAGTCGTAAGCCACTCCTGACGTGGCAATGGCTTCTTGGCCAATTCTCTCTTTCTTCTTAGGTGCTATTTACTGAAATATAGAACAATGCACTAATTAGGGAGGGAATAGTTTCATAACAAGTTGCCGCACAATCCAAAATATAAAAGAAGGGTGTTATTCCTAAATGCCCAAGTAGCCTCCAACTTATAGATATGGTCGACTACACACCGATAAGAAGGATTCTACTAGACATGGCTCCGAGACATCCTAGGATACTTCAAAACCTTAGGCTCTGATACCAAGTTTGTCACACCCCAAAATCCGAGAAGCGCGACCGGCGCTCAACCGAGTAAACCCGACTGAGCAAGCCTGTTAGGTTTCATACTACCCAAATTCGTCTTTGAATAAAGAGGAAATGTACACTATTAATCAAATTCTATAAATATGTCATTAACAATTCCAATTCATTTTCATTAACAACTTCGTTCTCAATTTTGAAGGTATTACAAGTTTTATACAACATTGCCAAACATCAATATTTCCATTTTAATTCCAATACCCGACACTACCCACAACCTGTCTACGGAGCCTCTAAATACAACTGAAGAGTAATATAGAAATGTCAGCAATAAGGCTCCGGCTATACCTCAAATTCAATGTACATGATAAACAGATGAAATAGGACCCCAGAAACGAAGTGGGGCTCACCAAGTCAGCTGAAAATATGATGCGGCACTAGCTACGACCAACACTGCCTGTTATAGAAACACCTACATCCATTTAAAGACATAGCGCCCCCAGCAAAAGGGACGTTAGTGCAATCAAATAGCACTAGTATGTATAAATAAACACCATCTAGTTAGAAAGAACTTTCATACCAAACATAAGGAAATCACAAATATAACTCAAAAACTTCAAACGATCACAACATTATCAAGGTAAAAGAATCATACAATTCTCACATTTGTTTCCATAGCCTTTAGTTTGGGACATTTCATACTGTTCAACATTGTTCACAATACCACCGCTATCTTGAGCGGAGTCCGATCACGACCCGATCAGAGAGGTTGCCTCATTTGAGACATATACTTCAATCACCATTTCATTTCCCCTTTTTATCCAGGATTCAATATCAACACAATACCACCATGTGTGCGGTATGGCGTTCGATCTCGGCCCGATCGGTTAGGCCGCCTTACCAAGGCGTTTCCCTTTTCCATCAATCATCTCAATTCAATCTTTGTTTCAGATATGTCATTTCATAGGCACTTGGGGCCACATCTATCACGTCATATATTCGGCACTAGGCCACATTTCACATCATTCCCAATTTAAATGTTAGATTTGTAATTTAGGATAATATGTGCACACACGAGCAAATAAAATTGTAAGCATAGATGAGACTTCACATAAAGGACACAACGTATGCAGTTTCAATCTCAATTTAAGGTCTAAGCATTTCAGTACATGATTCATATTTCTTACACCCTTTTAAGTTATCAGGAATAGCACATTTATCATATTGAGACACATCTTTAACGCATATAAGGTCGCAACCCCAAATTCATGTGAAACAACAATCAACACAACAATTCAATTTTGATCTTACCGTATTTACACAAACACCGGTGGAGCTCAATTTCTAAAAGACAGAGTTTTAGCCATACATACCTGAAATTTGCCCTTTAATGATACTACAATGATCCAATACACTTAAGCAACTTCAATCTACAATACAACATTCAATAAGGCCAATATTAGTAATAAATTCCATAACTTATGTCATTTAGGCATATTATCAAACACCTTGTAGGTATAGATCTTTACATCACATAACCGTAGTATTAGTTCATCCAACTATCACTATTAACCAACAATTTATTCCACCATCGTTCCTAACATATTTATAACTTCCAACAACATATGTATGACCATCTATTCACACCCAACCATCAACCTCCTTAATAAACACATTTCACAATCTCTACAACACCAACACAACCTAGGTTAGGCACTTATGGCTTTCAATCACCATACCATGAGTTCTAACGTATATATCATACCTAAATAATCACCATAGAGTAGTTAGAGATGATAGACATACCTCTTGTAGTAAGAATCTTGAGAAGCCCCACTTGTAGTGTTCTTGATCAATTTAGGGATTTGAATGAGAATCTATGGATTTTCAAGATCAATCCTTGTTAATATAAGTGTTTAGTAGTAGTAATCAACTCAAAATACTCCAAAAATATTACCTTGGATCATAGGAGGGAAGTATGGGACGGATTCCCTTTGATAGAGCAAGCCCTAGCTCAAAAAAATGACTTAGAGACTCTCCATACCCAGTCTTGGGGTATTTATAGGGCTGTTAGGCATGCGACCGCAGTCAAACCATGACCAGGATGTGGTGGCCGCGCTCTTACCGCGGTCTGGCCGCGCTCGGAGGCAGAAACTATCAGTTTTCCCGCGGTCGCGCCGCGACCGCGCATTTGACACAGGTCCGGTAAAATGGTCATCACTTTCTGTATACACCTCCAAATAACAAACGGTTTAATGCGTTGGAAACTAGACTAAAAGAGCTTTAATTAGATAGGTTGTGCATCATACAATACCTTATATAACTGGAGATATGATTGTCCAAAGTGAGGTCTTGTGCATACTCATTCACAACTTTAGTCCATTATGAAATTTTCCAACTTGGCTTAGACTTAGGCCTTTCATTAGACCCCAAATCACTTATAATATGACTTATACGCTTATTAACATATCCAATTGATATCCATTATATCATGAATCGTCACTTGCACACAAAATAAAATAATTAGCCTACCTTGGCACCACGAAATCTTAAATTACTTAGCAAAATTTTCTGGGGCTTTAACTACCCCTCCCATATTTGACTGTTTATTTCTGTTCTTCTTTTCTACTATATATAATTGAATTGCACAGGTTTATTTGGTAGTCTGTTCCTTGCCTCGTCACTACTTCGCCAAGGCTAGGTTAGACACTTACCGGCACATGGGGTCGGTTGTGCTGATACTACACTCTGCACTATGTGCAGATCCCGGAGCAGATTTTGAACCGTAGATGGGTGGCTACCTTTAGTCCACGTGGAGATCCAAGGTAGCCCTGCAGGCGTCCGCAGGTCCTGGCGTCTCCTCTATCCTTTATTTCCTGTATCATTTCTTTGATTCGAAAACAGTGTATCTTTATTTTCAGACTTTGTATTTAGCACTCTTAGACCGTCTGTGATACCGTGACACCAGTTCTGGGTGATTAAGGCTTAAACAGTTGTATTAGATTCATCTTTCAGATATTTTATTGCTTCTCTTCCGCATATTCTAAATTTTCGCTGTTTACACGTTATTGTTTTATAAATGTTAAAGTGTATAAAATGGGTAAAAAGGGTAATTTATTCAATAATTGGCTTGCCTAGCTCACATCAGTAGGCGCTATCATGACTCCCGAGGGTGGGAAATCCAGGTCGTGACAAAAAATAACCTTCTCTAGTAATTAATTTTACATCTACGACATGAACATACTTAATTACCTTCTCTCGATCAGTTCGATCACTTTAATTTGGACTCCATTATAATCTTAAGACTTATAGGCAATCTTGATACTCCTTCCTAAAGTAAATGTCGGTCTTGAATCTTTTATTTTTGCATAATAAAAGATTTTAGTCATGGACGTTTCTTCCTCTTTTGTAAAATATCTACTTTCCATAAAATCAGTACTGTAATGAATATTTATTCCATAATTTAATAGTTCTTTATTGTAGTAAATATGTCCTTAGCTTGATTATGTAGTATATTCAAAATCTTGTTTCCATATATTATTTTCCTTCTTTGTCCTTTGAATTTGAATTCCGACGATTACTTCGTATAACTCTTGTCGTTTTCCTTTGTCCTATTGTTCATTTTTTAATACTAATTCCTTTAATATAATATAGATATAAGATACAAAACTTTTATTTAATTATTTTTTTCTAGAAAGGAAAAAAAAGTATTCACTCTTTCCATTTAGATTCGAAAGAATGTTATTTACTATTTTTTATTTTAATTTTTAAAAAATTATCTTCCAATTTAAATTAAATGTTGTTATAAATATTTTCTTAAAATACCAAGTACCTTTATAGTAGCTTGCCATTTGGTTTAACTATTTGGTTCATAACAAAGATTACTTGCTAGAAATTAAACTATAGATTTAAGTAAATATATGTCGTTTAAAGTCAGCAACTCTTGAATTTTCCTTTATTTTAAGTACTCCCTTGATCTTGTTGCTAGAGAGTTGTGCATTCAGACCGTCAACAACTTCTGTAACAGATGCTCCATTGGCCGCTCTACTCCTCTTGATAAGGGTCTTTAAAGCAGATATCATCTTATTATCATCTACTTTCATCCTAAGGTCCGGCCTTTTTAATAACTATAGCTAGAACTCTGCATAGTCAAGTGTATCTCAAATTAGTATTTATCACTCAATAAATAAATAAATAAAAAAAAATTATCATTTGAAATATATGGAATAGAAAACACATAAATTGAAGGAAAACCCCATAATATAAGAACACAAGATTAAAGGAGTAAAGAACCTATTACACTATAAAAAACTGCTTCACCAAATATATATACAGTAAGTTCAAAGCCATGAGCATCAACAGATCATTGCTGTATTTATTTTCATGTAGTTAGCGACTAAGATTTCTTAATTCTTTTGAGGGGTTGAAAAAGTATGATAAGATAATTACATGCAATTAGAAAAAAATAAATAGGCATCTGCATTTACAAACCTCTTAACATATTTTATAGGGAGTCAATATCTATAGATTCTAATAGCTACTATGTTCCAGCATTATTAAACTGAAAATATGATTTACCGTGTCTAAAATTTTAACTTGCGTTAGAGGATATTTTTAAATTATGTATATCATCTCCAAATATAAGCCTTAATTTTTATATCAGCTTGTAGTCCATAAAAAGTTAAGCACCATGATCTAGTGAAACCATTTATTGATTGACTCCATCCCACAAACCTTTCTATGGCTATCGTTACTTTCAATCTTCTGTTATTCTTCTTCTAATATAATCAGTATGGATGTTATTTATTTGCTTAGCTCTTCATGTTATTTTTTTCAATTATTTTTTTTGTTTTGAAACAAAAGAAAAATACGTGAAAACCCAGTACTGTTTTAGTTTTGTTTCAAACACAGAAACACTTACACACGCGCAAAGGCAAAGCCAGATTTTGAAGTACCTGCATTAGTTGATGAAAATACAGCACAACTTGAACCTCCAAATCCTTGGTACAAATAAAAAGATGAAAATTTTAGTCAAAATACCGAAAAAATAATAGTACCTAAAAAACATTTACCTTTTCATCTTGAATAAGCAACTCAAGAGAGAAAATGTTGTTTGGTTTCTCATGTTCTGGAACGTGCTATAATCTCACAATTCGAACCTTCAAATTTCAACTAAGTTTGATACTCGATATGCCGATGATATAGTTAACGTTTGTAGTCTTTTTTATTCTTAGAGTAAGTTTGATAAAAGGTTTGTTTGGGATGAACTATATGTAAGGTGCAGCCAGATACTGATATATATATATATACTTGCTATAAATAAGGAATAATATATGCGTGCTTTAGTGCGTAAACTTTCTGGAAACGAAATTTCAATAAAAAGAGCCGAAAAATGCGTATTTTATTTTCTCTATAGAACTGAAAAATCTCCGTTTTAAGAATTACTATCTCAATTAAAATTACAATATTTAATATTTACTCATAATCGTTATAGTAGCTATTATCACGATCCGGATTTTCCAGCCTCGAGAGTCGTGATGGAGCCTACCGGTGAAAGCTAGGCAAGCCAAATTGTTCTAATTATCTAACCTTTTCCAGTTTTAAACCATTATCAGTGATGAGTAGATATCATGCAAATAGCGAAAATAATTAAGCGGAAGACAAAATCTGATAAATACTCTTAATACAAATTGCAGAAGTCTAAATACAACTCTACCTAGAATTTGGTGTCACAGCTTCACAGATGGTCTAAGAATACTACATACAAAGACTGAAAGATAAAATACACACTGTTTCTGAAATGAGTAAAGGAAACAGGATAAAGGAAAGATAGGAGGTGACGCCAAGGCCAGCGGACGCCTGCAGGACTACCTCGGGTCGCCTGTTGGACTGAAGGCAGCAATCTCACTACGGTCTGAAACCTACAATACTGGGATCTGCATAAAAAAGTGCAGAGTGCAGTATCAACACAACCGACCCCATGTGCTGGTAAGTATCTAGCCTAACCTCGGCGAAGTAGTGACGAGGCTAGGACCAGACTACCAAATAAACATGTGCAGTTATATCATAAACATCGGAAATAGAAGCAGATAATTGCAATTAATATTAGGCAGGGGAAATATGCTTCGGGGAATAACAGATAACAATAGAATATCAAGAGAATATAAAGAAACCAAAATCCAATTACTAACACGGATAGGGAAAACAAATGCAGAGTTCACTTTCATTTCACATCTCGTTGCAGGCGTGCAACTCGATCCCATTTCATGTATCTCGTGCAGGCGTGCAACCCGATCCCATTTCACATATCTCATTGCAGGCGTGCAACCCGCTCCCATTTCACATATCTCGTTACAGGAGTGCAACCCGCTCCCATTTCACATATCTCATTGCAGGCGTGCAATCCTATCCCATTTCATATATCTCGTTGCAAGCGTGCAACCCGCTCCCATTTCATATATCTCGTTGCAGGCGTGCAACCTGCTCCCATTTCAGATATCTTGTTGCAGGCGTGCAACCAGCTTTCATTTCATATATTTCCGTGGCGGCGTGCCACCCGATCCCATTTACAAATTAACAACAATCACGAAAGAATCCCGGCAAGGGAACAATTATATTTCAACTACATCCCGACAAGGGAACAATAATATCAAACTAACATCCCGGCAAGGGAACAATAATATGACAATAGCATCCCGGTAAGGGAAGAATAATGATAATAACGTCCCGGCCAGGGAACAATAATGATAATAACATGCGAAGCGCAATAAACCACAACGGAGTCATAACAGTTACAATACAAGTCTCACGGGCATGCTTGACACCGACGTGTAGATACTCGTCACCATGCCTATACGTCATACTTCAAAATTAACACATACCAAATAAGACATGACTTCTAATCCCTCAAGCCAAGGTTAGACCAAACACATACCTCGATGCCACGAACACAATTCAAGTCTCAACTATCGCTTTACCCCTTGATTCCACCACCAATTCGCCTGTATCTAGCCACAAGTTACTTAATTACATCAATAAATGCTAAATTAATCAATTCTAATGCATGAAAATAAGCTTTCCAAAGTTTTACCCAAAAAGTCAAAAATGGCCCCCGGGCCCACAGGGTCAAAACCCGAGGTTCGAACCAAAATCCGATTACTCATTCCCCCATGAACCCAAATGTATAATTTATTTTGAAATCGAACCTCAAATCGAGGTCCAAATCCCCAAAATTTGAAAAACCTAGGTTCTACCCAAAATACCCAATTTCTCCCATGAAAATAATTGATTTTGAGTTGAAATCAAGTGAAAAGATGTTAAAGATTGAAGGAAATGAGTTAAAATTGACTTACAATCGATTTGGAAGAAAAGTTGCCTTTGAAAAATCGCCCTAGGGAGTTTATGTTTTGAGAAGATGTGAAAAATGGTTGAAAATGTGTCTAAGTTATGAACTTATAGGTTATAGGTATCGCAATTGCGATCAGGGTTCGAAATTGCGAACCCAGGCTCTGCTAAGCTCACATTTGCGAAGGGACCTTCGCATTTGCGAAGTTGCTTTTTGGATAAATTTGTCGCATTTGCGACGACTGGGGAGTTCAGGGCATCTTTGCATTTGCGAAGGGACTTTCGTATTTGTGGAATCGCTTTTGCGATAAAGTCGTCGCATTTGCGACCTAAGGCAGCCCAATCCATTTCTCGCATTTGTGACTCATTGCTCGCATTTGCGAGCTCGTATTTGTGAGCCATCCTTCGCAATTGTGAAGCCTGCATGCCTAAAGTATACTAGATACATTCTGCAACATCCTAAGTCCAAATTCCAATCTGTGGCCTATCCAAAACTCACCCGAGCCCTCAAAGCTCCAAACCAACCATGCACGCCAACCTAGAAACATCATACGGACTTGCTTGTGCATTCAAATCACTCAAATAACATCAACAACTATGAATTTAGCATCAAAATCATGAAATTTCTCAAGAACTTCAAATTTTCCATGTTTCTCAAAAACGATCTGATTCATGTCATTTCAAGTCCGTTTCTTACCAAACATCAGAGACTTATCTTAAATCACATATAAGACCTATACCGGGTGTCGAAACCAAAATACGCGCCTGATACCATCCAATTTTAAATACTTTTCATTTCCAAAACTCATAAACAGTTTTAGAAAACAGTTTTCTTCAAAATTCATTTCTCAGGCTTGGGACCTCGGAATTCGATTCCAGGCTTATGCTCAAGTCCCATATTTTCCTGCGGACCCTTCAAGACCATCAAATCACGGGTCCGGGTCCGTTTACCCAAAATATTGACCAAAGTCAACTTAAATCCATTTTACAGTCAAAATTCATCATTTTTCACAGATATTCACACAATGTCTTTCCAGTACGCACCCGGATTGCGCACGCAAATCGAGGTGATGCCAAAAGAGGTTTTTTAAGGCCGAATTCATTTTAAAACAAGTGATGGCATTTCGGGTCATCACATTCTCCACCTCTAAAACAATCGTTTGTCCTCGACGGACATAAGAAGGAAGTATCTGAGTCGGGAAAAAGATGGGGATAATGGCTCCACATATCGGACTTGGACTCCCAGGTCGATTCCTTAGCAGGCTGACCTCTCCACTGAACACGAACAGAAGGAAAACTCTTTGATCTCAACTGACGAACCTGCCGGTCTAGAATAGCTACCGGCTCCTCGTCATAACACAAGTCCTTGTCCAACTGGATAGTGCTAAAATCTAACACGTGGGATGGATTGCCGTGATATTTACGAAGCATGGACACATGAAACACTATATGCACGGCTGATAAGCTCGGTGGCAACAAAAGTCTGTAATCCACCTCTCTCACTCAATCAAGGATCTCAAACGGGCCAATAAACCTAGGGCTAAGCTTGCCCTTCTTCCCAAATCTCATCACGCCTTTCATAGGAGACATTCGAAACAATACCCACTCACCAACCATGAAAGCCAAATCTCGAACATTGCGGTCGGCATAGCTCTTTTTCCTGGACTGAGCTGTACGAAGCCTATCCTGAATGATCCCGACCTTGTCTAAGGCATCCTGAACCAGATCCATACCCAACAACCGAGCCTCTCCCGGCTCAAACCACCCAACTAGCGACTGACACCGCCTACCATACAAAGCCTTGTAAGGAGACATCTAGATACTCGACCGGTAGTTGTAGTTGTAGGCAAACTCTGCAAAAGGCAAAAACTGATCCCACGAGCCTCCACAGTCAATGACACAAGCTCGGAGCATATCCTCCAAAATCTAAATGGTCCGCTCGGACTGCCCGTCCGTCTAAGGAAGAAATGCTATGCTCAACTCAACTCGTGTACCCAATTCTCGCTGAACTACTTTCCAGAAATGGGAGGTAAACTGCGTACCTCGATCCTGAATGATAGACACGGGCACACCATGAAGAGAAACAATCTCCCGGATATAGATCTCAGCTAACCTCTCGGAAGAATAGGAGATTGCCACATGAATGAAATGTGCTGACTTGGTCAGCCTATCAATAATAACCCACACTACATCGAACTTCCGCTGAGTCCGTGGGAGTCCAACAATGAAGTCCATAGTGATACGCTCCCACTTCCACTCAGGAATCTCAATCTTCTGGAACAAACCACCAGGTCTCTGATGCTCGTACTTAACCTGCTGACAATTCAAACACCGAGCCACATATGCAACGATGTCCTTCTTCATTCTTCTCCACCAATAATGCTGCCGCAAATCCTGATACATCTTCGTGGCGCCCGGATGAATAGAGTACCGGGAACTATGGACCTCCTTTAAAATCAACTCTCGAAGCCCATCCACATTACGCACACAAATTCGACCCTGCAATCTCAACACTCCATAATCACCTAAAGCAACTTGCTTGGCACCTCCGTGCTGCACCGTGTCTCTAAGGACACACAAATGGGGATCATCATACTGTCAATCATGTATACGCTCCAATAAAGAGGAACAAGCGACCGTGCAAGCTAACACACGACTGGGCTCAGAAACATCTAACCTCACGAACTGATTGGCCAAAGCCTGAACATCCAAAGCAAGAGGTCTCTCACCGACCGGAATATAAGCAAGACTGCCCATACTGGTTGACTTTCTACACATCGGCCACCACATTGGCCTTTCCCGAATAATATAAGATGATGATATCATAATCCTTTAATAGCTCCAACCACCTTCAGTGCCTCAAATTTAGCTCCTTTTGCTTAAACAAATACTGCAGACTCTTGTGATCCGTGAACACCTCATATGCCACACCATACAGATAATGCCTCCAAATCTTCAACGCATGAATAGTGGCTGCTAACTCCAAATCATGAACTGGATAGTTCTTCTCATGGATCTTCAACTACCATGAAGCATAGGCCATACCTTGCCATCCTGCATCAACACCGCACCAAGTCCAATACAGGATGCATCACAATAAACCGTATAAGGCCCTGAACCTATGGGGAAAACCAACACTGGTGCCATAGTCAGAGCTGTCTTGAGCTTCTGGAAGTTTGCCTCACACTCGTCCGACCATCTGAACTAGGCAC
The DNA here is from genome assembly GCF_000715075.1 of Nicotiana tabacum. Taxonomy (NCBI): domain Eukaryota; kingdom Viridiplantae; phylum Streptophyta; class Magnoliopsida; order Solanales; family Solanaceae; genus Nicotiana; species Nicotiana tabacum. The sequence goes on from NC_134084.1 coordinate 89,680,753, forward strand.
CCTTCTGGGTCAACCTGGTCATCGGGGCTGCAATAGATTAAAACCCCTCAACAAACCGACGATAGTAGCCTGCCAATCCCAAGAAACTCTAGATATCTGTGGCTGATGCTGGTCTAGGCCAGTTCTTGACTGCCACAATCTTCTTCGGATCAACCTGAGTACCATCTGCTGACACAACATGACCCAGGAATGTATATGAACTTAGCCAGAACTCACACTTCGAAAACTTAGCATACAACTGACTATCCCTCAAAGTCTGAAGAACCACTTTAAGATGTTGCTCGTGCTCCTTCCGGCTACGGGAATAGATCAAAATATCATCAATGAAGACTATCACGAATGAATCCAAGTAAGGCCTGAACACTCGGTTCATCAAATCCATAAAAGCTGCTGGGGCATTTGTCAACCCGAAAGACATTACCAAGAACTCATAATGCTCGTACCGAGTGCGGAAAGCTGTCTTAGGGACATCGGATGCCCTAATCCTCAACTGATGGTAGCCAAATCTCAAGTCAATCTTCGAAAATACCTTGGCACCCTGAAGCTGATCAAACAAATCATCAATCCTCGGCAATGGATACTTATTCTTGATTGTAACCTTGTTCAACTGCCGGTAATCAATACACATTCTCATCGACCTGTCCTTCTTCTTAACAAACAATACTGGTGCACCCCAAGGCGAAACACTAGGTCTAATGAAACCTTTTTCAAGCAAGTCTTGCAACTGCTCCTTCAACTCTTTCAACTCAGGCGGGGCCATATGATACGGCAGGATAGAAATGGGCTGGGTTCCCAGAGCCAAATCAATGCAAAAGTCAATATCCCTGTCGGGTGGCATACTCGGTAGGTCTGAAGGGAATACCTCAGGAAACTCACGAACAATGGGCATATAATCAATAGAAGGAACCTCAGTACTAGAATAACGGACATAGGCCAAATAGGCCACCTTCTCGACCATACGCCGAGCCTTCATATATGAGATAACACTGCGAGTAGAATGACTATGAGTCCCTCTCCACTCAAAATGAGGTAAACACGGCAGGCTAAGGTCACAGTCTTGGCATGGCAATCCAAGATACCGTAGTAAAGTGATAACCAGTCCATCCCCAATATGAAATCAAAATCAACCATATCCATTAGAAGCAAATCTACACGAGTCTCAAGACCCCCAATCACAATTATACATGAATAATGGACTCGATCTACCATAATAGAATCACCCACCGGTGTAGACACATAAACTTGAGCACTCAAAGAATCACTAGGCATGACTAGATACGGTTAAAAATAAGACGACATATAGGAGTATGTAGATCCTGGATCAAATAAAACCAAGGCATCTCTGCTACAAACCAGAACAATACTTGTGATAACTGCATCAGAAGCCTCAGCCTCGGGCCTGGCTGGAAGAGCATAACATCGGGGCTGGGTCCCACCACCCTGAACTACATCTCTAGGACGGCCTGCTACTGGCTGGCCTCCACCTCTAGCAGCCTGAACTCTACCTCTAATACTTCTAACTTCACCTCTAGCACCTCTACACCCATCTCTAGCTGGCTGGGAGGGCTATGGAACACTCGGTGCCTGATCCATGGCATGGGAACCTGATGTTGAGAGTCGATCGATGCTCGAGGGCAATATCTAGCAATGTGCCTCGTGTCGCCACAAGTAAAACAAGCCCTCGGCTACTGGGGCTGACGACCCTGGAAACTTTGAAGCGACGGTGCACTGATAGAAGCTGGTGGTGCACTATAGGTCTGCTGATCCGAATACTGCATATGAGAACCATAACCACTTGAAGCACCATGAGAAACCTGAAGTGTTGACTGAAAAGGCCTAGGAGGATGGACTCTACCATATGAATCTCTACCTCCAGACGAGGTACCACTTAATCGGTCGAAATGATGAGGCCTCTTGTCAGACCCCTGACCACCTCTCTGCGATAGAACCATCTCAACTCTCCTGGCCACATTGGTCGCCTCCTGGAAAGAAATCTCACTCCCAATCTTCTTGGCCATCTGAAGCCGAATAGGCTGGATAAGTCCCTCAATGAACCTCCTCACCCTTTCTCTCTCGGTGGGAAGTATGGTAAGAGCATGAGGAGCCAAGTTGATAAATCTGGTCTCATACTGAGTAACAGTCATAGAACCCTGCTGGAGACACTCAAACTACCTCTGATAGATCTCTCTCTAAGTAATAGGGAGAAACTTCTCAAAAAATAGCTGAGTAAACTGCTCCCAAGTCAAAGTTGGTGATCCGGCTGTCCTAGCCAAGAAATATCTCTCCACCAAGTCTTGGTGGATCCCGACAAGCAAAAAGTAGTAAAATCGACCCCATTGGTCTCCACGATCCCATGTTCCTGAGAACCTCATGACATCTGTCTAGATAATCCTGGGGGTCCTCAGAAGATGCACCGCTGGAAGTAGTAGTGAAGAGCTTGATGAACTTGTCCACCCTCAACAAAGCATCGACAGACATAGCTGCTCTATCACCGGTCTAAGCTACCATACCCGGCTGAACTGCTCCAACTGGCTGAACTGCTAGAGTCTGGAACTGAGGAACTACCTTCTCCGGAGTGCGAATAGCAGGAGTTTGGGCTCCTCCTCCAGCCTGAGAGACGGGTGGGGCTACAGGAAGAAAGCCTGCCCGAGTGACACTCTCCATAAGGCCCACTAGACAGACCAAAGCATCCTAGAGTATTGGGGTAGCAATAAACCCCTCTGGGACCTGAGCTGGGCCCACCGAAATTGTCGGGGCCGGAACCTCATCATCAAAGTCAACTTGAGGCTCCGCCACTGGTGCTGCTACTCTGGGCTAAGCTCTGCCCCTACCTTAGCCTCTAGTACGGCCTCGCCCTCTGCCCCTCATGGGAGCTGCTGTTGGGGGCTCAGGCTGCTGGTCAGTGGATGAAGAAGCGCATGTTCTCGCCAACTGCGAATGAACAAAGTAGAAATTCAGTTAGCATTGAGAAACCAAACCGCACGACAGGAAGGAATAAATGTGAAGTTTTTCCTAACTCTATAGCCTCTTGGATAAATACAGACATCTCCGTACCGATCCCTCAGACTCTACTAAACTTGTTTGTGAACTGTGAGACTCATGTAACCTAGAGCTCTGATACCAACTTGTCATGACCCTGATTTCCCACCCTCGAGAGCCATGATAGAGCCTACTGGTGAAAGCTAGGCAAGCCAAATTATTCTAATTACCTAACCTTTTCCAATTTTAAACCATTATCAGTGATGAGTAGATATCATGCAAATAGCGAAAATAATTAAGCGGAAGACAAAATCTGATAATTGCTCTTAATACAAACTGCGGAAGTCTAAATACAACTCTACCCAGAATTTGGTGTCATAGCTTCACAGACGGTCTAAGAATACTACATACAAAGTTTGAAAGATAAAATACACACTGTTTCTGAAATTAGTAAAGAAAACAGGATAAAGGAAAGATAGGAGATGACGCCAAGGCCAGCGGACACCTGCAGGACTACCTCGAGTTGCCTGTTGGACTGAAGGCAGCAACCTCACTACGGTCCGAAGCCTACAACACTGGGATCTGCACAAAAGAGTGCAGAGTGCAGTATCAGCACAACCGACCCCATGTGCTAGTAAGTGTCTAGCCTAACCTCGGCGAAGTAGTGACGAGGCTAGGACCAGACTACCAAATAAACATGTGTAGTTATATCATAAACAGCGGAAATAGAAGCAGATAATTGCAATTAAAATTGTGCAGGGGAAACATGCTTCGTGAAATAACAGATAACAATAGAATATCAAGAGAATATAAAGAAACCAAAATCCAATTACTAACACAGATAGGGAAAACAAATGCAGAGTTCACTTTAATTTCATATCTCGTTGCAGGCATGCAACCCGATCCTATTTCATGTATCTCGTTGCAGGCGTGCAATCTGATCCCATTTCATATATCTCATTGCAGGCGTGCAACCCGATCCCATTTCACATATCTCATTGCATGCATGCAACCCACTCCCATTTCACACATCTCATTGCAGGCGTGCAACCCGCTCCCATTTCACATATCTCGTTACAGGCATGCAACCCGATCCCATTTTACATATCTCGTTACAGGCGTGCAACCCGATCCCATTTCATATATCTCGTTACAGGCGTGCAACCCGCTCCCATTTCACATATCTTGTTGCAGGCGTGCAACCTGCTCCCATTTCATATATTTCTGTGGCGGCATGCCACCCGATCCCATTTACAAATCAACAACAATCACGAAAGAATCCCGGCAAGGGAACAATTATATTTCAACAATATCCCGGCAAAGGAACAATAATATCAAGACTAACATCCCGGCAAGGGAACAATAATATGACAATAACATCCCGGCAAGGGAACAATAATGATAATAACGTTCTGGTAAGGGAACAATGATGATAATAACATGTGAAGCGCAATAAACCACAACAGAGTCATAACAATTACAATACAAGACTCACGGGCATGCTTGACACTGACGTATAGATACTCGTCAACATGCCTATACGTCGTACTTCACAATTAACACGTAGCAAATAAGACATGACTCCTAATCCCTCAAGCCAAGGTTAGACCAAACACATACCTCGATGCCACGAACACAATTCAAGTCTCAACTATCGCTTTACCCCTTGATTCCACCACCAATACGCTCGTATCTAGCCACAAGTTACTTAATTACATCAATAAATACTAAATGAATCAATTCTAATGTATGAAAATAGCATTCTAAAGTTTTGCCTAAAAAGTCAAAAATCGCCCCCAGGCCCACAGGGTCAAAACCCGAGGTTCGAACCAAAATCCGATTACCCATTCCCGCACGAACCCAAATGTATAATTATTTTTGAAATCGGACCTCAAATCGAGGTCCAAATCCCCAAAATTTGAAAAACCTAGGTTCTAACCAAAACACCCAATTTCCCCATGAAAATCATTAATTTTGAGTTGAAATAAAACGAGTTAAAATTGACTTACAATCTATTTGGAAGAAAAGTTGCCTTTGAAAAATCTCCCTAGGGAGTTTATGTTTTGAGAAGATGTGAAAAATGGTTGAAAATGCGTTTAAGTTATGAACTTACAGGTTGCAGGTATCGCAGTTGCGATCAGGGTTCGTAATTGCGAACCCAGGCTCTGCTAAGCTCGCTTTTGCGAAGGGACCTTCGTATTTGCGAAGTCGATTTTGCGATAAATTTGTCACATTTGCGACGACTGGGGCATCTTTGCATTTGCGAAGGGACTTTTGCATTTGCGGAATCGTTTTTGCGATAAAGTCGTCGCATTGCGACCCAAGGTAGCCCAGGCCATTTCTCGCATTTGCGACTCATTGCTCGCATTTGCGAGCCAGGATTCGCAATTGCGAAGCCTGCAGGCCGAAGCATACCAGATAAAATCTGCAACATCCTAAGTCCAAATTCCAATCCGTGGCCTATCCAAAACTCACCCGAACCCTCGGGGTTCCAAACCAACCATGGACACCAACCTAAAAACATCATACGGACTTGCTTGTTCATTCAAATCACTCAAATAATATCAACAACTATGAATTTAGCATAAAAATCATGAAATTTCTCAGGAACTTCAAATTTTCCATGGTTCTCAAAAAATGATCCGATTCACGTCGTTTCAAGTCCGTTTCTTACCAAACTTCACAGACTAATCTTAAATCACATATAAGACCTGTACCGAGCACCATAACCAAAATACGGGCCCGATACCATCAAATTTTAAACACTTTTTATTTCGAAAACTCATAAGCAATTTCAGAAAATAATTTTCTTTAAAAATTCATTCTCGGGCTTAGGACCTCGGAATTCGATTCCGGGCATATGCCCAAGTCCTATATTTTCCTACGGAACCTGCGGGAATGTCAAATCATGGGTCCGGGTCCGTTTACCCAAAATATTGACCGAAGTCAACTTAAATCCATTTCACAGTCAAAATTCATCATTTTTCACATAATGGCTTTCCGAATACGCGCCCGGACTGCACATGCAAATCGAAGTGATGCCGAAAGAGGTTTTTTACGGCCTCGGAACGTAGAATTCATTTTAAAACAAGGCAGCTATAAATAGGGAACAACATATGTGTGCTTAATTAGGTGCATAAGCTTTCTGGAAAACAAATTTCCATAAAAAATGTCGAAAATGTGTGTCCTATTTTCTCTATAAAGCCGAAAAATCTCGGTTTACTTAAAAAGAGTTACTATCTTTAAAAAAAAATTACAATGTTTAATTCAAATTTTTGAAAATTGCCAAGTGGCTTGTTAATAGCTTGCAATTTGGCTTAACCACAATGCAAACTTTATTCCTTTTATATATATATATATATATATATTATCTAATTGTTGCCTCAAAGATCTATTTTTCTTAAGCACCATGGTTTGGGGTTTATGTTCCACTGTACGTTGTCTTGGAACTGCATGCATGAGTCTTCTTGTTACTGCCTACTCTTCCTGTTGGTAATCAGACTATGTGGGACCTCAAGCTAGTAAGTAAGTACTCCCTCCGTTCCAATTTATATGAACTTGTTTGACTGGGCACGAAGTTTAAGTAAAAAATGAAGACTTTTGGAATTTGTGGTCCTAAACAAGTTCAAATGGGGCCCAGAGTATATGTGTGGTTATAAAAGCTTCTCATTAAGGGTAAAGTTGTAACTTTAAGCTAAATTGTTACCAAATTTAGAAAGGGTTCATTCTTTTTGGAACGGACCAAAAAGGAAATAGGTTCACATAAACTAGAACAGAGGGAGTACTTTTCTTTGGAAGGTTCCTTATCTCTATATATTCTACACTAGAATATTTAGCAATTAGCTTGTATGCACACTATATAGGACATGAGTCGATTAAAAAAAAAACTATACTATATGATATGAAGGTAAACAGGAGAATTTGTGGTAGGTATGGATGTAATAAAGATCAAAATAATTGAGGAGCTATTTTCGACGCAGTTCAATAGCATTTCTGCATCCATACTATTCAGTAACAATTTGGGTTGGTTCCAACTTTCTCTTTAATTAGAATAAAGATCAAAATTTTAGAATATTCTCGTATCGGAATATTTTCGTCATATTATGATCATTCATACTATATTAAAAGTGTTAACAATTAAAGTTAAAGTTAAAAAATCAAAATGCTCATAATTGTAAATTTGTTGAGCATTTACATATGCGTTTAAACCGAATTATAGGATTAGTAAAAGAATAAAAGTCTTGATCTTTTACTTTAGCCCATGTGAATTCTCTTCATTGTCAAGTCAGGTATTTACAAATCGTGCCTGGGAAAAAAGAGAGAGAAAAAGAGCAAAGGATTCTCCATCTTCGAACATTCCAAGTGACCAGCAAGCTGCTTCCAGCTCTAACTTTAGTTCTAACTGCTTTTTGTGAGCAGAGATGTCCTGTTTTAGGAACACATTTTCCCTGGTATGATACTTAGTTAAAAATATACTAGTAATTGACCATATAATACTTAATAATGCTCTCGTACAGTATGGGTTTGTTTGAAATGCCACGAGGTAATTGGAATTGATGTAATTACTAGGATAATAATTACACAACCTAATAATTACGGCGGCCTGTTTGTTTGTCATAACGTAATTACACTGTAATTACAAGTGTACTGTTTGGTTGCACAAATATAATTCCACAGTTAGATTAAATTTTAAATAAAGTAATTATGGAAACTTAAAGTGAATATAATAAAGATATGCTTATAAATAATTTTTTATAAGTATAAGTGATATTAGATTTGGTATGTAAGATGCATATTTTTTCTTGAATATACACTATTAATTAGTATTCATATATTTATAACTAATATCGTAAAAATAATTGATATATATTTTCCAAATTAATAATATTTAATTGAATTAATTAATAAAACTAAAAATATATGTTTTGTAATAACATCATGGAATGAATGTTTGATAAAATAAATTAATACTTATAAATATAAGGTCATAACATTATGCAAATATTTGATGCTTACCCGTAAAATGGTACAGTTGAATTTATTGCGTGGTTTATAGTAGGGGTGGGTATCGATGGGTTCAGTTTGGTTGTGAATGCTATTGGTTCGTCATATCGGTTATCGGTTTATAAATATACTAAACTGATAACGGAACCGATAAGATATTGGTTATCGGATATCGGCTAGTCGGTTATCGATCCTTGTCGGTTAGGTTATCGGTTTACCCGATAAGAATAAAAACTATCCAAAAAATTCATGCTTTTATTATAGAAATCGTGATCGAACTATTAAGAGAAAGGAATTGAATTTTTACTCTTAAGATAAGAGGGATTAAATTTCAACTTAGAAAATAAAACTTTCTTTGCATTTGAAAATCCCAATGAATGATCTCAATTTTCAAAGTTATAAGTTAATAGGAGTAACAGATAAGACATTCAACAATCTAATCTTACTAACTATCTCACTGCGAGCGGGCATAATTCTCAGGAAAATAATAAAATCCTAATCTTGTAAATACTAAAGAATCAGTGCAACAAAAGAAACAAATAGAAAAACTAAAAATCTGAACAATTAATTCTTTAAAGTTTAAAACTAAAAATGTTAACTAAAGAATTAAAATGAGAAATTCAGAAAAGTTAAAACTTACTCTAAAGATTAATGTCAGAAGATGAAGAGTAACTATCGAGAGAATTGGAAGAATGAGAGAATAAAGCCATAAGCTGATTTTATATATTTAATGGGTAAAATTATAATTTTGTTAAAGCTTATTACGCTATCAGTTAAACCGTTAATAAATTGGGCAAACTGAGACCCGATTTGATAACTCATTAGTCAAATAACATTAAACTGTTATCGAACTATTTACCCAATAACCCGATACCGATGACCCAATAGCATTTTATCGGTTTGGGCTATCGATTATACCCGATATATGCCCACCCCTAGTTTATAGACAAGCGAATCGATTTGACCCAAAAATGACGAGTAAATGAGCACAAAGATAAGATTATCAAATCAAATTAAAGGAGATGACAAGCCTGACTAAGAGCTTAGCCTTTTCGATGACAAGAATGAATGCAATATTCAAGTGTTCAAATTAAGGATAATATGACAATAAATTATAGCTTTTTGTGTACAGAAGTTTCTAGTCTCTACAATGGATGTTAGTCATATTTATAGCTTGATTTAGGGACACAAGATCTTTAAATCAATCCCCTCTTGAATGAGAATAAAATCGCCATTGATGGATGTATAACGGTTGGCTATAAATGCAGATATTCTCTGTAACGGCTGCCCAAAAAATGTTATCCGATAATAATATTTTGAATCTTTGTTACCGACGGCTCTGTCTTCAGGATTCGTTCAGCACTAATCGCTTGCTTGCACCCAATTCTAGCTATTTGCTGACTCACATCCCACATGTCTTTAGTTTCAAGTGTCACTTCATCAGTCGCCCCGCTGTCAGTAACCATTTTTTTCTCATACAAATAGTCTACTTACTTTCCGGTGACGCAACTTCATATTACCAGGAAGTAGATAAAAAGTATCAATCACTTAAACATCCTCTTCATAAGAATGAGATTGATTTTTGATTAATTCGGAAGAATATTGTCAATCGGTGCAAAAACCTTTTGTAGTCTTGAGTATATTAAACATCAAGAATACTTATTACTCAATCGGTTCCATTGTATGTTATATGATTTGGATGTTGTCACGACCCAATTTGACCTATGGATCGTGATGGCGCCCAATGTTATCGCTAGGCAAGCTAACAGTAAACTAGTCGTGTGATTTCTTCTTTTAGAAATTTAGAAATAATTGATTTTTAATTTATTTAATGGTTAAGGAGTGAAAATTTTCGTGAAGGAGAATAATAAACAATTTAAGAGTAAATAAGTGTCACGACCCGGATTTACCACCCTCGGGAGTCGTGATGGCGCCTACTAGTGAAAGCTAGGCAAGCCAACCAATTGAACTATCTACCTTATTTCCATTTTTAATCCGATAACGGTTAAGAGCCAACAATTAGATAACAATAGAATTGAATAAGCGGAAGACTGCATTGTAAAGATTTAATAATACTGCTAATACTAATTCATAACAAATCTACCCAAGACTGGTGTCACAACTTCACAGACTGTCTAGGAGTACTACAAATAAAGGTCTAAAAGAAATAAATACAACACTGTCTCTGAAAATACATGAAAGAAATAGGAATAGTAGATAGAAGGAGACGCCAAGGCCTGCGGACGCCTGCAAGACTACCTCGGATCGCCTGATGAACAAGAAACAACAATCTCACTGCAGTCCGAAGTCTACCGCACTGGGATCTGTACACAAAATGTACAGAAGTGTAGTATCAGCACAACCGACCCCATGTGCTGGTAAGTGCCTAGCCTAACCTCGGCGAAGTAGTGACGAGGCTAGGACTAGACTACCAAATAAACCTATGCAAGATAGCGTACAAAAATAATAAAAGCACATAACAATGATGGCAACAATGATCAACCAGGGATATAAATAGCAGGCGACAAGAACACCATAAATGTTTCTCAACAAATAATAAATACAAGTGCAATCAATTAATAAAGTCCTTCAAATATAAATCTTTCGCCTATAAATCCTTCAAGTAATAATCTCTAAGATAATATGTTTTTCAATAAATATATTTCGAATATATTTCCTTCAAATAAATATCTTTCGGATAAGCATCTTTCGAATATAATTCTTTCGAGTAAAGGTCACCTTGTGACACCTCATTTCATAATCATAAATAATATAGGTCTCAGTCCATTTTCATATTTTCATGGCACCTCGTGCCCATATTTATGTCACAACCGCACGGACAACTCACATGCCATTAAATAAAACCATAATATTTTCCCCGGCACCTTGTGCCCACATATTTCTGTCTCACATTGCACAACAATATTCTTATGTTACTCAGCTCATAGGTTCCATAACCCAATACAATTAAGAATGTTCAAGGAGCCTCCTTTAGTTAACATAAGGTAGAGTACAACTTCCAACCCAGTTAGGAAATCAACAAGAAAAGATGAAGTTATTTTTAGAAATCATTTGATAAAAAAATACCATTTTCAATTAAAGTACAATATCGAAGGAATCATTACCTTTAATACGAGAAATTAATAAATTAAAACATAGTAGAAATTCCTTTTTAAGTAAAGTACAGCCTCAAACGGTTTAAGGAAACTTTATTTGAGAAATCAATTGAGTTAAAAATGTAACAATTCTTGAAATTTGAAGTATTGAACATATTAAAAAAAAAATAAGGCGAGGTATTATAAACATTATGGATTCCAACACAAAGGATCACAACAGTAAAAGGGATCTAAATAGTTAATACACTTGAATTGTTAATAACAAGTAAACACAGCAAACAGAAAGTGCACGGAATCACCCTTCGTGCTTTAACACTCTCTCACCAAAACAATATACGGCATCACCCTTCGTGTTTTATACTCTTCTTCACCCAAGCAACAAACACAAGTCAAATAGGGTAAGGGAATCTATAACATCGAAATTAAATCAAGTAATAACGAAAAATCAGTAAATAAACGTACAGGACAACATAACTCAGTTAGAATCAGGAAAAATCAAGGACAAGTGCACGGCATCACCCTTCGTGCTTTTACTCTCGTCCTCACCATAAGAATCAATATAAATTGCACGGCATCACCCTTCGTGCTTTACACTCTTCCTCACCATAAAATCAATATAATCGACACGGAATTGTACATCGTGCGGCACGGCATCACCCTTCATGCTTACACTCTTCCTCACAAAATCATACACGGCATCACCCTTCGTGGTTTAACACACTTCCTCACCCAAACAACAATCACAAGAAATAAGGGCAAGGAAATAAATGAAATCACAATAAAATCCCGGTAAGGGAACAATAGTACAACAATCAAATCCCGGCAAGGGAAACAACATCAAAACAATAACATCCCGGCAAGGGAAATAACGTCAAAAGAATAATACTTCCACAAGTCATATTCCTCAATAGAAATTATCATATAGAGCATATACACTACGAAACGGAGTCAGATTAACCAATGTATAAGACTCACGGGCATGCTTGACACCAACGTATAGATACTCGTCACCATGCCTATACATCGTACTCAACAAATAACACATAACAGATAGGACACAGCTCCTAATCCCTCAAGCTAAGGTTAGACCAAACACTTACCTCGCTTTGCAACCAATTCAAAATTCCAACAAGCCTTTGCCTCGCGAATTCGTGCCCGAAATTCTCAAATCTAGTCATAAACAATTCGATTCAGTCAATAAAAATTATAAGAATTAATTCCATATGAAATTTTATATTTTCCATTAAAAATCCGAAATTGCACTAAAAATTTACCCGTGGGGCCCATGTCTCGAAACCCGACAAAAATTATGGAATATGAAATCTCATCCAACCACGAGTCTAACCATACCAAAATTACTAAATTTCGATAATATTTCAACCCTCAAATCCTCAAATCTATCCGAGAGAGTTTTCAAACTCGTCCAACTAAATTCATAGATTTAATACCAAAATTAGTAATAGATTCGGGTAATCTAACCAAAATTAAGTTAAGAACACTTACCCCGTTGTTTTCTTTGAAAATATCCCGAATTTGCCTCTTCCCGAGCTCCAATTTGACAAAAATGGAAAATGGGACAAAGTCCCATTTACAGAAATAAACATTTTGTCCAGAATTCGGGGGTACTGTTCACGGGGGGTACTGTTCACGGGGTACTGTTCACGGTACTGTTCACGGGGTACTGTACACGGTACTGTTCACGGAGTACTGTACACGGTATTGTTCATGGGGTACTGTACACGGTACTGTTCACATGTTGTAAAAGAAAATTCAGCAGCCTTTTTATATCCGTTAACCTTCCGAAATACACCCGAGGCCCTCGGGACCTCAACAAAATACACCAACAAGCCCTAAAACATAATGCAGACTTAGTCGAAATCTCAAATCGCATCAAACAATGCTAAAATCGTGAATCACACCCTCATTCAAGCCTAATGAAACTAAGAACATCCAACTTCTATATTCGATGCAAAAACCTAACAAATCAAGTCTGATTGACTTCAAATTTTGCACACAAGTCATAAATGATATAACAAAGCTAGGAAAATTTTTAGAACTAGATTTTGACCCCGATATCAAAAAGTCAACTCTCCGGTCAAACCTAAGAAATCTTTAACCTTAGATTTCTAGATTCTGTTAAATGGTGATAATTTAATCTAGGGACCTCCAAATTCAATTTCGGGCATATGACCAAGTCCCAAATCACGATACGGAACTACCGGAATGGTCAAAACTTTTATCCGGGTTCGTTTGCTCAAAATGTTGACCGAAGTCAACTTAGTTGAGTTTTAAAGCTCTAGTTTACAATTTAATCCATTTTTCACATAAAAACCTTCCAGAAAATTATACAGACTGCGCACGCAAGTCGGGAAATTATTGATACCGCTTTTAAGGTCTTAAAAATACCGAGATAATTATTTAATTTAAAGATGACATTTTGGGTCATCACAATAAGGTAGAATAATAGTTAAAGCCGACAAATGTTCTACTAGCATAGTTTTCAAGACCTGGTGTCACAAGTGTATAAGATACTAGTAGAATATACAAAACATACTACAATACTATCTGAATGAAATAGAGAGGAAACAAATAACAAAGGGAGACTCCGGGTGCTGCTGAAACGGGCTCGAAAGGGCAGCTCACCACAAAGTCTTGAAGTATCAGGTATGCGTGCCGGGGTGATAACCGCATGCTTCTGCCTTAAATCCTGCACGGGTAGTGCAGAGTATAGTATGAGTACAATAACAATGTGTACCCAGTAAATATCTAATCTAATCTTGAAGAAGTAGTGACGAGGGGTCAACTTCGATACTTACTATGGTCTAACAATAATAAGAATATAATTTTAAATAATCAGAAAATATGTAAATGATAATGAAATCCAATAATAAGCAACATATAAACAATTCCCCTTACAAAAAATAAATTCCAAATTAAAATTTCCATCCTTTAATCTTTTAACCTATTCAACCAATGAAACAACATCAAGTATAATCGGGATCCAATTATTATTATGCACGAGAGTTGCCGAGGACGTATGACCCGATCCAATAATACATATACATAACTGTGTGCACTTCCAAGGGTCCAATTGCACGAACCATAGATGTATCAATTAACCTGCCGAGGTGAACGACCTGCTCCCATGAGAGTAGTGGAACTTGTACCTCGCCCACGGAAACATTTGCAGCGCGAATAAATATAAATTCTCAAATTATTAGAAATTCCTCAATTCTTTCCATAACATAAGGAGGATAATTAAAAGCTTTGAATCTTAAAATCCTCAACCTCAACATTTTTCAAGACAATTAACTAACATAATCAAGTAACGATAGCAACAAAGCATTAGCAACAAAGCATTATGTGAATCCTAAGACTACCTGGATTTCACATGAAATATAGCTATGCACGGACTCTCGTCACCTAGTACATACGTAGCTTCTCCCACAAGATAATATTTTTTAGCAAAACACACATAGAGGGATGAGTTTCCTCTTACAAAGTTAGAAAAGAGACTTGCCTCGTCTCAAAGCTCATTTTCCGGCTAAGGTTCCGCTCTAAATCCTCAATTTGGTGCCAAAAAATTCGAAACTAGTCAAATGTTATACAAATTAATCAATAAATGCTCGAAAATCCATAATTTACCCATTTAAACAACTACTCACCCCAAATTGCAAGATTCTTAAAACTTATCCCCGAGCCCAAGTGCCTGGATTCCAGAAATGTTTGGGGAAAATCGTTACCCATAGCCTTACGAACTCAAATATATAATTTATACCCAATTCCATAACAAACTTTGTGGTTAAATTTCATTTTTGTCAAAACTTAGGTTTTGTACATCTAACCCACAATTTATACCAATTTACATGTTATAATCTTCACATGAACTATTTATTTAACTCACAATAGGTAGAATTATCTTACCTCAATTAGTGGTTGCAAATCCCTCTCTAACCAGCTCCAAAATCGCCTCTAAGTGGTGAAGAAATGAGCAAAAATTGCTCAAACACTGACTTAAAATAACCCATTGCCTCAACAATTTTTGCACCCGCGATGGGGAACACCGCACCTGCGGTTCTGCTTCGGCGAAAAAATCACATAGGTGCGGACCAAGGCAGGCTGTTTTTCCTTCGCTTCTGCTCTCAAATGACCATGCCTGCGGACCCGCCCCTGCGAGCTGTCCGCGCCTGCGATGGCTTTCTTCGAACTTGCGCTTTCGCAGGTGCATAAAATTCTTCATGCTTGCGGTGCCTGGCCAGCCTATGCATGTCCGCTTCTACGACTCGTGCTCCGCTTCTGCGAGTTTTCACCTACGACTATCCAAGCACAAGTGCGACTGTACCAAAAGCTGGGAGCTTCAGCTGTTTCTCCCAAGTTCAAACATGGTCCAAGCCTCGTCTGTTTAACAGTCGGGGTCCCCGGGGCCCCACCCGAATATACCAACAAGTTTAAAGTCATAAAAATGACACGCTCGAACTCTCGGAATGCACAAAACAATATCAAAACTGAGAATCACACTCAAACCAATTGAATCAAAATTATGAACTTTAAGTTCTTCAACTTACTCCGAACACGTCGAAACATACTTAAACTACTCCGAATGACGCCAAATTTTGCGTGTAATTCCTAAATGACATTACGGACCTATTCCAACTTCCGAAATCAAAATCTAGACCCGATATAAAAAAGTCCACTCTCGGGCAAACTTCTCAAAACTTTCAAATATTCTAGTTTTCACCAAATGACCCCGAAATGACCTACGGGCCTCCAAATTCACATCTAGACACGCTACTAAGATCAAAATCACCATACGAAACTATTCACATGCTTGGAGTGCCAAACAGATGTTAATAACACAAAATCCACTTCAGCTCAAACTTAAGGAATTTACCCCAAAATGCCAACTTTCAATATTAGGTGCTGAAATGTTTCTGGGTCATCCAAAACCCGATCCGAGCATACGTCCAAGCCTGAAATCATCATAAGAACCTATTGGACCGTTAAATACTGATTCTGAGGTCGTTTGCTCGAAACATTGACCAAAGTCAAACTTATCCCCTTTTCCAAACTTAAGGAAACCAAGTGTTCCGATTCAAACCGAACCCTTCCAAGTCCCGAACTAATCATCCCCGCAAGTCATAAAATAATAAAAGCACGCATGGAGAGTCTTATTTAGGGAAACGAAGTTCTAAAAAGTAAAACGATCGGTTGGGTCGTTACAGATATAAGATCAAGCTATTTAATTGCTTGTGTGAAATTCAGATATAAAATCTTCAAGTTTTTGAAATAAAAATATATGTATCTAAAAACTACATAAAAACAGTATCAGTAAGAATTGTTAACAATTCAAATATTCAAAAAGTATTTAAAAAATCATATCAAATAAAAATTACTTTTCACTCCAAATAGTAATTTTGTCTCACATAGCAGTAATAGAGGGGGTAGTTTTTTTGTAGTCATTCGAAGGTCTTAATTATGATCCAATACCATTCAGATGCTTCAAAGTAGTAAACTTACAGAAATAAAGTGTAACGATCCAATCGGTCATTTTAAGTTTTAGTGTTCCGTTCGATGGTTTGAGACTTTGAGTAGTTTCATATGATGTATTAAGACTTTCGTGTATAGTAGGTTTTAGTTTTGGAGTGGTTTGGGGTTGATTTGAAAAAATGACTCTCAATTTGGAAGTTTTAAGTTAGAAGAGTTGACCAAGGTTTGACATTTAGGTAAACAGACTTAGAATCAAAGTTTTATGATTTTGATAGATTCGTATAATGATCTATGACATGCAATTATGTTCATATTCGGTTTTGGAGGTATCCCAGAAGGATTCAACACTATTTATTGAAAATTGGCAATTGAAGAACTTGAGAGTTCATAAGTTTAACCAAGAGCTGACTTTGATGTTATTGGACTCCAATTAGTGTTCCAAGACTTTGGATAGGCCTATATAGTTGAATTGAACTTGTGTGGAAATTTTGGAAGTAACCTGAAGTGTTTAAGTGTGATTTGGATACTCTTTTGAAAGAATGAAGATTTAATAACTTAAGAGAAATTCTATTCAGCTGGAGCTTCCATTATTTGTTATGATATTTCCGTAGGTGTTTTGAGGCTTTGGATAATTTTCTATAATGTATTTGTACTTGTTGGTATGATTGGACGAGGTCCCAAGGGGTTCAAGTGTGTTTTCGATTATTGGTTGAGAAAATAGTTAAGTTAATGATTTGGAGTTTGACCATGGTCAATATCGGGTCAAGATAACCTCTTTTCGGTATTTTGAGTGCCCAAGCAGGTTCATTGCGTATTTTATGATTGAAATACATATATAGTTTGTGTCCGGGAGGTTTCGAATGAGTGTTTGGTGCTAAACGAAGATTTTCTTATTGTTGTTTTTTTCTAGTATAAATAATTACGAAAATATCATTTATGTCCCTATAATTTTCAGACTTCCTTTAAAACTTCAAAACATCATATATCTATCATTTTAAGGCCAAATTGTGTGATTCTAAAGGCTATCTTGAGTGTAATCTTGCATGAATTATGTTGGCTTATCATTTATGAGTTTCGGGGTCATTTAGGATCTGATTCAAGCTAGAACAACTGTTGCATTTTTTTTACTTGTTCTGAAATTTAGTCACTTTTTCTCACAATATTTTGGAGATCGAATTTGGGCGATTTTGGAGGAAATTTTTACAACTTAGATTGTGGTAAGTAATTTTTCACTCGAATTTATTTATATTTCATGATTCCAACCTTGAATTTAATGATTATTTGATGAATCAGATTGAAGAAATTAGGAATTTTAGCAAAAACTTTTATAAAATATAAATCGATGATTTAAATGCCGATTTGAGGTTGGAATTGGATAAAATTGGTATGGCTGGGCTCGTATCGGAATGTGTGTTCGTAATTTATAATTTTTGTCGGGTTCTGGGGTGCGAACCCAGGGTTGACGTTTTTATTTTAGTTAAAGATCGAAGCTTTATTATTCGAAATTATTTTCTATGGCTTTTATTTTTGATATTAAGTTATTTTGGCTAGATTCGAGTCGTTCCAAGGTTGTTTTAAGGGGGAAGAGCTTCTTTAAGTATTGATTTAGATTCTTTGAGGTAAGTATCTTGCTTAGCTTTGTTGGGGGAATTTTTCCTACTAATTGATATTGTTTACGACATGCGGAGGTGATGCATATACGAGGTGACGAGCGTATATGCATGTGACAGGGTAATCCATGATCAGGGTAGATTATACGATTCTTTGTGCCTTGTTAGATTATGTGAATTTCTTGCATCGTGTTTTACTTGACTTTTATAATAATATGAATATGAAATTCAATGCTAGAAACCATGATTCAGCTTATTATAACTTTATTAAATTTGATGAACTTTTTATGAAATTGTTGATATGCTAAATTTGGTCATCACTATACCTAATCACGAATACATTGCTAAGACTGTTATTCTTGAGATATTGGGGTTCCATACTTGAGTTGAAGATCACTTTAAAGATTTGTTGAGACACTTGAGCAATGGGGTTCTTGAAGTCTATTGAATAGTTTAATTGTGAAAGAGTTGTGATTCTCGTTCGTGTGGTTTATTTTGCTTAACCACTCTTCTTGATATTATTCGTGCTTCTTGCCTTGCTGGTTGTTGATGTATGTATGCATGCTTGGTGAGGAAGAGTGTAAAGCACAAACGGTGATGTCGTACAATTGTTATATATTATTATGTGAGGAAGAGCATAAAACATAAAGGTGAAGTCGTGCCATTTCAAATACATTATTATGCACGAAGAATAATGTCGTGCCATTTATTTACATTATCATATGAGAACGAGAGTGAGAGTACGAAGAGTGATGTTATTCCATTGCATTTGCATACTCATGTGAGGACGAGAGTAAAAGCACGAAGGGTGATGACATGCCATTGTTTTTATATTATCACATGTTCATGGCACGAAGGGTGTTTCTGTGCAAGCGAGGACGAGAGACATACATTGTGATATATTTTCCTTTTGTATGCATTTATGCCTTTATCTTGAGTTGTTACTATTGCACATATGTTTTCTATGATACTTATGGTTCTCACATCTTTGCATTTTTCCTTATTTACTTTTGTTCTATTTGTTCCTTCTATTTGTTACATATTACTATGTTCATGTCTATCTTCTTATTTGTTATATGTACATCTATGTCTTTTTCTCGTTTGTTGTGATTTCATCTAAACCTTCTACCTCACTAGCTGTTGAAATCTATGTTCTTCTACCTTACTTGTTGTCACTACTTTTGTGCCTCCTATCTCGTCTGTTGCTATTTTTCATATGCTTCCGACTTGTTTAATGCTGCTATCTGTGTACTCTCTACTTCGTTGTTACTATTATTAGCATTTGTTTTACCTGGTTGGTACTGTTATACATATACTCGATGAGACTGAGATAAATGCACGAAGGGTGTTGCTGTGCCAATCAATTTATCATACATACACATATTTGGTGAGGATGAGATGAATGCAAGAAGGGTGTTTCTGTGCCATTTGAGTTACTTTCTTGAACACATTCCTCATACTGTGAAGTTCGCGAATTTACTCTTTGTGTTTAGTGGTTATCGCTTTAAGAAAATGATTGGTTGTGATATTGAGAGAACTGGCCATGATTTCTTTTTGCAATCATACTGCTTCATATATTTGTTCTTGTGCTCTTCTCTGTTATTTGTAGTATTGTTTCTATTGCAAATCTACTGCACTGGTTATATTCGTTTTGACTTAAAAACCTCGTCACTGTTTCACCGAGATTAGTCAAGATACTTACTAGGTACATGGGGGCGGTTGTACTCATGCTACACTTCTCCACGTTGCGTGCAGATCTTGGAGTTGTGTAGCTATGAAAGACGGAGCCTTGCATTGAATACGTATTTGCACTCCAGATTCCTGCCACCAATTGTTTCTGGTAGTTTAGGGTTTATATTTTTATTTATGTAAATTTCAAACATATGATGTATTTTTTCTCAAACTGAAATTGTAATCTTATTCGTAGTCGCTCGTGACTTGTATTACCAGTCTTTGGGATATTGTATGGAATTCAGTAATATCATTTGTTGACCACTTTTATTTTATTAGAATTGTAATGACTACTCTTAGGCTAACTTAGCGGGTTGGGTTAGGTGCTATCACGACTAGGTGGATTTTGGATCGCGACATAACGTAAAAAAACAAAAAAATTAGTACTACTTTGTATACATAAACAAGAGTATAAAGATCGATCACCATCATAGCAGTAAGGTAGAAATGATGAATTCAACAAACATGACATACATTATTTTCTGCAGGAAAAAAAGGAGCTGGTTGGTTTTGAATCCTATACTAGATTATTATTTTAATTTGGTGGTTCTGCAAATTTGACCTGGAAACCTGCTAGAACTGTATCAGCCACTTGTAAAAGAATGAGAAAAATTGCTGCAATAAATGCAACAACAGTCCATGGGCTATCAAAATGAGTGTTCTTCCACTCAGCAACCCATACTTTGCCTTTGTCATTGTAATGATTCTCAATTTTGTGTTTCACATCAATAAAGGCATGAGGATTTGGCACCAAATCTGTTGCTATCTCATTGAAGAGATTTGCTACTTCTTGATCACTTCCAAGAAAGTTAAGTAGTATACCTTTTGATCTCAGCTCCTTCACATCTTCAGCATGATCAATTAGTGAATCCATCATACAAAGATAAGATGTAACACCAAAGTCATCTGGTGTATCTGGGCATGCCTCATATGCAACCAAGTTTAATAGCTCCGACTTGGTTGAATCATCTATAGTTATAGGTGGAAGTGTTAAAAGAGCTGAGAAACGGAATGAATTGAACTTAATATCTGAAAGACAACGTTTCTTTCCACACTCGAAATGGATTCCTGCTCTACTCAGCTCGCTGGCTGAACGATACGAGCACCACTCACCCCTTAGATAGCATCCGCCTCCAGAGAAAGCATTCGGGTCTATGAGTTGTGTTCTTAATATCTCGAGCAGATGAGCAGGTAACTGATCATTTTTTGAGCTTTCTTCTTGGGTAAGGGAAGGCTCTTCTTCTTCAGAATTCTTGCCAAAGAAATCAAGAAATAAATACTTGACACTTTGAATTATTCCATGGTTTTGAAGATCAGGCTTTGCATGTGCACTCAAGATGAATGTTTTAATCATCCTCATTCCTTCATCTTTCTTGAATCTACAGCTCATTAACACATGCAGGACTTCAAAAGGTAACTGATTTTCAAGTAAGAAAAGATCACGACGAATGAAAGCTATATCATGGCTCTTCATCTGCAGCTGCTTATAGCTTTTGCTATTGACAAGGCAGTAAATATATTGGAGAATGAAACAGCCATCCAAGAACATCATCTTTGCAAACTCCACGTCGCTGTAATATTTAGTGATGTCCTCAGCATAGCAGTCCCTAGCACTGGGCACAATGTCCTTGACCCTTGTGTAAAGCGCATCAATAGATACTGATTTTGCTTTGCTACTTTCTTTAGCAAACTGATTTGCCAGTAATACCTTGTACTTTTCCATAGGTTGAAGCTTGGATTTTCCATGGTGAAATGGACCGAGAGCAACCACAAGGGGCTCATAGCACCTTACATTTGATTCAATCTCGCGATGCATTTTGGGGACCATGTATATCTTTGGCTTCTCAGATGAGCCAATGGCAGGGTAATTCTCCACAGAAGATAGCCATTTTCTCTCCTTTTCACTGATTTCATGAGAATTTGAGTATGATTCTTGATGGAGTGTAATGCTCCATTCTTCTGGATTAATATCAGCAAACTTTTCACTACCGACGTTCCAACCTTCTTCTCTAGCAGGTTGTTTATCCATCTTCTCTTTATAATATGTAAAATTGTTGAGCATTAACATATGCATTTAAACTTAGTTATAGGACTAGTGAAAGAATAAAGGCTTTCTTTTACTTTAGGATAGGTGATTTCTCTTCATTGTCAGGTCAGGTATTTAAACATGCTTTTTCGGCTCTCTTTATAAATAGTCAGGACAAAAAAAAAAAAAAAAAAAAAGCAAGAATTTTCCATCTTTGATCATTCCAAACAGCAAGCTTCCAGCTCTCACTTTAATTGCTGGCACTACAGGAACGTGTAAAGATATTCACATCTCTAATTGCTTTAAAATTTCTTAGGCCATAGACCGTACAACTTGGTCTTTTTTGTGAGTAAAGATGTCCTGTTTGAGGAACACATTTTCCCTGGTATGATACTACTTAATTACACTCTCACAACAACTTCGTCTCCCCACACTGTGCACAGAACCATAAATTCTGATAAGGAAATTAAAAAAAAAAATTACACTAAAAGTTTTCTTTATATATAGCGGATGCAACAAGTTATGTATATACATAAAAGAATTACCAATATACATAGGGCACAAAGGGAATTAAATTGAACTTGTCTTCACCGTACATAGCTCCGCCACTGTTAACACATTGTCAATATTTTCTCCGTTCACTTTGTTAACTTTGTTTACCCTCAAAATCGGATAACAATTGAATTTTTAAGTGGTTTTAAGGATACCGTGGAGTAACTTGACACAAAGCGATAAATTAAGTTGCAATTGAAATAAACAATAGTAAAGTAAATTCAAACCACACGACTTGAACAGTTATAGTCTTGGAAAGTC
Organism: Nicotiana tabacum; assembly: GCF_000715075.1. NCBI lineage: Eukaryota > Viridiplantae > Streptophyta > Magnoliopsida > Solanales > Solanaceae > Nicotiana > Nicotiana tabacum. The sequence goes on from NC_134084.1 coordinate 89,703,519, forward strand.
AGTCACACTTGAACTGGATGTAATTCGATCGGTATCAAGATACAGAAGAACAAGATCTTAAAGAAAGAAAACAGTAATATACTGCTTTGGAATACGTGTTACAATGCCCTAAATGAATTATCAGACCCCCTTTATATAATAGAGGAGTCCTACTGCTAGGGCTGTACAAAATTGAACCGTAATTGTTAACCGAACCGAAAAATGGCTTATTGGCTTATTGGTATCGGGTTATCGGGGTAACGGTTGGTGAACGGATTGGGATTTTATAATTAACGGCTTAAGAGGCGGATTACTCAATTTCCTTATTGGATAAACCGTTAACCCGTTAAGAATTTTTGTATTTATACGTTTACTCTATGTATATACAGTAATTTTTGAAACTCTAAGGAACTCTTGGGGACTTCAAGGTACTCTTTCTTGAATTCCCAACTATTGTTTCTCCTTTCTTTTGCGGTCAAAACATGATATGTTTATAGCATATATTGAAAACCATGTACTCAAAATGATGTATGTTAAGGAGTTATGTGCATCTCTTCTTTCTTCTTCTGTTGTTGATATACATATTCCTTGATTGTACGATTGTCTTGAAGAGTAATGGATAAAAGGCACTTCGTTTTAGTGCTTTTTAATATAGCCGTAGTAATTAAATCAGACAACTTACAGGAAAATATTCTTAGCTATGCAACCAAAAAAATTAGGGAAAAAAATTCTATTTGATTTAGCTGATAAGCCTCTCGATAACCGCCCGATAATCGTTAATCTGATACCAATCCGCTCATTGTCTTATTGGATGGCTAGCGGATTACTATATTTATAATTCGATAACCGATAAGTCGAACCATTAAGCGTAATAATATGCCCAATCCGCCCGATAAGCACCCCTACCTACTGCAGGTACAATTTCCATAAAAGGTAAAAATCTCTTGATTTGCTGATCTTTGGTTCCTTATTGATACGTGCCGAGATTCCCGCCGTAATATCTGACCGGTCACGGATATTTCGGTCCTCTATTAGTAATGCTTATAGCATCTCTTTGAGCTCGTTCAGGGTTATGGTCGACTCCGAGATTACAAACTCAATGTTCTTGAAGACAGACATTCTGACCTCGGGTTCTGATCTGGTGTGACTTGGAGTCGATTTTCAGTCCATAATGTTCCGAGCCCGGTCTACCATGACTTAGACGAGCCCAATTTCGACCGTATATAGATAGTCCCCTCATTTTTTGGAGAGTAAACGACGAGAAATGACATGATCTTCCAGATCTTACTTTGACATATCGCGACAAAAATGACAAAATAAACGAAACATCTCGGTAATCAAGCTTTAATGACATTTAAATGCTTGTGAGTTGCCGGTCGGCCACTCCTGGATGCGAACCGCTATTAAAAAACTATAAATACCCACTCATTTGTTCGTTTTAACTTTACATCAAAACCTTCTTCCCTCGTATCTTTGAAATTTCGATACTTTCTAGCAATTATACTCTTGTTTACTTGGGATCTTTTGCAAGAACTTTCTTACATGGTCATCTGAAGCCTTCAATTTCCTTTCTTCCTCTATTTCTCCTCCATTTTCAACGAAATGGCAAAGACCTCAAAAATCGTTCCCCAAAAAGAACACTTATGCTTCACAGCCGGCTACTGAGGCCGAAGAAACTATTTCGCGTACCGCCGTCGATGAACCAGCACAGAAACCTCCTTTGAAAATGTCCATCCCCGGAGGATGCTTGATAAATAATAATTTTAAGGTTGAAAAAGCCTCTTCCGTACCGGATCGGTGTGAAGACTTTTCGAGGTACATCTGCTCGATTACCAAAGAGGTCCTTACTACGGTTCGGATAGATTGCAACTGGGCTGAAAAAACGATAGTGGTCCCTGACCCCAAGGAGGCTATTACCACCCATGTTGAGGGATACCTGAGTGTTTACACTTATCCCTTCATATTGGGACCGGTGGACCCGGTTATCATAGACTTGTGCAAGAGGTACGAGGTTTGCCTCGGTCAGATCCATCCATCAATGTGGAATATAGTGATCCTCCTTTGGTTCTTTGCGAGCAAAGTCGATGGCTGCCGATTCACCGTGGATCACCTACTTCCCTTGTACAGTCCCCGACTATCAGGATGGGGGTTGATAAAGCTTGAGCACCGGGCTAGCAAAGCCTCGTTCTCTAGTATCGATGAGGACCAGGATCGAGGTTGGCAAGGCCGTTTTGTTCGGTTGAGGACCTCAGACCTAATCCTGGAGGAATGCATATCGTTTCCCGAGAAGTGGAACACAAAACGTAAGTGGAAATTCCCTTCGAATATTGATTTTTATGTTTACTTTCCATTTTCTTATTGGTTCTTGTGATGGTGCAACTGTTGCTCGGGTTCCAACTGCTATTCCTCGACTTGAGAGGTGGGTCGAGGGCATCATTTCTCAGATGCCCTACTCTGAGCGTTCGTGGCGTAAACTCTCGAAGGGTCATTAGAAGGATCATTCCCATGGTATGAACCCATTTTCGATCAGGTCATGTTAGGCCTCTCCTTTTACTATCAAGTCCTCTTTACTTTGTATCTCAGGTTTGCCTAAGGATGTCAAGCTCAGGCCTCCGGTTGGCGACGAGGACTTGCCTCTCTAGTCTCCTATTCCAAGATGGGCTGAACAGAAGAAAAGAAAAAGCGCTTCGAGTTTTCCAAGCTCGGATAAAAGAAAAAAAAAGCTGGTGTGCAAACCCAAAGAAAGTACTAGCACTCGAGCACCCTTCTCGGATTTACTCTACCGACTGAGGGACGAATCCGGAAGAGAAGAAGAAAAAGCCTCTGAACTAGTGGCCCGCGTGCGTTCGCAGTTCAAGGGACAAGGGGCCTCCGAACGAGAAAGAGGCGAGTCTGATCTTCCTCAAGCCATGGAGGACGACGAAGAGGCTGTGGTCGAGGCCAACGAGGAGGCCGTATTCGAGGCCTCCCGGAATGTGGGTAATGCCCCGAAGGAGGCACTTGGTGTGATAGACATCATCGAGTATCCTTCGTTCACTGAGTCCATGTACAACGAGGCTCAGACGGTGAAAGAACGTCCCAACGAGGGGGCCCACAGAGCAGACGACCCCTTCCGCAGCTTTTTTGATGGCGTGGATTCTACCGCCATGGAGGATGTCACCGGGTTGGGTGACTTGGAGGTGGCAAAGAAAATTCCGTCTTCGGGAACAAGCAGGCCTTCTGCAAGCCCGAAACTGATCAACTGGTTCCCAGCTCCGAGTGTGGATCCTGAGCGGAAGCGATCGATCATTATTTCCATTATGGAGGATGCCCGGGTCCTCTCTGCCCCTATAAGGGTGGTCAACTACCTTCAGTGTCTAGTAAACTAAGAAGATCAAGACAAGATGAACGAGGTGGACGCGCCCTACCTGTTCAATGAAGCACGACAGAAGCTAAACCGGGTAACTTCAGATACCTCTTGTTGACTTTCGATTTGTACTTAGACTAATAAATAGATAATCTTAACATTTTTCTTTGTGTCTGTAAGCCTCGGTGCTTTATCATGAAACTTCTCTCTGATATCGAGATGAGCTAAACCAGCTTGAGGCCGATGTCCGAGGGCTTACTGAGAAGAGAGAAACTTACAAACTTCTCAGCGAGCAATGTGAAGGGGAGGCTAAGAGCTTTCGAGCTGAGCTAGAGGCAGCTCGGAAGGAGCAAGCTGACCTGGTCGGGCAGGTAAGAAGAATATATAATGTTAGTAATAATGAGTCAGACACTGTGACTAACGGATAGAAGCTTGATCAGATCGACCAGCTCCGGGCAAAGATGGATGTGATAAAGGTCGAGGCTGAAGAGTGGAAAAGCAAAATGGACCGCTTGTCCTAGGAAAAGGAAATTGCTCGGGCACAATTGGCCTTTGCGGAGGCTCAACTTTGAATGATGAGGGAGAAGGCTGAGGCATAGTCCCGGAAAGTCGAAGAACTCCAATCCCAACTGTCTCGTCTATTGCCGATCAGGAAGCCCTTGTCAAGGAGCTCAAAACGGCCAAGTCGGTGGCTAAAATAACCAACGCTGATGCCCACGGGATGGTAGCCCAGCATAGAGCTAATGTCGTGTCAGTCCAAGAACTTTTGAAAGAATCATCAAGTTTGAGAAGCGACATTATGGAAGGGAACCCTTCGAGGAGGTTCATGCTCAAGATTTTGATTTGTCGGCTACGATCAGGATCGCTAAGAGGCTTGAGGCCGAGGCCAAGAAATTGGCTTACCCCAAGGATGAAGAGGAGGAAGGTTCTGAGGGTTCCAGCGAATCCAGAGGTGAAGAAGACCCCGATGGTCCCGGTGATGAGGTGGCCCCTGGTGAAGTCTAGGCCGTTTAAATGCTTTGTACATTTTATTTTTTTTGTATTTTTGTAGTCGTGTACCTTTTCTACTTTTTTATCATGGTTGTTTAGCCTTTGTAAAGACTATATATATAATATAAGGCTTCTTTTTACCTTTGACAATCTTTGAGTTTTGTTTTCCTTTGCTTTATTATTTAAATTCGCAAAGATCGAAATGCCTTAGCATGAAATAGTTAGGTCATGTTTGGGGGTTCGCACAGGCCTTGTCTTGGACATTATTTTTGTTTAATGCATCGTGGGAGTTTGGTATGACCGGAAACATTTTCCCCAAAGTGCTTGTAATTTTTTAGATTATAGTTTGCCGAGGATAGTGTTTAGAACCGGTTAAGAAATTTCAAAGGCCTTGTTTTTGCTATCGGTATCGGACGTCTCCGAGCCATTTTAATATGGCCGTAGACTATTTATTTGAGGTGCTGCCCAGTGGGCTTGTCATCCCGAGTTACCCAGACTTGCCTAAGATAATAGTCCCGAATGGGGATGGCTGTAGCCTTTAAAATTTCGACGTTGCCTTATAGCCCGGACCATCCGAGTTTGTTTTCGGATGGCAGTCCCCGAGTGGGAGTGATCGTTCAAACTCGGTTAAGGCGACCCTTTGGCTCGATACCTTTGGTGATCAGATGTAGGAAATTCTTTAAGAAATGCAAAATGAAAACTTTTAAAGGATAAGATATTTATCCGCAAGGTAGAAACTTCTTTTTATTCTTGTGCGTAATAGTTACACATGTGTACAATCTTTGTGCTAGGGCTCGAGTAGTCTATGCGGGCATGGTTCATTTGACCGTTTGACCCTTACAGTAAATCCTATCGATTGAGCCGAGATCGTTCAATCATAAAGTCTCTTTCCTTGCTGAAGTCGTTGTCTGAGGGTAATACCCCCAGTGTCCGAGGTTGATCATAGAGAAGCCTCGGATACTATTGATGTGATCTTTGACGACGATTCATGACCGGCCTTCAATTCTAAGTTAGCACGATCCACTGTTTCCTCGTTAAAAACCTTACCAGAAAACCCATTTCGGACAAAACCGGTTCAAGGGAAAAAGAGTGCAACGCGTGCTTTTAGGCCTAAAATTGCACCGTTCCTTATTGGTTACCTGCAACTATTAGCTCAAAACAAGGAATGAATGGGGTCTTACCTTAGCAGTAGTATCGCTTCAAATGAGTTACATTCTAGTTATTCGGTATTCGTTCACCGTTCATTGCTGCGAGTTTGTACGATCCTCTTCCGGTGATCTCGATAATTTGATATGGCCCTTCCCAGTTCGGCCCTATCTTCCCTTCGTTGGGATTCCGGGTGCTTAGTATGACCCTTCTTAACATTAATTCCACGACATTGAAGTGCCAAAGGTTGGCCCTTCGATTGCAATATCTCTCGATCCGTTGTTTTTGGGCGGCCAACCAGACAAGGGCGGTTTCGCGCCTTTCATCTAATAGCTCCAGGCTCGTACTCATGGCCTCGTCATTCTATTTCTTGGTTGTGTATCGAAACCTGAGACTCTATTCTCTGACTTTGACCGGTATTAGAGCATTGGTGCCGTAAACCATTGAGAATGGGGTGGCCCCGGAACTGGACTTTGAGGTCATACGGTATGCCCATAGGACTTCGGGCAAGATTTCCTTCCATTTTCCTTTAGCGTTGGTTAACCTCTTTTTGATGTTTTGGAGTATGGTCTTGTTGGTTGATTCTGCATGTCCGTTCCCACTAGGGTGGTAGGGTATTGATAGGATCCTTTTGATCTTATGGTCTTGAATAAACTTGCTTTTTTGCTACCGTTGAATTGTTTCCCGTTGTCACACACGATCTCTGACCTTCTCGTATGCATGGGCTTCCAACCACTAAGAATAATAGCCAGTCATAAAAAATATAAATTGAGACTTATCGGGTGCCCATAGAAGGGGCCCAACGATGTCCATTCCCCACTTCATGAATGGCCATGGTAACAAAACCGAATACAGCAGCTCCCCAGGTTGATGAATCATCAGAGCATGTATTTTACATTCATCACATTTTTGTACGAACTCCTTCGCGTACTTTTCCATATCGATCTAGTAGTAGCCGGCTCTGATTATTTTTCTAACCAACGATTTGGCGCCTGAATGATTTCCGCAGGTGCCTTCGTGGATTTCCCTCTGGATGTACTCAGTATCTCTTGGCCTTAGACATATTGTGAGTGGGCCATCGAATGTTCTTCTGAATAGGGTTACGTCTTCGGATAAACTAAACCTGATTGCTTTCGTACAAAGGGCCCTCGATTCTTTTGGATCCAACGGTAACTTCCCGGACTTCCCGGTATTCAAATATTCTACATATTTGTTTCTCCAGTCCTAAGTTAGCCTTGTTAAGTTTATCTCGGCATGGCCTTTTTCCACTATCGATCTCATGAGTTGTACGACTACCCCTGAGTTGAACTCATCGACCTCGACCAATAATCCTAAGTTAGAAAGGGCATCGGCCTCACTGTTTTGATCCCGAGGTACGTGTTGCAAATTCCACTATTTGAATCGATGTAACGTTACCTGCAACTTATCCAGGTACCTTTGCATCCGTTCTTCTCTAGCCTCGAATGTCCTATTAACTTGGTTTACCACGAGGAGGGAGTCGCACTTAGCTTTAATCACCTCCACCCCCAAGCTTTTGGCTTGTTCGAGACCTGCAATCATAGCCTCATATTCGGCCTCATTGTTAGTCAATTTCACAATCCTAATAGATTGTCCAATTACATTGCCTCTTGGTGGCTTCAATAATATGCCAAGTACAGACCCTTTTGTGTTCGAGGAACCATCCGTAAAGAGGGTCCATATCCCCGAAGAGGTCCCCGAGTTCACCAACAAACTCTTTTGACCTCGGGTATTAGGGTCAGCGTAAAGTCGGCCACGAAATTTTCCAAAATTTGAGATTTAATGGCTGTCCGAGATCGATACTCAATATCATGCCCGCTTATTTCCATGGCCTATTTGGCCAAATGCCCCGAGAGCTTGGTTTTATGCATTATATTTCGAAATGGGTAAGTAGTCATAACACAAATAGGATGACACTCAAAATATGGTTTCAGCTTCCAAGAGGTACTTGCAAGACGAGCGCCAATTGTTCTAGGTGAGGGTACCTAGTTTCGGACTCACCTAGAGTCCTGCTACATAGTAAATTGTAAATTGTGTACCTTGCTCTTTCTGGACCAGGACTCCAATTACCGCTATCTTCGAAACCTCCAAGTACAAGTATAGTTATTCATCTATCTTCGACGTGTGGAGCAGCAGTGGGATCGATAGGTACCGCTTGAGCTCCTCCAAGGCCTGTTGGCATTCTGTGGTCCATGAGAAGCTATTCTTTTTTTTAGTAATGAGAAGAGTCGGTGGCTCTTATCGAAGGACCTCGAGATGAATCACCCCAGGGCGACTATGCGTCCAGTTAATCTTTGCATGGGCTTCACGTTGTCCACAATTGTGATATCTTCGATGGCTTTGATCTTATCAGGGTTGATCTCGATTCCCCGGTTGGATACGATGAATTCGAGGAATTTTCCTGATCCGACTCCAAAAGCATATTTCTCTCGGTTCAGCTTCATATTGTACTTCTTCAATATGGTGAAAGTTTCCTGTAAATGTTTTAAATGGTCCTCTTCTCGCATGAACTTAACTAACATATCATCAATGTAAACCTCTAATTATTTTCCTATTTGTTCCTCGAACACCTGGTTTACTAGGCGTTGATAAGTGGCACCGACATTTTTTAGTCTGAATGGCATCACATTATAATAGTATGTGATGTATTTAGTGATGAAGAAGGTTTTTTCCTGGTCATCTAGGTTCATCTGTATTTGGTTGTACCCAGAGTAGGCATCGAGAAAACTGAGGATCTCGTGGTCGGCCGTGGCATTAATCATGCGATCGATGTTGGGAAAAGGGAAAGAGTTCTTGGGATATGTCATATTCAAATCTTTATAGAGCCCGTTTGGATCGGCTTGTTTTAAGTGACTTTTAAGCCAAAATAGCTTTTAGGCCATAAGTTAGGAATTCTAGCTTTTTGCTTTTAGCTTGTTTTTGTCATTTTAGCTTAAAACAAGTGCTTAAAAGCACTTTTTTATTTTATCCACAAAATGGCTTAAAAGCGATTTTGGCTTAAAAGCACTTAAAACAAGCCAATACAAACGGGCTCATAGTCTACACATATTCTAAACTTATTCCCTTTTAGGGACTACCACTACATTTGCTAACCAATTTGGGTATTTAACCTCTCGAATGGACCCTATTTTAAGGAGTTTAGATACCTCGTCCTTGATAAAAGCATGTTTTACCTCGGACTGGGGTCTCCTCTTCTGCTTGAACGGTGGAATTTGGGTCCAGGCTTAGCTTGTGGGTGGTTATTTCTGGTGGGATCCCTGTCATATCAAGGTGGGACCAAGTGAAACAATCTATGTTAGCTATAAGAAATTAAATGAGTTTTTTCCTAATCTCGGGACTTAACCCCGTGCCCAGGTATACCTTTCGATCAAGTAGATGCTCGATCGATATGACCTGTTCCAGCTCCTCAACCGTTGATTTAGTAGCTTCAGAATCATCGGGGGCTATAAAAGACCTGAGGACGTTGTAGTCATCATCTTTATCAGTCCCTTGTTTCTTCGGTTGGGCCAAGGCTGGTGTCGCAATTTGTCTACTTGCTTTGTGGCCGAACTTGGCCTATTTGTCATTGTAAGTGTGGATATCGGAATTGCTTCTTCGACCACAAAATTTTCCTTTGCGGCTGGCTTCTATCTGTAGATTGTTTTAATCCCTCCCGGTATTTGGAATTTTAACACTTGATGCAAAGTCGAGGGCACTGTCCTCATGTTGTGGATCCATGGCCTCCCGAACAGAGCGTTGTACCTCATGTCTCCTTCGATCACATAAAACTAGATTCCTGGATGGTCCCGGCGGCATTCACTAGTAATGTTATCTCCCCCTTAGTGGTTTCACATGCCATGTTGAATTTGTATAGAATTCGGACAACAGGCATGATTTGATCTTGTAGACCAAGTTGTTCTACGACCCTCGATCGGATGATGTTGGCCGAGCTACCTGGATTAATTAACACATGCTTAACTCGAGATTTATTTATGAGAAAAGATATTACCAGTGCATCGTTGTAGGGCTGCACGATCCCTTCTGCATCCTCGTCGTTGAAAGACAAGGTTCCTTTCAGTATGTAATCTTGAGTCCATTTTTTTATTATGATAGATACTCTGGTGATCTTCAACATCGGCCCTTGAGGAACATCGACCCCATCGATGATCATGTTAATGATGTGCTGAGGTTCTTCTTATTTGGTCTATTTATTAGAATTTCTATTCCTAAAATGGTTCTTGGCTCGGTCGCTCAGGAATTCTTGAAGGTGCCTGTTATTGAATAATCGGGCTACATCCTCTCTCAATTGTCAGCAATCCTCATTTTTGTGGCCTTGAGTGCCATGATATTTGCACATCTAGTTAGGATCCCTTTGGGATGGATCAGATTGTAAAGGTCGAGGCCATTTGGTGTCTTTGATGAGTCCGATAGCTGATACAATGGCGACAACATCGACGTTACAGTTATATTCCGATAACCTCGGTGCCTCCTTAGGTCTGTCAAACCATTCTTGCGCATAAGTCCCCGGTTGTCCTGACCTTGATCGCTTCTCCTTTCACTTCGCATAAGATTCCGCCCGGACCCACTACTTCTTCGATCTCAATTGTAAGGCTGATACCAATCCCTGTTTGACCTCGGTTCACGATCGATGTCTCTCTTAACTCCATCGATGGTTCTGACTGGATAAACAGACCCCGAAGGGGCCCCAAGTTAATCATCTTCGACTCTAATTTTTGATTGATACCGGTTATGCACGTCGGCCTGTGAGCATATGATTTTTGCCCGGTTAGAAATATTCCTACAAAAATTAAAAATAGGTTTTTCTAAATTGTTTTTAGTTTTATAGGATTATTGTAGGATTTTATTAATTGTTTGCATTTTTGTGCACATTTAATATTGTTAAAATCATGAAAAATACCACAAAAATGTCAAAAATTTCATGCATTGCATTTTAGGTATTGTGTTCATATTTTAGGATTAAATTGTTAATTAATTGCTTTATTAAATGAAAATCACAAAAAAAATAATGTTCATTTTACATTTTTAGCTTTTAGTGTTAGATTAGTAATTTGTTTTCTTCATCAATTTAGGATTGATTAATTATGCAAATATTATAAATAGATAATCAGTCTAATTTTACAAATTAGGTTGATTTAGGATTTAATTTAGGACTTTAATTAATTTAGTTAAGTGTTTTAAATTAAAGAAAAGAAAAGGAAAACAAAGAAAAGGGAAAAATGAAGGAAGTGCTTTGTTTGTGGCCAAATTTGGGCCAAAATCATTTTTTTATTTGGCCCAAAAGAACAATCATGTCCGCCTAGTCCAGCCCAAACTCGGTCCAAGTCCAAGTCAACCCTCATTAATCAAAACGACATCGTTTTCCCCTCCCCTAATCTGAGCCGTTGGATATCCAACGGCTCTAAACTGACATACCATAACTATTTAAGTGTCCTAAACCCCCCTCCAAACCTAGAGACCCCGTTCATTTTCCCCCTCATCTCTCAGTAACCCTAAACCCTAGCCGCCTAAAGAACCCTTTCACCTCTCTATCATCCACCACCGCCCGCCACCTGCCGGAAATTGCCCCACGGCGGCGGCCCATCACCAAACAACCCCAAACTCACTCCCCACACTCCCTTGAACACTAATCCATCAATAATTTCACCAAAAATCCCCACCTATCTCCGTTAATTTCAGATCTAAGATTTCAACAAAAACCCTAATTCGCCCAAAAAATCCCAAAATCATACTCCACAATCCCTAGCCTCCCCTCATCACTATCATACTATCAACTACCCCAAATTCCCCACTAATTTGTTCGAATCTTAGATCTAAGAACAGAAACCCTAGTTTACCCCTTTTCCGATTTTTCCGTTTTTCTTCGAAGTTTTCAATACTCGATTTGGATTGAAACCTACTTTAGTTGGTTGTTCTCAATGAGAACGATTTACTAATGTTATTTTTGATCTGTTTCGAAGCTTTTCAGATTTGTCGGAGTCCTCTCAGGCCAGCTAGGTATATTTTCTTTCTTTCTCCCTCTTTTCTTGTTACAAACCAAAGGGTCATCACCTATTTTCTTACCTATTATGTGCTTTTGAGGCCTTGAAAACCTTATTAGTCGTCTTGATTTGTGTGCACAGTCCCGGCACATAGCCGAAAGGCTTAAATATGAAATTTTGTAAAAAATGCTAAGTTTTGATGTTAAAATGAATAAATTAGACTTCGATCAACATTTTGGGTAAACGGACCCGGACCCGTAATTTGACGGTCCCAGAGGGTCCGTAGGAAATATGGGACTCGGGCGTATGCCCCGGAATCGGAATCCGACGTCCCTAGCCCGAGAAGTGAATTTTTTTAAAAGGAAATTATTTTTCTGAAAATGCTTAAAGAAATTGAAATGAAATTTGATTAGAACGAGTTGGTTTCGAGCCCGTATTTTGGTTACGACGCCCGATACAGGTCTTATATATGACTTGAGTCATTCTTGTGAAATTTGGTTAAAAATGGACGTTGTTTTACGTGATCCGGACCTTAATTGAGTAATGTGATGTTTGAAAGAGTTTTGAGAAAATTTCATTGATCTTGAGGTTTAATTCGATGCTCATGATGTTATTTTGGTAATTTGATTACACGAATATGTCCGTAGGATGTTTTTGAGGTTGTGTGTATACTTGGGTTGGAGTTTCGAGGGCTCGGGTGAGTTCGAGTAGGTTCCGGGATGCCTTAGGCTTTGAAAGTCAGATGTTGCAGGTTCAGGAAGTTGCAGGCCTCTGAACTCTTTAGTGTGGTCCACAAGAAATCGCGTGCGACCGCGGACGGGCCAGTGCGGCCGCGGTCGCCTTTGTGCAGGGCGCGGTGGAGGCTGTGCGGCCGCAGTCGTCTTTGTGTGGTCCACACAAGGGTGCTGAACTGCAAGTCTTCAGGGAGGCCTGTGCTGCCGCAGTCCGTTTAATGCGGTCAGCGGTGGAGCTCCGCGGCCGCAGTCCTTTTTATGCGGTCCGCGGTGAGGGTCTGAGAGGGGTATAAATAGATGGGATTTTCAGTTATTTTTCACTTTTCAAAACCCCAAAAAACATAAGAGGCGATTTTTCAAACAACCATTCTTCTCCAAATCAATTGTAAGTCATTTTTAACTAGTTTTCTTCAATCATTAACATCTTTTAACATGATTTCAACTTAAAATCAAAGATTTTCATGGGGAAATTGGGTGTTTTGGGTAGAACCTAGGTTCTACAAAAATTGGGGATTTGGACCTCAATTTGAGGTCCTATTTCAAAACAAATTATACATTTGGATTCGTGGGGGAATGGGTAATTAGGTTTTGGTCCAAACCTCAGGTTTTGACCACGTGGGCCCGGGGGTGATTTTGACCTTTTGGGTAAAACTTTGGGAAAACTCATTTTCATGCATTGGGGTTGATTCATTTAGCACTTATTGATGTAATTAAGTAACTTGTGACTAGATTCAAGCGGATTGGTGGTGGTATCAAGGGGGTAAAGTTATAATTGAGGCTTGAGTGGTGTTCAAAGCTTCGGGGTAAGTGTTTGGTCTAACCTTTGCTTGAGGGATTAGGAGTTGAGTCTTATTTGCTACATGCTAATTGTCGAGTACGACGTATAGGCATGGTGACGAGTATCTATACGTTGGTGTCTAGCATGACCGTGAGTCTTTATATTGCAGATACTCTGATATTTGTAGTATCTTTCATGCCTTAATGATGATTTCTATATGTTGTAAAAAGCATGTGAAAGAAATTGTGATCTTCGAACGTCGAGGAGTATTGGATCGAGTTATAATACAAATTGTGAAAGTATATGAGATAATTGAACCCTTTGGAGCATTGACTCAAGTGGTAAAGAGAGTTATAAAGTAAGAAGTGAAAGAAAGAGAAAGAGTTATTGAATTCTTCCCTTACCGGGATGTTTGTTGCTTTGTTGATTATCTCCCTTGCCGGGATTTTGAGATTTATTGATATTGTTCCCTGGCCGGGATTTAGTTGTTTAATTATAGTCCCTTGCCGGGATTTCTACCATTATTTGTCTACTCCCTTGCCCCTTTGTTTGTGATTGTTGTTTGGGTGAGGAAGAGTGTTAAAGCACGAAGGGTGATGTCGTGCATTGTTTGATATTGTGGGGAAAGAGTGTAAAGCACGAAGGGTGATGTCGTGCCGTACGATGTACCATTCCGTACCAATATTCATTGACTATGTGGTGAGGAAAGAGAGCAAACGCACGAAGGGTGATGCCATGCACATTATTATAATACGATTGATTTGGTGAGAACGAGAGTAAAAGCACCAAGGGTGATGCCGTGCACATTTTTATTATAAATATTGTTTGGGTGAGGACGAGAGTAAAAGCACGAAGGGTGATGCCATGCAAATCGTTGAATTTTGATTCTTGTCGATATCCTGGCTTTGTTGTTATTTCTTTTATTGAGGTTTTCTATTTGGAACTGTTACCTCCCCACAACATGTTTCCCCTTCCCACATTGACTGATTATTCCCTATATTTCATTTTCGCTGTACATATAGATATTTGAACTGCATAGGTTATTTGGTAGTCTGGTCCTAGCCTCGTCACTACTTCGCCGAGGTTAGGCTAGGCACTTGCCATCACATGGGGTCGGTTGTGCTAATATGACACTTTGTGCTCTTTTACATAGATCCAGGTATTGGACAGCAGTAGTAGCGCGGGAGCCAGCCTTCAGTTCACTAAGATACCGAGGTAGCCTTGCAGGCGTCCGCAGGCCCGGCGTCTCCTCTATATGTTGATTTTCGCATTATTGTTCAGCTTATTTAATTTAAATCTTCCGCTTTAATTCCATATTTCCATTGTTATTTTAATATTTAACGCTTGATGTTATGCTCAATAAAAAAAGATTAAAAATAAAGAAGTTAGGGATTTAGGATTTGTGGCTTGCCTAGCTTCTACAAGTAGGCGCCATCACGACTCCCGAGGGTGGAAATTTTAGGTCGTGACAAGTGGGTATCATAGCTCTAGGTTACATAGGTCTCACAACTCACGGACAAGCTCAGTAGAGTCTGAGGGATCGGTACGGAGACGTATGTACTTATCCCCTAGAGGCTATAGAGTTAGGAAAATTTCACACTAGTTCTTTCTTGTTGTGCTGATTTGTTCCTCAAATGCTAATTGGATTTATACTTTGTTCTATCGCAGATGGCGAAAACACGTGCTTCCTCATCTACCGCTCAGCAGCTCTAGCCCCCAGTAGCAACTTCCACTAGGGGCAGAGACCGAGGCCGTGCTAGAGGCCGAGGTAGGGGCAGAGCTCAACCCCGAGTAGCAGCACTAGTGGCAGAGCCTCAAGTTGATTTGAGGAGGAGGTTCTGGCCCCAGCAGTTCCGGTGGGCCCAACTCAGGTCCCAGAGGGGTTCATTGCCACACCAGTTCTTTAGGATGCTCTGGTCCAATTGGTGGGCCTCATGGAGAGTTACACCTGAGCGGGTTTGCTTCCCGTAGCACCAGCCACTTCTCAAGATAGAGGAGGGGCTTAAACTCCTGCTACGCGCACTCCAGAGTAGGTAGCTCCCCAGGTTTAGGTTCTAGCGGTTCAACCAGCTGTGGCAGTTCAGCCGGGTGTAGCAGCTCAGACTGGCGATGGAGCGGCTATGTTCGCCGATGCTTTGTGGAGGCTGGATAGGTTTACCAAGCTCTTCACTTCTATATTCAGCGGTGCATCTATTGAGGATCCCCAGGATTATCTGTATAGTTGTCACGAGGTTCTTCGGAACATGGGGATTGTTGAGACTAATGGAGTTGATTTTGCTACCTTTCGTCTGTCTGGATCCGCCAAGACTTGGTGGAGGGATTATTGCTTAGCTAGACCAGCCGGTTCACGATTTTTTACTTTGGAGCAATTCACAGCGTTGTTTTTGGAGAAGTTTCTCCCCGTGACTTAGAGAGAGGCCTTTCGGAGGTAGTTTGAGTGCTTCCAACAGGGTTCCATAACGGTCACCCAGTACGAGACCAGGTTCATCGATCTAGCTCGCCATGCTCTTGTCATACTTCCCACCAAGAGAGAGAGGGTGAGGAGGTTTATTGATGGTCTTATTCATCCGATTCGTCTTCAGATGGCCAAGGAGGCCGGGAGTGATATCACTTTCCAGGAGGCGGCTAATGTCGCCCGCAGAGTTGAGATGGTTCTATCGTAGGGAGGTGGTCATGGGTCGGATAAGAGGCCCCATCATTCAGGAAGATTCAGTGGTACCTCGTTTGGAGGCAGAGATTCATATGGTAGAGGCCATCCTCCTAAGCCCTTTTAGTCAGCTCTCCAGGTCTCTCATAGTACTTCAGGTGGTCGTAGTTCTCAGATGCACTATTCTGATCAGCAGCCTTACAGTGCACCACCAGCTCCTATCAGTGCACCGCCACTTCAGAGTTTCCGAGGTGGTCATTCAGGTCGACAAGGCCAGCAGTTTTAGTAGCCGAGGGATTGTAACACTTGTGGTGATTCTGATCACATTGCTATGTTTTTCCCTCGAGCACTAGGTAGCTCTCAGCATTAGGGTTCTCGTGCTATGGTACAGGCACTAGGCGTTCCACAGCCTGCCCAGCCAGTTAGAGGTGGGGGTAGAGGTGCTAGAGGTGGAGGTAAAGGTCCTAGAGTTGGAGCTCAGGCTGCCACGGGTGGAGGCCAGCCAGTAGCAGGCCGTCCCATAGAGGTAGTTCAAGGTGGTGGGGCCCAGACTCGATGTAACGCCCTTCCAGCTTGGCCCGAGGCTGAGGCTTCATATGCAGTCATTACATGTACCATTCTGGTTTGTGATAGAGATGCTTCAGTGCTATTTGATCCAGGGTCTACGTATTCGTATGTGTCATCTTATTTTGTACAGTACCTGGTCATGCCTAGTGATTTATTGCGTATTCCTATTTATATGTCTACACCGGTGGGTGATTCTATTGTGGTCGATCGAGTTCATCATTCTTGTATTGTGGTGATCGGGGGTCTTGAGACCCCTGTTGATTTGTTGTTGTTAGACATGGTCGACTTCGATGTTATATTGGGGATGGACTGGTTATCCCCGTAACACGCCATCTTGGATTGTCACGCCAAGACTGTGACCTTAGCCTTACCATATTTTCCCCGTTTAGAGTGGAGAGGGACTCTTGGTCATTCTACCTACACTATTATCTCGTACGTGAAGGCTCGGCATATGGTCGAGAAGGGGTGTTTGGCCTATTTGGCTTATGTTCGCGATTCCCGTGCTGAGGTTCCCTCTATTGATTCGGTGCCCATGGTTTGTGAGTTTCTTGTTATTTTACTTTCAGACCTGCCAGGTATTCCACACGACAGCGATATTGATTTCTGCATCGATTTGGTTCCAGGCACTCAGCCCATTTCTATTCCGCCATATTGCATGGCCCCACCAGAGTTGAAAGAGATGAAGGAGCAGTTGCAAGTCTTGCTTGAGAAGGGTTTCATTAGACCCAGCATTTTGCCTTGGGGTGCGCCGGTGTTGTTTGTCAAGAAAAAGGATGGTTCGATGAGAATGTGCATTGATTACCGGCAGTTGAACAAGGTCACCATCAAGAATAAGTATCCACTGCCGAGGATTGATTATTTGTTCGATCAGCTTCAGGGTGCCAAGTTATTTTCAAAGAATGACTTGAGATCTGGCTACCATCAGTTGAGGATTAGGTCATCCGATGTCCCTAAGACAACTTTCTGCACTCGGTACGGGCATTATAAGTTCTTGGTTATATCATTCGGGTTGACAAATGCTCCAGCAACTTTTATGGATTTGATGAACCGAGTGTTCAGGCCTTATTTGGACTTATTCGTGATAGTCTTCATTGATGATATTCTGATATATTCCCATAGTCGAGAGGAGCACGAGCAGCATCTTAGAGTGGTTCTTCAGACCTTGAGGGATAGTCAGTTATATGCTAAATTCTTGAAGTATGAGTTCTGTTTGAGTTCAGTTGCATTCCTGGGTCATATTGTGTCAGTAGAGGGTATACAAGTTGACCCGAAGAAGATTGAAGTAGTCAAGAACTGGCCTAGACCAGCATCAGCTGCAGAGATTCGGAGTTTCTTGGGATTGGCAGGCTACTATCATCGGTTCGTGGAGGGGTTCTCATCTATCGCAGCCCCGATGACTAGGTTGACCCAGAACGGTGCCCAGTTCAGATGGTCGGACGAGTGTGAGGCGAGCTTTCAGAGGCTCAAGATAGCTCTGACTACGGCACCAGTGTTAGTATTGCCCACGGGTTCAGGGCCTTACACAGTCTATTATGATGCTTCCCGTATTGGGCTTGGTGTAGTGTTGATGCAAGATGGCAAGGTCATTGCCTATGCTTCGAGGCAGTTGAAGATTCATCAGAAGAACTATCTGGTCCATGATTTGGAGTTGGCAGCCATTGTTCATGTATTGAAGATCTGGAGGCATTATTTGTATGGCGTGGCATGTGAGGTGTATACTGATCACAAGAGTCTTCAGTATTTGTTCAAGCAAAAGGAGTTGAATTTGAGGCAGAGGAGGTGGTTGGAGTTGTTGAAGGATTATGACATCACTATTGTCACGACCCAAAATCCCAACCCGGTCGTCATGGCGCCTCTCGTGAGGACAAGGCCAGCCAATCAACAAAACAATACATTTCTTTATAATTACTTAGCAGGAATAAGTCTAAATCATGGGCAATATAATCTTAAATGCGAAATAAACGTGATAGAACAAGGAAAACCCTCCCAACTCAGCCCGAAATCGGGGTGTCACAAGTCATGAGCTACTACAGAGTTTACTAATATTTTACAAAGTCTGGAATTATCATAAATAACAAAGATAAGGGAGAAAACGGGGCTGCGGACGTCAACAGCTACCTCGTTACTCCTAGTCACCGCCTGGTCTGGAAAGAATCAGTGCTCAGGAGCGAACTCAGCTCTGCCTGTATCTGCACACATGGTGCAGGGAGTAATGTGAGTACTCCGACCCAGTGAGTAATAAAAATAAATAACGACTGAAAACATGAAATCTCATAACGGCACAATATAGCGCTATCCCAAGCAGTAAAATCAGTTATACAATAAAATAGTGAGTATCAGATAATTCTTCTTTTAAAACAGTAAAGACAAATAATTTCCACAGTAGGGATAAATCAAAAGCTTGCCCCTCGGGCTCAATATGTAAATCTCAGTATAGTATCAGCCCCTCGGGCTCACTCCCAACTCACCAGCACACAACATCAGCCCCTCGGGCTCACTCCCAACTCACCACACATAAGCAACAGCCTCTCGTGCCCACTCCCAACTCACCTGGGTACCCTGCGCTCACTGGGGGTGTGTACAGACTCCGGAGGGGCTCCTACAGCCCAAGCGCAATATCAATAGGTCTGAAGGCCTTCACACATCACACACGAGGCCTGAAAGCCTCCTCATATAATACACGAGGCCTGAAAGTCTCCTCACATCACTTAACATATCCTCACGTATGGCCCTCGGCCTCAATCAGTCCAGAAAATAATCATAAGCCTCTTGGGCATCAGTAAAACAATAGTGCTCAGCTCAACAACATTATAAATATCATTAAATCTCGAGTTGAGTATAAATGTAGCTGAGTTCACAAAATAATATAATTCAATTGGACTGAGTTCAAATAATATTTCAATTCGTGAGGAAAATAGTGATGTAAATTCACAAAAGATTTCAAATAATTGGTACAAAGCCCAAATATGGCAATAAGCCCAATCATAGTAAAAAACAATAAATCTTTATCAATTACGCGGTAAAAATATCAACTAGGATGGACCAAGTCACAATCCCCAATAGTAAATGACCCCGCGCTCGTCATACAACGCGTGTCTTATCTCAACATAGCAGTATGTCGTGCAATCCGGGGTTTCAAACCCACAGTGCATCATTTAAAATCATTACTCACCTCAAACCGGCTACTTCTTTAGCTCGCGACGCCTTTGCCCCTCGAATTGGCCTCCACGTGCGTCGAATCTATCCAAAGTCAGAATGAATATGTCATAATATGATAAGGGAACAAAGCCCAATCAAAACAATCGAAAAATACCAAAATTCTCGAAATTAGCAAAAACCCGAGCCCCGGGCCCACGTCTCGAAATTCAAAATTTTTTACATCAACGGGTTCCTTATCTCTCCACGAGTCTAACCATACCAAAATTATCAAATTCCCATAACATTTCGACCCTCAAATTCTCAATTCTATCCGAGAGGGTTTCTAACTTTTTCCGCTAAATTCACGGATTAAATGCCAAAACTTGTAATAGATTCGAGAAATCTAACCAAAATTGAGTTAAGAATACTTACCCCGTTGTTCTCTCCGAAAATCTCCCGAAAAATCGCCTTATCCGAGCTCCAAATCGTTAAAAATGGAAGATCTCCCGAACTTAACATTCTGTCCGGTACTGTTCACGGGGTTACTGTTCACGGGGTTACTGTTCACTGTTCACCCGCGTGGTTACTGTTCACACGCGGGTACTGTTCGCTGCTGCAGAAAATACAGCAGCTTTTAAGAAATTTGCAGCACAGCCATTTTTCACTAAAATGGCTCTAACTCCATCATACGAACTCGGAATTAGACGATTCTTATTCCTATGAGTCACAAATAATAATACGAACACAAACCTTCAATCGAAACTCAATTCGTAGCTCGTTTGCCCAGTTCAATGCCCATTTCGCTCGTTAACCAATTAACTCACATTTCACGTTAAAAACCCAATCGCGACTTGATGAAATTAAACCAAAAATTCCAAATCAGTCCTATAATTCATGATTTAAATTCTGGAAGTCTCAAAATCAAATTTGGATCTCTAGAACTAAAAATGAACCTTTAGATCATTACATTTATACTCAAAACGGCAAAAATCTTCCAAAAATGACCTGTTGGGCATCCGAAACACACCCGAGGCCCCCGGGACCCCGACCAATAATACCAACCAGTCCCAAAATACATTATGGACTTGCTCGAGGCCTCAAATCACATCAAACAACGCTAAAATCATGAATCAACCTCCAATCCAAGTTTTATGAACTTTAGAATTTCCAACTTCTATTTCCGATGCCGAAACCTATCAAATCACGTCCGATTGACTTCAAATTTTGCACACAAGTCCAAAATGACATAACGAAGCTACAGAAATTCTCAGAATTCCATTCCGACCGTCGGATCAAAATTTCACCTATCAACCGGAAATCGCCAAAATACTAACTTCGCCAAAATGAGCTAATTTCTTCACCGGACCTCCAAAATTAATTCCGATTGCGCTCCTAGGCCTTAAATCATCCCCCGAAACTAACCGAATCATCGGAATTCAATTCCGAGCCCTCTAACTCACAAGTCAACGTCCGGTTGACTTTTCCAAACTAATTCTTCCTTAAAGAGACTAATTGTCCCATTTCATACCAAACTCGATCTGAATTGACTCAAATTCACCAAGTACACATATTGAAACATGAATAAGCATTTAACGGGGAATACGGGATGAAAATACAGGAAACGACGGTTCGGGTCGTTACATTCTCCCCAACTAAAACAAACGCTCGTCCTCGAGCGAGTTAAGAAACATACCTGGAGTTCCAAATAGGTGCGGGTACCTGCTCCACATCTCCTGCTCGGTCTCCCAAGTAGCCTCCTCCATGGGCCGACCTCTCCACTGTACTTTCACTGATTCTATATCTTTTGATCTCAATTTTGAACCTGTCGACTCAAAATAGCCACTGGCTCTACATTATAAGTCAAATTTTCATCTAACTGTACTGTACTGAAATCTAAAATATGAGACGGGTCCCCAATGTACTTCCAGAGCATGGACACATGGAGTACCGGATGAACACCCGACAATCTAGGCGGCAAAGCAAGCTCGTAAGCCACCTCTTCAATCCTCCTAAGTACCTCAAATGGTCCAATAAACTGCGGACTCAACTTCCCTTTCTTTCTGAACCTCATAACACCCTTCATTGGCGAAACCTTCAGTAAAACCTTCTCGCCCTCCATAATGACACATCTCGGACCTTCCGGTCTGCATAACTCTTCCGACGCGACTGAGCTGTGCGAAGTCTTTCCTGAATCACCTTCACCTTTTCTAAGGCATCCTGAACCAAATTTGTCCCCAACAACCTAGCCTCACGGGGCTCAAACCAACCCACTGGAGTTCTACACCACCTCCCATATAAGGCCTCATACGGTTCCATCTGAATACTGGACTGATAGCTGTTGTTGTAGGCAAACTCTGCAAGTGATAAAAAATCAACCCAAGAACCTCCAAAATCAATCACGCAGGCACGCAACATATCCTCCAATATCTGAATAGTACTCTCGGACTGTTCATCCGTCTGAGGATGAAATGCTAAACTCAACTCCACTTGAGTGCCCAACTCGTGCTGAAAAGTCCTCCAAAACTGAGAAGTGAACTGAGTACCTCTATCCGAAATAATAGTAACTAGAACACCATGCAACCGCACAATCTCTTGAATAAAGATCCTAACCAGCCGCTCCGCAGAATATGTGGTACACACCGGAATGAAATGCGCTGACTTGGTCAGCCTATCCACAACGACCCAAATCGAATCAAAATTCTTCAAAGTCCGAGGAAGGCCACTCACGAAATCCATAGTAACTCTCTCCCATTTCCACTCAGGAATAATCATCTGCTGAAGCAAACCGCCCGGTCTCTGATGCTCATATTTCACCTGCTGACAGTTGAGACACCGAGCCACATATCCCACAATGTCTTTCCTCATTCTCCTCCACCAATAATGCTGTCTCAAGTCCTGATACATCTTCGCAGCACCCGGATGGATGGAATACCGCGAACTGTGGGCCTCCTCAAGAATCAAATCTCTAAGCCCATCAACATCGGGCACACAAATACGGCCCTGCATCCTCAATACACCATCATCACCTATAGTCACATCTTTGGCATTATCATGCTGAACTCTGTCCTTAAGGACAAACAAATGCAGATCATCATACTGGTGCTCTCTGATGCGATCATATAAGGAAGATCGAGAAACCACACTAGCCAATACCCGGCTAGGCTCAGAAATATCTAACCGCACCAACTGATTGGCCAAGGTCTGAACATCAACTGCAAGAGGCCTCTCCCCAACTGGGATGTAAGCCAAACTCCCCATACTGACTGCCTTTTGGCTCAACGCATCGGCCACTATATTGGCCTTTCCCGGATGATATAGAATGGTAATATTATAGTCTTTAAGTAACTCAAGCCATCTCCGCTGCCTCAAATTAAGATCTTTTTGTTTAAATAAGTGCTGAAGACTGCGATGATCAGTGAATACCTCACAAGATACGCCATATAAATAGTGCCTCCAAATTTTTAAGGCATGAACTATAGCAGCCAACTCCAAATCATGAACATGGTAGTTCTTCTCATGAGGCTTCAACTGACGAGAAGCATAAGCAATAACTCTACCCTCCTGCATTAGCACACAACCAATCCCAACTTTGGAAGTATCACAATATATGGTGTGTCACACCTCCGATTTCCGCCCCCGCCAGGGGTGAAGGAGTTTTTCCAATTAAAGGACAATCGAAACGGGATTTGTTTATTTATTTCAGAGGCACTTGGGAGGTTTAGGGTGTCCCAAGTCACCAATTTGGGAGGTTTAGGGTGTCCTAAGTCACCAATTTAATCCCGAATCGAGGAAAAGAATGACTCTGTTTAACAATCCGCGAACCAGAAATCCGGATAAGGAATTCTGTTAACCCGGGATAAGGTGTTAGGCATTCCCGAGTTTTGTGGTTCTAGCACGGTCGCTCAACTGTTGCATTTAGCTATTATCTGATTTTTACATGAATAACCTATGTGCTGATTCTACTTTTTATTGCTTTTACATATACATATTTATTCGAGAGAGTGAACGCCGTTTAAAGTATGTTTTCGGATTGCGCCGCATCAAATGAACCCGCAATCTTAGGCACACTCTATTCAATGTCTTAGGATTTGGATTCGGGCCGCATAAAATGCCCACCCATATTTAGGAATGTAATTTACTAAAGCCGCGCCTAAAGATTTTAGCGTGTTATTATCTTTTGGGAGGGCCGTGAAATTCGCTAAACGGCCCTTCCCAACTTCTAAAAAATTCTTAAACCTTTACTGAGGGTTCTGCAATTTTTTTTATTATTATTATTTTTTTTTGTTTTTATTTGACGAAGCTCGTCTCATTTATTTATTTTTTTTTTAAAAAAGAAAGTAACTACATTTCTATTTTTATTTGTCTCTAAATAAAGAAAAATCCTAGTTAATTACATGCTAAAAAACCGTAACTTATTTAATTAATAGATTACAACAGATGCTAAAGAAAATTGTACTTGAACTTGTAAAAATGGAAAATTGTTTCGCGCCTTATTCCATAAGCTAATATTACTAAAAATGGAATTATGTATATAAAAAAACATACAAGATTGACTAACGTTACTACAATTAGCCATTTTTAACTGTGGTGAGGTTAACTAAATGATCAAAGCTATAGACTAATTCATTAACCCTAATGGATCCGCAATTTAACTATACTAAATGCTTATTGAAACTACTCTACATTAGTGTAAGTATACTTAATTATTAATACATAAAATTATCGACTACGGCCTTTATTTATTTATTTATTTTTATTATTATTATTGGAACTATAATGTTGACACTACCTAACCACCTTACATTTACATTTTTATCAAGTCTACAATCTATCTATGTGAGATTATTTGTAACATGAATTAATGCCCATACTGATGAGAGTATAATCACTTAAGAGGATTAAAGGAAATTAGTTTTAACCATCTAAATGAAATATTAATCAGGTTTTGACTAAATACTCTATCTCGTTTGTGGACTACTTGAATATATGCATGAAAACAAACAACTAACTAGAGATGTGCTACTTATCATGATTTACCCCATTAATCTAACAAAATTGAAAGGTTCATGTTATATCAGCGCATGACCATTTATACAATTCCTTCTCTTTTCAGTCCAATTATACAAAAAAAACAGTTCACAAAGAAAAACTAAATAGACCAAATTGTCTACTATCTATTTTATTGAAGCGGTTGGATTTTATTGTTGCATTTCAACTTCAAAGCTTTATCACTACAAGATTCGAATGTGTACCTGGAATTTGAATTACAATTAGAGAGAAAAGAGGTCAGGAGCAACAACGTACAGCAGTAACACAGCAACAGAATCCCACAGCAAATAACAACAACAAAAACCAGCAATAACCAGTGTAACAATGGTCAGAACCAAACTGAAAAACCCCGGAAAGCCTGACTGAAAATCAATAACACTAAACGCAATCCACAGAGGCAGTAACAAAGTTCTGATTTCAGTAGTAAAGAAAAGGACCTCACTTTCAGTTTTTAGCTCTCAAAGACTGATTTTTAGTTCTGAAAAATTAGCCTATTTCTCCCTTTTAAGTTCTGAAATATTTTCTTCTCTAAATTTTCTTCTCTCTTCTCTATATCAACTCCTCCTATTTATAGGCTAGAACTAAACATTATTTATTCAAAGTTTTTCACTTTCAGCCTGTATATTCCTACCCATGTGCATCTATACACTTTTATCATTAATCTCATGCTTATTTTCTGATTTCCCACCTTTAAAGATACCAGACAGGGTGTATTCTGCACTACTAATTCCCTTTTTATTAAATAATTCACTAATTTAATTGTACACTGAATATTCAACTGACAGACTACTAACACTAAACATTTTAAATCTTTTAACACTCAAAAATACCCCCTGAAAACCCCTATTATTATTGTCTTGCCCTCACTCTTAACAATCTGTATTTAAACCTCTCTGATTTACAGCTACACCAAATCACTACACAGCTATAACCAATCCTTAAGTCAAATTCACACAAATGATTCAAGCATCAAAACAGACCAACGAAAAGATTTGGGTTGTACTCGTCCAAACAAAGCAGTCATAAACTAACTATTCGATGAAGTTGTTCAAATAGAATGTAGCTTATAACGCACACTCAAACAAACAGAAGAAAAACTTTGACCAAATAAAAAGGTCTTGAAGAAGAAGGAGAGCTAATGAACAAGACAAGATAACAAAATAACACTTTAAACAAAGAATCAATAATCCGAAAAATAGAATGAACAAGACAATTACGAACAACACTTTAAAACCAAGAACCAATCAAAAATAGATCAAATGAACAAAATAATCTTGAAAGAAAAATCTGAAACTTGAACGAACCCAAGTCGAACTCGGATTCGAACTATGGAAGGTCGAGCGGACTGTTTGCGAGTGTTGAAAAGGACGAAGCAGCACTGGTCGTTTGGACTGTGGCGGACTGACTGGAGGGAGACAAGGTGGTCGTGAGGAGCAACAACGAATAGCTGCTGCTCGACGGGCTGGGGTGTGGCGACATAGCAGCGACAGTGATGGCTGCTGGGCAATGGCAGTGATCGACGGGAAGCAGCAGCGGGGTCGTGGAGCAGCTAAAGCAGTAGGGTCGTTGGTTATGGAAGTGTTCGCGGCAGCAGCTGGTGGCGTCGACGTGAAGCAGTGGTCGACGGGGAAGCAGCTGCAGCAACTGCTGCTCGACGGGGTGGTCGACGCGACGGAAAACTGGTGGTTTAGGCGTGAAAGAAGAAGAAGCAATGGCCAACCTTTTTTTTTTTTTCATTTTCTTCAGTTCAAACGAAGAAGAAGGTGAACAGTCCTTCAAAAAATTTTTTGTTTCCAAATTTTTTCTTTTTTCCCCACCCATTCCTTTTTCACGTTCTGTCCCTTTTTTTTCAAATTTTTCCGCCTTTAAAATCCACCCTCCCTCGTGTGTTTTGTCCTTGTTCAAAGGCCATGGACCTCACGTGTGTAGGGGTCCAAGACATGTGTCCCCCATGCGTGGTGGGGTTCCTCGTATGTGGTGTTCCGTCCGTGTTCCTCACGCGTGTCCCTCATGTGTGGTGGGCTCGGATTATTATGAGCTAGGTCCGAAAATTAGGCCTAAAAACGGGTAGTTTGAACCCAAATATTATTCTTTGTCCAGACCCGAGAATAGAACACGATGTTATTCAATTAATCCTATGCAAGAAAAATAACTACCAAAATAAGACTAACATTTAAAACAAAACTATTTTTAAAATAGCTACAAAGCATAAATAAAACTATTTTTGTCATTTTAGTTTTTATATAAAGATAAAATATAAAGTACTATTTTTTTGTATTTTTCAAGATTAAAATGGCTACAAAACGTTAATAACTCTTTTTTTTTGTATTTTCGGAATTATACAACGATAAAAATATAAAGTACTATTTCTATATTTTTTAAGTTTAAAATGACTACAAAACATTAATAAAACTACATTTTTTATAATTTTCGAAATTATATAAAGTACAAAAATAAGGTACTATTTTTTTTTTGTATTTTTTCAAGTTTATGAGAAATACATAAGCTAAAATTTACATATATATTTTTTTGTAATTTTTCTTTTGCGAAAAAATAAAGTAAAATAGTCAAAATAGCTATATTAGACTCAATTCAAATATTAACGTTTTGTAGCCCTCTTTTTTTTTTTTTTGATAAAACTAAAATTCTAAATTGAGCTACAAACTAAATTAACTCCAAAAATACTAATTAAACTCCTAACAACAATTATCATACACAATTAAACACCAATTAAAACAAAATTGCATAATTTGACATTAAATGCTAACAATGCAAAATATTCCTATTTTTTGTGACTTTCATTTTTGCAAAACAAACTTAATTAAATACTAAATGAAAATGTGATATATTTTATATTTTTATAATTAAAACAAATAAACATGCACTCATAAAAATACAAATAATTATACAAAAATACCATAAAAATAACAAAAATTGCACACAAAGGAAAATTGTTTTATTTTGAATTTTTTGGGAGTAATTCTTTCATAGAGCAAAAATCACGTGCTTACAGCTGCCCCTCTTTGCCCGAAAACACGAAGGGTTTTCGTGCAAAGATAAAGTGAGCGATTTTTGCCCATCCGAGTACTCCGCGTGAAGCAATTTTTGAAAGATTTGACCGAACCTTTGCTTCAGAGGTTTCCAATATATCCTGGGCTAAACAGGAATCAGGTCAATGTAGTTCGGGAAGTTTTGGTAGCTGGAACTACCAGGGAACTATGGTTCTGCTGTTACTGCTGTTGTATACTGTTACCACTGCCTTACTGATCTCCTTATTACACCATATCCAAAAGAAAACAAGAAAATCAGAAGCTAGGCTAGCCTATGGATCACAAGATCTTATCTATTTTCAACTTGTCTTTGTTGTCTTGCTTTCTTGTCGGATTGTGTTTCTTCCGGCACTTCTTTCTTCCAAAAACTTGGGGATGACACTGGCCTTTTGCTTTTCTGAATCCCAGTTCTCACTATCTTGTTCGGTCCGCTGGGATATGGCTTCCTCCCCTAAACATTCAAAGGTTTCTCTAGGGATATGGCTTTTCTTCATCAGATTTGTTATGCTGGGAACAATTGAGGTTCAAAGGCCGCTTCTTTTGAGATTTGTCTTATTTTCCCTTTGACTCATGCGCTTGAATTTGTGCTGGACTTCTCGTTGTAACATTCTACCTTCTTTCCGATTTCTGAATTTGGACTTATGCTGGGACCTCTTGTTGCAACCTTCTACTTCCCGGTGCTGGGGATTTTTATTGTTTCCTGCTAGGGATTGCAGTTGTAACCTTCTGCCTTCCGGAGGGGTTACTGATTTCAAGACCTGAAGTATAAGACTGAAAAGTATTCCTCTCGTTATACAGGTGGGCGCCTGAAACATGAAATGTAAAGACTGAAAAGTATTCCTCTCGTTATACAGGTGGGCGCCTGATACATAAAATGTAAAGACTGAAAAGTATTCCTCTCGTTATACAGGTGGGCGCCTGATACATGAAATGTAAAGACTGAAAAGTATTCCTCTCGTTATACAGGTGGGCGCCTGATTCATGAAATGTAAAGACTGAAAAGTATTCCTCTCGTTATACAGGTGGGCGCCTGATTCATGAAATGTAAAGACTGAAAAGTATTCCTCTCGTTATACAGGTGGGCACCTGATTCATGAAATGTAAAGACTGAAAAGTATTCCTCTCGTTATACAGGTGGGCGCCTGATACGTGAAATGAAAAACAGAAATGTATGCCCTCATTATACTGGTGGGTGACCTAGAACATGAAATGAAAAATGCATACCCTCATTATACTGGTGGGCGACCTAGGACATGAAATGTAAAGACAGAATTGTATACCCTCATTATACTAGTGGGCGACCTAGGACAGGAAATGAAAGCAGAACTGCATACCCTCATTATACTGGTGGGCGACCTAGGACATGAAAATGAAAAATGCATACCCTCATTATACTGGTGGGCGACCTAGGGCAGGAAATGAAAAATGCATACCCTCATTATACTAGTGGGTGACCTAGGACAGAAAATGAAAACAGAACTGCATACCCTCATTATATTGGTGGGCGACCTAGGACATGAAAATGAAAAATGCATACCCTCATTATACTGGTGGGCGACCTAGGACAGGAAATGAAAAATGCATACCCTCAATATACTGGTGGGCGACCTAGGACATGAAATGAAAACAGAACTGCATACCCTCATTATACTGGTGGGCGACCTAGGACATGAAAATGAAAAATGCATACCCTCATTATACTGGTGGGCGACCTAGGACATGAAATGAAAAATGCATACCCTCATTATACTGGTGGGCAACCTAGGACATGAAATGTAAAGACAGAATTGTATACCCTCATTATAGTGGTGGGCGACCTAGGACATGAAAATGAAAAATGCATACCCTCACTATACTGGTGGGCGACCTAGGGCAGGAAATGAAAAATGCATACCCTCATTATACTGGTGGGCGACCTAGGGCAGGAAATGAAAAATGCATACCCTCATTATACTGGTGGGCGACCTAGGACAGGAAATGAAAAAGACAGAATTGCATACCCTCATTATACTGGTGGGCGACCTAGGAAATGAAAATGAAAAATGCATACCCTCATTATACTGGTGGGCGACCTAGGACAGGAAATGAAAAAGACAGAATTGTATACCCTCATTATACTGGTGGGCGACCTAGGACATGAAATGAAAAAATGCATACCCTCATTATACTGGTGGGCGACCTAGGACATGAAAAAAAATGTATTTGGATTTGTTTCCTCATTCCTCCGAGAAATTTTTTAACAACGACAGAAAATTTTCTGCCCCGGTTTTGGTGACCTTCTTTGTGGCGTGTTTTTCTGCCATCATCAACCTTTGTTTTCCTGTAAAAATCAAAGAAAACTTTGTTAGTTTTAACATGGTGAGTGATGATGTCACTTCTGCTGGGGGATGATTTTTCCTTTCCTTTTCCCTTGCTCTGTGCTCCCAAAACTGGTTGGGGATAAAGTTGCTTGCTGGGGATGATATTCCTGCTGGGGATGGTATTTCATTTATCTCTTCCCCGCTTTTGTTTCAAAACATGCTGGGGGAGTTCTCTTCAACTCCAAAACTACTCCCTTAAAAGTTTATTCTCTCCCAGCACTGCAGGGCATAAAATGTTATCATCTGGGGATAACGTTATTGAGGATAAGACTGTTAGGGTTATCTTGTTGCGGATTAATTCTCTCTCCCTCTTTCCCCCTTTCGTTTTGTCTGACCCCCTTGGACCTTGGTCAGTGATCTATCGAAGTTCTGTCGGGGATCTTTTTGGAACTTGGTTCATAAGTCTTTAAACCTCTGATTCCCGCTTTTCTTCATGTTCCCCTTAACTTTCCAGGACAGTTTGTCATTTGGTTTTGCAACAAACGCCTTTTGTCTTATTGTCTTGACTTTGGCCTGTCCCCTTCATATTTTGCTTTGTACCCTTTCGGCCCCTGGTAGTAAACTCTGAAAAATCCTTTTCGAAACAAATTTCTGGAAAAAATCTTTTTAGACAAAGAAAATGAAAAGATAGAAAAAGAGAAAAAATCTTCCTGAGCAAACGCTGGGGGAGAAGAAAAGGAAAGAACTTATCTGGACGGTATGACTGGTCTCAACGATCATGTCATGCATTACGGATTAATCAACCCAGTCTATTTGTATCAACCAATCTTCCTGATGGCCTCACTTGCTGGGGATAAATAGGTGCTCACCTCTTCGCAAATCCAGACCCTTTTTGCCAATCTATCTTGTTGCCTTATATTGCCATTCGAGGAGTTTTCACTAATAAGACTCTCTCCTTTCCCTCAGCTCCCGTCACCTTATGGTGCCTGTGAAGGTTTTCACCGATAAGACTCTCTCGTTTCATTTCTCTCATCTTTCGTCTCCTTATGGTGCCTGTGAAGGTTTTCACCGATAAGACTCTCTCATTTTATTTTTTTCATCGGGGAATTGGAGTGTTGCCGATATGACTCTCTCTTCTGGAGATTCTTTTCGGCTATCAATTCATTTCCAGTTTATGATTCTCTTCTTGCTGGGGATCAGTGCATTATCCTCGGCTTTCATTTGCCTGACTGGCCACCTCTCGGATATTGATCGGGAGGTTTTTTTTGGACATCGATGTTGGTTTCGGCGTGGGGCTAAAAGAAAGGCTATCAAAAATTCAAAATAACTTTGATGGGTGAACTACTACAACTCTTGGAATCAAACCTTTTTTTTTGAAACTTTAAAACCTAACTTCTGCCCCAGTTTTCTTTGCTTGGGGGATTTTATTTTTTTGTTACACTATGTTGAACTATGCACACTGCGACCGAGCCGTGAGGCGCCTACGTATCCTCTTTGAGGAATCAGGTCAAACGTAGTTCCCACGGTTTTGTTTTTCTTGTGATCTTTATCTTTTTTTTTCATTTTTCTTTTAATTTCTCTTTTTTTTCCATTAGTGATTCCAAAAGAGGAGTATGAAAGACTAACTTAAGGCTCAAAAGGGGGAAGCAAAGGTTAAAAGTGTTTGGATAGAAGAAAGAATTGCCTCCGTCATTTCATTATCCAATAAGTACTAAATACAAACGAACAAACCAATAGCTACCATAATTAAAGAAATCACGCATAATATCTTTTGATTGCATCAGAATTGATAGCAATGTCGACACACCTTCCCTCGACATATGTTAGACACAAAGCACCGTTGGACAACACTCTGGTCACGATATAAGGCTTTTGCCAATTTGGGGCGAACTTGCCTTTTGCTCAATGTGGATGCTGATTTTGGTTTCTCTGATATTATCTGCATCCCCTAGATTCACAGCCTCAGTGTCATTCAGATTGGGCTTGGGTTTCTCTTCAAATTGGCACAGTTCTCGGTTTACTTCTTCGAAGGCTTCATCTCCGTCATATTCAGACTCATCGTCACAATCGATCTCTTGTATCATTAAGTCGGAGTCGGATTGATTTATTAGACTAGGTCGAAGATCCGTTGTGCATGCCATGTCATTAGAACCAGTAAAAAAAGAACTGTTCAGAAAGAAAAAGAACAAAACAAAATTAAAACGAGACAAAAGAAAAGAATTTTATTGAAATTTGCGGGATAACAGGGTTCACACTTTTACAAAACAAAATAAGAGTTGGATTACACCCTGGAATAATCCGAAACAAGAAAGCAAAAATCAAAGCCTACTACCAGGACTCCCCCCAGATAGGAAGAGGAGTAACCGTCCAATTGTTGGTTTTGGCCTCAGGCCCCACAAACTATATGTCCGCTCTTACACCGGTTGATTCTTCTTTCGGAGCGGCTTGGATTGTCATCACTGTCTGTGAGGGTTTCTTTGGCTCTCCTCCCTCGTATACCAGCTTGATCATGTGAGCTTCGTAGTGTACTGGAAATGGGTTTTGGTTGATGTTGTGCGCCTCCGGCGTCTGGACTTCGATCTTATTGGCATCAATAAGATCTTGTATTGCATGCCTTAACTTCCAACACTTTTCGGTATCATGCCCCAGCATTCCTGAGCAGTACTCACAGCTTATTGATCAGTCCAAATTTTGGGGTGGAGGATTTGGTCCTCTAGTCTCGACAGGACTAACCAAACCTAATTTCCTCAATTTGTGGAACAAGGCAGTGTAAGTTTCTCCCAACTCAGTAAAAACTCTATGTCTCTGTATCCTGTCATTTCTAGCAGCTTGATTTCCCCGAAAGCCCGTCCCTGGAGGGTTTCTGTATGCCCTTAGTGGAGGATAGGTGTTTTGCGGTGGTGCATGTGTGTTCTGGGGAGCCGGCGCGCGCCATTGCGGGCGAGCCGGAGGCTGAGTGTATGTCTGGGCTTGGTGCACGGAGAAGTGTGGTTCTTGGGGTGGATAGTAGTGCTGTGGTGGGCTGTATGGGTAGTTTGTCCTGTGGGGTCTGGGTTGGTTGTAGTATGGTTTGCCGGACCTGGACCAACTGCTTGCCTCAATCGTGGCAATTTCTTCTTTCTTCCTCCTTCCCAGCGCACCTCCCGTGTCGCTCTGAATAGCCTGGGTCGTTGCCTTGAGCATCGAGTAATTCAGGATTTTGTCAGACCTCAGACCCTC
Organism: Nicotiana tabacum; assembly: GCF_000715075.1. NCBI lineage: Eukaryota > Viridiplantae > Streptophyta > Magnoliopsida > Solanales > Solanaceae > Nicotiana > Nicotiana tabacum. The sequence goes on from NC_134084.1 coordinate 89,736,458, forward strand.
CTCTATCATGACCCCTATCTTTACTACTTCATTGAAGGATTTTCCAACCGTCGTCACCAAGTGACCAAAGTAAGTTGGATCCAGTGTTTGCAAGAAGTAGTCCACCATTTCTCCCTCTCTCATGGGAGGATCAACTCTGGCTGCTTGTTCTCTCCAGCGGAAACCAAACTCACGAAAGCTTTCCCCAGGCTTCTTTCCGGTCCTCAGCAATGTGAGACGGTCAGGGACTATCTCGAGATTGTATTGAAAGTGACCCGCGAAAGCCTGCGCCAGATCATCCCAAGTGTACCATCTACTTGAATCCTGCCTGGTATACCATTCCAGTGCCGATCCACTCAAGCTTTGACCGAAATAAGCTATCAGTAGCTCGTCTTTGCCGTCTGCCCCTCTCATCTTGCTACAAAAGCCCTGCAAATGTGCCATGGGATCACCGTGCCCTTCATATAAATCAAACTTAGGCATCTTGAACCCAGCCGGGAGTTGGACATCCGGGAAAGGGCATAGATCCTTGTAGGCCATGCTGACCTGGTTGCCCAATCCGTGCAGGTTCCTGAAGGACTGCTCCAGGCTCTTGAACCTCCTCATTACCTCATCTTGTTCTGGGACGTTAACCGGCTTTTCAATCTCTACCGGTACCTCCAAGTGCGGATTGTAGATATGGGGTTCTGGTGCATGGAATGTGGGCTCAGGGGGATAGTATTGTGTATCGTGAGCCTGAAACAACGGCTCGCTAGTTGATCTTTGCAGGGTGGCTGATGTGGGTCCCATAAAAGTGGGAACATTTGGTGTTGGGAGAGGTTGATGGGGTGGTGGAGCTTGGGAATCATGGGGGCTTCTCTCCTGAAGATAACGGTGATTCGGGAGGCTTGTTGAAGGGCTAGAGTGAGGGTATTCCGGCATATGTCCCAGTGGTTCAGGGCTCTTTTGTGCTTTGGCCAGAGCTAACTGCATTGCATTCATCTCTAGTCCCATCCTTTCTATTTTCTCCATCGCTTCTTTTAACAACTGGCTCAACGGCCTTTCTTCCTCAGTACTATTTTCTGAAGTAGTCATGCTCGTTGTTACCGGTCCTTTGGATCTGGTTTGATAAGGGTGTGTTGCCAGAATGCTTTAACAACTAACTGTCTGATATTTGTGGAAAACAACAAACATTGTTAGCGTTAGAGTTTAACAGATTTGATGATAGCACATTGGGGATGCAATGCTCCTAGGCAGTTAACCATTTCTAACATGTTTTGCTTCAAACACATGAAGTCATCCCGGCTCGCTTATTTGCCCCTTTAAAGTATTTTGGGAACCCCTGTATTTTATTTTTATATTTTCTTCTTCTTTTTTTTCTTTTTTTTTGGAATTATCAATTTTCATAATAAAATAAACTGAGTTTCAGAGGTTTAAAGACGACCTACAAACTTGAAAATCAAACGACCCACATATTCTAATCAAAAGTTTTACAAACTCAAAAACAAACGGCCAGCTCCCTTTCTCTGTTCGACAAATGCAACCAAACGGTTATTTTTGCAAATGTGGCCCCTTCCAAATTTCACATGAATTTTGAGGCCGGGGAGGATTATTTTATGACACTTTACAAACTTGTCCGTTCTTTTACGAAAATAGCCTTTCGACAACTGAAAGATACTCTAAGGCTATTTCGGCAAGAACGGTTTAAGACACTGCCGAAGCTGGCTCGACTTATTTTGACTAAAAATCCAAACGGTATTCACCTGACCGCTGACTCTTTGTTTTTTTTTCTTTTCAAACAAAACAAAAAAAACTGGTATTGCAAACACGCCTTTCAGCGTCTCAGGGACAAAGATTTTAAGGCTGTGTGGGTCAACGGGACCAAAATCCTAAAAAATGACCCAAGGTGGCTGTTTATACAAAGTCAGCCTTCCGGCGTCCCTTTCGGGAACATTTGGCTATTTTTGACAAAACAACATCACCCGACTTATTTATGACAAAATTAAAATTTTGACATTTTTTTTTCTTTTTATTTTGTTTATTTATTTGTTTTTGGCTATTTTAGCAAAAGGGGGGTTGGACCCGATGAGGGTTGCCTACGTATCTCACATCCGGTGAGAATCAAACCCGCGTAGTTCGGGCGAATTAATCGCACTATTTTAAAATAGGATTCTTTTTTCATTTTTATTTTTGACATTTTATAAGCAAAAATATAAAAAAACTACTTTTTTAAAACAAGACCCCTTTTTTCTTTTTTTCTTTTTTCAACAGACAACCTATTTTCCAATAAAAAAAATCTTTTTTTTTTGACAAACAATATAACAGCCTATTTTTTCGAACCAAAAAAACAACTCTTTTTCTTTTTTTTTTCTTTGCTCTTTTTTCTTTTTTTTTTTAGTAAAACAAACTAAAAAAAATAAAACCTTTTTTTTTTATTTTCCAGAGTTCCGATAGTACTTGGGCATTGTTTTTTTTCAAAACCATTAGTTAACTCTCCAACTGCTATTTTTCTCTTTTTCTTAATTTTCTAACATTCCCGAAATTCAAAAAACCGGTCAACATCCAGGCCAGAGCAAATAAATGCGCAGAAAACAATTAGGATGCATCAGGATAGTCTTTCCGTTTCAGGTTGCTAGCCCTAGACGGACCCAACCCCTGTATTGAGTCCCCTAAGTCAAAATGCACATGAAGCAAACAAGCGTTCCTACTAGGGATCTGGCATGAGGCTGAGTTATTCTAGGTTCAAAACCTGGGTGTTTGTTCTAGACCTGGCTTACCCGAGCGGACAACTCGAGCCGAGGAGGAGGCGGCAGTCCGGGAATACAGAAGCTTCACCGGCTTTGCGACTTATCCAAACCTCGTTCTAAATTGGGACTTGACACTAGACAGAAAAGAAGTCGTACACCGTACACCCTTCTTCACAATTCAGAAGACTCAGAGAGGAGATGGGTTTCGGCACAGCTTATATACAGTTCACAAAATATCAAAGCAGTAAAAGCAGTTAGTTAGCACAGTATGCACAGATCATGTAACAAAATCTGATAAAGCTGAATACAACAATTATTCCAAGCTCGAATTCTGAACCCTGAACCAGAGATTCTGGGTCCTAATCCCCAGTAGAGTCGCCAGAGCTGTCACACCTCCGATTTCCGGCCCCGCCAGGGGTGAAGGAGTTTTTCCAATTAAAGGACAATCGAAACGGGATTTGTTTATTTATTTCAGAGTCACCACTTGGGAGGTTTAGGATGTCCCAAGTCACCAATTTAATCCCGAATCGAGGAAAAGAATGACTCTGTTTAACAATCCGCGAACCAGAAATCCGGATAAGGAATTCTATTAACCCGGGAGAAGGTGTTAGGCATTCCCGAGTTTCGTGGTTCTAGCACGGTCGCTCAACTGTTGCATTTAGCTATTATCTGATTTTTAAATGAATAACATATGTGCTGATTCTACTTTTTATTGCTTTTACATATACATATTTTATTCGAGAGAGTGAACGCCGTTTAAAGTATGTTTTCGGATTGCGCCGCATCAAATGAACCCGCAATCTTAGGCACACTCTATTCAACGTCTTAGGATTTGGATTCGGGCCGCATAAAATGCCCACCCATATTTAGGAATGTAATTTACTAAATGCGCGCCTAAAGATTCTAGCGCGTTATTATCTTTTGGGAGGGCCGTGAAATTCGCTAAATGGCCCTTCCCGACTTCTAAAAAATTCTTAAACCTTTACTGTAGGTCTTGCAATTTTTTTTTATTATTATTTTTTTTTTTTTATTTGACGAAGCTCGTCTCATTTATTTATTTATTTTTTTTTAAAAAAAAAGAAAGTAACTACATTTCTATTTTTATTTGTCTCTAAATAAAGAAAAATCCTGGTTAATTACATGCTAAAAAAACCGTAACTTATTTAATTAATAGATTACAACAGATGCTAACAAAAATTGTACTTGAACTTGTAAAAATGGAAAATTGTTTCGCGCCTTATTCCATAAGCTAATATTACTAAAAATGGAATTATGTATATAAAAAAACGTACAAGATTGACTAACGTTACTACAATTAGCCATTTTTAACTGTGGTGAGGTTAACTAAATGATCAAAGCTATAGACTAATTCATTAACCCTAATGGATTCGCAATTTAACTATACTAATGCTTATTGAAACTACTCTACATTAGTGTAAGTATACTTAATTATTAATACATAAAATTATCGACTACGGCCTTTATTTATTTATTTATTTATTTATTTTTATTATTATTATTGGAACTATAATGTTGACACTACCTAACCACCTTACATTTACATTTTTATCAAGTCTACAATCTATCTATGTGAGATTATTTGTAACATGAATTAATGCCCATACTGATGAGAGTATAATCACTTAAGAGGATTAATGGAAATTAGTTTTAACCATCTAAACGAAATATTAATCGGGTTTTGACTAAATACTCTATCTCGTTTGTGCACTACTTGAATATATGCATGAAAACAAACAACTAACTAGAGATATGCTACTTATCATGATTTACCCCATTAATCTAACAAAATTGAAAGGTTCATGTTATATCAGCGCATGACCACTTATACAATTCCTTCTCTTTTCAGTCCAATTATACAAAAAAAATTAAAACAGTTTACAAAGAAAAACTAAATAGACCAAATTGTCTAATATCTATTTTATTGAAGCGGTTGGATTTTATTGTTGCATTTCAACTTCAAAGCTTTATCACTACAAGATTCGAATGTGTACCTGGAATTCGAATTACAATAAGAGAGAAAAGAGGTCAGGAGCAACAACGTACAGCAGTAGCACATCAACAGAATCCCACAGCAAATAACAGCAACAAAAACCAGCAATAACTAGTGTAACAATGGTCAGAACCAAACTGAAAAACCTCGGAAAGCCTGACTGAAAATCAGTAACACTAAACGCAATCCACTGAGGCAGTAACAAAGTTCTGATTTCAGTAGTAAAGAAAAGGACCTCACTTTCAGTTTTTAGCTCTCAAAGACTGATTTTTAGTTCTGAAAAATTAGCCTATTTCTCCATTTTAAGTTCTGAAAATTTTTCTTCTCTAAATTTTCTTCCCTCTTCTCTATATCAACTCCTCCTATTTATAGGCTAGAACTAAACATTATTTATTCAAAGTTTTTCACTGCCTGTATATTCCTACCCATGTGCATCTATACACTTTTATCATTAATCCCATGCTTATTTTCTGATTTCCCACCTTTAAAGATACCAGACAGGGTGTATTCTGCACTACTAATTCCCTTTTCATTAAATAATTCACTAATTTAATTGTACACTGAATATTCAACTGACAGACTACTAACACTAAACATTTCAAATCTTTTAACACTCAAAAATACCCCCTGAAAACCCCTATTATTATTGTCTTGCCCTCACTCTTAACAATCTGTATTTAAACCTCTCTGATTTACAGCTACACCAAATCACTACACAGCTATAACCAATCCTTAAGTCAAATTCACACAAATGATTCAAGCATCAAAACAGACCAACGAAAAGATTCGGGTTGTACTCGTCCAAACAAAGCAGTCATAAACTAACTATTCGACGAAGTTGTTCAAATCGAATGTAGCTTATAACGCACACTCAAACAAACAGAAGAAAAACTTTGACCAAATAAAAAGGTCTTGAAGAAGAAGGAGAGCTAATGAACAAGACAAGATAACAAAATAACACTTTAAACAAAGAATCAATAATCCGAAAAATAGAATGAACAAGACAATTACGAACAACACTTTAAAACCAAAAACCAATCAAAAATAGATCAAATGAACAAAATAATCTTGAAAGAAAAATCTGAAACTTGAACGAACCCAAGTCGAACTCGGATTCGAACTATGGGAGGTCGAGGGGACTGTTTGCGAGTGTTGAAAAGGACGAAGCAGCGCTGGTCGTTTGGACTGTGGCGGACTGACTGGAGGGAGACAAGGTGGTCGTGAGGAGCAGCAGCAGCAGCGAACAGCTGCTGCTCGACGGGCTGGGGTGTGGCAACATAGCAGCGACAGTGATGGCTGCTGGGCAATGGCAGTGATTGACGGGAAGCAGCAGCGGGGTCGTGGAGCAGCTGAAGCAGTAGGGTCGTTGGTTATGGAAGTGTTCGCGGCAGCAGCTGGTGGCGTCGACGTGAAGCAGTGGTCGACGGGGAAGCAGCTGCAGCAACTGCTGCTCGACGAGGTGGTCGACGCGACGAAAAACTGGTGGTTTAGGCGTGAAAGAAGAAGAAGCAATGACCAACCTTTTTTTTTGTTTTTCGTTTTCTTCAGTTCAAACGAAGAAGAAGGTGAAGGTGAATAGTCCTTCAAAAAAAAATTTGTTTCCAATTTTTTTCTTTTTTCCCCACCCATTCCTTTTTCACGTTCTGTCCCTTTTTTTTCAATTTTTTCCGCCTTTAAAATCCACCCTCCCTCGTGTGTTTTGTCCTTGTTCAAAGGATATGGACCTCACGTGTGTAGGGGTCCAAGACATGTGTCCCCCATGCGTGGTGGGGTTCCCCGTGTGTGGTGTTCCGTCCGTGTTCCCCACGCGTGTCCCTCATGTGTGGTGGGCTCGGATTATTACGGGCTAGGTCCGAAAATTAGGCCTAAAAACTGGTAGTTTGAACCCAAATATTATTCTTTGTCCAGACCCGAGAATAGAACACGATGTTATTCAATTAATCCTATGCAAGCAAAATAACTACCAAAATAAGACTAACATTTAAAACAAAACTATTTTTAAAATAGCTACAAAGCATAAATAAAACTATTTTTGTCATTTTCGTTTTTATATAAAGATAAAATATAAAGTACTATTTTTTGTATTTTTTAAGATTAAAATGGCTACAAAACGTTAATAACTCTTTTTTTTTGTAATTTTCGGAATTATACAACGATAAAAATATAAAGTACTATTTCTATATTTTTTAAGTTTAAAATGACTACAAAACATTAATAAAACTACATTTTTTATAATTTTCGAAATTATATAAAGTACAAAAATAAGGTACTATTTTTTTTTTGTATTTTTTCAAGTTTATGAGAAATACATAAGCTAAAATTTACATATATATTTTTTTGTAATTTTTCTTTTGCGAAAAAATAAAGTAAAATAGTCAAAATAGCTATATTAGACTCAATTCAAATATTAACGTTTTGTAGCCCTCTTTTTTTTTTTGATAAAACTAAAATTCTAAATTGAGCTACAAACTAAATTAACTCCAAAAATACTAATTAAACTCCTAACAACAATTATCATACACAATTAAACACCAATTAAAACAAAATTGCATAATTTGACATTAAATGCTAACAATGCAAAATATTCCTATTTTTTGTGACTTTCATTTTTGCAAAACAAACTTAATTAAATACTAAATGAAAATGTGATATATTTTATATTTTTATTAATTAAAACAAATAAACATGCACTCATAAAAATACAAATAATTATACAAAATACCACAAAAATAACAAAAATTGCACACAAAGGAAAATTGTTTTATTTTGAATTTTTTGGGAGTAATTCTTTCATAAGGCAAAAATCACGTGCTTACACCGTGTATGAACCTGTAGCTGATGGTAACACCAACACTGGAGCTGTGGTCAGAAGTGCCTTGAGCTTCTGAAAGCTCTCCTCACACTCGCCGGACCATACAAATGGGGCACCTTTCTGAGTCAACTTGGTCAAAGGCGATGCAATAGAAGAAAACCCCTGAACAAATCGGCGATAATAGCCTGCTAGCCCAAGAAACTCCGAATCTCTGTGACTGAGGACGGTCTAGACCAACTCTGCACTGCTTCTATCTTTCTTGGATCAACCTGTATACCATCGCTGGACACTATGTGTCCCAAAATGCCACAGAACTTAGCCAAAATTCACATTTGGAGAATTTTGCATAAAGCTTCTCCTCTCTCAATCTCTGCAACACTACACGCAAATGTTGGGCATGCTCCTCCTGGCTACGCGAGTACACCAGGATATCATCAATGAATACAATAACAAATGCATCCAGATAAGGCTGAAATACACTGTTCATCAAATGCATGAACGCTGCTGGGGCATTGGTCAGCCCGAAAGACATAACCAAAAATTCATAGTGACCATATCTAGTCCTGAAGGCAGTCTTGGGAATATCCGACTCCCTGATTTTCAACTGGTGATAGCCCGAACAGAGATCAATCTTAGAAAATACCCTCGCTCCCTGAAGCTGATCAAATAAGTCATCAATGCGAGCCAAAGGATACTTGTTCTTCATTATTACCTTATTCAACTGCATATAATCAATGCATATTCTCATTGTGCCATCTTTCTTCTTCACAAATAAAACAGGTGCACCCCACGGGGACACGCTAGGCCGAATGAACCCCTTATCTAGGAGTTCCTGAAGCTTCTCCTTCAATTCTTTCAGCTCTGCTGGTACCATATGATATGACGGAATAGAAATGGGCTGAGTGCCCGGCACTAAGTCAATGCCAAAATCAATATCCTTGTTCGGCGGCATGCCCGACAGGTCTGCAGGAAATACATCAGGAAAGTCCCTCACAACTAGGACATAATCAATACTAGGAGTCTCAGCTCCAACATCCCGCACAAAAGCCAGATATGATAGATAACCCTTCCCAACCATACGCTGGGCTTTTAAGAAAGAAATTACTCTGCTAGAGACATAATCAGTCATGCCACGCCACTCGATCCTCAGAACACCCGGAATAGCCAAAGTAACTGTCTTAGCATGACAGTCTAGAATAGCATGATATGGAGATAACCAATCCATGCCCAGAATAATATCAAAATCTACCATGCTCAACAGCAATAGATCAACTCGTGTCTCTAGACCCTCAATAATCACAACACATGACCGGTAGACATGGTCCACAACAACAGTATCGCCCACCGGGGTAGATACATGAACAGGTAAAGAAGGAAACTTTCGGGGCGTACCCAAATAATGAGCAAAATATGAGGACACATAAGAATAGGTGGAACCGGGATCGAATAATACAGAGGCATATCTGTGGCAGACTAGACAATTCCTGTAATGACATCATTTGAACCAATAACATAAAAAATACAGGCCCGTCCACCACCTGATCGACCTTAATCCGCGTAAGCAATAACCGACTCACCAACATGCCTCAAACTGGAACCAATATAGCACAAAATCGTTCAATCAACTTATTTAATAGCAAACTCCCCAACTTGGCTCAAAGACATAGATCAAAACGCACTCAATAAATCATAACGCATATACTCTATTATTGTCGTAATACCATAGTGCTCCTTCATAAGCTTGTGGAAACACAAATCATCTAGAATTTTAACTCTTCTGCAATTCTTGCATTCACTCACATAACAATTAAGCCTACTCTCTAGGCGACCAAATTTAGATTTCAACGCATATTCTTTACTTGTAAATGAGATCTTCTAGTAGACAGTATAAGAATCGCACCACCTTAGAACACTCCGCAGGAGATAACCCACATGTTTCACTTCTAATTAATATTTTTGTATACCTTCCACCGTCATTCACATTACACAATCACTTAGTCTTCCTAAGTCTAAACTCATACCGTAACATGAAATTTACTTCACTCCAAACATGAGACATGAAAAGATTCTTCACGCGCCCATAACTCGGGGCTACACATCAGATCACAATGAAAATCAAACACTTAATAGTTCATCTATTATCCTGACGCCCTTCCTCGTCACCTCCAAGTCATATAGATTTATCTCGCAGTACTAACATACTCCTCACGTGGCTATCCAACCATCATTCCCACTAATAGGGACAATACCGGACATATAATTTCAAAACTCTTGCTCGCACAATCAGCACTTTGGTGTTAAAGCCATAGGCAAGGATCTAGCCTCAAGTCCTCGTTCGCGCATACGAACACGTGGATGGAATTGTAAGAGTTACTCTTTTTTTTCAGCTGAATCAAGGACGCATGATAAGAATTCAAGAATATGAAATTTTCCTAAAGGTTCTGCAGCCTCTCGAGGATAAATACAGACGTCTCCGTACCGATCCGCGAGACTCTACTAAACCAGCTCATGAATCGCGAGACCTAGTAACCTAGGCTCCGATACCAACTTGTCACGACCCAAAATCCCAACCCGGTCATGATGGCAACTCTCGTGAGGACAAGTCCAGCCAATCAACAAAACAGTACATCTCTTTATAATTACTTAGCAGGAATAAGTCTAAATCATGGGCAATATAATCTTAAATGCGAAATAAACGTGATAGAACAAGGAAAACCCTCCCAACTCAGCCCGAAATCGGGGTGTCACAAGTCATGAGCTACTACAGAGTTTACTAATATTTTACAAAGTCTGGAATTATCATAAATAACAAAGATAAGGGAGAAAACGGGGTTGCGGACGTCAACAACTACCTTGTTACTCCTAGTCACCACTTGGTCTGGAAAGAATCAGCGCTCAGGAGCGAACTCAGCTCTGGCTGTATCTGCACACATGGTGCAGGGAGTAATGTGAGTACTCCGACCTAGTGAGTAATAAAAATAAATAACGACTGAAAACATGAAATCTCATAACGGCACAATATAGCGCTATCCCAAGCAGTAAAATCAGTTATACAGTAAAATAATGAGTATCAGATAATTCTTCTTTTAAAACAGTAAAGACAAATAATTTCCACAGTGGGGATAAATCAAAAGCTTGCCCCTCGGGCTCAATATGTAAATCTCAGTATAGTATCAGCCCCTTAGGCTCACTCCCAACTCACCAGCACACAACATCAGCCCCTCGGGCTCACTCCCAACTCACCACACACAAGCAACGGCCTCTCGGGCCCACTCCCAACTCACCTGGGTACACTGCGCTCACTGGGGGTGTGTACAGACTCCGGAGGGGCTCCTACAGCCCAAGCGCAATATCAATAGGCCTGAAGGCCTTCACACATCACACACGAGGCCTGAAAGCCTCCTCATATAACACTCGAGGCCTAAAAGCCTCCTCACATCACTCAACATATCCTCACGTATGGCCCTCGGCCTCAATCAGTCCAGAAAATAATCATAAGCCTCTTAGGCATCAGTAAAACAATAGTGCTCAGCTCAACAGCATTATAAATATCATTAAATCTCGATATGAGTATAAATGTAGCTGAGTTCACAAAATAATATAATTCAATTGGACTGAGTTCAAATAATATTTCAATTCGTGAGGAAAATAGTGATGTAAATTCACAAAAGATTTCAGATAATTGGCACGAAGCCCAAATATGGCAATAAGCCCAATCATAGTGAAAAACAATAAATCTTTATCAATTACACGGTAAAAATATCAACTGGGATGGACCAAGTCACAATCCCCAATAGTAAATGACCCCGCGCTCGTCATACAACGCGTGTCTCATCTCAACATAGCAGTATGTCGTGCAATCCGGGGTTTCAAACCCACAATGCATCATTTAAAATCATTAATCACCTCAAACCGGCTACTTCTTTAGCTCGCGACGCCTTTGCCCCTCGAATTGGCCTCCATGTGCGTCGAATCTATCCAAAATCAGAACGAATATGTCATAATATGATAAGGGAACAAAGGCCAATCAAAACAATCGAAAAATACCAAAATTCTCGAAATTAGCAAAAACCCGAGCCTCGGGCCCATCTCGAAATTCAAATATTTTTACATCAATGGGTTCCTTATCTCTCCACGAGTCTAACCATACCAAAATTATCAAATTCCCATAACATTTCGACCCTCAAATTCTCAATTCTATCCGAGAGGGTTTCTAACTTTTCCCGCTAAATTCACGGATTAAATGCCAAAACTTGTAATAGATTCGAGTAATCTAACCAAAATTGAGTAAAGAATATTTACCCCGTTGTTCTCTCCAAAAATCTCCCGAAAAATCGCCTTATCCGAGCTCCAAATCGTTAAAAATGGAAAATCTCCCGAACTTAACATTATGTCTGGTACTGTTCAAGGGGTTACTGTTCATAGTTCACCCGCGCGGTTACTGTCACGCGCGGGTACTGTTCGCTGCTGCAGAAAATACAGCAGCTTTTAAAAATTTGCAGCACAATCATTTTTCACTAAAATAGCTCTAACTCCATCATACGAACTAGAAATTAGACGATTCTTGTTCCTATGAGTTACAAATAATAATACGAACACAACCCTTCAATAGAAACTCAATTCGGAGCTCATTTGTCCAGTTCAATAGCCATTTCGCTCGTTAACCAATTAACTCACATTTCACGTCAAAAACCCAATCGCGACTTGATGAAATTAAACCAAAATTTCCAGATCAGTCCTATAATTCATGATTTAAATTCTGGAAGTCTCGAAATCAAATTTGGATCTCTAGAACTAAAAATGAACCTTTAGATCATTACATTTATACTCAAAACGGCAAAAATCTTCCAAAAATGACTCGTTGGGCATCCGAAACACACCCGAGGCCCCCGGGACCCCGACCAATAATACCAACCAGTCCCAAAATACATTACGGACTTGCTCGAGGCCTCAAATCACATCAAACAATGCTAAAATCATTAATCAACCTCCAATCCAAATTTTATGAACTTTAGAATTTCCAACTTCTATTTCCGATGCCGAAACCTATCAAATCATGTCCGATTGACTTCAAATTTTGCACACAAGTCCAAAATGATATAACGAAGCTACAGAAATTCTCGGAATTCCATTCCGACCGTCGGATCAAAATTTCACCTATCAACCGGAAATCGCCAAAATGAGCTAATTTCTTCACCGGACCTCAAAAATTAATTCTGATTGCACTCCTAGGCCTTAAATCATCCCCCGAAACTAACTAAATCATCGTTATTTAATTCTGAGCCCTCTAACTCACAAGTCAACGTCCGGTTGACTTTTCCAAACTAATTCTTCCTTAAAGAGACTAATTGTCCCATTTCATACCAAACTCGATTTGAATTGACTCAAACTCACCAAGTACACATATTGAAACATGAATAAGCATTTAAAGGGTAATACGGGACGAAAATACAGGAAATGACGGTTCGGGTCGTTACAACTATCTTATATCACCCGGGAAAGGCCAATGTGGTGGCCGATGCTTTGAGTAGAAAGTCAGCCAGTATGGGTAGTCTTGCTTATATCCCAGTCGGTGAGAGGCCGCTTGCTTTGTATGTTCAGGCCTCAGCCAATCAATTCGTGAGGTTGGATATTTCTAAGCCTAGTCTGGTATTAGCTTGAACGGTCGCTCGTTCTTCATTATTGGAGCGTATTCATGATCGACAGTTTGATGATCCCCATTTGTGTGTCCTTAGAGATACGGTGTAGCATGGAGGTGCCAAGTAGATTACCTTAGATGCTGATGGAGTTTTGAGATTGCAGGGTCGAGTTTGTGTGCCTAATGTAGATGGGCTTCGAGAGTTGATTTTAGAGGAGGCCCATAGTTCCCGGTACTCTATTAATCCGGGTGCCGCGAAGATGTATCAGGATTTGCGGCAACATTATTGGTGGCGTAAAATGAAGAAAGATATTGTAGCATATGTGGCACGGTGTTTGAATTGTCAGCAGGATAAGTACGAGCATCAGATTCCTAGTGGATTGTTTCAGAGGATTGAGCTTCCCGAGTGGAAGTGGGAGCGGATCACTATGGACTTTGTTACTGGACTTCCGCTGACTCAGAAGATGTTCGACGCAGTTTGGGTCATTGTTGATAGGCTGACCAAGTCAACGCATTTCATTCCTGTGGCAGTCTCATATTCATCCGAGAGGTTAGCTGAGATCTATATCCGGGAGATTATTCGCCTTCATGGTGTGCCGGTATCTATCATTTCGGACCGAGGTATGCAGTTTACTTCATAGTTCTGGAGAGTAGTTCAGCGAGAGTTGGGCACCCAGGTTGAGTTGAGTACAACATTTCATCCTCAGATGGACGGGCAGTCCGAGCAAACTATTCAGACATTGGAGGATATGCTCCGAGCTTGTGTTATTGACTTTGGAGGTTCGTGGGATCAGTTTTGGCCTTTAGCAGAGTTTGCCTACAACAATAGTTACCAGTCGAGTATCCAGATGGCTCCTTATGAGGCTTTATATTGTAGGCGGTGTCGATCTCCGGTTGGATGGTTTGAACCGGGAGAGGCTCGGTTGTTGGGTACGGATCTAGTTCAGGAGCCTTTGGACAGGGTCAGGATCATTCAGGATAGACTGCGTACAGCCCAGTCCAGGCAAAAGAGCTATATAGATCGCAAGGTTCGAGATGTGGCTTTTATGGTTGGTTAGCGGGTATTGCTCTGAGTGTCTCCTATGAAGGGCGTGATGAGATTTGGGAAAAGGGCAAGCTTAGCCCTAGGTTCATTGGTCCATTTGAGATTCTTGATCGAGTAGGAGAGGTGGCTTACAGACTTGCGTTGCCTCCGAGCTTATCAGCCGTGCATCCAGTTTTTCATGTGTCCATGCTTTGGAGCTATCACAGTGATCCATCCCACGTGTTAGATTTCAGCATTGTCCAGTTAGACAAGGACTTTTCCTATGAGGAGGAGCCGGTAGCTATTCTAGACCGGCAAGTTCGTCAGTTGAGATCCAAGAATTTCCCTTCTGTTCGTGTTCAGTGGAGAGGTCAGCCTCCTGATGCATTGACCTGGAGTCCGAGTCCGATATGCGGAGCCGTTATCCTCATTTATTCCCCGTCTCAGGTACTTCCATCTTCTGTCCGTTCGAGGACGAACGATTATTTTAAAGGTGCAGAATGTGACGACCCAAAGGGTCATCACCTATTTTCTTACCCATTATGTGCTTCCGAGGCCTTGAAAACCTTATTTAGAGTTGCCTCGATTTGCGTGCGCAGTCCGAGCGCGTAGACGGAAAGCTTAAATATGAAATTTTGTGAAAAATGCTAAGTTTTGATGTTAAAATGAATAAATTTGACTTCGGTCAACATTTTGGATAAACGGACCCGGACCCGAACCCGTGATTTGACGGTCCTGGAGGGTCCGTAGGAAAATATGGGACTCGGGCGTATGCTCGGAATCGGAATTAGAGGTCCCTAGCCCGAAAAGTGAATTTTTTTAAAATGAAATTGTTTTTTGAAAATTCTTAAGGAAATTGAAATGAAATTTGATTAGAACGAGTTGGTATCGGGCTCGTATTTTGATTCCGGTGCCCGCTACATGTCTTATATATGACTTCAGTCATTCCTGTGAAATTTGGTTAAAAACGGGCGTCGTTTGATGCGATCTGGACCTTAATTGAGTAATGTGATGTTTGAAAGAGTTTTGAGAAAATTTCATTGATCTCGAGGTTTAATTCAATGCTCGTGATGTTATTTTGGTAATTTGATTACACGAATATGTCCGTAGGATGTTTTTGAGGTTGTGTGTATACTTGGGTTAGAGTTTCGAGGGCTCGGGTGAGTTCGAGTAGGTTCCGGGATGCCTTAGGCTTAGAAAGTCAGATGTTGCAGGTTCAGGAAGTTGCAGGCCTCTAAACCCTTTAGTGCGGTCCGCGAGAAATCGCGTGCGACCGCGGTGGAGGCTGTGCGGCCACAGTTGCCTTTGGCCACAGATACTCTGATTTTTGTAGTATCTTTCATGCCTTAATGATGATTTCTATATGTTGTAAAAAGCATGTGAAAGAAATTGTGATCTTCGAACTTCGAGGAGCATTGGATCAAGTTATAATACAAATTGTAAAAGTATATGAGATAATTGAACCCTTTGGAGAATTGACTCAAGTGGTAAAGAGAGTTATAAAGTAAGAAGTGAAAGAAAGAGAAAGAGTTATTGAATTGTTCCCCTGCCGGGATGTTTGTTGCTTTGTTGATTATCTCCCTTGCCGGGATGTTGAGATTTATTGATATTGTTCCCTGGCCGGTATTTAGCTGTTTAATTGTAGTCCCTTGCCGGGATTTCTACCATTATTTGTCTACTCCCTTGACCCTTTGTTTGTGATTGTTGTTTGGGTGAGGAAGAGTGTTAAAGCACGAAGGGTGATGTCGTGCATTGTTTGCTATTGTGGGGAAAAAGTGTAAAGCACGAAGGGTGATGCCGTGCCGTACGATGTACCATTCCGTACCAATATTCATTGACTATGTGGTGAGGAAAGAGAGCAAAAGCACGAAGGGTGATGTCGTGCACATTATTATGATACGATTGATTTGGTGAGAATGAGAGTAAAAGCACGAAGAGTGATGTCGTGCACATTTTTATTATAAATATTGTTTGGGTGAGGATGAGAGTAAAAGCACGAAGGGTGATGCCGTGCAAATCGTTGAATTCTGATTCTTGTCGATATCCTGGCTTTGTTGTTCTTTCTTTTATTGAGGTTTTCTATTTGGAACTGTTACCTCCCCACAACATGTTTTCCCTTCCCACATTGACAGATTATTCCCTGTATTTCTCTTCTGCTGTACATATAGATATTTGAACTGCACAGGTTATTTGGTAGTCTGGTCCTAGCCTCGTCACTACTTCGCCGAGGTTAGGCTAGGCACTTGCCAGCACATAGAGTCGGTTGTGCTGATACTACACTATGTGCTCTTTTGCACAGATCCAAGTATTTGACAACAGCAGTAGCGCGGGAGCCAGCCTTCAGTTCACTGAGACACCAAGGTAGCCTTGCAGGCGTCCGCAGGCCCGGCGTCTCCTCTATCTTATATTACATTCTATCATCTCATGTATTTGAGACAAACAATGTCATATCTCTTTCAAACGGTTGTATTTAGTAGTCTTAGTAGTTCGTGAGTGATGTGACACCAGTTCTTAGGTAAAGGCATATGTTGATTTTCGCATTATTGTTCAGCTTATTTAATTTAAATCTTCCGCTTTAATTCCATATTTCCGTTGTTATTTTAATATTTAACTGTTGGTGTTATGCTCAATAAAAAAAAGATTAAAAATAAAGGAGTTAGGGATATAGGATTTGTGGCTTGCCTAGCTTCTACGAGTAGGCGCAATCACGACTCCCGAGGGTGAAAATTCCCGGTCGTGACATTTCTTTCTCTTGTACTTTCTTTCTCCTTTTCTCTAATTGTGCATGTGTTTGGCCGTATGTTTAGTTAAGAATATTTGATTATAGACTAATTAGTATTTGAATTCACTTTTTTAGGTTTACTTTAAAAATTGTTTGAACATGTTAAACTGTTTGGTTAAAGAAAATTAGTTTAAATAATTCTAATTAGTTTAATTGCATCTTTTGTTTAACTTAATCAAGTTTAGATTAATTAGGTTAACTATTAGGTTTTTATTGCATAATTGTTCCTATTTTTTGTTTTGTTGCTATTTTTCTGTTATTTTTGTTGTTTTGGGAATTCAGTTTTGTTTGGGGTTTGTAGGGTTAATTAGATAAATGCCCTGATTCAATTATTAGCTTAGGTTTTAAAAAAATAATTTTGTTTTAGCTAGGCTGCTTTGATTCAGTTGATTGATCTTAAGTTTTAAGTGGTTTAAAGAATGGAAAAAGGTAATAACAAAAGGTTTTTGGGGCTTAATTGAAAAATAATTTAGGGAATCCAAGTCTAGAATTGCCTAGATGATTATAGGGGGTTCTAGAAGGGGTTAATGGGCAATCAAACAACTGGAATTAGGTCAGATTGGGGGTGAAAGGGCAATAACAAGAACTTAAAATGATAAATTGGGAAGTTAAAATGGGAAAAAATATTAGAAGGTTCTGGTATTAGACAGCAGTCCCTATTTTTAGTATGGAAATGCTGAATTTGGGTAAAAAAAGATAGACAGATGTACCAAATCTGTTAAAAAGATGTTGTACAATCTGACATTTCAGAATTTTAGGGTAGATATTCCTTCATTATGCTGTCTTTGGCCATTTTATATAAGGAGTAAACCACCACTCACTCTCACACACTTTTCATTAGCATATTCACCTAAAGGTTCCTCTGAATACACAGAAGAGAAAAAGAAAAATCTCCCTACATTTTCTTCCTCTCAACATCATCTTTTGTTAAAATTTCTCTACTGTTTCACTCTAGTACTGTCTATTCTGATTCTGGGCACTCAAGTCAGCTATTGTTTCTTTGGTTTCTTGGCTGATTTCCTGTTGTGTTACTTGTTTCTTGTTGTTATTTCCTCTCTAGCCTCGACTAGAATTTCATTCTTGTTTCCCTTTGGTTTTTGTTGTTATAGGTATGTAATTTCTTCATCTTGGATAATTTATGTTGTTGCTTATAAATGAGATATGAGTTTTATTTCCGATTGATGTTATGTCTACTACTCCAACCCATTAGCTTTGAACTTATTTCAAGTTTTTTTTCCTTTGTTATTCAATGAATGGTGTCATATAACTGCTTCTCTGAATTTCTAGACCATTTTGCTTCGTAAAAAATAATTTTTATATTTGGTGTCATGCTTTGTGTTTGATTCTGCTTCACGAGTTATATTGATTTGGCCATCTTTGTTAATACTATTTATTGCTTTATCATTCTGTTGTCATACCGTGCTAAATAAACTTACTTCGTAATGAAACGTTTATTTCTAATTGTATGTGGAGTTGTAATAAGAGAATGAAAACTCCAGAATTATTTGGGGCTGGAACCAAAAAAGCTAACTTGCAAAACAGCTATGTAGCTGCTTTTGCAATTTGAGGCCTATCTGAAGGGGTGTAAATTGAAAGAGCTCAAAACCATGTTGAGCATTATTTTGATATTACAAAATCTTCTTTGAGTAGATAGCCATATTTAAGATTTTTTGTAATTTAGATTTAGGAATTGTTTATTAATTAGTTTGTTTGTATAAAATCAGTGTGAAATGTGTTGTAATAATGCTTAAATTCAAATACTGTAATTAATAGTTGTTGGTTAGAGTATTTCTGTAATTTTTTAAATTCAATAATCCATTTGTGAGTTGGAAAGATGGCTTGTTCTCTCCAGATTATCTGGAATAGGGATCACATGAGATGGGCCAGACTTATAAATTGGCCCAATTGGGGAATTACCTGAACTAGTTTGGACCCAGGCAGTTGGGCCTAGGTACTAAGCCCAATAACTTGGCCCCAATTATGAACTTATTTTTATGAAATTAATATAATTCTAATTTTGATTTAGGGTGTTAGAAATCATGTTAGTATAGTTAATTTAAACTTGAATGCAATAATTTCCTATGAGATTTTGTGACGACCCGACCAGTCTTCTTAAGAATTAATGCTTCGATCCCTTATTAACTGCTGAGAGCTTAAGTTTTGAAAATTTGACTGTAGTCGGAACAGTGTGAAGACAGCCTCGGAATAGAATTCTGATAGTTCCGTTAGCTCCTTTGGGTGATTTCAGATTTAGGAGCGTGATCGGATTGTGTTTTGGAGGTCCGTAGTTAATTTAGGCTTGAAATGCCAAAAGTTGAATTTTTTAAGTTTCCGGTTCGATAGTGAGATTTTTATCCGAGGGTCGGAATAGAATTTCGGAAGTTGGAGTATCTTCGTAGTGTGGAATGTGACGTGTGTGCAAAATTTCCGGTCATTCGAACGAGGTTTGGTAGACTTTTTAATCGAAAGCGTATTTTTAGAGTTTTGGAATTTTATTCTTGAATCCGTGGTTGATTCATTGTTTCAATGTTGTATTAGGTATTTTGAGGATTGGTATAAGTTTTGACAGTGGTATTATACTTGTTGGTGCCTTTGGTTGAGGTCCCAGGGGACTTGGGATGATTTCGGATGGTTGACAGAAGGATTTTGGAGTTTGGAGTTGCAGCTTAAGCTGGTTTTCTATCATGACCGCACCTGCAAGTGTGGGACTGCAGGTAAGGAGCCGTAGAAGCAGCGGAAGGATCCAGAAGCGGAAAAGGGAGAAGCCAGCAGGGACCGTAGAAGCGGTAGCTTCACCACAGAAGCGACCCCGCATCTGCGAAGGGTTAACCGTAGGTGCACAAGCTGGGCTTTAAGTGAAATGTCGTAGATGTGACAATGTCCTCGCAGAAGCGGGACCGCATCAAGGCCGTAGAAGTGGAATAACTAGTCAGACACATATAAATTCTTGCGTTCGCAAAAATTATCCATTTCACCTCTTTTCAAACGGGAAGAAGCTTGGGAAGCACTTTTCAAGACGGATTTTCAGAGGAGTTCATTAGGGTAAGGTCTTTGGTCCCTAAACCCATTATTGGAATAATTGTTATCAATTTAAGCATGAAAAATTAAGGGAAAACAATGGTAATTTTTGTATTAGGGCTTGACTAAGTAGAGGCTTTTGAGTAATGATTTGAGGGACCAGTTGAGGTCCGATTTTGGTACTTTTGGTATGACTGAACTCGTGAGAGTGTGAGAATTCTGGAAATATAAATTTTGCCTGATTCCAAGGCATGGTCCCGAGGGGCATTTTGATCATTTTTCCTAATTTCGCGTATTAGCTTAGAATTGCTTTGTAGAATCAGTTACTTGAAGTGTTATTTGCATTATGAAATTGAATTGTATAGATTTGGGCCATTTGGAGTCGAGTACTCGTGGCAAGAGTGTGGTTTCGAGTTGATTTTGAGTTAGTTCGAGGTAAGTGGTTTGCCTAACCTTGTGTGGGAGACCTTCCCCTTAGGATTTGGTATATTTGATAATTGAAATGCCCTGTACGTGAGGTGACGAGTACGTACTTGAGCTAATTGTTGAAAATCCTGTTTTCCTTAAGTAATTTCATTTGTGTTCCTTTTTCTTCTGTTTCATTTTACTTGCAATTTAAAACTGATGTTAGCTTAGAAAAGCATGTCTAATTGACTTAATGGTTTATTTGCTTAAACTGCCTTAATTGTATTATGTGAAGCATGTTAGGTTAGAATTACCTATTTACTTGGTACGTAGTTGAGCTTAAATGAGTATTCCTTGTGTTGTTGCTGCGTATTTTATTTTGGGACAACGGGACGGCATCCCGGGAGATCCCCTGCACGAATTTATGATTTGAGCTGAGGTGCGGGATATCGAGAGATCCCTAGCACCGATATTGAGGATACCAAGAGATCCTCGGGATACCGAGAGATCCCTAGCACGTATATTGGGGATACCAAGAGCTTCCCGGGATACCAAGAGATCCCTAGCACATATTGAGGGTACCGAGAGATCCTCGGGATACCAAGAGATTCCTAACATATATTGAGGGTACTAAGAGATCCTCGGGATATTGAGAGATCCCCGGTTATCTCCTTGTGATTGTGTTTGCCTCTGTTTTAGTTATTGAATTCCTTGTTTTCCCGTATAAAATTCTTATTGTTAGTTTTCAACTATACTTCTTATCTTATACAGTCATATCTTATATTTTTTTATTTTATCTCAGTAGGGCCCTGACCTTCCTCATCACTATCCGACTGAGGTTAGGCTCGGCATTTATTGAGTACCGCTGTGGTGTACTCATGCCCTTTCTGCGCATGTTCTTCATGTGCAGATCCGGGTACTGCAACTCAGTCCTATCACCCTTGAGGCGAGGCGACTGCTCCAGAGACTACGAGGTGCATCTGCTGTGTCTGCAGACCGAGGAGTCCCTTTCCATTCTATCTTGTAGTGAAAACCCTTCTATCTTTTCTTTTGACGCAAACATTCCGGAGTTAGAGCATTTTATTATATTCGTAGTTGTGATTCATGGGTTTTCGGGTTTTGGGAAAATGTATTAGTTTCGAGGATTTATATTGTGTATGCCGAGCGACACTTTTAAACACTGTTATATCACTTTATTTCTGTTTTAATTGTTTTTATTCCGCAAATTGGTTTATCTTCCGCAATTTAGGCTTACCTAATCGTAGAGATTAGGTGCCGTCACGATGGTTCACGGAGGGTGAACCGGGTTCGTGACAAGTTGGTATTAGAGCTCTAGGTTCATAGGAGTCATGGATCAGAAGCCGTTTTATTAGAGTCTCGCTGATCGGTACGGAGACGACTGTACTTATCTACGAGAGGCTATGTAACTGTTAGGAAAAATTTTACTTCATTTGATTTCCTTGTCATGCGAGATTTTGATATCACAATTCTAAACTTCTATCTTCTATTCTCTCACAGATGGTGAGGACACGCGCTACCCGAGATGATCAGGCACCCGAGCTCCCTACTGCAGCCGTTAGAGGCCAAGGACGTACACCTGCTGCAGCCAGAGCACCGGCGCGAGCTGCCACCGAGTACCACCATCAGTTCCAGCCAGAGTCCAGACACCTAATACGCCTACTGCTACTACTACTCCAGCTCTTCAGGAGACTCTTGTGCAGTTCATGAGCATGTACACCACCTTGGCTCAAGTAGGGTTGCTTCCCCTTGCTGCAGCCACATCTCAGGCCACGGGAGGAGCACAAACTCCCGTCGCCCGCACTCCTGAGCAGCGAGTGCATGCTGATCAGGTCCCAGAGATTATTCTTGTACCGCCTGCAGTGCCAGTTCAGCTCGAGGACCGGGCAGCAGCTTCAGAGGATGAGCAGCGGAGACTTGAGAGGTTCAAGAAGTATGATCCTCACCGTATTCAGTGGGTTAGCATCAGATGATGCCTTGGGATTTCTGGAGGAGTGCTACTGTATTCTCCATGCCATGGGTATATCTGGATCGAGCGGGGTTTCCTTCACCACTTTCCAGCTTCGAGGAGCTGCCTATGAGTGGTGGCGCACTTATGAGTTAGACAGTCCGGACGAGGCTGCTTCACTAACCTAGACCCAGTTTTCAGATCTATTCATGAGAGAGTTTGTTCCTCAGAGCCTTAGGGACGCATGGCGTGAAGAGTTTGAGCATTTGTGCCATGGTTCTATGACTGTTTCAAGAGTATGTTGTTCATTACTCTCTCTTGGCTAGACATGCCCCAGCCTTGGTTTCTACTATTCGTCAGAGAATTTGCTGGTTTATTGAGGGGCTTATTCCCATCATCAGTTCTAGCATGGCTTGTGAGTTGGAGATGGACATTTTTTATCAGTAGGTGGTGAGCATTGCTAGAAGGATTGAGGGTATGCATGCTAGGGAGAGAGAAGAGAGGGAGGCCAAGAGGTCTCGATAGTCGGGCCATTATTATGGTGCTCATCTAGTTGCAAGTTGTCATGGTAGGGGTTATATGAGTCGCCCCGTTCATTCAGCTCTTCCAGTTGCTAGTGGTGCTCCAGCTCCTCCAAGACCTCAGGAGCCTTATTATACACCTCCGATTTCTAGCGCGCCTCCTGCGCGGGGTGCTTTCAGAGGTCAGTCCAACCGACCTGGCTCAAGCCAGTCATAGCCACCACGTCCTCCTAGAGCTTGTTTTGAGTGTTGTGACACACGCCATATGGTGAGGTATTGCCCTAGACTTGGGAGGGGTGCACCTCCACAGACTTCTCAGCCACAGCGTGCCCCGCAAAGTTCTCGGGCTATGGTTACATCTCCAATTCTATCCCACCTGCTCAGCCAGCCAGAGGTGGAGGTCGCCCTAGAGGGATAGGCCATGCCCGATACAATGCCCTTCCTACCTGTACCGAGGTTGTTGCCTCTAATTCTGTCATCAAAGGTATTGTACTAGTTTGTCACAAAGATGCATCAGTTCTATTTGATCCAGGCTCCACTTACTCTTATGTGTCTTCTTATTTTGCTCTGTATTTGGTGTATCTTTGAGTTCCCCTATTTATGTTTCTACCCCTGTGGGAGATTCTCTTATTGTGGAACGCATTTATCGGTCGTTTTTGGTTGCTCTTAGTGGTTTTGAGACCAGAGCTGATTTATTGTTGCCCAGCATGGTAGATTTTGATATTATCTTGGGCATGGACTGGTTGTCACCCCATTTTTCTATTCTTGATTGTCACGCCAAAATCGTGATGCTGGCTATGCCAGGTGTACCGCATGTTGAGTGGAGGGGTACTTTAGATCACACTCCCAGTAGAGTTATTTCTTTTCTTAAAGCACAGCGTATGGTTGAGAAAGGGTGTGACGTGTATTTAGCTTATGTAAGAGATGTCAGTATTGATACCCCTTCAGTTGATTCAGTCCCAGTAGTACGAGATTTTCCCGATGTGTTTCCAACTGATCTTCTAGGCATGCTGCCTGATAGAGATATTGATTTTGACATTGATCTATTGCCGGGCACTCTACACATTTCTATTCTTCCGTGTCGTATGGCTACTCCTGAGTTGAAGGATCAGTTACAAGAATTTCTTGATAAGGGTTTTATTCGGCCTAGTGTATCACCTTGGGGTGCTCCTGTCTTGTTTGTGAAGAAAAAGGATGGTTCTATGTGTATGTGCATTGATTATCGCCAGTTGAACAAGGTTACAGTGAAGAACCATTATCATTTGCCTCGTATTGATGATCTGTTTGACCAGCTTTAGGGCGCACAAGTGTTTTCTAAGATTGACTTGCGCTTAGGTTACCATCAATTGAAGATTCGGGAGCCATATATCCCGAAGATTGCTTTTAGGACTCGGTATGGTCATTACGAGTTCCTTGTTATGTCATTTGGCCTGACCAATGCCCCAACAACCTTTATGCATTTGATGCACAGTGTGTTCCGGCCGTATCTTGACTCGTTCATCATTGTCTTTATTGATGATATGCTGGTGTATTTAGGGAGTCGGGAAGATTATGAGCAGCACCTGAGGACAGTGCTTCAGACCTTGAGAGAAAAGAAGTTGTATGCTAAGTTATTGAAATGTGAGTTTTGGTTGGATTCTGTGGCAGTGAGGGTATTCAGGTAGATCCGAAGAAAGTAGAGGTCATGCAGAGTTGGCCCAGACCATCCTCAGCTACAGAGATCCACAGTTTCCTTGGCTTGGCGGGTTACTACCGTCGTTTTGTTGAGGTTTTTTCATCGATTGCAACCCCTATGACCAGACTGACCCAGAATGGCGCTCCGTTCTAGTGGACAGAAGAGTGTAAGGAAAGCTTTCAGAAGCTCAAGACAGCTTTGACTACAGCCCCAATTTTGATACTACCTACAGGTTCCGGGTCTTATACGGTCTATTGTTATGCCTCGAGGATTGGCCTCGGAGCAATGTTGATGCAAGATGGTCGGGTGATTTCCTATGCATCCAAACAGCTGAAGGTACACGAGAAGAATTATCCAGTCCACAACCTTGAGTTAGCTGCCATCGTTCACGCCCTAAAGATCTGGCGCCATTACTTATATGGTGTTCCTTGTGAGATTTATACTGATCATCGGAGCTTGCAGCACTAGAGGAGGTGGTTAGAGTTGCTGAATGACTATGATATCACTATTTTGTATCACCCGGGCAAGGCCAATGTGGTGGCCGATGCTTTGAGTCGACAGGCAGAGAGTTTGGGGAGTTTGGCTTATTTACCAGCATCGTAGAGGCCTATGGCAATGGATGTTCAGGCCTTAGCCAGCCAGTTTGTGAGATTGGATCTTTTGGAGTCCAATCGAGTTCTAGCTTGCGTGGTTTCTCGGTCTTCCTTATTTGATCGTTTCAGGGGCGTTAGTATGTTGATCCTCATTTACTTGTCCTCAAGGACAAAGTTCAACACTGTGATGCCAGAGATGTGACTATTGGTGAGGATGGGGTATTGAGGATGCAGTGTCGGATTTGTGTACCCAATGTTGATGGGCTTCGAGAGTTGATTCTAGAGGAGGCCCATAGTTCGTGGTATTCCATCCATCTGGGTACCGCGAATATGTATTTGAGACAGCATTATTGGTGAAGGTGGATGAAGAAAGATATAGTTGGGTTTGTAGCTCGGTTCCTCAACTGTCAGCAGGTGAAGTATGAGCACCAGAGACCTAGTGGATTGCTTCAGCAGATAAAGATTCCGGAGTGAAAGTGGGAGCGGATCACCATGGACTTTGTAGTTGGGCTCCCACGGACTTTGAGAAAGTTTGATGCTATTTGGGTGATTGTGAATCAGCTGACCAAGTCCGCTCACTTTATTCATGTGTGTACTACTTATTCTTCGGAGTGGTTGGAGGAGATCTATATCCGGGAGATTGTTCGTCTGCATGGTATTCCAGTTTCCATCATTTCAGACAGAGGTACTTAGTTCACATCACGATTTTGGAGAGCCGTTCCACATGAGTTGTGTACTCGCGTGGAGTTGAGTACATCATTTCACCCTCAAACGTACGGGCAGTCCGAGCACACTATTCAGATTCTTGATGATATGCTCCGTGCATGTGTGATTGAGTTTGGAGGGTCTTGGGATCAGTTCTTACCATTGGCAGAGTTTGCCTACAACAACAACTATCAGTCCAGCATTTAGATGGCACCGTATGAGGCTTTATATGGTAGACGGTGTAGATCCCCGGTGGGTTGGTTTGAGTCGGGTGAGGCCAGATTATTGGGCACAGACTTGGTACATGATGCTTTGGAAAATGTTAAGGTAATTTAGGATAGACTCCATATAGCCCAGTCCAGACAGAAAAGTTACGCAGAATGGAAGGTTCGTGATGTTTCCTATATGGCTGGAGAGCGGGTTCTGCTTCGGGTTTCGCCTATGAAGGGCGTTATGAGATTTGGGAAGAAATGGAAGTTGAGTTCGAGGTTTATTGGCCCTTTTTTAGATATTGAGACGTGTTGGGGAGGTTGCTTATGAGCTTGCCTTACCTCCCAGCTTGGCAGGAGTTCATCCGATATTTCATGTTTCGATGCTCCGGAGGTATCATGGTGATCCGTCGCACGTGTTGGATTTTAGTCCAGTCCATTTGGACAAGGATCTATCCTATATTGAGGAACCAGTGGCAATATTGGACAGGCATGTTAGAAAGCTGAGGTCAAAGAACATTGTATCAGTAAAGGTTCAGTGGCGGGGTCAGCTGGTCGAGGAGGCAACCTGGGAGACCGAGTAGGATATGTGCATCCGTTACCCTCATCTTTTCACTACTTCAGGTATGTCTCTATGCTCATTCGAGGATGAATTAATGCCCCGATGCCCTATTAACTACTTTCCCCGTGTTTGTTTCTGCTATTGTGAGTTGTCGGGAGGGTTTATTTGGAGTTCAAAGAGTTGTTGATCCGAGGGTCGGAATAGAATTCTGGAAATTGGAGTAGCTCTGTAGTGTGTAATGTGACGTGTGTAAAAATTTCAGGTATTTCGGACGAGGTTTGATTGACTTTTTGATCGAAAGCGTACTTTTAGAGTTTTGGAATTTTTAGGCTTGAATTAGTGGTTGATTCGTTATTTTGAGGTTGTTTTAGGTGTTTTAAGGATTGGTATAAATTTGGACAGTGGTATTAGACTTGTTGGTGCCTTTAGTTAAGGTCCTGGGGGCCTCGGGATGGTTTCGGATGGTTGACGGAAGGATTTTGGAGTTTGGAGTTGCAGCTTCAGTTGGTTTTCTGTCATGACCGCACCTGCAAGTGTGGGACCGCAGGTGCGGAGCCGCAGAAGTGGCGGAAGGATCGCAGAAGCAGAAAAGGGAGAAGCCAACAGGGACCGCAGAAGTGGCCCCGCATCTGTGAAGGGTTAACCGTAGGTGCGGAAGCTGGGCTTTAAGTGAAATATCGCAGATGCAACAATGTTTAAATATTTTTAGTGCAATAATTGTCCTTCATACTACTTTTGTGATGATTTAGTCACCTAAATTCATTATTTATGCCAACGTAGTGTTTAAATATTTTTAGCGCATTTTTGTAATTACATTTACATTTTTAAGCTAAATTGCACATTTTTGCAAAAATAGCCCATACTAATGTATAACTACATTATTTATGCATAAAATGATCTTTTATATTTTTAAAATATTAAATAATTATTTTAAATCATTTTAGTATACAAAGATATTTTTGGTACTCATTTATTATTTTTATAAATTATTTAGTTATTAAAATTGGCTATTTAAAACCTGGCCCTATTTTACATTCAATTCTAATCCTAAATTGGACCCAACACTCAGCCCAATTTTAAACCCAAAATATATCCAGACCAATACCCATCTGCCCAATATAATACCCGGGTAAATCTTGGTCGTTGATCATTGTGATCAATGGTCCAAATTAACCCTTACCTAAATTAAACCTAATGACCCCCCAAAAACCCTCTCATTTTCCCTCACCTCTCACGCCGTCACCTAATCCTCTCCTCTCTCAAATTCTCTCAAACCTAACCCTAATCGGGCCTCGTTGTCACTCAACTATGGCCATCTATGGTGGTTTCTCACCACCCCAGGCCTCTAAAGGCCTCTCTTGTACTGGTGTCACCATCTTCAGGGCCCTCAAGGGACCAGGTTAGTTTGCTTGCATCGATGGCCACTTCTTGCCTATTTCAGGCTGTCCTAGTTTGATTCCGAGTAAGCTTTTCCTATATCTATGGGTTTCTAGGCTTGCTTCTTCATCTCCGTGATTGTTCTTCTCGAAACCCTATTTCTTCTGAACTTCTTAGATCTGTACAGATCTAAGATGGTTTGGACCTATTTCATATGAGTTTTACAAGAACCTTTTGATTTTTACAACAACCGTCTGATTTTCGAATGATTTTTCATTTTTCTCTAAACTAGGTTATTCGAAAATTTCTTTTTCCAAAATATTTGGTAATTTTGAGTGTTTAATCTTCTGTTTCCTATATGTTC
Organism: Nicotiana tabacum; assembly: GCF_000715075.1. NCBI lineage: Eukaryota > Viridiplantae > Streptophyta > Magnoliopsida > Solanales > Solanaceae > Nicotiana > Nicotiana tabacum. Next base: position 89,764,825 of record NC_134084.1, read on the forward strand.
TAAAAAATTTCATTAGGCTTGCTCTAAACCTAACTTGCTTATACTAAAAGCCCTAATTTTTCCGACATTCTTTGTTGGTTTCTGAGTATTTGTGTACTGACTTTGTTCTAGCCTTGGTTCATGTGATTTTTCTTTAGCCATTTAGATGTCTCGTGGTTTTCTTATCCTAATATGCCTCTACTGAGTTTCTTAGTTCAACTTTTCTACTGATTCCATATATTTATGTTCATTCTGACTATTCATGTTAAGACTATATTTTTCTCCTTAAATCAGGGTTGTTTTGAATTTTGATTTACTAATTTGCTTCGTTAAAAACTATGTGTTGATCCCTGACTATTCCTTCCTTGCCTGTTTGGATTGTCTGCGATATTTGCTGACTCTTTACGTGATTTTCTCTTTTAATCAAATCTTGGACTATTCTGAAGTTCTTATTTTGATTTGATTGAAACTCTTTTCCTTAACAATACCTTTGATTCTTACTTCTTTGCTCATTTTGATTGAACTTCTTGCCTTAATTAAGTTTTCTCTTGCCTTATTTGTTACTTACTAATTCTTGCCAATTATTTCTTTAATTGAACTACTATTCATTCACTCCTAATTACCTACTCTATAACTAAGTCTTACTTGATTCCCTTCCATAAATATTTGTCCTGCTTTTACCGTTGATTGATTATCTCTTGATTAAGGGGAAGACTTACTAATTATACGTGTTTGACTAATTCTATAAATTTCATAATTGACCCCTTACCTTATTTTGTTTAACTCTTGATTACTATATAAACTCCCTCTTATTTTAACTTCTAAACACGAACAATAGTTCAGAAACTACCACTTTACACTCTAAAAAGGCTCTCTCTACTCTCTTTGCTACTTGTGATCTCTGTTGTTCTAGCCAGCTGCAAGTCAGGGCTAGAAATTGCACAATACCTTTCTCACATCTTGTATTTTTTCATTCTTTAACTAGGTATGCTTCTGATTAATTTTAAGAATCAAAACCTATGTGTTTACTTACTGCTTTAGTTCATGTGGACTAAGTCCATTCTTGCTTTTGTTTACTGCTTACCCAGCATGCCTAATACTGCCTATTAAAACCTGTGATTAGTATGTTTCCACTTTACCTGCTTGTTTGTTATCTTGTTTAACATGTCTACATATGTAACTAGCCTGTTTGACCGAATACTGTTTATCTAGCATGCCTAAACTCTGTTTCTATGTCATTAGCATGCATTCACTCTTTAATATTTGCCCAGCATGCTCATTTAAGCCCTTGCCTATTTTGCCTCACTCCTGCTAAGTTAGTTAATCTCCTTAGAGTGATTCTAGCTGTGTTGTTTTGATGTCCTCAACATGTTTCTGTTGTGATCCTTGCTGCTTGACTTGCATTCTATCTAACCTACTAGTTCTATAGAACCCTTCAAAATCTCAATGTATCCTATTTATTGTGTGCTCCATTAAGGTGTCCTCTCTATGTTCCTAACCCCTCTTCCTTTGTGTGAAAGCTGTTTGCCAAAGTACCTCCTAAAAATTATTTGTTTTATGACTTGTGTTTTGATTGTAAATTGTTTCTGTACACTTCCTCAAACTGTTTTATCAATAAATCAGCACTGGTTTTTCAGAAATTCTTTTCAATCCTATGATCTTTCTTTAAACTGTCTGTAAAACTCTTTCAAACCATTATGCACTTTCACTTACTCCTAGAATACTAGGTCCTGCCCCTCTGGTATGTGTACTGCTTAGAGACCCTTGAGATCTCTTTGAACTCTGGCATATCAGGGCTGGCACTTCCACACTGCACCTAAATCAGTTATTATTTGAGAAAGGTCTAGGTGTGAGCACTGCCCGGATCCTTGAGATCCTTAAAGAACTCTGACACACCTAGACATGATATTGGCTATGGAACTTTGGGCATTTGAGACTACTGGAGTCTTGTAAATAACTTTGGGCCTACTTCAGGCTCCCTATAGCTTAATTTATGTTCTATTTATGTAATTCACTCAATTCTTGGTCTATAATAATTAATTATAAACAAACAGTTGAGTGATTAGTGAAAAGGGAGGGTAGTTGTATATTGTGGGTAAAATTGGGTAGATACCATGCCTATAGGGTCCTTATTGATTCAAATGTGTTTGTTAGATAACATGCCTATAGGACCTGTTTTGGTTTAAATTAGTTCTGTTTGCTTTACTTCCACACAATTAAAAGCCATGCCTATAGGATCTAAATCCTCTTTAATAATAGAGACCATGTCTATAAGATCTAAATCAGCTTTTAATAATTAGATACTATGCATATATGAGTTAAAATCAGCTTTAAAAGAAATCATGCCTATAGGTGTTTCACTTTGGTCGAATGAATTCTGCTTGCTTCACCTTATGTTTAATTAGAAATCACGCCTATAGGACTTAAAAACAGTTTAGTTAGAAAATCAATTTAATTCATGTTTATTCTGAATCGGTTTAAGTAACTAATATGTCTGCTTCTTTAATAAGTTTTCAACGCTGCCCTAAATAATATTACTAGAAAGCATGCTTATAGGATCTCAAGTTCTCCATTAAAAATCGTTTACTGTTCTACTACATTCCTGATCAATAATAGATAACATACTCATAGGACATCACCGTTATACGCCTAGGCAAGCCTGAAGGGTGATTAAAATTCTACAAACTATAAAACTACGCCTTGTTATTTGAGACTGCTCACGTTCAACAGGTTTAAAAGAATCAGTAGGCAAGTAGGATTCAGTTCTTTGACACTTTGGTCCTAATTCAATTTTGCCTACTCTCTTCTCCTCTAGATACCATGTTCTAAGGTTTTCTCTTAAATACCTGAAACTGTTATTTGAAACTTGCACTTACTTGATCTGTTTGTGGAGGTAAAAATGTGAGCCTTTAATTGTACCCTCTTTAAATGCAGTCCTAATTGTTTTGATTGACGCTTAGACTTTTATCCTTTAAATACCTTAGCATGATCTAGAACTACCTAAATTAGAGGTCCTAAACACCTCCAGGGCCACGACGAAGGGACGGGTAGTGCACGCATAGGATATCTTTCAAGGTTAATAAAACGCTTTAGGCTATGACCAAGGGGAGGGGATTAGGTAGTAAGGATATGATGACTACGCACTAATGTCACGTGTAGCCCCTCATTGAGGAGTGATTATCGGGCATTTTGTGGATATGATCCTGTAGGCTAACCAACCTAGAACCCCTCTTTCCCAACTCCCATTGTTTAAATGAATTTACTTTTCTTTATATGTGCAAATTGTTCAAACCTTTTCCCTTATTTTCATTACTTGAATCATACATGAACCAAGAATATCAAGACATGCCTTTATTTGCAAGTATGTGTTAAAACCATTTATTTGTTAAAATGACTAATTCACATAAGTTTAAGTTCGGCCGGGACCCACCGTTGCGGACCGCGAGGGGTGCCTAACACCTTCCCCTCAAGGTTATTTTAATCCCTTACCATAATCTCTGGTAATGCAAACTAGTTACATGAGTTAATTGCTCTAGGTGCCCTAACGCACCAAAATCCGTTAGCTGGCGACTCTTCAAATACCCGATTCCCAAAAGGAAACGGGTTATTTGCCTCACGGATGTCATAACTCGAACTTCCCCGTCAAAAGGGAAAAAAAGGGGCGCGACAGCATGGTGACTCTACTGGGGATATTTTAGGCTCTTACCATAACGAACTTATCTTTTGTGAATTAGTCCAAGCATGCTCTATCCCACGTACCATTTCCCCTTGTTTGAATTTAACTGTATATTTTTCAAGCATTTATGATTCTTTATTCCTGAAACTGACTTGTCTCCTTGTTTTCTTTTTCTGTAACTGTCTCTTCAATTATTTAAATACTGCATTTATTATTTTCTTAAGTGCAAATATTTGACAATATGCTCTTTATTGATGCATAAATCATGCTCAATATCATACTCCACTCCTGCGTAATTAATCCTATAGCAACGCTTGATGAGTGTTTGCGCTCTTCCTATATATAACCCTTTAAATTCGAAAAGGGCGTATTTGCGATAAAACTAGTCGATCAACGGTGCGTTCGATGGTTCCGTGCCTTTCCCCCTCAAGTTTTCCGCTTGAGGGTACCAGTCTAGAAATCTATAGCAACCCTACTCTGATTAAATTGTACATGCATCATGGTCAAAACTAGTCGGGTTAATATGTTGTCCATATAATAACCCTTTAAGACAAGCCTTGTCCAAAGTCCATCGGGTTTTCCATAATTCCAACAGACGTAACCACAATTATGTGCATTAATATGGAGAAATAAGTGCCAATATGCTAATCATTACTGTATAAATAGACGAACTCGGAGGGAGGAAGGGGTTAACTCTCTTTGTTTTTGCAGAAAATGAGGCATGAGGTCCTCAGATTTGGTATGGTTAGCACACCCCCACTCTTGCTAGATTGGTGGAGGGATCTTCCTTTATGTGACCAAAACCATGTGAAACGAGTCCTAGGAAACTTGCCTTCTCTGATGGATCTTCAGCTCAACAAAATGCTAATCGAGGCCGCAACTATGTTTTGGGACAAGGAAAGAGCTTTGTTCTGTTTTGGGAACATAGAAATGACACCCCTTCTAGGAGAAATAGGAGGTTTTATTGGGTTACCTTGGGATAGTCCTAATCTGTTGGCACATGAAAATCGCACTGCTAGGGGATTTCTGAAGATGATAGGGCTGAATAAAAATGACAACTTGAAATGCCTAAAGGACTCCTACATACCTTTTGAGTTCCTTTCTAAAAGATACGGTCACAACAGCTTCTACCATCTTTTTGATGATGAGTTCTCAATCGCTTGTTTAGGTTGGATTCATCGTAGGGTCTTCGTGTCTATTATGTGTCTTGGGCATGCTGGTGTTCCCAATCCAAGGGGATAGGATCCATACTAGGCTGGCCATGGTAACCAAAACTCTAATGGACGGGATCGAGGGGGAGACATGCACTATCATCCCTATGATTGTTGTAGACATGTACCGGGCTTTGGAGAGATGTTAGAAGGGGTTCAAGTTCTTCGAGGGTTGTAACTTGCTGCTATACGTCTGGTTGCTGGAACACCTAAAAAAGGGACAATACCGTCAAGAATTTCCGCGAAAGGTGTGGAATGATCATATAGCCTTCCATCATCCCAAAAGAATGAATTATATTCCAGACATGTTTGCTCAGTCAGAGGACGTTGTAGGATGGGTACAGCTTTTTGAAAATTTGACTAAGGATCAAGTCCAGTGGATGTTCGAGTAGTTCCCTACCAATGAATTCATCATTAGATCCAGGGATTTTCCGCACTTGGTGTTGATCGGGTTGAGGGGCATATACCCTTACGCTCCTCTCAGGGTTATGTGACAAGCAGGCATGAGACAAATCATAACACGCGTCGCCAAAATGTGTCACTTCAGAGCCAATTTCCAAGGTGACACCATCCCGTATAAGAATGAAGTGCAACACATATGGACCTTAAAGATCATTGTGTTGAAGGATACTATTGAGCCATACCGATATCACGTGCGCCACCCATACCTTTACCCTTCGTGGTTGGAGGAAAACATAATTGGGGTCGTTGAGCCAAGGGCTAGGCTAGGAAACAGGGTCATAGACGAGGTTGCTGAAGCCGATGTGAAGTACAACAAGCTGCAAAAAAAGAGTTCAAGAGTCTGAAGCTGAACATATGGCACTGCATAAAGCTGACATGGAATGATTAACGAATGGAAAGAAAGAGCTGCTAAATCCAGTGAGAGGCTGGAATATCTAGAGTACAGTCTAATGGAGTTAGAAGGGAAGATGAGAAAAAAGGTTGCCGACTGCCAGAATGGCGGAGGAAATGAAGGAGGGCACCTGGCAAGGGCATTCCTGCTGCTGAACCTGCACGAGATAAGATAATTGATCGACAAGAGCATCCAGTCTGGAGAGGATCCTTCTGGGACCAAGTAGATTAGATTTATTTGCTTTCCTTTCAAATGTAATAAGGAAAAGATCCATTAGTGACACTATCTTATTTAGTTTCGTTTTGGTTTGTTTACTTTTACTTTAATGAAATGAGGCAATTATTGGCACTAAATTTCTCCAAATTTATTTGTCGCTAGGCCTACCTCGGGAACAACGAGGCTCCCAAATTAGGACACGAATTTACATTCCCGCAATATGTGTTTAAATATTGCAAACATTTCGGAATCCTTACTGACTTGTTTACTTTTCGTTTTTTCTTTATTTCTTATTCTCATCCCCTAAGGTTGGTTCGCTCATACTGGCAACATCAGTATATCACACCAGATCTAGAGGCCCTCCACCTCCTCCTCCTCCTCCTCCAAGAAATACAAACGGCAAAGGAAAAGCAAAAATAGACGATTTAAGTGGTATCCGAAAGGAGAATGTTGAGAACGCAGAAACTTCAGATGGGCGGAGTACTCCGGCACCAAATGATCTAGTCTTGAGATTGGAACACAAGATATTGGAATTACAATGAGAGCTTGAGCAGCTACACAACTTGGCAAATTTGTCACTTACCCCGAATGTCCCCGACATCAACCAACAAAACACATAGAACCCAGCACCTTCCCAAAACACACCAAACCAACATCCGCAAAACCCTCATGCACTACATCAATACGCAACCCCACCCCAAAATCTCAATCCCCTACCAATACCAACTCCGCCACAACACCACCATCAACCAATTCAGTACCCACCAACTGCCACTTATCACACTCCTCATAATACACTACAACTCATTCCTGACCCTCAAAACTCTACCAATGACCACCATTACACCCAAGCACCGGGCACTCACCAAAACAACCCCATATACGTGGAAATTGTGCCTCTCTCTATCCAACCAATCTCACCAAACCAAGCACCGGGCACTCACCAAACCAATCTCCTATACACCAAAATCCTCCGAAAAGGACCTGCTCATTCAAAACATGGCTGAGGAACTCAAGAACCTGACAAGTCGAGTTCAGGGCGTCGACGGCGACAATGGAATAGAAGGTTTGAACTATAAATACCTATGCATACAGCCCGATGTAGAACTTCTAGAGGGATACAAAACTCTCAAGTTCGAGATGTTTAACGGTACGGGTGATCCCAGGGTTCATCTGAGGACCTATTGTGACAAGCTTGTCGGGGTCAATAAAGATGAAAAGATCCGAATGAAACTCTTTAAGAGGAGTCTTACTGGAGACGCTTTGTCCTGGTACAACAGCCATGATCCCAAGAAATGGTCCAATTGGGTGAGTATGGTGTCGGATTTTATGGACCAGTTCAGGTTCAATATAGAAAATGCACTGGATGTTTTCTACATCCAGAATCTCAAGAAGAAACCTACCAAGACTTTCCACGAGTATGCTACTCTTTGGAGGTTAGAAGCGGCCAAGGTCAGGACATCTTTGGACGAGGAACAGATGAACAAGTTCTTCGTCAGAGCACAGGATACGCAGTATTATGAAAGATTAATGGTTATTGAAAACCATAGATTCTCTAATATCATCAAGCTTGGGGAAAGAATCAAGGAAGGCATCAAAAGCGGGATGGTAACAAATTTTGAGGCATTACAGGCCACAAATAAAGCATTACAATCAGGCAGCATATCAAAGAAAAGAGATGTTAGGGCAGTAATGGTAGTTCAAGGACCGAAATCTCCACTTACATATCAAACACGTCCATCCTCATACCAAGCACCACTACCTACATATCAACCCTTATCTCCCAGATATTGCCAACTAGCCATTGCCTACCATACCTATAATTCCCAACCATCCCATTTCCAATCACCTCCAACTCGCCAAAACATTCCAAGACCATGACCAAACCTCGACCGCAAGCCACCCAGACAATACACCACAATTGATGAACCCATCGACCAGTTGTATGAGAGGTTAAAAGCCGCGGGTTACGTTACTCCTGTCCCCACTGTGGCATTAGAAAATCCATCCCAATGGGTCAATCCAAACAAAACTTATGCGTACCATTCCAGTATGAAGGAGCACACCACTGATGAGTGCCGAAAATTGAAATATAAGATCTAAAAGCTAATTGACAACAAGGTCATACAGGCAAAAGAAGCAGCACCCAATGTCCTCAACAACCCTCTCCCTGGTCATAGAGGTGGTGGTGTACATGTGATAGAGACGAACGAAGAGTGGGACCCTAAGGGGTCGATTGGGCTTATTAGGGAGGGCAATGACTTTAAACCCTCAGTCACACTTATTCATATTATAGTACAGACTCAGTCACCAATCGAGGTTGAGATAGCTACATCAGTTCCAATTGAGGTAGAGGTGGCTCCGCCTACGGACACCCCTGCTCCATTTGAAGTAGAAGTGGTCACACCTTTCACAGTGACAGTATCAACCATACCTCCTTTCCACTTAAAACCAATACCTTGGGATTACGTTGCCGAAGCTCGGCGAAAAGGGAAGGCAAAGGTAGAGGAATTCGATGTTGCACAAGGAATGACTAGGATCAGAAGAGTCTATACACCTGAACACTTGGGATGATCGAGTAAGGATGCCACTACCAAGCATCCTGTCATTAAAACAGGGCCAGATGACCTTTGGAGGAAACTACAAGCAAGGGAATATTCCTTCATTGATCATTTGAACAAAATCCCAGCTCAGATATCCATCATGTCGCTTCTGCAAAATTCAGAGGCACATAAGAACGCTTTAATGAAAGTGCTGAGTGAAGCTTATGTACTCAACAACATCACCGGCGGAGAGATGGCCAATATGGTAAGCCAGGTACTGGAAAGTCATAAGATCATCTTCCACAAAGATGAGCTACCACCTTAGGGGTTGAATCACAATCGAGCATTGCATATAACAGTGCAATTCAAAGATAAATTTATTGCCATGGTCTTGGTTGACGGGGGTTCAAGCCTCAATATTTGTCCATTGGACACTTTGAAAAGGTTGGACAAAGGTTTTCATGAAATACGGGTAGGAAGCATGAACGTAAAAGCTTTCGATGGGTCTCAAAGGGCCACGATCGGGGAAATTAACCTTTGCTTGTAAATGGGGCCAACTTGGTTCGACGTCGAGTTTTTGGTGCTCGACATACCGGCCTCATACAATCTTTTGTTGGGCTGACCATGGATCCATGCCGCTGGGGCTGTGGCATCCATACTACATTAAGCCGTCAAATTCGAATGGAATCGTCAGGAGCTGATCATTCACGAAGATGGGAGTAACCCCATTTACACCAGTCAAACCATCCCGGTTATTAGAAATAAAAGAATGCTAGGAAGGGAAACCTATTATCACATTAAACGTGTCAATGGCGTCGAAAAAGACAAAAAGTAGAGCAGTAAAATAGAGAGAATACTGGCATGGCCTAGGTATGAACCCGGCAAAGGGCTAGGGAAGAATCTCCAGGGTATCACTAAACCAATACGGTTGAAGGGTCATGGTACTAACTTTCGGCTCAGATATCAGTACACATCCCAATAATACAATGATTGGTCGCCTCCATGGCGCGGACCATATTACCCTCTCGAGCAACCAGTGCCACATCTGGATCAAGCTTTTCACCAAGCTGATACAATATGGGGAACTGCAGAAGAAGAGACATTAGCTGGGCTGAAGAATATCTTATTATAAGAGGAAGATATAGACTGCAGTGCCATAATTGAGGAGGAGGAGGAATAAGGCCTCACTATTCAAACTGTGAAGAAGGGAGCTGTTCTCAGGAACTGGACCGCCACACCATCCCGGGCCCGCCGAGTCCCTGGGTAGCCTAGTAGATCTTATTTCTATAGCCATTCTATGAGTCTAATATTTTTAGTAATTTTATTTTTAAAAGACTCACTTGTTTCAAAATAAATGCTCAATTCATCGAGTCGTACTCGTTTGGATGTTTTAAGTATTAATCAAATGCATTTCTCTTTATTATTTATTGTTATCTTTCATATTTTTTTCTACAATGTTATTGTTACTTTTCCTAATGAACCGATGAATGTGACATGTAATGAGGCAACACAACATGAGAATAGTGACTCAGATGAAGAACATGATATACCTGAGGAAGTTGTTAAGGAGGTTGAAAACTTTGACAATAAGCCTAAGTCTAACCTAGATGAGACCGAAGTAGTAAATTTGGGGGACGTCGAGACCATCAAGGAGACTCGCATCAGCATTCACTTGTCACCAACAGAAAAGAAGAGTACATCGGTTTCTTAAAAGAATATGAGGATATTTTCGCATGGTCATATGATGACATGACCGGTTTAAGCACATCCATAGTGGCTCACAAGTTGCCTACTAATCCCATGTAATTTCCAGTGAAGCAGAAACTCATAAAGTTCAAACCAGACATGAGCCTGAAAATCAATGAGGAAGTTATTAAGCAGATCAAAGCCAAAGTCCTCAGGGTGGTTGAGTACCCAACCTGGTTAGGTAACATTGTGCCAGTACCGAAGAAATATGGGAAAGTTAGAGTATGTGTTGATTATCGGGATTTAAACAGAGCAAGTCCCAAAGATGACTTTCCACTGCCAAATATACACATCCTGATCGATAACTGCACCAAGCATGAATTTCAATCTTTTGTAGATTGCTTCACGGGTTATCACCAGATTTGGATGGACGAAGAAGACGCAGAGAAAATCGCTTTTATTACACCATGGGGGTATAGTGTTACAAGATGATGTCATTCGGTCTGAAAAATGTCGGGGCTACTTACATGAGAGCCATGACAACTGTCTTCCATGATATGATACACAAGGAAATAGAGGTGTATGTAAACGACGTCATTATCAAATCCAAGAGGGTCACGAACCACATAGAAAACTTGAGAAAGTTCTTTGATAGATTAAGAAGGTATAACTTGAAACTGAACCCCGCAAAGTGTGCATTCGAGGTCCCCGTAGGAAAGTTATTGGGATTCATTTTTAGTCGTCGAGGGATCGAGATGGACCCATCTAAAGTCAAGTCTATTCAGGAGTTACTGCCACCTAGGAGCAAAAAGGACGTGATGAACTTCCTAGGACATCTCAACTATATTAGTCGATTCATAGCACAATCCACAGTCATATGTGAACCCATCTTCAAGATGCTGAGGAAAGATGCTGAGACAAGCTGGACCGAGGATTACCAGAAAGCTTTTGGCAAGATTAAGCAGTACTTGTCCATACCACCAGTGTTGGTCTCGCCACAGCCGGGACGGCCTTTGCTACTCTATCTATCTGTATTAGATGGAGCCTTAGGATGTGTTCTGGGACAACATGACGAGACAGGAAGAAAGGAGCAAGCCATATACTACTTGAGTAAGAAGTTCACACCTTACGAGGCACGGTACTCTCTGCTAGGACATACTTGTTGTGCTTTGACCTGGATGGCCCAAAAGTTGAGGCATTACTTCTATGCTTATACTGCATACCTCATATCCAGCATAGACCCTTTGAAGTACATATTTTAGAAACCTATGCCAACTGGGAAGCTAGCTAAGTGGAAGATATTGTTGAGTGAGTTCGATATCATCTACGTAACTCAAAATACAGTCAAAGGGAAAGCATTGGTAGATCATCTTGCTGAAAACCTGGTAGGAGGAGAATATGAACCCTTGAAAATGTATTTTTCTGATAAAAAGGTTTCATTCATAGGAGAGGACATTACCGAAGCATGCGACGGTTGGAGGATGTTCTTTGATGGAGCTGCAAACTTCAATGGAGTGGGGATTGGAGCAGTTTTGGTATTAGAAATAGGTCAACATTATTCAGTATCTGCTAAACTTAGATTTCCCTGCACCAACAACATGGCAGAATATGAAGTCTGCATATTAGGACTCAACATGGCAGTCGACATAAATATTCAGGAGTTGTTGGTAATCGGTGATTCAGATTTGCTTGTGCACCAAGTACAAAAAGAGTGGGTCACCAAGAATTCCAAGATATTTACATATCTGCACCATGTACAGGAATTGAGAAAGAGGTTCACGAAGATAGAGTTTCGACATGTACCCAGAATTCAGAATGAGTTTGTCGATGCATTGGTCCCATCCCAGTAAGCATCTGGTGTATTGTGCTCATGTTGAAGAAGAAACAGATGGAAAACCTTGGTTTCATGACATCAAGGAGTATTTGGCAAAAGTAGAGTATCCGAAGCATGCAAACCACACTCAGAAATGCACACTTCGAAGATTGTCCAATCACTTCTTCCACAGCGAAGGAAACTTGTACAGAAGAACTCTTAATTTGGGATTGCTAAGATGTGTCGATGCAAAGGAAGCCTCTAAGATACTTGAGGGCATACATACTGGGACCTGCGGCCCACATATAAATGGTTTTGTCTTAGCCAAGAAGATACTCAGGGCCGGTTACTTTTGGATGACCATGGAAACACGTCCGCAAATGCTACCAATGTCAAGTGCATGCCAATATGATAAAAGTACTGCCAAACGAGCTCAATACAACAAGCTCACCTTGGCCATTCGCCGCCTAGGGAATGGATTTCATTGGTCCAATTGAGCCCACTTCTTCAAACAGACATAGGTTTATTCTAGTGGCCATTGATTACTTCATAAAATGGGTAAAGGCTACATCTTACAAGGCTGTAACCAAGAAAGTCATCACAGATTTTGTCAAAGATTGTATTGCTTACCGATTCGGAGTTCCCGAGTCCATTGTTACTGATAATGCCGCCAATCTCAACAGCGATCTAATAAAATCCCTGTGTGAAACTTTGAAAATCAAGCACAAGAATTCCACAGCCTATTGACCTTAGATAATGGAGTTGTAGAAGCCGCCAACAAAAACATCAAGAAGATACTAAGGAAGATGGTAGAAAACCACAAACAATGGCACGAGAAGCTACCTTTTGCTTTGTTGGGATACCGCACTATAGTTCGTACATCAATCGGAGCAACCCCTTACATGCTGGTTTGTGGTACCGAGGTTGTCATCCCAGCCGAGGTAGAGATTCCTTCTTTAAGAATCATACAGGAAGCCAAACTCAGCGATACAGAATGGATAAGGAACCGCTATGAACAATTGGCCCTCATAGATGGAAAAAGGATGAACGCAGTATGTCATGGTTAGCTTTATCAGAATAGAATGTCCACAGCTTTCAACAAAAGGGTCAAACCAAGGCAATTTGCGCCAGGACAGCTGGTACTGAAGAAGATCTTCCCATATCAAGATGAAGCCAAAGGGAAATTCTCTCCCAACTGGCAAGGTCCTTACATGGTCCATAGGGTGCTGACAGGAGGAGCACTCATACTCGTAGAAATGGATGGAGAAATTTGGCCAAAATCAATCAATTCAGATGCAGTGAAGAGATACTATGCTTAGACTATTTATATTTGCTCATTTGATATGATTGAACTATGATTGACCTGATTTCCTTTTAAGAGGGGATACGTAGGCAGACTTATGGGTTTGGTAATATCATAATAAAATTTCCATTTTCCCCAAAATCAGAAACTGGGGCAGAATTTTGAGGAGGACCCTCAAAATTCAAACATGAGAAAGTTGCAATGTCTCTGAAATATGTTACAGTCACTATTTCATCTAAAAATCAGTTGATATATCAATATGTTTCTAAAATGACTCTATTTTTATCAATAATTTCATATTTTTGAAAACTCTATTTCCGTGACAGTCAGGTGTTACCCAGGGAAACTCAAAAAGGCCTCCGAAATGGAGCAAAGCAAGGACAGCGGACAAAAGCACGAACCAACCTCCCCTCACGTAACTTACAATTTTTCTTTGAACGCAGGCACATTTGTTGTAATGATAACATCCGCAAATATATACACGTAGCAAGATTACTATCAATTAGCCCATTAGACACCGAATATATCTCCAGCTAAGACACATACTACTCTTATTTGCTACTCGCTCTTCGTATGGGATTAAGCCATGTCCTGCATGCTCGCATGAGACTAATCCTTGCCTCCATATCTGCATGAGGCTAATCCCTGCCTCCATATTTACATGAGGCTTATCCCTGCCTCCATATTTGCATGAGGATAATCCCCGCCTCCATATTTGCATGAGGATAATCCCTGCCTCCATATTTGCATGAGGCTAATACTTGCCTCCATATTTGCATGAGGCTAATCTCTACCTCTATATTTGTATGAGGATAATCCTTGCCTCCATACCTTTATGAGGCTAATCCCTGCCTCTATAATTGCATGAGGCTAATCCCTGCCTCCATACTTTCATGAGACTAATCCCTGCCTCCAAACCTGCATGAGGTTAATCCCTGCCGCCATACTTGCATAAGGGTAATTCTTGCCTTGCCTCCATATTTGTATGAGTCTAATCCTTGCCTCCATACCTGTATGAGGCTAATCCTTGCCTCCATACTTGCATGGGACTAAGCATTGTCCCTCCTTACATAAATATTACTCTATTCTAGTACTATCTATTTGCTTTTCAATCGGGCTAAAATCCGCCCTTCATTTCACAAGACTAAGCCTTGTCTTGGTAACACCATATTATTGCATCTCATGGGTTAAAACATCGCCAACCTATCCGAAGGCGTCATAGTCTAAAGGCATCATCCTCATAGCCGGAAGACAACATGCCATGGCCTAAGGATCTCTCAAATTTGCATATCATTATTCAAAGGCGACATGGTTCGGAGGCACCATCTTCATGGCCCGAGAACATCATTTCATGGCCTACAAATCCCGTACTAAACAATTCATGGCCCAGGACATCATGGCCTGAGGACACCATCCTTAACCGTCTGAAGACAACTTTCATAGTCCAAAGGGAATCTGCATCATGTTTAAATTTCCGCATAAATACATGTTTGTAGCATCTCTTTATCTGCAGGTGACCAGCAAGCAACCACTATCCTAGCAGGAGCGACCTTACTCCAGTTCCCTCAAACCTAACCATGCACCATAACCGCTCTTGCATCTCGTGTTCGTTCTTGCAATGACTTCATCAGTATATTTCGCCAATGAACCCAGAACTACACATGACCTGATTCCTGTAAAACTAGGGATATCTAGGTAACTCAAGATCAAAGTCCAACCTCTATCTTTCAAAACACCGCATTCAGTCAAAATTGGCCATCATTTCTTTACCCGAAAACTCTTTCATCCTACCCGGGTAAAGAGGGGCAGTTGTTGATATCCAATTTTTCCTCACATATTTTAAACACACATATATATACTTTCAAAATAGTACATATGCAGTTATAAGCCTACATAAGCATTTTTTATAATTTTTTCTATAGTTTTAAAGGCTCCAAATCAATTTATTTCTCCTTTTTTATTATATAAATATCCAATAATTATCCTTTATACTACTTTTGTGATGAGTTAGTCACCGAAATTCATGATTTATGCTAATATAGTATTTAAATATTTTTTGTGCATTTTTGTGTAATTACATTTATATTTTTAAGCTAAATTGCACATTTTTGCAAAAATAGCCCATACTAATATATAACTATATTATTTATGCATAAAATGATCTTTCATATTTTTAAAATGTTAAATAACTATTTTAAATCATTTTAGTACACAAAGATATTTTTGGTACTCATTTATTATTTTAATAAATTATTTAGTTATTAAAATTTGGCCATATTTTACATTCAATTCTAATCCTAAATTGGACCCAACACTCAACCCAATTTTAAATCGAAAATATACCCAGCCTAATACTCATCTGCCCCAACCTAATACTCGGGAAAATTTTGGTCGTTGATCATTGTGATCAACGGTTCAGATTAACCCTTGCCTAAATTAAACCTAATGACCCCCCAAAAAACCCTCTCATTTTCCCTTACCTCTCACGCCGTCACCTAATCCTCTCCTCTCTCAAATGCTCTCAAACCTAACCCTAATCGGACCTCGCCGTCACTCATCTATGGCAATCTATAGTTGTTTCTCACCACCCCAGGCCTCTAAAGGCCTCTCTTGTACTGGTATCTCCATCTCTAGGGCCCTCAAGGGACCAGGTTTAGTTTGCTTGCATCTATGGACACTTCTCGCCTATTTCAGGCTGTCCCGATTTGATTCAGATTAAGATCTTCCTATATATATGGGTTTTTAAGCTTGTTTCTTCATCTCTATGATTGTTCTTCTCGAAACCCTAATTTCATTCTTCTGAACTTCTTAGATTTGTACAGATTTGAGATGGTTTGTACCTATTTCATATGAGTTTTACAAGAACCTTTTGATTTTTACAACAACCGTCTGATTTTTGAATGATTTTTCATTTTTCTCTAAACTAGGGTTTCCGAAAATTTCTTTTTCCAAAACATTTGGTAATTTTGAGTGTTTAATCATATGTTTCCTATATGTTCTAACCGATTTCATTAGGTTTGATCTAACCCTAACTTGTTTATACTAAAATCCATAATTCTTTGGACATTCTTTGTTTGGTTTCTGAGTACTTGTATACTGACTTTGTTCTTGCCTTGGTTCTTGTGATTTTTCTTTAGCCATTTAGATGTCTCTTGGTTTTCTTATCCTAATATGCCTCTACTGAGTTTCTTAGTTCAACTTTTCTACTGATTCCATATGTTTATGTTCATTCTGACTATTCATGTTAAGACTATATTTTTCTCCATAAATCAGGGTTGTTTTGAATTTTGATTTACCAATTTGCTTCGTTAAAAACTATGTGTTGAGCCCTGACTATTCCTTACTTGCCTGATTGGATTGTCTACGATATTTACTGACTCTTTACGCGATTTTCACTTTTAATTAAGTCCTGGACTATTCTGAAGTTCTAATTTTGGTTTGATTGAAACACTTTTCCTTAACAAAACTTTTGATTCTCACTTCTTTAATCATTTTAATTGAACTTCTTTCTTTAATTAAGTTTTCTCTTGCCTTATTTGTTATTTGATGATTCTTGCCAATTATTTCTTTAATTAAACTCCTGTTCATTCACCCCTAATTACCTACTCTATACCCAAGTCTTACTTGATTTCCTTCCTTAAATATCTGTCTTGTTTTTACCGTTGATTGATTATCCCTTGATTAAGGGGAAGACTTATTGATTTTACGTGTGTGAGTGATTTTGTGAATTTCCCTAATTTCTACATAATTGTTCCCTTCCCTTATTTTGTTTAACTCTTTATTACTATATAAACTCCTTCTTATTTTAATTTCTAAACACGAACAGTAGTTTAGAAACTACCGCTTTCCAATCTAAAAAGGCTCTCTTTTCTACTTGTGATCTCTATTGTTCTAGCCGGCTGCAAGCCAGGTCTGGAAATTGCACAATGCCTTTCTCACATCTTGTGTTTTTTCATTCTTTAACTAGGTATGCTTCTGATTAATTTTAAGAATCAAAACCTATGTGTTTACTTACTGCTTTAGTTCATGTGGTCTGAGTCCATTCTTGCTTTTGTTTACTACTTACCCATCATGCCTAATACTGCCTATTCAAACCTATGATTAGTATGTTTCAACTTTACCTACTTGTTTATTATCGTATTTAACATGTCTACATATGTATCTAGCATGTTTGACTGACTATTGTTTATCTAGCATTCCTTAACTCTACTTCTATGTAATTAGCATACCTTCACTTGTTAATATTTGCCTAGCATGCTCATTTAAGCCCTTTCCTGTTCTGCCTCTCTCCTACTAAGTTAGTTAATCTCCTTAGAGTAATTCTAGCTGTGTTGTTTAGATGTCCTCAACATGTTTCGGTTGTGATCCTTGTTGTTTGACTTACATTCTATCTAACCTACTAGTTCTATAGAACCCTTCAAAAGCTCTATGTATCCTGTTGATTGTGTGCTTCATTAAGGTGTCCTTTGTATGATCCTAACCTCTCTACCCTTGTGTGAAAGTTGTTTGCCAAAGTACCTCCTAAAAACTGTTTGTTTTATGACTTGTGTTTTGATTGCAAATAATTTCTTTACACTTCCTCAAACTATTTTATCACTAAATCAGCACTGGTTTTTCAGAAATTCTTTTCAATCCTAAGACCTTTCTTTAAACTGTCTGTTAAACTCTTTCAAACCATTATGCAGTTTCACTTACTCCTAGAATACTAGGTCCTCCCCCTCTGGTATGGGTACTGCTTAGAAACCCTTGAGATCTCTTTGAACACTTGCATATCAGGGCTGGCACTTCCACACTGCACCTAAATCAGTTATTATTTGAGAAAGGTCTAGGTGTGAGCACTGCCCGGGATCCTTGAGGTCCTTAGAGAACTCTGACACACCTAGACATGAAATTGGCTATGGAATTTTGGGCATTTGAGACTACTGGAGGCTTGGAAATCACTTTGGTCCGACTTCAGGCTCCATATTGCTTAATTTCTGTTCTACTTATGTTATTCATTCAATTCTTGGTCTATAATAATTAATTGTAAACAAACAGTAGGGTGATTAGTGAAAAGGGAGGGTAGTTGTATATTGTGGGTAAAATTGGGTAGATACCATGCCTACAGGGTCCTTATTGATTCAAATGTGTTTGTTAGATAACATGCTTATAGGACCTGCTTTGGTTTAAATAAGTTTTGTTTGCTTTACTTCCATAAAATTAGAAGCCATACCTATAGGATCTAAATCATCTTTTAATAATTAGATACCATGCCTATAGGAGTTAAAATCAGCTTTAATAGAAATCATGCCTATAGGGGTTTCACTTTGGTCGAATGAATTCTGCTTGCTTCACCTTATGTTTAATTAGAAATCATGATTATAGGACTTAAAACCAGTTTAGTGAGAAAATCAGTTTAATTCATGTTTATTCTAAATCGGTTTAAGTAACTACTTTGTCCTCTTGTTTAATAAGTTTTCAATGCTGCCCTAAATAATATTGCTAGAAAGCATGCTTATAGGATCTCAAGTTGTCCGTTAAAAATTGTTTACTGTTCTACTGCATTCCTGATCAATAATATATACCATGCTCATAGAACATCACCGTTATATGCCTAGGCAAGCCTGTAGGGCGATTAAAATTCTACAAACTATAAAACTACGCCTTGTTATTTGAGATTGCTCATATTCAACATGTTTAAAAGAATCAGTAGGCAAGTAGGATTCAGTTCTTTGACACTTTGGTCCTAATTCAATACTGTCTACTCTCTGCTCACCTAGATTTCATGTTCTATGGTTTTCTCTTAAATACCTGAAACTGTTGTTTGAGACGTGCACTTACTTGATCTGTTTGTGGAGGTAAAATGTGAGCCTTTAATTGTTCCCTCTTTAAATGCAGTCCTAATTGTTTTGATTGACGTTTAGAATTTTATCCTTTAAATACCTTAGGATGGTCTAGAACTACCTAAATTAGAGGTCCTAAACACCTCCAGGGCCACGAGGAGGGGACGGGTAGTGCACGCATAGGATATCTTTCATGGTTGATAAAACGCTTTAGGCTATGACCAAGGGGAGGGGATTGGGTAGTAAGATATGATGACTACGCGTTAATGTCACGTGTAGCCCCTCATTGAGGAGTGATTACTAGGCATTGTGTGGGTATGATCCTGTAGGCTAACCAACCTCGGACCTCTCTTTCCCAACTTCCGTTGTTTAAATGAATTTAATTTTCTTTATATGTGCAAATTATTCAAACCTTTTCCCTTGTTTTCATTACTTGAATCATACATGCATCAAGAATGTCAAGACATACCTTTATTTGCAAGTATGTGTTAAAATCATTTATTTGTTAAAATGACTAATTCACATAAGTTTAAGTTCGGTCGGGACCCACCGTTGTGGACCGCGAGGGGTGCCTAACACCCTCCCCTCAAGGTTATTTCAAGCCCTTACCCTAATCTCTAATAATGCAAACTAGTCCATGAGTTAATTCCTCAAGGTGCCCTAACGCACCATAATTCGTTAGGTGGCGACTCTTCAAATACACGATTCCCAAAAGAAAACGAGTTATTTTCCCATAAATGTCAAAACTCGAACTTTCCATCAAAAGGGGAAAAACACAATTACGATGGGCCCAGTCCATTTAGAGCTATGACTGGGCCAGTTTTTGCAAACAGTTAGTTGGCCCATTCCTTATTTGTGAGTCCATAACAATTAATGCTAAATTACCCCTCCCCCCTAGGTAGCTAAGTTTCTTACATTCTCTAACGCTGCCATGGACCTTTACAGTAATCAAAAATAGCTTAGGAAATAATTTGAACATCATAGTTTGCTTTAGGCGCGTAATAATAAATCATCCTGACTATGGGTACGGTTTCCGTGACATAGTTATGATACATAATTCTCAAATTCGGGTGTGCATTTTATGAGATCCGATCATAGCAACTTTGAATAATAATGATAGAATAAACATGTCGCAAATCGCGGGTGCATTTCATGTAGCGTGGTTTGCAATATTTTCCCAAAACGACAAGTGTACGACAACCGTAACTTGTTCAAGAAATAATTCCATAAATCCTAAAAAGAGTTTAAATAATCAAAAGCGGTTTAAAGGGCTAAAAATGCACAATAGGTTTAAAACTTGTAATTGATCAGATAATTAGGCCAATTATTAATAGTTAAGCGACCGTGCTAGAACCACGGAACCCGGGAATGCCTAACACCTTCTCCTGGGTTAACAGAATTCCTTACCTAGTTTTTGTGGTTTTGCAGACTTTTAAATAGAGTCAATTTTCCTTGATTTAGAATTTAAAATAAACTGGTGACTTGGAACACCAATAATTATCCTAAGTGGCGACTTTGAATAAGTAAAATAATCCCATTTCGATTCATGTCACTTAAATTGAAAAAACTCCTTATATCCCTATCCCTCGGGTAAAAAGGAGGTGTGACAGCTCTGGCGACTCTACTAGGGAAAAGAACCCAGAACTTTTGGTTCAGGGTTCAATAATTCGAGCTTAGAATAACTGTCATACTTGGCTTTTATTTATTATCTAATTTTTTTATTACATGTTTGAGCCTAATGTGCTAAATACCGCCTTTTACCACTTTGATATTGTTTTAATTGTATATAAAACTATTACGAAACCCTTCTTCTCTCTAAATCTTCTAGGATTTCTGTTAGAGTCATATCCTAACTTTAGAACGAGGTTTGGACAAGTTGCAAATCCGGTGAAGCTTATGTATTCCCGGTACGCTGCCTTCCCCCCCCCCCCCCCGGATCGAGTTGTCCGCTCGGGTAAGCCATGTCTAGAATAATACACCCAGGTTTTAAACCTAGAATAACTTATCCTCGTGTCGGATCTCTAGTAGGAACGCTTGTTTGCATCACGTGCATTTGACTTTGGGGACTCAACATAGGGGTTGGGTCCGTCTAGGACAGGTGCACCCGAAATAAAAGGACCATCTTGATGCATTTTACTTGCTACTTGTACACTTATTTTTCTTCGGCTTGTATGTTGACGGCTTCTAGAATAAGGAAGAAAAGTCGAGAAAAATCAAATTGAGGTAGGAGAGAGAAAATTACCCGTTTTTGAAAAACCTGGTGTCCAAAATATCCCGAAGCTATGCTGAAATTTTGAAAAAAAAAAAGAAAAAGAAGGAAACATTATTTCAAAATATTTCATATTTTTTCTGTTGCGTCAAAGCTTACCGAACTACGCAGGTTTGATTCTCACCGGATATGAGATACGTAGGCAACTCTCATCGGGTCTAGCCCCGCTTTTTGCAAACATAACCCAAAAAATATGAAATGTTGTCATTTTTTTTCATAAAAGTTAGGTGATACCATTTTTGTCTAAATAGCCAGAAATGTCCCACCGGGATGCCGAAAAGCCGTTTTTGCAAGACTATCCACCTATGGCCCTTTTTATAATTTTTGGCCACTTGGCAAACACAACACTAAAATCTTTCTTTCCGAAGTGTTGAAGGGTCGTATTTACAAAAGTGGCCTTGAGCTATTTGAGTTACTGTTTGCACAAAATAATAATCTTCCTTTTGGGGTAAAAATAAATCACATATTTTTAACCAGTCGCTTAAAACAAATGTGCAGGATGAGCATTATTGAAAATATACCTTTTCAAGTCGTAGAGGAAATTACACTAGGACTCCATATGTGGTGGAACGACCTGGGGGAGGTCAGTAAAAGTGTTGTGACAAAGGCTTTAGGCGGGATCACCGGTCTTTTGAAGGTTAAGCCAAGGGTGGATATAATTGAAGCTTTAATACAATTTTGGTACTCGGCGCACAATGTGTTCCACTTCTCTGATTTTGAGTTGACCCCTACACTTGAGGAGATAGCAGGTTATGCTGGTCTTAACGGGAATCTCAGACATCGATATCCAGTAGCACCAAGAGCTATAACCCCTCACAAGTTTTTGGACCTTCTGAGTAATAGCCGAAAAGTCAAAGATGGAAATTTGGTTAAAGGATTCTGCACATTCCACTTCTTATACTGCCATTATGGGGAACCCCACGGTTTTGAGGCTCAGAAGACTAGTTTAAGTCACGGAAATAAAGATAAATGGGAGGAACGCCGAGGATTGGCCTTCGTAGTGGCATTTTTAGGCACTTTAATTTGTCCAAGGAGTGATGGGCATATAGAGTTGGGGCTTGCAAGAGTGGCTGACTTCATGATCAAAAAGGCCAACGACACTATCATACCAATGATCCTAGCAGAAATTTATCGAGCTTTAATTGTTTGTCGAGCTGGGGCAAAAAATTTTTAAGTTTGCAACTTGTTTTTGCAAATCTGGATGGTAGAACATCTTTGCCATCGCCCGGGGTACATGAACTATGGTCTAACTGGTCTCAATTGCATTGAAGAACATGAAAATCGGGTAGACGGTCATGAGTTTTCGGAAGGTACTAAGGCATGGTTTGTACATTTGGGTTCCTTGACTACAAACCGAATTGAGTGGACGTTCGGTTGGCTCCCGGTCAATGAAGTTATTTATATGTCGACTAGAGTGTGTTTTCTTTTATTAATGGGTCTTCGGATTATTCAGCCGTATGCGCAGCACCGGGTTCTATGCTAGTTGGGTAGATACCAAACTGTCCCTCATGATGAAGATTTGAGTCAACAAGTTATTGAACTATGCCCAAAAGCTACATTCCCAGAAGAAATGGTTCGCCAGATTTGGCACCAATGTATGTTTCTAGAGCCACAGACTCGAGTACGAGATTTCTGATGACCCGAATGGTTGTCTTAAGAATTTACGTCTCGATCCCCTATTAACTACTTTCTCCGAATTTATTTCTGCTATTTTGATTTGCTGGGACGTTCGGTTTTAAGTTTCAGAGAGTTTTGGGACACCTAGTCCCTAAATGAGAGCTTAAGTGTTGGAAAGTTGACCATAGTCGGAACAGTGCGAAGATGGCCTCTGAATGGAAATCTGAAGGTTCCGTTAGCTCTGTTGGGTGATTGCGGGTTAGGGGAGTGTTTGGATTGTGTTTTGGAGGTCCGTAGCTAATTTAGGCTTGAAATGCCGAAAATTGAGTTTTGAAGTTTCTGGTTCGATAGTGAGATTTTTTATCCGAGGGTTGGAATGGAATTCCAGAAGTTGGAGTAGCTCTAGTGTTTAATGTGACATGTGTGTAAGATTTCAGGTCATTCGGACGAGGTTTGATAGACTTTTTGATCAAAAGTGTATTTTAAGAGTTTTTGAAATTCTTAGGCTTGAATCCGATGAAAAATAGGTGTTTTGATGTTGTTTTGAGCGTTCCAAAGGTTGGAACAAGTTTGAAAGAAGTTATGGAATATGATGGTAGGCTTGGTTGAGGTCCTGGGGGCCTCAGGTGAGTTTCGGGTGGTCAATCGGACCATTTCGTGATGTTTGAAGTTGCAGAAAACTATTGTGTGTGTTGCAGACCAGTTGTTCTTCGCGTTCACGAGTGGACCCTTGTGTTCGTGAAGGGTTAGGATGTGGAGCAGAAGATTTTTCCTTCGCGTTCGCGAGGGAGTTCCCACGTTCGCAAAGGGCTGGGGTCTTTGAACTACGCGTTCGCGAGAAAGGAGTCGCGTTCGCGATGGGCTGGAAAGCTGAGCCTTCGCGTTCGTGAATAAGGGGACGCGTTTGCCAAGAAGGAAAAGTGGTCAATGTCAATTTGTTCTTCACGAATGCGAGGCTTTGACCGCGTTCGCAAAGAAGGATTTAAATGCCTGGGCAGAATGATTCAAAAGGCCTATTCCGCGATTTTGAGCCTTAGTTCCTCCATTTTTGGGCGATTTTGAAGCTTTTTGAAGGGGAATGAAGAGAGATTCAAGGGGAATCACTTGCAGGTAATATTTTTAACTTCATAACTCGTTTATATGTGATTAAAAACCTAATTAGTGGCGAGAAATTTGGGAAAAATAGGTAATTAGGGCTTGAGATTAAGAGACCTTAACATGGGTATTTAAGGGGACAATGAACTCTGATTTCAGTGTTGTTGTTATGTATAGATTCATGAGGGTACAAGGTTTCTGGAAATGTAAATTTTACCTGATTCCGAGATGTGGTCCCGAGGGGTATTTTGGTCATTTTACCTAATTTCGCGTATTAGCTTAGAATTTCTTTGTAGAATCAATTACTTGAAGTGGTATTTATGTTATGAAATTGAATTGAATAGATTTGGGCAATTTGGAGTCATGTACTCGTGGTAAGAGCGTGGTTTCGAATTGATTATTGAGTCGGTTCGAGGTAAGTGGCTTGTCTAACCTTGTGTGGGGGACCTTCCCCTTAGGATTGGTATATTTGGTAATTGAAATGCCTTGTACGTGAGGTGCGTACTTATGCAAATTGTTGGAAATCTGGTTTTCATTAAGTAATCACTAGTATGTTTCCTTTCCTGTTTTTATTACTTTCACTATTAAGCCTGTTGTTAGCTTAGGAAAGCATGTCTAAGTGACTTAATTGCTTTATTTGCTCAACCTGCCTTACCTGATTTCTATGCAGCATGCTAGGCTAGAATCACTTGTTACATTAATATGAAATTTTGCCATTTCTCTATATTTTCTTGCTGTGTATTTATTTTGGGACTACGAATGTGGGATTCCAGTAGCTCCCCCTTATCTGTTTATTTTGGGACTACGGATGTTGGATTCTGATAGATTGATAACGGCCTCCTCCGCACTCCTATTGAGAAGCGAGAGAGGGTCAGAGCAGTTTTTACCCGATTTTGGTTCGGGATCGATTTCCACAGAGAGCTAGAATTTGGAATCGAGTATCTATCTAGTTTAGGATTGCATATGTGTTCCAAATTACACTTCTAATCATTTTTGGGGTTTTCGTTTTACTTCTACTATTATCAACTACAAATGGTAAATGCAACTAGATTAAGCTAAGAGTTAAACTAAAAACGGTTGTTCAAATAGTTTAAAAGGCACTAGGGTAATGACTTTTACCTAGGTCTTTAATTGACGGGTAATTGAATCTAAGACACGATTGACATAATTGGGGAGTATGATATAACTGTTGCACTATTTTACCCACTTACACCTCTCGGTGGTTCGAGTGATTTTTCCCAAATTGACTTTCTCAAAACCAATTGGGTATGCAAATATGTACAAGCAACTAGGGTTCAAGTCGGGTATTACTCTCTCGAGGTTTAACCCTTTAATTGGAGCTATCAATCTCTTGAGTACACCCCAATTCCTTGTTGGACCAATTTCGGAGACTTAGGCTCTCTTTCTCAAGAAGAACCCAAGTTAACTAAACACAAACTAGTGTTTGCAACCACTAATTCAGAAATTAACCATGAAATAGGCCCAAATATCAAACACACATAGTCATTTTAGACTTAAAATACAAGACCCGTCAATTACCTACACTAGGGTTGAGCCACAACCCTAGCTTATGGGTCTAGCTACTCACAATTAAAGAAGAAAAGCAAGAAATAGATAAAGAACAACTCATATTAATTGATCAGTAAGGTAAATAACAAGATTCAATGATGAAAAGCAGATAAAATTGCCCAAAATGGCTAAGAAAGTCGAACCCACGAGTGCAGCTACGTTACAAAACTATCTGATACCCTAAAAATGGGAAAAGAAGCTATTTATACTAAGGTGAAAATTCTGGACAAAAATGCCCCTGCGGGGTTAGTGCAGACTGCACAAAATGGAGTGTGGCCGCACTAGGGCTCTTGACTTCAAAATCCAACTCTCTAAACTCAAGCAATGCGGACTGCATAGAACGGACTGCGACCCCGAAGGCTTCTAGTGCGGTCTGCACAAAATGGACTGCGGACCGCATTGCCTTGAAACATCAAAACTGGCATCTCTCTGATTCTTTGTGGCCGTATTGTCTTTATGCCTGAATGTCAACCTCTCTGAATCCCCTAGTGCAGACCGCACAGAATGGTGTGCGGCCGCACTGGCCTGTTTTGTCTGAGCTTTGTCTTGTCTTGGGACTTGTGAAAGTTTCACTCTTTTTTGAGCTGATCTTTGACATTTTGTCACTTTGTTGATCAAACGTGCAATCAAACACACTTGTGAGCCTTTTAGGACTATTTTGTATGAATTTCTAATCATAGCATAAGCAAGAAGGAGTATAAAATGTGTTAAAATCCCTACTTATCAACTCCCTCAAACTTAAGCTTTTGCTTGTCCTCAAGCAAACAAAATAAGACCCACCTCTTAAGGGAAAATTCAAGAAATATTTAGCTGACCTAAAGTAACCTCATCTAGCATCAGTTGGGACTAACAATTGCCCTCAATACAAATGAATCATTAACAACTTTTACTCCTTGAAACACCATAGATTAAGTGCGATACAAGAGCATCAAGAATTGACTCAACACATCAAAGAACTCTTTTCTATTACTTCGATCATTGTGGAACCCAAACTTACACATCCTCAACTCTCCCTAAGCAAAACTCACCTTTAGAATAGTGGAACTCAAAACGAGGTTAATGGAAGTTGACTCATCTCTCTCAAGAAAATGTCACAAGTCTGGCTCTAGGTACTATATGCTTGCCCCTTATGTGAGTATCCACTAATGTAAGCTTCATTCAACTCAAGATCATATAGGGCTTTTGTGGGGACATTGTGAAGGCTTTTTTGGGGACATTGTGAAGGCTTTTGGTTCAGGGTAGGAAATATTTTGGTCTAAGTAGGTTCCATCTTCCCTTAAACACTTCTTTTGATTCATTTGGCATCCATTCACTTGACTCTTTGAGTCATTTCACTTCTTTCTAAGGGGTTAGAGAGACACACTGTCACTCTTTCTTATGCATTTCAAACCTTTTCTCCCTTTTCAACTTTCCACACCTTTCTTTCTTTGCTTTTCTTGAATCCTTTTTTGTTCTTTTTCATATTAAACATTCTATTTTCCATTTTGCTTTTCTTTCTTTTTCATTGCCTTTCCTTTTCTTCATTTTTGTGCCTTTTTACCACTTTGTTGCACTCCTCGTCTCTCCCCCCAAACTTATAATTTTGCCATGTGCTAAAGGAAAGATCGAGTTCCAAGAGGGGGTATCTTTTAGAACGGGTATAGGCTTGTATTATAGTTCTTGAAGGAAAAAGGTCTAAGGCTCAAAAGGGTTGACTAGGGATCTTATCGTTGGTAGGTTATGGGTGTGTTCAACTATCATTTGGACCAAGGAGAGCCTATAATCATGTCTCAAGTTCTAGACCAATGGCTCGGGACTTGGACTTGTAATGCGATTACTCACCACACAAGCTATGGGATTGCTAAAGACGCAGAGTCAGGGACCCACAACGACCTTAGATAAGATTTGAGCACACAACGGTCCCGAAAACCCACTTGATGATTATCGGTCAACACAAAAGTCTCAAGGTCACTACTTTCACCATCCTAAACACCACAATTTGTTTTTGACCATAAGATCAAAGGCAAATGTGCTAGGCCCAAGTGAAACTTTGCTTGAGGCACCCTTAACTACTAACTACTAAAAACGAAAAGAAAAACGGACTCAAACCCTTAACAAGGTTGTCACGCCATCCATCATTGGGAAGAGAAACCCGGTTCACATAACACTCCACCTTTGGAAAGAACCATGGTATTAAGAAAACCAAAGGCTTATTGCAAACTTGAGAAACAAGAAGCTATGAATCACAAATAAGAAGCTAAGAACGAAAAAATTGCGGAAAGTAGAATGAATATATACAAGAGGGGATTTGAAATGCAATAGATGGGATGAATATGTACAATGTAACATAACTTTATATACATACCCAAAGTAAAATAAAAGTGTGATAAATGTAAGAAATGTTAAAATTATATACAACCCAAAGGTGAAAAATCAAGAAAGCATAAAAAAGTATCAAATATATACAATCATCCGAATGAATAAAAAGTAGGGCCTACCCCCTCAAATGAAAGTTAGCATTGTCCCCAATGCCAACTAAACCAAATAAAGAATCAAAAAGAGAGAGGAAAAAGGATATAGGGACTCCCTATGGTCTGTCTGTCTACATAGGCTCCTGAGTGGTCCCAGGGTCCTCATTGTCCTCGAAGACCTCAAACTGGTTCCCGGTGGCCTGCTGCTCTACTACTGCTGGGACCTGGGCCTGGACCTGGACAGGCTCCTGAAGTGCATCCTGAGGCTGACTGGAGGAAGCCTCCGATGGGTCAGCCAACTGGATGACTGCATCATCCGCTCTAGGAATCACCCTCTTCCTCTTGGGAGGCCTTTGTGACTGCTCTGGATAGGAATGAGCTGTGGGTACTGGGTCCCGGAGCAGTAAGTCTAAAGGTAGCTGATCCGCCTTCAGTTTGTCAACATCAGCTCTTAACACCTTCACAGACTCCTTGGATGCCCATGTCTTCCTCAGCTTCTTGTGCTCCTGAGCAAGCTTTTTGAGAGACTTGCTATGTGAATCAACTGCCTCAGTCAGTACCTTCTGACTGTCGAGGATTTTCTTCTGGTTGTCTAAAATCTCTTTCAAAGCATCCTCTATCGACTGGGAAACATGTAGGACTGGAGGTGCCGACTAAGCCTCTACTGTGGTAGTCAAGATGGACAACTTGGATGAGGCAGTCTTCATCCAGTTGTTGATACTCAGAAGTGCTTGGCTCAGTCGGTGGGCAGTAATAGGATGGGCCTAGAAAGATGGAATCTCCGGGTCTACTGAGGTGGATGGACCAGGAGGGGCAGCACTGGAAGTAGATGTAGGCTCGGCTGGAGTCACTACCACAACTGGCTCTTCAGACTGGCCAGTTGGAGCAGTAACTGTACTCTTGAAGTTCTTGCTCTTGGGGTTATCATCCCCTTGCATGCTATACCAGGAGAAAGGGGCCTTTGTTTTGACTTTGATGTCGAAGGGCCTCTTCTCCACTTTCAGGTCCTGGAAGTACATAGTGAGGAAACAGGGGAACGGGTAATTTCTGTCATGCTCGGCACCCACAATTGTAATAATCTGCGACACCACATTCCCCACATTGATTGGGTACCCCATCATGATTGAAGCCACTAACACAACCTGGTGGAGAGGGAGGAAATTTTCATGTGTCCTGGGGTCCAACCTGCTACATACAAAGGTCTCCCACCCCCGTGCCTCAAAGTTCAAACTCCGTCTCAAGATCTTGACTCCAGTAGTCAACCAGTCGGGGGTGGTACCTGGGATTGCCAGGTACTGTTCTAGCCAGGGACGAACTTCCTCGCCCATTTCCATCTTTGCCATGTACAGGGTCTCATCTTCCTCATTAAACCCAAGATAGTCATTGACTATCTTTCCATCAAACAACACCTTCAGATTTCAAACCTTGGTCACTTTGGAGCCCTTTTTGATGTGGGCTACGTTGTTGTAAAATTCCTTGACCAAGTGTTCGTTGGCATCCACACACTCATCTAGAAACTATTCCCAGCCCACTCTTGTCCTAAACTGCCTCCTGACATTTGGGTTGTTAGGTAGCAAGTCTCTATCAATAAAACTCCTCTCCAGGATTAACTTCCTCACCGGCCACCATTCCTGGAACTTATGGTACGCTACCTCACTAACAAACCGGTCCTTCCACACCTCTGGCTTCCTAGTTTGGGCAATACCCCCCACTTGTGGTTCACCTCCTTCTCCAACTTCTTCGTCTCCCCCTACTTCCTCCTCATCACCTACCGCACCCTCTCTAGATAATAAAGTTGTGGGAGAGGTAGAGTATTCCCCACTACCATCACCTGAGCCCTCAGACGAACCAGAAGAAATGTTCACTGATGCTTGGGCAGTCGGGGATGCTGGAGGTATATCTCTCAATCTATGTCCTTCGGCCAGTCAGGGATGTATTCTGGCACGGAGTCCGAAGAGATCTCCTTGGAAGGCTCGTGCTCACTCCCCGACATGTCAATGGCTTTGTCAGCGGCTTTTATCACTTTCCTCATGTTCTTGATCTTTTGCCTAGCTTGGGGAGTGAGTCTTATCATTTTTTGCTTCCCTCCCCAGGAAGATTTGCCTCTGTCAGGTTGTTTAGATCCTTTGCCTCGTTGTTGTACCATTGTCTGCAAACACAATTCAAATGACTTTAGTATCAATAGCAGCAGGCAAGAAACAGAATTGTAGACAGAAGAAAAGAGTTGCATACATATTGCAGAAGGTACCCAGTGTGGACCGCACAAAGTGGTGTGCGTCCGCACAGGGGCCAATACGGACTGCACAAAATGGCCATGCGGACCGCACAAAATGTAGTGTGGCCTCACTACCCAAAGTTCAGCTTTCAGAAGTTTCATCAATGCGGTCCGCATAAAATGGTATTGCTGACCGCATCGGGGCACTGCGGACCGCACCGAAACAACTGCGGTCCGCACTGAGTGCCTAGTTGTGGCACTAAGTTAGGGTTTAATGGATTTTTGATTTTAAGCATAATTAATACCTAAACAATGCCCCTAAGTGATTTCCCATTGTTTTTAACTACAGGAGCCTACTCTAATCAAGAAATTTACAACCCTAGCCTAATCAATTGAAAAAAAACTACGGGAAACATAGGGAGAGAAACAAGAAACACTAAAATCAAAAGAAATTAACAAAATTGAATAATTAAAAGGCAAGCAATGGTACCAGATGTGAGAGTTAATGAAGAGTAACAAGTCCAAGGAGTTAATTACGAACAAATACGGTGATGAACAGTGCTTGTATAAGTTTTAAGAGTCAAAGTTCAAAAAGGGTAAAAGGAGGGCCTCAAGCCCTATTTATAGAAAAGGACCTGGGGCCCAGTCTCACCAACCAGTGCGGACCGCACAAAATCGCCCGTGGTCCGCACTACACAGCTTTTGCCAAGTTTGACCAAGTAACCCACTATGGTCCGCACAAAATGTAGTGCAGCCGTAGTGGCAAACTTCAGAGAGGTCATCATTTCACCCTTCACTAGTGCGGTCCGCACTAAATGTAGTGCGGCCGCACTAACAACTTTAGAGAACTGGCACTTTATTCCACTATGTCCTGCACTGCACCAACATAATCATGTAACATCTCACAACCAGTTAGCCCAAAAATAAATCCTATCCTACAATGAAAACCAAAGAAAAACAAGAAGAAAAACACATGGGTTGCCTCCCAAGATGCGCCTGATTTAACGTCGCGGCACGACGCAAGTTACCATCACATCATTTGAAATGGAGAAGTGCCACCACATAGTTGTCATCAATTTCTAAGATAATGCTTGACCCGGTGCCCATTAACTCTAAAAACTTCACCATTTTTGTTCTTTAAATCAAGATCACCAAATGGGGTCACACACACCACTTCAAAAGGTCCACTCCATTTTGATTTGAGCTTTCCCGAAAACAGACGTAACCGGGAGTTGAACAAGAGAACCAAATCACCTACTTTGAACTCCTTTCCACGAGTATATTTATCATGAAGGTACTTCATCTTGTCCTTATACAAGGACGAACTGGAGTAGGCATAGAATCTGAATTCATCAAGTTCATTAAGCTGCTCCACATGAAGATTGGCTGCAACATCCCACTCAAGATTAAGCTTCCGCAAAGCCCACATGTCCTTGTGCTATAACTCAACCAGTAGATGACAAGCTTTCCCAAACACCAACCAATGCGGAGACATACCAATCGGAGTCTTGTAAGCAGTCCTATAAGCCCATAGAGCGTCATCTAACTTCTTTGACCAATCGATCCTATTTGCATTGACCGTCTTTGACAATATGCTTTTGATTTCCCTATTGGAGACTTCAACTTGACCACTTGCTTGAGGATGATAGGGAGTAGAAACTTTGTGATTGACACCATACTTTGAAAGCAAGGTATCGAAAGCTCTATTGCAAAAATAAGACCCCCCATCACTAATGATTGCGCGAGGAGTATCAAACCTTGTAAAAATGCTCTTTTTGAGAAATGCAACAACACTCCGGGCCTCATTGTTGGGCAAAGCCACAGCTTCAACCCACTTTGAAACATAGTCTACCTCCACAAGAATGTAAGTGTTCCCACAAGAGCTAACAAATGGGCCCATGAAATCAATGCCCCATGTATCAAAAATAACAACTTCAAGGATGGTATTGAGAGGCATCTCATTTTTCTTCGAAATTCCACCCACTCTTTGGCATTCGTCGCATATTTGAAAAAAGTTGGCCAATAAAACCCACAACTAAGAACTTTAGAATCCGTCCTCGCCCCGCCATGATGGCCACCATAGGGAGAGGAATGACAAGCCTCCAAGATACTCAATTGCTCCTCCTCCGGGACATACCTTCGGATCACACCATCCGTGCAAATCTTGAACAAGTACGGCTCATCCCAATAGAAGTCCAAACTATCCCACTTGATCTTCTTTCTTTGGTTAGAAGAGAGCTCACACGGGATTATACCGGTCACAAGGAAGTTAGCAACATCGGCAAACCATGGCATATCATTCATTGACACTGAAAGGAGTTGTTCATCAGGAAATGAATCATTGATCTCTAGGCCATCACGAGGCCTCCCCTCCTCCTCCAAGAGGGACAAGTGGTCTGCCACTTTGTTCTCACTACCTTTCTGGTCCATAATCTCCAAATCAAACTTTTGAAGTAACAAGACCCATCGCATCAGTCTAGCTTTGGAGTCCTTCTTCGTCATCAAGTACCGGAGTGTGACATGGTCGGTATGAATAATAACATTGGCACCCATAAGATACGGTCAGAATTTTTCCATAGCAAACACAATAGCCAAAAGTTCTTTCTCTGTCACCGTGTAGTTCACTTGAGCAGCATTCATTGTCTTGCTCGCATAGTACACCAGATGAAACATTTTGTTCACTCTTTGACCCAAAATCGCCCCAACTGCAACATCGCTCGCATCACGCATGAGCTCAAAGGGCAAGCTCCAATTAGGCACGGTAATGATAGGAGTGGTGGTCAACCTATGCTTGAGAAGTTCAAAGGCTTGCATACATTTCTCATCAAACACGAACTTAGCATCTTTTTCTAATAACTTGCACAATGGGTTCGCTACCTTCGAAAAGTCTTTGATAAATCTCCGGTAGAACCCTACATGCCTAAGAAAACTTCGAACTCCCTTGACGGATGTAGGGGAGGAAGCCTTGAAATCACATCGATCTTTGCTTTATCTACCTCAATACCATGCTTCAAAAATTATGTCCAAGAACAATTCCTTTTTTCCACCATAAAGTGGCATTTCTCCCGATTGAGAAGAAGATTGGTTTCTTCACAACGGGCCAACACCATACCAAGATTCTTCAATCATTCATCAAATGAGTCCCCCACAATACTAAAATCGTCCATAAACACCTCCAAAATGTCTTCCACCATATCGGTGAAAATGACCATCATACACAGCTGAAATGTAGTCGGTGCATTACATAACCCAAAAGGCATCCTAGAGAATGCAAAAGTGCCATATGGACAAGTGAATGTGGTCTTCTCCTGATCTTCCGGAGCAATCAAGATTTGGTTGTACCCAAAATACCTATCTAAGAAGCAATAGAAGGCACGCCCAGCAAGTCGGTCTAACATCTGGTCAAGGAAAGGCAAAGGGAAGTGATCCTTGCGGGTTACTTTATTCAACTTGTGGTAGTCCATGCATACCCTCCAACCAGTGACTGTTCTTGTAGGAATCAACTCATTTTGAGAATTTGTAACCACGGTCATGTTACCCTTCATCGGTATACATTGCACTGGCGAAGTACAAGAGCTATTAGAGATGGGGTACACAACCCCGGTATCTAACCACTTGATCACCTTTTTTTCACAACTTCTTGCATTGCTTCGTTCAATCTTCTTTGATGCTCCAAGGAAGGCTTTGCATCATCCTCCAAGATAATTTTGTGCATACAAAATGCGGAACTTATTCCCCGATATCAGCTAAAGTCCATCCAATTGCCTTTTACCACTTTTGAAGTACCGCCAATGTGGCATCAACCTGCATGTTAGTAAGGCAAGAAGAAAGAATAACTGGCAAAGTAGAATTTGAGCCTAAAAACTCATACCTGAGGTGTGGAGGAAGTGGCTTCAACTCCAACACCGGAGGCTCCTCAATTGAAGGTTTAGTAGGTGGAGTCTTTCTATTCTCAATATCCAAAGACAATTTCCTAGGCTTATAAGAATAAGAGCTCATTCCATGTAAAGCATTCACGCACTCCACTCGGCTTGAATCCTCATTGACATCAAGATTCAACAATACGGCCTCCAATGGGTCCTCCACATTGATCATTGCACTGGTGTTATCAATTATCACTATTGTGAAGAGGTCAACAAAAGAACACACCTCGGTACTATTGGGCTGCTTCATAGGTTTGCACACATGAAATACCACCTTTTCATCACCCACCCGGAAGGTGAGTTCCCCTACTTCCACATCTACCAATGCCTTCCACGTAGCTAGGAAAGGTCTACCCAGTATAATAGGAACTTTGTAGTCCACCTCGCAGTCCAAGATCACAAAATCAGCTGGCAAGATAAAATTGTCCACTCGGACAAGCACATCATCAATAATACCCAAGGGTCTCTTAATCGATCTATCCGCCATTTTTAACCTCATGGAAGTCGGCCTAGGTTTCCCAATACCCAAAGTTTTGAAAACTGAGTAGGGCATCAAATTGATACTAGCTCCCAAATCACATAGAGCCTTGGCAAAATCTGCACTCCCAATGATGCAAGGAATGGTGAAAGCACCGGGATCTTCAAGCTTTGGGGCCATTGAATGCACTATAGCACTAACTTGGTGAGACGTCTTTATAGTTTCACAATCCATAGAATGCTTCTTTGTGACCAAGTCTTTCATGAATTTTGCATAGCCCGGCATTTGTTCAAGTGCATCCACCAAAGGCACATTAATAAATAAGCTCTTCATCATGTCAGTGAACTTTTTAAACTAATTATCATTCTTTAGCTTCGCAAGCCTTTGAGGATAAGGTGGAGGTGGCCTTGGCAAAGGTGCCTTGGCTTTAGGCATAACCGGCTCCAGCATATCAATTATGTGTTTCCTAGATGGGTTCACATCATTCTGAGTTTCCGCCTCGACATCTTGAATATCAATCCTTACTTCCTTGTTCACATTTTCATCAACCACATCTTCAACTAACAAAGGGACTTCATTTTCTTGCAATTCAACATCATCATCCAAGATTTGCTTTTGGTTGGAGGCATTCACATCACCGCCTCTCCCACTTCTCGTTATAACCGCCATAACATGATTCCCACCCTTCGGGTTCACTACCGTATCACTTGGTAGAGCACCCTTAGGGTGAGTATTTAATGTCTAAGAGATTTGGCCCAATTGTACTTCCAAGTTTCTGATAGAGGTATTGTGGGAAGCTAACTGTGCATCAGAATCCGCATTCTTCTTCATCATCTGTTCGAACATCATTTCAATTCTGCTCATATCATTGCCAGAAGAACTAGGACCTTGAGATGGAAATGGGGGTGGATTGTTTGGTTGTTGGTACATTGGGGGCTTTTGAAAGCCTTGCCCCCGATTTCCTTGGTTTCTATTGTTCCATCCACCTTGGCTGTTATTGCCACCCTAATTGTTGTTATTACCATTCCAATTCCGTTGGTTGCCTTGATTGTTGTTCTGATTGCCCCAGTTGTTGTTTTAGTTGTTGTTCCCCCAATTACCATTGTTTTATTGTTGGTTTCCCCAATTGCCTTGAGGTCTCCACTGTTGTTGGTTGGAAGAGTTGCCTCGTTGGCCTTGATAGTTGTTTACATATTGAACCTCTTCACTTTTGCCATCATAACCATCATTTTAAAATCCATCACAATCATCATCAAATTGCTCAGAATTCCCTTGGTTTTGTTGCCTTCTTTGCCTTGTTTTGTTGACAAGCATATTAACACCCTCCTTGACATTCACTTGGCGAGGATTTTGAACTTGTTGCAACTGTGCCTTTGCCAATTAGTTCATAGTAGTTGTAAGCTCAGCTATAGCTTGCCCGTGATCATGTAGTTCCTTGTGCAAATGAATAATCGTGGGGTCACCTTGAGGCACATTGGCTCTACTTTGCCATGCAGAAGAAGTGTCAGCCATCTCGTCAAGTGTATCACATACCTCATCATACGACATCTTCATAAAGTTGCCCCCAGCAAGTTGGTTCACTATGCATTGATTTGTTGTATTGATGCCCCGGTAGAAGGTTTGTTGTATCATAGCCTCGTTCATATCATTGTTGGGGAATTCTTTCACCATTGTTCTATAACGCTCCCAAATCTCATGTAAAGGTTCTGTGGGCTCTTGCTTGAAAGCCAATATCTCATCAGGAAATGCCGCCATATGGCCCGGCGAGAAATATTTTGCAATGAATTTATCCGCCAACTCATCCCAAGTTGTGATGGAATGGTTGGGAAGTCTCTCGAGCCAATCTAATGCATTCCCCCGAAGTGAGAATGGGAAGAGTCTCAACCTAAGAGCATCCTCGGACACATTCACCTGCTTGCTCCCCCAACATGTATCCACGAACCCCTTGAGATGTTTGTAGGCATTTTGATTTGCAGCACCCGTGAAATACCCACGCTGCTCAAGTAAGGTCAACATCACATTGGTTATCTGAAAATTGTCCGCCCGGATTTGGGGTGGGATAATAGCACTCGTATAGCCTTGGTTCGGAAGTATTCTGGGAGCCACTCTTGGAGGTGGTGGAGGAGGGTCTGGAACATTGTCATTTGGGATTAGCATTGGCATTGCGGCCTCTACATTTTCCTTGAGGTACAAGAGGCACCTCATCATCTCCGACATCATCTACCTCCTCCCCTGTAATCACGTTTCCAAGAGGGCCATTAGCGTTGTTCGCTGCCATTTGGTACCTGAGTTGTGACACAAACAAGTTAGTAACAAAGAAGGAAAGAAGAACAATACACAAAACTAACTAAATAGATACCCAAAACAGATAGCTCCTAGCAACGGTGCCAAAAAGATGATCACGGCCTACTCCGCACTACTATTGAGTAGCGAGAGAGGGTCAGAGCAGCTTTTACCTGATTTTGGGTCGGGATCGATTTCCACAGAGAGCTAGAATTTGGAATCAAGTATCAATCTAGTTTAGGATTGCATATGTGTTCCAAATTACACTTCTAATAATTTTTGGGGTTTTCGTTTTACTTCTACTATTATGAACTACAAATAGTAAATGAAACTAGATTAAGCTAAGAGTTAAAGTAAAAAAGGGTTGTTCAAATGGTTTAAAAGGCACTAGGGTAATGACTTTCACCTAGGTGGTTAATTGACGGATAATTAAATCTAAGACACGATTGATATAATTGGGGAGTATGATGTAACCGTTGCACTATTTTACCCACTCTACACCTATTGGTGGTTCGAGTGATTTTGCCCAAATTGACTTTCTCAAGACCAATTGGGTATACAAATTTACACAAGCAACTAGGGTTCAAGTCGGGTATTACTCTCTCGAGGTTTAACCCTTTAATTGTGGATATCAATCTCTTGAGTACGCCCCAATTCCTTGTTGGACCAATTTCGGAGACTTAGGCTCTCTTTCTCAAGAAGAACCCAAGTTAACTAAACACAAACGAGTGTTTGCAACCACTAATTCAGAAATTAACCATGAAATAGGCCCAAATATCAAACACCCATAGTCAATTTAGCCCTAAAATACAAGACCCATAAATTACCCCCACTAGGGTTGAGCTACAACCCTAGCTTATGGGTCTAGCTACTCACAATTAAAGAAGAAAAGCAAGAAATAGATAAAGAACAACTCATATTAATTGATCACTAAGGTAAATAACAAGATTCAATGATGAAAAGTAGATAATTGCCCAAAATGGCTAAGAAATTCGAAACCACGAGTGCAACTACGTTACAAAACTATCTGATACCCTAAAATGGGAAAAGAAGCTATTTATATTAAGCTAAAAATTCTGGACAAAAATGCCCCTATGAGGTTAGTGCAGACTGCACAAAATGGAGTGCGGCCGCACTAGGGCTCTTGACTTCAAAATCCAACTCTCTGAACTTAGGCAATGCGGATCGCACAGAACGGACTGCGACCGCAGAGGCTTCTAGTGCAGTCCGCACAGAATGGACTACGCACCGCATTGGCTTGAAACTTCAAAAATGGCATCTCTCAAATTCTTGGGTCTGCGGACCGCACTAAGTCGAGTGCGGCCACATTATCTTCAGTGCGGACCGCACAAAATGTAGTGCGGCCGCATTGCCTTTGTGCCTGAATGTCAACCTCTCTGAATCCCCTAGTGCGGACCGCACAGAATGGTGTACGGCCGCACTGGCTTGTTTTGCCTGAGCTTTGTCTTGTCTTGGGACTTGTGCAAGTTTCACTCATTTTGAGCTGATCTTTGACATTTTGTCACTTTGTTGATCAAACCTGCAATCAACCACACTTGTGAGCCTTTTGGGACTATTTTGTATGAATTTCTAATCAAAGCATAAGCAAGAAGGAGTATAAAATGCGTTAAAATCCCTAGTTATCATAGATGCCCCTGCATAGTTATATGGAACTATGGGAATGCATCCGGTAGATTCCCCCAGTACTGGGTATTTACATTTGGGACTATGAAACGGGATTCCGGTAGATCCTCGTGCACTATGATTTGGACTACGGGACGGGATCCCGGGAGATCCTTTGGATATATATATATATATATATATATATATATATATATATATATATATTTGGGATGCAGAACGGTATCCTAGGAGATTCCCGATTGTTACTTGGTGCTGGACCTTATTTCTTTTCTGTGTTTACCTTGTCTCTGTAATAGTTGTTGTTGTCCTTTTATATCTCGTGTTACTTTTCTTGTTGTACTTATTTATACTGATCTGTTCTATACTATTGAACTTTATATTTTATTTAACCTCAGTAGGTCCCTGACCTTCCTCGTCACTACCCGACTGAGGTAGGTTTGGCACTTACTGAGTACTGTTGTAGTGTACTCATGCCCTTTATGCGCATGTTATTCATGTATAGGTACAGGTACGTCGACTCAGTCCTACCACTCATGAGGCGAGGCGATGGATCTAGAGACTTTGAGGTACATCTGTCGCGTCCGCAGACCGAGGATTCCCTTTCTATTCTAGCTTTTAAACATTTGCCCTTCTGTATTTCTTACCCTTGTTAGATATTCTGGAGTTAGACATTGTAGATATCCAAAGGCTTGTGGTTCCGTGAGTTTCTAGGTTTTGGGATAATGTACTTGATTCTAAGAATGTTGTGTTGTATCTGTCGTGCGGCATTTTAACTATTGTTTTAATTCGGTTATTTTGGCTTTTGATTATTTCTTGCGCAAGTTTCATTTATGTTCCGCATTTGTTAGGCTTACCTAGTCCTAGAGACTAGGTGCCGTCACGACAGTTCATGGAGGGCGAACTGGGGTCGTGACATGTTGGTATCAGAGCTCTAGGTTCATAGGAGTCATGGATCACAAGCCGGTTTATTAGAGTCTCGCTGATTGGTACGGAGACATCTGTACTTATCTACAAGAGGCTATGTAACTGTTAGGAAAATTTCCACTTCATTTGATTTCCTTGTCGTGCAATATTTTCACATCACAATTCTAAACTTCTGTCTTTTATTCTCTCACAGATGGTGAGGACACGTGCTACCTGAGATGATCAGGCACCCGCGCCCCTACTGTGGCCGTTAGAGGCCAGGACCAAGGCCGGGGTGGAGGCTGAGGACGCGCATGTGGTGCAGCTAGAGCACCTGCGCGAGCTGTCGCCAAGGTACCACAAGCAGTTCCAGCCAAAATCTAGGCCCCTGACACGCTTACTGCTCCTACTACTCCAGTTCTTCAAGAGACTCTGGCATAGTTCATGAGCATGTACACCACTCTGGCTCAGGCAAGGTTGCTTCCCTTTGTTGCAGCTACATCTCAGGCCGGGGGAGGAGCACAGACTCCCACCGCCCGCACTCCTGAGCAGCGAGTGCATGTTGATCAGGTCCCTAAGATTATTCTTGTACCACCTGCATTGCTAGTTCAGCCCGAGGGCAGGGCAGCGGCTTCCGAAGACGAGCAGTTGAGGCTTGAGAGGTTCAAGAGGTACAAGCCTCCTGTATTCAACGGTCTAGCATCGAAGGATGCTCTAGGATTTCTAGATGAGAGTTACCACATTCTCCATACCATAGGTATATCAGGATCGAGCGGGGTTTCCTTTACTACCTTCCAGCTTTGAGGAGCCGCCTATGAGTGGTGGCGCACCTATGAGTTACACAGTCCAGATGAGGCTGCTTCACTAACTTGGACTCAGTTTTTATATCTGTTCCTGAGAGAGTATGTTCCTCAGAGCCTCAGGGACGCATGGCATGCAGAGTTTGAGCATTTGTGTCGGGGTGGAATGACTGTCTCAAAGTGTGCAGTCTATTACACTAGTTTGGCTAGGCATGCACCAGCCTTGGTTTCTATTGTTCGCGAGAGGGTTTGCCGATTTATTAAGGGCCTTATTTCCAATATCAGGTCTAGCATGGCTCGTGAGTTGGAGATGGAAATTTCTTATCAGCAAGTGGTGAGCATTGCTAGGAGGATTGAGGGTATGCATGCTAGGGATAGAGATGAGAGGGAGGCCAAGAGGTCTCGAAAGTCAGGCCATTTTTTTGGTGCCCGTGCCCCAGCTGCAGGTCGTCATGGGGGGTTATATAAGTCTCCCATTTTATTCAGCTCTTCCAACAGCTAGTGGTATTCCAGCTCCTCCTAGACCTTAGAAGCCTTATTATGCACTATCGGTATCTAGCGCG
The DNA here is from genome assembly GCF_000715075.1 of Nicotiana tabacum. NCBI lineage: Eukaryota > Viridiplantae > Streptophyta > Magnoliopsida > Solanales > Solanaceae > Nicotiana > Nicotiana tabacum. The sequence continues at coordinate 89,805,736 of NC_134084.1, forward strand.
CCTCCTGTGCGGGGTGCTTTTAGGGGTCAGTCCAACATACCTGGCCCGAGCCAATCACAGCCACCACGTCCTTCCAGATCTTGTTTTGAGTGTGGTGACACATGCCATATGGTGAGGGATTGCCCCAGACTTGGGAGGGGTGCACCTCCACAGACTTCTCAGCCACAGTGTGCCCCGCAGAGTTCTCAGGCTATGGTTACAACTCCAGTTGCTACCCCACCTGCTCAGCCAGCTAGATGTGGAGGTCGGGGAGGTAGAGGTCGCCCTAGAGGGGGAGGCCAGGCCAGATACTATGCCCTTCCTGCCCGTACCGAGGTTGTTGCCTCTGATTCTGTCATCACAGGTATTATATTGTTTTGTCATAGAGATGCATCGGTTCTATTCGATCCAGGCTCCACTTACTCTTATGTATCTTCTTATTTTTCTCTGCATTTGGGTGTATCTCGGGATCCTTTGAGTTCCCCTGTTTATGTTTCTACTCATGTGGGAGATTCTCTTGTTGTGGACCACATTTATCAGTCGTGTTTGGTTGCTTTTAGTGGTTTTGAGACCAGAGGCGATTTATTGTTACTCAGCATGGTTGACTTTGATATTATCTTGGGCATGGACTAGTTGTCGCCCCATTATGCTATTCTTGATTGTCGCACCAAAACTGTGACGCTGGCTATGCCAGATATACCGCGTGTTGAGTGGAGGGGTGCTTTAGGTCACACTCCTAGTAGAGTTATTTCTTTTCTTAAAGCTCAGCGTATGGTTGAGAAGGGGTATGATGCATATTTAGCTTATGTGAGATATGTCAGTATTGATACCCCTTCAGTTGATTCAGTCCCAGTAGTAAGGGCTTTTCCCGACGTGTTTCCAACTGATCTTCCAGGCATGCCGCCTAATAGAGATATTGATTTTGGCATTGATCTATTGCTGGGCACTCAGCCCATTTCTATTCCTTCGTATCACATGGCTCCTCCTGAGTTGAAAGAGTTGAAGGATCAGTTACAGGAATTACTTGATAAGGGTTTTATTCAGCCGAGTGTATCACCTTGGGGTGCTCCTGTCTTGTTTGTGAAGAAAAAGGATGGTTCTATATGTATGTGTATTGATTATCGCCAGTTGAACAAGGTTATAGTGAAGAACCATTATCCTTTGCCTCGTATTGATGATCTGTTTGATCAGCTACAGGGCGCACGGGTTTTTTCTAAGATTGAGTTGCGCTCAGGTTACCATCAGTTGAAGATTCGGGAGCCAGATATCTCGAAGACTACTTTCAGGACTCGATATGGTCATTACGCATTCTTTGTTATGTCATTTGGGCTGACCAATGCCTCAACAGCCTTTATGCATTTGATGCACAGTTTGTTCCGGTTGTATCTTGACTTGTTCGTCATTGTCTTTATTGATGATATTCTGGTGTTCTCCCGGAGTCGGGAAGATCATGAGAAGCACATGAGGACTGTGCTTCAGACTCTGTGAGAGAAGAAGTTATATGCTATGTTCTCAAAATGTGAGTTTTGGTTGGATTTAGTGGCATTCTTAGGCCACGTGGTATCGAGTGAGGGTATTCATATGGGTCCAAAGAAGATAGAGGTCGTGCAAGGTTGGCCCAGACCATCCTCAGCTACCGAGATCCGTAGTTTCCTTAGCCTGGCGGGTTACTACCGCCGTTTTGTAGAGGGGTTTTCATCGATTGCAGCCCCTATGACTAGGTTGACCGAGAAGGGTGCTTCGTTCCAGTGGACGAAGGAATGTGAGGCGAGCTTTCAGAAGCTCAAGACAGCTTTGAATTCAGTCCCAGTTTTGATACTACATACAGGTTCAGGGTGTTATACGGTTTATTGTGATGCCTCGAGGATTGTCCTCGGAGCTGTGTTGATGCAAGACGGTAGGGTGATTGCCTACACATCCAGATAGTTGAATGTACATGAGAAGAACTATCCGGTCCACGACCTTGAGTTAGCTGCCATTACTCACGCCCTGAAGATCTTGCGCCATTATTTATACGGTGTGCCTTGTGAGATTTATACAAACCATTGGAGCTTGCAGCACTTGTTCAAGCAAAAGGATCTAAATTTGTGCCAGAGGAGGTGGTTAGAGTTGTTGAAAGACTATGACATCACTATTTTATATCACCCGGGCAAGGCCAATGTGATGGACGATGCTTTGAGTCGCCGGACAGAGAGTTTGGGGATTTTGGCTTATTTACCAGCATCGGAGAGGCCTATGGATAGATGTTCAGGACTTAGCCAGCCAGTTTGTGAGATTGGATCTTTCGGAGACCAGTTGGGTTCTAGCTTGCATGGTTTCTCGGTCTTCTTTATTTGATCATATCAGGGAGCGTTAGTATGATCCTCATTTGCTTGTCCTCAAGGACAAGGTTTAGCATGGTGATGCCAGAGATGTGACTATTGGTGATGATGGGGTATTGAGGATGCAGGGTTGGATTTGTGTACCTAATGTCGATGGGCTTTGAGAGTTGATTCTAGAGAAAGCCCATAGTTTGTGGTATTCCATCCATCCAGTTGCCGCGAAGATGTATCAGGATTTGAGGTAGCACTATTGGTGGAGGCGGATGAAGAAGGATATAGTTGGATTTGTATCTCGGTGCCTCAATTGTCAGCAGGTGAAGTATGAGCACCAGAGACTGGGTGGGTTGCTTCAGCAGATAGAGATTTCAGAGTGGAAGTGGGAGCGGATCACCATGGACTTTGTAGTTGGGCTCCCATGGACTTTGAGGAAGTTCGATGCTATTTGCGTGATTGTGGATCGGCTGACCAAGTCCACTCATTTCATTCTTGTGTGTACTACTTATTCTTCGGAACGGTTGGTGGAGATTTATATCCGGGAGATTTTTTGTCTGCATGGTATTCCAATGTCCATCATTTCGGATAGAGGTACACAGTTTACATCACTGTTGTGGAGGGTCGTTTAGCATGAATTGGGTACTCGGGTAGAGTTGAATACAACATTTCACCCTTAGAAGGACGGACAGTCCGAGCGCACTATTCAGATTCTTGAGGATATTCTCCGGCGTGTGTGATTGAATTTGGAGGGTCTTGGGATAAATTCTTGCTATTGGTAGAGTTTGCTTACAACAACAGCTATCAGTCCAACATTCAGATAGAACTGTATGAGGATTTATATGGTAGACAGTGTAGATCCTCGGTGGGTTGGTTAGAGCCAGGTGAGGCCAGATTATTGGGCACAGACCTAGTTCAGGATGCTTTGGAGAAGGTCAAGGTGATTCAGGATAGACTCCGTACAGCCCAGTCCAGACAGAAGAGTTACGCGAATCGGAAGGTTCGTGATGTTTCTTATATGGTTGGAGAGCGGGTTCTGCTTTGGGTTTCGCCTATAAAGGGCATTATGATATTTGGGAAGAAAGGTAAGTTGAGTCCGAGGTTTATTGGCCTTTTTGAGATATTGAGGTGTGTTGGGGAGGTTTCTTATGAGCTTGCCTTACCTCCTAGCTTTGCAGGAGTTCATCCCGTATTTCATGTTTCGATGCTCTGAAGGTATCATGGTGACCCGTCACATGTGTTGGATTTCAGTTCAGTCCAGTTGGACAACGATGTATCTTATGTTGAGGAGCTAGTGGCAATATGGACAGGCAGGTTAGAAAGTTGAGGTCAAAGAACATTGCATCAGTAAAGGTTCAATGGTGGGGTCAGCCAGTCGAGGAGGCAACCTGGCAGACCGAGCAGGATATGCGCAGCCGTTACCCTCACTTTTTCACTACTTTAGGTATGTCTCTATTATCGTTCGAGGACAAACGAATGTTTAAGTGTAGGAGGATGTGATGACCCGGCCGGTTATCTTAAGAATTTACGCCTCGATCCCCTATTAACTGCTTTCCCCGAGTTTATTTCTACTATTTTGATTTGCCGGCATGTTTGGTTTTGAGTTTCGGAGAGTTTTGCGACACTTAGTCCCTAAATGAGCTTAAGTGTTGGAAAGTTGACCATAGTTAGAACAGTGCGAAGACGGCCTCGAAATGGAATTTTGATGGTTGCGTTAGCTCCGTGGGTAATTTCAGGCTTAGGGGCGTGTTTGGATTATGTTTTGGAGGTCCGTAGCTAATTTAGGCTTGAAATGCCGAAAGTTGAATTTTTGAAGTTTCCGGTTCGATAGTAATATTTTTGATCCGAGGGTCGGAATGGAATTCCAGAAGTTGGAGCAGCTCCGTAGTGTTTAATGTGACATGTGTGCAAAATTTCAGGTCATTCGGACAAAGTTTGATAGACTCTTTGATCGAAAGCGTATTTTTATAAGTTTTGGAATTCTTAGGCTTGAATCCGATGAAAAATAGGTGTTTTTGGTGTTGTTTTGAGCGTTCCAAAGGTTGGAACAAGTTTGAATGAAGTTATGGAATATGTTGGTAGGTTTGGTTGAGGTCTTGGGGGCCTCGGGTGAGTTTCGGGTGGTCAATCGGACCATTTCGTGATGTTTGAAGTTGTAGAAAACTGTTGTATGTGTTGCACACCAGTTGTTCTTCGCATTCATGATTGGACCCTCACATTCGCAAAGGGTTAGGATGTGGAGCTGAAGGTTTGTCCTTCGCGTTCGCGAGGGAGGTCCCACGTTCGCGAAGGGCTGGAGTCTTTGAACTACGCTTTCGCGAGAAGGGAATCGCGTTCACGATGGGCTGGGAAACTGAGCCTTCACGTTCGCGAATAAGGGGACGCGTTCGCAAAGAAGGAAAAGTGGTCAACGTCAATTTGTGCTTCGCGAATGCGAGGCTTTGACCGTATTTGCGAAGAAGGATTTAAATGCCTGGGCAGAATGATTTAAAAGGCTTATTCCGCGATTTTGAGCCTAAGTTCCTCCTTTTTTGGGAGATTTTGAAGCTTTTTGAAGGAGATTGAAGAGGGATTCAAAGGGAATCACTTAGAGGTAATATTTTTGACTTCATAACTCATTTATACGTGATTAAAGACCTAATTGGTGGTGAGAAATTTGGGGAAAATGGGTAATTAGGGCTTGAGATTAAGAGACCTTAACATGGGTATTTGAGGGGCCAATTGAGCTCAAATTTCAGTGTTCTAGTTATGTATAGACTCGTGAGGGTACAAGGTTTCTGGAAATTTAAAAGTTATCCGATTCCGAGACGTGGGCCCAAGGGGCATTTTGGTCATTTTACCTAATTTCGCGTATTATCTTAGAATTTCTTTGTAGAATCAGTTACTTGAAGTGTTATTTACGTTATGAAATTGAATTGAATAGATTTGGGCCATTTGGAGTCGAGTACTCGTGGCAAGAGTGTGGTTTCGGATTGATTATTGAACCGGTTCGAGGTAAGTGCCTTGTCTAACCTTGTGTGGGGACCTTCCCCTTAGGATTGGTATATTTGGTAATTGAAATGCCTTGTACGTGAGGTGACGAGTGCGTACTTATGCAAATTGTTGGAAATACGGTTTTCATTAAGTAATCACTAGTATGTTTCCTTTCCTGTTTTTATTACTTGCATTATTAAGCCTGTTGTTAGCTTAAGAAAACATGTCTAAGTGACTTAATTGCTTTATTTGCTTAAGCTGCCTTACCTGAATTCTGCAACATGCTAGGCTAGAGTCACTTGTTGCCTTAATATGAAATTTTGCCATTTCTATATATTTTCCTATTGCTGCTGTGTATTTATTTTGGGACTACGGATGTGGGATTCCGGTAGCTCCCCCTTGTCTATTTATTTTGGGACTACGGATGTGGGATTCCGGTAGATCCCCCTGCACAGTTATATGGAACTACGGGAATGCAATCGGTAGATTCCCCTAGTACTGGGTATTTATATTTGGGACTACGGAACGGGATTCTGGTAGATCCACGCGCACTATGAGTTGGACTACGGGACGGGATCATGGGAGATCCTTTGGATATGTATATTTGGGACTATAGGACGTTATCCTAGGAGATTTCCGATTGCTACTTGGTGTTGGACCTTATTTCTTTTCTGTGTTTACCTTGTCTTTGTAATAGTTGTCGTTGCCCTTTTATATCTCGTGTTACTATTCTTGCTGTACTTATTTATACTGATTTGTTCTATACTGTTGAACTTTATATTTTATTTAACCTCAGTAGGGCCCTAACCTTCCTCGTCATTACCCGACCGAGGTTAGGCTTGGCACTTACTGAGTACCGCTGTGGTGTACTCACCCTTTCTGCGCATGTTTTTCATGTGCAGATCCAGGTACGTCGATTAGTCCTGCCACCCGTGAGACGAGACGACAGAGACTTCGAGGTACATCTACCGCGTCTGCAGACCGAGGAGTCCCTTTCTATTCTAGCTTTCAAACATTTGCCTTTCTATATTTCTTTCCCTTGTTAGATATGCTGGAGTTAGACATTGTAGATATCCAAAGGCTTGTGGTTCAGTGAGTTTCCGGGTTTTTGGATAGTGTACTTGATTCTGAGAATGGTGTGTTGTATATGCCGAGCGGCATTTTAACTATTATTTTCATTCGATTATTTTGGCTTTTGATTATTTCTTCCGCAAGTTTCATTTTTGTTCCGCATTCTTACCTAGTCGTAGAGACTAGGTGCCATCATGACAGTTCACGGAGGGAAAGCGGGGGTCGTGACAAGATTTTTCTAGGGGTGAAGTAGAACCTAGCTACACGGCTTGGTATGGTAAATCGGTTCGAGTCGATCAAGAGCCAGAACGACCCGCCAAAAAGCCCCACGTGCAACAGTTCAATGATGGAGCACAAGAACAATGGAATTGGTTAGCAAAGGAGAAAGGCTATAGGGCTACTATAAGCAAATTAGAAGGGAAAATTAGAGACATTAAATTTGATAGTGGTTTGCAGGCTGCTACGGATGAAGGAGAGAAGAAAAAGTTGTCCCAAGAAAACTAAGCCCACCGAGCTCAGATTCAAAGGATGAAAATATCTGCTAAAAACCCGGGAAGAAGCAGAACAGATGAAAAACTCACAAACGTTCTTAGGCGAACAATGTGTGATTATGGGGCTGATTTGAAAAAAGCCAAAGATGAATTGGCAAAAGCCTGGGCAAAGTTGGAAAAAAATGCAGCAGAACGGGTGAGGTTTGTTCAGCATCTAAAAGAAAAGTATGACAAAGGAGTCATGAGTTTAAAGAAAAAGCTGACTACTCTTGAGAATGAAATGGCTCAGCAAACAAACAACTTCAAACAGAAAGAGAGCATTGTTATGCATTGATGTCTCGACTGGAATAGGACATGCAGCAGTTTCAAGAGCAAAACCATACGGCCACCCAGGTTCTGGAGGCCAGTTCTCAGAAGATTGAACGCCTACTCTAAGAAAAAGGCATCATTAGAGAAAGGATTAGAGGAATTGATGATTATGTCGTCATGAAATGCCATGAGTGCGAGGATATGACCAGGTCCATGTTCTTCACTACTGTGATGACTTTTCTCCGTCAGATAATGGACGACCTAGACCGCCTCCAAGAAGATAGTGCATGCAGGCCCGTGTCGAGACCGATTGATGTCCCGCGGGCCCCTAGAGTAGTTTTGGAGGGTCTTATGTATTCCTGATTCTTTTCGAGTCTGTATTTCAGTTTTTAGTTTCTGTTAGTCTTCTTTGAGTCTGTTTTTGCTTTCCAGTTCTTAAGTCTGTATGTCGGAGTCTATGTAATAGAAAAAAACTAGAAGTTTTTATTTAATGAGATATTGAAAATACAACAAATTTCTTTCTTTATTTCGTATTTCTCACCTGAACTATGTAATGATCTCATTCATGGGGCATCGTGATACGTAGGCAATATCCATCGAATCCGATCATAGATATACACAACCCGAGTAAAAAAAAGAAGAAAAACCAAAAAAAAAGGAAAAATAAAAGAGCACAAAGAAAGAAAATATTCAGGATTTGGAAGTGGAGAAAAGAAAAACAGGGATGAGACACGCAGCCGTTGCAAAAATATTTAGAAAAACATTTAACTGTTTAGGTGCATTGCATCCCCCAACATGCGTTTCCTTATGTGTTAAATGTCTCAAACTAACCGGTTTGTTGTGTATGCAGTTTAAGAACAGGTTTTGTTTTTAGGTGGTTGGTTTTGTGATAACCTGGCTTCGTACCCTTACTTCACAAGATCTAAAGAGAGTGTCACAATGAAATCAGAGAGTCATCTACCCATAATTAACCCCTCAGAGGATAGCCCGGTATCGGTTATCTCGGCCTCAGAGTCAGCAACTGCTGAAGAAAACAGAATACTGCATCTCCGCATGTTAGAGATGTGGGACCCTTGGTCTAATGGCAGAGAACCGCCCAGTGCAATCCCCGGATTTCCCGAACTGATTCCCAGGACAAGTGGAACCTCCAACGTCCCTATTCCCGTAACCAACCCGTTCATCCCGTTCGGATACCCCACTATGTCAGCTAATTTCACTGGTATGCCTTTTGAGGTTTGCCCCCAGACACAGTTTTTAGGAGTATCTTCTATGATATTCACTGCACCACCCGCCTAGGCCATGTTTCGAACTGTTAGCCTTCACTTTCCAAGTATCAAAATTTCAACTAGACACGGTTCATGTCACCCCAAATTCCTACCCTCAGCACCCCCGGTATAAGTCTCCCATGGAGCAAGAAAGGACCGTGAAGAACCCCGAGAAAGAAAAGATAACTCGAAAGATGAAAAGCATCGAACAAATTCTTAAGAACATGCAAGGCCTGAGTGGCCAAAAGAGTGTCTCCTATGTCGATCTGTGCATGTTTCCTCACGTTCACCTGCCCATTGGTTTTAAAATGCCAAATTCAAAAGATATGACGGGCATGGAGACCCGATCGCCTATTTGAAAAGATATTGCAATTAGCTGAGAGGGGTGGATAGAAAAGAAGAACTTTTGATGGCCTATTTCGGCGAGAGCTTAATCAGAATTGCATCGGAGTGGTACATGGACCAAGACATCCCCCATTGGCACATATGGGATGACCTGGCATGGATTTTGTCAGACAATTCCAGTACAATGTGGACATAGCTACGGACAGAAATTCTTTGTCCAATTTTAAAAAGAAATCTTCAAAAAGCTTCTGAGAATACGCTATCAAATGGAATGAACAAGAGGCCAGGGTAAAACCCCCAATGGATGAGGTAGAGATGGTCAGTGTCTTCTTACAGGCCTAAGAGGCCGATTATTTCCAAAACATGATGTCTTCTATGGGCAAACCGTTCGCAAAAGCCATAATGATTGGAGAAATGGTAGAAAATGGTTTGAAAACAGGTCGCATTATGATTCAATCAGCTATAAGAGCCACTTACCAAGCCATCTAGAGTGGTTCGGGAGGTTTAGGAAACTGGAAAAAGAAAGAAGAGATAGCAATGATGGCCTCAAGTCTGAGAAACTCCCGTCAACCCCGAGGTTACTTTGGTTCCCCTCCCAGGCCCCCGCAACATTACTACCCTCACCAAGATGCAGCATATGATATGACCCCTCATCCTTACGTAGTAATGAACGCCCAGCCATACACTCGGCCACAACAACATTACAATCAGAATCGAGCTCCACCCCAAAGAAACAACCCTCCTCACGAAGCCCCGTATAATCCACGTCCACCACAGAATAATTATCAATATAATTCCTGCCCCCAAAAACCACCCAAAAAACTAACTTCACACCTATTAGTAAATTATATTCCAGCCTCTTCCTAAAATTAGCCCAAATGGGCTTGTTACAACCTGTACCTCCAAACAGGCAAAACCTAGAGTCACCATTCTACCGACCAGGTACCAGATGTGCTTATCACTCAGGGGCGAAAAGGCACGACACTGAAGATTATTGGACCCTTAAGAGGGTAGTCGAAAATCTGATAGAACAAAAACGGGTAGTGTTGAGGGATGAGGAAGCCCCCAATGTAACCAATAACCCATTGCCGGCTCACAACAACGGGCCAGTCATTGGGATGATCCGTGAGGACAAAGAATTCAACCCAGCTTTGAAAGCTATCATCGCTATCGCTAACTCAGAAAAGAAACCCAAAGCGATGTCAAAACAAGCTAAAAATGAAAAGAAGATCAACTCCTCTCCCCAAAGTGTAGAAAAGGATGTGGAAACAAAGATAGGGGCAGCACCTCCTAAAGATGCCATTCTCTATGTTCCTAGGGCCCCCAGAAAGGAACAATTTGTGTTAAGCCCTCCCAAAAGGCTTGAGCAAAACAAGGTCACGCTGAAGGTGCCAAAGATGTACGTACCAAAGGGGACTTATGTGGCGCGGGGGCTAATAATTTCACCCAGGCTGACTGAGCCCATTGTTATCAGCTGCACACCATAGAGTCCCATGAAAGACCCCACTGTCATCCCTTGGAACTACAAGAAAGAAGTGGTCACATACAAAAAAAGAAATCATGGGGGAAGTAAATGAAATGAACCAATCTGGGAAGTACCTCAACCTGGAAGAATTGAACAAACAAAGCAGAAGCGTTTTTTGCTTAAGAAGCCAGTCAGTGCTGAAGAAGCAGAGGAATTTTTCTAAAAAAATGAAAACCTTGGACTACCTTGTAATTGATCAACTCCGAAAGACTCCCTCCCAGGTCTTACTTTTGTCCCTGCTGATAAGCTCGAATAAGCATCAGAAAGTGCTGTTAAAGACGCTGAATGAGGCATATGTTTCGGTTGAGACCACGGTCAAACAGTTGGAAAGAATGGCGGAGTGATTTTTTGAAGTCAACCGAATCTCCTTCAGCCGAAATGACTTGCCTCCAAAAGGGGCTGCCCACAACAAAGACCTTCATTTGACTGTCAAGTGTGAAGGATATTATATGAAAAGGGTCATGGTGTACGGCGGATCTGGAGTTGACATCTACCCTCTATCAACATTACAAAGGATGAAAATTGGGACTAAAAGGATTAGACCCAACAATGTTTGCGTACGTTCTTTCGGCATCAAGCTGGATAAGATAGAGGAAATTGATCTGGTCCTAACTATTGGCCCTGTAGATTTTGAAGTCACATTTCAAGTACTAGACACTTCCTATAACGTTTTTCTAGGAAGGCCCCCGGGTATCTTTACAAGGCATTACAGAGCCCGGCAATTTGACTTCCAGCAATAAGTTCTTTGGCATAGGCTTCCAAGCTACAGAGGCCGATATAAAATGGGCTAATGAATGTAATAACAATGGGTGGGTCCTGCCTTAACCGGTCCTGCATCTTGCCAGGACGTTTGTTAAGCCAAGGTACATAGAAGAAGAAGAAGAAGAAGAGGCCTTCATGACCGAAGAAATTGAGGACATCTGTGGGGCAATGAGGCAAATGTTGTACGAAGTTCACATGGTCCAACCAGATGAAGGCTCAAGCACTGTTGAGGTGCAATATATGGGGCCAAATGCTAAGCTTCAAAATGGGAAGGCTACTCCATTCCCAGTCAGGTGGGAATCCCGGTAGTTTAGTCTTGCCATCTTTTCTGCATTCAGAGTTATTTTAGGGTGTAAATTGAATATTTTTAGTTTATTGTCTTTTAAATTCCGATGTAAACCCTCATATCTTCAAATTCAATGAAATGAAATCAATATTTCATCGTCTATGAATCTTTTTCCATTATTCTTTCTGATTTTGTTATTTTTCTTATCTCTCTTTTTAGTTCTAATAATGCAGATTTAAATAACATGACATGCTTGCGGACTTCATTTCCAGATCTAACACGATGTCTAACTGTGAAATAATGAATCAAGAACCAGAATATGATGAAGATGAGGCTTTTAGGGAAATAAATCGAGAACCGAAAAAATTTGAGAATAAGTCTAAGCCAAATTTAAATGAAACCGAGCCAGTTAATTTGGGTAGTCCATAAGAGGTCCAGGAAACCATGATAAGCATTCACACTGATGAAAGAACTAGAGATGCATTGATCTAACTTTTGTTCGAATTTAAAGACGTGTTTGCCTGGTCCTATGATGATATGCCAGGATTGAATGTTGATTTAGTATTGCACAAATTGCCAACTTATCCCGGTTATCCACCTGTCCAACAAAAGCATAGAAAGTTACAGATATCAGTGACAAGATCAAAGAAGAAGTCACCAAATAGTTAAAAGCCGATGTGATCTGAGTGGTCCGATACACCACATGGTTGGCCAATGTGGTCCCAGTGCCGAAGAAAGATGGGAAAACCCGAGTGCGTGTTGATTATCGGGATTTAAACAAAGCAAGCCCCAAGGACAACTTTACATTACCAAGCATCCACATCTTTGTTGATAATTATGCCAAACATGAGATACAGTCTTTTGTGGATTGTTACGCTGGGTATCACTAGGTTCTGATGGATGACGAAGACGCAGAAAAGACGGCTTTCACCACACCCTGGGGTATTGACTGTTATAGGGTTATGCCGTTTGGTTTAAAGAATGATGGGGTAACTTACATGAGAGCTACGACCGTCATCTTTTATGACATGATGCACCAGGAAATTAAGGTATATGTGGATGATGTGATCATTAAATCTAGAATGCAGGATGACCATATGCGAGATCTGAGAAAGTTCTTTGAGCGCCTGCGTAAGTATGACTTAAAGTTGAATCTAGCTAAATGTGCATTCGGAGTACCATCTAGGAAACTTTTGGGGTTTATAGTCAGTCGGAGGGGCATCGTGTTATATCTAACAAAGATAAAGTCTATTCGGAATTTTCCCCCTCCGAGAACCAAGAAAGAGGTTATGAGTGTTTTGGATAGGTTGAATTACATCAGCAGATTCATTGCGCAGCTGACTACCACATGTGATCCCATATTTAAGCTATTGAAGAAAGATGTGGCAATCAGATGGACAGATAAGTGTCAAGAAGCTTTCTACAAAATCAAATAATATCTATCGAATCTGCCAGTGTTGGTCCCACCCGAGCCTGGAAGGCCTTTGTTCTTGTACTTGAAACTGTTGGAGAATTCTTTTGGACGTATTCTCGGGCAATATGATGCGACCGGGAGGAAATAACAAGTCATATACTATTTGAGCAAGAAGTTCACTAGTTATGAAGCCAAGTACACTTTGTTGGAAAGAACTTGTTGCGCCCTAACTTGGGTCGCTCAGAAGCTTAGGCATTACTTGTTGGCTTATACAACCTATCTCATAACCAGATTGGATCCCTTGAAGTACATATTCCAAAAACCGATGCCCACAGGAAGGCTAGCAAAATTGCAAATCCTGCTCACTGAGTTTGACATTGTCTACGTCACCCGCACGATGATGAAAGCTCAAGCATTGGCGGATCACCTAGCTGAGAATCTTGTTAATGATGAATATCATCCTTTGAGTACTTACTTTCCGGACGAGGAAGTAAATTCAGTTGAAGTAACTCTAGAAGAACCCAAGGCCTGGAAAATGTTCTTTGACAGAGCGGTAAATGCAAAGGGTGTCGGGATTGGGGAAATTTTGATTTCACCCACTGGTCAGCACTATCTGGCCACAACCTGGCTTCACTTCTTCTGTACAAACAACAGTGCCGAGTATGAAGCTTGCATTATGGGTATGAACATGGCAGTTGATCTGGATGTGGAAGAATTGTTAATCATGGGAGATTCTGACTTAATCATTCGACAAGCTCAAGGTGAATGGGAAACCTGAGATATCAAGCTTATCCCATACAGGCAACATGTAGAATATCTTAGTAGACGGTCAATTCCATCGAGTTCAGGTATATCCCTCGGTTCCACAATGAATTACCTGATGCACTAGCTACTTTAGCCTCAATGCTGTCGCATCCGGGTAATGTCCACATTGACCCACTGGAAATCCAGATCCGAGAAAGACATGGTTATTGCAATACAGTTGAAATAGAACTAGATATTCAACCATGGTATCATGATATCAAAAGATTATATAAAACAAAGAAATATCCTGAGCAAGCCAGTAGAGACCAAAAGAGAACCATTAGAATCCTCGCTAGCAGTTTCTTCTTGAGCGGAGAGGTCCTGTATAGAAGAACTCCAGACTTGAACCTTTTAATATGCGTAGATGCCCAAGAGGCTGGAAAAATCATGAATGAATTGCATACGGGAGTATGTGGACCCCATATGAACGGATATGTCCTTGTAAAGAAAATCCTTCGGGTGGGTTATTATTGGATGATCATGGAAAAGGACTGCTTCAGTTTTGTCCGCAAGTGCCATCAATGTCAGATACACTGTGACCTGATTCATGCACCGCCTTCAGAATTACATCCTATATCAGCACCTTGGTCGTTCGTTGCTTGGAGTATGGATGTCATTGGGCCAATCTAGCCGAAAGATTCAAATGGACATAGATTCATCTTAGTTGCCCTTGATTATTTCACAAAGTGGGTTAAAGCAGTCACTTTCAAAGCCGTCACCAAGAAAGCGGTGGTGGACTTCGTGCATTCTAACATTATCTATCGTTTTGGTATTCCTAAGACTATTATTATGGACAATGCTGCAAACTTGAATAGTCATTTGATGAGGGAGGTATGCGAATGATTTAAGATCACGCATCATAATTCTACCCCTTATCGTCTCAAAGCTAATGGTGCTATTGAAGCGGCAAACAAAAATATCAAGAAGATCCTTAGGAAAATGATTCAAAGTTCTATACAATGGCATGAAAAGATGTCTTTTGCATTATTGGGATATCGCACAACTGTGCGCACATCAGTTGGGGAACACCCTATCTATTGGTTTATGGCACTGAAGTCGTAATACATGTAAAAGTTGAAATTCCATCTCTTCGAATCATTATTGAAGCTGAGATTGAGGACAATGAATGGGTCAAGACCCGTCTAGAACAGTTAACCATGATTGATGAAAAGTGGATGGCCGCAGTCTGCCACGGGCAGTTGTATCAACAAAGAAAGGCCCACGTCTACAACAAGAAAGTGTGTCCTAGAAACTTTGAAGTGGAGAAACTCGTATTGAGATGTATTCTCCCGCATCATAAGGAAGCAAAAGGAAAGTTCGCTCCAAATTGGAAGGGTTCATACATTATAAGAAAATTGTTGCCAAAAAGGGCATTGTACATGGGAGACATTGAAGGAAATTATCCTGAAACAGTTGTCAATGCGGACGCGGTCAAAAGGTATTACGTTTAACCCTTTTGCTGTACTAATATTCTCTGATTGGGATGATGAAGGCTTTTATTCTCGCTACATAAACACTGTCAACCCTTTGCAAACCCTTTGATCCAGTTACCCTTCTTTGATTACCCTCTTTGGAACCCGAAAATGTTGTTGAAAAAAAACATAAAGTCCCTTGAACTACGTTCGACTTGATTCCAAAAGGATATGTAGGCGGCCTTTCTCTGGGGTTCAGTCACACCAAAACAAAAATCCATATTTCCCCAAAGTTGAAACTGGGGCAGAAGTTATAATGGTTCGGCAATAGTTTTGCCTGAAAGGTTCCAAAGTTGTAATTCAATCGAAATTCTTTTACCCTAAATCCTGTTCATGTCCTTCTGATCAATCTTTAAAGATGTTCAAAATTGGAGGATGTGGTTACTTGGATCTGATACAATCAAAAGAGAGAGTCTTATTGGTGAAAACACGCACGGGCACCATAGGGCGATGGTAAGTAGAGAAATTGAGAATGAGAGAGTCCTGTTAGTGAAAACTCGCAAATAGCACTATAAGGCGACGGTGAGAAGAGAAATAAGAGAGGCCAGTTGGTGAAAACCAGCAAAGGGCACCACTGATCGAAAAGGGGATCCCTTACAACCATCGATATTGATAAAGTCCGGGCAAGGTTTCTCGGTTTTGAGGTATGGGTTATGATGGGTTTATGAGAGTTGGATAGTTTACACAGATCGGGTATCCAATCCAAGAAGCATGTCATGTCTATTGAAGTCTGCATGTACTCCAGATAACTCCTTCTTTCCTTTCCCCGAAAGGGACACCTCTCGTTTAGATTTATTATCCTGTCTGTTGTTTACTTTTCTTTGAATCCCTTTCGGTCTAATTCTGCTCCGAAACAAATACAAAGAAAAGATGTCAAGATCGATTTACAGGGTTTTGTTTGACAAAAACCAATGTTCAAGAAAGGCACCTAGCCTCAGTAGGAGCATCAAGTCGACCTCGATTGGACATGATAGTCGATGCTTCGGTGTCAAAAAACTCTTGAAAAGAAAGGAAATCAAAGTCAAATGCCCATAAAGGCAAAATAAGGTGGAAAAAGGCAAAGTCCCACACAGGTTAATCATCATGTGAAGTTTGGGAAAAGTCAAGACCCCGGAGTTTAGAAATGAAACTGATTCCCAAAGGGCAAGCAAGTCTTTATTGAAAGAGCAGGGCCAAGATCAAGTGATTGAAACAATCAAGGCTACAAAATCAACCACCGTTTAAAACTGACAAATCGTTCTTTATTTGAAAACAGGGGAAAACATGTGCAATTCAAAGCAACCTTACAAGAAGCAGGTGAGAGAAAAGTGAAGTACGCAGAGACCAAAATGGTTTTGCAGCAAAAGTCAACCCAAAAGGGAAGTCCTCTCCGAATTCTTTATTCATTCTCCTAAACAAAATGAAAAGTGAAATCAAAAAAAAATCGAACCCATGGTAGTATAGGGTCACCAATCCCTAACCGCAACTTTTCCAACATAAGGTCTCACTCCCTAGTTGATGCCGGCATAACCCGATGACTTTTCCAACATAGGGTCTCACTCCCTAGTTAATGCCGGCCTATGACTTTTCCAACATAGGGTCCCACTCCCTAGTTGATGTCGGCATAACTCTATGACTTTTCCAACATAAGGTCCCACTCACTAGTTGATGTCGGCATAACCCGATCACTTTTCCAACATAGGGTCCCACTCCTTATTTGATGTCGGCATAACCCGATAACTTTTTCAACATAGGGTCCTACTCCCTAGTTGATGCCAGCATAACCCGATGACTTTTCCAACATAGGGTCCCACTCCTAGTTGGTGCCGGCATAACCCGATGACTTTTCCAACATAGGGTCTCACTCCCTAGTTGATGTCAGCATAACCTGATGATTTTCCAACAGGGTCTCCACTCCCTAGATTATGCCAGCATAACCTGATGCCAACATAGGGTTCTCACTCCCTAGTTGATGATTTCCCAATAATAGGGTCTCTAATCTCTAGTTGATTTCATTTTAGATATAGGGGCTCCACTCTCTAATCTCTTTCCCAAGGATACACAATCCTGGCTTTTATTGCTTTAAATAAAGAAGTAGTTTAGAACTTTGTTACAATAACTCACGAAATTTTCATAGTAAAACTGGGGCAGAAAAATTTCGTTCGTTTATTTGTTTTGGTGTCTGAGCAGGTTTTATCTCAAGACACAGTGTTCGAGATGACCAAAAGAAGAAGTCTCAATCCAGAATAAAAGGAAAAAGAAGAAAAGAAAAGAAGTGAACTCAAAGCACAGAAGCGGAGAAAAGATGTGGACTGCTCCAGACATGATTGCAGCCACAAGCTTTACATGTACCTCCTTGATCTGAAAAGCTGAAAAAGAATGAACCAGCGTTTGCAGCTAACAAGCATCAAGATTGAGATCAGACTCCACAGGAAGAACCAGCCAAGACTCAAGATCAAGCTTCAAAAGGTTCATAGTTAGGAATCTTGTAACTTGTAGCTAATAGGCTTAGTTAGTTTAGTTTTTCGTTTTTGATTTTGGTGTAATAAGGAGCTCAGCAAGCGGAAACAGCAACAATAGCAGTGAAATCACAGCTATTCGGTAGTCTCAGCTACCAAAACTTTCAGAACTACACTAACCTGATTCCTTTACAACCAAGGATATGTAGGCAACCTCTGAAGTAAGGTTCGGTCCAGCTTTTTCAAATGCTTCCCGAGGAATATCCAAACGGGAAAAAATCGCTCGTAGTTGCTCATTTTATCTTTGCCCGAAAACTCTTCATGTTTCCGAGCAAAGAGGGGCAGCTGTGAGCATGTAATTTTTGCCCAGTTAGAAATATTCCTACAAAAATTAAAAATAGGTTTTTCTAAATTGTTTTTAGTTTTATACGATTTTTGTAGGATTTTATTAATTGTTTGCATTATTTGTGCACATTTAATATTGTTAAAATCATGAAAAATACCACAAAAATGTCAAAAATTTCATGCATTGCATATTAGGTTTTGTGTTCATATTTTAGGATTTAAATTATTAATTAATTATTTTATTAAATGAAAATCACAAAAAAAATGTTCATTTTACATTTTTAGCTTTTAGTGTTAGATTAGTAATTTTTTTCTTCATCAATTTAGGATTGATTAATTATGTAAATATTATAAATAGATAATCAGTCTGATTTTTCAAATTAGGTTGATTTAGGATTTAATTTAGGACTTTAATTAATTTAGTTAAGTGTTTAAAATTAAAGAAAAGAAAAGAAAAACAAAGAAAAGGGAAAAATGAAGGAAGAACTTTGTTTGTGGCCAAATTTGGGCCAATTTTTTTTTCTATTTGGCCTAAAAGAACAATCACATCCGCCCAATCCAGCCCCAAAGTCGATCCAAGTCCAAGTCCAAGTCAACCCTCATTAATCAAAACGACACTGTTTTTCCCTCCCATAATCCCAGCCGTTAGATCCTTTAAAGATCCAACGGCTCGCAACTGACTTAGCCATAACTATTTAACTGTCCTAACCCCCTCCCCCCAAACCTAGAGACCCCGTTCATTTTCTCCCTCATCTCTCAGTTACCCTAAACCCTAGTCGCCTAAAGAACCCTTTCACCTCTCAATCATCCGTTGTCGCCCGCCACCTGCCGGAAATCGCTCCACGGCGGTGGCCCATCACCAAACAACCCTAAACTCACACCCCACACTCCCTTGAACACTAATCCATCAATAATTTCACCAAAATCTCCACCGATCTCCGTTAATTTCAGATCTGAGATTTCAACAAAAACCCTAAGTCACCCAAAAAACCCCCAAAATCACACTCCACAATCCCCAGCCTCCCATCATCACTATCAACTTTCCCAAATTCCCCACTGATTAATTTGAATCCCATATCTAAGAACAGAAACCCTAGTTTACCCCCTTTTTCCGATTTTTCCGTTATTCTTCAAAGTTTTCAAGACTCGATTTGGATTGAAACCTACGTTAGTTGGTCATTCTCAACAAGAACGATTGACTAACTTTATTTTTGATTTATTTCGATGCTTTTCGGATTTGCCGGAGTCCTCTTAGGGTAGCTAGGTATATTTTCTTTCTTTCTCCCTCTTTTCTTTCTCTTGTTCTTTCTTTCTCCTTTTCTCTGATTGTGCATGTGTTTGGTCGTATGTTTAGTTAAGGACATTTGATTATAGACTAATTAGTATTTGAATTCACTATTTAGGTTAACTTTAAAAATTGTTTGAACATGTTAAACTATTTGGTTAGAGAAAATTAGTTTAATTGCATATTTTGTTTAACTTAATCAAGCTTAGATTAATTAGGTTAACTATTAGGTTTTTATTGCATAATTGTTCATGTTTTTCATTTTGTTGCTGTTTTTTTGTTTTTTTTTTGTTGTTTAGGAATTCAGTTTTGTTTGGGGTTTGTAGGGTTAATTAGATAAATATCCTGATTTAATTATTAGCTTAGGTTTTAAATCAGAATTTTGCTTTAGCTGGGCTGCTTTGATTCAGTTGATTGATCTTAAGTTTTAAATGGTTTAAAGAATAGAAAAAGGTAATAACAAAAGGTTTCAGGGGCTTAATTGAAAATCAATTTAGGGAATCCAAGTCTAGAATTGCTTAGATGATTCTAAGAGGTTCTAGAAGGAATTAATGGGTAACCAAACAATTGGAATTAGGTCAGATTAGGGTGAAAGGGCAATAACAAGAACTTAAAAGGGTAAATTGGGAAGTTAAAATGGGGAAAAATATCAGAAGGTTCTGGTATTGGACAGTTATCCCTATTTTTAGTATGAAAATGCTAAATCTGGATAAAAAAGACAGACTGTTGTACCAAATCTGTTAAAAAGATACTGTACTATCTGACATTTCAGAATTTTAGGGTAGAATATTCCTCTTTTATGTTATCTTTGTGCATTTTATATAAAGAGTAGAGCACCACTCACTCACACACACTTTTCATTAGCATATTTACCTAAAAGTTCCTCTGAATACACAGAAGAGAAAAATAAAATGCTCCCTGCATTTTCTTGCTCTCAACATCAGCTTTTGTTAAAATTGCTCTGCTGTTTCACTCTAGTACTATCTATTCTGATTCTAGGCACTCAAGTCAGCTATTGTTTCTTTGGTTTCTTGGTTGATTTCATGTTGTGTTGCTTGTTTCTTGCTGTTGTTTCCTTTCTAGCCTCAATTAGAATTTCATTCTTGTTTCCCTTTGGTTTTTGCTGTTATAGGTATGCAATTTCTTCATCTAGGATCATTTATGTTGTTGCTTATAAATGAGATATGAGGTTTATTCCTGATTGATATTATGTCTACTGCTCCAGCCTATTAGCTTTGAACTTGTTTCAAGTTTTATTTTCCTTCGTTATTCAATGAATTGTGTCATGTAACTGCTTCTCTGAATTTCCAAACCATTTTGCTTTGTAAAAAATGATTTTTATATTTAGTGTCATGCTTTGTGTTTGATCCTGCTTCACGAGTTATATTGATTTGATCATCTTCGTTAATACTATCTACTGCTTTATCATTATGTTGTCATATGGTGCTAAATAAACCTCTTTCATAATGAAACTTTTATTTCTGATTGAATGTGGAGTTGTAACAAGAGAATGAAAACTCCAGAATTATTTGGGGCTGGAACCAAAAATGCTGACTTGCAAAACAGCTATGTAGCTGCTTTTGCAATTTGAGGCCTATCTGAAGGGGTGTAAAATGAAAGAGCTCAAAATCATGTTGAGCATTATTTTGATATTACAAAATCTTCTTTGAGCGGATAGCTATATTTAAGATTTTTTGTAATTTAGATTTAGGAGTTGTTTATTAATGAGTTTGTTTTGTATAAAATCAGTGTGAAATGTGTTGTAATAATGCTTAAATTCAAATACTGTAATTAATAGCTGTTGGTTAGAGTATTTCTGTAAATTTTTAAATTCAGTAATCCATTTGTGAGTTGGAAAGATGGCTTGTTCTCTCCAGATTATCTGGAATAGGGATCACACGAGATGGGTCGGACTGATAAATTGGCCCAATTGGAGAATTACCTGAATTGGGCTTAGGACCCAGGCGGCTGAGCCTGGGTACTAAGCCCAATAACTTGGCCCAATTATGAACTTATTTTTCTGAAATTAATGTAATTCTAATTTTGATTTAGGGTGTTAGAAATCATATTAGTATTGTTAATTTAAACTTGAATGCAATAATTTTCCTATGAGATCTTTACTTTCATGTGAACAAAATTGGACTTGGACAATGTATGCTTTGCGATTTTTCATTGTTGAAACACAATTACGATGGGCCCAGTCCATTTAGAGCTATGACTGGGCCAGTTTTTGCAAACAGTTAGTTGGCCCATTCCTTATTTGTGAGTCCATAACAATTAATGCTAAATTACCCCTCCCCCCTAGGTAGCTAAGTTTCTTACATTCTCTAACGCTGCCATGGACCTTTACAGTAATCAAAAATAGCTTAGGAAATAATTTGAACATCATAGTTTGCTTTAGGCGCGTAATAATAAATCATCCTGACTATGGGTACGGTTTCCGTGACATAGTTATGATACATAATTCTCAAAATCGGGCGTGCATTTCGTGTGGCCCGATCATAATAACTTCGAATAATAATGATAAAATAAACATGTCACAAATCACGGGTGCATTTCATGTAGAGTGGTTTGCAATGTGTTCCCAAAATGACAAGTGTATGACAATCGTAACTTGTTCAAGAAATAATTTCATAAATCCTAAAAAGCGTTTAAATAATTAAAAGCGGTTTAAAGGGTTAAAATGGACAATAGGTTTAAAACTTGTAATTGATCAGATAATTAGGCCAATTATTAATTGTTAAGAGACCGTGCTAGAACCACGAAACCCGAAAATGCCTAACACCTTCTCCTGGGTTAACAGGATTCCTTACCTAGTTTTTCTGGTTTCGCAGACTTTTAAATAGAGTCAATTTTCCTCGATTTGGGATTTAAAATAAACCGGTGACTTGGGACACCAATAATTATCCCAAGTGGTGACTCTGAATAAATAAAATAATCTCATTTCCATTCATGTCATTTAAATTGGAAAAACTCCTTATATCCCTATCCCTCTGGTAAAAAGGAGGTGTGACAGGCCCAGGTAATAGTCGGATATTCCATCAGATTTTATTTGAACTATTGTGAAGCCACTGAGCTTCGAACATTGAGTCTGTGGGTGAAAGATTGAATGGCCCAATTGGGATATCCATCCGTTCCATTTGAAACTAGGATACGAACTCCCTAAGCATCTCACTATCTTTCTATCTTACTTTGAAAAGGTCCAACTTCCTGGTTTCGACCTTGATAGCCCTGATGTGTGCTTTCATGAAAGAGTCTACAAGCATAGCAAATGAGTCAATAGAATTAGGAGTTAAGTTATCGTACCATATCATAATTTCCTTTGACGGGGTCTCTCCGAATTTCTTCAACAAGACAAACTCAATCTTATCATCCTCCAAATTGTTCCCTTTGATGGCGCATGTGTTGGAGGTAACATTCTCATTTAGGTCGATCATTCCATTGTACTTAGGAATCTCTGGTATACGGAATTTTTTAGGGATCGGCTTTGGAGCCACACTCGGAGGGAAAGGTTTTTGAATGAACTTCTTGGAATCCAGTCCTTTCAGTATCGACGGCACTTCAGGGATTTGGTCGACCCTGGAATAATAGGTTTCCACCTTTTCGTCATTAGCTTCAATTTTCTTCTCCCCTGATTCTATCCATTTTGTCAGCTCCTCGAGCATTTTTATGATCTCAGGATTAGTCCCTGATTAGTTTTCATTTGATATCTCTATGATCGGTTCGTCCCTGTGGGTGACTTTTCGGGACGATCAGGTTCAATTCTGCTGGGTGCGTGGCTTTGGTTCTGTAACTAAGCTATCACCGCCCGTTGAGCCTGTAACATTTCAAAGATCATTCGTAATTTGATCTCGTCTCCCCCATTATTTTGAGTGTTTTGCGCTACCGATCGGGCTCTACCACAGATGTTATTCTCGGGGTCGGTAGGCAGATTTGTGTCAATAGCCATATGTGAGTTAGCGTCTAACGCGTCCGCGACTGAATTTTTGATGGGATCAATGAGCGGTACCTCATTACCGGGTGCTACATTGTTATTTTCACCATGATGACTGGACTCATTGTCAATAGGTGGGGGTGCTAATTATAAGTTTGACATTTTTAGCTTTAACCTGAAATTAACGGCATTTCAACGAACAAGTGTAAAGTAGTGTGTGTAATGAAAATTTGTATCAAACAATCACTATCATCCTTAGCCTCACGGTGGGCACCAAATTGTTTACCCCCAAAATCGAATAACAATTGAATTTGTAAGTGGTTTTAAGGATACGTGGATTAAATTGACACAAAGCAATAAATTAAGTTGCATTTGAAATAAATAATGGTAAAGTAAATTCAAACCACACGACTTGAACAGTTATAGTCTTGGAATGTCAGTCACACTTGAACTGGATGCAATTCGAATAGTATCAAGATACAGAAGAACAAGAGCTAAAGAAATAAAATAATAGTATATTGCTTTGGAATGCGTGTTACAATGCCCTAAATGAATTATCAGACCCCCTTTATATAGTAGAGGAGTCCTACTTTAGGTACAATTTCCATATAAGGTAAAATTTTCTTGATTTACTGATCTCCAGTTCCTTATTGATACATGCTGAGATTCCCGCTGTAATATCCAGCCGGTCATGGGTTTTCAGTTCTTCTGTTGTTATTGCTTACAATATCTGTAACACCCTAAAAATTTGAATCGGTTATGGATGCATTAAATAAGTATTAATATGATGGTTGTCAATTGGTTATGATAATAAGTGTACGAGGCATATCATAAGTGATTTGGGGTCAAAGGAGAGACCTAAGTCTAAGCCAAGTTGAAAAATTACATGATAGACTAAAATTCCAGACGTCTACGCACAAGACCACAATTTAGATGAGCATACCTACAGATAAATAAAGTGTTATTTGATGCACAACCTATCAAATAAAATATCTTCGAGTTTAGTTTCTAACACTTGAAATCGTTTGTCATTTGGACACTCCTACCAGAAGTTATGACCAAATTACAAAAACTTGCAAAATTTTACACTATCGCGCCGCCCCATGCGGCGCGGCTGTGTAGATTTACAGAACACATTCAAATTTCGTTTCTAGACATATTTTCAATACTGCGATACCTCATGTGTTGATGTATGTGCCGCAGTTGTGCAAATCTTGATTTTTTTTTCAACCTGACCCTATTTTGATATAAAACCTTTAGGGGTTATTTTTCCCACTTCATTTGGATGAATTTTAGAGTTCTCGTCCACTCTCTCAAGACCTCCAACCCCTCCCATCTTCAAGGTAAGCAATCCCCATTATCTTGGTGTGAATTCTATCATTTATACACTAGTATTGATAAAATCTACACATAAAATACTTAGATCATCAAGAGATTTCTTCAAGATCTTAAAGGAGGATTTTGCAAGATTTCTTCCAAAAATGTAATCCTACACCCTTAGACTTACATGTATGGAATTATTAAGGGAATACGAGTATGGATAAGTATTGGAACTCTTGGTATGGTGATTGGAAAACATAAGTTCCCAATTTAATTACACAACTATTATAGAGATTGAAAGATGTTTATTTAATGGAACTTTGTTGGTGGGTGTGGATTGATGGTCATATATGTGATGTTAGAAGTTATAAATTGGTTAATCATGATGGTGGGATAAATTGTTGATGAATGGTGGTAGTTAGATGAACTAATTATATGGTGATGAGATGTAGAGATTTATGCCTACAAGGTATTTGATAATATGCCTAAATGGCTTAAGTTATGGAATTTGTTACTAATATTGGGTTTCATTTGATGTTTCTATTGTAGATTGAAGATTCTTAGTATTGTGGATCATTGTAGTATCACTAAGGGGCAAAATTGAGGTATGTGAGGCTAACTCTCTTTACATTTGGGAATGTCTATGATTCTCCCTACGTCCCATTCATTATGACTATTACTAGTTTTCTCAGAAAGTGACTACACCTTATTTCCATGAATAGTGGTAGAACTTTTATTCTCTAGCTTCGTAACTCATTCATGACTTTCATTCTAAACGTTGTGGAACCAGTGCATAATCAATATAGACTTGGGCTTGATGCCCATGAGTCTCTGCCTAGATTAATCAGCATGTCATAAATAGTTGAATTTTTATTTTCATAATCAGTTCATGAATACATGTCTCAGTCGAGTTCTAGTTAGCATTCAAGTATCATGTAACTCAATATGATTCAGTATTTCAGTATCATGTATTGCAGTATGATTCTTAGTTCCTGATTTTAAATCCCTGAATGTTGAAACCCTGTAATTGGGCCTGAGGCCGCAATTAATGCTTTATGCATCTTTAGGCCTGACGCCGAAGTTTATGATTTATGCATCTTTGGGCCTGAGGTCGCAGTTATGTATACGTATACTTGGGCCCAAGGTCGTAGTTTGTGCACATATATATTGGGCTTGAGGCCGTAGTTTAATATCCAGGTAAACAAGTTGTTCATCATTCAGAAGAGGAAGTATTTGTACCCTTACTTCCTTTGTTCAGTTCAGTTATCAGCTATCATTTCAGTTGTCAGTTATTATCTCAGTTATCAGTTATCATCTATCAATTATCATTTCAGTTTCAGTTTCATTAGTTATAATTTCAGTAATCAATTATCAATTCTCAGTTATTAGCTCAGTATTAGTTTCAGCATTTATAATTCTTTCTTTCAGTTACTTTACATACCAGTGCAATTCAAATGTACTGATGTCCCTTTTTGCCCGGGGCCTGCATCTCCCGATGCAGGTACTAATTTACAGGTTGACAATTCAGAGCGCTAGGATTCTCGTACCAGTTATTTGGTGATCCCCAGTTCTTTCGGGGCATTATCATTACCTTATAGTCTTTTAGTATTTACAGATAGTCATTGTTTTCAGTACTTCAATAGAGGCTTCATAGACTAGAGTAACAGTTAGACAGAGTCATAAGCTTTTCATGTTAAGCAATGTTGGCTACAGACATGTTTCTGACTTGTATTAGTGTTTCCACACTCTGATTTTTATCATTCAAACTTTCAGTATATCAGCATGTGTTAGTTTATCTTCCGCATTTAGTATGTTATGATATCACATGTTGATTCAGTCAGCCAGTTGATTCGCTCGATCACATGTAGTCAGGCACTGAGTGTCATGTTACGTCCAGGCCTAGGTTCGGGGCGTGACAAAGCTTGGTATCAAAGCCTAGGTTCAAGAGTCCTAGGGAGTCTATGATGTCGTGTCCAGTGGAGTTTCCTTTATATGTGTGTGCCAGCCACTCATATAAACGATTAACTACCAAGACATTCAAGATTGTCTCACTTCTTTCTACTCTAGATCGTGCCATGAAGCTTAGAGCAATAGGTAATCTTCTCTTACTATCGAATTCCATACATATCGAATGCCTAAGTGACATACAAGAAAAGTCTAAGGTTCTAGAAAGGATGATTTGCCTATTGTGGTATTACTATGGCGTCACAACCCAAGTTCGCCCTTCGTGAACTATCGTGACGGCACCTAATCTCTACGACTAGGTAAGCCTAACAAATGTGGAAAAGAAACAATTTGCGGAAAGAAAATAATATAAAACCGAAATAACAAAATGAAATAGTGTTTAAGATGCCGCCTAGCACATAACAGTACAAATTCTCAACCTAACACTCCCAAAATCTGGAACCCCATGAATCACAAGCTAAGAGATACATAAGAAGCTCTAACTCCAGAAATGTCTAAACAAAGGAAAATACTTAAGGGCTTATACTATTACAGAATATAGAAAGGGACTCCTCGGTCTGAGGACGCGGCAGATATACCTCGAAGTCTCTATAGAAGCGCCTCGCCTCAAGGATGATAAGATTGAGTGGAAGTACCTGGATCTGCACATGAAAAACATGCACAGAAAGGGCATGAGTACACCACAGCGATACTCAGTAAGTGTCAAGCCTAACCTCGGTCGGGTAGTGAAGAAGAAAGTCAGGGCCCTACTGAGGTTAAATAAAATATAAGGTTTAATAGAGTAGAATAAGACAGTATAATAAGTGCAACAATAAGAAGTAACACAGGATAGAAAGAATAACAACAACTATAACAGAGACAAAATAATCACGAAAAGGAATACAGCTCAGCACAGAGATAACAACTAGGGATCTCCCAGGATACCGTCCTGTAGTCTCCAAATATAAATATCCAGTGGATCTCCCGGGTGCAGTCCCGTAGTCCAACCATAATGCACGGGGATCTATAGGAAATCTGATCCGCAATCCCAAATGTAAATACTCAGTACATGGGAAATCTACCCGGTGTAGTCCCGTAGTTCCAATATAAAAGTGCAGGGGGATCTACCAGAATACAAATCTGTAGTCCCAAAGTAAATATGCGGGGGGGGATCTACCGAGATACCGTCCCGTAGTCCCAAAGTAAATATGCAGGGGGGATCTACTGGGATACCGTCCTGTAGTCCCAAAGTAAATATACAGGGGGGATCTACCGGGATACTGACCCGTAGTCCCAAAGTAAACACACAGCAACAACACTAAGAATACACAATTCAATTTAAATTCCATACCAAGGTAAAACAGATGTTTCTAGCATAGCATGTTGCACATAATCCAAATAAGGCGGGTTGAGCAAGTAAGTCAATTAAGGTAATTTAGACATGCTTCTCTAAGCTAACAACAAGTTTAAATTGCAAGTAGTATAAACAGGAATAGAACACAATTAAATTACTTAAGGAAAACTGGATTTTCAACAATTAGCACAAGTATGAACCAGTCACCTCACGTACAAGGCATTTCAAATATCAACAATACCAAATCCTAAGGGGAGTTTCCCCTACACAAGGTTAGGCAAGCCACTTACCTCGAACCGACTCAAAAAATCAATCTGAAACCACGTTCTTGCTATGAGTACTCAACTCCAAATGGCCCAAATCTATTCAATTCAATTGCATAATGTAAATAACACTTCAAGTAATTGATTCTACAAACAAATTCTAAGCTAATACGCGAAAATTGGTAAAATGACCAAAATGCCCCATGGGCCCACGTCTCGAAATCGAGTAAAATTTATATTTTTGAGAATTCTCATACTCTTACAAGTCTAACCATACCAAAATTATCCAAATCCAATGTCAAATCCCCAATCAAAACTCAAATTTTTTGGTCTAAGAACTTTCCCCCAATTTTCATACAAATTCTGAAATTAAATGATGAATTCAATTTTAGATTAATGGGTTTCAAGCAAAAAGGAGTTAGGAATCATTACCCAATTGATATCTCTGAAAATCCCTCAAAATCTCGCTCCAATCCAAGCTCCCAAGCTCTAGTTTTCACAAAAATGGCTAAACCCTCGATTTTGAACTTAAACATTCTGCCCAGGCAATTCCTTAATCGCGATCGCGGAAGTGATCGCGAAGAGAAACTTCGCTGGCTCCCAGATTTACTCTACACGAACGAGATACTTTTTATGCGAACGCGATGCTTCCGCTGCTCAGCTTTACGCCATCGCAGTTGAACTCACGCGATCGCGAAGAGCAAACTTCCACTTCTAAGCTGCCTCACTTCTTCCTCTTCGCGAACGCGGCGTAGCCCACGCGTTCGCGATTTAACTTCTTCCAACACTACGCGTTCGCACTCCCTTTCCTGTGATCGCGTAGAAAAAAAATCCTTTAGCCTCATCTAAGCCTTCGCGGTCATGAGCCTCCTCACTTGATCGCGATGAAGAAAAGTTTACAACAAAAACCAGCAAAAATTTGATCCTTCTCCAAGTCCAAAACTGGTCCCTTGAGCATCCAAAACACACCCAAGGCCCCAGGACCTCAACCAAATATTCTAATCAATCCTAAAATATCGTTCAAACTTGTTCCAACCTTCAGAACGCTCAAAATAACATCAAAACACCAATTTAACATCGGATTCAAGCCTAAGAACTCCAAAAATTCTCAAATTATGCTTTTGATCAAAAAGTCTATCAAACCTCGTCCAAATGACCTAAAAATTTTCACACACATCACATTCAACACTACGGAGCTACTCCAACTTCCAAAATCTCATTCCGACCCTTAGATCAAAATCTCACTATCAAATCGAAAACTTTAAAAAATTCAACTTTTGGCATTTCAAGTCTAAATTAGCTACGGACCTCCAAAACACAATCCGAACATGCCCCTAAGCCCGAAATCACCAAACAGAGCTAACAAAACTAACGAAATTCTATTCCAAGGCCGTCATTACACTGCTCCAACTACGGTCCAAATTCTAAAACTTAAACTCTCATTTAGGGACTAAGTGTCTCAAAACTCTCTGAAACTCAAAACCAAACATCCCGGCAAATTAAAATAGTAGAAACAAACACGGGGAAAGCAGTTAAGAGGATCAGGGCGTTAAATTCTTAAAACAACCGGTCGGGTCGTTACATACGGAGTACATATTGGTAACAAATGAGATTTGAGAGAATATTGAAAGGATGCAATGAATAGTAGTACATATTAGAGCATAACCTTATCAGAAAGTACAAATGCAGTCATTATGTTTTATGGTTATCAGTTTAACTCAGTTACCAGTTATATAGTCCTTCAATTAGTAGGTTCATGGTTATTCAATATGCCAGTTATTTGTTATTCAGTTACTAGATCTCCAATTTTCAGTTTATCCAACATATGTTGACTTGGGAGTATACGGTGATGCCTATGGGTGCTAAAAGAAAAAGTAAAAACAATGATTATAGCAAAATCATCACATGTTTTAGGTCTGAATTATTACCAAGACTCGCCGGATTGTGTAGGAAGTGAATTATAAGATGATGGTATCTTTGAAGGACATGTTTGTGTATGGTAGTGTATCCGTATGAGTTTTACCTCACAGAACAATTTCATTTTTATTTCTTAGCAATTGAGCCACAAGTTGGATGATGATAATTTAGATGTCAGACTCTACAGTATAGCAGGTTAAGAATTTGACCACAAATGGCCTAGAATTGGTCATTAAAGTTTTGGACAAAAAGAAGACTAAGGGAAAAATTCCTAGCAGTCAGAAATGTTTGGTATTACCAGATATGTATTTTCCATACGACTCATGCATATGACTAAGAAGACATGATGTATGAAATGAGAATCAACAGCAGCCAATATTAAATTTTAGGGAATGATTTTAAGTTGTTCATATTTATTCATACTAGAACTAGAAAGTACCAACTTAGTAAATTACTATAAGAATTAGGTATTATTGTGAGATAAAGGATATGACAATTCTCCTTATGTTATGTGACTAAGTGTTTACCCTGAATGTTTATAATTTGATATGATTTTGAAGTATATAGAAAATTAGGGGTTATATATCTCAATTTTGTTTAAGAAAGATGAAATTTCCCTAAGTGTGATCCATGTACATAGATCAAAAAGAATGATAGTGTACGACAAAAGAGTATGGTCAGATGATGAGGGAAGTTAGGATAAACCTTATTCTTCACTTTAGTTATTCAAAGCAGGAGAAGAAAATATGATGCTAGCAGGTGGTTAGTGAAAGGATAGTAAGTAAGTTTTGAGTAGGTACAACAAATTAGAAATTTCAGTAGATCTAGTAGAGGTATGATTTGATTTACTTAGTAAAGTTAACAC
Source organism: Nicotiana tabacum (assembly GCF_000715075.1). Classification (NCBI taxonomy): domain Eukaryota; kingdom Viridiplantae; phylum Streptophyta; class Magnoliopsida; order Solanales; family Solanaceae; genus Nicotiana; species Nicotiana tabacum. Next base: position 89,836,409 of record NC_134084.1, read on the forward strand.
TAGTGAGTGGGTAACAGTCTAAAACACCAAACGCATGTTAGAACCCAAAGAGTTTAAGTTAAACCCAAAGTACAGTGGCAGTGGAAAAAGAATCAGCTAATAGTGAGAGAGCAAGGTATAGAAGAATAGCCTTTAGGAATTATCGAAATGTGGTTTCTCCAAGATTGATAGTGTGAGCAGAGTTAAATTATTAAGATTGTGTATGATACTTGTGAATACATTAGTTTTCCATTATGTGAATAATTTAGTTTTTCCTAGCTCGGAAGTAAGTTGGAAGATGAGTCGTCCTTGACGTAGAGTGCAAAGAATTGCAGAAAATAAGGAAAGTTATTTGGATCCAACAAGAAGAGAAGGATCCGCAAGTATAAGACCTTTGGTCTAAGGGGTAATGTGAAAATTTTCAGTAAGTCCAGTTAGAGATTTGAAACCTCAATAATTGGTATGGGATATAAAAAAGAAAATCAGTTCGGTAATGAGAAAAAATTGTATAATTACCACAAGGAATATGTCTAGCATGTGTAAGAAATACAAAGTGAGCAGAATGATCACCGATCTTAGTTATTAATGATAAAGTGATCACAGAAAAGCTATAAAATCATGCCCAGTTATGTATTACGAGGGTAGTGCCATTGACGAGACTCTAATATTCCGAGTAGTGGTCAGAGACTTAGTTCACAATAATACTATAAGTGTTTTCAGGAAGTGCTTAAGAAGATAATCAAGTGTGGGAAGTATAGCTCATGAATAAGGTAGACAAGAGAACTATGTTGAAAGAAGTTCACTGCTTATCCAAGGTAGGAGTTCGACTTTCGGACACCAAAGATAGTGGAGTTATTGTCTAGAACAGGACATGTTCCTCCTTAGTAGCCGAAGTGAAGAGGAAATGGTTTGATGATCCCTACTTGTTGTAGCTGAAAGGGGGGATTCACATGCATAAGATGATGGCTTTTGAACAAGGGGGAGATGATGGTCCAGGATAGATTGTGTGTTCCAACCATAGATGGACTTAATGAGGGAGGAAGATGTTAGAAGCCCATAATTCCAGGTATTTTATTCACCTAGGTTTTCCAAAGATGTATCATGATCTTAAGGAGATTTATTGGTGGAACGACATGAAAAGGAAAGTTGCAAACTTTGTGGCCAAGTGTCAGAATTGTCAGCAAGTGAAAGTCGAGCAGCAGAAAACCAAGTGTTTATCTCAAAACACACACATCCTTTAGTGGAGATGGTAAATATGGACCTTATAATAGGATTATCTCGCTCATTTTGAAAGCATGATTTTTATGGGTGAAGGTTTAGATTGCCAATTAGTTGGTTTGAAGTTGGCGAAGCAGAGTTGTTGGGACCAGATTTGGTCAATCAGTGTATGAAGAAAGTCAAGTTGATTCAAGAGCATTTGAAGACAGCTCAGAGTCGCCAAAAGTCCTATTTGAACATGCAACATAGAGACCTAGAGTTTCAAGTTGATGATTGGGTGTTTATAAAAGTTTCACCTATGAAAGGTGTTATAAAATTTGGGAAGAAAGGAAAGCTCAATCCCAAATACAACAGTCCATATAGGATCCTATGAAGGATCGGGTAAATAGCTTATGAGTTAGAATTTTCACCATAATTAGTGGTTGATCACCCGTATTTCACGTGTCATGTTATAATATTCAAGTTTCTAGTATTCAAATCTCATGTCACGACATTTATGTTTTCAGTATTCAGATCTCATGTTAGAACATTCAAGTCAGTTTAGTACTCAGATACTCATGCTAGTCCAGTACTCAGATATTCATGACAGCTTAATACTCAGATATTGATATGAGTTCAGTGATCAGATATTCATGTCAGTTCAGCACTCGATTATTCGTGTCAGTTTAGTATTCATATATCCACATTAGTTTAGAATTCACGTATCCATAACAAATAAGAATTCATTTATATATATCATGTTATGCGTATTATTGTGCCCTATGGAGCTAGTGTTATGCTCTGTTAACTGGTAGGTATTTTGGAGAAATGTCGAAGGTATCTAAGCTTCTCATTAAGACTTTATATTACAATCTCCATGTCTTTCAGTGTTTAGTCAGTTTAGTAGCCATTCAGTCTAGTACTTATTCATTTTAGTATCTCATCATTTCAGTAATCGTGTATTCATTCAGTTTAGTATGCAAGTGTTAATGAAAGTTCATGTTCCCACCATACCCATTTAAGGTCTGGAGTTAGCTGAAGATACAGCCAGGACAATCATTCGAGGACAAATGATCCCAAGAGGGAGATAAGTATTAATGTGATGGTTATCAATTGGCTATGATAATAAGTGTATGAGGCATATCATAAGTGATTTGGGGTCCAAGGAGAGACCTAAGTCTAAGCCAAGTTGGAAAATTACATGATAGACTAAAATTCCAAACGACTACGCACAAGACCACACTTTAGACGAGCATACCTACAAATATATAAGGTGTTATATGATTCAGAGCATATCAAATGAAATATCATCGAGTCTAGTTTCTAACGCTTCAAATCGTTTGTCATTTGGACACTCCTACCAGAAGTTATGACCAAATTACCAAAAGCTGGTAGAATTTTACACTACCGTGCCGCCCCATGCTGCGTGGCTGTGTAGATTCACAGAACACTTCCAAATTTCGTTTCTAGACATATTTTTCATTATCACACCGACCCATGAATCACCCCATGCGTCGCGGCTGTGTAAATCTTGGTTTTTCTTTCAACTCGGCCATAATTTGATATAAAACATTCGGGGGTTATTTTCCCCACTTCATTTGGACGAATTTTAGGGTTTTCGTCAACTCTCTCAAGACCTCTAACCCCTTCCATCTTCAAGGTAAGAAATCCCCATTATCTTGGTGTGACGACCCGATCAGTCGTCTCATGAGTTATCGCTCCATTTTCCCCCATTTTCGCTTATTTATGCTCTGTTATCCATGTTTTATGTGATCAAGTTGATTAGTCTGTGTTCGGAGAGGATTTGGTAAGGAATAAGACACTTAGTCTCTTTTAAGGAGGTTTGATTTGGAAAAAGTCAACCAGATGTTGACTATAGTGTTAGAGGGCTTAGGTGTGAGTTCTGATGGTTCGGTTAGCTTCGGGAGGTGATTTGTGACTTAGGAGTGTGATCGGAATGGGTTTTGGAGGTCCGGAGTAGAATTAGGCTTGAATTGGCGAAGTTGATATTTTGGCGATTTCCGATTGATAGGCGAGATTTTGATCCGGGGGTCAAAATGGAATTCCGAGAGTTGTAGTAGCTTTGTTATGTCATTTGGGATGTGTGTGCAAAATTTCAGGTCATTCAGACATGTTTTGGTTGGGTTTTTTATCGAAAACGTATTTCGGAAGATTTCTCAAATATTAGGCTTGAATCCGATGTGTTTTGAGTAATTTGATGTTGTTTGAGGTGCTTTGATGATTGGAACAAGTTTGAATAAGGTATTGGGTCATGTTGGTGCTTTTGGTTGAGGTCTCGGGGTGAATTCGGATGGTTAACGGAAAGATTTTGGACTTAAGAGATTTTAGAAGACTGCTGCTTCTGGTATTTCCGCACCTACGGTTTGGGGACCGCAGGTGTGGCATCGCATGTGCGAAGGAATTTTCATAGATGCGGATTTGAGGAGAGAGGTCAAAAATCGCAGATGTAGAATAGGAACCGCACATGTGGACCCGCAGATGTGGCAGTGTACCGCAGATGCGGTTTTGGCTCGTCAAGTGAATTTCGCAGATGCGGAGAAAATGACCGCAGAAGCGATACCGCAGGAGCGGTGGTGGGGTCGTAGATGCGAAAACCCCTGGGCAAAATGTTTTAAGTTATTTCATCCGTGACTTTGAGTCATTTTTCCTCTATAGTTGGTCCTATTAAGAGCTTTTTGAAGGAAATCGAAGAGGGATTCAAGGAGAAACATTTGGAGGTAATATTTTCGAACCTAAAACTCGAATCTATTGTAAAATCCACCTAGAAAATCATGGAACTTAAGCTAAAAATGGAAGCATTAGGGCTTGGGATTTTGAATCTTTGATTGGGGATTTGGAGGACCATTTGGGGTCGGATTTGGGAACTTTTGATATGTAAGGAATCTAATGATGTGAAAATTTCTGAGTTTCAAGAAGTGGGCCCGGGGCTCAGGTTCTGCTAATTTCGGGATTTTTGATATTTTTTGATTGTTTTCACTTGGGCTTTGCTCCCTTAGCATATTGTGATGTATTCATTCTGATTTTGGATAGATTCGACGTACATGGAGGCCAATTCGAGGGGCAAAGGCGTCGCGAGCTAGAGTTGTAGCCGGTTCGAGGTGAGTAATGATTGTAAATAATGCTCTGAGGGTTTGAAACCTTGGATTGCACATCATAGTGCTATATTGAGGTGAGACACGTGCTTGATGATGAGCGCGAGGTCGTTTACTATTGGGGATTGTGACTTGGTCCATCTCGATTGATGATTTTACCGCGTATTTTACTGAAACTTATTTGTTATCATCATTATTTGGGCTTATTGCCATATTTGGGCTTCATGCCAACTATTTGAACCCTCCAGGGATTTTTATCACTATTTCCTCATTGTATTGATTTATTACTTGAACTCAGTCCTGTTGTTTCCTACTGTTTTATAACTCAACCACTCTTACTCAGTTTTGAGACTTAAATGATATTTCTAAATGATGTTTTGGGCTCAGACTACTGTTTTACTAATGACTAAGGGGCTTGTGATGATTTTTGGACTGAGTGAGGTCGAGGGCCATATGTGAGGATATGCTGAGTGATATGAGGCCAAGGGTCTCAGACACTTTTATACGCCACGAGGTGGCTTGAGTGATGTGAGGCCGAGTGCCGAGAGATGATGCCACGAGGTGGCTTGATATAGCGCTTGGGCCGTAAGAGGCCCCTCTGAAGTCTACACACCCACAGTGAGCGCAGGTACTCATCATGATCTGAGAGTGAGCCCGAGGGGCTGATATTGTTCTGAGAGTGAGCTGGAGGGGATGATATTATTCTGAGAGTGAGCCCAAGGGGCTGGTACTGTTCTGAGAGATTGTCCGAGGGGCAAACCTTTATGTGTTCATCTTTTATATTTACTTGGCATTTTACCTGTTATACTGTGGTATTTGTGCCCGAGGAGCGGATGTTCTCTGTGTATCGGCACTAACAGTTTTGCATTCATTTGTGTAACTGTTGAAAAAGTCATTTCGAAAGAGGGTTTTAAACTGAGCTAAGATGTTTCTAAACATTTCATAGCTTCATTGCTTTTCTCAAAGGTTTTACACTGCTTCTATACAGCATGTTGGTTTTCCTTACGTGATTTCTTACTGCTAGCTATTATTTACCTTTATTACTCACTGAGTTGGAGTACTCACTTTACTCCCTGCACCTTGTGTGTAGACGCAGGTATTTATACACCCGGTAGTGGGTTTTGGCTAATCGGTGGCAGAGTTATCGGAGTTTAGCAAGGTGGCTGCCAGCATTTGCAGCACTGTTTTCTCTCCCTTTTTTGCTCATCAGTCCTGTTTTTTTGTATATTTCATACCTTGTAGTTGTATTTATACTCTAATAGATGCTTGTGACTTGTGACACCCCGGTTAGGGTTGTGTCGGGTTGGGTTTCCATTTTGTTATCTCTATTTACGCTAAATATTGTTATTGAATCATGTTTGAAGTATATTTATGTTATTCAACTATTTAAAAGGGTGAATTGTGTAAATTGGTTGGCCTTGTTTTCACGAGAGGCGCCATCACGACCGGGTTCGAGGTTAGGGTCGTGACAAGTTGCTATCAGAGCCTAGGTTACATAGGTTTCACGAGTCATGAGCAGGTTTAGTAGAGTCTCGTGGATCAGTACGGAGATGTCTATATTTATCCTCGAGAGGCTGCAGAACCTTTAGGAAAATTTCACATTCTTGAATTCTTATCGTGCATCCTTGATTCAGCTTGAAAAGTAACTCTTGAAATTCCACGCGTTCGCATGCGCGCATGAGTGGTCAGTATCAGATGTGCCTTGATGGCTTGTGATCCCCTGATCGAGGGGCGAGATATGATCTTTGTGAGTTTGATGTGAGCCCGGTATGGAGGACTTGAGGCCGGATCTTTGCCTATGGCTTGAGCACCGAGGTGCTGATTGTGTGAGCAAGTGTTTTGAACTTATATGTGTGGTATCGTCCCTATTAGCGGAAGTGACGGTTGGATAACTATGTGATGAGTATGTTAGTACTGCGAGATGTATCTATATGACTTGGAAGTGACGAGGAAGGTTTGTTGGAGGATAGAATAACTATTAGGTGCTTGATTTTCATCTTGATTCGAGGTGTAGCCCCGAGTTATGGGCGTATGAAGGATCTTTCAATGTTTCCCAGTTGAGAGTGAAGTAGATTTCATGTTGCGGTATGAGTTCAGACTCAAGAAGACTAAGTAACTACGTACGGTTTGTGACGGTGGAAGGTATACATAAATGTTAATTGAAGGCAAAGCAGGTGGGTTATCTCCTGCGAAGAATTCTGGGGTTGTGTGACCCTTTTGTGGCTGTTAGAAGATCTCATGTGCAAGTGAAATGTAAGTGTTGAAATTTGAATTTTGGGTTGCTTGAGAAAGGGGGCTTAACTATTGTGAGAATGAGTGCGAGATTTGCCGAAGATTTAAAGTAATAGATGATCTGTGTTTTCACAAGCTTGCAAAGGATCTGAGTTTAATCTCACTATGGTATTGTGGCATCAATAAAGTATAAGTGTTATGAGTTATTGAGTGTATTTTGATCCATAGCTTCGATCCAAGTGGGGGAGTTTGCTGTGAGTGGTTGACTGCACGGTAAGGTGCTATGTTGGTTCCAGTTTGAGGCATGCGGGTGAATCAGTTATGGCTTGCAGAAATTGAGACCGAGGATGGCTAGAGTAAAGGAAAAAAAATTGACAAAGTTTATATTATGCTTCATAGGGTAAGAAAACCACGGGATGTCTTAAGTTGTGGTTGGTAAAGAATGCTCGGTGCATAGAGCAGGATGTTGCTTGGTTGTATTGGGATGAGGACTTCATTCTGTGGTGTCGGAGTGCCAATGAGGCACGGGTGGTTCTGTTCGTTGGGTCAAGTAAATTGTAGTTTGAATAAGAGTGAATGACTCTCGAGAATAGTTCAAATGTGTTCAAGATTCTACAGGGAGCAATCAGGTATCTTAGAGTTGTATATGCGGTTAGAAATGGAGTTTTCATTGGAAGAGGTCAAGACTTGTGGTATTTCTATGTTACTTATGGGATTCTATGTATCAGTATCAGGAAAGTAAAGGTAACGAAGTTAGATTCGCAGGAAGCTCTTCAGAGTAAAGTATTCTGGAATGTGGTGTTTCTGGGAGTATTTGAGAGAGTATTCAGCGGCTTATGGGTCTTAGACAGTGTGGTTTTATGCTTGGGTCTTGTGTGGTAATAGGTTGAGGCATTCTGGTGTAAAGCAAGAGGGAATATCCAGTTGAAGATGAATCAGAAGGAAATTTCGATAGATGGAGTAACTTGATAGTAGACCGGACCGGTAGGGTAAGGATATGATTAACTCCGTGTGTGTGTTCGAGGTAATGGGTCCTTGCGGGTATTTTGCAGCAATGCTCTTAAGTTTTGATGGCTTTCTTAGCTTGGTCGAGTTAGAAGGATTCAGTCCTGGCAGGTCTGATTTGTGCAAAGGGGACTCGGAGAGTTCTTGATGGTTTTTACCGCGGTTTAGAGATGTATTATTTCTATGGGCATGCGGAGCAGGGGATGTATAGTGATTTTTCTTCTAGATGGGACCGATGGAAATTTCTTGACTAGTTGAGTGCGTAGATGTCTGTGGCTCGGAAGGGAGATGAAGTTCTCATATTATCCTAGGATAGTATGATATATGCGGTATGTTGTGCGAACCGAGATTTGCGTGTGTAAGGTTACTGTTCAGTTCTGAAAGGAAGTTCATGAAACTCTTAGGCAACGGATAGCCTCAGATGATTAAGGAAATGGTATTTCAAATCAGAAGTGATTTGACGAGAATATATGTTTCAGGAAAGGCAATGTGATTAAGTTGATGGCACTTCGGTAGTATTGCGGCACTTTCTGGCTAGATCGGTTGCTGACATTCGAGTTTGCTTGGGGGCACAAGGGAATATTTGAATATCTCCCATGGAGTGATTTGGTATTTGAGGTGTGGTATATGTTCAGACGGCGGAATTGGGATCAAGTATGATGATTCGTGTGCTATATGGAGTTAGAGACTGGGAGTCCTCATGTTCAGGCTATGTTGCGGTCATGAGTCGCGTGTGTCGACACTGTGTAATGACTATCGGGGTTTGGAGACCCAAGCGGATCTTTTGGTTCTTGGTATGTTAGATTTGGAAGTGATATTGGGTTCAGACTAGTTGTCTCTATGTTGTGTCATTCTGGACTATTGTGCTAAGGCGGCGCTGTTGACTATGCCCGAAAATGCTACAGATTGAGTGGCGATGTTTGGCGGATTATGTACCATTGGAAGAATTTTACATGTCGAAGACCCAGTGGACGGCTGGGAAGGATTTGTCTTTCTTATTTGGGCTCTTGTGACGAGTGTCAGTGCTGAGGCTCCTTATGTTGATTCAGTTCCAGTTGTGAGGGACTTTTCGGATGTGTTTCTTGTGGTCGAGCATGGCGCCGGGCAAGGTTGTTGATTTCGGTATTGATTTGGTGTCAGGCACCGTATCGTATGGCACCGTCAGGAGTTATAGTAGTGAAAGGAACAGCTTCAGGATTTCCTTGATAAAGAGTTCATTGGTGGGCCAATATAGATGCGTGTTCTAACTTGAGTCTGCTTGGTTGGCTCCGAATTGCATTGTTGAGGGATGTGTCGATTCGACTGTTATTGAGCTTATTAGTAATCTGGGAAGGTCTATGAATTACCTTTCTGTGTTGTGAGATGTATGATTTGTTGGCTATGGTGCGGTTCTATTGGGGTTCATAGTCGAAGTCGAGCGGGAAGAGTAATTGGGTGTTGCTCGGTGAATGGCGTATCGGTTATGTCCTATCGAGTTTGCGTGGTATATGTTATTTGCTTCACCGTGGGTGTAATGAATTTGATTTGGTTCTAGACATCAAATTGTGCGTGGTTATCGCTTTCGAGCATAGTAACTTGGGGTATTTTATATGGAGCAGTGTTTGATAGGATCGCGCATTGCAGCGAAGCTATGTGGAGATATGACCTTGCGAGTTAGATTCGTGTGTTCTATTCTATGATGTGAGACGGGTTCTCAGCCTTGTGTTGTGGTGGTACTGGTGAGCTTGAGGTATAGCTCTTCCATTTGAGTTATTTCATGATTTGAGTAAGTTCGGATTGTGGTGCACGGATTGCACAAGTTCTGACTTAAGCATGTATTGATGTGTCGTGTCGCCAGAGTAGTGTGTTGGATTAGAGAATATCGTTGGGATCATTAATGAATACGAACAGATTCGATTTCAGCATGTTGGAAGGATAATATCGAAGTTCGGCTCGGAAATTTGCTATGGTATTTGCTAAAGGAGAAGTGGCTTCATGAATAGTTGATCTGAGAAATGGTTATGGTTTGTTGCGTTTTATTTATCGTTGGCAATATATGAAAGTGTTGGAATAATACTTTAGTTGATAAGAGGTTTTCTACCAGTATTTGGTTTTGTGGGCAGCTGCTGTGAATAGAAGTTATCACTACGAGTGTTTGAGTTATGTCGTATATCAAGTGATTGCACCTGAGATTGCAAGTATGGGTGATTACAGCTAGTTCGGGCTTATTCTGAAAAATAGGTGTGAGATTCTGATTTGTGAATGATTTCAGAAATGGAAATGTGGTTCTAAGGCTTATGGGCTAGGTTGGAATGTGGAAATGCAGTTTCATTGTGTTATCGGACCTATATGAGGTAGGGTGACGTGGGATCACCCCCGAGTATATGCATGATAAGGTTATTCAGTGTTTGGTTGGCTTTTAGAACAACTCTGGGCACGTTCGAGGACGAACGTTTGTTTAAGTTGGGGAGGATGCGACGACCCGGCCAGTCGTCTCATGAGTTACCGCTTCGTTTTCCCCCATTTCTGCTTCTTTATGCTCTGTTATCCGTGTTTTATGTGATCAAGTTGATTAGTCTATGTTCGGAGAGGATTTGGTAAGGAATGAGACACTTAGTCTCTTTTAAGGAGGTTTGATTTGGAAAAAGTCAACTAGATATTGACTATTATGTTAGAGGGATCGGATGTGAGTTCCAATGTTTTGGTTAGCTTCAGGAGGTGATTTGTAACTTAGGAGTGTGATCGGAATGGGTTTTGGAGGTCCGGAGTAGAATTAGGCTTGAATTGGCGAAGTTGATATTTTGGCGATTTCCGGTTGATAGGCGAGATTTTGATCCGGGGGTCAGAATGCAATTCCGAGAGTTGCAGTAGCTTCGTTATGTCATTTGGGATGTGTGTGCAAAATTCGGGTCATTCGGACATATTTTGGTTGGGTTTTTGATCGAAAACGTATTTCGGAAGATTTCTCAAAAATTAGGCTTGAATCCGATGTATTTTGAGTAATTTGATGTTGTTTGAGGTGCTTTGATGATTGGAACAAGTTTGAATAAGGTATTGGGTCATGTTTGTGCTTTTGGTTGAGGTCCCAGGGGCCTCAGGGTGAATTCGGATGGTTAAAGGGAAGATTTTGGACTTAAGAGATTTCAGAAGATTGCTGCTTCTGGTATTTCCGCACCTACGGTTTGGGGACCGCAGGTGCAGCATCGCATGTGCGAAGGAATTTCCGCAGATTCGGGTTTGAAGAGAGAGGTCAGAAACCGCACATGCGGACCTGCAGATGCGGCAGTGTACCGCAGATACAGTTTTGGCTCGTCAAGTGGATTCCGCAGATGCGGAGAAAATGATCGCAGAAGTGGTACCGCAGGAGCGGTGGTGGGGTTGCAAATGCGAAAACCCCTAGGCAGAATGTTTTAAGTTATTTCATCCACGATTTTGGGTCATTTTTCCTCCATAGTTGGTCCTTTTGAGAGCTTTTTGAAGGAAATCAAAGAGGGATTGAAGGAGAAACGTTTGGAGGTAAGATTTTCGAACCTAAAACTCGAATCTATTGTAAAATCCACCTAGAAAATCATGGAACTTAAGCTAAAAATGGAAGAACTAGGGCTTGAGCTTTTGAATCTTTGATTGGGGATTTGGAGGACCATTTGGGGTCGGATTTGGGAACTTTTGATATGTGTAAACTCGTGGAGTGATAAGGAATCTAATGATGTGAAAATTTCTGAGTTTTGAGAAGTCGGCCCAGGGGCTCGGGTTCTGCTAATTTCGGGATTTTCAATATTTTTTGATTGTTTTCGTTTGGGCTTTGCTCCCTTAGCATATTGTGATGTATTCGTTCTGATTTTGGATAGATTCGATGTGAGTGGAGGCCAATTCGAGGGGCAAAGGCATCGCGATCTAGAGTTGTAGCCGGTTCGAGGTGAGTAATGATTGTAAATAATGCTCTGAAGGTTTGAAACCCCGGATTGTACATCGTAGTGCTATATTGAGGTGATACACGCGCTTGATGATGAGCGTGGGGTCGTTTACTATTGGGGATTGTGACTTGGTCTGTCCCGATTGATGATTTTACCGCGTATTTTACTGAAACTTATTTGTTATCATCATGATTTGGGTTGATTGCCATATTTGCGCTTCGTGCCAACTATTTGAACCCTCCGGAGATTTTTTATCACTATTTCCTCATTGTATTGATTTATTACTTGAACTCAGTCCTGTTGTTTCCTACTGTTTTATAACTCAGTCACTCTTACTCAGTTTTGAGACTTAAATGATATTTCTAAATGATATTTCTAAATGATATTTTGGGCTCAGAACTACTGTTTTACTAATGCCCGAGGGGCTTGTGATGATTTTTGGACTGAGTGAGGCCAAGGGCCATATGTGAGGATATGCTGAGTGATATGAGGCCGAGGGCCTGAGACACTTTTATACGACACGAGGTGGCTTTAGTGATGTGAGGCTGAGTGTCGAGAGATGATGCCACGAGGTGGCTTGATATAGCACTTGGGCCGTAAAGGGCCCCTCCGGAGTCTGCACACCCATAGTGAGTGCGGGTACCCATCATGATCTGAGAGTGAGCCCAAGGGGCTGATATTGTTCTGAGAGTGAGCCTGAGGGGCTGATATTATTCTGAGAGTGAGTCCGAGTGGCTGGTACTGTTCTGAGAGATTGCACCAAGGGCAAACCTTTATGTTTTCATCTTTCATATTTACTTGGCATTTTTACCTGTTATACTGTGGTATTTGTGCCCGAGGGGCGGATATTCTGTGCTTATCAGCACTAACTGTTTTGCATTCATTTACGTAACTGTTGAAAAAGTCATTTTCGAAAGAGGGTTTTAAACTGAGCTAAGATGTTTCTAAAGATTTCACAGCTTCATTGCTTTTCTCAAAGGTTTTACACTGCTTTTATACAGCATGTTGGTTTGCCTTACGTGATTTCTTACTGCTCAATTGTTATTTACCTTTATTACTCACTGAATTGGAGTACTCACTTTACTCCCTGCACCTTGTGTGCAGATGCAGGTATAGGTTTTCGCTAATCGGTGGCAGAGTGATCGGAGTTTAGCAAGGTGGCTGCCAGCGTTCACAGTACCGTTTTCTCTCACTTTTTTGCTCATCAGTCCTATTTTTTTGTATATTTCAAAACTTGTAGTTGTATTTATACTCTAATAGATGCTCTTGACTTGTGACACCCCGGTTAGGACTGTATCGGGTTGGGTTTCCATTTTGTTATCTCTATTTCCGCTAAATATTGTTATTGAATTATGTTTGAAGTATCTCTATGTTATTTACTGTTTAAAAGGGTGAATTGTGTAAATTGGCTGGCCTTGTCTTCACGAGATGCACCATCACGACCGGGATCAGGGTTAGGGTCGTGACACTTGGTGTGAATTTCATTATTTATACACTAGTATTGATGAAATCTACACATAAAATACTTAGATTTTCAAGAGATTTCTTCAAGAACTCAAAGGAGGGTTTTCCAAGATTTCTTCCAAAAAGGTAATATTATACCCTTAGACTTACATATATGGAATTATTAAGGGAATATGAGTATGAATAAGTATTGGAACTCTTGGTATGGTGATTGAAAAACATAAGTTCCCAATTTAATTACACAACGATTATAGAGATTGAAAGATGCTTATTTAATGAAACTTTATTGGTTGGGTATGGATGGATGGTCATATATATAATGTTGGAAGTTATAAATTGGTTAATCATGATTGTGGGATAAATTGTTGATGAATGGTGGTAGTTAGATGAATTAATAATATGGTGATGAGATGTAGAGATTTATGCCTACAAGGTGTTTGATAATATGCCTAAATGGCTTAAGTTATAAAATTTGTTACTAGTATTGGGTTCCATTGGATGTTGCTATTGTAGATTCAAGGTTCTTAGTATTGTGGATTATTGTAGTATCACTAAGGGGCGAAATTGAGGTATGTGAGGCTAACTCTCTTTACGTTTGGAAATGTCTATGATTCTCCCTACGTCCCATTCATTATGACTATTACTAGTTTCCTCAGAAGGTGATTATGCCTTAGTTTCATGAATAGTGGTAGAACTTCTATTCTCTAGCTTTGTAACTCATTCCTGACTTTCATTTTAAACGTTGTGGAACCAATGCATAATCAATATAGACTTGGGCTTGATGCCCATGAGTCTCAGCCTAGATTACTCAGCATGTCATAAATAGTTGAAGTTTCAATTTTCATAATCAGTTCATGAATATATGTCTCAGTCTAGTTCTATTTAGCATTCGAGTATCGTGTAACTCAATATGATTCAATATTTCAGTATCATGTATTGCAGTATGATTCTCAGTTCCTGATTTTAAATCCCTGAATGTTGAACCCCTGTATTTGGGCCTGAGGCCACTGTTAATGTTTTATGCATATTTGGGCCTAAGGCCGCAGTTTATGCTTTAAGCATCTTTGGCCTGAGGCCGCAGTTATGTATAAGTATACTTGGGCCCAAAGCTGCAGTTTGTGCACATATATATTGGGCCTGAGGCTGCAGTTTAATATTCAGATAAATAGGTTGTTCATCATTCAGAAGAGGGAGTATTCATATCCTTACTTCCTTTGTTCATTTCAGTTATCAGCTATCATTTCAGTTATCAGTTATTAGTTAGCAGTTATTATCTCATTTATCAGTTATCAGCTATCAGTTATCATTTCAGTTTCAGTTTCAACAGTTATAATTTCAGTTATCAATTATCAATTATCAATTCTCAATTATCAGCTCAGTATTAGTTTTAGCATTTATAATTCTTTCTTTCAGTTGCTTTACATACCAGTGCAATTCAAATGTATTGATGTCCCTTTTTGCCCGGGACCTGCATTTCACGATGCAGATACTGATTTACAGGTTGATTTTGGTGATCCCCTGTTCTTTCGAGGCATTATCATTACCTTACAGTCTTTCAGTATTTACAGATAGTCAGTGTTTTCAGTACTTCAATAGAAGCTTCATAGACTGGAGTAACAGTTAGACAGAGTCACAAGCTTTTCATGTTAAGCAATATTGGCTACAGACATATTTCAGACTTGTATTAGTGTTTCCACACTTTTGATTTTATCATTCAAACTTTCAGTATATCAGTATGTGTTAGTTTATCTTCCACATTTAGTTGTTATGATACCACATGTTGATTCAGCCAGCCAGTTGATTCGCTCGGTCACATGTAGTCAGGCACCGAGTGTCGTGTTACGTCAAGGCCAGGTTCGGGGCGTGACAGTATCTCTTTGAGCTTGTTCGGGATTATGGTCGACTCTGGAATTATGGACTCAATATTTTTAAAGACAGACATTTTGACCTGGGGTTCTGATCCGATGGGATTTGAGGTTGATTTTCAGTCCCTCATATTCCGAGCCCGATGTACCATATCGTAGACGAGCCCTTCGGCCGTTTACAAACCTCATCGGCTCTGTTAATACCAACCAGATTCACAACTTAAAAATGGCATTTTGGTTCTCATATATTAATCTAATAATAATAATAATAATTTCTATTCTATTTTCGCCATTAAAGCAAACACTTTAAAAGACAATCTAATCATGTCTTTCACATGACTTATTAGTGGGATTTGTCATATGTGGGTGTCCAATTCGGAGACGGAACTGGGCTTAAATGATTACGCACCCACTTCAACTGACTCATTTATGACAAGCCCAAACCCCTATCAAATAAAAACAAGCAAGTATATCGATTTTGGTTATCTTATTAAAGTGCATTTGACGTATTATTGTGAAAGGATAATGTAGAATTCGAGCAACTACTATTTAGGCTTTTAATTTTCTTTTACGACAGTAGGCTCATGACTTGTATTAAGGCAAGATAGAAAAGGGGTCAAAATTGCAACCACTGGGCTGCAATTTCATTCAGTGCTGCTAAAAAGAAAAAGTAAAATTTTCAAGTGACGTCCAGTTTTATGTCATTCATTGAATTTTTACTTTCTTTTTTAACAAAAAGTTTAACCTATATCTAATATTTGGATAATTTTAGATACATATATTTTTCTCTTCTTCTCTACTGTTGTTTTCTTCTTTGTGTTTAGAGGTTCTTCTTCTTCTTAGTTGCAAAATGGGTTTATTAAATTTGTTGTTGTTTTGATAATCTGATGATTGAGATTTGTTCATTATAATATTTAAAAATTATGTTTCAAATTTGAGCTCATTTAGAATAGATTTGAGCATTGAATTGTGTATTGGATTGTTGAAATTCGAAAAATAAGTTTATGTTTCAGAACTTCAGATTTGATTTCCGAAGTTGCATTAAAGAGATTGAACTACTTCATATTCGAATTTCTGAAGTTGCATTTGAAAAATAGAAGAACTTTATTCGATTTCTGAAGTCGCATTGAAGAGATTGAACTGCTTCATATCCGAGTGGATATACGTTGAAAATTTTGTGTGATATGGATATAACTTCAATAATAGTCCCAAAAGTAGTATATATAAAAATGCCCCTTTTTTAATTTACCCCTCGGAGAAGGGGTTTTTTTTGGTATGATTGATAGGACTATATGAGAATTGAATTTTTTTTTGTCAATTAAGGAATTATTAGCTTAATATTACCTTATTTTCAATGAGAAAAAAAAAGATATGAATGCCATAACATATATACTTCCTTTTCTCAATTTTATATAGTGACGATTGACATAACACGAAGTTTAAGAAAGAAAAGAAAGAAGATTGGCACATACCAAAAGTTTCATTAGGACTTCTGATCTTAAATGGTATGACATTTATATAATTATAAAAATATGTTATCAAGAATAAAATAAAAAAATTAAAGAGATTTCAAATATATAAAACACGTTATTTTTTTTCTGAAACGAACTAAAAAAGAAAAAATATCATATAAAGTGAAATAAATATAGTACTATATGGAATGACTAATCATAAACTTACACCCTTTTTTCTCTACATTTCTTGATAGGGGTGTACAAAGGAAACCGACAAATCGTACCAACCCGATAATCCGAGTAAAATCGAGAAAAAAATCCGAGTATGATTTAGTTTGGTGTTAGAAAAAAAACGGGAGAAATTCAAAAATAATCAAATTTACAAGTGGTCATTCAAAAATAGTCACAGTTTCAAAAGTAATCGAAATTTAGCCACTTTTCATGTAAAGATAAATCTGAACGAAAACACTGTTCAAAATCCGGAAAAATACTCCAGCATAGCATACTGGAGTTCCAGTATAATATACCGGTCCAGCATAATATACTGGAATTTGGAGCACCGGTGCTCCAGTCTCCAATATATGATACTGGAGCCAGCAAAGTATATCGGTCCAGCATAATATGCTGGAAGTTCATACACAGGTGCACCGAACTCCAGTATATTATGTTGGACCGGTCTCTGTTGCAGCAAAATAATGGCTATTTTTCAATGACTAGGCAAACGCTGGCTATTTTTGAATGACCAGTCCGAAAACTGGCTAGACTGTGCTATTTTAACAAAAAAAAAAACCCGACCATGGTTTTAACTAAAGAAAGTCAAACTGAAACCAAAACAACCCGACATTACATATATAGAAATTTTAGATATATTTAATATATAAATATACTTATTGTGATGTAATTTATAAATATTTCTTAAAAAAATTCATAATTTTATCGTTTAAGGTATTATTTCAAGGTTGGACTTAGAAATTTTGAATGCTCCAATAAGTTTTATAGCCATTAATATTAGTAAATTAAATAATACTAACAAAAGCCCAAACCAAAATCAAATCAATACTAGTGCTAACAAAAGATATTCAATTCAATACTACGAACGGGAATGTATTGAATATCTATTTTTTGTTTTGCAATAATTTAGATAAAAATGCATAACCTATTTTTATTTTTCTTTAGCGTTTAGTCATGTAATTAATACTCGTTTATTAGTCTATTTATTTTAGCATGACTTAGTACTTTTAGATTATGTTTATTTTTATTATATCTTTTTAATTAGCAATATTTATATTACATAATTTTATTGTCTTTATTGTTGAATATTTTAGGATAATGCCATGACACATCTCCTATTTTGTATTATTTTCTTGAAAAATACTTTATATAGTTGTATCTTACTAGGATTAAAGAAATATTTTGAGCACAAGTTATATGTTTTGTTCTACGAAGATTTTACCGGAAAAAAACCTGAAAACCCCCGAATAACCCGAAAACTCGAGATTGAAAAACCCGAATTTTATAAATTTGATTTAGTCTTTAAATGTAATAATCCGACACAATTAGTTTGATTTGGTAATTATAAAATTCGAACTAACCCGACTTATATATATCCTATTTCTCGGGATCGAATAAGCTTGCAACTTAATAAGTTAAAAAGGAAAAAGAAAATAAAACAGAAAGGAGGAAGAAGTAGAAACAGGAGAAAGTGAGTAGTTTTTAAAAGCAACATTAGGTGGGAAATTTGGTCAAATGATCACCATTAACAAAAGTGACTTAATACCCAACCCCTTGAAAATAGTGACAAATTGAGTTCTCTTCACCTCATTTTCTCCACACTTTACTTCCAAGAAAGGAACAAACTAACCAAAGAACTCATCTACACTCTTCCTTTGCCTTTTTGCTATTATATTCTCTCTTTATTTAACCTCCCTTCACCAACATCCATTAACTACCCTCCACCCCCCTCCACCCCAACTACCCAATATTAGAGGCAGCCATTTTTTCCTCCATTTAATTTCTAGCAGAACAAGAACTACTTACTTCACAAAGTTCTCAAATTTCTTGATTTTTTAGCTAAATCTTTGAAATGGGTATCAAACTTTTTATGTTTTCTTTCATTCTAACCTCAGTTCTATTCATTCTTGTTTACATACCCACCCAATTATCTCAATCACCAATCACTATTTTCAAGCCAACTAAAAGCTTCATCATTTCTAATACTAGTAAACCTTACCCTGTAAAATTTGCTTACTTGATCTCTGCTTCTAAAGGAGATGTAGCAAAGTTAAAAAGGCTGATGTTTTCTCTATACCATCCTGGGAATTTTTACTTGATTCATTTGGATTTAGATGCACCAGAAGCTGAGCACAAAGAGATTTCTAGATTTGTGGGTGGAAATACTGTTTTTGGAGAAATTAATAATGTTTGGATTGTGGGAAAACCTAATTTAGTAACATATAGAGGGCCAACTATGCTTGCTACTACACTTCATGCAATGTCTATGCTTTTAAGGACTGCTAAATGGGATTGGTTTATTAATCTCAGTGCCTCTGATTATCCTTTAGTTACTCAAGATGGTATGGTGAGTGCCTCTATTTTTTTTTTCTTTTTTTTTTTTGTAAAAAAATTAGCTGGTAAATGTGAACCGTATAAATAGTCTCTCGTAGAAATAGTATCTTGTAGAAATGCAGGTAAGACTGCGGTAGGACTGCATGCACCGGACTGCTTTTTTTAATTGGGGTTTTTGACTAAAAATTTGTATTTTTTCTAGTACATTTGTAGATATAAGCATTTTTCCTAATTTTTTTGCCTTTGGGATTTTTTAAGTAAAACTTTTGAATTTATTCCTTCACATTCACTATTTTTTGGCCAAGAAAATATTGTTTTATCATTCTTCAATTGGTTTTAGAGAAATAAAGACAAGTGATTCCTTCACATTTTGGTAAAATGTGTTAAAGATATTCTTTTTATGATAATTATTTTATTCCTGTGTTTTTTAGAAGGGCAAAAAAAAAAGGATTTCCTTGATTCCTTCACATTTCATTTTCTCAAAATGTAGTAAAGAATACTTTGTTTATTTTATACAAAAATGTATGAAAGCCTTTAAATATTGTTTTTCCAAGATGAGTTCAATACTTCAATTGTATTTTTACTTTTTTTATAATTCTCTCTTTTAAAGTTTTCTCATCATGGTCTCAGATCTGATCCATGCCTTCTCTGACATACCAAGGGATCTAAATTTTGTACAACACACCAGCCACATGGGTTGGAAACTGTAAGTTCTTTTTTCTTTTATTTTTTAGTAATTATTATAAATGTTAAATATTTTATTCAGAAAATCTATAGTGCTTAACAAAAATATTATCTTAATGTAGGAATAAGAGAGGAAAGCCAATTATAATAGACCCTGGTCTACATAGTTTAAACAAATCAGAGATCTGGTGGGTTATCAAGCAAAGAAGTCTTCCAACTGCTTTCAAGCTTTATACAGGTTATTTTTCTTTATCTTTCTTTGAATTTTTTATTCATTATTTATGGCTTCAAATATTCTAAGAGATAATAAAATAAAGGAAGTGGCAAGACATCCAATGAACCCATGCATGTGACTCTTGAAGACAGCAAAGACCATAAAAGGAGGGACTGAAATACCTTTTGCAAAATATATTAGTATATAAACTTATTTGAAGAAATTACTAAATCTTAGATACATTTTGAAATAAATGCTAAGAAAAATAGAATTCTTTGGAATTTAAAACCAGAAAGTTGGTCTAATTAGTATCTTCTGACTTATTAAATCTTCATTTTTATTTATCCATTACCGTTAATCCTCATTTCAATGAAGAGGAAAATAGCTTTTACTTTTATTTGCTGCCTTGAAAAGGTTTAACTATATATAACAACAAAATGAGTAACCTTTTTTCAAGCTAAATGATTAAAACTTTTACTAAAAAACAAGATATTCATAAAATAAGCTATCTAGCTCGGACCCTCCTAAAATGTTGACGCACTCCTGTCAGGTCCTCCATCGACACACGCCCCGCGGTGTTTTTGAAGAGACGAGCAGCATAGAAATGAGTTCCATTAGACAAAAACTAAGCAGTAACAAAGGTAAAAGTATTAAAAGACTAAAAAAACCTAGTTTGAGCTACATTATCAAGAAAATGCACATGTTAATGTCATAGACACATGCTCTCCACTTGGTTCAAGTGGAATCTTTCTTTTGGGTTCCTAGATTGTGCTCTATGGTAGTACTGAAAAATTAAAATCTTAGTGCTTTGCGAGAATTTATTTCTTAAAGATCTAATTAGCACCTAAAGTTATTAAGGTACAAAAGTGTCGCAAGGCCTAGATCTTAATTGTATTCGTATTGTGATACACCACCTCTAGTGAGAATTCTACTTTGATGGATAGAACTTGATGGCACATGCTTGTGCTGCCTTTTGAATTTGTATGTGTATAATTGTATATATAAGACTCAAGATTTTTGATTTTATTTCTTTTTCATTTTTATGGATGATTCAAGATTTCAACAATTCCAATTTATTTTATCATAATCTTCTTTAGCTCATTTCTCATGATCTATACTTTTATATATCCAAACAACAATAACAACAACCTAGTATAATATCACGTGTGGGGTCTGGGGGTAGTGTGTACACAGACCTTACCCTTACCCTGGGGTAGAGAGGTTGTTTCCGAAAGACCCTCGGCACAAGGAGAAGAAAAAGAGGTAATGGAATAGTAACAACAACATACGTCAGGAAGATAGTACGAGCGACCTAAGACTCAGAAAAATAAATGGAAAAGGCAATAACAATAATCAGAATAATGGGAAGGTACTAGTAAACTGGAGCCGAAAAATAGTACGAACACAACAAGTACCACTATCAAACTAAAGCAAGACATGAACAAACTAGCCTAACACCCACAACGGAGTAGAAAAACGCTCAACTACCTACTAACCTACGACCCTAATGTTCGCCCTCTAAACCTTTCTATCAAAGGTCATGTCCTCGGTGAGCTGGAGTCGCGTTATATCCTACCTGATCACCTCTCCCCAATATTTGTTAGGCCACCCTCTGCCTCTTCTCATATTTGTCAAGGCCAATCGCTCGCACCTCCTAACTGTGGCATCAAGGCTTCTCCTCTGTACGTGTTCAAACCATCTAAGCCTTGCTTTCCACATTTTGTCTTTCACGGGCGCCACCCCACCTTCGCTCGAATATTCTTTAATATATCCAGATGTGTGTAATTAGACAGACCATGACTGGAGAACAACTACTCTTTTCCTTGTTTTTTATTTCTTTCATGTTGGGGTTGGAGGAGATTTGACTGAAGTTTAAATCCAAGGGTTTAACTTACATATAGTGATGGTATAAATAATTTTCACACTTAGTGTATTTAACTTGTTGTAGCACGTAACCTACCTTATTTTCAAGATTGCTGATCACACTTTTTATTGATGTTTACTTATTGTTATTTTTTAGGTGATTTGATACGTTGTTATTGTATAGAAGTTAAACTCTAAATTAGACTTGACATTTCCTCGTCAGTTTGTCGATGAATTGTGTGCGGAATCGTTATTCCCTATTTTTCGATATTTTATGTTTATTTCCATCAGATAGAACTAACACAAAATCTATTTGTAGGTTCAGCTTGGACAGTATTGTCCAGATCCTTTGCAGAATACTGCATAATAGGCTGGGAAAACCTTCCAAGAACTCTTCTTCTCTACTACACTAATTTTGTGTCATCACCAGAGGGTTATTTCCAAACAGTCATATGCAACTCCGAGGAATACAAAAACACCACAGTGAACCATGATCTTCACTACATTACTTGGGACAACCCTCCGAGACAGCACCCCAGATCCCTCGGTCCGAAGGATTACAGAAGAATGGTCTTAAGCAACAGGCCATTTGCCCGGAAGTTTAAGAACAACAATCCTGTCCTTAATAAAATTGATCGTGACATTCTCAGAAGACGAAATGGACAGTTCTCAGCTGGAGGATGGTGCATCAATGACGATGAGCGAGGTTGTTTTAGTCTCCAAGGTGAGAAATATGGCGTTCTAAGGCCTGGAATTGGCGCCAGAAGATTGAAAACATTGTTAAAGAAATTGGTATCTGCACCAAATTTTGCTAAGCGGCAGTGTAGATAATTTGCTAATGAGACTTACTTTTTGTTGGAAATATAGAAAAATATATTATATGAAGACATGAAATAATGTTAGGTCAATTCTTGATAATTGTCATAGTTCATCAGTTTGTACGAGAAAAAGAAAGATATATCTCAGGAATGTTACATCAGGTGTTTAGGTCATTGCAGTCCAGTTTTATTGGTCTTCTTTTTACGTTGTTATCTTTGGGTTCTTTTCTATTTTTGGGGGTGTTCCAATTCTTTCCAAAGTGTAGCCTACACACAGTATGGATCACATTATACATGCTGTATGATCTAAGATCAGAAGTACTGTACTATTATCATTAATACTACTTTTTTTCTGTGATCAGTTGTTTTCTGCTCATTGCATATTATGATGAAAGTGACGACACATGGCAATAAAAAGTCTTGTCCCTCCACATAAATGACGACATTAATATTCCATGATGATTCTTGGATTAGTAATGTTTTGGTAGGGGGATTCCCATTTTATGTATCATATACTCATTTCAATAGTACTTACCACCACTTAGCAGAGTTTTTGAGCAAGGATATATATCTGTCTATTATCACAACTTAGCTTGTTTAAGGGTTTTAGGTCTGGGGCTTTAGAAATTCTAAAGCTTTACTTTTTGTTCCAAATTGATGTTTATTTGACATTACTTTCAAGTAGTGTCGCCTTATTATATACTTCATCCGTTTCATATTAAATGAGGTACTTTTCTTTTTAGTCTGTTCCAAAACAAATGACACATTTCTAAATTTGAAAATAATTCAACTTTAAACTCTTTCATTTTACCCATTTACCCTTAATGAGAAGCTTTTATAGCCACACAAATGCCATGACCCCACAAATTTTTTACCCCTTAAGCTTTTAAGATCACAAGTTTCAAAAGTCTTCTTCTTTTTTCTTAAACTTCGTGCCGAGTCAAACTACCTCATATAATATGAAACGGAGGGAGTACTATGTACGTATCGGTTTTTTCAAATATTAAGCGTGTATCTATGTGATGAATGTTTTTGACAAAGTGGCAAGTGATGAAACCCTCAGCAATTTCTTGAATAATATACCTTTGGGAAATGCAAGCAGAAAGAAAGGACAAGTGAAGTGGGAGTTTGTTCATTTTCTTGAGGCTTTAAAGAGATTACTTGTTTATCAAACTTGTCATAGTTCACTGGATGTCAACACACACAGGAAAGAGTAGTCAAGTCAGTCATCCCCATGACCTTTTCTTAAATCTCAGTGGCTCAGGAAAAGAAGAAAACTCAGTGATGAATGCAATGTGAAGAAATCTATTCACTAATCTAGAGCAGATCGAGGGGATTTGCTTTAAGTCAAGCCACGCTGATTCTTTGAAGAACATTGTACTCAAAACTTTTTCAGTCAGATAATGCTCTGACTGAGTGCTTTGACTTGCACCAATTTTATGAAATCACTCACTGAGAGCCCCATAGATGTCAAGGAAACTCCTCCTTAGGGACAGTCGCATGGACAGACATGAACATGCAAGTTTTGACAAGAAGAGATGATCCAGGAACACTATGATAGTAGGACAAAGACGCACATATAGTCTCAACTAAGCTACAATTTTAGCATTTTATTTCTTTGCTTGCAACAACTTTTCTTCTTTTGTTTCATGGAAGTTGGAGGAAAAGTTAGGTTTGTCTTACAGAGGAGAGAATTGAGATTATTTTGTCAACAAGTTTGTTAGAAAAGTGAAGGGGCAATCAGTATTCTATCATCCCATGTCAACAAATTTGTTAGACTGGATGTTTAATACTATGATCAGAACTTTTAGAGAAAAATATGCATATGATTTTCCCTGTTTTGCAAATAGTGGAGTATTATAGTTTTTCTACACCACTTCAGAATGTTCCGACATTCAATCCACGCTACAACTGCAATTACACATTAAACTTACACTTCTACTTGTGTATATAAACATGAATATGCAGATG
Source organism: Nicotiana tabacum (assembly GCF_000715075.1). Lineage (NCBI taxonomy): Eukaryota > Viridiplantae > Streptophyta > Magnoliopsida > Solanales > Solanaceae > Nicotiana > Nicotiana tabacum. Next base: position 89,860,726 of record NC_134084.1, read on the forward strand.
TGTCTTTACACAAAGACATAACTGAAAAGAATAAATTTCTTAATTGTATCATCATTTCATTTCTCTTATAATTTTAAACTAAACTTTCTGCCTGCAGGAACTCTTACTTCATGATACTTGTTGCTCTAACTAAACCAGTGTTCTCATCAGCAGGCATTTTAGCACTGTCTTCTTTGGAAAGTCGCAACAAGCTCAGTAAACGGGGAAGACAGGAGAATGAAAATAAAATGGCAACCACAATAGTGAGTAACAATCAGAAAATGGAAATAGTTACTATTGCAATTATTTGAAAAAGAAAAAGGAAAAAAAAGAAGAAGAGAGCAGTGTATTAACACATGCTATGTAATATTCAACAAGATTCCTGGCAAGTCATTCAGTATCCTGTATCAAATTGTTGATCATATTTACCAAAGGAAGAGTTCCCTTTGTCATAATCTCTATTCTGGAAGTATTTGAAGCGCGAGCGAAAAGGGACAGCCCAAAAAATATAAGCTCGGGAAGATACAGCCGAGATGACAAGAAGCCATGCCAATAACGAGGTTCTAGATCAAAAAAGGCATCGAAAAACCTTCTCGTAGCGGGTAAATCAAGCTTCAGAAGAATATCCATACCGAAGCAAAAGAATTCTCTTTGACGTCTCCTTTCTATGGGCCACAAATCTTTCCAAACAGCTGCAGATAACTCATTACCAAAAAGGTCTTTCTCAGAACCAAGGTATTGAATTATTGCATTAGCGACGACCGGAGCTGCAGCTAGGGTCCTTGCTACCATATAACCTGTTGAGGGATGAACCATACCAGCTGTACCACCAACTCCAACAACTCTCTGAGGTAATACAGGAAGAGGGCCTCCCATCGGAATTACACAATACTCGTCCTCTTCAATGCTCTTAACTTTAATACCCAAGTGATTTAAACGAGCCACCATTCTTTCTTGAATATCGTCCATACGCAATCCAGGACGAGCAACAAGTGAGGTTTCTTCAAGAAATATACTATTCGATGAAAATGGCATGGCATATAAAAAAGTTGGAACTTTTCTATTTCTCTCCCTCAGCTCCATATTATTACCAAGATGCGAATCTCGCCAATCCATGAGAACCATCTTACTTGTATCAAAGGGATGTTCCTCCACTTCCGCCAATATGCCATAAGCTACTTGATATCCAGGATTATATGGCTTATCATACTGAACAAGACATCTTGAGAAGCCAGTTGCATCAAGAACCACCGTTGCCTGAATAGTTACACCATCATTGCAAATCAGCATAGATTTAGCTTCCTCGTGAATTACCTTTATAACTTTGGCGTGGTGGAATTTAACACCGTTTAGTATGCATTTCTGCATCATTTTGGACTTAAGCTGTTTCCTATTAACCCTTCCATAAGGTCTATCAAGATCTTTAGTTGTATTGTCATCGATATAAACAACAGTACCTGACCATGTAGCGTCAAGGCAATCCAACAAATCCATGGCCTCAAATTCATCCACCCAAACACCATAGTTATTGGGCCATATCAATTTCGGCGATGGATCGATTGAAACAACCGATAGTCCAGCCTCTGAAACCTGCTGTGCAACCGCAAGTCCAGCGGGTCCACCACCAACCACAGCTAGATCTACAACAAGACCTTTTGAAGGGTCATACATAGGAAGCTCAAAATCAAGATTTTCCTTTTTGGTCTCAGGTACAAGCTCCAAAAGGGTACTACTACTAGCCTTAACACAAACCCCTTTACCCCAATCTTCACAAAATTTCCTAGAACCAAACTTATGGGGCTTTACAGAGTTAAAGGAGCTAGCTTTAACCGAAAATCCATGAAGTGGGTGCAAAAACTCAAGCTTATTTGGGGTTTTCAACAATGTATCCATATCTTCCAACAGAGGGTTAAAAAATTCTTGAAAACTACAAACAGGATTTCAAGAAAGTTCCCTAACTTTCAATTCTTAATACTGAAATAGGGCAAATAAAAGCAGGTACTTACAAGCTTGGAGGTACTAACTGTGACATGAGATACAGAAAATTCAGAACATGATAGGGTCTTGAATAATTCTCAAGATTTGCCATACAAGGGAGTATTACACTTGACAGAAGCTAATACTCGAGAAAGTGAGCATATGAAATTTTGAATGCTCACCGTGTAGACAACGAACAGAGAAAGAGAAACCTCATCCTTTTCTGCTAAAAATTTGGCACAACTTGGTAGGTATGCTTGTGGTGATAACACTACCATGTTAAATGGTAGCAAATATCTACTTCCATTTTAGCATAAAATATTAGAAAGGGGAAAAGATAAAAGGAATGATAGTGTGATTTTCTTTTTCTTTTTTTTTTTTTTTTTTTACTTTTGATCCTCTTTCGCACCGAATTATTTTTACAGTTTAGTTTAAGAATAACAATTTTCACGGATTAAAAAAAAACATAGGTTCACATGAAATGAAAATTAGGTGTGTTTACCTGTAAAACGATATAATTGAATTTGTAACGTGATTTATAGACATGTGAATTAATTTGATCCAAGAGAATATGAAAATAACAAGAACAGAAATAAGATTATTAAAATAACTTGAAGAAAATACAATTCTGGCCGTAGATATTGCTTCTCCGGAAGTAGTAATAAGAACAATATAAAGAACACAAAGAAAGAGAATAATTTGATACAGTAAGAGCAAATTATAGCCTTTTTAGTACAGATGATTTTTCGTGTCTAACTATGAATACAAATTCTCCTATTTATAGCTCTATACATGGAGACAAGATCACCAAATCAAACTCTTCTTGAATAAGAATAAAACCCAATTGATGGCTACATAATGGTTGAACGTTCATACAGAGATTCTTTGTAATGGCTACTCATTGAATGTTGTCTTTTCTAACCGATGTCTTCCTTTCAAATCTTCGTTCTCGGTTCTAATGCCTTCGGAACTTATTCAACACCGGTCACATACTTGTATCCGGTGCCAACTATTTGCTAGCTCATATCTTACCTGACTTCAGTTCCAAAGGCTAACTCAAGTCCTGCAACCAAAGGCTCGTACTCGGCCTCATTGTTAGTTAATGGTACGGTTCTAATGGCATGTCTCAGGGTTTCTCCCAAAGGAGTGATTAATATTATCCCAAGACGGACCACTTTTACGTCGGAAGCTCCATCCGTAAACAAGGTCCAAATACCAGAAATAGTTCCCGACACCAGAACTGCTTCTTTAACATCTAAAGGCATCATCCTCGGACTAAAGTCAGCCACGAAGTCGGCCAAACTTTTTGATTTGATCACAATCATGGGTTTATATTCAATGCCGAGTTCACTAACTTCGATTGCCCGTTTAGCCAATCGACCCAATAATTTCGGCTTATGAAGGACATTCCTCAAAGAAAAAGTTGAACAATGGCTATGGGATGACATTAAAAATAAGGCCTAAGCTTTCGAGAGGTGACTACGAGAGCTAGGTCTAACTTTTCAAGGTGCGGATAACATGTCTCCGCTCCCGATAAAACTTTACTAGCATAACAAATAAGAAATTGCATACTTTTCTCCTCTCAAATTAGAACAACACTTATCGCTACTTCCAAAACTCTAAACAAATTAACAACTGCTCACCTTCTATCGGTTTTGACAGCAGTGGAGGACTAGACATGTACCTTTTCAACTCTCTCAATGCTTGTTGACATTCTGGAGTCCACATGAAATCATTCTTCTTTTTCAAGCGCGAAGAGAAATCATGACATTTCTCCGAGGATCTTGATATAAATCTGCTTAGAGCCGCCAATCTTTCGGTTAACCATTGCACCTTCTTCACACTTTTCAATTGATCTGGGATATCCTCGATGACTTTGATCATATCGGGGTTTACTTAAATTCCTCTTTAAGAGACCAAAAACCCTAAAAACTTTCCGGAACCAACTCCGAAAGCACATTTTTTAGGATTGAGCTTCATGTTATATTTTCTCAGAATATCAAATGTTTTTTGTAGATGAGCCAAATAATCTCTTACATTAAGAAACTTAACCAAGATATCATCAATATAAACCTTCATTATTTTACGAAATTTACTGCTCAAATATTTTATTGATAAGCCTCTAGTAAGTGGCGGCAGAATTCTTAAGCTCGAAAGGAATCACATTTTAGCAGTATGTGCCAAAATTTGTGATAAACGAGATTTTTTCTTGATCTTCTAGGTGCATCCTAATTTGATTATACCCGGAATACACATAAAAAAGCTCATTAACTCATGTTTGCCCATAGCATCGATCATTTGATCAATATTTGGCAACGGGAAAGAGTTCTTAGGGCATGCTTTATTCAAGTCCTTATAATCTACAAACTTATTATTCTTTTAAGCTACAAGCACTATGTTAGTTAACCAATCAGGATAATTTACCTCTCTAATTGAACCTATATTCAGTAACCGGGTTACCTCTTCTTTGACAAACCTATTTCTGACCTCTGTTATTGGCCGTTTCTTTTGCCTTACCGGAGTGAAGTTAGGATCCAAACTTAGCTTGTGGACAACCACTTCTAATAGAATACATGTCATATCTGAATATGACCATGCAAAATAATCGACGTTAGCTTTAAGAAAATCAATAATCTTAGTTCGGGGCTCAACCCCGTTCCTAAGTGAAATTTCCTTTCTAAGAACTCTGTGAATAAGGAAACTTATTCGAGATCCTATGCGATCGATTTGGTTGCATCTGTTTACGACTTGCATGCATGATCGGAATTGAATTTCGGGAAGTTCTAAGTTGATTTGAAAAGAGAATTCTCATTTCGAAAGCTTTAAGTTGGAAGAATTGACTAAGATTGAATTTTTGAGTAAACGACCTCGGAATTGGGATTTAAAGATTCCAGCAGGTTCATATGATAATTTTGGACTTGAGCGTATGTCCGGATCGGGTTTTGGATGACTTGGGAGCGTTTTGGTGCCTATTGCGAAAGTTAGCATTTTTGGAAGAATTTCATAAATTTGGGTTAGATGCATTTCAATGTTATCGATGTCTGCTTGGGATTCTGAGCCTGGGAATAGCTCTGTATGGTGATTCTGGTATTGGGGGCGCATCCGGAAGTAGATTCGGAGGTCCGTAGGTCATTTTGGAATCATTTGGCTAAAGTTATAAATTTGAAAGTTTGACCGGAGATGGACTTTTTGATATCGGGGTCGGATCCCTATTCTGGAAGTTGGAATAGGTCCGTAATGTCAAATATGACTTGTTTGCAAAATTTAAGGTCAATCGGGCGTGATTTAATAGGTTTCGGCATCAAATGAAGAAGTTTGAAGTTCTAAAGTTCATAAAGCTTGAATTAGAGTGCAATTCATGGTTTTGGTGTTATTTGATGTGAATTGAAGCCTCGACATTTTGTTTTGAAACTAGTCGGTATGATTGGACGGGATCCCGGGGGCCTCGGGTGGTTAACGGATTGAATTCGGCCATATGAAGATTTGCTAAGCCTGTTGTCATCAAGTGCAACCGCACTTGCGAGGTCTTGGCCACAGGTGTGGAGCCGCATAAGCGGCCAAAGGGGCGTAGATGCAGTTTGGTGGGGAAGCTCCGAGACCGCAGATACGATCATCTCACTGCAGAAGCAGGACCGCACCTGCGGAAAGGAAGGCACAGAAGCGGAAGGGGCAGTTGGGGTTAGACCGCAGAATCAGTAGTTGGTCCGCATCTGCGGAACCGCAGAAGCGGTCAATTGACTGTGAGTACGTGATTTTTGCCCTATAGAAATTACTCCCATAAAATACAAGAAAAAACAATTTTTCTCCATTATTTACAATTTTATAGGATTTTGTAGGAATTTGTGCTAATTGTTTGCATTTCTGTGCATGTTTATTTTTGTTAAAATCATGAAAATGCCAAAAATCCCATGCATTAAATTTAGGTTTTATTTTTATATTTTTAAGGTTAATTAGTAAATTAGTTGTTTATTTAAAAAATAAAAATCACAAAAATTGGCCTACTTTTGCATTTTTAGCCTTTTAATTTTAAATTAGTAATTTTCTCTTTTAATTTAGGAGTAATTAATTTTTTTAAATATTCCAGCAGATAGTCAGCTTAATTGTTTTTTAAATTAATTATTTTAGGAGTTTAATTTAGGTTTTAATTAATTAAAATAAGAAAAAAATTTGGAAAAAAGGGAAAAGAGAATTAGAGATAAAAGGGTTGTTGTTGGACCGAAAATACCCAAAGCCCAATCCTTTTCTCACCAACCCGCCCCGGCCTAGCCATTAACCTGGTCTAGACCTTCCCCATTAAACAAAATGACCCTGTTTCTGGCCCCCCATCTCAACCGTTGCATCAATGAGATCCAACAGACCGGAACTCGGGTCCCCTTATGTATTTAACTGTCTGAACCAAGGCACCCCCCCAATTCCACTTCCCCCTTCATTCCCTGTCTCTCAAGCTCAGAGAACAAGAACCCTAGCCGCCGCCCTAAAAACCTTCATCGTCTCCACCGCCTTCCACCCGCCGGAACTCGCCTCACGGCGGTTCTGGCACTCCAAACACCACCAAATTTACACCCTATAATCCCGGTCCTCTCCTCTTTCTAAACCCCAAAACGATTTCCCTTGAATCCCTCTCAATCCTCTCCAATTTTAGATCTAAAACCAATACCAAAAACCCTAATTTGCCAAAACCTACCCAAAACCTCATCAGGTCGTCTCTTCGTTCCCTCCACCTCTCACCTCCTGTCGATTTGCTCAAAAGGCATGTCATATTGAACCAATTCCAAATCTGGTTGAGCATGCATGAGCTTCCAAGGCGATTTGAGCCGAAAATGGGTGTCACTTGTTTGTTCACAATGGGAACAGTTATTTAACACCTATTTTTGGATTTAAATCAGAGAAGACGGGTCCAGTCGGAGCCACCGGTCATTCATTGCAGTAGGCATTTGTTCCTTTTCCCTTCTTCTATCTTCTTATCATCCTGCCTTTCTTTAGCTTCTTTACATCTTCGATTTCTTCTTCTTCTATTTCTTTTGCCTAAAAAATGAAAAAGGGTTAGTTAGTCTTAATTTTAGGCCGTTAGATTTTGTTTTCTTTCTCTTGTGATTAATCATTGTTGTTAGTCAGTTAGTATAGGGTTAAAATTATACGTCAGAATCATTAGATGTCTAGTTCTTCATTTAGGGTTTATCTAAACTAGTTAACTTGTGTTTATAGAAAATTGGTTCCGAAATCAGAATGTTAGTGATTCATGGTGTTTGATTCCCTGTTAAAATGGTTGTATTAATTATTTCAAAGGTTGAATTTCAAATAGGTTCATTCATTGATGGTTTCGTGTTAATGTCAGATCTTATTGTTCATGTGTGGGATTATTTCTTATTTCATTTCATGTTAAACCTATTTAGGTTTTAGAAATTGATAACATTTGATTATGTTTGCCTATGGTTTCTGTTAGAGAATTGTTTGCCTTGGCTTGTAAATGCCTAAGACTTTTAGGGTGTTAAATGAACAATTAGGAATTTAAGGGGTTAATTTGGAAAATAGAAATAAGATTTTCAGATAAGGCTAACATTAGAAGCTTCTAGAATTGGGGCAACTGGCCCTATTTGGCCAGCACAAAAATGCTGAAACCAATTAAAGGTTGACAGTTGTCCCAATTCAGTTAAAAAGATGCCTTTTGCAGGCTGAGAATATTTCCCATTTTCTGTTTTTAGGCACATGGCCTTAGAGGCCTATAAATGAGGGTCTTTCCTTCACTCAAAATTAGATTTGGAGCATCACTCTGTGCACTGAAAATAAAAAAAACATTAGAATTCTCTACATCACTAGGCTAATCTTTCTGGTTTTCTTCTGAGTTTTTAAAAGGGTTTTCCATGGATTCTCTGGTTTTCTAAGCTGAATAATGGCTGGTTATTGAAGCTGAATTTTGATTATCGCTGCTATATTTTGCTGCTGGTTTTCTGTTGTTGTTGTCTAGCTAATTTCAGAATTTTTCTTTTCCTGATTGTTGTATCCAGGTACTTTCATAACCTTTGAAATGCAAAACATGAAGTTATAATATGCTGATTGGAAGTGCACCCCAGATCCATCTCTTAATGTCTTTCTTTTTTCTTCTTTACTTGGTAGTTTCCCTTCCATTTGTTTAAATTGTTTCCCTCCTCCATAGATTTGATGCATGTCTCTATTCAGTTACTCATAGGTTGAAAGTAAGAGGCGACTTAGTATTTCTTATGTGTTTGAATAGCTTCTGTTACAATTTAAAAGAACTGTAATATTGGAGACTGTATTAGTTTTATGATTGTATGTTATTTGTGCACATTGGTATGGACAAATGCTTTCAACTTAGTTTTGATAAGTGTCAAAGTTGTTTGAAGCCAGGGTAAATGTATTGCAAGTTTACATCAGTATTCATAATACTGGATCCTTTTAGGTTTGGTTAAAATAGTTGGAATATGTAAATTGTCCCTACATTGTCATTATTAGTATTAAATTATCCGAAGTTAGTTCATAATTTGGACACCCCTATACCTCTAATTGTTGTATCGTTTGTTCTTAATGAGTTAAGGGAATTGAGCCTAAGCAGGGCCCTAATGTTGAAGGCCCTTTTGTTTGGAGGTTGTTGGGCTTGATCTTGGCCCAACTCAGGTGGACCAGGTCCAAATGTGTTTTCGTTATCTTTTTTTTCCGTTTCTGGGTTTTAGATGCATTAGAAGTAATTTTAGCCGCTAGATTTTAATGATAACTTAAAATAACTGAAGTTTCAAGTCTTGTTGCATTTAGATTTCAATTCATATTATAGACTCAGTTTCAAGTTTTATTTAGTTTTTTCTATAAGTCTAAATTGTCTACTTGGTGTAACGTATGCGGACCTTACTGCCAAGGCATGATCGAACAACATTTGGGCCTGGTATTTACTGGCCCATTTGAGCTCATCAACCGTTTGCCCAGCTTCACTTCTGGGCTCAATCTTGAGCCCAATACTCCTCTATACCTTTTGGTTAAAGCCTAATCCTCTTTGTCCTCACTTATTTCTGCCGTTTCTATATGTAATTTGGGCTTGTAGTTGGCCCGCTTTTGCCCCAAAAATAATTTAAGGACTGGCACATGTACCTCAAGTTTTTCACTGATGGCTCAAACTTTTCCTTAACAAACAAGAACGTTAGTAGGCTGTTTCAATTAAGTATTGTCCCTTACCAACAAATTAAGGTGTGCCATTTTAATGAAATCACTCATGGCCCTCATAAATATCACAACTAGTTATTTAAACTGAATATCCATAGAGAAGCCTTTAAGCGCATTTAAAATACAATTGTGATTGTGTACACGTTCGCGTGACATGGTTACAATTCTAAAAACCAATTCGGAGTATGCGTTCGCGTAACTTTGGCCAAACTTTCTTAATAATAATAAAACATTATTAATTGTGGACACGTTCGCGTGACATAATTTTGACGCGCCAAACAAATGGGTACACATACGCGTGACATGTTTCAAGATAATTTCTTAATTAAAAAAAATGGGCAAATGCACATAGGTTCTAAAATCAGTAATTAAACAATTTGATTAAGCCAAGTATGATCAAAGAGACCGTGCTAGAACTACGGAACTCGGGAATGCCTAACACCTTCTCCCGAATTAACAGAATTCCTTACCCAGATTTTTATGTTCGCAGATCGTAAATAGAGTCATCTTCCTCGATTCGGGATGTTAAATCGGTGACTTGGGACACCATAAATTATCCCAAGTGGCGACTCTGTATAATAAATAATTCTGTTTCGGTTGTCACTTAAATTGGAAAAACTCTCTTATACCCTCTCGAGGGTAGTAAAAAGAAGGTGTGACAGTGACCACATGTGCAAAATTTGGGGCTAGCAGTGTCTTCTTTAAAAACAAGGGTTTGGCCCTATTTCATTTCATTTCGCCCATGAGAGCCGATTTTGGAGTACATTGGAATGTCATCTTCATCAATCATAATGGGTAAGTGCTTTCTTCACAATTTTGAGTTAAATTCATGAGTCTACATAGATTTGAACATGGAAACTAGTAGAAACTGGAGTTTTGGTGGAAAAACCTAGAATCTTGTATATTTGAATTTTTACCACGAATTTTGAACATGGAATTGAGAATAAATTATATATTTGAGTTCGTGATGTCATGGACAAGGTTTATCTTCTAAATATTTTGGAATCCGGGTATGTGGCCCAGAGGGTGATTTTTTCGACTTTTCAAGCGAAGTTGAGAATTATTATAATAGGATTATAATGACTATTTGAGTACATATTAATGAGTTTGCATCATTATTGACTAATTTTGGAGCGTTGGGTGTCGGTTCGAGTTGTCGGAAGGGCTTGGGAGCCGGTTATGGAACTTTGGAGCTAGGTAAGTCTCTTTTCTAACCTTGTAAGAGGGAATTAACTCCATAGGTGAAATAATTAAATATGTGCTCCTATTTGTGGGGGATACATACGCAAGAGGTGACGAGAGTTTGTGCGTAACTACTATTATGTTTAAGTTCGGGTAGTCTAGGACCCAAAAACATGCTTTACTTGTCGTGCTTGTAACTCTATTGACAATTCAAAAGGCCTAAATCATATCGAACTTGGTAAATAAATTTCTAAAGGACTAAATATCACTTTCTTAAGTGTTAAAAGAGAAGTTGTCATTTCTTTGGATAATTGCTTCCCTGATGAAATCTTGATTGACTGTTTGAATGTGTATATCTATGTGTGCCCGCGTTGCATGTATGATTTGCGAGTGGGGTAATTCTTTTATTTATATTTGACCGCGTAGCATGTATGATTCGCGAGCGGGGTAATAAATGCATCTATAGTTCGTACCAATCGATCCTCTGGTAGTGCATAGTTTAAATATTATGTTGGATCGGGTCATACGACCTCGGCATGATTTGCTCATGATTTGATTGATTGTTTGGGAATTATTGATAATTGATGTGGCCTCGTCGGCTGAAGATGTAAATTGTTAAAAGAGGAAAATAAGTGTTACATCTCATGTTTTTTGTACGTTAAAGTTTTGTCTTCAGTTAATTGACGTAGATTCGCGGATGAGATTTTCTTGAGATTATAAGCATTATGCTATTTCAAATACATGATGAGTAAATTCGTGAAGGAGAGAAGGTAAGCAAATAGAAGAAAATGAGTTTCGTTGAAGGTTGTCGATTTGGGATAAAATACGGTCCGAGTGATAATACCCGATATTTATGGACTAGCACCATACAATGTACCATATGACCATGATAGTATGATGTATAAAGTGTATTAAAAATAAGTAGAATTTTATGTAATTTGAGATAATTCTTAATTATATGGGGGATTAGTTAATTATCAGGTAACATGATATTACCAAATTAATTAATAAGTTAGGGGATAAGATTAAAAAACCCTCCCACCCCCACGTGGCAGCAAGCCACCACCAAACCATATGACTCTTAGTCATTATGGGTTAGGTGGCAATCAATTCAACATAAGGCAAGGATCAAATTCAAAGATAGATATGATACTACGTATCTTTCAATTCATATTCAAAGATATCAAAATTCATTTCTTTTCCAAGGATTATATATAAAGGAAAAACAAGGAATATAGGTGATGGAACTTTTGAAGTTCATATGATACCTCACATTACTATAGTAACGACAGTCTTAGTTTTGTAAAGAAATTCATGCGAAATTGCACTGCGTAATAACAACGGGATTTTGCAACTCTAAGGGAGTACGGTATAATCCTTCTCAAGAATATCATACAGATTTTTCCTACTCCAGGTATGTTAAGGCTAAGCCCTTCCTTCGCTTTGGCATTATCCTATAATTACATGCGTTTGATAACGAGTCATAAAGAGAAATTCATATTCCGTAATTTATGTACATTTTCTAGTCTCATAAGTTACAATATTCTCCTTATCGGGATTTCATATTCAATTGAGTATTTCCTTCTTCTAATCAAGAAAGCAGAGAGTCTATATATATAGTATTACAATATTTTCACTACCATCGTGATATAATCGATGGGCAGGCCCCTATTAAGCAACCTTTGATCAGATAGTAAGTTATATACCGAGCCTACTGTGGCCGAGCGCCTATGAGCGAGCCCAGTTGGTCGAGATATAGAGCCTAGTATGGCCGAGCGCCTATGAGCGAGCTTACTACGGCAGAACAGTTATATATATATACCGAGCCTTATAGGGCCGGACAGCTATTTTACTTACTATATTGAGAGAGTTGAGTCAATCCTTATAGGGAGGGACAACTATTTTACTTACTATATTGAGAGAGTTGAGTCAGTATCAGCAGGTAAACATATCTTCAGATTATCTTTGACTTCCAGTTATTATATTATCAGTTCAGTTTCAGCTTTCAGTTATATTATTGCCTTGCATACTCTGTACATTATTTCGTACTGACGTCCCTTTTCTGGGGGCGCTTCATTTCATGCGTGCAGGTTCAGACAGACAGACGGATAAACCTCCTCAGTAGGTGTTGCCCGAGTTCAGCTTTATCAAGCTCCACATCCTACGGAGTTGCCGGGTCTAGAAGTTTTGTGTACATCTTGTGTATATATGCATATAGGTTATGTGTAGGTCGGGGCCTTATTCCGATCACGGTACATCCATCAGTAGAGGCTTGTAGACATATCTTGTCAGTTAGTGCAGTATGTTGGGCTTGTAGGTCCTGTATGTATATTTTGTTGGCTTGTCAGTTGTAGTAGTTATGATGACCTTGCTGGTCCAACTTTATATTGACATTTAGTTAGCGTTAGCTTCCATTCAAATTTATATTTTGTTTCACAAATTGTCTTGCATTGTGGCCCATGGCCAAAGTATGATATTATACATTCAGAGTCCTTTAGTCGCAAGTTGGTATCTAAGGATAGATGAGGCACCGGGTTCCAGTCTTGCCCCCCCCCCCAGGTTCGGGGTATGACAAAAGTGGTATCAGAGCAGTTCTATCCCAGGGAGTCTACAAGCCTGTCTAGTAGGGTCTTGTTTATAGATGTATGGTACACCACATTATATAAGCTAGGGACTACAATGCATTTAGGAGTTGGTTACCCTTCTTTCAAATCTAATTTGTGCTGTAGCACCGAGTTATAGGAAATTTAAGTTAAACTTATGTGTTGGCATTTGCATGCATAGATGGCGGTGACTAGGAAGACTACGGCTAGCCAGAGGAGAGATACAACAGTAGGTGAGGGGACTATCATGATACCACTAGTAAATGGGGCCCAATCTAAGGCCCAGGGAGAGAACCCTACTCAGCCATTACCGGCTCCTCCACTACCTGAGGAGATTCCTACGGAGACCGTACATCCAGTTCCCCCTTTGCTTCCATCAAATCAGGATTTGAGGAGTGCGGTGCATTTGTTGACACAGTTGGTAGCTACTCAACAATAGGCTAGGGCATCCACTAGTGCAGGACCTTTTGAGGGGTTCGGGAGTTCAAGGATCTGAGAGTTTATTGCTTTGAGTCCCCAGAGTTCAGGGGGACAGATTGAAAGGAGGACCCGCAAGATTTTATAGATCAGCTTCACAGGATCTTTTAGGTTATGCATGCCACAAAGAAAGAGGTAGTTGAGCTAGCAGCTTTTCCACTTCAAGATATAGTCATCCTTTGGTACGAGGGATGGGAAAGGTCTAAGGGACGTGATGCACCTTCAGCTATTTGGGAGAATTTTTCAAATGCCTTCATTGACCAGTACTTACCGCAGGAGATCCGACAGGCTCGAGTCGATCAGTTTCTAGCCCTCAAGCAGGGCAATATAAGTGTTTGAGAGTATAGTCTACGTTTTGAATCATTGGACAGATATGCACCATCCATAGTTGCTACTATGCGTGACAGGATCCACAAGTTTATAGCAGGGTTGGCCCCAGAGTTGACTGAGGCATGTGTCACCGCTGCATTGCAGGATAGCATGGATATCTCCTGGATTCAAGAATTCCCCCAGAATATAGAAAGGGGCAGGCATCAACAGCAGGGTACGGAGAGGACTGAGTTAGGACAATGTAAAAGGATGAGATTTGCCAGGTCTCAGGAGTACTCTCAAGGTAGTTACAGGACCCGGTTCTTCGAACGGCCACCTAGGCCTCCGTCATCTCAGCTACAGGGTTACAAGTATGACCGCTATACTCAATCAGAACTAGGTAAAAGCTCCCAAGCATCGAGTTTGTAGTGACAGCGAGGTTTAGGGCATACATGGTCATTTTCGCAGTAGTGTGCCATCTGCGGTAGAGGACACTTTGGACAATGCCGAGCCGGTTCCAATGTTTGTTATACATGTGGACGTCCGGGGCAAATGATGCTAGATTGCCCAAATAGAGATTCTGGGGATATGGCACAACTAGCAAAATTCAACAACAGGATTATCCATGTCCGTGCATCCTTTAGGCCGCGAGTCTCAATCTTCGGCTAGTAGAGGTCGAGGTAGAGGTAGAGGTTCCAATTCATGTGGTAACCAGAATTGTAGCTATGCTTTAGCGGGTCGATAGGACCAGGAGTCCTCACCAGATATTGTGACGGGTATGTTGACCATTTGCTCTTACGATGCGTATGCCTTGATAGACCTAGGATCTACTTTATCATGTATTACCCCATTTGTCGCGGGGAAGTTTGGTATAGTGCCTGAAATACTAAGTGATCCTTTTGCGGTATCTAACCGATCGGAGAATCAATTATTGCTAGACGGGTTTGCCGAGGTTGTGCGGTGACAGTTTGTGGTCGTCAGACCTCAGCCGACCTAGTTGAGCTAGAGATGTTAGATTTTGATGCTATCACGGGCATGGACTGGTTGACAGCTTGCTATGCCACAGTTGATTGTCAAGCAAAGACAACCAGATTTCATTTTCTGGGTGAGCCAGTCCTTGAATGGGTAGGTAATATAGTGACACCCAAAGGTAAGTTTATTTCCTATCTAAAGGCGAGGAAAATGATCGCAAAAAGGTGCATTTATCATATTGTGCAAATTAGAGATGCAGATGTTGAGGTACCTACACTTCAGTCTATTCCAGTAGTCAAAGAGATAGCAGATGTATTCCCAGATGAACTTCCAGGTATTCCTCCGGAGCGAGAGATTGATTTTGGCATCGATTTGCTTCCTGGATCTCAACCAATATCCATCCCTCCGTATAGAATGTCACCTGCCGAATTGAAGGATTTGAAGGAGCAGTTAAAAGATTTGCTAGAGAAAGGCTTCATCAGGCCTAGTACCTCACCTTGGGGTGCACCGGTACTGTTTGTACGGAAGAAAGACGGCTCGCTGAGGATGTGTATCGATTATAGGCAACTAAACAAGGTAACTATTAAGAGTAAGTATCCACATCCAAGGATAGATGACTTGTTTGATCAATTGCAGAGAGCTAGATGCTTTTCAAAGATAGATTTGAGGTCGGGGTACCGCCAGGTGAGAGTTCGGGAGAAAGATATTCCCAAGACAGCCTTCTGGACCTGATATGACCACTTCGAGTTCCTTGTCATGTCCTTCGGGTTGACGAATGCACCTGCCATATTTATAGACTTGATGAATAGCCTATTTCGGCCATATTTAGATTTATTCATGATAGTCTTTATTGATGATATTCTGGTTTATTCACGTTCAGAGGATGAGCATGAGGACCACATGTGAGCGGTACTCCAAACCCTCCGTGATAATAAATTGTATGCTAAGTTTTCTAAATGTGAGTTCTGGTTGAAGTCTGTAGCATTATTGGGGCACATTGTATCCGATGGAGGTATAAAGGTAGACATTCAGGAGATTGAGGCTGTGAAATCCTAGTCTAGACCTACCACTCCGACAGAGATTCGTAGCTTTCTAAGCTTAGCAAGATACTACTTGAGGTTCGTAGAGGGCTTTTCTTCTCTTTCAGCACCATCAACGAAGTTGACACAGAAAGCAACTAAGTTTCAGTGGATAGAGGCCTATGAGCAGAGTTTCCAGGAGCTTAAGAACAGGTTGACCTCAGTGCCAGTTCTAGCACTTCCAGAGGGCCCAGTTGGTTATGCCATGTATTACGATGCCTCAGGTGTCAGGTTAGGATGTGTCATGATGCAATATGGGAAAGTAATTTCATATGCTTCAAGGCATTTAAGGAAGCATGAGCGGAATTATCCGACCCACGACCTCAAGTTAGCTGCGGTTGTCCATGCCTTAAGATATGGCAGCATTATTTATATGGTGTTCATGTTGATATATTCACAGATCATAAAATCCTGCAATATATCTTCAAGCAAAAAGAGTTGAATTTGCGACAGAGGCAATGGCTTAAGTTATTGAAAGATTACGATGTTAACATTATCTACCATCCAGGGAAAGCTAATGTTGTAGCAGATGCCTTAAGTCGCCAATCTATGGGCAGCTTAGCACATGTAGAGGCCGAGAAAAGACAATTAACTAGAGAGATTCATCAATTGGCTTGTTCGGGGGTTCGGTTAGTAAACTCTGGCAATGGTGGATGTGTACTCCAAAATACTGCAAAATCATCTCTCATAGCTGAAGTAAAAGAGAGGCAATATGAGTACCCAGAGCTGGTCGAGTTGAGAGAGCGAGTTCCCTAGCAGAAGAAGCCGTTGTTAGAGCTCAAGAGAGATGGGGTTCTTAGATATGGGGGTCTTTTGTGTGTTCCAGATGTAGCAGGGCTACGAGACATGATTATGTCAGAGGCACATTATTCGTGGTACTACATTCATCCTGGGTCGACGAAGATGTATCATGACATTAAGGATGTGTACTGGTGGAACAATATGAAGAAGAACATTGTTGAGTATGTCGCTAAGTGTCCTAGTTGCCAGCAGGTGATGATAGAGCACCAGAATCCCGGAGGGCTAATGCAGACTATAGAGATCCCAACATGGAAATGGGAGGCGATAAACATGGACTTTATCACGGGTTTACCTCGTTCTAATCGTAAGTTCGATTCCATATGGGTGATAGTCGATAGGCTCACGAAATCAGCTCACTTCCTACCGGTCAGATCTATATATACAGCAGAAGATTATGCAAAGTTATATATTAAGGAGATAGTGTGGCTACACGGAGTACCAGTTTCTATTATATCTGACCGTGGGGCTCAGTTTACAGCACATTTTTGGAGGTCATTTCAGAGAGGTGTAGGGACTCAGGTGAATCTCAGCAGAGCTTTTCATCCACAGACTGATGGAAAGCCGAGCGCACAATTCAGACGCTCGAGGATATGTTACGAGCATGTATGTTGGATTTTAAAAGAAGTTGGGATGAACATCTACCTCTTATCGAGTTTGCATATAATAACAATTACCACTTCAGTAACCAGATGGCTCCGTACGAGGCTTTGTATGGGCATAGGTGCAGATCTCCTATAGGGTGGTTTAATGTTAGAGAATCTAGGTTACATGGGCCAGACCTAGTTCAGCGGGCCATAGAAAAAGTAAAGCTTATCCGAGAGCGACTATTGACAGCTTAGAGTCATTAGAAGTCATATTCTGACGTACAGCGACGAGACTTAGAGTTCGGGGTTAATGACTGGTATTCTTAAAGGTGTCACCTATGAAGGGTGTGATGAGGTTTGGTAAGAAAGGCAAGCTTAGCCCACGGTATATTGGACTTTATAGGATCATTCGGAGAGTGGACCAAGTAGCTTATGAGTTAGAATTGTCCTCGGAATTGGAGTCTGTCCAACCGGTTTTTCACGTATCTATGTTACAGAAGTGCATTGGAGATCCTACCCGAGTGGTGCCCATAGATGATGTACAGATTACGGAGGACTTGTCATACGACGAAATACTGGTTGCCATCCTAGAGTGACAAATCCGCAAACTACGAAGTAAGGAGATAGCCTCCGTGAAGGTTTTATGGAGAAGCAAGGAGATGGAAGAGATGACGTGGGAAGCGGAGGAAGAAATGAAGTATAAATACCCCCACCTATTTCAAACTGAATATACGGCTCGAGGTGGGATACCTCAATACAGCTCTATTCAGGCCGGTAGGTCATCAGGTAAGCTCTTATTTTTGACTTTCAGAATTTATAATAGAAAGTTGTGAGAGGCCAAGTGTAGCATGTATAGTATGTTTTCTGGCTGCGTGCAGGGTGGTTTTAGTCTAGTGTATGGAGGAGACTCTGGTAAAATTTTCCCAAAGTATCTAAGAGTAAACATTCGAGGACGAATGTTTCTAACGGGGGAAGGATGTTACATCTCGCATTTTTCGTATGTTAAAGTTTCATCTTTAGTTAATTGATGTAGACTCGATGATAAGATTTTCTTGAGATTATAAGCATTATTCTATTTCAAACACATGATGGGTAAATTCGTGAAGGAGAGAAGGTAAGCAAATAGAAGAAAATGAGTTTCGTTGAAGGTTGTCGATTTGGGATAAAATATGGTCCGAGTGATAATACCTAATATTTATGGACTAGCACCATATAAGGTACCATATGACCATGATAGTATAATATATAAAGTGTATTAAAAATAAGTAGAATTTTAAGTAATTTAAGATAATTCTTAATTATGTGAGGGATTGATTAATTATCGGGTAACAGGATATTACCAAATTAATTAATAAGTTAAGGGATAAGATTAAAAATCCCTCCCACCCCTACGTGGCATTAAGACACCACCAAACCATATTACTCTTAGTCATTATGGGTTATGTAGCAATCAATTCAATATAAGGCAAGGATCAAATTAAAAGATAGATATGATACTACGTATCTTTCGATTCATATTCAAAGATATCAAATCCATTTCTTTGGCAAAGATTGTATAGAAAGGAAAAGCAAGGAATATAGGTGAGGGGACCTTTGAAGTTCAAATGATACCTCACGTTACTATAGTGACGACACTCTTAGATTTGTAAAGAAAATCATACAAAATTGCACTGCGTAATAACAACGGGATTTTGCAACTCTAACGGAGTACAGTGCAATCCTTCTTAAGAATATCATACGGATTCTTCCTACTCCAGGTATGTTAAGGCTAAGCACTTCCTTCATTTTGGCATGATCTCGTAATTACATACATTTGACAACGAGACATAAAGAGAAATTCATATTCCGGAATTAATGTACATTTTCCTAGTCTTGTAAGTTACAGTATTCTCCTTAACATGACTTCATATTCAATTGAGTATTTTCTTCTTTCAGTCAAGAGAGCAGAGAGTCTATATATACAATATTACAGTATTTTCACTACCATCGATCTATAATCGATGGGTAGGCCTCTATTGGGCAATCTCTGATCAGATGTTAAGTTATATGCCGATCCTACTGTGGTCGAGCGCCTATGAGCGAGCCCAGTTGGTCGAGATACAAAGCCTAGTATGGCCAAGCGCCTATGAGCGAGCCTACTACGGCAGAGCAGTTATATATATACCGAGCCTTATAAGGTCGGACAGCTATTTTACTTACTATATTATTTTACTCACTATATTGAGAAAGTTGAGTCAGTATCAACAAGTAAACATATCTTCAGATTATCTTTGACTTCCAGCTGGTTTCAGTTATTATATTATCAGTTCAGTTTCAGCTTTCAGTTATATTATTGCCTTGCATACTCGGTACATTATTTCGTACTGACACCCCTTTTCTAGGGACGCTGCATTTCATGCATGCAGGTTCAGACAGACATGCGACTAAACCTCCTCAGTAGGTGTTGCCCGAATTCAGCTTTATCGGTAAGCTCCATGTCTTTCGGAGTTGCCGGGTCTAAAAGTTTTGTGTACATATTGTGTATATATGCATAGAGGTTATGGGTAGGTTGGGGCCTTGTTCTGATCACAGTACATCCATCAGTAGAGGCTTGTAGACATATCCTGTTAGTTAGTGCAGTATGTTGGGCTTGTAGGCCCTGTATGTATATTTTGTTAGCTTGTCAGCTATAGTAGTTATGATGGCCTTACCGGCCCAGCTTTATATTGACATTTAGTCAGCATTAGCTTCCATTCAGTTTTATATTTTGCTTCACAAATTGTCTTACATTGTGGACCATGGCCAAAGTATGACATTATATATTCAGAGCCTCTTAGTCGCAAGTTGGTATCCAAGGATAGATGAGGCATCGGGTGTCGATCTCGTCCCCCCAGGTTCGGGGCGTGACAATAAGTTTAAAAGTTTCTATTAACAAAAGAATTATTTAACTACTTCATGATTATTGAGTTTGCAGTCGCCTTATAAAATCCATGATTTTTCACACTGTTGGTATTACATTATTGGACCGCTAGTACGTGTCGAAGTTGACCTCCCATCACTACTTTTTCGAGGTTAGACTAGATACTTACTGGGTACGCGTTGTTTTCGTACTCATACTACACTTGCTATGCATTTTTGTTGCACGGGAATATGTATGTCTTGTGGCCTCATTGGGCACAACGACATGGTTGATACGGTGACTTAGGTGAGCTGCATCTCTCGAGACAACCCGCAACCAGTAGAGTCTCCTTCAGAGTATTGTATTTTCTTTTTTGTCTAAGTTGTATTCCGGACAGTTATTATATTACATTTTATTTCCTAAAAATTGCACATGCACTTGTGACACCGGGTTCTGGGATGACTATGGGATTATTCAGTATTTTAATTTTGTTAAAGACATCATTATTTACTCTGTGAAGTTCATCGGTTATTGTTTAATGTAAGGAAAAAAATAATTTCAAAAATACTAAAATGAGAATTTAACTAATTATTTAATGTTGGCTTGCCTGACAATGGTGTCCGACGCCATCACGACCATTAATAGATTTTGGGACGTGACACTCCGGTACCTGAAAAGACCTTGGTACCTAATAGAAATCCAATGACTCCTCCTCTCCATTATATTCAATAGGGATGGAAGAGGGCACTAACTACTGTAGTTTCTATTTGCTTGTTTCTTTTCCTTTGCTACTGGACAAGGTAACTGCATTCATTTCTCTTGCAGCTGGTTGATCTCCTCTAATTTGTTTGAACACTTCCGGTGTGGGAAACTTCAGCAGTTGATGATAAGCTGATGGTGCAACTTTCATTTCATGCATCTATGACCTTCAAAGGATCACGTTGTATCCTATATCACAATCTACAACTTCGAACAAAGTGGTCTTTGTTACGCCTTCGGCATGCGTGGGCAGTAAAATCTCTCATCGAATCATAACGCTTGTTAAGTTGAACCCGGCTGGAAGCTTTGTTGCCGGAACTATATTTCCGGTTAACTTCACTTGCTCCAATACTCTCCATTGTATGATATTGTCTGAACTACTTGGATCAACCAACACACATTTAATTTTAAAATTTAAGACATTAAGTGATATTACCATAGCATTATTGTGCGGTAGAAGAAGGCCATTAGCATCATCGTCTATAAAGGTGATGTCATCATCTTCTGAAGCTTCTCGAATCCTCTTGCCATGAGTTTTTGATATTTTTGTCTTCTTTGCTGCTAAAAATATCACCCCATTTACTTCGTCACCACCAAAGATCATGTTAATCGTCAAGTGAGGTGACCCTACAGCTAGTTTAGCCGTCTCCCCAGTGTCTTGATTTTTCCCATAATTGATTTTGGCCCGATCACTTAGAAATTCTCTAAGGTGACCATTCTTCAGTAGCACTGCAACCTCTTCCCGAAGGTGCTGACAGTCCTTAGATCTATGTCCATGTGTTCCGTGGAATTCACACCATAGATTAGGATCTCTTTGACTAGGATCCGATTGAATATGTTTCAAAAATCTTTCCTCCTTAATATTTCTAAAAGCCAAAACCATCTTTACTAAACTGATGTTGAAGTTGTAGCCGTAATAGAAAAACTTTACAAGAGAAAGAATCATCGTGATCCTAGAAGGTCTTCGGTCTGCATCGAAATCAGTTTTGAACTTCTCCTAATTCCAATTACGTTATGTCCTTTGGAAGACACCGAGGAACTCATTTGATCATCTTCTATTCTAATTTTTGATTTATAGCGATTGTGGACATCTGCCCATATAGTTACTTAAAATTCTAACAAACTTTCCTTTAACTTCTTTGAGGCATCAGAGCTTAATGCATTGAGATCCTTGGTAAATACTTCAGCTGCCCAGACGTCCGATACTTTCGGTTACAACATCCTTTACTTCTGAAACTGGATCACGGACTCTCACAATAGTTCAGATTCTCCTTGGGCGATTCTGAATATATCTGCCTTTCTAGCTTGGATCCTTCTTACCCCAACATGAGCTTTAATGAACAAATCTACAAGCATTTCAAAAGAATCAATTGAATGGTCATATAAAAGAGAATACCAATTTAAAGCACCATTTGTTAGGATTTCGTGAAAATTTTCAACAAAACAGATTTGATCTCATACGGGGCCAAGTCATTTCCCTTTACTGCCGTAGTATAAGTTGTGATA
The DNA here is from genome assembly GCF_000715075.1 of Nicotiana tabacum. NCBI lineage: Eukaryota > Viridiplantae > Streptophyta > Magnoliopsida > Solanales > Solanaceae > Nicotiana > Nicotiana tabacum. Next base: position 89,883,002 of record NC_134084.1, read on the forward strand.
TGCTCTTGTAGATTCGAAGTCCCATCATACTTCTGGATGTCAGGCATCTTAAATATTATCGAAATAATTCTGGTGCTGCACTTGGTATGAATGGCAATTGTGTATACATCTTTGAATCTGGTCCCTTTAACACCGATGGTGGAACCGGAATCTAATCCATCCGAGCATAACATTTCTTATTATTTTGGTCCTTTCGTTCATTCATTTCTCTCATAAATATCATGAGCTCAGTTTTGAAAGGATCATTAGTATTATTGTCGTTCCCAAATCCACTATCTGCACCGTCGGCCTCATTAAAATCGAACTCCTCCCTTGGAGCATCGTTACCGGTCCTTTGAACTGTTTGATTTGCTAGGACGCTGGGAGAAATCCGAACTCCTCCATTGGAGTTGTTGGAAGCAATCGAAAGCGCCTATTTCAATTCCGTCATTACCCGATTTTGCCTTAAGAGGTGATTCATAATTTCCCTTTGTTACTCCCTCAAAATTTTAACTATCTCAACAACTCGTTCATCGTCCATATCATCAAGAGTTGGTCTTCTCACATGCCGAGGGTTTTGTTCTCCACGAACCGGAGTTGTTTCATCCCCTTTGCGAGTTTCACTAGTTAAAACATCACGCTGGAACACATCCTCGTTGTTTGTTCCATCATTGTAAGAGGTTCTCACATCATTAGCTGTCATATCTAATTTTTCTTTTAATAAAGAAAAGAATCAAACCGCATTAGTAACAAATAATTACACAATTGTCTATGCCTCGCTGTGGGAGCCAAATTGTTTACCTGTAAAACGGTACAGTTGAATTTGTAACGTGGTTTATAGACACGTAAATTAGTTGTTCCAAGAATATAAAAATAACAAGAACAAAAATAACTTGAAAAAATACAATTCTGGCCATTGATGTAGCTTCTCCGGAAGCAGTAATAAGTGCAATATTAAGAACAAAAATAAAGAGAATAATTTGATATAAAAAGAGCAACTTATAGCCTTTTGAGTACATATGATTTTTCGTGTCTAATTATGGGTACAAAATTTCTCTATTTATAGCTCTATTCAAGGAGACAAGATCCTAAAATCAAGTTCTTATTGATTAAGAATAAAACCCTTAATGATAGCTACATAACGGTCGAACGTTAATACATAGATTCTTTGTAACGGCTACTCATTAGATGCTGTCTTTTCTAACCGATGTCTTCCTATCATATTTTCGTTCTCGCTTCCAATGCCTTCAGAACTTATTCAGCACTGGTCACATGCTTGTATTCAGTGCCAACTATTTGCTGACTCATATCTTGTCTGTCTTCAGTTCCACGTGTCATCTCATCATCCATCCAACTGTCGCTAACCACTTTTACCCATATAAGGTGTAAGATGCAAAATGATATAGTTGAAATTATCACTAAGTGGCTACGGGGAAATTTGCAATTTAAAAGATATAAGATCTCAAAAAAATAATGTGTCTTGTTACAATAATTTTTAGAAAAAAATGAACTTAATACTTGACTCAAATATCACAAAATTATAAAGGAAAAAATGAGGAAAAGTTATACATTAGTAGCTTGCAACTAAAAATTGCAGAATTATTTTGTTTCAATAATAATAGGATAGATTGAGTGTTACTTGTAACTATTTACATTTGGATACATCCCTAGTTCCAAAGTAAAAGAAATTAATTATTCATTATTTGTAAACTTTATAGTATACAGTAATATTCAATACATAAAAATTTAGTCTTTTATTTTACAAATATATTTTTTAAATTTCTTTTAGAAAATAAAAAATGCAATTAGCCGGTACATATTACAAATTTATATCGTAATGTTCAATATTATTTTTCACACCGAACCAAATTCTCAAAGAACCTTAGTATCCTAAATTTGGCATAACAGTACTAGATATTCTTCTCAACATTCGAGCTGATTGTACTTGTCAATCATTAGAAGAAAAAAAGAAAGAAGAGCAAAACTCATTTTACCCCTTAACCTTTAAGAGTTGAAACCTTTTGAATGAGAGCGACAATCCACTTTGGCTCAAAAATCTCGCGGAAAAATGTAAAAATATCAAAATGTGCTATGAAATAAAAGTAATTTAGTAAAACATGAACAAGAAATAAAAGCAATTTAGTAAAACATGAACAAGAAATAGACATAGAGAAGGAAGAGATTTTCTTCTTCAATTGTGTGTATTTTCCTATCTATTATAACACTTTTATATAGGCATGAAAATGAAGAAAATATGTCATGGAATATGTCATTGAACATAGAAAATATGTCATGGAATATGTCATTAACCATTTGAGAGAAAGATCATGGAGGAAGAGTAGACATCCACCATATTTTGATTTTTATCATAACACTCCCCCTTGGATGTCCATAAATAATGTGCCTCGTTAAAACCTTATTAGGAAAAAACCCTATGGGAAAAAAAATCCTAATGAAGGAAAAAGAGTACACATATTTAGAAATACGTCTTTTGGTTGCCTCGTTAAAAACCTTGCAAGGAAAACCCAATGGGACAAAACCTTGTAAGGGAAAAAGAGTACAACGCGTATTAACTCCCCCTGATGAGATCATCAGTTCACATCGTTGAGCCTTCGTATCCCAATCTTGTACACTAGTTTCTTGAAGGTTGACGCCGGTAGATATTTGGTGAACAAATCAGCCATATTATCACTTGAACGGATCCGTTGCACATTAATATCACCATTCTTTTGAAGATCATGTGTGAACAATAATTTAGGTGAAATGTGCTTTGTCCTAACTCCTTTATGAATCCTCCCTTTAATTGGGCTATGCATGTTGTATTTTCTTCATACAAAACTGTGGGTAGTTTATCACACTTCAAACCACATTTGTCTCGAATAAGATGTATAGTAGACTTCAACCATACACATTCTCGACTTGCTTCATGAATAGCAATTATCTCAGCATGATTAGAAGAAGTAGTCACGATTGATTGCTTAGTCGATCGCCAAGATATGACAGTGCCACACATGTAAACACATAAAATGTTTGAGATCAAGCCTTGTGTGTGTCAGATAAATACTCCACATCGACATAACCAACAAGATCGGTATTGCAATCATTGCCATAAAATAAGCCCACATCGGAAATTCCCCTTAGATAACGCAATATCTGCTTGATTTTATTCCAATTTCTCCTTGAGCGGAGCTATATCTTGTTAAGACATTAACTGAAAAAGTTATGCCATGTCTTGTAGTGTTAGCAAGATATATTAGCGCACCAATTGCATTAAGATATGGTACTTTAGGACCAAGAAGCTCTTCATTATTTTCATGAGGTCGGAGTGGACTTTATTTATATCGAGTAATCTCGCAACCATCGGGGTACTTAATGGATGTGCTTTATCCACATAGAAGCTCTTTAAAATCTTTTTAGTGTATGCTGATTGAAGGACAAAAATTCTATCTTTCATATATTCAATTTGTAGACCAAGACAAAATTTTGTCTTTCCAAGATCTTTCATTTCAAATTCTTTCTTTAAACAGTCTACTGCTTTAGGAAGCTCTCCGGGAGTTCTAATGATATTTGAATCATCAACATACATGGCGATTATAACAAATTCAAATCCATATCCTTTTATAAGGACACAAGGACAAATTGAATTATTCTTATACCCTTCTTTCAACAAGTACTCTCTCGGGCGATTATACCACATGCGCCCTGATTGTTTCAATCCGTATAAGGATTTTTGAAGCTTTATTTAATAAATTTCTTGGAAACCTTAATATGCTCCAAGACAATTTAAATCTTTCAATGATATCCACTATACGCATATCAAGTTTTTCATATATTGCCAGATTAAAACCTGAAGTGACTATATCCACTATAAGAGAACATGTCTCCATATAATCAATGTGAGGATATTTACTAGTTTTCTTGTGCCACAAGTCGTCTTTATGTCTATCGACTTGAACCTTTCGCACAAGAACACATTTATACCTCAATTGACTTTATACTTTCAGGTGTTGGACTATCCGTCCGACTTCACATTTTTCAAGTGAAGTCAATTTCATTGCGTATTTTTTATTTGGCCAATCTTTTATCCGTCCAAATTTCATGATAGATTTGATCTCAAGATCCTCGTCAATATTAATCATATTGAGCGCTACATTATATTAACAATATTGTCGACAATCATTTTATGTCAGTTCCATTATTACCCAATAACGACATAACTTATTGAGATCTCTTTATTTCATTATTTTCAGGTACCTGAGCCTCTCCCATGAGGTCTTATGAAGTGTTATGTCGTGGTGCTCTTCTAGGGCACTTGCCTCCTTATTATGACCATTTTGAATATTTGCCCCTCTCCTTCTTCAAGGAGTTTTATCTTTGGAACCGATTGGTCTGTTACACTTCATGCGTGTCATAGACTCTGTCCCTCATGGACTTTATTCTATTTGGAGCATTAGCAGCTGAAATATGACATTTAGCTTTGGGTCAGCAAATGCGTATGGCAATAATTTGTAAATGAATTATCACTTGAACTTCAAGTTTATATTTTCTTGTGCGAGGATCTATATGTATTCATAATAATTCATTTCACGTATCACTTTCTCAGCTGCCCATTTTCTCCCCCTAATGTTGGAATCACCAACACATTTCCCAACCATCTTTGGGAACTCATCTTTGTGCATTTTGGTGGCATAATTAAATCATCTAGCACATCCATATTTCTATATAGAAATTATTTTGTTCCTGACCCTGAACCGATTGTGATAGGGAGAAATTTTTATAACTTGGCTAGATGCGTACAAGTGCTGCTGTATATTAAATAATAAATCTCATACCAAATTTCATTTTTGGGAGTTTTGTTCTCATAACCAATGATTTAGCTATAATTGGAGGCATACAATTTCTGCTAAATCAACTTGGATTTAAACCAGTATTATCAAGATAAATCATCATAATTTATATTCTGGAACTGTGCTCTAATAATTTGAGCAAGCAATCTTGCAAAAGCCAAACTGCAAGTTGATAACAAATGCACATGTGACCATAGAATAGATGCATCTATTAAAAATCATATATTAGTAAACGGTCCACATGGCAGGTGACTGGGCCCATATATTTATCACCTTTTATTCGTTCCAGAAATCAAGGGATTCAATCCCAACCTTAACTGGTATATCATGAGAATAAGCAGCACAAGAGAATTCTTGAAGAATCTTCTATTCTTCAATATATGTCAATGTAATTCTTAATTAATTTTTCGCATCATAATTGAACCGAGATGGTCAACCGGTCATGCCAATTAATATTTGTTTTAGTAAACCTCTAGTTTACTTGTGGCATATGATTCCATCATCATGTTTATATTTGTGTAGTACAAATAGAAAGAAAATCAGGTAACCTTTTATATTTACCCGGTATGATTATAGAAATATGAAGATATTCAATCTTCCTTTCATTTATAGTCTCAATTTGACAACCACTTTGACTTATACATTTGAAACTCAAAAAGTTTCTTTTGAGACTTTACAATATCAATGTCATTAATAATTTTATTCATCTGGGTAGTAACAAATTAGTTTTTCCGGAGCTCTTAACAACTTTTGTACTAGAAGATCTTTTATCATACCATTCATATGGTAAATGTCTCCTTCACGGAGAAACTTATATCATAATAAATTGTCATGGTCAAAATTATCATAAGCAAAATTATTTCTTGCTTTAATTTTGCCTTTAACAATTTTTATAAGGTATGCCAAAATATTTTGGCGTATCACATGTACGAGACCAATGACATATTCATGTAACCACACAATAATATTTGTTCTCTTTATTTCACTCTAACCTCCCTCAAAGGTGAGTTGTGTGGTACTCATCCAATCATGCCTTGCATGTCTTTATTCATTACTTTTATCACATATTACCACATTCACCTTTAGAAATGGGTCTGCATTCTCAATGCTTATCACAAGTCACATTCTCTTCAAGGAATGGATCATAATCAGCGATGTGCTTCATACCAATTTGATGGTAAACATTGCCTTCACATTTTGAAGGACTATTTTGAGAACCCTTGTTGTTCTCCTTTTATAATCATTGTGATGATTATTATTATTTGGAACGCTCTCGTTCATTGTTCAACCACTTGTCTTCATTTAGACTTATTATGCACTGCTATCACATTTACTTCAAGAATGTAGCAAATCAAGTGGGACAATTTTCATGCCTTTTCATGAAAAATATATTATTTTTCTTTAGTCATCAATATATAATAAATATGGTACATTGGGACTCAAACACAATATCTTACCAATATAAAGGCATGTTAGGTCATAATAAATTGGGACTCAAACCCAACTCTTATCATTATGGAGCATCATGACTTAATCTCGATGTCTTACCCTGCATAATAGGCTAAACAATATTGAGATTCATTCTCAAGACTTAATTTCAATCACATGCCAAGAAAGTTATACACAACTAATTTGCATCTTAGCAAATCAAATTTGTTTTGTTAAATAAGTGTACAAATCTCAAATCAGCGTAAAGCTTTATTAATCATTTGTAGCATCTATATGAAATACAATCGTTTGTAGTCAGAATATTTCTTTTAAATTCTATTAGAGTTTAAAAGGATCATAAAATCATTTTCATAATATTTATTGAGTCTCTCTAAAAAATATTGTTGTTTTCGGGGTATACCCTACCTATTGGATTTGATTAAACGCCATGACTTTCCTTCACTCAATTCAACCAAGCAATTAGTGAATAAATTTATCAAAAGTACACCATATAGGTAACAATACATATATATAGTACTAATACATAAATTCAGCATTTATATTACCTGAAAAGTGACATTATAGGTCACAACTTACCAGTTGTAGCTTGTGCATCATTCATATAAAATACTTAAAAATGGTAAGTCAGTAGCAAGCATCAAGTAGGTCATGGATACTCAAAAATACCTCTTCTAGTAGTCATACTAATCATTGTTTGCTTTCAAATGATACGACCATAAATTATGAAGTATACTTTCTCAATAGCTGGTTTGTTTTCCAAACTTCAAAGAAGTAATTAATCAACCTAGATAAAGATGTGAAGTATTTCTTGTTTTCTTCAAGATGATTTATGCTTTTAATCAGTATGACCAATTTTATTTTATTTTTTATTCCTTTTTTTTGGTACTATATGCAAGTGTAAAAATCCAAAAGGAAAAAAATATTCATCCAAGTAAAAGAAAATGTTTAAAGCGGCAAGACAGATTGAAGATAGTTAACACATAAATATGCATAGGACAATTTATATAAAATATCCTTGGTTACCATGACATGCATCATATCAACAATTAACTGCTACTATGATTTTCACATATAGAACTTCGAAAATTTTATTCCATTCATGTGATATAAAAGATGTAATATTAATATGTGCTTATGCAATACAGGTGTAGTACGAAGTTGTGTGCATATGAGATTTTAAAGGAATGACAAGTATAAGATAATCATACCTTCTTACATTTCATTACTTACCATATGTAGTTTCTCTTTACATTTAACCATGTGATGATATGTATAGCTTCTAATTGTAATTTTTTCGGATGTAGGAATTTTTTTGTAGATATATATACAATTGGTTAGAGACTCGTGCTGATAACGTGATATGAAATAAAAACAATTTAGTAAAACATGAACAAGAAATAAAAGCAATTTAGTAAAACATGAACAAGAAATAGAGATAGAGAGAAGGAAGAGATTTTCTTCTTCAATTGTGTGTATTTTCCTATCTATTACAAGGCCTTTATATAGGCATGAAAAATGAAGAAAATATGTCATGGAATATGTCGTTGAACATAAAAAATATGTCATTAACCATTTGAGAGAAAGATCATGAAGGAAGAGTAGACATACACCATATTTTGATTTTTATCATAACAAAATGAACTATTTTTTCATATAATCTTTATGTTTGTCAATTTACATGTTTCGGTGAAAAGTAAAAGGAGTCAAAGACTTGAACAGAAAATACAGTACTAGTTAATATTTGTGAGTTTTGCATCAGTCATGCTAGCTATTGAAAGATCACCACTTTAAAGATTAGTACTATTATAGAGAGCCCCACAAGTGTCCTTGGACATTCAAGAATAGAACTCGAGGTTGCCAAAAGATACACGAAGGGTCTCATTTATTCACCAAAAATAACAAGGTCTTAGAAGAAGCGCAAAGAGATAATGTAAGAGTGCAATATCTAAAAAAACACGAGTATAGAGTAAGAAAAAAGGTAAAAATTATCCGCACCGGGCGTTTATATCTCGCGAATAAACAATATGACACATAATATTTACTTAACTACAACTATTAGTACTTAACCATAGTTACTATCATGTATTTTGCACATGATCTTAATTAATAATATGAAAATACTTAATAGGGAAAATGCATAAGTATCCCCTGACCTATACCCGAATTCCTAACTACATACTTTTTCTTTGTGGGAATCCTATTACCCCCCTAAACTTATTTTAAATGTAATTATTTGTACCCTTAACGCTGACAACCAAACTCTTGGCAAGTGGTGAGCTACACGTGTCCCACATGTATTTTTAGTACTTTTTTTATTCTTTCTTTTTTTTCTTATCCTTTTTTCTTATTTCTTATTATTCTCATTTTTTTGGTTATTTCATTCTCTTTCTTTTTGTTTTGATCACCGGCGGCATAAAATGGTGGTCGTCGGAATTTCACAAGCACCATTTTTTCCGGCAAATTTTTTTTTTCCGTCGACAGATTTTTATCCCGATCTAAGTGTGTTTTGTTTTATATATACATAAATTTTTCTTGAAAGTGTAATTTATGTGTGGAGGAAGAACAAAAGAAATAAAAACGAATATAAGCTGAGAAAGCTCTTTCTAGTTAAAATTTCAATACATCATTTTTTTCGGCGTGGGAAGGTTCTCCGATGATGAATTTCCCCCCCAAATCTGAGTGTATTTTGCTTTGCTTACGAATAGATCTTTTTGAGAGTTTAATTTGTGTGTAAAAAGAAAAAATGGAAGAAAAACGGTTAGACAAAGTCGCGAGTGAATGAATATCCGCCGGAATTAGAGAATAAACGAAAATAAAGTAAAAGAAAAAAGACAAAGAAAAAGGAAAAAAAAGTAAGAAAAAATGGTAAAAAGAATAAAACATAATCTGAAAATTGTTTTTTCTTGCTTCTCACTCTCCGTTGGAAGAGTGAAATACACACACTCTGTGACGTCAGCGTTAAGGGTGCAAATAATTACATTTAAAATAAGTTTAGGGGGGTAATAGAATTCCTGCAAAAAAAAAAGTGTGTAGTTGAAAATCCGGGTATAGATCAGGGGCTACTTATGCTTTTTCCCTACTTAATAATTATGCTAGCTATTCCTCGTTATATTCTTAAACAATACCGTCAACTTATCCCAAAGGCCACCATTGGCCATTACAAACTTCGAAAAAGTATTTTCTTCTGTTGTAATTGTCATTACATTTTAATTTTAACCAACCAGAGTATGGGCTCTACCGGGTTCTACTCATCTGTACTATACATATAGAAGCAAAATCTTCTTTTATAACATCCACCATATATGGATCTAAATTTAATCCTCTCAATATACACATGTACTTATTAGACTACAAAGTTTAGAAATGGAAGAAATATTCTGTAGCCTTAAAATGACAGCATGATGAAGCTAAAGAAACATAATATATGCTCCATTCTGTTGCTCTTAGTTGTACTCCCTGATCTCGTCCAATTCACACCTCAAATCAAGGATATGAAATGGTCGATTGCAATAGTAGTACCCAACAAGAGTCGGGCTCGATTTCCATGGGAGCTATATATGGGAGTTAGGAGTATATATTATAGTACGTGACTTTGAATTATCTCAATTTACACTTTCACAAATTGGGGTTATTTCTATGTCTATTCTAAACTAAGATTGCAAAGTTAAGAAATGAAACTAAGAAATTATTTTTGTTATTTTTCAAGTTTTGTAAAAAGCCTAGGGCTATAACCATCACCTAGGTGTTTGCCTAGTAGGATATAAACCTTAATACTTGTTTTGTTGATCGGGGTATATTATAGCTATCAACCCTCAATTACTCACTCAATACCTCTTTATCAAAGAGTGATTTTGTCCAATTTAACTTTCTCAAGTCCAAATGGGTATTGCTCAATACGGTTGATAAAAGCTTAAGTCGGGTTATTACTATCTCAAGGTTGAACCCTTTAATTGGGATTATCAATCTCTCGATTGACCTAATTTCTTGTTAGCCAAGTTTTTCTAGAGTCAGTCTCTCTTTCTCAAGTAGAGACTAAGTCAAATAGGCATAAAGTAATGTTTGCAACCATTAATTTTATAAATTAAAGCATGAACAAGGCTAAATAATAAACACCAACTATAAACATGCATTAAATTAAACACCCATAAGGTTTACATACTAGGGTTGGGTCACAACCCTAGTAAAAATCTAGCTACTCATGCTTGAAATTGAAGAAATAGAAGAAGAGATGCTAATTAAACTCATACTGTATAATCAAAATGATAAAATCTATGTTAAAATATCCCAAGATATGAAAAACTACTAAAAGAAGCAAAGGGAAACGACTATTTTAGTTGCTAACACCAAAAGTTGACCTAATTTTGTGAAACTCATCTATTTATATATGGCTGGAAATTTCGGACAAAAATGCCCTTCGGGAGGTTCTGCGGCTGCGCAATTCCATATGTGATATGCAGAAGTGTTCATCTTGCAGGAGCTTGAATTTTGTGGCCGCACAATTCTCCACGGCGGTCGCGAGGCAATGTTTCTACGATCCGCAGATTTATCATTGCGGTCGCAATCTGTTGATCTGCGGTCTGCATCTTTCTTTTTGCGGCCAGAAGGCAATTCCTCTGCGGCCGCACAAGAAAATGACCCTCTTTGTTTTCTTTTCTTTCCCTATCCCTTCAAAGTCCTTGTATTCTTTTTCAATCCGCAATCTTGAGAGACTTGAACTTTGGAAAATTGCACACTCTCTGAAGTTGATTTTCAATTCTTCAATTGCGGTCACACAATTTCTTTGCTGACCACATTTTTCTAGTAAACATGTTGGGTATTTCTTCATTCTTTGCGGCCGCAGACGGAATTCTGTGGTCCGCCCTTTGCAAATTCTTGTGTCTTTTGTTGACTTGTGTTTTGATTACTCCTTTTTGATTCAGGTTTCATCTCGGGAGTCCAACTTCCAATATTCCTGCAATTTTGCACATTTCTTTAGTTCCGGGAACACAATTAAAAGTTTTAGACTAAAACAAAAGCTAAAAGGTACCAATAAGTAGTAAAAATCACGACTTATCAACTCCCCCAAAAGTTAAGTCTTTGCTTGTCCTCAAGCAAATAAAATAGTTCCTACCTCCAAAAGTTAATGGGCATTATAGCTAGCCACGGATGAACCATTCACACCTCAGTTGGGACCAACAATTACCCACACCACTCATGCATTATTGAAAAGGCAAAAAGTTAAACATTTATGCACATATAGCTCTAATGTGACATTCGAGCATCAAGGGTTGAAATTGCTCATCAAGGACTCTCGCTCTATCATGTAGGTCATAGTGGATCCCAAACTCCTCCTCTTCTACTCTCCATTTGCCAAGCTTACTTAAAAATTTAGCACTCGGTTCAAAAATTTACGAAAGGTTCACTCATCTCTCTCAAGAGAATGTCACGAGTACGGCTTCCGGTACCATAAGTTTGCCCCTCATGTAAATTACAACTAATATAGGTCACTTGGCTCAAAATCAAGTAGGACTTCTTTCGGGATGTAATGAAGGCTTTTGGATTAGGGATTGATACAATATGGATAAGTGGTTACACCTTCCTTAAGCACTCCATCTTTCAATTCTCGTCTCACACTTTGCCGATTCCTTGAGGCAATTTCTTTTCCTTGGGGGACTAGAGACTTATCATCACTCTTTTGTTGATCATTACATTCATGTTTCTCCATGTTTAGTATTATTGCCTTTCTTTGAATCCCTTCAACTCTTTTATTTATTCACTTTTTGCATTTTTCTTTTGTTCTTTTCTTTTCTTTGCCTTTCCTTCTCGTCATTTCTTTTCTCTTTTTATGCCTTGATATCTTTATTCAATTTCCTCGTCTCTCCCCCAACCAATTGTTTCACCTGAGTGTTAAAGAAAGATCGAGTGCCAAGAGAAGGTCATTATAGAATAGGTAAAGGCTTGTAACATGGTTTTTAAATGAGAAAGGCTAAAGGCTCGAAGGGGTTGACTAGGGATGACATCATTGGTAGGCAATATAAAACTCAAACTAGTCAAGAAAATCTTACAATCACTTCTCAATCCAAGCAAAACTTACGATTTCGCCTTAAAACACATTCGGGGCAAGTTCTAGACCTTCCTCACAAGTACTCGGACTAGCAAAAAAGCATCTCACCCCTCACACAACTAGATTATTAAAGAGGATAGATTCGAGGGCCCACAATGACCACATTCAAGATTGAAGATCACTATGGTCCAATTAGACCACTCGATGGTATCAAAGTCAGCACAAGAGTCACAAAGTCACTAACTAGAGCTATTTCCTTTTAAAAATCCTTGTCTCTAACCATAAGCACGTAGTTAAATGTGTTGGTGCCAAATGAAGAATGTTTGACTCTCCTAGTTTGACTTAATCTGGTTTGTTTATTCAATACTACTACTATTATTACCTAAACACAAAATGGACTCATTCCCTTAGGAAGGTTGTCATGCCATCTATTAGTGGGACGAGTCACCCGGTACACACAAAAACCACCTTTGGAAAGAACCATGGCATTAAGAAAACCAAAGGCTTATTATCTACCAAAACATAAAAAGAAGCTACTAAATAAAAAGGAAGCTACTAAATTAAATGCTAACTAATAAGAAAACAACATAAAGAAGCTATAAAGAAAAACTACTAAAAACATAATAAATATACATAATGAGAGAGGAAAAGAGAGAATATATATAGAATAAGGAGAAAGAAGAAAATAGTGTCAGTTATTACAAACCAATTGTCTCAAAATCATCAAAATAGATCAAATAAACTCCACCCCCTCCTCCAAATAAAAATAAGCATTGTCCTCAATGCTTTCAAAGTAAGAATAACTGAAGGGAAAAAGTGAAGAAAACTCCCTATGTCGCCTTGGATATCTCTTTGTCCATAGTAGCATCACCGCCCTCAGTCTCCTCTAACTGGATCTCATCATCCTCGACTCTAGGAGTGGCTGGGTTGGTGAACATCTGGCGCACCGCCTCAACAGTGTTAGAAACCAAGTCTGGCTCCTCAGACTGGTCAGCTGGTGCCACTGGAGTTGTTGGTGTTGTTGGTGCTGAAAGAGTTGGATCCATCAACATGTCAAATGGAAGATCTCTGGCTGCTGCAATCTTGGCCACCTCTCTCCGTAGCTTATCAACTTAATTCTTCGAAGCCTGGGACTTTCTCTTTTTTTTCCTTCCTTTCCCAGCTTCTCAATCACTGCTTCATGATGTACCAAAGTGTTCATTATGGCGGTCTAGTTCTCCAGGAGTTTCTTCAATGTCTCTTCCATTGTTGGAGGAATCTAGGGTGCTGGAATGTATGACTGCGCTGCAATAGTACTGGATATGTCAGACAACTTTGTAGTAGCTATTTTCATTCGGTTGTTAAGGCTTGCTAGTATCTAGGAAACTCGCAGCGTAGAAAGTGGAGCAGTAGGCATAGGCACCGGCTTCAAAGCCGAGGTGGAACCTATAATAGGGGCTGCTAAGGGAACTGAGGATGGAGGTGGAGGCATAGCTATTGAACTGGCTGAAGGCTCTACTAAAATAGATGGCATGTTGACTGTCTCTGCAGCTACCACCGATGGCTCATCAGACTGGCCTATGGTAGTAGTCGGCTGGCCCTTTATCTTAAGGTTGTGTGCATCCATCACCTTCGTATCAAAATCTCTCGGCTCCACCCGTGTATCCGTAAGATACTCAGTAATGGTGTTGGGATACGGGTAAAAGGTATCAGCTTGCCTGGTGACCATAGATATGTTAGCCGACATCATGACACCCACATTAATCAGTTACCCTCCCATGATGGAGGCGACTAGAACTGCCCGTAGGGTCGGAAGGTATGTCTCATTCTGACATGGATCTAGTCAGATGCATACGAAGGTCTGCTACCTATTTGCCACAAATAGGGTGTTTTTGTGAATAGACACCCCTGTTGTAATCCATGGTGGCAGTGGCCTAGGAGCTGCCAAAATCTCAGGTAGCCACGGGCGAGCTGTATCCCCCATTGCCAACTTTTCCAAATACTACACAGGCTCAACATCATCAAACCCCAAGTAGGTGTTCAATGTGTGCTGGTCAAAACGCACCTTCAGGTTCCTCACTTTAGTTACCTTTGTCCCTTTCTTGATGTGCGCCACGTTGGCGTATAACTCTCGGACAAGGTATTCCTTCGCATCCACTACTCTATAGGTGAACCACATCTACCCCTTCTGATCTCGAAACTGCCTCAAGACTGCCATATTATACTTTTCAAGATCTTTCAATTGGAACTATCGCTCAAGAGTGAGCGATCTCACAGGCCACCGTTCACGGAAACTAGAGAAGGCAGCCAAACTGATGAATTTGTCCTCCCATATCTCATTCTTCTTCGATCGCTCAAATCCGGTAGCTGTAGTATCTCCCTCTCGGCCATCATTTGAGATGTCATCACTAGTGGTGTTTGGTGCTTCAGGGACAGGTGTAGAAGAAGGCTCAGAAGCCTAACTAGCACTTTTCGAACCCTCAGAAGTGCTCTTAGATGTGGATGACTCATCCCTGAGGTTATACTGTCCTAGTGGCTTTGATTGGACAGCCGGCTACTCTTGAACCAAGTTTCCATTTGATGCTTCCCTAGATGGTACATAAGAACTGGACTCGGAGGGCTCTGCATTTCTTCCTCAGCCAGCTATAGCCTTCTTTGTTATAATCTTTTGTAGGGTGAGGGGTAAGGCAATCTTGCCTCGATCCCTGGAAGGTTCTCCCCTCCCCTTGGAAGTATTACCTCTACCTCGAGATCGAACCATGTTATGTACCAAGCAAAGGCAATTGTTGGTTACAATTCAAGTTCATACACATATGAATGCAAGGACACACTAAAGATCACAGTTAAAATACAACAGAATCATGCTTGCAGGGAAGGGACTTGCGGTCCGCAAAATTATTATTGTGGCCGCAGAATCAGGATTGCGGACCGCATAATTTTCCCTTGCAGCCGCAAGAAGGGACTTGCGGTCCGCAAAATTATCATTGCGGCCGCAAAATCAGGATTGCGGACCGCATAATTTTCCCTTGCGGCCGCAAAAGTGGATTGTAGTTCGCAGATATCTCTTTGCGACCGCAATTCAGACATCACCAGAATGCCAACTCTCTGATAACAAAGAATTGGCTGTTTTGTGGCCGCAATCAATATTCTTCGGTCCGCACAATTTACTTTATGGCCGCACTTAAGAGTCATCACAATGACAACTCTCTGATCACAGAGACTAGGTTGTTCTACGACCGCAATAAGATTTCTGTGGTCCGCACATTTCTTGTGCGGCCACAAATTCCAAATTTTATGAACAGACGGTCAGTTATGCACCTAGGGCTTGACATTTTTGCACACTTTTGACATGGAATTAACATTTAAGCATGATAATCAATTCACACATTCCCCTTATAACATTTATCAGCCTACCCATAACATATTCACCCTAAAAGATTGATCAAATAGATTCACAAACAAGTGATTCAAAATTTTACTAAAAATCTAAAAATTTAAAGAAGTTAATCAAGCTGATGATGCATACCAGAGATGAATTTGTGCAAGAGATGAGTGAAACAGTTGTTAGGCTTGTGAGCAGCTAATTTAACACGAAATTTCATTTTGTTTTCACTTCGTGAGCTCAGAGAGGGAAAAGGGGGAACATTGCCCATCAACCCCTATTTATAGTGAGGGGGCTCTGGCATGTGAAGGGGAGGTGAGTGCGGCCACAAAATTCCTATTGTGGTCTGCACTCCATTAGCTAGGGGCCTCAGATGACCTAGTGTTTTACGAACCGCAGAAAAAGTTGTGTGGCTGTAAATTTTATTGCGGACCGCAGAATTAGTGTTGCGGCCATAGATTGGCCATTTCTCTGACAGACCAACTTTAGAGAGTTGAAAATTTCCACCTTCAACTTGTGCGGTTCGCAATGCAATTGTGTGGCCGCATATTATCTTTTGTTGTAGCAAACAAAATTTTGCGGTCCGCACATTACAATTGCGGTTCGCAATTCTTTCCATACTTAGCCAATTTTTTTGGTATAATTCCTGCAAAGTACACTCATCCCTGCAATACATTTCAAATCCAGTTAGCATAAAAATAATATCCAACTACAAAAGAAGAAAATAAAATAAAAAGAAACATGGGTTGCCTCCCAAAAAGTGCTCGATTTAACGTCACAACACGATGCAGATTACCATCACTTGATATGAATCATCGCCACAAGGTAGCCATCACCAACTTTTCCCAAATAATACTTCACCCGGTGACCATTGACTCGAAGTACCTCATCATTTTTATTCTTCAAGTCCAATGCACCAAAAGGTGTCACACCTACAACTTCGAACGGGCCACTCCATTTAGACTTTAACTTCCCCGGAAACATCCTCAACCGTGAGTTGAACAACAACACAAGATCACCATATTTGAACTTTTTGTTCCAAATGTACTTGTCATGGATATATTTCATCTTCTCTTTGTATAAGGACAAACTTGTGTATGCATGGTACCGAAACTCATCCAACTCATTCAAATGTGCCACTCTCAAGTTAGCGGCAACATCCCACTCAAGATTCAACTTCTTTAAAGCCCACATGGCTTTGTGCTCAAGTTCCACCGGAAGATGACAAGCTTTGTCGAACACCAACTGATATGGAGTCATTCTGATGAGTGTTTTGTAAGCTGTCCTATAAGCCCATAAAACATCATTAAGTTTCTTGGACCAATCCGTCCGATTAGCATTCACTATTTTGGATAAAATAGTCCTTATCTCCGAGTTGGAGACTTCCACTTGACCGTTTGCTTGTGGATGGTAGGGAGTCGTGACCTTATGTCTGACACCATATTTGGCGAGTAAGGTGTCGAAGGCTTTGTTGCAAAAATATGACCCCCATCACTTATGATAGCCCGTGGAGTACCAAACCTTGTGAAAATATTCTTCTTTAAGAATGCCACCACACTTCACGCCTCATTGTTGGGTAAATCAACAACCTCAACCCATTTGGACACATAATCAACCGCGACTAAGATATAGGTGTTTCACAAAGAACTCACAAAGGGACCCATGAAGTCAATACCCCACACATCGAAAATATCAATCTCTAAAATGGTGGTGAGGGGCATTTCATTTTTCTTTGAGATTCCACTGGCCCTTTAACATTCATCACATTATTTTACTAGATCACTTGCATCCTTGTAAAAAGTGGGCCAATAAAAATCGCAACTTAGCACTTTGGTCGTCGTTCTCGCTCCGCCATGGTGACCACCATATGGCAAAAACTAAAAAGCCCTAATAATTTCACATTGCTCCTCCTCCGGTACACATCTTCTAATCACCACATCCATACAAATCCGGAAAAGGTACGGTTCATCCCAAACAATCGCGTTTGAGCTTCTTCCTTTGGTTTGAAGAGAACTTATCAGGGATGATACCACTTACAAGAAAATTTGCTAGATCCATGAACCATGGCACCTCTTTCATTGAAATAGCCAAAAGTTGCTCATCGGGGAAGGAATCAATGATTTCAAGGCCATCATGCGACCTCCCCTCCTCCTCCAAACGAGACAAGTGGTCCGCCACTTGGTTTTCACTTCCTTTTCAATCTTGGATGTCAATATCAAACTCTTGCAACAAAAGCACCCATATCATCAATCGAGCTTTGGAATCTTTCTTGCTTATAAGTTAGTGAAGTGCCACATGATCCGTGTGGACAATTACTTTAGCACCCATCAAGTATGGGCAGAACTTCTCAATAACAAACACAATGTCAAGGAGCTCTTTCTTTGTAATGGTATAGTTGACTTCAGCATTGAAAAATCATGTTGTTGTATTTTCCCAAAATACCCCCACCGCTACATCACTTACATCGCACATGAGCTCAAAAGGAACACTCCAATTTGGAGCGGTAATGATGGGAGTAGTAGTCAACTTGAACTTAAACAATTCAAATGCTCTCATGTAATCATCATTGAATTTAAATTTTGCATCCTTCTCGAGAAGCTTGCATAACGGGTTCACCACCTTAGAAAAATCTTTAATGAAGCGCCGGTAAAACCCTGCATGACCTAAAAAACTCCGCACACCCTTCACCAAAGTTAGAGGTGGAAGTTTAGAATCACCTCAATCTCTGCCTTGTCGACTTCAATGCCATCCTTTGAGATCTTGTGGCCAAGGACAATAACTTCCTCGACCATGAAATGACATTTCTCCTAATTTAGCACCAAATTTGTTTCTTCACATCTTGCCAACACTTTATCCAAGTTTACGAGACAATCATCAAAAGAACTCACGACCATCAAGAAGTCATCCATGAAGACTTCAAGGTAATCCTCCACCATGTCCATGAAGATAGCCATCATACACCTTTGAAAAGTTCCCGGTGCATTGCACAATCCAAATGGCATCTATTTGAAGGCGAAAGTACCATAAAGACATGTAAATGTAGTTTTCTCTTGATCTTCCAAAGCAATAAGAAGTTAGTTGTAGCCGGAATACCTATCAAGGAAACAATAGAAATTACGGTCGGCCAATCTATCAAGTATTTGATCTAGGAAGGGAAGTGGAAAATGGTCTTTCCTTGTGACTTTGTTGAGCTTACGATAGTCCATACACACTCTCCACCCGATCACCATTCTTGTACGAATCAACTCATTCTTGTCATTGGTGACCACCGTCATTCCCTCTTTCTTTGGGACACATTGAACCGGAGAAGTCCATGAACTATCGAAGATGAGGTAGACAACCCCAGCATCCAACCACTTGATGATCTCCTTTTTGAAACCTCTTGCATGGCTTCATTGAGTCTTCGTTGATGGTCAATAGATGGTTTGACACCTTTCTCCAAGTTAATCTTGTGCATGAAAAATGCGGGGCTTATCCCCCGAATATCTACCAATGTCCATCCAATAGCCTTCTTCCTCTTTTGTAACACCACCACTGTTGAGTCTACCTGCACGTTAGTCAAACAAGAGGAAAGAATAACCGCTACAGTAGAAGAAGGGCTAAGAAATTCATACCGAAGATGTGGAGGCAATGGCTTCAACTCCAAGATAGGAGGCTCTTCAATTTAAGGCTTTGTAGGAGGAGTTGTCCTATTTTCAAGATCTAAGGACAATTTGCGGGGTTCATATGTGTATGACCCCATTCCTTGAAAATTGTTCACACATTCCACAAAGCTATCCATCCCGTCATCATCAAAGTTGAGCAAGATGGCCTCTAACATATCACCAACATTTATCAGAGCACTTGTTTCATCCACAATCACATCGGTCACCAAGTCCACAGAAGATCACACCTCATTATTATCTAAATCACTCCCAAGGTTCTCTTTATAGTTCGTTTGGACATTTGCAATCTCATAGAGGTGGGCCTTGGTTGCCCAATTCCCAATGTCTTGAAAACCAAATAGGGCACCAAATGTATACTTGCCCCAAGATCACAAAGAGCTTTTGCAAACTCGGCACTTCTAATTGTACAAGGAATCGTGAAAGCACCAGGATCCTCCAACTTGGGAGCCATTGAATGCACAATTGCTCTTGATGAGTCATTTTTATAATTTCAAAATTTATCGACCACTTCTTTGTCACAAGAACCTTCATGAACTTTGCATACCGGGCATTTGCTCTAAGGCTTCAACTAAAACACTGATGGAGAGACTCTTCATCATTTGGATAAATGTTTTGAATTGCTTTTCACTATTTTGCTTTGCAAGACTTTAAGGGTAGGGAAGTGGAGGCTTAGGCAATAGTGCCTTGGCCTTTTGTACTATCTGTTCCGGCATGTCAATAATGTGATTCCTAGACAGGTTCACCTCCTCTTGAGTCTCTTCCACACTACCATCATTATCAATCCGAACCTCATCATTGGATTGCTCAACATTATTCAGGATCTCCTCTTCTCTCACTACTTACTCTTCATCTACAAGTTGCCTTTGGCTTGAGGTGGGTGCATTCCCACCTTTTTCACTCCTTGTAGTAACGACCATGACATGTCATTCCCCGTATTGTTCCCATCTTTTGGGTTCACCACCATGTCACTTGGTAGTGCCTCCCTAGGACGAGTATTTAGAGCTTGAGAGATTTGCCTCATTTGGATTTCCAAGTTACTGATTGATGTATTGTGGGAGGCAAGTTGGGCATCGGAATCGGCATTCTTCTCCACCGGTTTCTTGGACATATTCTCAATATGCCTTATTTTATTGTTGGAAGAACTTGGACAATGGGAAGTATAAAGAGGTGGGTTTCTCGGTTGTTGATAAATCGGGAGCCTTTGAAAATCCGACCCCCAGTTGCTTTGATTATTGTTCCATCCCCCTTGATTGTTACCTCCCCAATTTCCTTGATTGTTGCCACTACAATTACCTTGGTTATTTCCACCACTCTAATTTCCTTGATTGTTGTTGTTATGCCAATTCTCTTGATTGTTACTACAACTCCAATTACCTTGATTGCTTGAATTTCAATTAACTTGATTGTTTTGAGGTAGCCATTATTGTTGATTCGGGCCTTGGAAGTTGTTTCTTTGCCCTTGAAAGTTGTTCATATATTTCACCTCCTCTTCTCGTTCATTGTAAGATTCATCTTGATCAAACCCACTATCTTCTTGCACATAATTTTCCACTCAGTTTTGCACTTGTGGATCCTTAGTCCTTCTTTTGTTCACCATTATGCTTACTCCCTCTATGGCATTGACTTTCTTAGGACTTTGCACTTGTTAAAGTTGAGCCTTTGCTAATTGATTCATTGTGGTGGTCAATTCGGAAATGGCTTGCCCATGGTCATGCAACTCTTTATGGAGGTGAATCACGTTCGGATAACCTTGAGGAACATTAGACCTAGATTGCTATGCCGATGAGGTGTCCGCCATTTCATCTAAAATCTCACAAGCTTCCGCATACGGTGTTGTCATGAAATTTCCATCGGCAAGTTGATTACCATGCCTTGATTGGTCGTATTGATCCCCCGATAGAAAGTTTGTTGAATCATATTCTCCGTCATGTTGTTATTGGGGAACTCTTTGAATATTGTTCTATACCGCTCCCATATCTCATGTAACGACTCATTGGGATCTTGTTTGAATGCTAGAATCTCATCTCTAAGAGTAGCCATATGCCCGGGAGAAAAGACTTGGCAATAAATTTCTCCACCAATTCATCCCAAGTACGGATGGAATGATTTGGCAATCTTTACAACCAATCTAAGGCTTTCTCCCATAGAGAGAAGAGAAAAAGCCTTAACCTTAAAACATCCTCGGAGACGTTTGTTTGTTTACTCCCCCAACAAGTGTCCACAAACCCCTTCAAATGTGAAGAAACCTCGTTGCTCTAGCAATGTGAGCATCACATTGGTAATTTAAAAGTTGTCCACCCTAATACGAGACAGGACTATAGCACTTGCATACCCTTCATTCGGCAACACCCGGTGTGGAGCCGCTCTTGGTGGAGGTGGAGGTGGAACTTGACGTTGTCTTGAGGCGCTCGACCTCTTCTATTTGCTTGAGGTTCAAGAGGAACCTCTTCAACTTGGTCATCCTCAACGTCCACATCCCCCAAAGACATGTTTCCGAATTGATCATTGTTGTACCTATAAGTGATTTACAAAAATTAGTAACACGGAAGAAAAAAAACAGTACACATACAAACCAAATATATAGCTAAAACCATTTTTAGCTCCCCGGTAACGGCGCCAAAAATTGATTTCGTCCAATTCACACCTCAAATCAAGGATTTGAAATGGTCGATTGTAATAATAGTACCCAACAAGAGTCATGGTCGATTTCCATAGGGAGCTATATATGGGAGTTAAGAGTATATATTATAGTATGTGAGTTTGAACTATCTCAATTTACACTTTCACAAATTGGGGTTGTTTCTATGTCTATTTTAAACTAAGATTGCAAAGTTAAGAAATGAAACTGAGAAATTATTTTTGTTATTTTTCGAGTTTTGTAAAAAGCCTAGGGTTATGACCATCAACTAGGTGTTTGCCTAATGGGATATAAACCTTAATGCTTGTTTTGTTGATCGGGTGCATTATAGCTATCAACGCTATATTACCCACTCAATACCTCTCGATCAGAGAGTGATTTTGCCCAATTTGGCTTTCTCAAGTCCAAATGGGTATAGCTCAAAACGGTTGATAAAGGCTCAAGTCGGGTTATTGAACCCTTTAATTGGGATTATCAATCTCTCGATTGATCCAATTTCTTGTTAGCCAAGTGTTCCTAGACTAAGCCTCTCTTTCTCAAGTAGAGACTAAGTGAAATAAACTAATATTTGTAACCATTAATTCCACAAATTAAAGCATGAACAAGGCTAAATAATAAATACTCAACCATAAACAAGCATTAAAATAAACACCCATAATGTTTATACACTAGGGTTGGGTCATAACCCTAGTAAAAATCTAGCTACTCATGCTTGAAATTGAAGAAATAGAAGAAGAGATGCTAATTAAACTCATATTGTAAAATCAAAATGATAAAATCTGTGTTAAAATATCCCAAAATATGAAAGATTACTAAAAGAAGCAAAGAGAAACGACTAATTTAGTTGTTGATGTCAAAAGTAGACCTAATTTTGTGAAACTTGTCTTTTTATACAGGTCTAAAAATTTCGAACAAAATACATTTCGGAAGGTTCTACGGCCGCACAATTCCATGTGCGGTCCGCAGAAGTGTTCATCTTGCAGGAGCTGGGATTCTACAGTCGCGAGGCAATTTTTTTGTGGTCCGCAGATTTATCACTGAGACCGCAATCTGTTGATCTACGGTCCGCATCTTTCTTTCTGCAGTCGCAAGACACTTTTTCTGCGGCCGCACAATTCTTTTGCAGTCTGCAATCTTGAGGGACTTGGACTTTGAAAAATTGCACACCCTCTGAAGTTGATATTCAATTCTTCAATTGCGGCCGCACAATTTCTTTGCGGACCACATTTTGATAGGAAGCATGTTGGGTGTTTCTTCATTGTTTGGGGCTGCATATGGAATTCTACGGTCCGCACTTTGCAAATTATTATGCCTTTTGTTGCCTTGTATTTTGATTACGCCTTATTGAGTCGGGTTTCATCTCGGGAGTCCAGCTTCCAGCAATCCTGTAATTTTGCACATTTTATCAATTTCGGGAATATAATTAAACGCTTTTAGACTAAAACAAAAGCTAAAAGGCGCTAATAAGTAGTCAAAATCCCCACTTATCACTTCCCGACCACTTTGTAGCTTCAAAATTGCTCGTTTGATTTGCAATGGAAAATGAAAAAAAGGAAAAATACAAGATTGCAGCAAATTACAAGATTTGCATGGACCAATGCACTTTGCAAGAAATTGAAAAGCTGGCTGAGCATCCAACTCCAAGCTGGAGAGGTGAAGAGGGTAATGGAAAGAATCAAAAGTAAGCATTGGAAGCAAGCTACTAAGGAAAAAATAGCGGCTATTTGGGGTGCTATCATCTATCATACGTGGAGGGCAAAGAACTGGGCTATTTTTAAGAAACAAAGTGTGAACATTGAGTTAGTTGTAGTACATATTCAGAAATAACTTGTACATAAACTAGAGCTTTTAATTCAGACTAGGAAAAACTATAGGAACAATAAATTGATACAAAAAATCATTTGTAACTAGATGCCATTTTTGAGGCCTAACATTTCACATTAATCTTCCTAGAAGGTGGATGTGTGGTTAGATGCTCATTAAGTGTATTGTGAACTCATGTTTGTTGGTTTGGTAATATTCATAATTGTTACAAAAAATGATGTTATGGACGTGACAACAACACTAATGTTTATGACGTTAGTTACTTTGAGTTTATGACACTATTATCTTTTTGGATTTTTTTAATTTAAAATAAGACTCATAATAGACCTTATTTTGTTTCCTATGATTAATTTAAGTAAGCAGGTATAAACACCTGATGCGGATAAAATTTTATCAGAAAAAGAGCAGTTGAGTTGATCAAGGGCAACTTTTATGAGCAATTTCCGAGTTTTCGACTAAAATTGTCCCTTGCCTATAGGAACATGTCTATTTTTCTCCTACAAATATAACTTGGAGCATCTTTAATCCCTTAACATTGCTAAAATGGAGCATATTTGGTCTCACTAACAGATCCGCATTAAAAACTAACGGTGCTATCACTCTGATTCTCACGTGGTGATTCCCTTCTAGGTTTTGCCTTCTTCATTTTCTTCCTGTCTTATTCACTTTCTTAGGATATGGTTAAACTAATTTGACCTTTATATCAATAGTCACGTAAACCATTCAGGTGTATGACTGGTTTTATTATAAATAACAGTGAATTCAGGTGCATAACTTGTTAGAATCCATAGTCAAGAAAACCATTAGTTGATATAGCAAAAGCAAAACCAAAATAAAGAGTCACTAAAATTATCTCCTTTATAAAAAAATATGTTAAAACTTCGAAGAAACCATGAAAAGCCTAAAAGAAGAAGAGCCAGATCTAAGAAAAGCAATAGTGAAGACCAAAATCCAACATCTGTAATCCTATTTAAAAACCCAATTGCGTTAACAAAAGTAATTTTAAAAAATACTCCTCGTTATTTTATGACTAGAAAAATAGAGCTGTTAGATAACTATTCTTGCAACTCTATTACACCAGCCTTCACCAGCAAAATGAACCCTTTACAAAAGCAAAGTTGTTCTTTTATAGCAGCAAAAAAAATCCTTTCACACCAGCAAAAAACACCAAACTTCAGCAACAACTTATATACTAAAACCCAAATAGTTTCTCTGCTAAATCCAACCATAATTGGGTATTTCACTACCATGAGATCTAATAATCATTGCTAGAGATGAAGAAATAAGCTTCTTCACTTGAGTTGTTCCCGTCAATCAAGCTTTTTCCAGCGAGGCTTAGGCTTTTGGTAAAGGGTTTATTTAGGGAAAATCATGAATGAATTTGGGGGGATTAGGAATGGAGTTAGTCTTTCCGTGGGTTCAGTGTTTTACAGTCACATGAGAGTCACAGGGATAGCACCGTTAGTTTTCAACATGAGTCTGTTAGTAAAACCAAAAATGCTCTATTTTAGCAAAGTTAAGGGACTACAATGCTCTGAGTTATATTTGGAGGAAAAAATAGACCTACATAAGGGATAATTTTAGTCAAAAGTTAGTAATTATTGTCAAATGATTTTGGTGGAGCAAAATCCAAGGGACTGTTTTTAAAATTTTAAACAAAGCCTTTAAGAATAAAGAACAAGATAATAATACAGTAATATTTTTTGTATTAAAATTCTATAGGAAATATTGCAAGGTAAATTTTACTCAAAAAAAATTGTCAAGGGAGTCAGCGTCATCCCAACAAGGACCATGGTCCCATTATTTTCCAAACAGAAACTTCCTAAACCATAAAATCACTTAAAACGATGAAGAAATAATCTTCTTCAGAAAAACTTCGCCACTTATCTTCAGTCCAGTGTTCCACTAAACCTCCTCAAAACCCACCAAAACGACAGCGTTCAAATGCTTCGTTCTCTCACTTCCAAGCGCTCTCTCCAATCCCTTCTCCACTACCACCACCACCCTCTCCTCCGTCCAAATCCGCACCCTACCCCTTTCAATCCCCGCCCCTTCTCTTCTACACCGGGTCCCACCACATCCGAATCCGAACTCCGTAAATACATCGGCTACACACTTCTCCTCTTAGGGTGTGGTGCTGCCACATACTATTCCTTCCCTTTCCCCGAAAACGCCAAACACAAAAAAGCTCAGTTATTCCGCTACGCTCCGTTACCCGATGACCTTCACACGGTGTCCAATTGGAGCGGGACCCACGAGGTGCAGACCCGAACTTTCTTGCAACCCGAGGCGATTGAAGAGCTCGAAGGGATAGTGAAGACTGCGAATGAGAAGAAGCAAAGGATCCGGCCTGTCGGGTCGGGTTTGTCGCCCAATGGTATCGGGTTGACCCGAGCTGGGATGGTGAATTTGGCGTTAATGGATATGGTTTTGTATGTGGATGAGGAGAAGAAAACGGTTACTGTTCAAGCTGGGATAAGGGTTCAGCAGCTTGTGGATGCTATTAAGGAGTATGGGATTACTCTTCAGAACTTTGCATCCATAAGAGAACAGCAAATCGGTGGCATTGTCCAGGTGGATGCTTTATTCTGCCTTTTAGTTTATGTGCCGACATTTCATTTTCGGTCCGTTCCAAAAAAATGACAAATTTGTAAATTTGAATACAATTTAAATTTTGTCAATTTCTTGTGGATTGGTTCATTTTTGGGACTAAAGAGTAGTGATAGATAACTTAGAGGGTTAACTAAAATACATAGTGTGTCCATTCCAAATGTTCTCCCATATATGTGATATTAATTAGAGGTGGATTGACAGAGTAACCTATGGATTCACGGAATAAGTTGTCCCCGTGTATAGATTAGAACTTAGCTGCTTGCTAACTGTTTTGTGGTGGCCTGAAATTTTCCTCTGGAAATTTGTGAAATGATAAACTCTGTGGGAAGTTTATGGATGTGCTCGGTTTATCTGATATAGTACCTTCTTGATGTATATCCTATGTAAATAAAAATCTTAGTTTTGCTTATCAATCAAAGGGAAAAATGTTCAAGCTGGTTCTGTATTCCGTGTTGTGTTTCATGGGAGAGCATCTGTTTTGATATACTGGGGACTGATTGGGGAGATTCTTAAGCTTTTGTTCCTTTGAATTCAAATTGTTAGGTTGGTGCCCATGGCACTGGTGCCAAGTTGCCTCCAATTGATGAGCAAGTCATAAGCATGAAATTGGTTACTCCTGCCAAAGGCACAATAGAAATTTCGAAAGAGAAAGATCCAGAACTCTTTTATCTAGCTCGATGTGGACTTGGGGGCCTTGGTGTGGTTGCGGAAGTCACTCTTCAGTGTGTTGAGAGGCAGGAGCTTGTAGAACATACTTTCCTGTCTAACATGAAAGATATCAAGAAAAATCACAAGTAAATATTCTCTTTTTTCTTGAGTGATTTGTTTCCCTTTTTGATAAGCTCTCATAGCTGTTAAAGTAGAACTTCTTAGTGGATTTTCTTTATAAAGAACTTGTTACTTGTTAATATTGACATAACCAAGCTAGCGATTTGCAAGCATCCTAAACCCTAGCTCAAGGGATCTTATTGAAAAAAAAGTGAGTAGTTTTTACAAGCAAGGATCATTGAAAATCCTTTGATTTTCTTGCTGCTCAATCCACTAATTAAAATTAGAGCTATAAGCCCTAATTCTTTTCCTTTCCTATTGCGAGAAAATGGTCTTCTATGGCCACCTACAATTTGATAGGAGAAAATGACATTTTCAGATCTCATGTGTTATTTTCAGTTCTCTTATGTGTAAAAATGAAGATCTCTTGTAAAAAAGACATAAAACTAAAAACATATTTATAAAGGACTACAAAACCAATTGACCCTCCCGTTGCTGCCCTGCTTCAATCTATCTTTCCTTTGGGGGTTAATTGATATTTGCTCCAGTTTATCCATCAGCTGCATCATACTGGTCAGCTTCCAATCTTGGCAGTTCCTTCTGTGCATGATGTTCCATGTGTCCTGTTCATCATTGAACTATACTTGCATGAGGGTGCATCACAAAAGGCAAAAGTTTGGGAATTCCTTCTTTAGTGTGCTGTTCCCAATCATTTATCATGCCACAATCTGACGTGTTATAAATCCTAATTAAGCTTTGAATTTAAAATTAAGCCTTGATTTAGTGTCGTTGCTACTCTATCTCATTAGTATTTTCTGTATTTGTGAACCAGAACGTGTGAGAGAGGAGGGAAGATGATAGAGATTACCAAAGAGATTAAATAGAATGGTGGAGAAGAGAAGAGATGAAGCAGAGATGAATCATCACCAATATGTAGTGGTAGGTAACTGCTGAAAGGAATGATGAGACTATAGAGTGAGAGTCGTAGTCCCTTATAGGTGAGCATTTATTTATCACATATTATACCGGCTGGAGTAACATGGTCATTGAGGACTCATATAGCCGACAACAATTTGTTTGGGATTGAGGCATAGTAGTAGTAGTAGTTGTTGTTGTTGGTTGCTGTATGTTGTACCTGTTTGGTGCGTCTTCTAGTAGACAAAATCCAGTACAAAACACCTAGTTTACATTTCTTGTAAAACAACCCGCTAGTTATTGTGAATAACCAATGTCCCAGTTCAAACTATAGTATTGCAAAAATCTGGGGATGTCAGTTAAATTATGACTAGCGTTTCCTGGACTTGGACTGCACTGTAGCTTACCAGCGGTTGCTCCAAGGGAAACCTTTCTTGCCTTCTTGGTTTTATCAACTTTAATTGAACTCTTTAGCCTACCCTGGAGTGTAGTTGAAGTTTTTTGCAGCTTCTAAGTGTTAACGCTGATGATTTGTTGCACCTATGTAAATTTTGTTACTAAAGCAGTTTTTTGTTAATGATGGTGCTTGTTTCACATATGTAGCATGGTAAAGCACATTTATTGCACTTGATGTCCTACGCTTGTGAAATAATGCCGCTAACATGTCATTACTTCAGGAAATTTCTATCCGACAACAAGCATGTCAAATACTTGCACATTCCATATACTGATGCAGTTGTGGTTGTGACATGCAATCCTATATCTAAATCGCGAGGTCCACCAAAGCATAAACCTAAATATACTACAGAAGAAGCCTTGCAGCATGTACGAGTTCTCTATCGGGAGTCATTGAAGAAGTACAGGTATGGTGGCATTGAACTGGCCTGTAAAACCATATTTCAGAACATTCTTTTCCTTGCATTTCTGCATGACGTTCTGTTGTTGGACGAACTTCCCCATGTAGTTTTAGCTGTTCTTGTATACTGCGGGGCCCATTTTGCACAGGACATTTTTCTGAAAGGGAATGGATGAAATAATAAACTCTTTCTGACCTAGTTTATGTGACGTAATTTTAAAAATTAAGACACTTGCAGTAATAATATTATCTGAACAATATTCATAAATTGCAAGAATTCATTTAGCTATTCGTTTTAGCTGTAACGTTTTGCTTATTGAACTAACATTTCAACCACTGCTTTAAAATTGTGTTATATTACATGTAATCATCATTGATTGACGAATACAAGTAATAGTGGAGAACGATACGAAAGCATTAGTTGAAAAATTTGTTTGATAAGCAAAACATTACAAGTAATCCAGTATTACTTGTTAATGCTGAAGAGCCTATGTTTCTATTTTTAAAATAATGTTTAATTACTTGCTAAATAAGTTTTACCACTTGTTGCAGAGGGCAAGTTGCTGATTCTGGTTCTCCTGAACCTGAGATAGATGAACTATCATTCACTGAACTGAGAGATAAATTACTTGCTTTGGATCCTCTCAACAAGGAGCATGTAATTGAAATCAACAAAGCTGAGGTGGAATTCTGGAGGAAATCAGAAGGATATCGAGTAGGCTGGAGTGATGAAATTTTAGGCTTTGACTG
Organism: Nicotiana tabacum; assembly: GCF_000715075.1. Lineage (NCBI taxonomy): Eukaryota > Viridiplantae > Streptophyta > Magnoliopsida > Solanales > Solanaceae > Nicotiana > Nicotiana tabacum. The sequence continues at coordinate 89,912,710 of NC_134084.1, forward strand.
TGGTGGCCACCAATGGGTGTCAGAGACATGTTTCCCTGCAGGAACCCTGTCAAAGCCTAGCATGAAAGACCTGGAGTACATTGAGGAATTGATGCAGCTCATTGAGAAAGAAAGTGTGCCTGCTCCTGCACCTATAGAACAGAGATGGACTGCTTGCAGCAAAAGCCGAATGAGTCCAGCTTATAGCTCAGCGGATGATGATATATTCTCATGGGTAATATTTTAGCATGTGAATCTTTGCTTTGCTTATATGAAAAGCTCCTTTAGGCTGGAGCCTAATTATGCTCCCTAAATGTTGCACAAATCCAAGAAACTACTAAATCAGAAATTAAATATAAAACCATGAGGGGTCTTTTGTTTAAATCTGTTTTAGATAAAGTAAAAACTACGATTGACCTTTTGTTTAGCAGTTGAATGAATTCTCACTAGCAGTTGAGTGAATACTCTGTCATTGTGGTTGAGGTCTTCTTTTTTGAGGTTCACGACCGGATACTCAGCACAAAATGCATGCAAATCCAAGCTGTGAACTGATTTAAGTCCCTGATCCAACTGCATCTTCTTCAGGAAAAGAAAAAAGATTTTAAGCCCATGGATGGTGATACTTAGTTGAGATGTGCCCACTAATGCTGACAATATAAGTAGAAATAGATCTTGAATGAGGACAGAAGTCCTTGATCCAACTGCATCTTCTTCAGGAAAAGAAAAAAGATTTTAAGCCCATGGATGGTGATACTTAGATGTGATGTGCCCACTAATCTGGCAATATAAGTAGAAATAGATCTTGAATGAGGACAGATGGGTTTTATAATGTTTATCTGAATGCAAATGCTGTGCCTTCGTTTTAATTTACTTTCTTTCTATGAAAATTTGGATAAATACTAGATAACCTTCTATTCAGACAGTGAAGTCTCTCTCTGCTTCCACCCAAATCTTTGATTATCTTTTTACACCTGATATTGTTGATGCATATGGAACAATATATGGATTTTCTAGAGGAGCTAGGTGGAATGTAGTTGATTTGTTGTATTAGTTTGGATGTCTGTAATTTTGTGCAATCTTTGGTACCTTTTAATAAAATCTTACCTTATCAAAAAAAAAACCCTTATATCCCTATCAATATGTTGCTAGGTTGGAATAATTATGTATCTTCCAACCATGGATGCTCGGCAGAGGAGGCAAATCACTGAGGAGTTCTTCCACTACAGGCATATGACGCAAGCACAGTTGTGGGATCATTATTCTGCTTTTGAGCATTGGGCGAAGATTGAGGTATGAGTTATTTTTCAGAACTCTGTTTAAGCCAAGTCATATAGGAGCATATAAGTACTGTTAACCTACCAGTTCCTCTTTGGTTTTGTTATTTTTGAAGTATCTAAAAGATGAAGTCAGTAATGATTCTTTAATATTGCTGAGGAGAAACTGTGCAAGATAAAAGAGATTAGATCTCCTCTACTTCTTCCACTATTTTGCTGCTTTAGCTCCTCTTGTTATTGTGATTTTGCAATTCTGAAGAACTCTGAAATTGACGGGAAGATAGAGCTATCTTCTTGTACCTTTCCATGCTCTTGGCCTTTACTTTCTTTAATGATGTTCAATCTTAGAGGTGGTTCAATTCGTCAAACTGCCTGTTAGAAGATTGATCGACAAACATGCTTAAAATATCTAGTTGTAGTTCCTATTATCAAGCATAAGCTCGTCCTAGGGGATCCTTACAGTTCGTTTTCATTCTAAATTGCCTAAGAAGTTACCTGAGAAGATTCTCAGTTGAAGTGCTAGAAAGAGCCTATTCAAGATTTACTTCCTTGATTTGACACAATCATGTGACCGATATCTTCATCAAAATAAAAAATAAAAAACCATGTGACCGATATGCTGCAAAGCATTATTAGCTCTGGTTCTGCTAACAATGTAGAAAGTGGGACAAATATGGAAGACATCAAATTGGAGTTCCACCTGTTCGTTTAAATTATTGTCTCAAAGCATTAACTATTCTCTAAATTCTTATTTCAAAGTAGATTGCATCTTCTGACATAAGGCATGAAACTATAGGTTATATAACTTCGTTCATAGACACTTGCTTTTAGAATTTAAAAATAAATTGAGACAACCATATCTGTAAATAAAGTTGACAGTTAGGTACTCTAAATGGAGTGGATCGCGGTTACCATTTAACTACCTGTTTACTTCCAGGTTCCTAAGGACAAGGAAGAGCTCGCCGCTCTGCAGGAAAGGCTAAAGAAGAAATTTCCGGTGGATGCATACAATCAAGCACGAAAGGAGCTGGACCCAAACCGCATCCTTTCTAATAACATGCTTGAGAAGCTCTTCATCTGAGGCTGTGTAACTGGTTTCTTGGTTGGTTTACATCTTTCTTGTCAAATCATTTTATTGATAGTGATATTCATCATCATGTTTCTTTCAAAGCAAATATTTTGCGGAGGAAAATTTTGTCCTGTACATTGTTGTTCAGAATGTTAGTTAAAGGAATTGTTATAATAATGCTTGTCATGCATTGTATATGCTTGAGCCAGTCTCCAACTTGATTACCGACTTCAAGGACAATTTATGGATAAATCTGGAATCTAGTCTGAGGTTAAGAAGAATTAGTTATGACTTCAAGTATGTTGTTTCAGTAAGGATGATGCAGCCTCTACTAGGCCAGTTCTGCACACCGTTTCTTGAGCAGTTTTCTGAGGATTCTAATGTACTCTGAATAGTTTGGACTATTGTTGAGCCTAAATTTTATTTTCCTGCAGCAGCCAAATTCTTGTGAATAGAACATGTCATGGTTGTTTTAAATCCAGATTTGAACTGGGTAACCTCTGCTGTTATATGTTTTATTCAGTTACAATAGTTTCTGCTCTCTTCAATATGCCAATTTGATGGGCCGGATAATTATAAAGTTTAGTTCCGAAGCAAGAACTCGTACACGAGTACACAGAGACGGGTGGTGGAGCGAGGAATGTAAATATTAAAAGATATTTTATTTTTAATATTCAAATCCAATATAGTACCTATGGGTACATAAGAAATGTATTGAATCGATTCTTTTTAATGAATAGATCCGATCGCAACTTCGTATATGGAATTCAAAGGGATCAAATAGGAAAGGTTACTCTGAATCATAGAACTATAATGAAATATACGATCAACCAATATTTATCGAATTTGAAAAAGAGTCAAAAGAAATGGTTCGAGCCTCTTATTTTGATTTCTCGAACCGAGAGATCCATGAATCGGGATCCTGATGCATATAGATGCAAATGGTCCAATGGGAGCAAGAATTTCGCGTACTCCTCTTATTTTGATTTCTCGAACCGAGAGATCCATGAATCGGGATCCTGATGCATATAGATGCAAATGGTCCAATGGGAGCAAGAATTTCGCGTACTCCTCCTGTTCGAATTGGGGTTTGAAACCAAACTCCTCCTCAGGAGGATAGATGGGGCGATTCGGGTGAGATCCAATGTAGATCCAACTTTCGATTCACTCGTGGGATCCGGGCGGTCCGGAGGGGACCACCACGGCTCCTCTCTTCTCGAGAATCCATACATCCCTTATCAGTGTATGGACAACTAGATACTATGTTTACATATGGATTCCTACATCATTACATTCCATTTAGGATTAGGAATACGCGTAATCGGACCTGCTTTTTACATATCTCTATTGTGACTCTATTCACCTCTTTGAGTGAATCGAGAAATAGGTTTGATTGTCCATCTTTTTGATATATATCAGGCATTGCATTCTTCGGATAATTCAAATCGAAGCAATTGGATGTCCAACTCAGGCTTATATGACATGACCGATCTATTGGAGTAATAGAAGTGATGTGCAAAGAATTGTTAAGTGATAACACTTGTTATATAGTTATTCATTTTATGATTCATGATGGATGTTCTTTTAGTTATATGGTCTTTTTAACAAGAGATAGCTAATACAATACACGAGATTTTTGTAGCAATTTTTTTTGTGTGGAAATTTTACCTCCTATAACAAAGTTTTACCCCCAATTTATTATAAATAAAAACCCTTTTAAAATATTATTTTCTATAGTTACCTTTTATTTTTTTATAGCAAAGTATGTATTTATGGCCACTTCCTACCATTAAGCCATTAAATATGCTGTCTAATATTTTTCTCTCTCATTCTTTCAGTTTATTTCTCTCTAGACGATCTCTCTCTCACAGAGCCATTGCCTTCCCCATTGTTGAACAATGATTCTCCTTTATCTGCAGGTTCTCTCTTTAGATTGTTCTCAAACCCTAAAGTAGATTTGTTGGATTTCATCTCTGTTAAAAGGAGTTTCAAAATGTCTTGATCACAGTTTTTGATATGAGTTGTATCTTTTCCCAAAGTGGAGCGGACATGGTCCGTTCATAGCTGAATTGATTTTGAATGTTGACATGGAAGAGGAAAGGACAGAGGAGAGGGTGGCAGCGGATAATGGGATTAAGATTAGGTTTGGGATTTTTAGTTTGTACAATAGTTTTCTCTTCTTGTATTTAGATGTATTTATATGTATTTGATAAGGCATACAGAGGAGAGTGTGGCAACGACTAATGAGATTAGGATTAGGTTTGGGATTTTTAGTTTGTGTAGTGGGTTTCTCTTCTTGTATTTAGATGAATTTATATGTATTCTATAAGACACATATTTATATAGTGGTTTTCTTTTAGATGTATTTATATATATTCGATAAGGCATATACTGATTTTTATTTTGTACAGTGATTTTTTATTGTTGTATTTAGATGTATTTATATGTATTTGAGTTCATACAATAACATTTTTAAATACATTGTTAGTTCTATCATTTTGATGTTATTCATCAATTAGCTATACATTCAATCTAACTGTATTCATCTGTATTTTCAACCTAACTGTATCCATCTGTATTTAAAACAATAATATAATGAAATACAGTAAAATACTCTCAATACAAATAGAAAAACAATGAATACAACCAATGTAATATACTCAGTATACCATGTATTAGGAAAAAATAAAATATTGTGAATACAAAAATAAATTTGAATACATCGAACAATGAGAGAAAAAAAACTCGAACTGTATCAGAAAAAAGAGGGACTGAAACTCTAAAGAATGCTTTATTTTTTGGTGTTTAGCGTATGATACATCTTCTCATTAATTGGATTGATAATGTTGTGTGTTAGAATTGATTTAGGTGAGTTATATTAGGAATGTATCCCGTTAAATTAGCAGCTTTCCGTTATTAAACAACTGAAGAGACCTATTATTACGTTGTACTCATGAATACATGGTATAAATACATGTGAATACAGCGGCTGATAGCTGGACTGCCCTGATTTTAAGCCGAAATTTCCTACTGTATTCATGCATACAGCAGCTCGAATACATCGAATACATTATTATAGCAACTGAAAGGTAGCTACAGAAAGTAATTATGTATACGGTAGCTATATGAAGTTAAAAGCCACTAAACAATAGTCATTTATGAAAATTCCTCTTTTTTTTGGCACTTCCCATTTCCCATGATGCTACTTTGTTTTACAAGTTTTTCCATATACTTTTTCTTTCTGGCTTTATACTTCTTTTTGTTTGTGTATAAGGTAAAATCAGTTCATATTAAATGCTCGTATAATAGAGTGACTCGTAAAATCAGAGACTGGTGGAAAGCGAGACAGGTGGAAGTCAAGATCGGTAGTAGTAGTATCAGATGGCACCGAGAAGCCCTCGAAGGGAATGTTGCTCACGAAGACAAATGAATGCCTATCACCCGATATCATTTAATGAGGAATATTCTGCAGTATTAAATACATAGTCCATTATAAAGAATATGACATTCATTGCCTGCAGTTACACATTCTTCAATGCCCTCCATAATTATCATTTAAGAGGGGCTTGATCTTAGGATCTTGTTCTCTAGGTGTCACTATAAATAAGGATTCCAAAACCATTGCAGGGAGACGAATTTTCTGACAAACTTATGCTATATGTAACGACCCAACCGGTTGTTTTGAACAGTAGCGCGTCGGCGATTTGAGGCCATGAGTATCTTCACTTCAGGTATTATGACTGGTACATGTGGCCGGAATTGAATTTTGAGAAGTTCGGAGTTAATTTGGAAAGAAAATTCTCATTTCGGAAGCTTTAAGTTAGAAATTTACTAAGGTGTGATTTTTGAGTAAACGACCTCGGAATCGGGATTTGAAGGTTCCAACAGGTTCATATGATGATTTTGGACTTGGGCGTATGTCCGAATCGGGTTTTGGATGACCCGGGAGCGTTTCGGCACCTATTGTGAAAATTGGCATTTTGGAAGAATTTCATAAATTTGGGTTGAAGTGCATTTCAATGTTATCGATGTCCGTTTGGGATTTCGAGACTGGGAATAGCTCCGTATGGTAATTCTGGTATTGGGAGCACGTCCGGAAGTGGATTCATAGGTTCGTAGCTCATTTTGGAATCATTTGGCGAAAGTTAGAAATTTGAAGGTTTTTGAGAAGTTTGACCGGAAGAGGACTCTATGATATCGGGGTCGGATTCCGATTCCGGAAGTTGGAGTAGGTCGAATGTGACTTGTGTGCAAAATTTGAGGTTAATCGGACGTGATTTGATAGGTTTCGTCAGCGAATGTAGAAGTTTGAAGTTCTAAAGTTCATTAGCCTTGAATTGGGGTGTGATTCATGATTTTAAAGTTGTTTGATGTGATTTGAGGCCTCGAGCAAGTTCGTATCATGTTTTTGGATGGTTGGTGTGATTGGACGGGGTCCCGGGGGCCTCGGGTGTGTTTCGGACATTTTGGGCTACTTTGGATGCTGATTTTATGATATCTGGTGTTGTTCTTCATGTTCGCGAGGATCCCCTCGCGTTCACAGAGAAGGATTTGGCTTTAGGGATTTTGTTCTTCACGTTCGCGAAGAAGGAAATCTTTGTTGCAGAGGTCTGATTTCGGAGGCTCATATCTCGCAATCTATTTGGAATTTAGAGATGATCTAATAAAGAAAGTTGTAGATCTTTGTGTCTAGTTTTCATAAATATAAACCATTTATAATTTGGATTTGTGTACAATAAGTTATGGCTGGTACGTTACAGGCTGTCCGGGAGATGAAGAAGAAATTTGTGTTGCACAAAGCTGACTTTGGAAGCTTATATCTCAAAATCTATAAGGAATTGAGAGATGACCAAAATATGATAGTTGTAGATCTTGGTGTCTATCTTTCAGAAAGTTAAACCATTTATTATTTGGAGTTTTGCACAAAAACGTATGACGATTATACTAGGGGCTGTCTGAGAAAAGTTTGGAAATGGCTTTCGATAATTTTGTTTATCGCGAACGAGATTTGTCACGACCCAAACCTATGAGTTGCAATGGGCACCCAGTACCTTACTTAGTTGAGTACCAAAATAACGTATCTTTCTGATTACATCATCATAGGTAAGTGAGCCGAGAGGGTCGTCATGCGATAACCAGAGTAAACATGAGGGGATACTCGACATAGGACAACCCAACCTAATATAGAAACTCATACCTGTGACATATGGGCCTATAAGGCCAATGTGATCCATTATATACTTAAAATATAGGCCGACAAGGACATGCAAGTATTTGTATACATGATATATATCTACAAGCCTCTAAGAATACATAATATCATAAAGGTCGGGACAGGGCCCCGCCATACCAAACAATACGTGTCTAAATCATACCCACCAAACAAGCGACTCCGGAGCAAATGGAGTGCACCAACATCTTCCGCTGAGCTGATAGCCTACTTGGAGGACTCTCAACCTATCTATCGGGACCTGCGGGCATGAATCGCAGTGTCCCCAGGCAAAATGGCCGTCGGTACGAATAATGTACCAAGTATTTAAGGTTTATAAATAAGTACATAAAAGACATGGATGAAATATAGAGTAAATGACTCAACCTGTAAGTCTGGATAACTCTGTAAATCATGAAATACTTATAGTGTCATGCATATGCATATGAATGTCATGTCGTGCATAGGTACATGTAGTTCATAATAACATCATCAAGCCTCTGAGGGCATCCCATCATATCATCTCGGCCACTGTGGGCAAAATCATCAATGTATACCAGCTGATCAGGTGGTGGTGCGTATATAACGCCGTAACCTTTTACCATATCCCATATACATATACTATACATATATACACGTATATAACGACATCTGGTCATGAGTCAATGTACATGAATGGAATGCATGAGAAATACGTCAATAAAATCTCTTGAAGTGTCATAAGATCATTATGCCTTTTAATAATATTATGAAGTAAACGTTTTCAACTTACGTATTTTTCTGAGACCCATGAACAAATGATAGAAGAATATGACACATGGAGAATCAAGAACATAAGCATCTCTAGCATTTCTATGAGTAGAATCATTTATGGAAGTTGTGCATTTACACGTTTCGTTTGCATCGTATGGATCATGCCAAAAGAAAGAAGGGATAGCCTTAACATACCTGGAGTAGGGAAAAATCCGTATGATATTCTTGAAAAAGGTTGCACCGTACTCCCTTAGAATCGCAAAATCTCATGTTGCTAACGTGCTAAGAAATCTCGTTGAATTTTGGTCAGAGAAATCACGTTATAATGATTTTGAAGGAATTTGTAGAAATTTTCTAAGGAACCACATTGCTAATGTGATAGCTCTTACATCTGACTATAGTATTCTTTTGGTATTTGAAAATATTAAGGTTTGAGAATGAAATATGGCTTGTATCTAAAATCCTAGAATGGGGTGTCTTGTGTAATGTTGCCACCTATTAAAAATGACTCTTAGTCATGAATTATGACTAAGAGTCATACGGTAGGTGTATTAATTTGCTGCCACGTGGGCTTTTGATCCTATCCATCAATCAATTAATTTAATTAAGTAATATTACGTTACCCGGTAATTAACTAATTACCCGCATAATAAAAAATTATCTCAAATTACTTAGAATACTACTCACTTTTAACATACCTTATACACCTTACTATCATGACCATGTGGTACCTTGTATGGTATTAGTCCATAAATAACGGGTATTATTGCTCGGCCCATATTTTATCCCAACATGCAAAACTTGGACGAAATTTCACTTTCCTTGACTTGCTTCCCCTCTCACCTTCACGAATTTTCTCATTTTCTTTAATTCATGTACCCTTTATCCTCCATGTCACTTACTTATCGCTTGTTATAAATAACATAACTACGTTTACCTCAAGATAATCTCATCCCCGAGTCTACATTGTTTAACTGAAGATGAAACTTTTAACGTACGAAAACGCGAGATGTAACACGTAACATCTCATTTCCGATCTTATATCAATTCACTTGTGGCGTACTTCCAAGTACGAAAACATGGGGTGTAACACATTCCCCCTTTGGAACATTCGTCCTCGAATATTAACTGATGCTCTTATCATTTTCATAACTTATAGCTCTTGTGAATACCTTAATACTCTCCTTGACATTTAGCCAATTGTTTTGTGTATAAATCCAAAGGCCAGGGTATTCCCCCTTTTAGGCCTCTTTTTCATGTCATGACTTGTGGCCAGAATCCTTCCAATCTCGTAACTGTTGCTACCTTCTTTTATGCAGCATGTACGATTCTGACCTTGTAAGTGCGCCTATGCGACTCTTCTCTCCTTTTTCCTCCAGCGTTTAGCCAAACTTTGTGAACATATACAGAGCTTGACAAGATGTCCCTCTAGGCATCTATAGGTATACTAAAGTTCTTCGCTCGGTACTTTGTTGAACTTATGAATATTGCTATACCTTATTCCATGGATCCATTTATCCATCCGTATGACTTTATTGCATCAAGATAGGTCATACTATACCGTAACTCTTACTTCGATTTATCGTTACTGAAGTCTGCTACCATATTCCAACTTACTCTCGTTGCTTATCCTATATGTATAAGTCTAAGTCCTTTAATGCTTCCTCATTACTGTTCATCTTAAGAGTGACGTCCTAACCTAATTTCATACTTTGTAACTTTTATCCATCCATTGCTGATTCACCTCAATATTGATCTACACTCTACCACTGATAACTTGAAACCTCTTACGTAATCACTAGGGCTCACGTTGCATCAAGGATCATTTGAAGTGATTAGACTAATCCACCTGGGGTGATACCATGCTTCCATAACCGTATCTCACAACATCCTAATGTGATTCACCTTGTGTGGGTATTTTAGTCATGTCCAATTCATGAGAACCCTTTCTTTTCTTTGTTAGATCATTACTCAATTGAAGGCCCAAACGTCATCCTTTATCTATCACAATTACATTATCATTCTATTATCAGGGAAGCATTCCATTTCTTCTAAATGCTATTAGTCTTAAATTCCTTTGAGTTCATTCAGGCTATATTGAGCTTTCTATGACTTAGAGGAACCGCCAGCTCCTTTGTTTTCACAGGCTTAATCCCGAGGACTTATCCATTTTCGTTACCTTCTCACTTGCCTTCTTCTTATCTTTACTCTTGTCTTTCTACAACCTTGTCTTCCTATCATATTTTAGCTTGCGATCAATTCCCATGCATTTTCTGGAACACCAAGCGAGACATTGCATCGTCTCTAACTCTTCTTTTACTCTCTAATTAGACCTTTCAGTACTTAAAAATCATAGGCTGGGAAGTATTCTACTGACGACGCTGCCATCATTCCTAGATACTGAATCCCAGCGCTTCTAGTCCTTTACCTGAAGTATGGACCACTCTCATCCTTCTATACTTGAGTATTTCATACATTGCTCACCTTTACCTTACTTACTTTAAAATATTACCTTACATTCTTCTATCTTTCTTTCATAACCTCTCTCCCACATAGATATAAATTCCATCGACCATTTGAAACTCTATTGTAATACTTGCACCTCTGGTGCCTATACAATCCGGAAGGAGCTCCATACTGACTTTTTATGATGCTGGTACTTCTTCTAACTGGCTTTATCGTAGAGCCATTATAGGATATGGTTTTTGTAATATCTCCCTTGTACCTTCGATATTAAGAGTAATTCTGCAATATTCTCAACCACTATTTCTATAATTTCTGGGTCCAATAATCGGAATCCTGATTTACTTCGTTGATGTAACTCTTTAGTTTCCTCCTTCTTCTGATCAACCTTTATGTCGGCTTAAATTATCTCCCGCTATGGGGTTCATGGTATTAGTTATTCTGTTTAGCCATTCATCGACGCTAAGAATATGCATGATACAATCCTTTAACAATTTAATCCTTTGTTTATGACCTAAGCTCAATTCTTTCTTTTAACGTATACCAGAATCTTCTACGGCTGTATATGCTGTATGTCTAAAACTTTGAACCCTTAAGGACGTTCATAACGTAACCAACTCTGGATCATTGATCGAATAATTCCTTTCGTTCCATATTAGCTTTCTTTCAGGGTAAGCTATTACTTTTCCTGGTCTTTTTTCTCCCCATGTTGCGTCCATACTTAGCTTATCTTAGTGCCCATGCATGCCAAAGTTTTTGTGCAACTCATATGATCTCGAATATTACTTCTAATTTTTACTTCCCGTTCATTAGCCACGGTTGGTGCCACTTTCCTTTGGGGTGCTTCCAATGTTGTTGTGAGACTGCTGTTACACGACCATTTCCTCTTTAGGTCATTGTGCTTAGGTTGAAGCCTTCTTCCTTATTTCCTCAGCTAGTCTTTTGTTGTAGTACTTAGGGAGAACCCTTAACTCTCGTAAAGCTGTGAGCTTATTACGAACCTTTTGATGTCCTTCTTTGCCTATAATCATCCGTAGTTGCCTACCTTCGTGCCCTTGTGCTTGTAGGGCTGCTTCTGAACTAATATTTTGACTGCCTTCCTAGTGGTACTTTCTTTTATCCCCATAACACTCATACGACACCTTTAACTACCCCGAATCCTATTTGAATATATCTCAAGTATTATAATGACATTACCGCGAGGCTAAATTCTCCATGTTGGGGTTTACTACATTTATCTTGCATGATCTGTTGATTTGTCTGTAACTTCTAATCTAGCCATGACTAGGTTCTTCCTGAATCAACTACTAACTACTTGTCGACCCATTCTTATATCCATATTCCACGTAATCTCTCTTGGGTTATTTTCTCTGTCTAACTTACCTCTTGCACTGGCTCCTTATTTATCAATAACCTTCTGGGTAGGAACCTTTACTTCCTTTTTCTGACGTCGTGCTTACATAACGTTCTAGAATCGCAGCATATCTGTAGGATTTGAATAAGTGCAATCTCCTCCCTTTTTTATTTTTGTCGCATTCTTCCTTTACCATTCCATAATTACTATAACCACTTAATTCAGACTTAATGCCACATCACTCCATATTCCCCCCTTTAGGAGAGTACTAAGATTTAGTGCTACGACGATCTACCTATAGATGTCTTACCTCTTTATTTTTGGCATCTTCTCACATCATCGATGACCCTTACTCGCCTTGCGGTAATCCTTCTGTACCAAGGATAACAAAATTCCTTACTCACGAGGGAGGCACCTAGTGTAACTGGCACATACAGTCCCTTAAGCTTAACTTTGCTCACATTGCTTGCTCTAGGGAAGCATCTTCTTGAATGAACTTTAAGGGTTTTCCTTATGTTATCCATTCTATTATCGCCGGAATGCAATATCTGAATTTCTCATGATGCCGACTATTATCAAATCACTCAGTCCCTAATTCATGTTTAGTTTATCTTGTTCACCAGCCCATACTGATTTCTATTACTCTGGAGCTGTAGCTTTTCCTTATGGCAATCACGTTAGAGCCACAAACTTATTTTTTCGAAATAAGGATATGAATTTATGGCCTATACTCTTTTGTTTCCTCAAGGCCTATCACCTCTCGTAATTTCCTTTACTTGATTATAGACTCTATAATACTATCATTTTTTGATCTACCGTTGTCATCAATGTATCACACCTTACTCATAATGCTTTATTAACTCTCTTCGTATTTCCTGCTAATATTTCTGTGTATCACGTTATTCTGAAAGCTTCAATAAGATATTCTTTTGCTTTTAGCTCCCCTTTGCTCCATCCACTAGCTCTTCGGATTGCCTAACATTATCTCTCTACTAGGGGCGGGAGCCATACTAAGATAATATTTATCCTTTCCAGGCTTCCAGTGCCTATTTTTGTAGTACTCATATCTAGCTGTACTATTTTAAGATCTAGGTGTCTCACAAGGAGATCCATTACCACGTTTGCACTATCCTTCGGAAATGTCAACTAACAGTAACAATCCATCCACCATTTTGGGTTACTCTAACCCCAACCGTGTCCTGATATCCCGTCCTTCTCTTAAGACATATCTATTAGCTCCCATAGGGCATAATTGAGATGGGTGTATCTAATTGTATATATCTCCATTACTATTGAAAGTAACTCGTATTGCTTATATTTCTCTACTTGAATTGAAAATACCAATAATCTTCATTAACCGGGTACCTCGTACACTTCTCATCTTGCTCCTGTTACTTGTTGAAGCTTGTATCTACCTTCTGAATCTCTTATTGCTTTTCACCATATGGGTGGATAGATATTCTTGCCTTAGGGATCCTTATCAAGAAGCTTACACATCTTAGTACACACATGATCTGCTGAATACCTCATATTTATCCATCATAAACATGATACAAAAATCGAGTTCCTCTTACTCAACTCTTCCACAACCACATTCAATCTCTTACCAGTTGCCTTTTAAATATATGTATCATCTTATTATGAATAGAATAGAGTTTAGGAAATTGAGTTCTTACAATTGAGATCTCTTATTGCTTTTCACCATATGGGTGGATAGATATTCTTGCCTTAGGGATCCTTATCAAGAAGCTTACACATCTTAGTACACACATGATCTGCTGAATACCTCATATTTATCCATCATAAACATGATACAAAAATCGAGTTCCTCTTACTCAACTCTTCCACAACCACATTCAATCTCTTACCAGTTGCCTTTTAAATATATGTATCGTCTTATTATGAATAGAATAGAGTTTAGGAAATTGAGTTCTTACAATTGAGCTCTACCACACTATCTAGAGTAAGAAGAAAGAGTGACAGTCCTAAATGCCCTGTGGCCTCCTGCTTATAAGTGTGGGGAACGACACACCCATAAACAAGACTCTACTAGACACGGCTTGTAGACTCCCTAGGACAGAATTGCTTTGATACCATTTTTGTCACGATCCAAACCTATAGGCCATAACGGGCACCCAGTACCTTACTCAACCGAGTGACAACATAAATTATCTTTCTTATTACATCATCATAGGTAAGTGGGACGAGAGGGTCGTCATGCGATAACCAGAGCAAGCATGAGGGGATACCCGACATAGGACAATCCAACCTGATATAGAAACTCATACCTGTGACATGTGGGCCTATAAGGCCAATACGATCCATTATATACTTAAAATATAGGCCGACAAGGCCATACAAGTATCCGTATACATGACATCTGTCTACAAGCCTCTAAGAATACATAATATCATAAAGGTTGGGACAGGGCTCCGTCATACCAAACAATACACGTCTAAATCATACCGACCAAACAAGTATCTCCGAAGCAAATGGAGTGCACCAACATCTTCCGCTAAGCTGATAGCCAACTTAGAGGACTCTCGGCCTGTCTATCGGGATCTGCGGGCATGAAACACAGCATCCCTAAGCAAAAGGGACGTCAGTACGAATAATGTACCGAGTATGTAAGGCACATAAATAAGTACATAAAAGACATGGATGAAATATAGAGTAAATGACTCAACCTGTAAGTCTGGCTAACTCTGTAAATCATGAAATACTTATAGTGTCATGCATATGCATATGAATGTCATGTCATGCATAGGTACATGTGTCACACCTCCTTTTTCATTACACCCCCGTAAGGGTATAAGGGAGTTTTTCCAACTTAAAGTGACAATCGAAACGAGATTTATTTATTTAAAATCATTCAAAGTCGCCACTTGGGATAATTATGGTGTCCCAAGTCACCAGTTCAAATCCCGAGTCGAGGAAAAGGTTGACTCTATATTACAGTCTGCGAACCAGAAATCCGGGTAAGGAATTCTGTTAACTCAGGAGAAGGTGTTAGGCATTCCCGAGTTCCGTGGTTCTAGCACGGTCGCTCGATTGTTATTATTGGCCTAATTATCCGATTTTAAACACGTTTTAGCCTATGGTATATTTTTATCTTTGTAACCGCTTTTAACCATTTTTTTGAAAAATTGCAACGTTATTTAAAATATGTCTTGAACTACGTCACATAAATGCACCCGCAGTCCGCAACATATTTTATATACCATTGTTGGGATTTAGATTTGGGTCACATAAATGCGCACCCGAGTTTTAAAATTGTGTATCACAACTATGACACGGGAACCGTGCCCGTAGCTATGACACTTTATTACACGCATAGAGCAAGCTACGGATGTTTATGAATATTAACAGCCTAAATACGCTACTATTTATCCAAGCAAATAAAATAGAAATACATTCTTCTTTTTTTTTAATTTTTATTTTACTATAAAAATACCATAACATATTCAAAATATGGCAACCACACTTTAATTCGATTCTGTTGTGCAATTACTCCATAACATCACACAGATTAATAATAAACATTCATTCACGCGATTCACAAACTAGTCAAAGAGCATGGACTCGACATCAATCATTACTATAGAAAAGCATACAAACCAATTAAAAGATACCATGTCTTCTATGAACCACATTTGTGAACGAGATTTAGTATTTTAAAGTTTTTTTTTCTTACTAATCCGTATGATCTATGTATAGAAATTACTTCTTAGGTGCATGGTCCATTTGGGTACTCAACGTCACTAAACACAACAAAATCATAAAATAAGTAAACAAATCAATTCACATGTAAAACAAAAGGGGAGGGGAATATTGGCGAATGGGTAATGAATCAGTCAAAAGTATTCATCAAACGAGCAAATTTATCAAAACAAAAGGAAATCTAAAATAAGAAACTGAACCTTTAAGAGAATCTTTAGCCGCAGTCCTTTCCAATACTTGATTTAATACAAAACCTCCAGAATGAATTGTGAAACAACAGAGAAAGGCTGGTGTTGATCCAACGACGAGAGACAAACAAATCCTCGAACCCGATCTCAACAAAATATATCCCAGACCGGCAACCACGGACAGAAACGGAGACGAACAACGACTAACAACGACCTCGACGCTCGCCGAAAAGCTCAGACTAAATCAGAAAATAGACACGACTAACTCCATGACAGTAGCTCCTAATCTGGAGTTGTTTCTTGGCTGATGGAAGTGACGAGATCGGCTGTTTCTTCGGGCGTTCAAGAGTGAAGAAACAACAACGACTTCAATGGTTTCCTAGGGTGTGGATGGTCGACCTTAGGTGGAGTTAAGGTTGGTTTGTTGATGATGGCGAAGGGAAGTGAGATTGGGTCAAGTGTGTGTGTGTGTGGTTGTGTGCATCGAGGGAGATGGATGCAGGTGGTGTACGCAAGTTTCGACGATGGGGTTGTTGGATATTTTCCGACGAGGGGTCACTGGTGGTGTCGTGCGTATAGTATTCGACGGAGGTGGAGCTGGTGGATGCTGGTTGTTATTGAAGAAGAAGAGGACGGGTGGGGGTCGACGACGAGTTTTCTCCGGCGAGCTTGAAGTGGCCTGCTACGATCGCCGGTCTCGAAGAAGAAGCAGATGAGCAGTGGCTCTCTTGGCTCTCGTTCAAGAAGAAATAGTTCGTAGATTGTTACTGAAGAGGCATAAGAATGACAGTAGGTTCGTTTGGGGAAGACGATGTGCGTGGGGGGGGGGGGGGCGTCGTTCCTTGCACAGCTATGTCAGCTGCTTCCTCAGCTTTTCTTTTTTTTTTCCTCGTTTGCTCCAGCCATCCAAACGAGGCCCCGGGGATGGTCTCGTGAAAACCACGATCCAAAGGGGGGCAGGGTCGTTTTTTTGTCTGCTCCCCTTTTTGCTTTACAGCCCCCCCAGATTTATTGTTCCCTTCTGTGAGTGTGTTCTCCACTCATATCCTTTTCTTTACTCTATTCAATAATGCACTCCCAACCCCACCACTCTAGAAGCTTCCTAATTAGTTAGGTAAGACTCCCAAATTTAAACAATCCCTAGACTACCCTTAAAACCCCATGTTAATTACTTCAAAAATCAAATGGGTCAAATTGACCCAAGATTCAGCCTACCAAATTAGATTAATTACTCAAAATAATAATTACCCCAACTAATTAATTATCAAATTAAAAGAAAATTGCCAAAATTCAAAAATTAAAGAGTAAAATGCAACATGACTATTGTTTATGATTTTTTCTATTTTGTCAAACAACAACTAACTTAATTAATCTAAAAATGTAAAATAATATCCTAAATGCAGAAGCAATATATATTTTTTTTATATTTTTATGATTTGAAATACTACACAATGCCAAAGCTAATCCTAATTAATTAAATTAAACATGAAACTATTTTTTGTGTTTTCGAAATTATATAAAGATAAAAATAAGGTACTATTTTTTGTATTATATTTTTTTAAAAATTTATGAAAAACACATAAACTAAAATATTTTTTGTAGTTTTTATTTTTCTTATAATAAAATAAAGTAAAAGAATCAAAATGAGTTGAAATAGCTATATTAGGCCTAAATTAAATATTTACATGCTAAAATATAAAAAATCTTGGGGTAAGTCAAAAATAACATGTCTACAGCTGCCCCTATTTGACTGGAAACATGAAGAGTTTTCAGACAAATAACGACTAGACAGGTTTTTTTTTACCCGACCCTTATTTGGAGAGACTAAAACTAAGAGAAAAAGGGGAATGTGACCGAGCCCTAGTATCTAAGCTGCCTACATATCCTTGGCTATAAAGGAATCAGGACACGTGTAGTTCAGAAGTGAGTGAGATGATTGAGTATGCCGAGGTGGAGAGCCAGTCGAGGTGCCGTTCCGTCGAGGTTCCGATCCGCGGTCCTGTTATTACATCAATATCAAAAGAAATGAAAAAGACTAACTAAGCCTGTCAACTATGAGTTTACAAGATTCCTATCTACATCTTCAAACTTGATCTTGCAGCTCTTGTTTCCATGTTGACTTGTATTCTCCCGGTGAAATTCCTTTGTTGCCGACTTGAATTGTAATCTGCGATGTTTTCCCTTTCTCCAGGTGGATGCCTGACTGTTGAACTGGAATTGTATTCCCTTGCTCTCCAGATGGACTCCTGACTACTGAACTTGAATTGTATTCCCGTGCTCTCCAGGTGGGCTCCTGACTGCTAAATTTAAATTGTATTCCCTTGCTCTCCAGGTGGGCGCCTGATTGCTGAACTTGAATTGTATTCCCTTGCTCTCCAAGTGGGCACCTGATTGCGGAAACTTGAATTGTATTCCCTTGCTCTCCAGGTGGGCGCCTGATTTCAACAAAATAGACAAAAACAAAGAAAAGTTTCTGGCCCGGTTTGGTAGCTGAGCACATATGTGAGTGTAAACTGAATCATGTTATCAAATATCAATAAGAACTTGAAAGTTGAAACTTGAACTGTACTCCCTTGTTCTCCAGACGGGCTCCTGACTGCTGCGCTTGAAAGTATTCCCTGCTCTCCAGGCGGGCTCCTGACTTTAACTTGAAAGTGCTCCCTGCTCTCCAAGCGGGCTCCTAACTTCAACTTGAAATGTATTCCCTGCTCTCCAGGCGGGATCCTAACTTTAAAATAGACAAAACAAAAAATTTGAAAGCTAAAACTTAAATTGTACTCCCTTGTTCTCCAGGCGGGCTCCTGACTGCTGCGCTGAATGTATTCCCTGCTCTCCAAGCGGGCTCCTGGCTTCAACTTGAAATGTATTCCTTGCTCTTGAGGCGGGTACCTGATTTCATCAAAATAGACAAAAACAAAGAAAATTTTTCTGCCCCAGGTTGGTAACTGTTTGGTGACTGCCTTTCTCCACGGAGGGTTTCTCCGAGACAATCAAAATTTCCTGCCCCTGTTTTAATCAAAGAAAATTTTTGTCAATTTAAAATGTGGTGGTTGGTTTATGGCCTTGACTTTGAGGGCGATTGCTCCTTCACTTCCCATGATAACTGATTTTCACTCGAGGACCTTGCTTGCTTACGGACTAACCACTTTCTCTGTCATCCTTATCATAGAAAATACCCTTTCTCCGTTCAGACCCAATTCCCTTTATCTGTTGCATTGCTCATGAATTGAAATTTACCAACCTTTATGTTTCACCGAAAATACCTTTGATTCGTTCACCTAACATCCTCCATCTGTTGCATTGTCCAGGGATTGATATGTACCAAAGCTTTGTATTTCACAAGGATCCCAAAACATGTTGATTGTTACCAGCTCAGTGCGCTTGTTGTTCTTTCCTGACTTATGACGCTTTGATGTGCTATCCAAATCTCATTTTGTGCACTTGGAAAGCTGGTGGAAAATTTTGAAGTCATTTCTCACTTGTTTTGACCAAACAGACTCAGAAAAAGGAAGTAAACACGACAAAAGAAACAGAGTAAAGGACAAGGGAAAGAGCTGATTCATAACAAGAAAACTACAAAGGAGAAACCTATCAGATTTGATACCAACTCTAACGACCATGACATGCACCTGTGGCCTATTCTGTCAAGCAAGTCTGATGTTCAACTATTGTTGTACCCTCTAAGCCGTGAAACTGGGCTTCAATGCTCCGATTATCCAATCTAATTTACAACACTTATTCGACTTGTAGTGCCCAAAGGGTTTTCACCATCAAGCCTCTCTCATTTGATTCTTTCTCTCAACTTTCGTCGCCTCAAGGTGCCCGTGAAGGTTTTTACCAATAATACTCTCTCATTTTTATTTCTCTCAACTCCCGTCGCCTTACGGTGTCTGTGAGGGTTTTCACCGATAAGACTTTCTCATTTTCATTATTTTTTCTGCTTGGACCAGAGTGTTGCCCATGATATGAATCACCTCTATTTGCTCGAGTTGGCATCTCTCGAAGACTGATCGGAAGGTCTTTCTTTGGACCGTAATGTGAGCTTTTGGATGGGGTTAGAAAGAAAGGGTATCAAAGGCTCAAAACAGTTCGACATGGGTTTAAAATTACAACTTTTGGAATCAGATTTCTTACAGCAAACACAACCTCTACCCTAGTTTTCTTTGCTTGGGGACTTTTGGATATTTATTTTGATGGGACCGAACCGTGAGGCTGCCTACGTATCCTTAAAAGGAATCAGGTCGAACGTAGTTCATGCCATAGAAATTACTTTGTTGTTATGATTTTTCTTTCCTTTTTCTTCCTCTTTCTCTTCTTTTCTTTTCTTTCTTTTTCTCTTTTTGTTATTTTGTTGTTTTTTTCTTTTTCTCTTTCTTTATCTTCCTTTTTTTTCTTCTTCTTTTTCCTTTACTTATCTTTCACGCTTGCATTTCTGATCTTTATTACTGATTCCGAAAGAGGGGTATGAAAGAAAATAAATAAGGCTTAAAGGGGTAACGAAGGATAAAGTGTTTAGATAGCAGAACAAAATGTCTTCGTCATTCCAATCTCCAAAACATGCCAAGTACAAACAACACAATTAAACAAACCAAGGAAAGCATTCGTAACATCTTTTGATTGTGCTAGACTTGATAACCATATCCACACATTTGCCTTCTACATTTGTTACATACAAAGCACCATTGGACAACACTCTCACTTTCATTACCACGAATGACCCCCTACAAATTTGGGGCAAACTTGTCGTTATCTTTACCCAATGCAGCATGATGCATTTCAATAGTGTATTTTTATGTTCTATCTGCCCCAGTTTCACATGGTTCGGACTTCAAATGATCTCAAAATGTCCAAATCTATTCTTGTTTCCCTCAAGTGTCCCTATCATCTTCAAAATTATTTCCTGACTAAACTGACTTTTAAAGTTCAAGCTGAGAATTATGCGTGCATGTCATGTCACTAGAACCAGCATGAAAACAACTGTATGAGGAGAAGAGAACTAAACAAAAATGACTAGAAATAGCAGAAAATAGAGAATTGCATTAGACAAACAGTGAAAGGGTTTGAACAACAAACAAACAAAATAAACTAGGGTACAACCCTAAAACAAACCTAGATAACACTAAATGAGATACTACGACTAAAGAAACTAGACAAAATAAAAGGATAGAAGGGTTTGAATCACAAGACGATGTCCGGATTACAACCCTGCAATAACCTAGACAACAGAAATGACAACAAACTAAACCACCAAAAGCTCCTCTCCGGCTGACCAAGAAATAGAGCGTCTTTCCAATTACCAAGCATGGTATCTTAGCCACTGAATTCTGCATCAGCAATACTAGGACCTCCATAAGTCTTCATCACATTGTTCTTAACAAATTGCTTTTGGGTTCCTTTTGCCGGCTCGTTCTTAAGATCAACCCCTGATAGCATTGAAATCTTAGTAGCACATGGACCTCCGAGGCTCCCAGAAGAATTCTCATATTCCTTTTCCGAATAAACCATACCCATTATATGCGTCTCATTGTGCACAGACGATGGACTTTGGCTAGTGTCTGTTGCATCTAGATTTTGCACAATAATGTCGCCTACATCAATAAGCTTCTGAATCACATTCTTCAGATTCCAACACTTCTCTATGTCATGCCCCGGGGCATCTGAGCAATAGGCACACCTTTGAGAAAAATCAAACTTCTTTGGAAGAGGGTTTGGCATTTTTATCTGGGTCGGCTTCAACATATCCAATTGCTTCAACTTTTGGAACAAATTGGCATATGACACTCCCAATGGAGTGAAAGCCTTTTCTTTTTTCAGCAACCTCTCATTCTTAAATACTTGATTGGGCCGAAAACCTGATCTAGGAGGTTTTCGGTAGGCTCGTGGGGGTGGATAGGCATTTTGTGGAGCCGGGTACTGGGAAAGTGATGTAGGATTTTGGGAGTTCCGTGGAGAGAAGTGGCATTGGGGAGGATCATCTGGCGCACAAGGATATCCACGGGGACGATGTTAAGGCTGGAAGTGTTTATCGGGAAAGCCCATCGGATCATCTTTTCTGTTTCTCTTTCTTCCACCCAAGCTTACTGGGGTGTTCTAAATGTCTTTCAAACAACTCATGATTTTGCCTGACTTGATTGCCTCTTCCACTAGCTCCCCTATTTTTAAAATATCTTTGAAAGGCTTTCCCAAGGCCGGGATCAAATGACTGAAGTAGGTGGGCCCCTGGGCTTGTAAGAAAAGCTCAACCATTTCTTCTTCACCAATCGGGGTACTAACTCGAGCAGCTTGCTCCCTCTGTCTGAGCCCAAACTCCCTAAAGCTTTCCTCCGTCTTCTTTTCTATTTTAGATAGGGAGGAGTGGTTTGGGGTAACACCTGATCTGTATTGAAAGAACCGAACAAAATCTTGAGCCATGTCACCCAATGTAGGCCACTTACTAACATCTTGACGATTATGCCATTCCAAAGCTACCCCAGTCAGACTCTCACTGAAATATGCCATCAACAAATCATCTTTCTCGCCCACACTTCTCATTTCACTGCAATAATCCGTCAAATGGGCTACCGGATCTCCACACCGATCATACAAGTTAAACTTTGGCACTTGAAACCCTGCGGGCAGGCGAACGTCAGGGGACACAGACAGTTCTTTGTAAGTCATGCTACCCTGGTCTCCCCTTCCTTGTTTGTTCTTTAAGGATTTTTCTATACCTTTTAACCTCCTAGGTATCCCATCTCGTCCTTTTCTTCCTGTGAACTCTTCATTTACAACATGAGGCCCATCCCCCGGACCCTACTTGTATGAGTTAGGAACCTTGTGGGCAACCTCTGAGTGGTAATATTGGGCATCATGAGCTTTGAATGAGTATTCATTGTCGGGGATAGTGGATGTGACAGGAGGGCGATTTTGGGGAGAGGTAATTGGAGGATGAGTGATGGAGCTACTAGGACGGTTGGGAAATCTGTGATAAGCGGGTAGATCTGGAGAGTATGAAGGATCATCTGGCATTGTGTTCGGAGCTTGGGTAAGGATGACATCTAAGAGACTAGGTGGTGGCGGGGGTGGTACCTTCCCAGTCATCCAGGCCTGATACATGTCCGCCATGTGTTGTCTCAACATCTTTACCTCTTCAACCAACCCATTGTCCTATTCAACCAACTGCTTTCGGGCCCCGGTATCAACCAACTCAGTTCTGTTGTTGTCTGCCATTGCCTTTTGACTTTATGTTGTAGAGAAGAGTTACCACTTTAAAAACCACAAACCAACCACCCTTCTGCTATGAATATAACAAAATGAAGCCATCACGTTAGCGTTAGGGCATTTAACATAAGATAATCTCACTTTATGTGCAATGCACCTAGCCATAGTTATAGGTTCTAAAATGACTTCGAGGGTACAAAGGTCAGTTGACATCATCCCATTTTGTTCATTTCAACCTCTCTTTTCTTTGTTTTTCTGCACTTCTTAGCTCGCTCGTTTTCCTTCCCCTCTTTTTCATTATCACTCTTTTCTTTCTCTCATATCTCACATCCCACAATTTCACCTCTTTTTTTTCCTTCTTTTTTTCCCCCTTGTTTTTCTCTTTATCTTGTAATAATAAACAAATGATTCGATCGAACCCTATGTAGGTTGCCTACGTATCATGACCCCGCATGAATCAGATCTTTGCGTAGTTCTGGAAGATCATGAATAAAGGAAACAAACTGACGTTCTCTGTTTCTTTTGTTTAATGTTCTATAACCTATTTTAAACTCAAGCTTAACAGATTTTTCTTTCTTTTCTTTGAAACAAATACTCTATTAAGGAAAAACTCTAGAAGAGAAAAAAAATATTTTTTGATTTTTTTTCTTTTTTAAGAAGGAAATCTAAAGGCTAGACCAAAGAAAAATATTTTGAATTTTCACTTGATATTCTGAAGAAAAGACTTCGAAACAAGAAATGAAAAAGATAAATAAAAAAAACTGCTTTTGGATTTGAATTTTTGATTACCTAAGGAAGAAACTCTGAAAATAAACCAAAGAAAAAGTATTGTTGTATTCTTTTTTTTATATGTAGAATGTCCTAAAGTTCTAATTTAAATTAAAAGATTTCTTTTCAAGTCGTTTTTCATCAATTTCCCAAAGAAAAACCTCAACAGAAAATCTTTTTGGATTTTTGGATTTATTATCTTAAAAGAAAACTTTTAAAGAGGTACTAAAGAAAATTCTCTTTTTTTTTAATTTTTGGTCTTAATATACTAAAGGAAATATAAAAGTTATTTTGATATTAATTGCCTAAAGGTAAACAACCTCAAAGGAAATTTTTTCCATTTATAGAATTAGTATTCTAAAGAAAACTTATAACGAAAATATAAAAACGCAAAATTTCTTTTTTTTTTTGGACTTGTACCACATTTCCAAATACCAAATAAGGAATACAATAACAAAAGACTAGGCAAACTTAACTAGACTATTACAAACTCTAACATCACCTAAAAGACCGAATACTACTATACATGACTAGAAAGTAAAACATGAACAATTGACTCAAAAATATAAAATGACTCCTCGAGCAACTTCTGAATGCAGTGATCCTGGGGTATCTGTCATGCCCAAACTCCAGTTAGTAAATCCACACCTGTATAAGAAAACTTAAACCAACACTATGTGAGACAATAACATTCCCTACTAGACACTTGCAAGACATGGTTGCAGTTATTTTTGCAAAATGGCTTATTTGGCCAAAAGGTGGCTAGAAGTGCAAAATTTGGCTAAGACCCTGCAAAGCCAAGAACCTAACATTTACTAGGAAGACCGGACCCTATGTGGGTTGCCTACATATCATGCCCCGAAAGACGAGAATCAGGTAAGCGTAGTTCGGGCAATTTGGATATGGGCGAGAATCAAAACAAAAACAACTAATTTAGAGAAAATATAGTTTATTATTTTTTATCTTTTCCTTGAAAATGATGAAACATGCAACATTTTTTTTTCTTTTTGGATTTTCTTTTCCCTTTTTTTTTTATTTTGATTTTCGAAAACGATGAAAAAGTGCAAAATCTTTCTTTTGAATTTTCAAGTTCTTTTCCCTTAACAAAAAATGTGACAGAAAACATAATTGGGCCACACTCTATTCACACTTCACCCTCTCTTTTTTCTTTTCTTTTTTATTTTTTTTCATTTGCCCTCAACTATCATTAGTCCGCCAAATGACCCTTTTACCCTTGAAGAAATGCAACATGTAGCACATAGGATGCATCAAGATGGTCTGTTATTTTGGGTACACCTGTCCTAGACAGACCCAACCCCTCTGTTGAGTCTCCAAAGTCAAAATGCACATGATGCAAACAAACGTTCCTACTAGGGATCTGGCATGAGGTATTGTTATACTAGGTTTAAAAACCTGGGTTTATTTATTCTAGACCTGGCTTACCCGAGCGGACAACTCGAGCCGAGAGGGAGCTGCGTACCGGTAACCAAAAGATCATCCGGCTTTGCAACTTATCCGAACCTCGTTCTATTTGGGATTTGACACTAACAGAAAGAAGTCACGACCAGCGTGCACTCCTCAGGAGGGAGAAGAGAGGGGTTTCGTAACAGTTTATATATACAGTTCAAATAATATCAAAGCGGTAAAAAGCAACAATTAGCACATCAGGCCCAAACATGTAATAAAATCAGATAATAAATAAAGTCAAATAATAACAATTATTCTAAGCTCGAATTCTGAACCCTGAACCAGAGATTCTGGGTTCATCCCCAGCGGAGTCGCCAGAGCTGTCACACCTCCTTTTTCATTACACCCCCGTAAGGGTATAAGGGAGTTTTTCCAACTTAAAGTGACAATCGAAATGTGATTTATTTATTTAAAATCATTCAGAGTCGCCACTTGGGATGATTATGGTGTCCCAAGTCACCGGTTCAAATCCCGAGTCGAGGAAAAGGTTGACTCTATATTACAGTCTGTGAACCAGAAATCCGGGTAAGGAATTCTGTTAACTCAGGAGAAGGTGTTAGGCATTCCCGAGTTCCGTGGTTCTAGCACGGTCACTCGATTGTTATTATTGGCCTAATTATCCGATTTTAAACACGTTTTAGCCTATTGTATATTTTTATCTTTGTAACCGCTTTTAACCATTTTTTTTGAAAAATTGTAACGTTATTTAAAATATGTCATGAACCACGTCACATAAATGCACCCGTAGTCCGCAACACATTTTATATAACATTGTTGGGATTTAGATTTGGTCACATAAATGCGCACTCGAGTTTTAAAATTGTGTATCACAACTATGACACGGGAACCGTGCCCGTAGCTATGACACTTTATTACACGCATAGAGCAAGCTACGGATGTTTATGAATATTAACAGCCTAAATACGCTACTATTTATCCAAGCAAATAAAATAGAAATACATTCTTCTTTTTTTTTAATTTTTATTTTACTATAAAAATACCATAACATATTCAAAATATGGCAACCACACTTTAATTCGATTCTGTTGTGCAATTACTCCATAACATCACACAGATTAATAATAAACATTCATTCACGCGATTCACAAACTAGTCAAAGAGCATGAACTCGACATCAATCATTACTATAGAAAAGCATACAAACCAATTAAAAGATACCATATCTTCTATGAACCACATTTGTGAACGAGATTTAGTATTTTAAAGTTTTTTTTTTCTTACTAATCCGTATGATCTATGTATAGAAATTACTTCTTAGGTGCTTGGTCCATTTGGGTACTCAACGTCACTAAACACAACAAAATCATAAAATAAGTAAACAAATCAATTCACATGTAAAACAAAAGGGGAGGGGAATATTGGCGAATGGGTAATGAATCAGTCAAAAGTATTCATCAAACGAGCAAATTTATCAAAACAGAAGGAAATCTAAAATAAGAAACTGAACCTTTAAGAGAATCTTTAGCCGCAGTCCTTTCCAATACTTGATTTAATATAAAACCTCCAGAATGAATTGTGAAACAACAGAGAAAGGCTGGCGTTGATCCAACGATGAGAGATAAACAAATCCTCGATCCCGACCTCAACAAAATATATCCCAGACCGGCAACCACGGACAGAAACGGAGATGAACAACGACTAACGACGACCTCGATGCTCGCCGGAAAGCTCAGACTAAATCAGAAAACAGACCTAACTAACTCCATGATAGTAGCTCCTAATCTGGAGTTGTTTCTTGGCTGATGGAAGAGACGAGATCGGCTGTTGCTTCAGGCGTTCAAGAGTGAAGAAACATCAGTGACTTCAATGGTTTCCTAGGGTGTGGATGGTCGACCTTAGGTGGAGTTAAGGTTGGTTTATTGATGATGGCGAAGGGAAGTGAGATTGGGTCGAGTGTGTGTGTGTGTGTGGTTGTGTGCGTCGAGGGAGATGGATGCAAGTGGTGTACGCAAGTTTCCGGCGATGGGGTTGCTGGACATTTTCCGATGAGGGGTCACTGGTGGCGTCATGCGTCTGGTATTCGACGGAGCTGGAGCTGGTGGATGCTGGTTGCTACTGAAGAAGAAGAGGACGGGTGGGGGTCGACGACGAGATTTCTCCGGCGAGCTTGAAGTGGCCTACTACGATCGCCGGTCTCGAAGAAGAAGCAGATGAGCAGTGGCTCTCTTGGCTCTCATTCAAGAAGAAACAGTTCGTAGATTGTTACTGAAGAGGCATAAGAAGGGGGGTAGGTTCATTTGGGGAAGACGATGCGCGTGAGGGGGGGGGGGGCGTCGTTCCTTGCGCAGCTATGTCAGCTGCTTCCTCAGCTCTTTTTCCTCCCTTTCTTTTTTTTTTCTTGTTTGCTCCAGCCATCCAAACGAGGCCCCGGGGATGGTCTCGTGAAAACCACGATCCAAAGGGGGGCAGGGTCGTTTTTTTGTCTGCTCCCCTTTTTGCTTTACAGCCCCCCCAGATTTATTGTTCCCTTCTGTGAGTGTGTTCTCCACTCATATCCTTTTCTTTACTCTATTCAATAATGCACTCCCAACCCCACCACTCTAGAAGCTTCCTAATTAGTTAGGTAAGACTCCCAAATTTAAACAATCCCTAGACTACCCTTAAAACCCCATGTTAATTACTTCAAAAATCAAATGGGTCAAATTGACCCAAGATTCAGCCTACCAAATTAGATTAATTACTCAAAATAATAATTACCCCAACTAATTAATTATCAAATTAAAAGAAAATTGCCAAAATTCAAAAATTAAAGAGTAAAATGCAACATGACTATTGTTTATGATTTTTTCTATTTTGTCAAACAACAACTAACTTAATTAATCTAAAAATGTAAAATAAAATCCTTAATGCAGATGCAATATATATATATTTTTTATATTTTTATGATTTGATATACTACACAATGCCAAAGCCAATCCTACTTAATTAAACTAAACATGAAACTATTTTTTGTATTTTCGAAATTATATAAAGATAAAAATAAGGTACTATTTTTTTGTATTATATAATTTTTAAAATTTATGAAAAACACATAAACTAAAATATTTTTTGTAATTTTTATTTTTCTTATAATAAAATAAAGTAAAAGAGTCAAAATGAGTTGAAATAGCTATATTTGGCCTAAATTAAATATTTACATGCTAAAATATAAAAAATCTTGGGGAGGGTATAAAATCACATGTCTACAACATGTAGTTCATAATAACATCATCAAGCCTCTGAGGGCATCCCATCATATCATCTCGACCACTGTGGGCAAAATCATCAACGTATACCAGCTGATCAGGTGGTGGTGCCTATATAACGCCGTAACCTTTTCCCATATTCCATATACATATATTATACATATATATGCGTATATAACGCCATCTGGTCATGAGTCAATGTACATGAATGGAATGCCTGAGAAATACGTTAATAAAATTTCTTGAAGTGTCATAAGACCATTACGCCTTTGAATAATATTATGAAGTAAACATTTTCAACTTATGTATTTTTCTGAGACCCATGAACAGATGATAAAATAATATGACACATGGAGAATCAAGAACATAAGCATCTCTAGCATTTCTATGAGTAGAATCATTTATGGAAGTTGTGCATTTACATGTTTCGTTTGCATCGTATGGATCATGCCAAAATAAAGAAGGGATAGCCTTAACATACCTGGAGTAGGGAAAAATCCGTATGATATTCTTGAAAAAGGTTGCACTGTACTCCCTTAGAATCGCAGAATCTCATGTTGCTAGCGTGTTAAGAAATGTCGTTGGATTTTGGTTGGAGAAATCACGTTATAATGATTTTGAGGGAATTTGTAGAAATTTGCTAAGGAATCACGTTGCTAAAGTGATAGCTCTTACATTTGATTGTAGTATTTTTTTGGTATTTGAAAATATTAAGGTTTGAGAATGAAATATGCCTTGTATCTAAAATCCTAGAATGGGGTGCCTTGTGTAAAATTGTCACGTATTAAAAATGACTCTTAGTCATGAATTATAACTAAGAGTCATACGGTAGGTGTGTTAATCTGCTGCCACGTGGGCTTTTGATCCTATCCATCAATCAATTAATTTAATTAGGTAATATCGCGTTACCCGGTAATTAACTTAATTGAATATTGTCTCAAATTATTTGGAATACTACTCACTTTTAACATACCTTATACACTTTACTATCATGGCCATGTGGTATCTTGTATGGTACTAGTCCATAAATATCGGGTATTATTGCTCGGCCTGTATTTTATCCCAACATGCAAAACTTGGACGAAAATTCACTTTCCTTGACTTGCTTCCCCTCTCACCTTCACGAATTTACTCATTTTCTTTAATTCGTGTACCCTTTATTCTCCATGTCACTTACTTATTGCTTGTTATAAATAGCATAACTACGTTAACCTCAAGATAATTTCATCCTCGAGTCTACGTTGTTTAACTGAAAACGAAACTTTTAACGTACAAAAACGCGAGATGTAACACGTAACATCTCATTTCCGATCTTATATCAATTCACTTGTGGCGTACTTCCACGTACGAAAATATGGGGTGTAACAAGATTGGAGGCCCGCGAACGCAAAGAAGGGTCACCTGGGTAGTGTATAAGTTTGCAAAAATGGGTTTGACTCATTTTATCTCATTTCCTCCATGTGAGATGACCTAGGAGAGATTTTGGAGCTCCATAATCATTATCTATGTCAAGGTAAGTGATTCCCACCTATTTCAAGTTAAATACTTGGATTATATATAGATTTTAACATGGAAGTTCATGGAAAATTAGTGAAAATTTGGGATTTTGGTAGAAAACTTTAAAAATTGGTATTTTTGGATTTTGACCACGAATTTGGGCATGGAATTGAAAATAAATTATATATTTGAGTTCGTGATGTTATGAGTAATATTTATCTTCAAAAATTTTCAGAATCCGGGCACGTGGGCCCGAGGGTTGATTCTATCGACTTTTCGAGCGGAATTGGAAATTATTCTAAATTGGATTATAATAAGTATTGGAGTATATATTTATAGATTTGCTTATTTATTGACTAGTTTTGGAGCGTTGGGTATCGGTTGAGTTGTTGGAATGGCTTGGGAGCCGGCTATGGAACTTCGGAGCGAGGTAAGTCTCTTTTCTAATCTTGTAAGAGGAAAATAACCCCATAGGTGAACTAACTTAATATGTGCCTCTATTTATGGGGGCTACGTACACACGAGGTGACGGGAGTCCGTGCATAGCTACTAGTTATGCCTATGTCTGAGTAGTTTTAGATTTACACCATGCCTTTTTGATATTGTTATTTGATTTATGTTTATTGTTTGCGTTGAGAAGAAGCGAGATTGAGTTTGCTTATTAAATGTCTTGAAAAGAGTTGAAATTGAGGAATTTGAGATTTTAAAAGTTTTCATTTGAACTTCGTATTTTTGAAGAGAATTGAAGAAATTATAATAACTTAAGAAATCTATGTGCAACCGCATCACAATTATATTCCGCGTGCGGGATAAATTTCCACTACTCTCATTGGAGCGGGCCGTTCACCTCGGTAGATTAAATAGATGCATCTATGGTTCGTGCCGTTTGACCCTCAGCGGTGCACAGTTTATATTTATATGTTAGATCGGTCCGTATGACCTCGACATGATTTGCGATTGATTGAATTAATTGCTTTGAAATTTATAATAATTAATATTGCCTTTTTGGCCTGAGATAAATTGTTAAATGATGAGAAATAAGTTTAGAGATTTCTTAATATTAAAAGAATTGCTTACTTACTTCATAATATTGAGCGTACAACCATTCTATACAACCCATGTTTAAATTATATCATTGACATTTTATTTATAGCCCATAATAAGTGTCGAAGTCGACTTCTCGTCACTACTTCTTCGAGGTTAGACTGGATACTTACTGGGTACACATTGTTTTTGTACTCAAACTACACTTGCTTTACATTTTGTTGTACATGCATATATGTTTAGAGGCCTTGTGGGCGCAGCGGCATGGTTAATGCGGGGACTTAGGTGGGCTGCATTTCATATTACGACTCGCAACCAGCAGAGTCTCCTTCAGAGTATTTATATTTTCTTTCCTGTCCAAATTTGTATTCCGGACAGATGTTGTATTTTATTTCATTTCTTAGTTGATGCTCATGCACTTGTGACACCGGGTTCTAGGGTGATTATAGGTTATTCACTATTGCGATTGTTAAAAATATTATTATTTATTTTGTAATTCCCATCTCCTACTATTTAATGAAGTAAAAATATGATTTTAAAAATATTAAAATGAGAACCAAATTAATAATTTATTATTGGCTTGCCTCACAATGTTGTCCGGCGCCATTATGACCTTTAATGGATTTTGGTTCATGACAACATGGTATTAAAGCAGTAAGTTCACTTAGGTCTCACGAGTCATGATCAAGTCTATTAGAGTCTTACGAATCAGTATGGAGACATCTGTACTTATTTTCGAGAGGATACAGGACTGTTAGGAGCACTTCCCTTCTTGATTCCTCATCGTGAGATTTGATTCATTTGAGGCTTATGCCTTTGTTTTTTCCTACTCGATCTTATGCGACATGAAGCGCTTGTTATAAATCGGGAATTGAGGAATTGTAATGGTACTACAGATGTGGTGCAGGATGTTTCTCCCTGCGTATTTGATTGGGCTATTGTCGTCGTTGTGTGGAAGGCGGTTCTGTTGTTTTAGTTCAATATCTGTACTACCTAAGGTTTTGAGATTTGACATTGATTGTTATGACATTTTGTGCGTTGCTATCGCACAGTATTGGTGTAATAGTAGGATGCTTGTCTATGCATTGAAGTAGTGAATGACTTGGAAGGAGGTTTACTCGGTGCATGATTTAGAGATTCAGTATTTTATTTCCGGAGGAGGAAAGGCAATCGGACTATGAATGTTCAGGTTTGGGTTGATGGAGTAACGAGACTTGGTATGTTCGAGAGTGGTGAAATTTTCATATATGATGTGGTGTCATCGTCCTTGTGGAACGCGTTAAGGTTCGCTGGTATTATGGTCTTCATCAATTTGCCTTCGGGGCAGATTAGTGCGAGATAGTGCCGGAGAAGCGGTTGTCGAAGATAGTGGAGTGTAGCAGTTTCAGAATTCAAATGGGTATTTCTAATATTGATGGCTCGAGGAAGATGATCTTTGGAGAGATTTAAAATTGGTAGCGATCTATTGGTTCAAGTGCTACAGAGATGGATTTTGACATAAGGCAACAACTGGGTAGCGAAGGATGAGGAGGACATGTGGGAGGTGTCTTACGGTGGATAAACTTCTAGAAGGCCAAGTGTGAGAAGCAAGAGTCGACTAGTTACTTAAAAGAGTGAGTTTGACCAAAGTGGGAGAGTGGCAGAGTAACATATGGGTTATGTGGTAGGATGACTACACGCCTTGGGAAAAGTCCAGAGTGATTCAGGATAGTGACTAGGTCTACAGAATTAATTTGGAATATTGGCTATTATACGGCAAGAGATGGGATGCGACAGAAATGAGTTTGTTACCGCGAAAATAGTAATAACAATTAAATTTGTTGATGGGACTCTAAAAACACGTGATCTGTTTTATGCTAGTTGTTAGAGCAGTTGATGCTAGATATGTGTAGCTTAACGACAAAATACGAACTAAAACAGGGTTATAATCAAACCAAGGAGCTAGTTGTCCGCGCTTCGGGCTAACCGATGAAGGGCCTCGAGGTCGATACCTGGGCTTGAGGTCGAGCTATCGGGGAAACCGGGAAGGGCCTAACTGTTAGTATATAATTAAAAGGAGGCTTTTTATAGCCGATATCAAGCAATAAATGAAGAACAGGTATGAAAGTAGTAAATGAAAGAGGTAGTCTCGAGCGAGTAAGTTAGAGAGAAAAGAGAGAGAGTTGTTATTGATCTTGTGTAGAATAGTTGGAGCCACAGCAGCCCTTTACAAAGTGGTGAGGATCCCTTTTATATAGGAGGGGAATCCCGTTATAGTACAAAATACATTAATTGTAAAAGCATGGAGATGGGACGACTAGACATGACACCTTGATACAGGCTCTGGGTAGGCTGGCTTTGTCAGACTTAGCCGTGTGCCTTGGGAGTTCCCCATTTGAATCCAGCCTCGATTTGTATCTCCTTTACGTTGGACCTCGATGAGCCCCGAGGGAGGGAACGCGGTCACAGCTTCACGTCCTCGGGGTCTCAAGGTGTTCTTCTGAAGTGACTCGATAGCAAGAAATTAGGCCCTTTGATTTTGCCGCATACAGATAGTCTCCGCATTTCTCAGAACGAAGTGATGGGAAACGATTCTGATACCCGACTCCTCGGGGTTCCCGTCACATCATCATATCGATTACGGAACCTATGGTGCAAGTTTTTACGATAACCGGGACATCCCATGGACTTGTCTTTTCGATATCATTCAATGCACTATCGATTCCCGTTCTTCAAAGTGAAAGTACCGCCGTCGATCGGCTCCTCGAGAACACATTAATTACACCTGCCAGTAAGCCTTCCAAGGCATTGATGGCCGTGTCATTATCC
This sequence comes from Nicotiana tabacum, assembly GCF_000715075.1. Taxonomy (NCBI): domain Eukaryota; kingdom Viridiplantae; phylum Streptophyta; class Magnoliopsida; order Solanales; family Solanaceae; genus Nicotiana; species Nicotiana tabacum. The sequence goes on from NC_134084.1 coordinate 89,946,706, forward strand.
CCTATAAATGAGGGCATTCTGGCGTTATTTTTCTGTCCAAGCATCTTTCTTCATTCATTTATCCCATCCTTCTCGCCATCTTTCTATTTTGTTAATCTCCATGTTTGAAGTTCGCGGCCTTAAGATTGTTTGGCTGCGTTCCCATCGTCCGGGCGATGGCCTTTTGTCTGATCTTCCCTTTTTCGAGCGAGATTATACCGTCTTGTCATCGCTGCCGTTGTTTTTGTGACTGTTACTGCTATGCTTATTGGCTCGAGATGATGATCAAAGGAGTTGCCTTCGAGGATGCGAGCTCGTGGAGGAGACGGTCGGGGATGCTGATACCAAAGATGAAACTTTGAGGATAGACTAGGTTCTTAGGTTTTCACCATTGGTGTATACCCCTTTGTTTCTTTGTTTCTGTGTAAGGGTCCCTTGCGGGCTTTTGTAATTGTATGTAAGGACCCCTCGGGGGCCATTGTAAGCCAATACTTATGAAATGGAAAGACATTTTCTTCACTTCTGCCTTTGATATTTGCCATATTCTTGTATATTCTTGTGTATTTGCGGGGATTTTGAATGTATACCTTTGTTGATGATCGTCGATATTCTTGACCCTCGAACCGTATGAAGATGGTGTATCGAACCTTGAAATCTTCCAGGGTGGTCTCCGAGTGAAGGTCAGCTTCAGGCACCTAGAGATTTGCTTTGAACTTGATGTAGATAATTTTGTAAGGCGTTGTAGATGGGTTCCAGTGGAGAGGTTGCCCATGGCCGGGTGATGTCATGAGGTCGAACCCTCAAGGACGGAGCTTGAAGTGCTTACTTTCCTCCTTGGGAGGATCCTTTGAGGTCGGATACCTTCTCAAGACTGGAGATGATGTCGCTGATCTTCTAAAGCCTGGCTTCCTTTTGGCGGAGGTCCTTGGGGTCGGGTACCACCTCGGAATTCGTTACGAAGCTGTTGGCCTCCTGAGGCCTAACCCAGGTAGGCAAATTATTGCTGTTCCCTACATATATATGGGGTTGCTCCCACTTTTTGGAAGATCCCATTATTTTAGATAGCTATCCTTTCGTTTTGGCATCGAGTCCTTCGTTACCTTAAGCGCGAAAGTGTTCGTGTAGGTTCCTGCTTCAGTTTGCTAGTTCCACTATAGCCATGACTTGCTACTTCAGCGTCTGTCCGGCAGAGAGGGGAGAGTTCCACTCCCAGAGCTCAGGATCCATGGGAGTTTATTCTGAAGACTATGCCTTCGATAAGAGAGGAGCATCTAGAGATAGTGAGGAGAGATTGCAGATGGGGCGAGGGGGCAGTGCTGCACGCTCTTCCCCCGGATGAGGGTATCACGGACCTCGTTGATGGATTTCTAAACGTATACTTGTACCCTCTCGCACTAGCCCCCTTGATAGGGTCGTGCTCGATTTCTGTTTAAAGTACCGGGTTACTTTGGTGCAGATACATCTATCGTTTTGGCGAATAGTGTTGATGATGAGGCTCTTTGCGGAGGAAGCAGTGCTTGAATTCATGCGCAGTCACCTCGTCAGGCTGTACCGACCCTTTCATCATCAAGGTCTGCTAACCTTGCAGTGCCGTTCATCCACGCCTTTTTTTATTGATGATGAGGAAGATGGTGATCGAGAGTGGATTAGTCGATTCGTCCGAGTTCGAACGACTGACATTATTTCCTGGAACTTATGCCATTCCCCGAGAAATAAAATTACACGCATGAGTGGAGCATCTCGAGCTTCCTCAGATTCGTTCATGGTGAAAGCCAGTTTAGTAATCGCGCTTCCTTCTTTTTTGCAGCAATTTCATAGGCGCCGAGCGAAGTTCCTGATCTGCCCGGCTAGGTCCGGAAGCTGGTGACCCATTCGTCTTGCAACGAGCGTAGGTGGCAAACAGTGTCCCAGAGCAGATGGGAAGCAAAACACCACGGTACGTGCATACGCTGCTTTTACCTTATCCTTCGCGCATTTGGGAAGGCATTTTCCCCTTTTCATGCACTAATCTTGGTGTCGTAGGTATCGGAGGGTCTCCAAGGGCGAGGCTGCATTCCTCCGGAGAGGGGGAGGAGTTTCTAGATTCCGGGCTGAAGGACAGAAATGATAAACAGGATATGCATTTGCAGCACGATAGAGCTTTCAGTAGAGCAAAACGGGGCCGAGTCTTTTTGAGGAGGGGACATCTCCCGAGTCTGCTGTACCCGTAGTTTTTGGTCTTGGAGAGGAAATTCCCTCGAGCGATCATGTTTCGACCGAGGTTTGTTCTTCCAGGGCCAAGGGGGATGGATCAACAGAGGTGTGCTTGGCCTAGGAAGTCCGCCGACTTCACTTTGCGATGAGTTTTGGCATAGGCTTTCCGAATCTTGCGTTTCCCCTTCCTTATCGAGCTTTTCTTTTGCAGGCCTTTGACAGGCTTAGGTCTGAGCTGCTCCATCATGGGGCTAGGCTCCGTAAAGCTCTAGATGGGGGTAGGTCCCTTAGGCTCCTTTGCGAGGATAAGGAAGTTGAGTTGATGCACTGGCTATATGAGGCGTACTGAAGCTCGAATTATGAGAGCTATTTGATGGAGCAGGTAATTTCCCGTGGTATGCATTTCGCTTTTTAACCCTTTGGGTTAACCTTTTGCCTATCTCAGTTGCAGAAAAAGACGGAGGCTCTGGAGCACCTTAGGGGCGAAGCCGACCGAGTTAGGAATGACTGTGACGAGCTAAGAGCTCAGGTGCAGGATCAAGCTTCAGAGGAGAAAGGTGCCTTGGCTAAAGTTCATGCCTTCGAGGCCCAACTCTGCTTGGTTCGTGACAACGCTTCAGTTCAAGCGGACATGATCACGAAGCTCGAGTCCGAACTTTCTAAGGTTAGGGCTAAGATTGTTGATGCTCGGGCTGAAGCAGCATTGAGCCGGACTAAGGCTGATCAGGAGATGGAAATTCATTTGACGGATGCTACTGATGCCCAAGCCGAGTTGAAGAGGGACCTCGATCGTAAAGAGAGGATCGAGGAATATGTTTGGTGCAGATCCCGAAGAAGGGTACTTGAACAGATCAACACCATGGGTTTTATTCTCCCGAAAGAGCTAGCGCGAGCGAGGGCGGATGAGCGCAACGCTCGGTCATTCCTGCCCGATGTTGAGGAGAGTGAAGACTGATAGGTCGTAACCCTCGGGGGCAGGGCATAGACGCTATCATCTTGTTTGTAATATTTCCAGAACGCGTCTGTAGACGGAGGATGCACTTTTTTTTATGTTTGTAAATATAAGAGAACTTGAAGCTTTATTTCTTATGTATCCCTTTCTGCTTCTCTTCTAACCAGGTGGACTGGTTTCAGAGTTGGTGAGAATCCTTAGATTCGTAATATGGCCCTAGGGCACATCAGGCATTCGGTCGATGCGGCCTTTAGTGTAAGCTAGCGTTATAGCTCTTATGCTTTTGCTCAACTATTTTGGGTTTAGTCTCCGAGTCGGGCTTCGACTCGATCCTATTCGACCCTCAAGCTTTTGTGTCTCCATAGGCGGGCGACAATGACTCTTTACGCCTTGCCCTTGGGCATTTGTATCTTAACTATTTTTGAGTTCAGTCTTCGAGTCGGGCTTCGACTCGAGCCCATTCGACCCTCAAGCTTTTGTGTCTGCATGGGGGGGCGACAATGACTCTTTATGCCTTGCCCTTGGGCATTTGTATCTTAACTATTTTGGGTTCAGTCTCCGAGTCGGGTTTCTACTCGGGCACCATTGACCCTCAAGTTCTGTGTTTTTGTGGGCTAGCGACAACGGCTCTTATGCCTTGGGTCGAAGCGACCTTTTATGTATGCGACCTTGAGGCTCATGAAGCTGGAGACAATGGCTCTTACGCTTTGCCCTTTGGCATGTATAGTTAACTATTTTGGATCCGGTCTCCAAATCGACTTACGACTCGAACTCACTTTGACCCTCAAGCTTTCAAATTTTTAAGCTGGCAATAGTAGCTCTTGCGCTTTTGGTCATTGCGACCGTTTAGTGTGTGTGGACCTGAGGCTCATTAGGCTAGTGATAAAGGCTCTTACGCTTTGCCTTTAGGCATATGTAGGCTTTGTTTTCCTCTCGTTAAGGACTTTTTAAAATATTTTTGCCTGACCCGTTGTCGGTTCAGGGATGAACCTCGATTTCAAGTCGTTCGTGGCGATGTTCGAGCACTTCGGAAGGTTTAACTCATAGGACGAGTAGCTCGAAGTCTTGTGATTTGGAGCTGACATGGTCGAAGCTCATTTACCTGTCAAAGGTAGCCTGTTTAACTAGTTCTTTTAATAGTATATTCGAAGTAATGGCCTATGATTTTATAGCGACGGTCGGGCATCCCCGAGTCGCGTTAATTTGGCTAGTGCAGTCGTATTGACCGTAGTCATTTATGTTTGGCCGGAGCCATTTTTGATCCCGATTATGGTAGTTTAGGCGTCTAAATCGAGGGTATGACCTTTCGAGAGTCTTACAAATGCGATATATAGCCTAAACTTCGGGATCAAGTTTTATGCTTGTAGTAAGGTGTTACAAAATTTTCATGCCTGTTGAGGTCTTACTTCATGCCTGTTGAGGTCTTACAGTTTTTCCATGCCTGTTGAGATCTTACAGTAATGTCATGCCTGTTGAGGTCTTACAGTTTTTCTATGCATGTTGAGGTCTTACAGTTTTGTCATGCCTGTTGAGGTCTTACAATTTTTCATTGCCACATTAAATAGGTCTCGCTAGACCGAGTCAGCCCGCTCGGGGTCTTATGGCCTCAAGTTTTTAAGTGAATGGCGATTGGTGACAGTCTCCGAGTCATCGAGTTTCTTTAGGCTCAAGGGACGCTACTCACGACCTCAGAGTTGTCTCATTGAGGGATTACGTTTTTTGGAGATTCCGACCCTGGGGTCATGCGTTTCCCGAGTTTGTGATGCCAGTCCCTGAGTGCTCGGGACAATTTTCCCTTTTGAAGATGTTTCGTAATTTCCATGCTGCTTTGTTGGGGGCTTATGAGTTTGAAGTCCCGACCCTGAGGCCATGCGGGTGCCGAGTTGTTGGTGCTAGTCTTTGAATTTTTCGGAACGTCCACGGCGGAGGGATCCTCGTAGTGAAAATGCTGAATTTTCTTTGGAGTACGAGATGCTTTGGCGAAAGATGTTCTTTGATTGTTCGGCATAAGTACATGCTGTTTTGTTGCGGTGAGCTCGGCTTATATGGACATGGTTCATTTGACCATTTGGCCCGGTGCGTTGTTTTCTATTGGAACTTTATCCGTCATTTCTTGGCTCTTTCGATCTGATGGCCTCTCAAAAGGGGTGCTCTCCAGTGTTCAGGGTTGATTGCAAAAGAAGCCCTGCAAGCTTGTCCGATCCTACTTAGGTAGCATGTTGCCCTGTTAAGAACCTTGCTGGCGAAACCCTCTTTGGGACAAAAGCTTGGCCGAAGGGAAAGAGTAAAACGGATGTCGTTAAGGCCTTGGGATCTTTGGGTTAAGTTAACCTTTTCGACCACCCTGATCGGGCGCCTGCATATGGGTTAGTGTAAAATAACGAAAGAGGGGGTTGGTCTTACCTAATTGCGGGGTGCGCAGGTGATACTCTGAGGCCTGATGTGTCTCTGTTGTTTTGGAGCAAGGACTCTGTACGGCCCTCCACTGTGTTTAATCGGGCTTAGCCGAAGACACAGTTTGATCACCCTTTGACTCTTTCGAGAGTGAAGATTTTGGTGCCGGCGCTACGTTACATAACGCGAACACTTAGCTTGCCGCGTGTTTTTCCCGTAGATGGTTTTAATTCTGCCCTTTGCTGGGGGCAAAGAGGGGACAGTACCGCCTTTACTCAATGCGTCTGTGACTGTCTGAATAAGCATTTATACCTCGCATCTCTTTTGACGATATGGAACTTGGCATTCCGGTCTGCGCCGACCATGCTGACTGAGAGAATGATCTCTTCTCTCATTGTTTCGACTGACGTGTTAAATTCCCAAGGATTTGAGAGGCAGGCATGATTTGGCCTGGCAGTCTGAGTTGCTATATCACTTTCGACCCGATAATGTCGTTCGAGCCACCTGAATCCACGAGCACATGTTTTATTTGAAATAATCGAATGAGGAAGAAGGTTACTAGTGCGTTGTTATGTGGTTGGGGCAAGGTTTCGGAGCCTTTCCAGCCGAACACGAGGAAGTCTTCGGGTACGTGTCCCCGGGTCCGTTTTTCTCTGGTGATGGATATTTTTGTCCTCCTCTTCACAAGTTCCTGGAAAGTGTCAACGCTCCTATAATATCATGGTAATATGTCGCGGCCCATTTGATTCGTTCTTCTTGGCCGCTTTCCTTTCTCGGAACTGAACTTGAGCTCAATTTCTCAAAAATCCTCGGTGGTGGTTTTTATTATGTAGCTTGGCTATTTTCTTTTGGATCTGGTGGCAATCTTCGGTCTTGTGGCCGTGCATATTTTAATGTTCGTATACCAAGCTGTGATTCCTCTGGGAAGGATTCGACTGACTAGGCCTGGGCCATTTGGTGTCCTTGGTTTTGCTGACGGTAAGCATGATGTCCGATACAACGATGTTGAAGTTGTATTTTGATGGACGAGGCACTCCTACTGGCCTCGTGTCTACCTCGAATCTGGCTCTGTTGACGATCCCTCGAGGATACTGTCCTCGATCCATTCTCCGACCGTTGCGAGGTTGGTTGCATCCCGGGGCGTTCCTCCTGTCTTCAGCGTACGACCGATATCTTTCTTTGTTTGGTTTCGATTTCTTTGCCAGGAGCCTTCTTGGGTATACTGAGCTCGAGGGGGCTCCCAGCTGGTCATCCTCGACCCTGATTTGTGAATGGTACCGGTTATGGGCGTCCGATCAGGTCGTAGCTGGATATTCAATCAAGTTCTGTTTCAATTGTTCCGAAGCCACCGAGCTTAATTTGTTCAGGTCCTAAGTGAAGGCATGCACCACCCAGTCGTCGAAGACCGGGGGTAGTTGCATTCGTTCCGTTTGGAAACGAGATACGAATTCTCACAACATTTCATTCTCCCTCTGCTTAACCTTGAATATGTTGGACTTCCTTGTTGATACTTTGATGGCACCAACGTGTGCCTTTATGAAAGAATCTTCTAGCATGGCAAATGAATCTATGGGGTTGGGAGCTAGGTCATGATGCCACATCATGGCCCCCTTCGAGAACATTTCACCGAATTTCTTCAGTAAGATGGACTCGATCTCGTCGTCCTTTATGTCGTTGCCATTTATTGCGTAGGTGTAGGCAGTAACGTGTTCATTAGGTTCTGTGGTCCTATTGTACTTAGGGAGTTCCGGCATTCTAAACTTCTTTAGAATGGATTTCGGGGTCGCTTCTTCGGGGAACGACCTTTGTATGAACTTCTTCGAATCCACACTCTTGAGGACCGGGGGTGCGCCCGGGATCTGGTCAACTCTGGGTTGTAGGTCTCGACCTTCTTGTCGTTGGCTGCTATCATTTTCTCGCCCTATTCGATCCTTTTGGTGAGATCATCAAGCATTTTTACGATGGCAGGGTCGGCTGTCGATCCGTTATTGCTCGATCTCTCAGGTACCTGTTCGGCTAGAGGAGCTATTTCTGGTGCTACTGTGCTGGGAGTCTTCGGGCGGCTTTGCAACTGAGTGATAGACAACTGTTGTACCTGCAACATTTCAAAAATAACATGAAGACTAACTTCTTGTTCTTCCCGAGCTGGGGTCTTTTGTGCTTCTTGTTGGTCGCCATATCGTATGCTCCTATTGGTGTGTGATGTTTTGTTGACCTGCTGCACGTGCGAATTGGCGTCTGCTGGAATCGGTCCAGGTGCGTTATCGGGGTTTTGCGGTGGTGTGCCAACAACTGAAATAGCCACACCATTTTCTCCATGGTTTTCTAGGTTTTCGTTCTCGACTCTGTTTATTGAGCCAGAAATTTTGACCTGAAATTGAAGATCTTGGACAAGAAAAAGTTTGAAAGATAACTTGCTTTTGTGTAATGAAACCAGCAAGAAAATAATCACTATTATTTTTAGCCCCACGGTGGGCGCCAAATTGTTTACCGCGAAAATGGTAATAACAATTAAATTTTTTGATGGGACTCTAAAAATACGTGATCTATTTTTATGCTAGTTGTTAGAGCAGTTGATGCTAGATATGTGTAGCTTAATGACGAAATACGAACTAAAATAAGGTTATAATCAAATCAAGGAGCTAGCTGTTCGGGCCTCGGGCTAACCGATGAAGGGCCTCTAGGTCGATACCTGGGCTCGAGGTCGAGCTATCAGGATAACCAGGAAGGGTCTAACAGTTAGGATATAATTTAAAGAAGGCTCTTAATGGCCGATATCAAGCAATGAATGTAGAACAAGTATGAAAGCAATAAATGAAAGAGGTAGCCTCGAGCGAGTAAGTTAGAGAGAAAAGAGAGAGAGAGTTGTTATTGATCTTGTGTAGAATAGTTGGAGCAACGGCCGCCCCTTACAAAGTGGTGTGGATCCCCTTTATATAGGAGGGGAATCCCATTATAGTATAAAATACATTAATTGTAAAAGCGTGGAGATGGGACGGCGAGATGTGATGCCTTGATACAGAATTTGGGTAGGCTGGCTTTATCAAACTTAGCCGTGTGCCTTGGGAGTTCCCCATTTGAATCCAGCCTCGACCTGTATCTCCTTTAAGTCCGACCTTGACGAGCCCCGAGGGAGGGAACTCGGTCACTTCACGTCCTCGGGGTCTCGAGGTGTTCTTGTGAAGTGACTCAATAGCAAGAAATTAGGAACTCTGATTTCGCTGCATATAGAGTTGCTTGATATGAAGAAGGATATAACATGACTTTGGATTGGAATGTATTGTCACACCTTTAGTTGATGTTCATGAGGAGTGAACGGACTTGTACAGCTGGTGAATGAGCACAGGCTCAGGATGGGTTACTAATTTTGTAGTAATTGTACCCAGGGCAATGACATTGGAAGATGTCGGATGTAATTTCCATAGGTGGGTTATCTCCTGTGAGCAGGTTAGAGGTCACGTGGTTGACGAAGCTTCCACAAAGAATTCTACTGGCTATCCGAAAAGAGGTTGAATATGTAAATGTGGCTAGTGATTCAGCGTTCATGAAATGCTAACAGAAGGATTTCGAGGAATTTGGCGGGTTGATTGTACAAGATCATGTCAATGGGGGATAAGGAATCTTAGTGGGTTCCAGAGTTATGCAATTGTAACTTCAAGCTAAGTGAGGGAGTCCCACCATCTATATTGGATCACGTGGTTGTCTGCTTGTGCGGTTTCTTGTTATCGGTGTATCGACAGGTTAATATGACTAAGGAAAGAAAGCATTAGTGGTAATTCGAGCAAAGAACTTAAGGATATGTGCCATATTTGGGCCTTATTGATTCATGTTCAGTTTTGGGAAGACTCAGAGTTTCTGCTTCTGGTGGAAGTAATATACAAGGGAAAAAGAATTCAGTCAGGCACTTCTTGGATAGGGTGTTCACGTGCTAGCAGAGCACTAGAGTTTGGCTTATATTCGGGGCCAAGTCAGAGTGGGTGACTCTCAATAGTGGTTTTAGTGGGTTCAAGAATTTGAGTACAGTGCCTAAGGTCTTGGAATGTTCTATGCTATCATTGGGTATGCAGTGCAGTATTGGAGGAAGGGAAGAAGTAGCTTCGGATTCGCGGAAGGTCTTGCAGAATGGGTGTACTAGTTGGCGATACTATTGTGAGCTTAAGGAGAATATGATATGGTTCATGGGTATTGAGATGATGTTGTCTCGTGGATTGGGTCACTCGTGATGAGTGTTTTTGGGTTTTGTTACGTTTATGAATGGAGCTATTATTATTTCTAAGGCAAGTTAAGAATAAACTGGGATAAGACGGGTAGGCTAATAATGGTTGAATCGACATGATTGCGGCTGTGATCAGTTCCTTCAACGTGTTTAATTATACATGTGATTTGTGGCAGAACATGCGAGGCTTGACAACCACCATAATTCGATTGAGTTGGGAGGTATTTGGTTCTAAGAACTAGGTTGAGTAAATGGATTCCAGAAGAGTCATTTCAGTTTAGATCGCGACATGAGGTTTTAATTCCCGAGGTTTGAGAATTCAGTTACGTGTTGCAATGGTTCTTCTGAGATGAGCTAAGTAAGTTTATTCTATTTAGTGGCTCACGAGTTATGGTGAAATTCTTGTACTATCGTGTATTGTCATGTTAGGTGTAGTAAGTGGCATGAGAATCGAAAGTTGAGGATCAAGGTTGCCGTTTGGTATTGGCAAGAATATCACGAGCTCGGGTGAGCAAGAAAGGATTAAGATGGTTAGAGTAAGCTAGTATTGTTTTTAGCATCATCTGAGATCAGTGTCCTGTGTAAGAGGCTTTACATACTGATGGCGGATTCTTGAATTGCTTTACGACATTAGTGTGGTCGGTGGTATGGATGTGCAGACTTTTTACCTGGTGCGGAAGGTCGTGAGAGAGTATACCACGGGAAATTGTATAAGTGTGACATGTAGTCACTTGATTGATTGAAGATTGAAACCAAGTGTGGAGAATTTTGGCACTATCACTAATGTGAGAGTATAGGCTCGAAAAGCGCTCTATTCAGTTAGTTGTAACTTTTGAAAGTTTGGTCCGGATTTGACGGCTGTTCTTATGTGTCATGAATAGGTCATTATGGGTCCTTGAGAGGGTATTTGCCCAAGCATGGTATGATCAAAATCGGATGAAGTTTATTGATGGATCCACACGTGGATGTGTACTCTACACCAGCCTAGGTGTGTTCATTCAACATAACACTCCTTATGGAGGAGTATTCGAACATTGGATGTTATTTCATCGTTGGCTATTTCATGTAATACTCTATTGTGCCGTTTGGGTTGTGAGACGGCTTGATTAATTGCACATGTGTTGAGGTTCCATATAGCGATGGTGCTATGTGAGCAAGATGGCTCTCGAGATGCAGATCATATATCGCACCTTAGTCGTATTTGGGTTTTGTTGCATATGGCGCTATCTGTCCCCCTAGGGATGGTATTACAAATTTGGCATGCTTGTGGTCGTTATTCGGGTATTTCGTAGTTATGAGCATTTTTGCTCGATAACTATTTCCTTGTAGATTATTATGTGTGGATCGGGTGGCACGTCGCCACAGGTATATGGTTGGATCGGGTGGCACACCGCCACAGATATGTTGTTTGGATCAGGTGGCACGCCTCCATGGGTATCATGGTTGGATCGGGTTGCACGCCGCAATGGTATCATGTGTGGATCGGGTTGCACGCCGTAACAATATGATGTTAATTACAATATCCCATATCTATTCTTGTGTGTTTTGCTTCTCATTTATGAGGAAGGTTCATAATATCTTTTTGCTTATTAAATTAGTTACGTGGGCTTAGAAGTTCTTTCTGGAGCTCATTTATCCTTATGTATCACATTAAAGGTTGTGGCTTGTTAGCACTCTATGGCATCATATATGACTTTTTGTAGTGTCTGAGGTGGCTTATTGCCTGAGCATCTTGTACTGGGTGAGACTAGATTACGTGACCTGGGATTAGTGCGATCAGAATTATATGAGGCATATTAAAGAGTAAATTCGATATTCAGTCTAAAATGAGGTAATGGTTCTTGTCGGGAGGATAGATTCCATAAATTGTGATTCGACAGGTGGTTATGAGTTTCTACACATCTCTTCTATTATGGCAGTATTACGAGAGTTAAAACGAGACTTATATGCTTCATGAGGTGTGTTAAGGGCACCAGATTCGTGGGATTTCAGTTATTGTTGTCAGACGATATTATTATGGTCATGTGAATAATACTGTGCATGGTGTGAATTTGGTATAAGTATACAATCATGTATTGGTACATCGTGTAGTGATGGATACAGTGTTCGTATGTTGGAAATAGACCTAGTAGGGGATTTCAGATGTTGGAATTGGGCTCTAAGGATAATTTGACTAAATAAAAGGGGGAATTTGCATAATTGCACGAGCTAATGTGCTCAACTGAGTTGCGATAGCACGGGTAGGTACACCAGGTGTTAAACAGTGATTTCAGATGACTCCGGGACAGTTCTTAGCACGTTCGAGGACGAACATATGTTTAAGTGAGAGAGAATGTAACGACCCGACCGGTCGTTTGAACACTAGTGCTTCGTTTGGCAGTTTGAGGCCATGAGTAGCTTCACTTTAGGTATTATGACTTGTACATGTGGTCGGAATTGAATTTCGGGAAGTTTGGAGTTAATTTGGAAAGAAAATTCTCATTTCGGAAGCTTTAAGTTGGAAAATTAACTAAGGTGTGAATTTTTAGTAAACGACCTCAGAATCGGGATTTGAAGGTTCCAATAGGTTCATATGATGATTTTAGAGTTGGGCATATGTTCGAATCGTGTTTTGAATAACCTGGGAGCGTGACGACGCCTATTGTGGAAGTTGGCATTTCGGAAGAACTTCATAAATTTGGGTTGAAGTGCATTTCAATGTTATCGATATCTGTTTTAGATTTTGAGTCTGAGAATAGCTCCGTATGGTGATTTTGTTATTGGGAGCGCATCCAGAAGTAGATTCGGAGGTCCATAGGTCATTTTGGGGCCATTTGGCGAAAGTTAGAAATTTGAAGGTTTTTGAGAAGTTTGACCAGAAGAAGACTTTTTGATATCGGGGTTGGATTTCGATTCCGAAAGTTGGAGTAGGTCCGTAATGTCGAATGTGACTTATGTGCAAAATTTGAGGTCAATCGGACATGATTTAATAGGTTTCGGCATCGAATGTAGAAGTTTGAAGTTCTAAAGTTTATTAAGCTTGAATTGTGGTGGAATTCATGATTTTGATTTTATTTGATTTGATTTGAGGCCTTGAGAAAGTTCTTATCATGTTTTGGGACAGGCTGGTTTGATTGGACGGCGTCCCGGGGGCCTCGAGTGTGTTTCAGATCATTTTGGGCTAGTTTGGATGCTGTTTTTTTGATATCTGGTGTTCTTCTTTACATTCGCAAGGATCCCCTCGCGTTTGCGAAGAAGGATTTAGCTTCTGGGGTTTTATTCTTCACGTTCACGAAGAGACTCTCGCGTTCGCGAAGAAGGAAATCTCTATTGCACAGGTCTGACTTCGGAGGCTTATATCTCGCAATCTATAAGGAATTTGGAGATGATCCAAAAACTAAAGTTGTAGCTCTTTGTGTCTAGTTTGCATAAAGGTAAACAATTTAGCATTTGGATTTGTGTAAAAACATTATGGCTGTTACACTACAAGTTATCCGTGAAGATGAAGAAGAAATTTGTGTTGCACAGGGCTAACTTTGGCAGATCATATCTCGAAATTTATAAGGAAATGAGAGATGACTAAAACATAAAAGGTGTAGATCATGATGTCTAGTTTTCAGAAAGTTAAACTATTTGTCATTTGGAGTTTTGTACAAAATGTTATGACCATTATACTAGAGGCTATCTAAGAAGAGTTTGGAAATGGCTTTAGAGAATTTTGTTCATCACGAACATGATGGGAGGCCCGCGAACGCGAAGAAGGGTCGCCTGGGCAGTGTATAAGTTTGCAAAAATGGGTTTGGCTCATTTTATCTCATTTCCTCTATGGGAGACGACCTAGGAGCGATTTTGGAGCTCCATCTTCATCATCTATGTCAAGGTAAGTGATTCCCACTTATTGCAAGTTAAATACTTGGATTATATATAAATTTTAACATGGAAATTCATAGAAAATTAGTGGAAATTTGGGTTTGGTAGATAATCTAAAAAATTGGTATTTTTGGATTTTGACCACAAATTTGAGCATGGATTTGAGAATAAATTATATATTTGTGTTCGTGATGTTATGGGTAATGTTTAACTTAAAAAATTTTCGGAATTCGGGCACGTGAGCCCCAGGGTTGATTCTATCGACTTTTTGAGCGGAGTTGAAAATTATTGTAAATTGGATTATAATAAGTATTAGAGTATATATTTATGAATTGGCATAATTATTGACTAGTTTTTGAGCGTTGTGTATCGGTTTGAGTTGTTGGAAAGGCTTGGGAGCCAACTATGGAAATATAGAGTGAGGTAAGTGTCTTTTCTTATCTTGTAAGAGGGAATTAACCCCATAGGTGAACTAAATTAATATGTGCCTCTATTTGTGGAGGCTACGTATGCATGAGGTGATGAGAGTCCATACGTAGCTACTAGCTGTTCCTATGTCCGAGTAGTTTTAGGTTTACACCATGCCTTGTTAATATTGTTATTTGATATATGTTTGTTGTTTGCCTTGAGACAAAGCGAGATTGAGTTTGCTTATTAAATGTCTTGAAAAGAGTTGAAATTGAGGAATTTGAATTTTAAAAGTTTTCATTTGAACTTCGTATATTTGAAAAGAATTGACGAATATTATAATAACATAAAAAATCTATGTGTAACCGCGTCACAATTATATTCCCCAAGCGGGGTAAATTTCTACTACTCTCATGGTAGCGGGCCGTTCGCCTCGGCAGATTAAATAGATGCATTTATGGTTCGTGCCGTTCGACCCTCAGCAGTGCACAATTTATATTTATATGTTGGATCGGGCTTACGACCTCGACATGATTTGCGCATGGTTGAATTGATTACTTTGGAATTTATAATAATTGATATTACCTCTTTGGCGTGAGATAAATTGTTAAATGATGAGAAATAAATTTGAAAATTTCTTAATTTTAAAATAATTGCTTACTTACTTCATAATATTGAGCTTACAACCGTTTTATACAACCCACATTTTTTTAATCAAATCCACTAGGCTAGGTGCCTAGGGCTATATATATAATAATAATAATAATATATAATAATAATAATAATAATAATAATATATAATAATAATAATAATAATAATAATAATAATAATAATAATAATAAAACAAAAACAACAAAGTAACATGTTGCTTACAATGAGTAAGACTATAAGAGATAGCTAATACATAGATCCTATTACCTAACTTGGGCTTGTGAGGCCCAAAATTGGTATTACACTTTGATCCAGAAAATATATAAGCAAAGTATATAAAAACTAGCCTATTACAGTAGTATCCATATTCAGCAAACTTGCCATTATAGCCCATCTTCATGTTGATAAACTCAGTAGCCACATCACATGTTTGAATCTGTAGCATCCATATATAAAAACTACACTGCCCAGAGTGCCATTGTGTCGTGTATCCAAACAGAAGTGCCTTTCTGGCCTGCCTGTTGTTGTCCCACCTCACCCATGATGGGAAGTGATGTCGTTGTTTGGGTTTTGCCCTTGTTAATCTTGCCATTTCATGGAGGTCTTTTTGTAGTAATGTACCAGAGTAGTACATTGTAGAGATGTTTCAGAAAAAGCTCCCAAAGCTGCCTATGTATCTTCTAATTCCATCAAAACTGCCCCAGTGAAAGTGCCCTGCTGTACCTTTCATTTTTGAATGAACCAACTGCTTTATCCTCAGTTGTCCTAACTTCCAATCGTACCCGATACTCGTTCCATCGTTGCTTTATTATTCCCGCAAAATCGTCCAAAGTGCATTGTGTTGAGCCATTGCACCTAAGTAACTTGAGATTCATACGGGTAAAGGGACGCCATATGAATTTAATCTTGCCGCTGCACCAATCCTTTAGTACCCATATTAGGTCAGAATTACCTGGGTAACACAAATCTACCCAGCCATTAGCCTTGCCAAAATCAGTAGGCATATTTGATATGCAATGGCTAGGTTTCTCTTTTCTTTTTGCTCTCATGCTTATGTTTACCCCTAACTTCCTTTAATTGAATGAGTACATAGTACTAATACCAATAGTTGAAGTTTGTTAGTTTGATAAGGTATGGGTACAGTAACGCGTTCTACAAAAAACAAACAAACAATGTTAGTATGAAACACATCCCTTATGTTCTCCACCCTAAGGTTTTGAACATGATGGATTTCCCTTCCAACACCCTTTTCCTTCTCTTTTGGACCTTCCTTCATATTTCCTTTTATATCCTTGACACCTTTATTCTCAAATGTGGACATTGGAGCTTATCATCATTCACTATCCTCCTTCCTTGTGCGTCCAATTGTGCAAAGCATTCAACTTCAATATTGCCACGATCAAGTGCGTAATTAGCAAGGTGGTATGAAAATATGCCATGATCAAGTGCGTAATTAGCAATATTGCCATCTTATTGCCTTCACGAAAAATATGCGCCACTTTAGCCTCACATATCTCCATTAATTTCCATATTTCCTTCACATATTCAATAATAATCAATGGTGGTTGCCAAATCCCTTCAATTACATTGTTGATCATCATTGAATCAGTTTGTACAACCCATGTTTAAATTATATCATTGGAATTTTATTTATTGCCCATAGTAAGTATCGGAGTCGACCCTTCGTCACTACTTCTTAGAGGTTAGACTAGATACTTACTGGGTACGCGTTGTTTTCATACTCATACTACACTTGCTGTACATTTTATTGTACATGCATATATATATATTTAGAGGCCTTGTCGGCGCAACAACGTGGTTAATGCGGGGACTTAGGTGGGTTGCAATCTATATTACCATCGCAACCAGCAGAGTCTCCTTTAGAGTATTTATATTTTCTTTCCTGTCCAAATTTGTATTCTGGACAGATGTAATATTTCATTTTATTTATTAGTTGATACTCATGACTTGTGACACCGGATTCTGGGGGGTGATTATGGGTTATTCAGTATTGAGAATGTTAAAAACATTATTATTTACTTTGTAATTCCCATCTCCTACTATTTAATGAAGGAAAACTATGATTTCAAATATATTAAAATGAGAACCAAATTAATTATTTATTGTTCGTTTGACTGACAACAGTGTCTGACGCCATCACGACCTTTAATGGATTTGGGTCGTGACACTATACACTTTATTCTAAGCTCAATAACATTTTATTTCTCATTGTTATTACTACCATCTCCGGAAGCGGAGCTTCCGGAACCATGCTATCTGCTATCCCATCTCGATTTCAACGCTAAATCCTGTATTTTATTTAACTTATTTATCATTTTGGGATCAAATCGATTCTCTTGTGTATAAACTACGTATAAATTCAACTGTACCATTTTATAGGTAAATAATTTGGCGCCCACCGTGGGGCTTAAACAGTTGCGTAATTGGGTTGATCCTTGCATCTATTACTAACCTGTTTAAATTCTTTGTCTCTTAGCGAAAAATCATAAAAAATGCAGATAAATGTGTTAACAACACGCACGACGTTAAGTCCTAAGGAAATCAGCCTCAACACGAAGATTTAATCAACGATACCCGCAACGCGGAGGGCGTAGCCACTCAGGTCCATGGCGTACAGTATCCACAACACGTTTGAGAGGCAACTCTTGATGATGTTGAAGATGAGCACATTATGGAAATAATGAAAATCATAAGGGAGCAACAAAGAGCTATTATGGATCACCTCTCACGACAAGATCAGGTTATGACAGAGTTGAAGCAAGCGTTGTCGGGCACTTCCAACAATGCAAATGAAAGAGGTCCAAATCCTCCCGATGCCCCAGCAAACCAAACAACACAAAGGGTTGATAACAACACCCCGAGGGGTGAGGTCGGCTTCAACAGGGTCGAGGGGAACAACGGCGGACCCAGTAACAATAATGAGATTAATCCATTTAAAATCGAGCTCATGCGATTTATGCAGGAAATAAACATCCGAATGGATCAAATCCCGGGCGTACCACCAGTATTGAAAGGACCAGACTCAAACAAATACACTTAGTTGTAGGTCAAACCAAGCGCGACATCGGAATGGATCTCGAAGCAGTTCAAGATGCCAAACGTGCCAAAATACGATGGGACTTCAGATCCTCAAGAGCACATCACCACCTATGCAACGGTGGTGAAAGGAAACGATTTAGCTCCGTACGATATTGAATCGGTCTTGTTGAAGAAGTTCGGGGAGACCTCACAAAAAGGGCCTTGACGTTGTATTCACTTTGCCCGAGCACTCATCAGATTCCTTCGAGAAGCTAGCAGTTTCTTTTATAAAAGCCCATGCCGAGTCCAAGAAGGTACAATCTTGAAAGGCCGGCATATTCAGAATTGCATAAAGAGAGTCTGAATTGCTGTGAGAGTTTGTGACGGGATTTTAAAAGGAGAGGATGCTGCTACTACCCATGCTAGATGAGTGGGTAGCAAAGGCATTTACTCAAGGGCTGAATCTGAGGAGTTCTGATGCTTCCTGGAAATTAAAAGAAAGTCTGCTCGAGTTGCAGTCAACGATGTGGGCAGATTTTCACAACCGTTACAAGTCGAAGATAAGAATTGAGGATGACCAGCTTGGTTTCTCAATATCGACCTAGGATCAGGATCGATAGAAGAATAAGAAAAAGTTGAAGGATGATTTCGATAAAGACCGATGGTCCTCCAAAGGTCGATTTTTGCCCTACGAGAGAGCTAAAGGATGTGGCAGAGGTTTTCGGTCGGAGGATAGATTCGCTATTGATAAAAGGGCTGATCGTGACTGGAAAACCAGATCATTGCAAGACAAAGAAGTATCGGGCTCTCGGGACTCCACTTACCCCAGGTTGTCCGAGTACAATTTCAAAGTTAGAGTAGTGGAACTGGTTTTGGAAATGAGAAACATTAAAGAAGCTTGGTTCTCAAGGACAATGAGATCCAATCCTAGTTAGAGATATCTCAATCTATGGTGAATTATGGGACTAATGGTCATCGAATATGGTACATCCGTCATTTTCGCGAGGAGGTGGATACACTACTAAAAAATGGCCATCTAAGAGAATTCTTAAGCGACCAGGCGAAGAATAACTATGACCGCAATTGGGATAACACATACCCCTCAAAAATAGGAGAAGATCCCTCTCGTCTAATGATCAACATGATTTTTGGAGGTAATGAGATTAGTGGTGTAACTTTCTCGGTAGCAAAAAAGACAAAGGTATCGGTGACCCACAACAAGAGACTCCGGGAAGTCACCAAGGACGACATCACCTTCATGGAGGAAGACGCAGGTGGACTCTTACTATTGCATAAGGATGCCCTTGTAATCTCTCTTAATATTTTAGATTTTAAAATAAAACTTGCTTTCTTGGATCAGGGAGGTTCAACCAATATTATCTAATGGAGAGTGTTGGAACAAACCAAGCTGACCGGAAGTATCATTCCGGCCATAAAGCTCCTCCTTGGTTCAATTTAGCAAGTGAAACAACCCGAGGGGAGATTCTACTACCTACAGGGCCGACGGGTTAATGAAGATGACCCTCTTTGAAGTAGTAGACGACGATATCGGCTACAATATTATTGTTGGGAGACCATGGCTACATGATATGAAGGCTGTGCCATCAACATACCATCAATTTTTAAAATTCCCAACTCTGGAGAGAACAAATATGAGGAGACCAACCGGCAACAAGGGAGATGAATGCGATATCAGTTTCCAGCAACAAAAAGGGATGGAACATGCGACATAGAATTTATAGGAGCCGGCGCATGCTCCCATGTCGGACGAAGTCAAAAGGGGGAAGAGTCATCAAAATCCTATCAGGTACCAAGATATTTTCAGGTATCAGAGGAGACAAACACAACAAAATTCACAGTGGAAGAACTTGAGCAAGTCACATTGTTTGAGAAATTCTTGGAAAGAAAGTTCCATTTGGGGGCATGACTAAACCCCGAGTTGAGGTCAGTATTTATTGAATTTCTTAAGTTTAATGTTGACTATTTTGCGTGGTCGCATGCGGATATGATGTGTATTCCTCCAGAAGTGGCCGTGCACAAGTTAAACTTTAATCCTAATATCCCTACGGTAAGGCACAAGAAACGCCCTATTGCCGAGGTCAGAAACAAATTCGTCAAAGAAGAGGTAACTTGATTCTTAACTTTATACCAGTTAAGAATAAACTAGGATAAGAGGGTAGGGTAATAATGGTTGAATCGACATGATTGTGGTCGTGATCAGTTCCTTCAACGTGTTTAGTAATACATGTGATTTGTGGTAGAACATGCGGGGCTTGACAACCACTATAATTTTATTGATTTGGGAGGTAGTTGGTTCTAAGGACTAGGTTGAGCAAATGGATTCCGGAAGAGTCATGTCAGTTTAGATCGCGACATGAGGTTGTAATTCCCGCGGTTTGAGAATTCAGTTGTGTGTTGCAATGGTTCTTCTGAGATGAGCTAAGTAAGTTTATTCTATTTAGTGGTTCACGAGTTATGGTGAAATTCTTGTATTGTCGCGTATTGGCATGTTAGGTGCAGTGAGCGGCATGAAAATCAAAATTTGAGGATCAAGGTTGCCATTTGGTGTTGGCAAGAATATCACGAGCTCGAGTGAGCAAGAAATGATTCAGATGGTTAGAGTAAGTTGTTATTATTTTTAGTGTCACATGAGATCGATGTCCTGTGTAAGAGGCTTTACGTACTAATGGCGGATTCTTGATTTACTTTACGACATTAGTGTGGCCGGTGGTATGGTTGTGCAAAATTTTTACCTGGTGTGGAAAGTCGTGAGAGCGTATACCATGGGAAATTGTATAAATGTGACATGTAGTCACTTGATTGAATGAAGATTAAAACCAAGTGTGGAGAATTTTTGCACTATCGCTAATGTGAGAGTTTAGGTCTGAAAGGCGCTCTATTCAGTTAGTTGTGAATTTTGGATGTTTGGTCCGGATTTGACGGATGTTCTTATGTGTCATGAATAGGTCATTGTGGGTCCTTGAGAGGTTATTTTCCCAAGCATGGTATGATCAGAATCGGATGAGGTCTATTGATGGGTCCACATATGGATGTGTACTCTACACCAGCCTGGGTGTGTTCATTCAGCATAACACTCCTTATGGAGGAGTATTCGGAAGTCGTCGGCTATTTAGTGTAATACTCTATTGTGCCGTATGGGTTGTGAAACGGCTTAATTAATTGCACATGTGTTGAGGTTCCATATAGTGATGGTGCTATGTGAGCAAGATGGCTCTCGAGATATAGATCATATATCGCACCTTAGTCGTGTTTGAGTTTTGTTGCATATGGTGTTATCTGTCTCCCTAAGAATGGTATTATACAATTGGCATTCTTGTGGTTGATATTAGGGTATTTCGTAGTTATGAGCATTTTTGCTCGGTAAGTATTTCCTTATAGATTATAATGTATGGATCGGGTGGCACGCTGCCACAGGTATGTTGTTTGGATCGGGTGTCACGCCGCCACAGGTATGTTGTTTGGATCGGGTGGCACGCCTCCATGGGTATCATGGGTGGATCGGGTTGCATGCCGCAATGGTATCATGTGTGGATCGGGTTGCATGCCGTAACAGTATGATGTTGAGTACAATTTTCCATATCTATTCTTGTGTGTTTTGCTTCTCATTTATGAGGAAGGTTCATAACAACTTTTCGCTTATTAAATTAGTTACATGGGTTTAGATGTTCTTTCCAGAGCTCATTTATCCTTATGTATCACATTAAAGGTTGTGGCTTGTTAGCACTCTATGGCATCATATGAGACTTTTTGCTGTGTCTGAGGTGGCTTATGGCCTGAGCAGCTTGTACTGGGTGAGAGGAGATTATGTGACCTGGGATCAGTGCGATCAGATTTATATGAGGCATATTAAAGTGTAAATATCAATATTCAGTCCAAAATGAGGTAATGGTTCTTGTCGGAAGGAGAGACTCTAGGAATTCTGATTTGGCAGGTGGTTATGAGTTTCTACACATCTCGTCTATCGTGGGAATATTGCGAGAGTTGAAACGGGACTTATATGCTTCATGAGGTCTGTTGAGGGCACCAGATTCGTGGGATTTCGGTTATTGTTGTCAGAGGATATTATTATGCTCATGTGAATAATACGGTGCATGGTGTGAATTTGGTATAAGTATACAATCATGTATTGGTACATCGTGTGGTGATGGATACGGTGTTTATATGTTGGAAACAGACCTGGTAGAGGATTTCAGATGTTGGAATTGGGTTCTAAGGCTAATTTGACTAAATAAAAGGGGGAATCTTCGTAATTGCTCGAGCTAATATGCTCAACTAAGTTGCGGTAGCACGGGTAGGTGCACTAGGTGTTAAACAGTGATTTAAGACAACTCTGGGACAGTTCTTAGCACGCTCGAGGACGAACGTATGTTTAAGTGAGAGAGAATATAACGACCCGATCGATCGTTTTGACCACTAGTGCTTCGTTCATCAGTTTGAGGCCATGAGTAGCTTCACTTCAGGTATTATGACTTCTACGTGTGGTCAGAATTGAATTTCAGGAAGTTCGGAGTTAATTTGTAAAGAAAATTCTCATTTCGGAAGCTTTATGATGGAAAATTAACTAAGGTGCGATTTTTCAGTAAACGACCTCGGAATCGGGATTTGAAGGTTCCAACAGGTTCATATGATGATTTTTGAGTTGTAGCTCTTTGTGTCTAGTTTACAGAAAGGTGAACTTTTTAGCATTTGGATTTGTGTATAAAATATTATGACTGTTACACTACAGGTTATCCGGGAAGATGAAGAAGAAATTTGTGTTGCACAAGGCTGACTTTGGCAGATCATATCTCGAAATTTATAAGGAAATGAAGATGACTAAAACATAAAAGTTGTAGATCATAGTTTCTAGTTTTCATAAAGTTAAACTATTTGTCATTTGAAGTTTTGTACAAAAAGTTATGACCATTATACTAGAGGCTATCTAAGAAGAGTTTGGAAATGGCTTTCGTGAATTTTGTTCATCTCGAATGCGATGGGAGGCCCGCAAACACGAAGAAGGGTCGCCTGGGCAGTGTATAAGTTTGCAAAAATGGGTTTGGCTCATTTTATCTCTTTTCCTCCACGAGATGACCTAGGAGTGATTTTGGAGCTCCATCTTCATCATCTATGTCAAGGTAAGTGATTCTCACTTATTGCAAGTTAAATACTTGGATTATATATAGATTTTAACATGGAAATTCATAGAAAATTAGTGGAAATTTGGGGTTTTGGTAGATAACCTAAAAAATAGGTATTTTTGGATTTCACCACGAATTTGAGCATGGAATTGAGAATAAATTATATATTTGTGTTCGTGATATTATGGGTAATTTTTATCTTCGAAAATTTTCGGAATCCGGGCACATGAGCCCCAGGGTTGATTCTATCGACTTTTCGAGCGGAGTTGAAAATTATTGTAAATTGGATTATAATAAGTATTAGAGTATATATTCATGAATTTGCACATTTATTGACTAGTTTTTTAGCGTTGGATATCGGTTTGAGTTGTTGGAAAGGCTTGGGAGCCAGCTATGGAACTACAAAGCAAGGTAAGTCTCTTTTCTAACCTTATAAGAGGGAATTAACCCCATAGGTGAACTAAATTAATATGTGCCTCTATTTGTGGGGGCTACATACGCATGAGGTAATGAGAGTCCATACGTAGCTACTAGCTGTTCCTATGTCCGAGTAGTTTTAGGTTTACACCATGCCTTGTTGATATTGTTATTTGATTTATGTTTATTGTTTGCCTTGAGGAGAACCGAGATTGAGTTTGCTTATTAAATGTCTTGAAAAGAGTAGAAATTGAGGAATTTGAATTTTAAAAGTTTTCATTTGAACTTCGTATATTTGAAAAGAATTGAAGAATATTATAATAACATAAAAAATCTATGTGTAACCGCGTCACAATTATATTCTCCGAGCGGGGTAAATTTCTACTATTCTCATGGTAGCGGGCCGTTCGCCTCGGCAGATTAAATAGATGCATCTATGGTTCGTGCCGTTCGACCCTCGGCAGTGCACAATTTATATTTATATGTTGGATCGAGCCGTACGACCTCGACATGATTTGCGCATGATTGAATTGATTGCTTTGGAATTTATAATAATTGAAAATTTCTTAATTTTATAAGAATTGCTTACTTACTTCATAATATTGAGCTTATAGACGTTTTATACGACCCATATTTTTTAAATCAAATCCACTAGGCTAGGTGCCTAGGGCTAGTTTATATATATATATATATATATATATATATATATATATATATATATATATATATATAATAAAACACACTTAGATCGGGATAAAAATCTGTCGCAAAACAAAATTCGCTGGAAATTGTAACAAATACATAGATCCTACTACCAAACTTGGGCATGTGAGGCCCAAAATTGGTGTTACACTTTGATCCAGAAAATATATAAGCAAAGTATATAAAAACTAGCCTATTACAGTAGTAGCCATATTCAGCAAACTTGCCATTATAGACCATCTTCATGTTGATAAACTCAGTAGCCACATCACATGTTTGAATCTGTAGCATCCATTTATAAAAACTACATTGCCCAGAGTGCCATTGTGCCATGTATCCAAATAGAAGTGCCTTTCTGGGCTGCCTGTTGTTTTCCCACCTCGCCCATGATGGGCAGTGATGTCATTGTTTGGGTTTTGCCCTTGTTAATCTTTCCATTTCATGGAGGTCATTTTGTAGTAATGTACTAGAGTAGTACATTGTAGAGATGTTCTAGAAAAAGCTCCCAAAGCTGCCTATGTATCTTCTAATTCCATCAAAACTGCCCCAGTGAAAGTGCCCTACTGTAACTTCCATTTTTGAATGAACCAACTGCTTTATCCTCAGTTGTCCTAACTTCCAATCGTACCTGATACTCGTTCCATCGTTGCTTCATTATTCCCGCAAAATCGTCCAAAGTGTATTGTATTGAGCGTAACTTGAGCTTCATATGGATAAAGAGATGCCATATGAATTTAATCTTGCTGCTGAACCAATCCTTTAGTACCCATATTAGGTCAGAATTACCAGGGTAACACAAATCTACCCAGCCATTAGCCTTGCCAAAATCAGTAGGCATATTCGATTTGCGATGGATGAGTTTCTCTTTCTTCTTGCTCTCATGCTTATGCTTACCCCTAACTCCCTTCAATGGAATGAGTACATAGTACTAATACCAATAATTGAAGATTTGTTAGTAGATAAGGCATGAGTACAGTAACGTGTCCTGCAAAAAATAAAATAATGTTAGTGTGAAACACATCCCTTATGTTCTCCACCCTAAGGTTTTGAACATGATGGATATCCCTTCCAACACCCTTTTCCTTCTCTTTTGGACCTTCCTTCATATTGCCTTCTATATCCTTGACACTTTTAATCTCAAATGTGGACATTGGAGCTTATCATCATTCACTATCCTCCTTCCTTGTGCATCCAATTTTGCAAAGCATTCAGTTTCAATATTGCCATGATCAAGTGCGTAATTAGCAAGGTGGTCTGCCATCTTATTGCCTTCACGAAAAATATGCGACACCTTAGCCTCACATACCTCCATTAATTTCCATATTTCCTTCACATATTCAACAATTATCTATGGTGGTTTCCATATCCCTTCAATTACATTTTGATCATCATTGAATCAGTTTATACAAACCATGTTTAAATTATATCATTGGCATTTTATTTAGAGCCCATAGTAAGTGTCAGAATCGACCCCTCGTCACTACTTCTTCGAGGTTAGACGAGATACTTACTGGGTACGCGTTGTTTTCGTACTCATACTACACTTGTTGTACATTTTGTTATACATGCACATGTACATCTAGTGGCCTTGAAATGTACAACAAGTGTAGTATGAGTACGAAAACAATATATATATATATTTAGAGGTCTTGTCAGCGCAACATCGTGGTTAATGCGGGGACTTAGGTGGGTTGCAATCCATATTACCATTGCAACCAGCAGAGTCTCCTTTAAGTATTTATATTTTCTTTCTTGTCCAACTTTGTATTCCGGACAGATGTTGTATTTTATTTTATTTATTAGTTGATGATGATGCACTTGTGACACCAGATTCTGGGGGTGATTATGGGTTATTCAGTATTGTTTTTGTTAAAAACATTATTATTTACTTTGTAATTCCCATCTCCTACTATTTTATGAAGGAAAATTAAGATTTCAAAAATATTAAAATGAGAACCAAATTAATTATTTATTGTTCGCTTGCCTGACAACGGTGTCCGACGCCATCACGACCTTTAATGGATTTGGGTCGTGACACTATACACTTTATTCTAAGCTCAATAATATTTTATTTCTCGCTTATTGTTATTACTACCATATCCGAAAGCTCTGCTTCCGGAACCAAGCTATCTACTATCTCATCTTGATTTCAATGCTAAGTCCTGTATTTTATTTAACTTATTTATCATTTTGGGATCAAATTGATTCTCTTGTCTATAAACTACGTATAATTTCAACTGTACCATTTTATAGGTAAATAGTTTGGCGCCCACCGTGGGGCTTAAACAATTCCGTAATTGGGTTGATCCTTGCATCTATTTCTAACCTATTTAAATTCTTTGTCTCTTAGCGAAAAATCATAAAAAATGGCAGATAAATATGTTAAAAACACACACGACGTTAAGTCCCAAGGAAATCAGCCTCAACACGAAGATTCAATCAACGATACCTGCAACGCGGAGGGTGTAGCCACTCAGGTCAATGGCGTACAGTATCCACAACATGTTTGAGAGGCAACTCTTGATGATGCTGAAGACAAGCACATTATGGAAACAATGAAAATCTTAAGGAGCAACAAAGATCTATTATGGGTCACCTCTCACGATAAAATCAGGTCATGACAGAGTTGAAGCAAGCGTTGTCGGGCGCTTACAACAACGCGAATGGAAGAGGTCCAATTCCTCCCGATGCCCCAGCAAACCAAACAACACAAAGGGTTGATAACAACACCCCGAGGGATGAGGTCAGCTTCGACAGGGCCGGGGGGAAACGGTGGCAAACCAGGTAACAATAATCAGATTGATCCATTTAAATTTGAGCTCATGCGATTAATGAGGTAAATAAACGTCCGAATGGATCAAATCCCGGGCATACCACAAGCATTGAAAGGACCGAACTCAAACAAATACACTTAGTTGCCGGAAAAACCAAGGGCGACACCGAAATGGATCTCGAAGCAGTTCAAGATGCCAAACGTGCCAAAATACGATGGGACTTCGGATCCTCAGGAGCACATCACCACCTATACAACGGTGGTGAAAGGACACGAATTAGCTCCGCACAATATTGAATCGGTCTTGTTGAAGAAGTTCGGGGAGACCTCACAAAAAGGGCCCTGATGTGGTATTCACTTTGCCCGAGCACTCATCAGATTCCTTCGAGATGCTTGCAGTTTATTTTATCAAGGCCCATGCCAGGTCCAGGAAGGTACATGCCTGAAAGGCCGACATATTCAGAATTGCATAAAGAGAGTCTGAATTGGTGTGGGAGTTTGTGACCGGATTTCAAAAAGAGAGGATGCTGCTACCGGCCGTGCTAGATGAGTGGGCACCAAAGGCATTTACTCAAGGGCTGAATCCGAGGAGTTCTGATGCTTCCCGGAAATTAAAATAAAGTCTGCTCGAGTTCCAGTCAACGATGTGGCCATATTTTCACAACCGCTACAAGTTGAAGATAAGAATTGATGATGACTAGCTCGGTTTCTCGGCATCGACCTAGGATCGTGATCGAGAGAAGAATAAGAAAAAGTTGAAGGATGATTTTGATGCAGACCGATGGTCCTCCAAAGGTCGATTTTTGCCCTACGACAGAGGTGAAGGATGTGGCAGAGGTTTTCGGTCGGAGGATATATTCGCTACCAATAAAAGGGCTGATCGCGACCAGAACAACAAATCGTTGTCACACCTCCTTTTTCTGCCCCCGCGAGGGGTGCGAGGAGTTTTCTCCAATTAAAGGACAGTCGAAACGGGATTTGTTTATTTGTTTCAGAGTCGCCACCTGGGAATTTTATGGCGTCCCAAGTCACCGGTTTTAATCCCGAATCGAGGAGAATATGACTCTGTTTGTCATTCTGCGAACCAGAAATCCGAGTAAGGAATTCTGTTAATTCGGGAGAAGGTGTTAGACATTCCCGAATTCCGTGGTTCTAGCACGGTCTCTTAACCGTTATTATACTTGGCTTAATTATCTCGATTTGTTAAATACATTTTACTGCATGATTTTGTTACCGCTTTAGATTGTTCATAATTATAGACCCTTAAACGAATCACGCGTACGTATATTCGTGTTATATATTTTTTATAAACGTGAAGAATCGTGTCACGCATACGTGTACACGATAAGATTGATAATATTATTTTTTTTTGCATATTTTTATTATATAAAAAAAAACTTATGTTTGAAATTGTGCTTAAAAATAAAGTTAAGAACATCGCCACTCTTGTATGATTAAATAGTGAACTGCACATTTCGGGTTTAATTTAACATCCTCCGAAGAACCTCTTTTATTTAAAGTTTGCTCGAAGCTGCGTGAACGCATAATCCGAATTGCCTTTAGAAGTATAATCAGGTCACGCGAACACATCCCTAATTACACAAAACATTCTTTATAAATTTTCTACAAATGTTTATTACATCCATCTATTTTTAAATATGAAGGTCATAGAGAAACACTGAATTGGACATCTTCAAATTTTCTTGAAAAGAATTCAAAATTTATTATGTGTTGACCGCAAGTCTTATTTTACGTGTATGAATTATATACCTCAAAACTATTCAAATTTTAAAGAATTAATGATATGAAAAACCAACAACATGTAACTTAAAACTACCATTTTTATCGTGAATACAATATTAGTATACCCAAAAAGCGAATTGCATGCAAAACTTGGGAAAAGAATTAATTTGATAAACAAATTAATAGTTTTCGAAGAATTTTCGTTGTTATATTTAGTGCGAACTCTATTTCTATATATCTTTGACATAAAATGTTGCAATTCATATTTATAAATCCCACCTCCTTCTCATATACTTGTTTTTAGTCCAAAGTTATAATTGTTTGGTTAATTTATTTACGATGATAGATAAAATCAAGTTGATAAGAAAGAGAACTATTATACAAATTGACTCAATAAAATGGCATCACATGCAATGTAGTTGTACGTCTGAACCATTCATCATATTCCAACATCGTAAACATGACGAATTATATCAATTCACATTTCCACCATGGCTATTCACATAACCGCTATTACGCCATATAACATTATCTAGCCTTAAACAAAATCGGATATTTGACAAAATAGGCTAGTAATATAGTTTTTTTTTGTTGATATTTCTATACTATTCTTTATTTAGCTAACAATATCACAAGATTTAATTAATGGCCAACTTTCTGCCATGTTCCCTATCTTGACAATTCGAACATAACTTATACTTAATGAAATTCTGAAATAGATAACATTAATACAACGCTTATACGAACTTCAAAAGGGAATGATTAACTAATAGTCATCATGTCAAGCATACTACTATATTAACCAACTGAAACAAAACTGAAATTTAAACTAATAGACTTAAACGAGTAAAAGACATAATTATAATTCCAAACTTCATTTCTTTGGCAATGTTGAAGCTTTCCACAACATGAGTCTAAAAATATATACCTGGAAATGAGGGTAAAAGAGGCAAAATTCAGCAGTAGCAGCAGCAACAAAATCAGCAGAAAATGCCAAATAACTCAGCAGATTTGAGCAAAATAACAAGACCCTTGGAACCAGACGAGCAGTAACAGAATTTTAAGAAAAATTTCAGATTTAAACCAAACAATATCAACAAACAGACCCAGACAGATTCAAGGAAAACTATGTTTCTGATTTTCTTTCCTTCTTCTATATCTGTTTCAGATTCTGTGTGTGTGTGAGTGTTCTCTTTTTCTATTTCTTTTTCTGTTTCTTTTTTTTTTCTGTCTATCTTTCAGTTTTTTTCTTTTCTCTCTCTATTTTCCACTGTCCAGTTTTTCCTTCTGTCTATTCTCTTATTCTCTATCTGGTTCTCCCCTTCAAAAATCAGTCCCTAAACCCCTTCTTATACAGGTCCGCCCCCCTTTAACAGCCTACTGTCTGGACCCCTTTTCTCTTTTAAAAATCAGAAAATCTCCACTCAAATAACACTAAGGCTGATTTTCTAATAAATCAGCCACTAAAGATACTTTTTCCCTTATTTTCAGTACTCCCAATTCCCTTTGTCTCCCATTATCCTATTAGATTATAGCCATTAACATTCCACTATTAGTACACTAATACTATCATATTACTCTCACTGTTTCATTCCCAACAGTACCCCTGAAAATCCCTCAAACTACAGCTTCTACCAACAACAACCAGTTTTTTTTGGATTAAATCTTAACTGAAAATGCAACCTTCTAACCCAATTATATCTAACCAACATTCGTAAAACTGAATTCAAACCTAACATCACATAGAACTCAACAGCACAATTTAAACTGAATTTGAAATCAGCATGAATGCAGGGGCATTGTCAGTATATTGACAATGCCCTGAAACTTACTGCCCAGAAACCAACATACATAACATCCATTTGATGAACTTACTGATTTGCAAACAAGCATGATTTAATTTACGAGTACTAATCAACTGACTATCTACAATGATTGTCAACAAACAGTCTATAAGTAGATAAACATGTTATTTCAATCAACATTATCAGAAACAGGATTTTATAATATAACTAATCGAAGAACTTAATCGAGTCGATTACACACATTGTAAATAATCACAACCAACAGAAACAATGCCATTATTTGATCAAATAGACGGGTATGAGACAGAATCAAATAAACAAATAGGAAAATTACACAGACTACTGAAACAAACAACAATATACACATAGAATACAAAAAGGAGTAGGAAAAATACCTTTGAACCTTCAAATTTATACGGACAAAAGCTCAACTTTAGATTCGGACCTTTTGAGGCTGAACATACTTTATTCGAAGTATTCTCAATTGAGAATACCTCGATTAAAGTCTCTTAGACCTCAATCCCTCATTTAATTTGGGCAAATTCCACGATTGGAATTTTTTAGGGTTTCAGATTCCTTGATTTAAGGCTCAACCATTTCTGGTCAGATTCGAACCAAACTAGGTTTGGTTTAGTTACGAGTGAAGTTAGGAGAGTGATTGGTGTGAGTTTGGGGTACATTGGGGTAGGTTTAGGTTATGCTCGAATCTTCGATTGAAGATTCGAGATGCTGTAAGGTGATTCGAGGTGAACGAACAACAGATCCATAACGAGGCCGCTCAGGGGGTGCTATGGTGTTAATTGTGGCTTGGTTGGTTTGGATCTGAGTTTGGCTCGAATCTTCAAATGAAGATTCGAGAAACTCCAGGAAGATTCGAGCTCAGTAGTTATCATATTCGGATAGAGGATGGTCAGGGGGTTCAGGGGTGTTAAGGTGGTGACCGGCGGCGTCGTTGCCGCCGGGTTCCAGGCGAGGGGGAGTTAGGGCGGCTAGGGTTTTGGGTGTATCGTCTGAAGACGATGATGAACAGGAGAGGGGGGGTGCTTAGTTAGGGGGGTGGGGCAAGGATTTGGGGTTTATATAGGGGAGGGTGGTTTGATCTCATCCGTCGAATCAGGTAAGATACACGGTTGAGATTAATTTATTTAACCAAATGATGTCGTTTGGTTTAGTGTTGGGGTCGGTTGAATTGGGGCAATGGGTCGGGTAGGGGTTACGAGTAAGGTCAAAACACTGGGAGCCCTTGGATTAGAAACAATGAACGGCCCCGATCAAATTCAACAATACGACGTCGTATGGTTTGCCTTTGAAATTAACTGACCGGGCATCATCAAACGGCGTAGTATTTGCCATATACTACGTCGTTTGATGGTCTTTGGGTTGACTGACCTGGGCCGGGTAAATGCATTGTTTTGGGCCTGATTTTTTCCAATTAAATGGCCCAGTCCGTTATTCTTCACACTTTAATTCCTAATTTTAATTTATAAAAAATCTAAATTACCCTTAAGAATATTAACTACCTTTTAACAACCATTAACACACAAGGCAAAACATTAAACACACAATGACACATTTAAATGACAAAAATAGAATAAATGCATATTTTTTGATTTTCTTTTTGAATTTAATCAATTCTTAAATGCATAATTAAATCCTAGATATGCATGCAACTATAACAAAGTAAACATTTACGGACAAAACACAAATAATTAATAAATTCCAAAAAAAATTGCACACTAAGAGAATTTTTATTTTTTTTGATTTATTTTGGAGTAGTTTTCGTGAGGCAAAAATCATGTGCTCACAGCTGCCCCTTTTTGTCCAAAAACACGAAGAGTTTTCGTGCAAAGATAAAGTGAGCGGATACGAGCGATTTTTGCCTGTTTGAATACTCCGTGGGAAGCATTTTTGAAAGATTTGACCGAACCTCTGCTTCAAAGGTTTCCTACATATCCTTGGCTATAAAGGAATCAGGTCAATGTAGTTCGGGAAGTTTTGGTAGCTGGGACTACCATGGGACTGTGATGTTACTGCTGTTTTGTGCTGCTTTTACTGCCTGCTGACCTCCTTATTATACCCTGCTTTAAAGGAAAAACAAAAAGCTAAACTAGACTATGGTATATGAATTACAAAATCTTATCTAGATCATGCCCTTGCGTTTCTTGTTGTCTTGATGTCTTGGTGACTCTTGGGCATCCTTTGCTTCTGACTTGTTCCGCATTTCCTTTCATTGTGTCTCGTATTTCCTTTATCTGTTTGGGACTCTTGTTGTTTCCCGCTGGGGATTTGGTTGGACTCCTCTGCTTTATTGACTCTAAGTGTGCTCATCTCTTATATGGGCGGGCTTTTGACTTCAACCCGCAATGTCAAAATAAATTGCCATTCAGTTCTTCAGGGGGGCTCCTGACCTCAATTACTTCAACTGTTCTTCCTTGTTCTCCAGGTGGATGCCTGACTTCTGATACTTCAACTGCTCTTCCTTATTCTTCATGTGGACGCCTGATTTCTGATACTTCAACTGCTCTTCCTTGTTCTCCAGGTGGACGCCTGACTTCTAATACTTCAACTGCTCTTCCTTATTCTCCAGGTGGACGCCTGACTTCTGATACTTCAACTGCTCTTCCTTGTTCTCTAGGTGGACACTTGACTTCTAATACTTCAACTGCTCTTCCTTGTTCTCCAGGTGGACGCCTGACTTCTAATACTTAAACTGCTCTTCCTTATTCTCCAGGTGGACGCCTAACTTCTAATACTTCAACTGCTCTTCCTTATTCTCCAGGTGGACACCTGATTGCTAATACTTCAACTGCTCTTCCTTGTTCTCCAGGTGGACGCCTGACTTCTAATACTTCAACTGCTCTTCCTTATTCTCCAGGTGGATGCGTGATTGCTAATACTTCAACTGCTCTTCCTTGTTCTCCAGGTGGACGCCTGACTTCTAATACTTCAACTGCTCTTCCTTGTTCTCCAGGTGGATGCCTGACTTCTAATACTTCAACTGCTCTTCCTTGTTCTCCAGGTGGACGTCTGACTTCTAATACTTCAACTGCTCTTCCTTATTCTCCAGGTGGACGCCTGACTTCTAATACTTCAACTGCTCTTCCTTGTTCTCCAGGTGGACGTCTGACTTCTAATACTTCAACTGCTCTTCCTTATTCTCCAGGTGGACGCCTGATTGCTAATACTTCAACTGCTCTTCCTTGTTCTCCAGGTGGACGCCTGACTTCTAATACTTCAACTGCTCTTCCTTATTCTCCAGGTGGACGCGTGATTGCTAATACTTCAACTGCTCTTCCTTGTTCTCCAGGTGGACGCCTGACTTCTAATACTTCAACTGCTCTTCCTTATTCTCCAGGTGGACGCCTGATTGCTAATACTTCAACTGCTCTTCCTTGTTCTCCAGGTGGACGCCTGACTTCTAATACTTCAACTGCTCTTCCTTATTCTCCAGGTGGACGCCTGATTGCTAATACTTCAACTGCTCTTCCTTATTCTCCAGGTGGACGCCTGACTTCTGATACTTCAACTGCTCTTCCTTGTTCTCCAGGTGGACGCCTGACTTCTAATACTTCAACTGCTCTTCCTTATTCTCCAGGTGGACGCCTGATTGCTAATACTTCAACTGCTCTTCCTTATTCTCCAGGTGGACGCCTGACTTCTGATACTTCAACTGCTCTTCCTTGTTCTCCAGGTGGACGCCTGACTTCTAATACTTCAACTGCTCTTCCTTATTCTCCAGGTGGAAGCCTGATTGCTAATACTTCAACTGCTCTTACTTATTCTCCAGGTGGACTCCTGACTTCTGATACTTCAACTGCTCTTCCTTGTTCTCCAGGTGGATGCCTGACTTCTAATACTTCAACTGCTCTTCCTTGTTCTCCAGGTGGACGTCTGACTTCTAATACTTCAACTGCTCTTCCTTATTCTCCAGGTGGACGCCTGATTGCTAATACTTCAACTGCTCTTCCTTGTTCTCCAGGTGGACGCCTGACTTCTAATACTTCAACTGTTCTTCCTTATTCTCCAGGTGGACGCGTGATTGCTAATACTTCAACTGCTCTTCCTTATTCTCCATGTGGACGCCTGATTGCTAATACTTCAACTGCTCTTTCTTATTCTCCAGGTGGATGCCTGACTTCTGATACTTCAACTGCTCTTCCTAGTTCTCCAGGTGGACGCCTGACTTCTAATACTTCAACTGCTCTTCCTTATTATCCAGGTGGACGCCTGATTGCTAATACTTCAACTGCTCTTCCTTATTCTCCAGGTGGACGCCTGACTTCTAATATTTCATCTACTCTTCCTTGTTCTCCAGGTGGACGCCTGACTTCTGATACTTCCGTTGCTCTTCCTTATTCTCCAGGTGGACGCCTTATTGCTAATACTTCCCCTGCTCTTCCTTATTCTCCAGGTGGATGCCTGATTGCTAATACTTCACTTTCTCTTCCTTGTTCTCCAGGTGGACGCCTGATTGCTAATACTTCACTTGCTCTTCCTTGTTCTCCAGGTGGATGCCTGACTTCTAATACTTCAACTGCTTTTCCTTGTTCTCCAGGTGGACGCCTGACTTCTAATACTTCAACTGCTCTTCCTTGTTCTCCAGGTGGACGCCTGACTTCTAATACTTCAACTGCTCTTCCTTATTCTCCAGGTGGACGCCTGATTGCTAATACTTCAACTGCTCTTCCTTGTTCTCCAGGTGGACGCCTGACTTCTAATACTTCAACTGCTCTTCCTTATTCTCCAGGTGGACGCCTGATTGCTAATACTTCAACTGCTCTTCCTTATTCTCCAGGTGGACGCCTGACTTCTGATACTTCAACTGATCTTCCTTGTTCTCCAGGTGAACGCCTGATTGCTAATACTTCAACTACTTTTCCTTGTTCTCCAGGTGGATTCCTAACTTCTAATACTTCAACTGCTCTTCCTTGTTCTCCAGGTGGACGCCTGACTTCTGATACTTCAACTGCTCTTCCTTGTTCTCCAGGTGGACGCCTGACTTCTAATACTTCAACTGCTCTTCCTTATTCTCCAGGTGGACGCCTGATTGCTAATACTTCAACTGCTCTTCCTTATTCTCCAGGTGGACGCCTGACTTCTGATACTTCAACTGCTCTTCCTTGTTCTCTAGGTGGACGCTTGACTTCTAATACTTCAACTGCTCTTCCTTGTTCTCCAGGTGGACGCCTGACTTCTAATACTTCAACTGCTCTTCCTTATTCTCCAGGTGGATGCCTGACTTCTAATACTTCAACTACTCTTCCTTATTCTCCAGGTGGACGCCTGATTGCTAATACTTCAACTGCTCTTCCTTGTTCTCCAAGTGGACGCCTGACTTCTGATACTTCCGTTGCTCTTCCTTATTCTCCAGGTGGACGCCTTATTGCTAATACTTCCCCTGCTCTTCCTTATTCTCTAGGTGGACGCCTGATTTCTAATACTTCACTTTCTCTTCCTTGTTCTCCAGGTGGACGCCTGATTGCTAATACTTCACTTGCTCTTCCTTGTTCTCCAGGTGGATGCCTGACTTCTAATACTTCAACTGCTTTTCCTTGTTCTCCAGGTGGACGCCTGACTTCTAATACTTCAACTGCTCTTCCTTGTTCTCCAGGTGGACGCCTGACTTCTAATACTTCAACTGCTCTTCCTAGTTCTCCAGGTGGACGCCTGATTGCTAATACTTCAACTGCTCTTCCTTGTTCTCCAGGTGGACGCCTGACTTCTAATACTTCAACTGCTCTTCTTTATTCTCCAAGTGGACGCCTGATTGCTAATACTTCAACTGCTATTCCTTATTCTCCAGGTGGACGCCTGACTTCTAATACTTCAACTGCTCTTCCTTGTTCTCCAGGTGAACGCCTGATTGCTAATACTTCAACTGCTTTTCCTTGTTCTCCAGGTGGACGCCTGACTTCTAATACTTCAACTGCTCTTCCTTGTTCTCCAGGTGGACGCCTGACTTCTGATACTTCAACCGCTCTTCCTTGTTCTCCAGGTGGACGCCTGACTTCTAATACTTCAACTACTCTTCCTTATTCTCCAGGTGGACGCCTGATTGCTAATACTTCAACTGCTCTTCCTTATTCTCCAGGTGGACGCCTGATTGCTAATACTTCAACTGCTCTTCCTTGTTCTCCAGGTGGACGCCTGACTTCTAATACTTCAACTGCTCTTCCTTATTTTCCAGGTGGACGCCTGATTGCTAATACTTCAACTGCTCTTCCTTATTCTCCAGGTGGACGCCTGACTTCTGATACTTCAACTGATCTTCCTTGTTCTCCAGGTGAACGCCTGATTGCTAATACTTCAACTGCTTTTCCTTGTTCTCCAGGTGGATTCCTAACTTCTAATACTTCAACTGCTCTTCCTTGTTCTCCAGGTGGACGCCTGACTTCTGATACTTCAACTGCTCTTCCTTGTTCTCCAGGTGGACGCCTGACTTCTAATACTTCAACTGCTCTTCCTTATTCTCCAGGTGGACGCCTGATTGCTAATACTTCAACTGCTCTTCCTTATTCTCCAGGTGGACGCCTGACTTCTGAAACTTCAACTGCTCTTCCTTGTTCTCTAGGTGGACGCTTGACTTCTAATACTTCAACTGCTCTTCCTTGTTCTCCAGGTGGACGCCTGACTTCTAATACTTCAACTGCTCTTCCTTATTCTCCAGGTGGATGCCTGACTTCTAATACTTCAACTACTCTTCCTTATTCTCCAGGTGGACGCCTGATTGCTAATACTTCAACTGCTCTTCCTTGTTCTCCAAGTGGACGCCTGACTTCTAATACTTCAACTGCTCTTCCTTATTCTCCAGGTGGACGCCTTATTGCTAATACTTCCCCTGCTCTTCCTTATTCTCTAGGTGGACGCCTGATTTCTAATACTTCACTTTCTCTTCCTTGTTCTCCAGGTGGACGCCTGATTGCTAATACTTCACTTGCTCTTCCTTGTTCTCCAGGTGGATGCCTGACTTCTAATACTTCAACTGCTTTTCCTTGTTCTCCAGGTGGACGCCTGACTTCTAATACTTCAACTGCTCTTCCTTGTTCTCCAGGTGGACGCCTGACTTCTAATACTTCAACTGCTCTTCCTTGTTCTCCAGGTGGACGCCTGATTGCTAATACTTCAACTGCTCTTCCTTGTTCTCCAGGTGGACGCCTGACTTCTAATACTTCAACTGCTCTTCTTTATTCTCCAAGTGGACGCCTGATTGCTAATACTTCAACTGCTATTCCTTATTCTCCAGGTGGACGCCTGACTTCTAATACTTCAACTGCTCTTCCTTGTTCTCCAGGTGAACGCCTGATTGCTAATACTTCAACTGCTTTTCCTTGTTCTCCAGGTGGACGCCTGACTTCTAATACTTCAACTGCTCTTCCTTGTTCTCCAGGTGGACGCCTGACTTCTGATACTTCAACCGCTCTTCCTTGTTCTCCAGGTGGACGCCTGACTTCTAATACTTCAACTACTCTTCCTTATTCTCCAGGTGGACGCCTGATTGCTAATACTTCAACTGCTCTTCCTTATTCTCCAGGTAGACAACTGACTTCTGATACTTCAACTACTCTTCCTTGTTCTCCAGGTGGACGCCTGACTTCTAATACTTCAACTGCTCTTCCTTATTCTCCAGGTGGACGCCTGATTGCTAATACTTCAACTGCTCTTCCTTATTCTCCAGGTGGACGCCTGACTTCTGATACTTCAACTGCTTTTCCTTGTTCTCCAGGTGAACGCCTGATTGCTAATACTTCAACTGCTTTTCCTTGTTCTCCAGGTGGACGCCTGACTTCTAATACTTCAACTGCTCTTCCTTGTTCTCCAGGTGGACGCCTGACTTCTGATACTTCAACTGCTCTTCCTTGTTCTCCAGGTGGACGCCTAATTTCTAATACTTCAACTGCTCTTCCTTATTCTCTAGGTGGACGCCTGATTGCTAATACTTCAACTGCTCTTCCTTATTCTCCAGGTGGACGCCTGACTTCTGATACTTCAACTGCTCTTCCTTGTTCTCTAGGTGGACGCTTGACTTCTAATACTTCAACTGCTCTTCCTTGTTCTCCAGGTGGACGCCTGACTTCTAATACTTCAACTGCTCTTCCTTATTCTCCAGGTGGACGCCTGACTTCTAATACTTCAACTGCTCTTCCTTATTCTCCAGGTGGACGCCTGATTGCTAATACTTCAACTGCTCTTCCTTGTTCTCCAGGTGGACGCCTGACTTCTAATACTTCAACTGCTCTTCCTTATTCTCCATGTGGACGCCTGATTGCTAATACTTCAACTGCTCTTCCTAGTTCTCCAGGTGGACGCCTGACTTCTAATACTTCAACTGCTCTTCCTTACTATCCAGGTGGACGCCTGATTGCTAATACTTCAACTGCTCTTCCTTATTCTCCAGGTGGACGCCTGACTTCTAATATTTCATCTACTCTTCCTTGTTCTCCAGGTGGA
The DNA here is from genome assembly GCF_000715075.1 of Nicotiana tabacum. Taxonomy (NCBI): domain Eukaryota; kingdom Viridiplantae; phylum Streptophyta; class Magnoliopsida; order Solanales; family Solanaceae; genus Nicotiana; species Nicotiana tabacum. The sequence goes on from NC_134084.1 coordinate 89,985,414, forward strand.
CGCCTGACTTCTGATACTTCCGTTGCTCTTCCTTATTCTCCAGGTGGACGCCTTATTGCTAATACTTCCCCTGCTCTTCCTTATTCTCCAGGTGGATGCCTGATTGCTAATACTTCACTTTCTCTTCCTTGTTCTCCAGGTGGACGCCTGATTGCTAATACTTCACTTGCTCTTCCTTGTTCTCCAGGTGGATGCCTGACTTCTAATACTTCAACTGCTTTTCCTTGTTCTCCAGGTGGACGCCTGACTTCTAATACTTCAACTGCTCTTCCTTGTTCTCCAGGTGGACGCCTGACTTCTAATACTTCAACTGCTCTTCCTTATTCTCCAGGTGGACGCCTGATTGCTAATACTTCAACTTCTCTTCCTTATTCTCCAGGTGGACGCCTGACTTCTGATACTTCAACTGCTCTTCCTTATTCTCCAGGTGGACGCCTGATTGCTAATACTTCAACTGCTCTTCCTTATTCTCCAGGTGGACGCCTGACTTCTGATACTTCAACTGCTCTTCCTTGTTCTCCAGGTGAACGCCTGATTGCTAATACTTCAACTGCTTTTCCTTGTTCTCCAGGTGGATGCCTAACTTCTAATACTTCAACTGCTCTTCCTTGTTCTCCAGGTGGACGCCTGACTTCTGATACTTCAACCGCTCTTCCTTGTTCTCCAGGTGGACGCCTGACTTCTAATACTTCAACTACTCTTCCTTATTCTCCAGGTGGACGCCTGATTGCTAATACTTCAACTGCTCTTCCTTATTCTCCAGGTAGACAACTGACTTCTGATACTTCAACTACTCTTCCTTGTTCTCCAGGTGGACGCCTGACTTCTAATACTTCAACTGCTCTTCCTTATTCTCCAGGTGGACGCCTGATTGCTAATACTTCAACTACTCTTCCTTATTCTCCAGGTGGACGCCTGACTTCTGATACTTCAACTGCTCTTCCTTGTTCTCTAGGTGAACGCCTGATTGCTAATACTTCAACTGCTCTTCCTTGTTCTCCAAGTGGACGCTTGACTTCTGATACTTCCGTTGCTCTTCCTTATTCTCCAGGTGGACGCCTTATTGCTAATACTTCCCCTGCTCTTCCTTATTCTCCAGGTGGACGCCTGATTTCTAATACTTCACTTTCTCTTCCTTGTTCTCCAGGTGGACGCCTGATTGCTAATACTTCACTTGCTCTTCCTTGTTCTCCAGGTGGATGCCTGACTTCTAATACTTCAACTGCTTTTCCTTGTTCTCCAGGTGGACGCCTGACTTCTAATACTTCAACTGCTCTTCCTTGTTCTCCAGGTGGACGCCTGACTTCTAATACTTCAACTGCTCTTCCTTATTCTCCAGGTGGACGCCTGATTGCTAATACTTCAACTGCTCTTCCTTGTTCTCCAGGTGGACGCCTGACTTCTAATACTTCAACTGCTCTTCCTTATTCTCCAAGTGGACGCCTGATTGCTAATACTTCAACTGCTATTCCTTATTCTCCAGGTGGACGCCTGACTTCTGATACTTCAACTGCTCTTCCTTGTTCTCCAGGTGAACGCCTGATTGCTAATACTTCAACTGCTTTTCCTTGTTCTCCAGGTGGACGCCTGACTTCTAATACTTCAACTGCTCTTCCTTGTTCTCCAGGTGGACGCCTGACTTCTGATACTTCAACCGCTCTTCCTTGTTCTCCAGGTGGACGCCTGACTTCTAATACTTCAACTGCTCTTCCTTGTTCTCCAGGAGGACGCCTGACTTCTAATACTTCAACTGCTCTTCCTTATTCTCCAAGTGGACGCCTGATTGCTAATACTTCAACTGCTATTCCTTATTCTCCAGGTGGACGCCTGACTTCTGATACTTCAACTGCTCTTCCTTGTTCTCCAGGTGAACGCCTGATTGCTAATACTTCAACTGCTTTTCCTTGTTCTCCAGGTGGACGCCTGACTTCTAATACTTCAACTGCTCTTCCTTGTTCTCCAGGTGGACGCCTGACTTCTGATACTTCAACCGCTCTTCCTTGTTCTCCAGGTGGACGCCTGACTTCTAATACTTCAACTACTCTTCCTTATTCTCCAGGTGGACGCCTGATTGCTAATACTTCAACTGCTCTTCCTTATTCTCCAGGTAGACGCCTGACTTCTGATACTTCAACTGCTCTTCCTTGTTCTCTAGGTAGACGCTTAACTTCTAATACTTCAACTGCTCTTCCTTATTCTCCAGGTGGACGCCTGATTGCTAATACTTCAACTGCTCTTCCTTATTCTCCAGGTGGACGCCTGACTTCTGATACTTCAACTGCTCTTCCTTGTTCTCCAGGTGAACGCCTGATTGCTAATACTTCAACTGCTTTTCCTTGTTCTCCAGGTGGACGCCTGACTTCTAATACTTCAACTGCTCTTCCTTGTTCTCCAGGTGGACGCCTGACTTCTGATACTTCAACTGCTCTTCCTTGTTCTCCAGGTGGACGCCTAATTTCTAATACTTCAACTGCTCTTCCTTATTCTCTAGGTGGACGCCTGATTGCTAATACTTCAACTGCTCTTCCTTATTCTCCAGGTGGACGCCTGACTTCTGATACTTCAACTGCTCTTCCTTGTTCTCTAGGTGGACGCTTGACTTCTAATACTTCAACTGCTCTTCCTTGTTCTCCAGGTGGATGCCTGACTTCTAATACTTCAACTGCTCTTCCTTATTCTCTAGGTGGATGCCTGATTTTTGATACTTCAACTGCTCTTCCTTGTTCTCCAGGTGGACGCCTGACTTCTAATACTTCAACTGCTCTTCCTTATTCTCCAGGTGGACGCCTGATTGCTAATACTTCAACTGCTCTTCCTTGTTCTCCAGGTGGACGCCTGACTTCTAATACTTCAACTGCTCTTCCTTATTCTCCAGGTGGACGCCTGATTGCTAATACTTCAACTGCTCTTCCTTGTTCTCCAGGTGGACGCCTGACTTCTAATACTTCAACTGCTCTTCCTTATTCTCCAGGTGGACGCCTGATTGCTAATACTTCAACTGCTCTTCCTTGTTCTCCAGGTGGACGTCTGACTTCTAATACTTCAACTGCTCTTCCTTATTCTCCAGGTGGACGCCTGATTGCTAATACTTCAACTTCTCTTCCTTATTCTCCAGGTGGACGCCTGACTTCTGATACTTTAACTGCTCTTCCTTATTCTCCAGGTGGACGCCTGACTTCTGATACTTCAACTGCTCTTCCTTGTTCTCCAGGTGAACGCCTGATTGCTAATACTTCAACTGCTTTTCCTTGTTCTCCAGGTGGACGCCTGACTTCTGATACTTCAACTGCTCTTCCTTGTTCTCCAGGTGGACGCCTGACTTCTAATACTTCAACTGCTCTTCCTTATTCTCCAGGTGGACGCGTGATTGCTAATACTTCAACTGCTCTTCCTTGTTCTCCAGGTGGACGCCTGACTTCTAATACTTCAACTGCTCTTCCTTATTCTCCAGGTGGACGCCTGACTTCTGATACTTCAACTGCTCTTCCTTGTTCTCTAGGTGCACGCTTGACTTCTAATACTTCAACTGCTCTTCCTTGTTCTCCAGGTGGACGCCTGACTTCTAGTACTTCAACTTCTCTTCCTTATTCTCCAGGTGGACGCCTGACTTCTAATACTTCAACTGCTCTTCCTTATTCTCCAGGTGGACGCCTGATTGCTAATACTTCAACTGCTCTTCCTTGTTCTCCAGGTGGACGCCTGACTTCTAATACTTCAACTGCTCTTCCTTATTCTCCATGTGGACGCCTGATTGCTAATACTTCAACTGCTCTTCCTTATTCTCCAGGTGGACGCCTGACTTCTGATACTTCAACTGCTCTTCCTTGTTCTCCAGGTGGATGCCTGACTTCTAATACTTCAACTGCTCTTCCTTATTATCCAGGTGGACACCTGATTGCTAATACTTTAACTGCTCTTCCTTATTCTCCAGGTGGACGCCTGACTTCTGATATTTCATCTGCTCTTCCTTGTTCTCCAGGTGCACGCCTGACTTCTGATACTTCCGTTGCTCTTCCTTATTCTCCTGGTGGACGCCTTATTGCTAATACTTCCCCTGCTCTTCCTTATTCTCCAGGTGGACGCCTGATTGCTAATACTTCACTTTCTCTTCCTTGTTCTCCAGGTGGACGCCTGATTGCTAATACTTCACTTGCTCTTCCTTGTTCTCCAGGTGGATACCTGACTTCTAATACTTCAACTGCTTTTCCTTGTTCTCCAGGTGGATGCCTGACTTCTAATACTTCAACTACTCTTCCTTGTTCTCCAGGTGGACGCCTGACTTCTAATACTTCAACTGCTCTTCCTTATTCTCCAGGTGGACGCCTGATTGCTAATACTTCAACTGCTCTTCCTTGTTCTCCAGGTGGACGCCTGACTTCTAATACTTCAACTGCTCTTCCTTATTCTCCAGGTGGACGCCTGATTGCTAATACTTCAACTTCTCTTCCTTATTCTCCAGGTGGACGCCTGACTTCTGATACTTCAACTGCTCTTCCTTGTTCTCTAGGTGCACGCTTGACTTCTAATACTTCAACTGCTCTTCCTTGTTCTCCAGGTGGACGCCTGACTTCTAGTACTTCAACTTCTCTTCCTTATTCTCCAGGTGGACGCCTGACTTCTAATACTTCAACTGCTCTTCCTTATTCTCCAGGTGGACGCCTGATTGCTAATACTTCAACTGCTCTTCCTTGTTCTCCAGGTGGACGCCTGACTTCTAATACTTCAACTGCTCTTCCTTATTCTCCAGGTGGACGCCTGACTTCTGATACTTCAACTGCTCTTCCTTGTTCTCCAGGTGGATGCCTGACTTCTAATACTTCAACTGCTCTTCCTTATTATCCAGGTGGACACCTGATTGCTAATACTTTAACTGCTCTTCCTTATTCTCCAGGTGGACGCCTGACTTCTGATATTTCATCTGCTCTTCCTTGTTCTCCAGGTGCACGCCTGACTTCTGATACTTCCGTTGCTCTTCCTTATTCTCCTGGTGGACGCCTTATTGCTAATACTTCCCCTGCTCTTCCTTATTCTCCAGGTGGACGCCTGATTGCTAATACTTCACTTTCTCTTCCTTGTTCTCCAGGTGGACGCCTGATTGCTAATACTTCACTTGCTCTTCCTTGTTCTCCAGGTGGATACCTGACTTCTAATACTTCAACTGCTTTTCCTTGTTCTCCAGGTGGACGCCTGATTGCTAATACTTAACTTTCTCTTCCTTGTTCTCCAGGTGGACGCCTGATTGCTAATACTTCACTTGCTCTTCCTTGTTCTCCAGGTGGATGCCTGACTTCTAATACTTCAACTGCTTTTCCTTGTTCTCCAGGTGGACGCCTGACTTCTAATACTTCAACTGCTCTTCCTTGTTCTCCAGGTGGACGCCTGACTTCTAATACTTCAACTGCTCTTCCTTATTCTCCAGGTGGACGCCTGATTGCTAATACTTCAACTGCTCTTCCTTATTCTCCAGGTGGACGCCTGACTTCTGATACTTCAACTGCTCTTCCTTGTTCTCCAGGTGGACGCCTGACTTCTAATACTTCAACTGCTCTTCCTTATTCTCCAGGTGGACGCCTGATTGCTAATACTTCAACTGCTCTTCCTTGTTCTCCAGGTGGACGCCTGACTTCTAATACTTCAACTGCTCTTCCTTATTCTCCAGGTGGACGCCTGACTTCTGATACTTCAACTGCTCTTCCTTGTTCTCTAGGTGGACGCTTGACTTCTAATACTTCAACTGCTCTTCCTTGTTCTCCAGGTGGACGCTTGACTTCTAATACTTCAACTGCTCTTCCTTATTCTCCAGGTGGACGCCTGACTTCTAATACTTCAACTGCTCTTCCTTATTCTCCTGGTGGACGCCTGATTGCTAATACTTCAACTGCTCTTCCTTGTTCTTCAGGTGGACGCCTGACTTCTAATACTTCAACTGCTCTTCCTTATTCTCCATGTGGACGCCTGATTGCTAATACTTCAACTGCTGTTCCTTATTCTCCAGGTGGACGCCTGACTTCTGATACTTCAACTGCTCTTCCTTGTTCTCTAGGTGGACGCTTGACTTCTAATACTTCAACTGCTCTTCCTTGTTCTCCAGGTGGACGCTTGACTTCTAATACTTCAACTGCTCTTCCTTATTCTCCAGGTGGACGCCTGACTTCTAATACTTCAACTGCTCTTCCTTATTCTCCTGGTGGACGCCTGATTGCTAATACTTCAACTGCTCTTCCTTGTTCTTCAGGTGGACGCCTGACTTCTAATACTTCAACTGCTCTTCCTTATTCTCCATGTGGACGCCTGATTGCTAATACTTCAACTGCTGTTCCTTATTCTCCAGGTGGACGCCTGACTTCTGATACTTCAACTGCTCTTCCTTGTTCTCCAAGTGGACGCCTGACTTCTAATACTTCAACTGCTCTTCCTTGTTCTCCAGGTGGACGCCTGACTTCTAATACTTCAACTGCTCTTCCTTATTCTCCAGGTGGACGCCTGATTGCTAATACTTCAACTGATCTTCCTTGTTCTCCAGGTGGACGCCTGACTTCTAAAACTTCAACTGCTCTTCCTTATTTTCCAGGTGGATGCCTGATTGCTAATACTTCAACTTCTCTTCCTTATTCTCCAGGTGGACGCCTGACTTCTGATACTTCAACTGCTCTTCCTTATTCTCCAGGTGGACGCCTGACTTTTGATACTTCAACTGTTCTTCCTTGTTCTCCAGGTGAACACCTGATTGCTAATACTTCAACTACTTTTCCTTGTTCTCGAGGTGGACGCCTGACTTCTAATACTTCAACTGCTCTTCCTTGTTCTCCAGGTGGACGCCTGACTTCTAATACTTCAACTGCTCTTCCTTGTTCTCCAGGTGGACGTCTGACTTCTAATACTTCAACTGCTCTTCCTTATTATCCAGGTGGACGCCTGATTGCTAATACTTCAACTGCTCTTCCTTATTCTCCAGGTGGACGCCTGACTTCTAATACTTCAACTGCTCTTCCTTGTTCTCCAGGTGGACGCCTGACTTCTAATACTTCAACTGCTCTTCCTTATTCTCCAGGTGGACGCCTGATTGCTAATACTTCAACTGCTATTCCTTATTCTCCAGGTGGACGCCTGACTTCTGATACTTCAACTGCTCTTCCTTGTTCTCCAGGTGGACGCCTGACTTCTAATACTTCAACTGCTCTTCCTTATTCTCCAGGTGGACGCCTGATTGCTAATACTTCAACTTCTCTTCCTTATTCTCCAGGTGGACGCCTGACTTCTGATACTTCAACTGCTCTTCCTTGTTCTCTAGGTGGACGCTTGACTTCTAATACTTCAACTGCTCTTCCTTGTTCTCCAGGTAGACGCCTGACTTCTAATATTTCAACTGCTCTTTCTTATTCTACAGGTGGACGCCTGACTTCTATTACTTCAACTGCTCTTCCTTGTTCTCCAGGTGGACGTCTGATTTCTAATACTTCAACTGCTCTTCCTTATTCTCCAGGTGGACGCCTGATTGCTAATACTTCAACTGCTCTTCCTTATTCTCCAGGTGGACGCCTGACTTCTGATACTTCAACTGCTCTTCCTTGTTCTCCAGGTGGACGCCTGACTTCTAATACTTCAACTGCTCTTCCTTATTCTCCAGGTGGACGCCTGATTGCTAATACTTCAACTGCTCTTCCCTGTTCTCTAGGTGGACGCTTGACTTTTAATACTTCAACTGCTCTTCCTTGTTCTCCAGGTGGACGCCTGACTTCTAATACTTCAATTGCTCTTCCTTATTCTCCAGGTGGACGCCTGATTGCTAATACTTCAACTGCTCTTCCTTGTTCTCCAGGTGGACGCCTGACTTCTAATACTTCAACTGCTCTTCCTTATTCTCTAGGTGGACGCCTGATTGCTAATACTTCAACTTCTCTTCCTTATTCTCCAGGTGGACGCCTGACTTCTGATACTTCAACTGCTCTTCCTTATTCTCCAGGTGGAAGCCTGACTTCTGATACTTCAACTGCTCTTCCTTGTTCTCCAGGTGAACGCCTGATTGCTAATACTTCAACTGCTTTTCCTTGTTCTCCAGGTGGACGCCTGACTTCTAATACTTCAACTGCTCTTCCTTGTTCTCCAGGTGGACGCCTGACTTCTAATGCTTCAACTGCTCTTCCTTATTCTCCAGGTGGACGCCTGACTTCTAATACTTCATATGCTCTTCCTTATTCTCCAGGTGGACGCCTGACTTCTGATACTTCAACTGCTCTTCCTTGTTCTCTAGGTGGACGCTTGACTTCTAATACTTCAACTGCTCTTCCTTGTTCTCCAGGTGGACGCCTGACTTCTAATACTTCAACTGCTCTTCCTTATTCTCCAGGTGGACGCCTGACTTCTAATACTTCAACTGCTCTTCCTTATTCTCCAGGTGGACGCCTGACTTCTGATACTTCAACTGCTCTTCCTTGTTCTCCAGGTGGACGCCTGACTTCTAATACTTCAACTGCTCTTCCTTATTATCCAGGTGGACACCTGATTGCTAATACTTCAACTGCTCTTCCTTATTCTCCAGGTGGACGCTTGACTTCTGATATTTCATCTGCTCTTCCTTGTTCTCCAGGTGGACGCCTGACTTCTGATACTTCCGTTGCTCTTCCTTATTCTCCAGGTGGACGCCTTATTGCTAATACTTCCCCTGTTCTTCCATATTCTCCAGGTGGACGCCTGATTGCTAATACTTAACTTTCTCTTCCTTGTTCTCCAGGTGGACGCCTGATTGCTAATACTTCACTTGCTCTTCCTTGTTCTCCAGGTGGATGCCTGACTTCTAATACTTCAACTGCTTTTCCTTGTTCTCCAGGTGGACGCCTGACTTCTAATACTTCAACTGCTCTTCCTTGTTCTCCAGGTGGACGCCTGACTTCTAATACTTCAACTGCTCTTCCTTATTCTCCAGGTGGACGCCTGATTGCTAATACTTCAACTGCTCTTCCTTGTTCTCCAGGTGGACGCCTGACTTCTAATACTTCAACTGCTCTTCCTTATTCTCCAGGTGGACGCCTGATTGCTAATACTTCAACTGCTCTTCCTTATTCTCCAGGTGGACGCCTGATTGCTAATACTTCAACTGCTCTTCCTTGTTCTCCAGGTGGACGCCTGACTTCTAATACTTCAACTGCTCTTCCTTATTCTCCAGGTGGACGCGTGATTGCTAATACTTCAACTGCTCTTCCTTGTTCTCCAGGTGGACGCCTGACTTCTAATACTTCAACTGCTCTTCCTTATTCTCCAGGTGGACGCCTGACTTCTGATACTTCAACTGCTCTTCCTTGTTCTCTAGGTGGACGCTTGACTTCTAATACTTCAACTGCTCTTCCTTGTTCTCCAGGTGGACGCCTGACTTCTAATACTTCAACTGCTCTTCCTTATTCTCCAGGTGGACGCCTGACTTCTAATACTTCAACTGCTCTTCCTTATTCTCCAGGTGGACGCCTGATTGCTAATACTTCAACTGCTGTTCCTTGTTCTCCAGGTGGACGCCTGACTTCTAATACTTCAACTGCTCTTCCTTATTCTCCAGGTGGACGCCTGATTGCTAATACTTCAACTGATCTTCCTTGTTCTCCAGGTGGACGCCTGACTTCTAAAACTTCAACTGCTCTTCCTTATTTTCCAGGTGGATGCCTGATTGCTAATACTTCAACTTCTCTTCCTTATTCTCCAGGTGGACGCCTGACTTCTGATACTTCAACTGCTCTTCCTTATTCTCCAGGTGGACGCCTGACTTTTGATACTTCAACTGTTCTTCCTTGTTCTCCAGGTGAACACCTGATTGCTAATACTTCAACTACTTTTCCTTGTTCTCGAGGTGGACGCCTGACTTCTAATACTTCAACTGCTCTTCCTTGTTCTCCAGGTGGACGCCTGACTTCTAATACTTCAACTGCTCTTCCTTGTTCTTCAGGTGGACGTCTGACTTCTAATACTTCAACTGCTCTTCCTTATTATCCAGGTGGACGCCTGATTGCTAATACTTCAACTGCTCTTCCTTATTCTCCAGGTGGACGCCTGACTTCTAATACTTCAACTGCTCTTCCTTGTTCTCCAGGTGGACGCCTGACTTCTAATACTTCAACTGCTCTTCCTTATTCTCCAGGTGGACGCCTGATTGCTAATACTTCAACTGCTATTCCTTATTCTCCAGGTGGACGCCTGACTTCTGATACTTCAACTGCTCTTCCTTGTTCTCCAGGTGGACGCCTGACTTCTAATACTTCAACTGCTCTTCCTTATTCTCCAGGTGGACGCCTGATTGCTAATACTTCAACTTCTCTTCCTTATTCTCCAGGTGGACGCCTGACTTCTGATACTTCAACTGCTCTTCCTTGTTCTCTAGGTGGACGCTTGACTTCTAATACTTCAACTGCTCTTCCTTGTTCTCCAGGTAGACGCCTGACTTCTAATATTTCAACTGCTCTTTCTTATTCTCCAGGTGGACGCCTGACTTCTATTACTTCAACTGCTCTTCCTTGTTCTCCAGGTGGACGTCTGATTTCTAATACTTCAACTGCTCTTCCTTATTCTCCAGGTGGACGCCTGATTGCTAATACTTCAACTGCTCTTCCTTATTCTCCAGGTGGACGCCTGACTTCTGATACTTCAACTGCTCTTCCTTGTTCTCCAGGTGGACGCCTGACTTCTAATACTTCAACTGCTCTTCCTTATTCTCCAGGTGGACGCCTGATTGCTAATACTTCAACTGCTCTTCCCTGTTCTCTAGGTGGACGCTTGACTTTTAATACTTCAACTGCTCTTCCTTGTTCTCCAGGTGGACGCCTGACTTCTAATACTTCAATTGCTCTTCCTTATTCTCCAGGTGGACGCCTGATTGCTAATACTTCAACTGCTCTTCCTTGTTCTCCAGGTGGACGCCTGACTTCTAATACTTCAACTGCTCTTCCTTATTCTCTAGGTGGACGCCTGATTGCTAATACTTCAACTTCTCTTCCTTATTCTCCAGGTGGACGCCTGACTTCTGATACTTCAACTGCTCTTCCTTATTCTCCAGGTGGAAGCCTGACTTCTGATACTTCAACTGCTCTTCCTTGTTCTCCAGGTGAACGCCTGATTGCTAATACTTCAACTGCTTTTCCTTGTTCTCCAGGTGGACGCCTGACTTCTAATACTTCAACTGCTCTTCCTTGTTCTCCAGGTGGACGCCTGACTTCTAATGCTTCAACTGCTCTTCCTTATTCTCCAGGTGGACGCCTGACTTCTAATACTTCATATGCTCTTCCTTATTCTCCAGGTGGACGCCTGACTTCTGATACTTCAACTGCTCTTCCTTGTTCTCTAGGTGGACGCTTGACTTCTAATACTTCAACTGCTCTTCCTTGTTCTCCAGGTGGACGCCTGACTTCTAATACTTCAACTGCTCTTCCTTATTCTCCAGGTGGACGCCTGACTTCTAATACTTCAACTGCTCTTCCTTATTCTCCAGGTGGACGCCTGACTTCTGATACTTCAACTGCTCTTCCTTGTTCTCCAGGTGGACGCCTGACTTCTAATACTTCAACTGCTCTTCCTTATTATCCAGGTGGACACCTGATTGCTAATACTTCAACTGCTCTTCCTTATTCTCCAGGTGGACGCTTGACTTCTGATATTTCATCTGCTCTTCCTTGTTCTCCAGGTGGACGCCTGACTTCTGATACTTCCGTTGCTCTTCCTTATTCTCCAGGTGGACGCCTTATTGCTAATACTTCCCCTGTTCTTCCTTATTCTCCAGGTGGACGCCTGATTGCTAATACTTAACTTTCTCTTCCTTGTTCTCCAGGTGGACGCCTGATTGCTAATACTTCACTTGCTCTTCCTTGTTCTCCAGGTGGATGCCTGACTTCTAATACTTCAACTGCTTTTCCTTGTTCTCCAGGTGGACGCCTGACTTCTAATACTTCAACTGCTCTTCCTTGTTCTCCAGGTGGACGCCTGACTTCTAATACTTCAACTGCTCTTCCTTATTCTCCAGGTGGACGCCTGATTGCTAATACTTCAACTGCTCTTCCTTGTTCTCCAGGTGGACGCCTGACTTCTAATACTTCAACTGCTCTTCCTTATTCTCCAGGTGGACGCCTGATTGCTAATACTTCAACTGCTCTTCCTTATTCTCCAGGTGGACGCCTGATTGCTAATACTTCAACTGCTCTTCCTTGTTCTCCAGGTGGACGCCTGACTTCTAATACTTCAACTGCTCTTCCTTATTCTCCAGGTGGACGCGTGATTGCTAATACTTCAACTGCTCTTCCTTGTTCTCCAGGTGGACGCCTGACTTCTAATACTTCAACTGCTCTTCCTTATTCTCCAGGTGGACGCCTGACTTCTGATACTTCAACTGCTCTTCCTTGTTCTCTAGGTGGACGCTTGACTTCTAATACTTCAACTGCTCTTCCTTGTTCTCCAGGTGGACGCCTGACTTCTAATACTTCAACTGCTCTTCCTTATTCTCCAGGTGGACGCCTGACTTCTAATACTTCAACTGCTCTTCCTTATTCTCCAGGTGGACGCCTGATTGCTAATACTTCAACTGCTGTTCCTTGTTCTCCAGGTGGACGCCTGACTTCTAATACTTCAACTGCTCTTCCTTATTCTCCAAGTGGACGCCTGATTGCTAATACTTCAACTGCTCTTCCTTATTCTCCAGGTGGACGCCTGACTTCTGATACTTCAACTGCTCTTCCTTGTTCTCCAGGTGGACGCCTGACTTCTAATACTTCAACTGCTCTTCCTTATTCTCCAGGTGGATGCCTGATTGCTAATACTTCAACTGCTCTTCCTTATTCTCCAGGTGGACGCCTGACTTCTGATATTTCATCTGCTCTTCCTTGTTCTCCAGGTGGACGCCTGACTTCTGATACTTCCGTTGCTCTTCCTTATTCTCCAGGTGGACGCCTTATTGCTAATACTTCCCCTGTTCTTCCTTATTCTCCAGGTGGACGCCTGATTGCTAATACTTAACTTTCTCTTCCTTGTTCTCCAGGTGGACGCCTGATTGCTAATACTTCACTTGCTCTTCCTTGTTCTCCAGGTGGATGCCTGACTTCTAATACTTCAACTGCTTTTCCTTGTTCTCCAGGTGGACGCCTGACTTCTAATACTTCAACTGCTCTTCCTTGTTCTCCAGGTGGACGCCTGACTTCTAATACTTCAACTGCTCTTCCTTATTCTCCAGGTGGACGCCTGATTGCTAATACTTCAACTGCTATTCCTTGTTCTCCAGGTGGACGCCTGACTTCTAATACTTCAACTGCTCTTCCTTATTCTCCAGGTGGACGCCTGATTGCTAATACTTCAACTGCTCTTCCTTATTCTCCAGGTGGACGCCTGACTTCTGATACTTCAACTGCTCTTCCTTGTTCTCCAGGTGAACGCCTGATTGCTAATACTTCAACTGCTTTTCCTTGTTCTCCAGGTGGACGCCTGATTGCTAATACTTCAACTGCTCTTCCTTGTTCTCCAAGTCGACGCCTGACTTCTGATACTTCAACTGCTCTTCCTTGTTCTCCAGGTGGACGCCTGACTTCTAATAATTCAACTGCTCTTCCTTATTCTCCAGGTGGACGCCTGATTGCTAATACTTCAACTGCTCTTCCTTATTCTCCAGGTGGACGCCTGACTTCTGATACTTCAACTGCTCTTCCTTGTTCTCTAGGTGGACGCTTGACTTCTAATACTTCAACTACTCCTCCTTATTCTCCAGGTGGACGCCTGACTTCTAATACTTCAACTGCTCTTCCTTATTCTCCAGGTGGACGCCTGACTTCTAATACTTCAACTACTCTTCCTTATTCTCCAGGTGGACGCCTGATTGCTAATACTTCAACTGCTCTTCCTTGTTCTCCAAGTGGACGGCTGACTTCTGATACTTCCGTTGCTCTTCCTTATTCTCCAGGTGGACGCCTTATTGCTAATACTTCAACTGCTCTTCCTTGTTATCCAGGTGGACGCCTGACTTCTAATACTTCAACTGCTCTTCCTTATTCTCCAGGTGGACGCCTGACTTCTAATACTTCAACTGCTCTTCCTTATTCTCCAGGTGGACGCCTGTTTTCTAATACTTCAACTGCTCTTCCTTGTTCTCCAAGTGGACGCCTGACTTCTAATACTTCAACTGCTCTTCCTTATTCTCCATGTGGACGCCTGATTGCTAATACATCAACTGCTCTTCCTTATTCTCCAGGTGGACGCCTGACTTCTGATACTTCAACTGCTCTTCCTTGTTCTCCAGGTGGACGCCTGACTTCTAATACTTCAACTGCTCTTCCTTATTCTCCAGGTGGACGCCTGATTGCTAATACTTCAACTGCTCTTCCTTATTCTCCAGGTGGACGCCTGACTTCTGATACTTCAACTGCTCTTCCTTGTTCTCCAGGTGAACGCCTGATTGCTAATACTTCAACTTCTTTTCCTTGTTCTCCAGGTGGACGCCTGACTTCTAATACTTCAACTGCTCTTCCTTGTTCTCCAGGTGGACGCCTGACTTCTGATACTTCAACTGCTCTTCCTTGTTCTCCAGGTGGACGCCTGACTTCTAATACTTCAACTGCTCTTCCTTATTCTCCAGGTGGACGCCTGACTTCTGATACTTCAACTGCTCTTCCTTGTTCTCTAGGTGGACGCTTGACTTCTAATACTTCAACTACTCTTCCTTGTTCTCCAGGTGGATGCCTGACTTCTAATACTTCAACTGCTCTTCCTTATTCTCCAGGTGGACGCCTGACTTCTAATACTTCAACTGCTCTTCCTTATTCTCCAGGTGGACGCCTGATTGCTAATACTTCAACTGCTCTTCCTTGTTCTCCAGGTGGACGCCTGACTTCTAATACTTCAACTGCTCTTCCTTATTCTCCAGGTGGACGCCTGATTGCTAATACTTCAACTGCTCTTCCTTATTCTCCAGGTGGACGCCTGACTTCTGATACTTCAACTGCTCTTCCTTGTTCTCCAGGTGGACGCCTGACTTCTAATACTTCAACTGCTCTTCCTTATTCTCCAGGTGGATGCCTGATTGCTAATACTTCAACTGCTCTTCCTTATTCTCCAGGTGGACGCCTGACTTCTGATATTTCATCTGCTCTTCCTTGTTCTCCAGGTGGACGCCTGACTTCTGATACTTCCGTTGCTCTTCCTTATTCTCCAGGTGGACGCCTTATTGCTAATACTTCCCCTGTTCTTCCTTATTCTCCAGGTGGACGCCTGATTGCTAATACTTAACTTTCTCTTCCTTGTTCTCCAGGTGGACGCCTGATTGCTAATACTTCACTTGCTCTTCCTTGTTCTCCAGGTGGATGCCTGACTTCTAATACTTCAACTGCTTTTCCTTGTTCTCCAGGTGGACGCCTGACTTCTAATACTTCAACTGCTCTTCCTTGTTCTCCAGGTGGACGCCTGACTTCTAATACTTCAACTGCTCTTCCTTATTCTCCAGGTGGACGCCTGATTGCTAATACTTCAACTGCTATTCCTTGTTCTCCAGGTGGACGCCTGACTTCTAATACTTCAACTGCTCTTCCTTATTCTCCAGGTGGACGCCTGATTGCTAATACTTCAACTGCTCTTCCTTATTCTCCAGGTGGACGCCTGACTTCTGATACTTCAACTGCTCTTCCTTGTTCTCCAGGTGAACGCCTGATTGCTAATACTTCAACTGCTTTTCCTTGTTCTCCAGGTGGACGCCTGATTGCTAATACTTCAACTGCTCTTCCTTGTTCTCCAAGTCGACGCCTGACTTCTGATACTTCAACTGCTCTTCCTTGTTCTCCAGGTGGACGCCTGACTTCTAATAATTCAACTGCTCTTCCTTATTCTCCAGGTGGACGCCTGATTGCTAATACTTCAACTGCTCTTCCTTATTCTCCAGGTGGACGCCTGACTTCTGATACTTCAACTGCTCTTCCTTGTTCTCTAGGTGGACGCTTGACTTCTAATACTTCAACTACTCCTCCTTATTCTCCAGGTGGACGCCTGACTTCTAATACTTCAACTGCTCTTCCTTATTCTCCAGGTGGATGCCTGACTTCTAATACTTCAACTACTCTTCCTTATTCTCCAGGTGGACGCCTGATTGCTAATACTTCAACTGCTCTTCCTTGTTCTCCAAGTGGACGGCTGACTTCTGATACTTCCGTTGCTCTTCCTTATTCTCCAGGTGGACGCCTTATTGCTAATACTTCAACTGCTCTTCCTTGTTATCCAGGTGGACGCCTGACTTCTAATACTTCAACTGCTCTTCCTTATTCTCCAGGTGGACGCCTGACTTCTAATACTTCAACTGCTCTTCCTTATTCTCCAGGTGGACGCCTGTTTTCTAATACTTCAACTGCTCTTCCTTGTTCTCCAAGTGGACGCCTGACTTCTAATACTTCAACTGCTCTTCCTTATTCTCCATGTGGACGCCTGATTGCTAATACATCAACTGCTCTTCCTTATTCTCCAGGTGGACGCCTGACTTCTGATACTTCAACTGCTCTTCCTTGTTCTCCAGGTGGACGCCTGACTTCTAATACTTCAACTGCTCTTCCTTATTCTCCAGGTGGACGCCTGATTGCTAATACTTCAACTGCTCTTCCTTATTCTCCAGGTGGACGCCTGACTTCTGATACTTCAACTGCTCTTCCTTGTTCTCCAGGTGAACGCCTGATTGCTAATACTTCAACTTCTTTTCCTTGTTCTCCAGGTGGACGCCTGACTTCTAATACTTCAACTGCTCTTCCTTGTTCTCCAGGTGGACGCCTGACTTCTGATACTTCAACTGCTCTTCCTTGTTCTCCAGGTGGACGCCTGACTTCTAATACTTCAACTGCTCTTCCTTATTCTCCAGGTGGACGCCTGATTGCTAATACTTCAACTGCTCTTCCTTATTCTCCAGGTGGACGCCTGACTTCTGATACTTCAACTGCTCTTCCTTGTTCTCTAGGTGGACGCTTGACTTCTAATACTTCAACTACTCTTCCTTGTTCTCCAGGTGGATGCCTGACTTCTAATACTTCAACTGCTCTTCCTTATTCTCCAGGTGGACGCCTGACTTCTAATACTTCAACTACTCTTCCTTATTCTCCAGGTGGACGCCTGATTGCTAATACTTCAACTGCTCTTCCTTGTTCTCCAGGTGGACGCCTGACTTCTAATACTTCAACTGCTCTTCCTTATTCTCCAGGTGGACGCGTGATTGCTAATACTTCAACTGCTCTTCCTTGTTCTCCAGGTGGACGCCTGACTTCTAATACTTCAACTGCTCTTCCTTATTCTCCAGGTGGACGCCTGACTTCTAATACTTCAACTGCTCTTCCTTATTCTCCAGGTGGACGCCTGACTTCTGATACTTCAACTGCTCTTCCTTGTTCTCCAGGTGGATGCCTGACTTCTAATACTTCAACTGCTCTTCCTTGTTCTCCAGGTGGACGCCTGACTTCTAATACTTCAACTGCTCTTCCTTATTCTCCAGGTGGACGCCTGATTACTAATACTTCAACTGCTCTTCCTTGTTCTCCAGGTGGACGCCTGACTTCTAATACTTCAACTGCTCTTCCTTATTCTCCAGGTGGACGCCTGATTGCTAATACTTCAACTGATCTTCCTTGTTCTCCAGGTGGACGCCTGACTTCTAATACTTCAACTGCTCTTCCTTATTCTCCAGGTGGACGCCTGATTGCTAATACTTCAACTGCTCTTCCTTATTCTCCAGGTGGACGCCTAACTTCTGATACTTCAACTGCTCTTCCTTGTTCTCTAGGTGGACGCTTGACTTCTAATACTTCAACTACTCCTCCTTGTTCTCCAGGTGGACGCCTGACTTCTAATACTTCAACTGCTCTTCCTTATTCTCCAGGTGGATGCCTGACTTCTAATACTTCAACTACTCTTCCTTATTCTCCAGGTGGACGCCTGATTCCTAATACTTCAACTGCTCTTCCTTGTTCTCCAAGTGGACGGCTGACTTCTGATACTTCCGTTGCTCTTCCTTATTCTCCAGGTGGACGCCTTATTGCTAATACTTCAACTGCTCTTCCTTGTTATCCAGGTGGACGCCTGACTTCTAATACTTCAACTGCTCTTCCTTATTCTCCAGGTGGACGCCTGACTTCTAATACTTCAACTGCTCTTCCTTATTCTCCAGGTGGACGCCTGTTTTCTAATACTTCAACTGCTCTTCCTTGTTCTCCAAGTGGACGCCTGACTTCAAATACTTCAACTGCTCTTCCTTATTCTCCATGTGGACGCCTGATTGCTAATACATCAACTGCTCTTCCTTATTCTCCAGGTGGACGCCTGACTTCTGATACTTCAACTGCTCTTCCTTGTTCTCCAGGTGGACGCCTGACTTCTAATACTTCAACTGCTCTTCCTTATTCTCCAGGTGGACGCCTGATTGCTAATACTTCAACTGCTCTTCCTTATTCTCCAGGTGGACGCCTGACTTCTGATACTTCAACTGCTCTTCCTTGTTCTCCAGGTGAACGCCTGATTGCTAATACTTCAACTTCTTTTCCTTGTTCTCCAGGTGGACGCCCCTGACTTCTAATACTTCAACTGCTCTTCCTTGTTCTCCAGGTGGACGCCTGACTTCTGATACTTCAACTGCTCTTCCTTGTTCTCCAGGTGGACGCCTGACTTCTAATACTTCAACTGCTCTTCCTTATTCTCCAGGTGGACGCCTGATTGCTAATACTTCAACTGCTCTTCCTTATTCTCAAGGTGGATGCCTGACTTCTGATACTTCAACTGCTCTTCCTTGTTCTCTAGGTGGACGCTTGACTTCTAATACTTCAACTGCTCTTCCTTGTTCTCCAGGTGGATGCCTTACTTCTAATACTTCAACTGCTCTTCCTTATTCTCCAGGTGGACGCCTGACTTCTAATACTTCAACTACTCTTCCTTATTCTCCAGGTGGACGCCTGATTGCTAATACTTCAACTGCTCTTCCTTGTTCTCCAGGTGGACGCCTGACTTCTAATACTTCAACTGCTCTTCCTTATTCTCCAGGTGGACGCGTGATTGCTAATACTTCAACTGCTCTTCCTTGTTCTCCAGGTGGACGCCTGACTTCTAATACTTCAACTGCTCTTCCTTATTCTCCAGGTGGACGCCTGATTGCTAATACTTCAACTGCTCTTCCTTATTCTCCAGGTGGACGCCTGACTTCTGATACTTCAACTGCTCTTCCTTGTTCTCCAGGTGGATGCCTGACTTCTAATACTTCAACTGCTCTTCCTTGTTCTCCAGGTGGACGCCTGACTTCTAATACTTCAACTGCTCTTCCTTATTCTCCAGGTGGACGCCTGATTACTAATACTTCAACTGCTCTTCCTTGTTCTCCAGGTGGACGCCTGACTTCTAATACTTCAACTGCTCTTCCTTATTCTCCAGGTGGACGCCTGATTGCTAATACTTCAACTGCTCTTCCTTGTTCTCCAGGTGGACGCCTGACTTCTAATACTTCAACTGCTCTTCCTTATTCTCCAGGTGGACGCCTGATTGCTAATACTTCAACTGCTCTTCCTTATTCTCCAGGTGGACGCCTGACTTCTGATACTTCAACTGCTCTTCCTTGTTCTCCAGGTGGACGCCTGACTTCTAATACTTCAACTGCTCTTCCTTATTCTCCAGGTGGACGCCTGATTGCTAATACTTCAACTGCTCTTCCTTATTCTCCAGGTGGACGCCTGACTTCTGATATTTCATCTGCTCTTCCTTGTTCTCCAGGTGGACGCCTGACTTCTGATACTTCCGTTGCTCTTCCTTATTCTCCAGGTGGACGCCTTATTGCTAATACTTCCCCTGCTCTTCCTTGTTCTCCAGGTGGACGCCTGATTGCTAATACTTTACTTTCTCTTCCTTGTTCTCCAGGTGGACGCCTGATTGCTAATACTTCACTTGCTCTTCCTTGTTCTCCAGGTGGATGCTTGACTTCTAATACTTCAACTGCTTTTCCTTGTTCTCCAGGTGGACGCCTGACTTCTAATACTTCAACTGCTCTTCCTTGTTCTCCAGGTGGACGCCTGACTTCTAATACTTCAACTGCTCTTCCTTATTCTCCAGGTGGACGCCTGACTTCTAATACTTCAACTGCTCTTCCTTGTTCTCCAGGTGGACGCCTGACTTCTAATACTTCAACTGCTCTTCCTTATTCTCCAGGTGGACGCCTGATTGCTAATACTTCAACTGCTCTTCCTTATTCTCCAGGTGGACGCCTGACTTCTAATACTTCAACTGCTCTTCCTTATTCTCCAGGTGGACGCCTGATTACTAATACTTCAACTGCTCTTCCTTGTTCTCCAGGTGGACGCCTGACTTCTAATACTTCAACTGCTCTTCCTTATTCTCCAGGTGGACGCCTGATTGCTAATACTTCAACTGCTCTTCCTTGTTCTCCAGGTGGACGCCTGACTTCTAATACTTCAACTGCTCTTCCTTATTCTCCAGGTGGACGCCTGATTGCTAATACTTCAACTGCTCTTCCTTATTCTCCAGGTGGACGCCTGACTTCTGATACTTCAACTGCTCTTCCTTGTTCTCCAGGTGGACGCCTGACTTCTAATACTTCAACTGCTCTTCCTTATTCTCCAGGTGGACGCCTGATTGCTAATACTTCAACTGCTCTTCCTTATTCTCCAGGTGGACGCCTGACTTCTGATATTTCATCTGCTCTTCCTTGTTCTCCAGGTGGACGCCTGACTTCTGATACTTCCGTTGCTCTTCCTTATTCTCCAGGTGGACGCCTTATTGCTAATACTTCCCCTGCTCTTCCTTGTTCTCCAGGTGGACGCCTGATTGCTAATACTTTACTTTCTCTTCCTTGTTCTCCAGGTGGACGCCTGATTGCTAATACTTCACTTGCTCTTCCTTGTTCTCCAGGTGGATGCTTGACTTCTAATACTTCAACTGCTTTTCCTTGTTCTCCAGGTGGACGCCTGACTTCTAATACTTCAACTGCTCTTCCTTGTTCTCCAGGTGGACGCCTGACTTCTAATACTTCAACTGCTCTTCCTTATTCTCCAGGTGGACGCCTGATTGCTAATACTTCAACTGCTCTTCCTTGTTCTCCAGGTGGACGCCTGACTTCTAATACTTCAACTGCTCTTCCTTATTCTCCAGGTGGACGCCTGATTGCTAATACTTCAACTGCTCTTCCTTATTCTCCAGGTGGACGCCTGACTTCTGATACTTCAACTGCTCTTCCTTGTTCTCCAGGTGAACGCCTGATTGCTAATACTTCAACTGCTTTTCCTTGTTCTCCAGGTGGACGCCTGACTTCTAATACTTCAACTGCTCTTCCTTGTTCTCCAGGTGGACGCCTGACTTCTGATACTTCAACTGCTCTTCCTTGTTCTCCAGGTGGACGCCTGACTTCTAATACTTCAACTGCTCTTCCTTATTCTCCAGGTGGACGCCTGATTGCTAATACTTCAACTGCTCTTCCTTGTTCTCCAGGTGGACGCCTGACTTCTAATACTTCAACTGCTCTTCCTTATTCTCCAGGTGGATGCCTGATTGCTAATACTTCAACTGCTCTTCCTTATTCTCCAGGTGGACGCCTGACTTCTGATATTTCATCTGCTCTTCCTTGTTCTCCAGGTGGACGCCTGACTTCTGATACTTCCGTTGCTCTTCCTTATTCTCCAGGTGGACGCCTTATTGCTAATACTTCCCCTGCTCTTCCTTGTTCTCCAGGTGGACGCCTGATTGCTAATACTTTACTTTCTCTTCCTTGTTCTCCAGGTGGACGCCTGATTGCTAATACTTCACTTGCTCTTCCTTGTTCTCCAGGTGGATGCCTGACTTCTAATACTTCAACTGCTTTTCCTTGTTCTCCAGGTGGACGCCTGACTTCTAATACTTCAACTGCTCTTCCTTGTTCTCCAGGTGGACGCCTGACTTCTAATACTTCAACTGCTCTTCCTTATTCTCAGGTGGACGCCTGATTGCTAATACTTCAACTGCTCTTCCTTGTTCTCCAGGTGGACGCCTGACTTCTAATACTTCAACTGCTCTTCCTTATTCTCCAGGTGGACGCCTGATTGCTAATACTTCAACTGCTCTTCCTTATTCTCCAGGTGGACGCCTGACTTCTGATACTTCAACTGCTCTTCCTTGTTCTCCAGGTGAACGCCTGATTGCTAATACTTCAACTGCTTTTCCTTGTTCTCCAGGTGGACGCCTGACTTCTAATACTTCAACTGCTCTTCCTTGTTCTCCAGGTGGACGCCTGACTTCTGATACTTCAACTGCTCTTCCTTCTTCTCCAGGTGGATGCCTCACTTCTAATACTTCAACTGCTCTTCCTTATTCTCCAGGTGGACGCCTGATTGCTAATACTTCAACTGATCTTCCTTATTCTCCAGGTGGACGCATGACTTCTGATACTTCAACTGCTCTTCCTTGTTCTCTAGGTGGACGCTTGACTTCTAATACTTCAACTGCTCTTCCTTGTTCTCCAGGTGGACGCCTGACTTCTAATACTTCAACTGCTCTTCCTTATTCTCCAGGTGGACGCCTGACTTCTAATACTTCAACTACTCTTCCTTATTCTCCAGGTGGACGCCTGATTGCTAATACTTCAACTGCTCTTCCTTGTTCTCCAGGTGGACGCCTGACTTCTGATACTTCAACAGCTCTTCCTTGTTCTCCAGGTGGACGCCTGACTTCTAATACTTCAACTGCTCTTCCTTATTATCCAGGTGGACGCCTGATTGCTAATACTTCCCCTGCTCTTCCTTATTCTCCAGGTGGACGCCTGACTTCTGATATTTCATCTGCTCTTCCTTGTTCTCCAGGTGGACGCCTGATTGCTGATACTTCCGTTGCTCTTCCTTATTCTCCAGGTGGATGCCTTATTGCTAATACTTCCCCTGCTCTTCCTTATTCTCCAGGTGGACGCCTGATTGCTAATACTTCACTTTCTCTTCCTTGTTCTCCAGGTGGATGCCTGACTTCTAATACTTCAACTGCTTTTCCTTGTTCTCCAGGTGGACGCTTGACTTCTAATACTTCAACTGCTCTTCCTTGTTCTCCAGGTGGACGCCTGACTTCTAATACTTCAACTGCTCTTCCTTATTCTCCAGGTGGACGCCTGACTTCTAATACTTCAACTACTCTTCCTTATTCTCCAGGTGGACGCCTGATTGCTAATACTTCAACTGCTCTTCCTTGTTCTCCAGGTGGACGCCTGACTTCTAATACTTCAACTGCTCTTCCTTATTCTCCAGGTGGACGCGTGATTGCTAATACTTCAACTGCTCTTCCTTGTTCTCCAGGTGGACGCCTGACTTCTAATACTTCAACTGCTCTTCCTTATTCTCCAGGTGGACGCCTGACTTCTGATACTTCAACTGCTCTTCCTTGTTCTCCAGGTGGATGCCTGACTTCTAATACTTCAACTGCTCTTCCTTGTTCTACAGGTGGACGCCTGACTTCTAATACTTCAACTGCTCTTCCTTATTCTCCAGGTGGACGCTTGATTGCTAATACTTCAACTGCTCTTCCTTGTTCTCCAGGTGGACGCCTGACTTCTAATACTTCAACTGCTATTCCTTATTCTCCAGGTGGACGCCTGATTGCTAATACTTCAATTGCTCTTCCTTGTTCTCCAGGTGGACGCCTGAATTCTAATACTTCAACTGCTCTTCCTTATTCTCCAGGTGGACGCCTGATTGCTAATACTTAAACTGCTCTTCCTTATTCTCCAGGTGGACGCCTGACTTCTGATACTTCAACTGCTCTTCCTTGTTCTCCAGGTAGACGCCTGACTTCTAATACTTCAACTGCTCTTCCTTATTCTCCAGGTGGACGCCTGATTGCTAATACTTCAACTGCTCTTCCTTATTCTCCAGGTGGACGCCTGACTTCTGATATTTCATCTGCTCTTCCTTGTTCTCCAGGTGCACGCCTGACTTCTGATACTTCCGTTGCTCTTCCTTATTCTCCAGGTGGACGCCTTATTGCTAATACTTCCCCTGCTCTTCCTTGTTCTCCAGGTGGACGCCTGATTGCTAATACTTTACTTTCTCTTCCTTGTTCTCCAGGTGGACGCCTGACTTCTAATACTTCAACTGCTCTTCCTTATTCTCCAGGTGGACGCCTGATTGCTAATACTTCAACTGCTCTTCCTTGTTCTCCAGGTGGACGCCTGACTTCTAATACTTCAACTGCTCTTCCTTATTCTCCAGGTGGATGCCTGATTGCTAATACTTCAACTGCTCTTCCTTATTCTCCAGGTGGACGCCTGACTTCTGATATTTCATCTGCTCTTCCTTGTTCTCCAGGTGGACGCCTGACTTCTGATACTTCCGTTGCTCTTCCTTATTCTCCAGGTGGACGCTTTATTGCTAATACTTCCCCTGCTCTTCCTTGTTCTCCAGGTGGACGCCTGATTGCTAATACTTTACTTTCTCTTCCTTGTTCTCCAGGTGGACGCCTGATTGCTAATACTTCACTTGCTCTTCCTTGTTCTCCAGGTGGATGCCTGACTTCTAATACTTCAACTGCTTTTCCTTGTTCTCCAGGTGGACGCCTGACTTCTAATACTTCAACTGCTCTTCCTTGTTCTCCAGGTGGACGCCTGACTTCTAATACTTCAACTGCTCTTCCTTATTCTCAGGTGGACGCCTGATTGCTAATACTTCAACTGCTCTTCCTTGTTCTCCAGGTGGACGCCTGACTTCTAATACTTCAACTGCTCTTCCTTATTCTCCAGGTGGACGCCTGATTGCTAATACTTCAACTGCTCTTCCTTATTCTCCAGGTGGACGCCTGACTTCTGATACTTCAACTACTCTTCCTTATTCTCCAGGTGGACGCCTGATTGCTAATACTTCAACTGCTCTTCCTTGTTCTCCAGGTGGACGCCTGACTTCTAATACTTCAACTGCTCTTCCTTATTCTCCAGGTGGACGCGTGATTGCTAATACTTCAACTGCTCTTCCTTGTTCTCCAGGTGGACGCCTGACTTCTAATACTTCAACTGCTCTTCCTTATTCTCCAGGTGGACGCCTGACTTCTGATACTTCAACTGCTCTTCCTTGTTCTCCAGGTGGATGCCTGACTTCTAATACTTCAACTGCTCTTCCTTGTTCTACAGGTGGACGCCTGACTTCTAATACTTCAACTGCTCTTCCTTATTCTCCAGGTGGACGCTTGATTGCTAATACTTCAACTGCTCTTCCTTGTTCTCCAGGTGGACGCCTGACTTCTAATACTTCAACTGCTATTCCTTATTCTCCAGGTGGACGCCTGATTGCTAATACTTCAATTGCTCTTCCTTGTTCTCCAGGTGGACGCCTGAATTCTAATACTTCAACTGCTCTTCCTTATTCTCCAGGTGGACGCCTGATTGCTAATACTTAAACTGCTCTTCCTTATTCTCCAGGTGGACGCCTGACTTCTGATACTTCAACTGCTCTTCCTTGTTCTCCAGGTAGACGCCTGACTTCTAATACTTCAACTGCTCTTCCTTATTCTCCAGGTGGACGCCTGATTGCTAATACTTCAACTGCTCTTCCTTATTCTCCAGGTGGACGCCTGACTTCTGATATTTCATCTGCTCTTCCTTGTTCTCCAGGTGCACGCCTGACTTCTGATACTTCCGTTGCTCTTCCTTATTCTCCAGGTGGACGCCTTATTGCTAATACTTCCCCTGCTCTTCCTTGTTCTCCAGGTGGACGCCTGATTGCTAATACTTTACTTTCTCTTCCTTGTTCTCCAGGTGGACGCCTGACTTCTAATACTTCAACTGCTCTTCCTTATTCTCCAGGTGGACGCCTGATTGCTAATACTTCAACTGCTCTTCCTTGTTCTCCAGGTGGACGCCTGACTTCTAATACTTCAACTGCTCTTCCTTATTCTCCAGGTGGATGCCTGATTGCTAATACTTCAACTGCTCTTCCTTATTCTCCAGGTGGACGCCTGACTTCTGATATTTCATCTGCTCTTCCTTGTTCTCCAGGTGGACGCCTGACTTCTGATACTTCCGTTGCTCTTCCTTATTCTCCAGGTGGACGCCTTATTGCTAATACTTCCCCTGCTCTTCCTTGTTCTCCAGGTGGACGCCTGATTGCTAATACTTTACTTTCTCTTCCTTGTTCTCCAGGTGGACGCCTGATTGCTAATACTTCACTTGCTCTTCCTTGTTCTCCAGGTGGATGCCTGACTTCTAATACTTCAACTGCTTTTCCTTGTTCTCCAGGTGGACGCCTGACTTCTAATACTTCAACTGCTCTTCCTTGTTCTCCAGGTGGACGCCTGACTTCTAATACTTCAACTGCTCTTCCTTATTCTCAGGTGGACGCCTGATTGCTAATACTTCAACTGCTCTTCCTTGTTCTCCAGGTGGACGCCTGACTTCTAATACTTCAACTGCTCTTCCTTATTCTCCAGGTGGACGCCTGATTGCTAATACTTCAACTGCTCTTCCTTATTCTCCAGGTGGACGCCTGACTTCTGATACTTCAACTGCTCTTCCTTGTTCTCCAGGTGAACGCCTGATTGCTAATACTTCAACTGCTTTTCCTTGTTCTCCAGGTGGACGCCTGACTTCTAATACTTCAACTGCTCTTCCTTGTTCTCCAGGTGGACGCCTGACTTCTGATACTTCAACTGCTCTTCCTTCTTCTCCAGGTGGATGCCTCACTTCTAATACTTCAACTGCTCTTCCTTATTCTCCAGGTGGACGCCTGATTGCTAATACTTCAACTGATCTTCCTTATTCTCCAGGTGGACGCATGACTTCTGATACTTCAACTGCTCTTCCTTGTTCTCTAGGTGGACGCTTGACTTCTAATACTTCAACTGCTCTTCCTTGTTCTCCAGGTGGACGCCTGACTTCTAATACTTCAACTGCTCTTCCTTATTCTCCAGGTGGACGCCTGACTTCTAATACTTCAACTACTCTTCCTTATTCTCCAGGTGGACGCCTGATTGCTAATACTTCAACTGCTCTTCCTTGTTCTCCAGGTGGACGCCTGACTTCTGATACTTCAACAGCTCTTCCTTGTTCTCCAGGTGGACGCCTGACTTCTAATACTTCAACTGCTCTTCCTTATTATCCAGGTGGACGCCTGATTGCTAATACTTCCCCTGCTCTTCCTTATTCTCCAGGTGGACGCCTGACTTCTGATATTTCATCTGCTCTTCCTTGTTCTCCAGGTGGACGCCTGATTGCTGATACTTCCGTTGCTCTTCCTTATTCTCCAGGTGGATGCCTTATTGCTAATACTTCCCCTGCTCTTCCTTATTCTCCAGGTGGACGCCTGATTGCTAATACTTCACTTTCTCTTCCTTGTTCTCCAGGTGGATGCCTGACTTCTAATACTTCAACTGCTTTTCCTTGTTCTCCAGGTGGACGCTTGACTTCTAATACTTCAACTGCTCTTCCTTGTTCTCCAGGTGGACGCCTGACTTCTAATACTTCAACTGCTCTTCCTTATTCTCCAGGTGGACGCCTGACTTCTAATACTTCAACTACTCTTCCTTATTCTCCAGGTGGACGCCTGATTGCTAATACTTCAACTGCTCTTCCTTGTTCTCCAGGTGGACGCCTGACTTCTAATACTTCAACTGCTCTTCCTTATTCTCCAGGTGGACGCGTGATTGCTAATACTTCAACTGCTCTTCCTTGTTCTCCAGGTGGACGCCTGACTTCTAATACTTCAACTGCTCTTCCTTATTCTCCAGGTGGACGCCTGATTGCTAATACTTCAACTGCTCTTCCTTGTTCTCCAGGTGGACGCCTGACTTCTAATACTTCAACTGCTCTTCCTTATTCTCCAGGTGGATGCCTGATTGCTAATACTTCAACTGCTCTTCCTTATTCTCCAGGTGGACGCCTGACTTCTGATATTTCATCTGCTCTTCCTTGTTCTCCAGGTGGACGCCTGACTTCTGATACTTCCGTTGCTCTTCCTTATTCTCCAGGTGGACGCCTTATTGCTAATACTTCCCCTGCTCTTCCTTGTTCTCCAGGTGGACGCCTGATTGCTAATACTTTACTTTCTCTTCCTTGTTCTCCAGGTGGACGCCTGATTGCTAATACTTCACTTGCTCTTCCTTGTTCTCCAGGTGGATGCCTGACTTCTAATACTTCAACTGCTTTTCCTTGTTCTCCAGGTGGACGCCTGACTTCTAATACTTCAACTGCTCTTCCTTGTTCTCCAGGTGGACGCCTGACTTCTAATACTTCAACTGCTCTTCCTTATTCTCAGGTGGACGCCTGATTGCTAATACTTCAACTGCTCTTCCTTGTTCTCCAGGTGGACGCCTGACTTCTAATACTTCAACTGCTCTTCCTTATTCTCCAGGTGGACGCCTGATTGCTAATACTTCAACTGCTCTTCCTTATTCTCCAGGTGGACGCCTGACTTCTGATACTTCAACTGCTCTTCCTTGTTCTCCAGGTGAACGCCTGATTGCTAATACTTCAACTGCTTTTCCTTGTTCTCCAGGTGGACGCCTGACTTCTAATACTTCAACTGCTCTTCCTTGTTCTCCAGGTGGACGCCTGACTTCTGATACTTCAACTGCTCTTCCTTCTTCTCCAGGTGGATGCCTCACTTCTAATACTTCAACTGCTCTTCCTTATTCTCCAGGTGGACGCCTGATTGCTAATACTTCAACTGATCTTCCTTATTCTCCAGGTGGACGCATGACTTCTGATACTTCAACTGCTCTTCCTTGTTCTCTAGGTGGACGCTTGACTTCTAATACTTCAACTGCTCTTCCTTGTTCTCCAGGTGGACGCCTGACTTCTAATACTTCAACTGCTCTTCCTTATTCTCCAGGTGGACGCCTGACTTCTAATACTTCAACTACTCTTCCTTATTCTCCAGGTGGACGCCTGATTGCTAATACTTCAACTGCTCTTCCTTGTTCTCCAGGTGGACGCCTGACTTCTGATACTTCAACAGCTCTTCCTTGTTCTCCAGGTGGACGCCTGACTTCTAATACTTCAACTGCTCTTCCTTATTATCCAGGTGGACGCCTGATTGCTAATACTTCCCCTGCTCTTCCTTATTCTCCAGGTGGACGCCTGACTTCTGATATTTCATCTGCTCTTCCTTGTTCTCCAGGTGGACGCCTGATTGCTGATACTTCCGTTGCTCTTCCTTATTCTCCAGGTGGATGCCTTATTGCTAATACTTCCCCTGCTCTTCCTTATTCTCCAGGTGGACGCCTGATTGCTAATACTTCACTTTCTCTTCCTTGTTCTCCAGGTGGATGCCTGACTTCTAATACTTCAACTGCTTTTCCTTGTTCTCCAGGTGGACGCTTGACTTCTAATACTTCAACTGCTCTTCCTTGTTCTCCAGGTGGACGCCTGACTTCTAATACTTCAACTGCTCTTCCTTATTCTCCAGGTGGACGCCTGACTTCTAATACTTCAACTACTCTTCCTTATTCTCCAGGTGGACGCCTGATTGCTAATACTTCAACTGCTCTTCCTTGTTCTCCAGGTGGACGCCTGACTTCTAATACTTCAACTGCTCTTCCTTATTCTCCAGGTGGACGCGTGATTGCTAATACTTCAACTGCTCTTCCTTGTTCTCCAGGTGGACGCCTGACTTCTAATACTTCAACTGCTCTTCCTTATTCTCCAGGTGGACGCCTGACTTCTGATACTTCAACTGCTCTTCCTTGTTCTCCAGGTGGATGCCTGACTTCTAATACTTCAACTGCTCTTCCTTGTTCTACAGGTGGACGCCTGACTTCTAATACTTCAACTGCTCTTCCTTATTCTCCAGGTGGACGCTTGATTGCTAATACTTCAACTGCTCTTCCTTGTTCTCCAGGTGGACGCCTGACTTCTAATACTTCAACTGCTATTCCTTATTCTCCAGGTGGACGCCTGATTGCTAATACTTCAATTGCTCTTCCTTGTTCTCCAGGTGGACGCCTGAATTCTAATACTTCAACTGCTCTTCCTTATTCTCCAGGTGGACGCCTGATTGCTAATACTTAAACTGCTCTTCCTTATTCTCCAGGTGGACGCCTGACTTCTGATACTTCAACTGCTCTTCCTTGTTCTCCAGGTAGACGCCTGACTTCTAATACTTCAACTGCTCTTCCTTATTCTCCAGGTGGACGCCTGATTGCTAATACTTCAACTGCTCTTCCTTATTCTCCAGGTGGACGCCTGACTTCTGATATTTCATCTGCTCTTCCTTGTTCTCCAGGTGCACGCCTGACTTCTGATACTTCCGTTGCTCTTCCTTATTCTCCAGGTGGACGCCTTATTGCTAATACTTCCCCTGCTCTTCCTTGTTCTCCAGGTGGACGCCTGATTGCTAATACTTTACTTTCTCTTCCTTGTTCTCCAGGTGGACGCCTGACTTCTAATACTTCAACTGCTCTTCCTTATTCTCCAGGTGGACGCCTGATTGCTAATACTTCAACTGCTCTTCCTTGTTCTCCAGGTGGACGCCTGACTTCTAATACTTCAACTGCTCTTCCTTATTCTCCAGGTGGATGCCTGATTGCTAATACTTCAACTGCTCTTCCTTATTCTCCAGGTGGACGCCTGACTTCTGATATTTCATCTGCTCTTCCTTGTTCTCCAGGTGGACGCCTGACTTCTGATACTTCCGTTGCTCTTCCTTATTCTCCAGGTGGACGCCTTATTGCTAATACTTCCCCTGCTCTTCCTTGTTCTCCAGGTGGACGCCTGATTGCTAATACTTTACTTTCTCTTCCTTGTTCTCCAGGTGGACGCCTGATTGCTAATACTTCACTTGCTCTTCCTTGTTCTCCAGGTGGATGCCTGACTTCTAATACTTCAACTGCTTTTCCTTGTTCTCCAGGTGGACGCCTGACTTCTAATACTTCAACTGCTCTTCCTTGTTCTCCAGGTGGACGCCTGACTTCTAATACTTCAACTGCTCTTCCTTATTCTCAGGTGGACGCCTGATTGCTAATACTTCAACTGCTCTTCCTTGTTCTCCAGGTGGACGCCTGACTTCTAATACTTCAACTGCTCTTCCTTATTCTCCAGGTGGACGCCTGATTGCTAATACTTCAACTGCTCTTCCTTATTCTCCAGGTGGACGCCTGACTTCTGATACTTCAACTGCTCTTCCTTGTTCTCCAGGTGAACGCCTAATTGCTAATACTTCAACTGCTTTTCCTTGTTCTCCAGGTGGACGCCTGACTTCTAATACTTCAACTGCTCTTCCTTGTTCTCCAGGTGGACGCCTGACTTCTGATGCTTCAACTGCTCTTCCTTCTTCTCCAGGTGGATGCCTCACTTCTAATACTTCAACTGCTCTTCCTTATTCTCCAGGTGGACGCCTGATTGCTAATACTTCAACTGATCTTCCTTATTCTCCAGGTGGACGCATGACTTCTGATACTTCAACTGCTCTTCCTTGTTCTCTAGGTGGACGCTTGACTTCTAATACTTCAACTGCTCTTCCTTGTTCTCCAGGTGGACGCCTGACTTCTAATACTTCAACTGCTCTTCCTTATTCTCCAGGTGGACGCCTGACTTCTAATACTTCAACTACTCTTCCTTATTCTCCAGGTGGACGCCTGATTGCTAATACTTCAACTGCTCTTCCTTGTTCTCCAGGTGGACGCCTGACTTCTGATACTTCAACAGCTCTTCCTTGTTCTCCAGGTGGACGCCTGACTTCTAATACTTCAACTGCTCTTCCTTATTATCCAGGTGGACGCCTGATTGCTAATACTTCCCCTGCTCTTCCTTATTCTCCAGGTGGACGCCTGACTTCTGATATTTCATCTGCTCTTCCTTGTTCTCCAGGTGGACGCCTGATTGCTGATACTTCCGTTGCTCTTCCTTATTCTCCAGGTGGATGCCTTATTGCTAATACTTCCCCTGCTCTTCCTTATTCTCCAGGTGGACGCCTGATTGCTAATACTTCACTTTCTCTTCCTTGTTCTCCAGGTGGATGCCTGACTTCTAATACTTCAACTGCTTTTCCTTGTTCTCCAGGTGGACGCTTGACTTCTAATACTTCAACTGCTCTTCCTTGTTCTCCAGGTGGACGCCTGACTTCTAATACTTCAACTGCTCTTCCTTATTCTCCAGGTGGACGCCTGACTTCTAATACTTCAACTACTCTTCCTTATTCTCCAGGTGGACGCCTGATTGCTAATACTTCAACTGCTCTTCCTTGTTCTCCAGGTGGACGCCTGACTTCTAATACTTCAACTGCTCTTCCTTATTCTCCAGGTGGACGCGTGATTGCTAATACTTCAACTGCTCTTCCTTGTTCTCCAGGTGGACGCCTGACTTCTAATACTTCAACTGCTCTTCCTTATTCTCCAGGTGGACGCCTGACTTCTGATACTTCAACTGCTCTTCCTTGTTCTCCAGGTGGATGCCTGACTTCTAATACTTCAACTGCTCTTCCTTGTTCTACAGGTGGACGCCTGACTTCTAATACTTCAACTGCTCTTCCTTATTCTCCAGGTGGACGCTTGATTGCTAATACTTCAACTGCTCTTCCTTGTTCTCCAGGTGGACGCCTGACTTCTAATACTTCAACTGCTATTCCTTATTCTCCAGGTGGACGCCTGATTGCTAATACTTCAATTGCTCTTCCTTGTTCTCCAGGTGGACGCCTGAATTCTAATACTTCAACTGCTCTTCCTTATTCTCCAGGTGGACGCCTGATTGCTAATACTTAAACTGCTCTTCCTTATTCTCCAGGTGGACGCCTGACTTCTGATACTTCAACTGCTCTTCCTTGTTCTCCAGGTAGACGCCTGACTTCTAATACTTCAACTGCTCTTCCTTATTCTCCAGGTGGACGCCTGATTGCTAATACTTCAACTGCTCTTCCTTATTCTCCAGGTGGACGCCTGACTTCTGATATTTCATCTGCTCTTCCTTGTTCTCCAGGTGCACGCCTGACTTCTGATACTTCCGTTGCTCTTCCTTATTCTCCAGGTGGACGCCTTATTGCTAATACTTCCCCTGCTCTTCCTTGTTCTCCAGGTGGACGCCTGATTGCTAATACTTTACTTTCTCTTCCTTGTTCTCCAGGTGGACGCCTGATTGCTAATACTTCACTTGCTCTTCCTTGTTCTCCAGGTGGATGCCTGACTTCTAATAATTCAACTGCTTTTCCTTGTTCTCCAGGTGGACGCCTGACTTCTAATACTTCAACTGCTCTTCCTTATTCTCCAGGTGGACGCCTGACTTCTAATACTTCAACTGCTCTTCCTTATTCTCCAGGTGGATGCCTGATTGCTAATACTTCAACTGCTCTTCCTTGTTCTCCAGGTGGACGCCTGACTTCTAATACTTCAACTGCTCTTCCTTATTCTCCAGGTGGACGCCTGATTGCTAATACTTCAACTGCTCTTCCTTATTCTCCAGGTGGACGCCTGACTTCTGATACTTCAACTGCTCTTCCTTGTTCTCCAGGTGGACGCCTGACTTCTAATACTTCAACTGCTCTTCCTTGTTCTCCAGGTGGACGCCTGACTTCTGATACTTCAACTGCTCTTCCTTGTTCTCCAGGTGGACGCCTGACTTCTAATACTTCAACTGCTCTTCCTTATTCTCCAGGTGGACGCCTGATTGCTAATACTTCAACTGCTCTTCCTTATTCTCCAGGTGGACGCCTGACTTCTGATATTTCATCTGCTCTTCCTTGTTCTCCAGGTGTACGCCTGACTTCTGATACTTCAACTGCTCTTCCTTATTCTCCAGGTGGACGCCTGATTGCTAATACTTCAACTGCTCTTCCTTATTCTCCAGGTGGACGCCTGACTTCTGATATTTCATCTGCTCTTCCTTGTTCTCCAGGTGGACGCCTGACTTCTAATACTTCCGTTGCTCTTCCTTATTCTCCAGGTGAACGCCTTATTGCTAATACTTCCCCTGCTCTTCCTTGTTCTCCAGGTGGACGTCTGACTTCTGATATTTCATCTGCTCTTCCTTGTTCTCCAGGTGGACGCCTGATTGCTGATACTTCCGTTGCTCTTCCTTATTCTCCAGGTGGATGCCTTATTGCTAATACTTCCCCTGCTCTTCCTTATTCTCCAGGTGGACGCCTGATTGCTAATACTTCACTTTCTCTTCCTTGTTCTCCAGGTGGATGCCTGACTTCTAATACTTCTACTGCTTTTCCTTGTTCTCCAGGTGGACGCTTGACTTCTAATACTTCAACTGCTCTTCCTTGTTCTCCAGGTGGACGCCTGACTTCTAATACTTCAACTGCTCTTCCTTATTCTCCAGGTGGACGCCTGACTTCTAATACTTCAACTACTCTTCCTTATTCTCCAGGTGGACGCCTGATTGCTAATACTTCAACTGCTCTTCCTTGTTCTCCAGGTGGACGCTTGACTTCTAATACTTCAACTGCTCTTCCTTATTCTCCAGGTGGACGCGTGATTGCTAATACTTCAACTGCTCTTCCTTGTTCTCCAGGTGGACGCCTGACTTCTGATACTTCAACTGCTCTTCCTTCTTCTCCAGGTGGACGCCTCACTTCTAATACTTCAACTGCTCTTCCTTATTCTCCAGGTGGACGCCTGATTGCTAATACTTCAACTGCTCTTCCTTATTCTCCAGGTGGACACATGACTTCTGATACTTCAACTGCTCTTCCTTGTTCTCTAGGTGGACGCTTGACTTCTAATACTTCAACTGCTCTTCCTTGTTCTCCAGGTGGACGCCTGACTTCTAATACTTCAACTGCTCTTCCTTATTCTCCAGGTGGACGCCTGACTTCTAATACTTCAACTACTCTTCCTTATTCTCCAGGTGGACGCCTGATTGCTAATACTTCAACTGCTCTTCCTTGTTCTCCAGGTGGACGCCTGACTTCTGATACTTCAACTGCTCTTCCTTGTTCTCCAGGTGGACGCCTGACTTCTAATACTTCAACTACTCTTCCTTATTATCCAGGTGGATGCCTGATTGCTAATACTTCCCCTGCTCTTCCTTATTCTCCAGGTGGACGCCTGACTTCTGATATTTCATCTGCTCTTCCTTGTTCTCCAGGTGGACGCCTGATTGCTGATACTTCCGTTGCTCTTCCTTATTCTCCAGGTGGATGCCTTATTGCTAATACTTCCCCTGCTCTTCCTTATTCTCCAGGTGGACGCCTGATTGCTAATACTTCACTTTCTCTTCCTTGTTCTCCAGGTGGATGCCTGACTTCTAATACTTCTACTGCTTTTCCTTGTTCTCCAGGTGGACGCTTGACTTCTAATACTTCAACTGCTCTTCCTTGTTCTCCAGGTGGACGCCTGACTTCTAATACTTCAACTGCTCTTCCTTATTCTCCAGGTGGACGCCTGACTTCTAATACTTCAACTACTCTTCCTTATTCTCCAGGTGGACGCCTGATTGCTAATACTTCAACTGCTCTTCCTTGTTCTCCAGGTGGACGCCTGACTTCTAATACTTCAACTGCTCTTCCTTATTCTCCAGGTGGACGCGTGATTGCTAATACTTCAACTGCTCTTCCTTGTTCTCCAGGTGGACGCCTGACTTCTAATACTTCAACTGCTCTTCCTTATTCTCCAGGTGGACGCCTGACTTCTGATATTTCATCTGCTCTTCCTTGTTCTCCAGGTGTACGCCTGACTTCTGATACTTCAACTGCTCTTCCTTATTCTCCAGGTGGACGCCTGATTGCTAATACTTCAACTGCTCTTCCTTATTCTCCAGGTGGACGCCTGACTTCTGATATTTCATCTGCTCTTCCTTGTTCTCCAGGTGGACGCCTGACTTCTAATACTTCCGTTGCTCTTCCTTATTCTCCAGGTGAACGCCTTATTGCTAATACTTCCCCTGCTCTTCCTTGTTCTCCAGGTGGACGTCTGACTTCTGATATTTCATCTGCTCTTCCTTGTTCTCCAGGTGGACGCCTGATTGCTGATACTTCCGTTGCTCTTCCTTATTCTCCAGGTGGATGCCTTATTGCTAATACTTCCCCTGCTCTTCCTTATTCTCCAGGTGGACGCCTGATTGCTAATACTTCACTTTCTCTTCCTTGTTCTCCAGGTGGATGCCTGACTTCTAATACTTCTACTGCTTTTCCTTGTTCTCCAGGTGGACGCTTGACTTCTAATACTTCAACTGCTCTTCCTTGTTCTCCAGGTGGACGCCTGACTTCTAATACTTCAACTGCTCTTCCTTATTCTCCAGGTGGACGCCTGACTTCTAATACTTCAACTACTCTTCCTTATTCTCCAGGTGGACGCCTGATTGCTAATACTTCAACTGCTCTTCCTTGTTCTCCAGGTGGACGCTTGACTTCTAATACTTCAACTGCTCTTCCTTATTCTCCAGGTGGACGCGTGATTGCTAATACTTCAACTGCTCTTCCTTGTTCTCCAGGTGGACGCCTGACTTCTGATACTTCAACTGCTCTTCCTTCTTCTCCAGGTGGACGCCTCACTTCTAATACTTCAACTGCTCTTCCTTATTCTCCAGGTGGACGCCTGATTGCTAATACTTCAACTGCTCTTCCTTATTCTCCAGGTGGACACATGACTTCTGATACTTCAACTGCTCTTCCTTGTTCTCTAGGTGGACGCTTGACTTCTAATACTTCAACTGCTCTTCCTTGTTCTCCAGGTGGACGCCTGACTTCTAATACTTCAACTGCTCTTCCTTATTCTCCAGGTGGACGCCTGACTTCTAATACTTCAACTACTCTTCCTTATTCTCCAGGTGGACGCCTGATTGCTAATACTTCAACTGCTCTTCCTTGTTCTCCAGGTGGACGCCTGACTTCTGATATTTCAACTGCTCTTCCTTGTTCTCCAGGTGGACGCCTGACTTCTAATACTTCAACTACTCTTCCTTATTATCCAGGTGGACGCCTGATTGCTAATACTTCCCCTGCTCTTCCTTATTCTCCAGGTGGACGCCTGACTTCTGATATTTCATCTGCTCTTCCTTGTTCTCCAGGTGGACGCCTGATTGCTGATACTTCCGTTGCTCTTCCTTATTCTCCAGGTGGATGCCTTATTGCTAATACTTCCCCTGCTCTTCCTTATTCTCCAGGTGGACGCCTGATTGCTAATACTTCACTTTCTCTTCCTTGTTCTCCAGGTGGATGCCTGACTTCTAATACTTCTACTGCTTTTCCTTGTTCTCCAGGTGGACGCTTGACTTCTAATACTTCAACTGCTCTTCCTTGTTCTCCAGGTGGACGCCTGACTTCTAATACTTCAACTGCTCTTCCTTATTCTCCAGGTGGACGCCTGACTTCTAATACTTCAACTACTCTTCCTTATTCTCCAGGTGGACGCCTGATTGCTAATACTTCAACTGCTCTTCCTTGTTCTCCAGGTGGACGCCTGACTTCTAATACTTCAACTGCTCTTCCTTATTCTCCAGGTGGACGCGTGATTGCTAATACTTCAACTGCTCTTCCTTGTTCTCCAGGTGGACGCCTGACTTCTAATACTTCAACTGCTCTTCCTTATTCTCCAGGTGGACGCCTGACTTCTGATACTTCAACTGCTCTTCCTTGTTCTCCAGGTGGACGCCTGATTGCTAATACTTTACTTTCTCTTCCTTGTTCTCCAGGTGGACGCCTGATTGCTAATACTTCACTTGCTCTTCCTTGTTCTCCAGGTGGATGCCTGACTTCTAATACTTCAACTGCTTTTCCTTGTTCTCCAGGTGGACGCCTGACTTCTAATACTTCAACTGCTCTTCCTTGTTCTCCAGGTGGACGCCTGACTTCTAATACTTCAACTGCTCTTCCTTATTCTCAGGTGGACGCCTGATTGCTAATACTTCAACTGCTCTTCCTTGTTCTCCAGGTGGACGCCTGACTTCTAATACTTCAACTGCTCTTCCTTATTCTCCAGGTGGACGCCTGATTGCTAATACTTCAACTGCTCTTCCTTATTCTCCAGGTGGACGCCTGACTTCTGATACTTCAACTGCTCTTCCTTGTTCTCCAGGTGAACGCCTGATTGCTAATACTTCAACTGCTTTTCCTTGTTCTCCAGGTGGACGCCTGACTTCTAATACTTCAACTGCTCTTCCTTGTTCTCCAGGTGGACGCCTGACTTCTGATACTTCAACTGCTCTTCCTTCTTCTCCAGGTGGATGCCTCACTTCTAATACTTCAACTGCTCTTCCTTATTCTCCAGGTGGACGCCTGATTGCTAATACTTCAACTGATCTTCCTTATTCTCCAGGTGGACGCATGACTTCTGATACTTCAACTGCTCTTCCTTGTTCTCTAGGTGGACGCTTGACTTCTAATACTTCAACTGCTCTTCCTTGTTCTCCAGGTGGACGCCTGACTTCTAATACTTCAACTGCTCTTCCTTATTCTCCAGGTGGACGCCTGACTTCTAATACTTCAACTACTCTTCCTTATTCTCCAGGTGGACGCCTGATTGCTAATACTTCAACTGCTCTTCCTTGTTCTCCAGGTGGACGCCTGACTTCTGATTCTTCAACTGCTCTTCCTTGTTCTCCAGGTGGACGCCTGACTTCTAATACTTCAACTACTCTTCCTTATTATCCAGGTGGACGCCTGATTGCTAATACTTCCCCTGCTCTTCCTTATTCTCCAGGTGGACGCCTGACTTCTGATATTTCATCTGCTCTTCCTTGTTCTCCAGGTGGACGCCTGATTGCTGATACTTCCGTTGCTCTTCCTTATTCTCCAGGTGGATGCCTTATTGCTAATACTTCCCCTGCTCTTCCTTATTCAACAGGTGGACGCCTGATTGCTAATACTTCACTTTCTCTTCCTTGTTCTCCAGGTGGATGCCTGACTTCTAATACTTCTACTGCTTTTCCTTGTTCTCCAGGTGGACGCTTGACTTCTAATACTTCAACTGCTCTTCCTTGTTCTCCAGGTGGACGCCTGACTTCTAATACTTCAACTGCTCTTCCTTATTCTCCAGGTGGACGCCTGACTTCTAATACTTCAACTGCTCTTCCTTATTCTCCAGGTGGACGCCTGATTGCTAATACTTCAACTGCTCTTCCTTGTTCTCCAGGTGGACGCCTGACTTCTAATACTTCAACTGCTCTTCCTTATTCTCCAGGTGGACGCGTGATTGCTAATACTTCAACTGCTCTTCCTTGTTCTCCAGGTGGACGCCTGACTTCTAATACTTCAACTGCTCTTCCTTATTCTCCAGGTGGACGCCTGACTTCTGATACTTCAACTGCTCTTCCTTGTTCTCCAGGTGGATGCCTGACTTCTAATACTTCAACTGCTCTTCCTTGTTCTACAGGTGGACGCCTGACTTCTAATACTTCAACTGCTCTTCCTTATTCTCCAGGTGGACGCTTGATTGCTAATACTTCAACTGCTCTTCCTTGTTCTCCAGGTGGACGCCTGACTTCTAATACTTCAACTGCTATTCCTTATTCTCCAGGTGGACGCCTGATTGCTAATACTTCAATTGCTCTTCCTTGTTCTCCAGGTGGACGCCTGACTTCTAATACTTCAACTGCTCTTCCTTATTCTCCAGGTGGACGCCTGATTGCTAATACTTTAACTGCTCTTCCTTATTCTCCAGGTGGACGCCTGACTTCTGATACTTCAACTGCTCTTCCTTGTTCTCCAGGTAGACGCCTGACTTCTAATACTTCAACTGCTCTTCCTTATTCTCCAGGTGGACGCCTGATTGCTAATACTTCAACTGCTCTTCCTTATTCTCCAGGTGGACGCCTGACTTCTGATATTTCATCTGCTCTTCCTTGTTCTCCAGGTGCACGCCTGACTTCTGATACTTCCGTTGCTCTTCCTTATTCTCCAGGTGGACGCCTTATTGCTAATACTTCCCCTGCTCTTCCTTGTTCTCCAGGTGGACGCCTGATTGCTAATACTTTACTTTCTCTTCCTTGTTCTCCAGGTGGACGCCTGATTGCTAATACTTCACTTGCTCTTCCTTGTTCTCCAGGTGGATGCCTGACTTCTAATAATTCAACTGCTTTTCCTTGTTCTCCAGGTGGACGCCTGACTTCTAATACTTCAACTGCTCTTCCTTATTCTCCAGGTGGACGCCTGACTTCTAATACTTCAACTGCTCTTCCTTATTCTCCAGGTGGATGCCTGATTGCTAATACTTCAACTGCTCTTCCTTGTTCTCCAGGTGGACGCCTGACTTCTAATACTTCAACTGCTCTTCCTTATTCTCCAGGTGGACGCCTGATTGCTAATACTTCAACTGCTCTTCCTTATTCTCCAGGTGGACGCCTGACTTCTGATACTTCAACTGCTCTTCCTTGTTCTTCAGGTGTACGCCTGATTGCTAATACTTCAACTGCTTTTCCTTGTTCTCCAGGTGGACGCCTGACTTCTAATACTTCAACTGCTCTTCCTTGTTCTCCAGGTGGACGCCTGACTTCTGATACTTCAACTGCTCTTCCTTGTTCTCCAGGTGGACGCCTGACTTCTAATACTTCAACTGCTCTTCCTTATTCTCCAGGTGGACGCCTGATTGCTAATACTTCAACTGCTCTTCCTTATTCTCCAGGTGGACGCCTGACTTCTGATACTTCAACTGCTCTTCCTTGTTCTCTAGGTGGACGCTTGACTTCTAATACTTCAACTACTCTTCCTTGTTCTCCAGGTGGACGCCTGACTTCTAATACTTCAACTGCTCTTCCTTATTCTCCAGGTGGACGCCTGACTTCTAATACTTCAACTACTCTTCCTTATTCTCCAGGTGGACGCCTGATTGTTAATACTTCAACTGCTCTTCCTTGTTCTCCAGGTGGACGCCTGACTTCTGATACTTCAACTGCTCTTCCTTGTTCTCCAGGTGGACGCCTGACTTCTAATACTTCAACTGCTCTTCCTTATTATCCAGGTGGACGCCTGATTTCTAATACTTCAACTGCTCTTCCTTATTCTCCAGGTGGACGCCTGACTTCTGATATTTCATCTGCTCTTCCTTGTTCTCCAGGTGGACGCCTGACTTCTGATACTCCCGTTGCACTTCCTTATTCTCTAGGTGGACGCCTTATTGCTAATACTTCCCCTGCTCTTCCTTATTCTCCAGGTGGACGCCTGATTGCTAATACTTCACTTTCTCTTCCTTGTTCTCCAGGTGGACGCCTGATTGCTAATACTTCACTTGCTCTTCCTTGTTCTCCAGGTGGATACCTGACTTCTAATACTTCAACTGCTTTTCCTTGTTCTCCAGGTGGACGCCTGACTTCTAATACTTCAATTGCTCTTCCTTATTCTCCAGGTGGACGCCTGATTGCTAATACTTCAACTGCTCTTCCTTGTTCTCCAGGTGGACGCCTGACTTCTAATACTTCAACTGCTCTTCCTTATTCTCCAGGTGGACGCCTGATTGCTAATACTTCAACTGCTCTTCCTTATTCTCCAGGTGGACGCCTAACTTCTGATACTTCAACTGCTCTTCCTTGTTCTCCAGGTGAACGCCTAATTGCTAATACTTCAACTGCTTTTCCTTGTTCTCCAGGTGGACGTCTGACTTCTAATACTTCAACTGCTCTTCCTTGTTTTCCAGGTGGACGCCTGACTTCTGATACTTCAACTACTCTTCCTTGTTCTCCAGGTGGACGCCTGACTTCTAATACTTCAACTACTCTTCCTTATTCTCCAGGTGGACGCCTGATTGCTAATACTTCAACTGCTCTTCCTTATTCTCCAGGTAGACGCCTGACTTCTGATACTTCAACTGCTCTTCCTTGTTCTCTAGGTAGACGCTTAACTTCTAATACTTCAACTGCTCTTCCTTGTTCTCCAGGTGGACGCCTGACTTCTAATACTTCAACTGCTCTTCCTTATTCTCCAGGTGGACGCCTGACTTCTAGTACTTCAACTACTCTTCCTTATTCTCCAGGTGGACGCCTGATTGCTAATACTTCAACTGCTCTTCCTTGTTCTCCAAGTGGACGCCTGACTTCTGATACTTCCGTTGCTCTTCCTTATTCTCCTGGTGGACGCCTTATTGCTAATACTTCCCCTGCTCTTCCTTATTCTCCAGGTGGACGCCTGATTGCTAATACTTCACTTTCTCTTCCTTGTTCTCCAGGTGGACGCCTGATTGCTAATACTTCACTTGCTCTTCCTTGTTCTCCAGGTGGATACCTGACTTCTAATACTTCAACTGCTTTTCCTTGTTCTCCAGGTGGACGCCTGACTTCTAATACTTCAACTGCTCTTCCTTGTTCTCCAGGTGGACGCCTGACTTCTAATACTTCAACTGCTCTTCCTTATTCTCCAGGTGGATGCCTGATTGCTAATACTTCAACTGCTCTTCCTTGTTCTCCAGGTGGATGCCTGACTTCTAATACTTCAACTGCTCTTCCTTATTCTCCAGGTGGACGCCTGATTGCTAATACTTCAACTGCTATTCCTTATTCTCCAGGTGGACGCCTGACTTCTGATACTTCAACTGCTCTTCCTTGTTCTCCAGGTGAACGCCTGATTGCTAATACTTCAACTGCTTTTCCTTGTTCTCCAGGTGGACGCCTGACTTCTGATACTTCAACTGCTCTTCCTTGTTCTCCAGGTGGACGCCTGACTTCTAATACTTCAACTACTCTTCCTTATTCTCCAGGTGGACGCCTGATTGCTAATACTTCATCTGCTCTTCCATATTCTCCAGGTGGACGCTTGATTTCTGATACTTCAACTGCTCTTCCTTGTTCTCTAGGTGGAGTCTTGACTTCTAATACTTCAACTGCTCTTCCTTGTTCTCCAGGTGGACGCCTGACTTCTAATACTTCAACTGCTCTTCCTTATTCTCCAGGTGGACGCCTGACTTCTAATACTTCAACTACTCTTCCTTATTCTCCAGGTGGACGCCTGATTGCTAATACTTCAACTGCTCTTCCTTGTTCTCCAAGTGGACGCCTGACTTCTGATACTTCCGTTGCTCTTCCTTATTCTCCAGGTGGACGCCTTATTGCTAATACTTCCCCTACTCTTCCTTATTCTCCAGGTGGACGCCTGATTGCTAATACTTCACTTTCTCTACCTTGTTCTCCAAGTGGACGCCTGATTGCTAATACTTCAACTGCTTTTCCTTGTTCTCCAGGTGGACGCCTGACTTCTAATACTTCAACTGATCTTCCTTGTTCTCCAGGTGGACGCCTGACTTCTGATACTTCAACTGCTCTTCCTTGTTCTCCAGGTGGACGCCTGACTTCTAATACTTCAACTGCTCTTCCTTATTCTCCAGGTGGACGCCTGATTGCTAATACTTCAACTGCTCTTCCTTATTCTCCAGGTGGACGCCTGACTTCTGATACTTCAACTGCTCTTCCTTGTTCTCTAGGTGGACGCTTGACTTCTAATACTTCAACTACTCTTCCTTGTTCTCCAGGTGGACGCCTGACTTCTAATACTTCAACTGCTCTTCCTTATTCTCCAGGTGGACGCCTGACTTCTAATACTTCAACTACTCTTCCTTATTCTCCAGGTGGACGCCTGATTGCTAATACTTCAACTGCTCTTCCTTGTTCTCCAGGTGGACGCCTGACTTCTGATACTTCAACTGCTCTTCCTTGTTTTCCAGGTGGACGCCTGACTTCTGATACTTCAACTACTCTTCCTTGTTCTCCAGGTGGACGCCTGACTTCTAATACTTCAACTACTCTTCCTTATTCTCCAGGTGGACGCCTGATTGCTAATACTTCAACTGCTCTTCCTTATTCTCCAGGTAGACGCCTGACTTCTGATACTTCAACTGCTCTTCCTTGTTCTCTAGGTAGACGCTTAACTTCTAATACTTCAACTGCTCTTCCTTGTTCTCCAGGTGGACGCCTGACTTCTAATACTTCAACTGCTCTTCCTTATTCTCCAGGTGGACGCCTGACTTCTAGTACTTCAACTACTCTTCCTTATTCTCCAGGTGGACGCCTGATTGCTAATACTTCAACTGCTCTTCCTTGTTCTCCAAGTGGACGCCTGACTTCTGATACTTCCGTTGCTCTTCCTTATTCTCCTGGTGGACGCCTTATTGCTAATACTTCCCCTACTCTTCCTTATTCTCCAGGTGGACGCCTGACTTCTAATACTTCAACTGCTCTTCCTTATTCTCTAGGTGGACGCCTGATTGCTAATACTTCAACTGCTCTTCCTTATTCTCCAGGTGGACGCCTGACTTCTGATACTTCAACTGCTCTTCCTTGTTCTCCAGGTGAACGCCTAATTGCTAATACTTCAACTGCTTTTCCTTGTTCTCCAGGTGGACGTCTGACTTCTAATACTTCAACTGCTCTTCCTTGTTTTCCAGGTGGACGCCTGACTTCTGATA
Source organism: Nicotiana tabacum (assembly GCF_000715075.1). Taxonomy (NCBI): domain Eukaryota; kingdom Viridiplantae; phylum Streptophyta; class Magnoliopsida; order Solanales; family Solanaceae; genus Nicotiana; species Nicotiana tabacum. The sequence goes on from NC_134084.1 coordinate 90,029,634, forward strand.
CTTCAACTACTCTTCCTTGTTCTCCAGGTGGACGCCTGACTTCTAATACTTCAACTACTCTTCCTTATTCTCCAGGTGGACGCCTGATTGCTAATACTTCAACTGCTCTTCCTTATTCTCCAGGTAGACGCCTGACTTCTGATACTTCAACTGCTCTTCCTTGTTCTCTAGGTAGACGCTTAACTTCTAATACTTCAACTGCTCTTCCTTGTTCTCCAGGTGGACGCCTGACTTCTAATACTTCAACTGCTCTTCCTTATTCTCCAGGTGGACGCCTGACTTCTAGTACTTCAACTACTCTTCCTTATTCTCCAGGTGGACGCCTGACTTCTGATATTTCATCTGCTCTTCCTTGTTCTCCAGGTGCACGCCTGACTTCTGATACTTCCGTTGCTCTTCCTTATTCTCCTGGTGGACGCCTTATTGCTAATACTTCCCCTGCTCTTCCTTATTCTCCAGGTGGACGCCTGATTGCTAATACTTCACTTTCTCTTCCTTGTTCTCCAGGTGGACGCCTGATTGCTAATACTTCACTTGCTCTTCCTTGTTCTCCAGGTGGATACCTGACTTCTAATACTTCAACTGCTTTTCCTTGTTCTCCAGGTGGACGCCTGACTTCTAATACTTCAACTGCTCTTCCTTGTTCTCCAGGTGGACGCCTGACTTCTAATACTTCAACTGCTCTTCCTTATTCTCCAGGTGGATGCCTGATTGCTAATACTTCAACTGCTCTTTCTTGTTCTCCAGGTGGATGCCTGACTTCTAATACTTCAACTGCTCTTCCTTATTCTCCAGGTGGACGCCTGATTGCTAATACTTAAACTGCTATTCCTTATTCTCCAGGTGGACGCCTGACTTCTGATACTTCAACTGCTCTTCCTTGTTCTCCAGGTGAACGCCTGATTGCTAATACTTCAACTGCTTTTCCTCGTTCTCCAGGTGGACGTCTGACTTCTAATACTTCAACTGCTCTTCCTTGTTCTCCAGGTGGACGCCTGACTTCTGATACTTCAACTGCTCTTCCTTGTTCTACAGGTGGACGCCTGACTTCTAATACTTCAACTGCTCTTCCTTATTCTCCAGGTGGACGCTTGATTGCTAATACTTCAACTGCTCTTCCTTGTTCTCCAGGTGAACGCCTAATTGCTAATACTTCAACTGCTTTTCCTTGTTCTCCAGGTGGACGTCTGACTTCTAATACTTCAACTGCTCTTCCTTGTTTTCCAGGTGGACGCCTGACTTCTGATACTTCAACTACTCTTCCTTGTTCTCCAGGTGGACGCCTGACTTCTAATACTTCAACTACTCTTCCTTATTCTCCAGGTGGACGCCTGACTTCTGATACTTCAACTGCTCTTCCTTGTTCTCCAGGTGAACGCCTGATTGCTAATACTTCAACTGCTTTTCCTCGTTCTCCAGGTGGACGTCTGACTTCTAATACTTCAACTGCTCTTCCTTGTTCTCCAGGTGGACGCCTGACTTCTGATACTTCAACTGCTCTTCCTTGTTCTCTAGGTGGACGCCTGATTGCTAATACTTCAACTGCTCTTCCTTATTCTCCAGGTGGACGCCTGACTTCTGATACTTCAACTGCTCTTCCTTGTTCTCCAGGTGAACGCCTAATTGCTAATACTTCAACTGCTTTTCCTTGTTCTCCAGGTGGACGTCTGACTTCTAATACTTCAACTGCTCTTCCTTGTTTTCCAGGTGGACGCCTGACTTCTGATACTTCAACTACTCTTCCTTGTTCTCCAGGTGGACGCCTGACTTCTAATACTTCAACTACTCTTCCTTATTCTCCAGGTGGACGCCTGATTGCTAATACTTCAACTGCTCTTCCTTATTCTCCAGGTAGACGCCTGACTTCTGATACTTCAACTGCTCTTCCTTGTTCTCTAGGTAGACGCTTAACTTCTAATACTTCAACTGCTCTTCCTTGTTCTCCAGGTGGACGCCTGACTTCTAATACTTCAACTGCTCTTCCTTATTCTCCAGGTGGACGCCTGACTTCTAGTACTTCAACTACTCTTCCTTATTCTCCAGGTGGACGCCTGACTTCTGATATTTCATCTGCTCTTCCTTGTTCTCCAGGTGCACGCCTGACTTCTGATACTTCCGTTGCTCTTCCTTATTCTCCTGGTGGACGCCTTATTGCTAATACTTCCCCTGCTCTTCCTTATTCTCCAGGTGGACGCCTGATTGCTAATACTTCACTTTCTCTTCCTTGTTCTCCAGGTGGACGCCTGATTGCTAATACTTCACTTGCTCTTCCTTGTTCTCCAGGTGGATACCTGACTTCTAATACTTCAACTGCTTTTCCTTGTTCTCCAGGTGGACGCCTGACTTCTAATACTTCAACTGCTCTTCCTTGTTCTCCAGGTGGACGCCTGACTTCTAATACTTCAACTGCTCTTCCTTATTCTCCAGGTGGATGCCTGATTGCTAATACTTCAACTGCTCTTTCTTGTTCTCCAGGTGGATGCCTGACTTCTAATACTTCAACTGCTCTTCCTTATTCTCCAGGTGGACGCCTGATTGCTAATACTTAAACTGCTATTCCTTATTCTCCAGGTGGACGCCTGACTTCTGATACTTCAACTGCTCTTCCTTGTTCTCCAGGTGAACGCCTGATTGCTAATACTTCAACTGCTTTTCCTCGTTCTCCAGGTGGACGTCTGACTTCTAATACTTCAACTGCTCTTCCTTGTTCTCCAGGTGGACGCCTGACTTCTGATACTTCAACTGCTCTTCCTTGTTCTACAGGTGGACGCCTGACTTCTAATACTTCAACTGCTCTTCCTTATTCTCCAGGTGGACGCTTGATTGCTAATACTTCAACTGCTCTTCCTTGTTCTCCAGGTGGACGCCTGACTTCTAATACTTCAACTGCTATTCCTTATTCTCCAGGTGGACGCCTGATTGCTAATACTTCAATTGCTCTTCCTTGTTCTCCAGGTGGACGCCTGACTTCTAATACTTCAACTGCTCTTCCTTATTCTCCAGGTGGACGCCTGATTGCTAATACTTTAACTGCTCTTCCTTATTCTCCAGGTGGACGCCTGACTTCTGATACTTCAACTGCTCTTCCTTGTTCTCCAGGTAGACGCCTGACTTCTAATACTTCAACTGCTCTTCCTTATTCTCCAGGTGGACGCCTGATTGCTAATACTTCAACTGCTCTTCCTTATTCTCCAGGTGGACGCCTGACTTCTGATATTTCATCTGCTCTTCCTTGTTCTCCAGGTGCACGCCTGACTTCTGATACTTCCGTTGCTCTTCCTTATTCTCCAGGTGGACGCCTTATTGCTAATACTTCCCCTGCTCTTCCTTGTTCTCCAGGTGGACGCCTGATTGCTAATACTTTACTTTCTCTTCCTTGTTCTCCAGGTGGACGCCTGATTGCTAATACTTCACTTGCTCTTCCTTGTTCTCCAGGTGGATGCCTGACTTCTAATAATTCAACTGCTTTTCCTTGTTCTCCAGGTGGACGCCTGACTTCTAATACTTCAACTGCTCTTCCTTATTCTCCAGGTGGACGCCTGACTTCTAATACTTCAACTGCTCTTCCTTATTCTCCAGGTGGATGCCTGATTGCTAATACTTCAACTGCTCTTCCTTGTTCTCCAGGTGGACGCCTGACTTCTAATACTTCAACTGCTCTTCCTTATTCTCCAGGTGGACGCCTGATTGCTAATACTTCAACTGCTCTTCCTTATTCTCCAGGTGGACGCCTGACTTCTGATACTTCAACTGCTCTTCCTTGTTCTTCAGGTGTACGCCTGATTGCTAATACTTCAACTGCTTTTCCTTGTTCTCCAGGTGGACGCCTGACTTCTAATACTTCAACTGCTCTTCCTTGTTCTCCAGGTGGACGCCTGACTTCTGATACTTCAACTGCTCTTCCTTGTTCTCCAGGTGGACGCCTGACTTCTAATACTTCAACTGCTCTTCCTTATTCTCCAGGTGGACGCCTGATTGCTAATACTTCAACTGCTCTTCCTTATTCTCCAGGTGGACGCCTGACTTCTGATACTTCAACTGCTCTTCCTTGTTCTCTAGGTGGACGCTTGACTTCTAATACTTCAACTACTCTTCCTTGTTCTCCAGGTGGACGCCTGACTTCTAATACTTCAACTGCTCTTCCTTATTCTCCAGGTGGACGCCTGACTTCTAATACTTCAACTACTCTTCCTTATTCTCCAGGTGGACGCCTGATTGTTAATACTTCAACTGCTCTTCCTTGTTCTCCAGGTGGACGCCTGACTTCTGATACTTCAACTGCTCTTCCTTGTTCTCCAGGTGGACGCCTGACTTCTAATACTTCAACTGCTCTTCCTTATTATCCAGGTGGACGCCTGATTTCTAATACTTCAACTGCTCTTCCTTATTCTCCAGGTGGACGCCTGACTTCTGATATTTCATCTGCTCTTCCTTGTTCTCCAGGTGGACGCCTGACTTCTGATACTCCCGTTGCACTTCCTTATTCTCTAGGTGGACGCCTTATTGCTAATACTTCCCCTGCTCTTCCTTATTCTCCAGGTGGACGCCTGATTGCTAATACTTCACTTTCTCTTCCTTGTTCTCCAGGTGGACGCCTGATTGCTAATACTTCACTTGCTCTTCCTTGTTCTCCAGGTGGATACCTGACTTCTAATACTTCAACTGCTTTTCCTTGTTCTCCAGGTGGACGCCTGACTTCTAATACTTCAACTGCTCTTCCTTGTTCTCCAGGTGGACGCCTGACTTCTAATACTTCAACTGCTCTTCCTTATTCTCCAGGTGGATGCCTGATTGCTAATACTTCACTTTCTCTTCCTTGTTCTCCAGGTGGACGCCTGATTGCTAATACTTCACTTGCTCTTCCTTGTTCTCCAGGTGGATGCCTGACATCTAATACTTCAACTGCTTTTCCTTGTTCTCCAGGTGGACGCCTGATTGCTAATACTTCAACTGCTCTTCCTTGTTCTCCAGGTGGACGCCTGACTTCTAATACTTCAATTGCTCTTCCTTATTCTCCAGGTGGACGCCTGATTGCTAATACTTCAACTGCTCTTCCTTGTTCTCCAGGTGGACGCCTGACTTCTAATACTTCAACTGCTCTTCCTTATTCTCCAGGTGGACGCCTGATTGCTAATACTTCAACTGCTCTTCCTTATTCTCCAGGTGGACGCCTAACTTCTGATACTTCAACTGCTCTTCCTTGTTCTCCAGGTGAACGCCTAATTGCTAATACTTCAACTGCTTTTCCTTGTTCTCCAGGTGGACGTCTGACTTCTAATACTTCAACTGCTCTTCCTTGTTTTCCAGGTGGACGCCTGACTTCTGATACTTCAACTACTCTTCCTTGTTCTCCAGGTGGACGCCTGACTTCTAATACTTCAACTACTCTTCCTTATTCTCCAGGTGGACGCCTGATTGCTAATACTTCAACTGCTCTTCCTTATTCTCCAGGTAGACGCCTGACTTCTGATACTTCAACTGCTCTTCCTTGTTCTCTAGGTAGACGCTTAACTTCTAATACTTCAACTGCTCTTCCTTGTTCTCCAGGTGGACGCCTGACTTCTAATACTTCAACTGCTCTTCCTTATTCTCCAGGTGGACGCCTGACTTCTAGTACTTCAACTACTCTTCCTTATTCTCCAGGTGGACGCCTGATTGCTAATACTTCAACTGCTCTTCCTTGTTCTCCAAGTGGACGCCTGACTTCTGATACTTCCGTTGCTCTTCCTTATTCTCCTGGTGGACGCCTTATTGCTAATACTTCCCCTGCTCTTCCTTATTCTCCAGGTGGACGCCTGATTGCTAATACTTCACTTTCTCTTCCTTGTTCTCCAGGTGGACGCCTGATTGCTAATACTTCACTTGCTCTTCCTTTTTCTCCAGGTGGATACCTGACTTCTAATACTTCAACTGCTTTTCCTTATTCTCCAGGTGGACGCCTGACTTCTAATACTTCAACTGCTCTTCCTTGTTCTCCAGGTGGATGCCTGACTTCTAATACTTCAACTGCTCTTCCTTATTCTCCAGGTGGATGCCTGATTGCTAATACTTCAACTGCTCTTCCTTGTTCTCCAGGTGGATGCCTGACTTCTAATACTTCAACTGCTCTTCCTTATTCTCCAGGTGGACGCCTGATTGCTAATACTTCAACTGCTATTCCTTATTCTCCAGGTGGACGCCTGACTTCTGATACTTCAACTGCTCTTCCTTGTTCTCCAGGTGAACGCCTGATTGCTAATACTTCAACTGCTTTTCCTTGTTCTCCAGGTGGACGCCTGACTTCTGATACTTCAACTGCTCTTCCTTGTTCTCCAGGTGGACGCCTGACTTCTAATACTTCAACTACTCTTCCTTATTCTCCAGGTGGACGCCTGATTGCTAATACTTCATCTGCTCTTCCATATTCTCCAGGTGGACGCTTGATTTCTGATACTTCAACTGCTCTTCCTTGTTCTCTAGGTGGAGTCTTGACTTCTAATACTTCAACTGCTCTTCCTTGTTCTCCAGGTGGACGCCTGACTTCTAATACTTCAACTGCTCTTCCTTATTCTCCAGGTGGACGCCTGACTTCTAATACTTCAACTACTCTTCCTTATTCTCCAGGTGGACGCCTGATTGCTAATACTTCAACTGCTCTTCCTTGTTCTCCAAGTGGACGCCTGACTTCTGATACTTCCGTTGCTCTTCCTTATTCTCCAGGTGGACGCCTTATTGCTAATACTTCCCCTACTCTTCCTTATTCTCCAGGTGGACGCCTGATTGCTAATACTTCACTTTCTCTACCTTGTTCTCCAAGTGGACGCCTGATTGCTAATACTTCAACTGCTTTTCCTTGTTCTCCAGGTGGACGCCTGACTTCTAATACTTCAACTGATCTTCCTTGTTCTCCAGGTGGACGCCTGACTTCTGATACTTCAACTGCTCTTCCTTGTTCTCCAGGTGGACGCCTGACTTCTAATACTTCAACTGCTCTTCCTTATTCTCCAGGTGAACGCCTGATTGCTAATACTTCAACTGCTCTTCCTTATTCTCCAGGTGGACGCCTGACTTCTGATACTTCAACTGCTCTTCCTTGTTCTCTAGGTGGACGCTTGACTTCTAATACTTCAACTACTCTTCCTTGTTCTCCAGGTGGACGCCTGACTTCTAATACTTCAACTGCTCTTCCTTATTCTCCAGGTGGACGCCTGACTTCTAATACTTCAACTACTCTTCCTTATTCTCCAGGTGGACGCCTGATTGCTAATACTTCAACTGCTCTTCCTTGTTCTCCAGGTGGACGCCTGACTTCTGATACTTCAACTGCTCTTCCTTGTTTTCCAGGTGGACGCCTGACTTCTGATACTTCAACTACTCTTCCTTGTTCTCCAGGTGGACGCCTGACTTCTAATACTTCAACTACTCTTCCTTATTCTCCAGGTGGACGCCTGATTGCTAATACTTCAACTGCTCTTCCTTATTCTCCAGGTAGACGCCTGACTTCTGATACTTCAACTGCTCTTCCTTGTTCTCTAGGTAGACGCTTAACTTCTAATACTTCAACTGCTCTTCCTTGTTCTCCAGGTGGACGCCTGACTTCTAATACTTCAATTGCTCTTCCTTATTCTCCAGGTGGACGCCTGACTTCTAGTACTTCAACTACTCTTCCTTATTCTCCAGGTGGACGCCTGATTGCTAATACTTCAACTGCTCTTCCTTGTTCTCCAAGTGGACGCCTGACTTCTGATACTTCCGTTGCTCTTCCTTATTCTCCTGGTGGACGCCTTATTGCTAATACTTCCCCTACTCTTCCTTATTCTCCAGGTGGACGCCTGACTTCTAATACTTCAACTGCTCTTCCTTATTCTCTAGGTGGACGCCTGATTGCTAATACTTCAACTGCTCTTCCTTATTCTCCAGGTGGACGCCTGACTTCTGATACTTCAACTGCTCTTCCTTGTTCTCCAGGTGAACGCCTAATTGCTAATACTTCAACTGCTTTTCCTTGTTCTCCAGGTGGACGTCTGACTTCTAATACTTCAACTGCTCTTCCTTGTTTTCCAGGTGGACGCCTGACTTCTGATACTTCAACTACTCTTCCTTGTTCTCCAGGTGGACGCCTGACTTCTAATACTTCAACTACTCTTCCTTATTCTCCAGGTGGACGCCTGATTGCTAATACTTCAACTGCTCTTCCTTATTCTCCAGGTAGACGCCTGACTTCTGATACTTCAACTGCTCTTCCTTGTTCTCTAGGTAGACGCTTAACTTCTAATACTTCAACTGCTCTTCCTTGTTCTCCAGGTGGACGCCTGACTTCTAATACTTCAACTGCTCTTCCTTATTCTCCAGGTGGACGCCTGACTTCTAGTACTTCAACTACTCTTCCTTATTCTCCAGGTGGACGCCTGACTTCTGATATTTCATCTGCTCTTCCTTGTTCTCCAGGTGCACGCCTGACTTCTGATACTTCCGTTGCTCTTCCTTATTCTCCTGGTGGACGCCTTATTGCTAATACTTCCCCTGCTCTTCCTTATTCTCCAGGTGGACGCCTGATTGCTAATACTTCACTTTCTCTTCCTTGTTCTCCAGGTGGACGCCTGATTGCTAATACTTCACTTGCTCTTCCTTGTTCTCCAGGTGGATACCTGACTTCTAATACTTCAACTGCTTTTCCTTGTTCTCCAGGTGGACGCCTGACTTCTAATACTTCAACTGCTCTTCCTTGTTCTCCAGGTGGACGCCTGACTTCTAATACTTCAACTGCTCTTCCTTATTCTCCAGGTGGATGCCTGATTGCTAATACTTCAACTGCTCTTTCTTGTTCTCCAGGTGGATGCCTGACTTCTAATACTTCAACTGCTCTTCCTTATTCTCCAGGTGGACGCCTGATTGCTAATACTTAAACTGCTATTCCTTATTCTCCAGGTGGACGCCTGACTTCTGATACTTCAACTGCTCTTCCTTGTTCTCCAGGTGAACGCCTGATTGCTAATACTTCAACTGCTTTTCCTTGTTCTCCAGGTGGACGTCTGACTTCTAATACTTCAACTGCTCTTCCTTGTTCTCCAGGTGGACGCCTGACTTCTGATACTTCAACTGCTCTTCCTTGTTCTCCAGGTGGACGCCTGACTTCTAATACTTCAACTACTCTTCCTTATTCTCCAGGTGGACGCCTGATTGCTAATACTTCATCTGCTGTTCCATATTCTCCAGGTGGACGCTTGATTTCTGATACTTCAACTGCTCTTCCTTGTTCTCTAGGTGGACTCTTGACTTCTAATACTTCAACTGCTCTTCCTTGTTCTCCAGGTGGACGCCTGACTTCTAATACTTCAACTGCTCTTCCTTATTCTCCAGGTGGACGCCTGACTTCTAATACTTCAACTACTCTTCCTTATTCTCCAGGTGGACGCCTGATTGCTAATACTTCAACTGCTCTTCCTTGTTCTCCAAGTGGACGCCTGACTTCTGATACTTCCGTTGCTCTTCCTTATTCTCCAGGTGGACGCCTTATTGCTAATACTTCCCCTACTCTTCCTTATTCTCCAGGTGGACGCCTGATTGCTAATACTTCACTTTCTCTTCCTTGTTCTCCAGGTGGACGCCTGATTGCTAATACTTCAACTGCTTTTCCTTGTTCTCCAGGTGGACGCCTGACTTCTAATACTTCAACTGCTCTTCCTTGTTCTCCAGGTGGACGCCTGACTTCTGATACTTCAACTGCTCTTCCTTGTTCTCCAGGTGGACGCCTGACTTCTAATACTTCAACTGCTCTTCCTTATTCTCCAGGTGGACGCCTGATTGCTAATACTTCAACTGCTCTTCCTTATTCTCCAGGTGGACGCCTGACTTCTGATACTTCAACTGCTCTTCCTTGTTCTCCAGGTGGACGCTTGACTTCTAATACTTCAACTGCTCTTCCTTGTTCTCCAGGTGGATGCCTTACTTCTAATACTTCAACTGCTCTTCCTTATTCTCCAGGTGGACGCCTGACTTCTAATACTTCAACTACTCTTCCTTATTCTCCAGGTGGACGCCTGATTGCTAATACTTCAACTGCTCTTCCTTGTTCTCCAGGTGGACGCCTGACTTCTGATACTTCAACTGCTCTTCCTTGTTCTCCAGGTGGACGCCTGACTTCTAATACTTCAACTGCTCTTCCTTGTTCTCTAGGTGGACGCTTGACTTCTAATACTTCAACTGCTCTTCCTTGTTCTCCAGGTGGATGCCTTACTTCTAATACTTCAACTGCTCTTCCTTATTCTCCAGGTGGACGCCTGACTTCTAATACTTCAACTACTCTTCCTTATTCTCCAGGTGGACGCCTGATTGCTAATACTTCAACTGCTCTTCCTTGTTCTCCAGGTGGACGCCTGACTTCTGATACTTCAACTGCTCTTCCTTGTTCTCCAGGTGGACGCCTGACTTCTAATACTTCAACTGCTCTTCCTTATTATCCAGGTGGATGCCTGATTTCTAATACTTCAACTGCTCTTCCTTGTTCTCCAGGTGGACGCCTGACTTCTGATACTTCAACTGCTCTTCCTTGTTCTCCAGGTGGACGCCTGACTTCTAATACTTCAACTGCTCTTCCTTATTATCCAGGTGGATGCCTGATTTCTAATACTTCAACTGCTCTTCCTTATTCTCCAGGTGGACGCCTGACTTCTAATACTTCAACTGCTCTTCCTTATTCTCCAGGTGGACGCCTGACTTCTGATACTTCAACTGCTCTTCCTTGTTCTCCAGGTGGACGCCTGACTTCTAATACTTCAACTGCTCTTCCTTATTCTCCAGGTGGACGCCTGATTGCTAATACTTCAACTTCTCTTCCTTATTCTCCAGGTGGAACGCCTGATTGCTAATACTTCAACTGCTTTTCCTTGTTCTCCAGGTGGACGCCTGACTTCTAATACTTCAACTGCTCTTCCTTGTTCTCCAGGTGGACGCCTGACTTCTGATACTTCAACTGCTCTTCCTTGTTCTCCAGGTGGACGCCTGACTTCTAATACTTCAACTGCTCTTCCTTATTCTCCAGGTAGACGCCTGATTGCTAATACTTCAACTGCTCTTCCTTATTCTCCAGGTGGACGCCTGACTTCTGATACTTCAACTGCTCTTCCTTGTTCTCTAGGTGGACGCTTGACTTCTAATACTTCAACTACTCTTCCTTGTTCTCCAGGTGGACGCCTGACTTCTAATACTTCAACTGCTCTTCCTTATTCTCCAGGTGGACGCCTGACTTCTAATACTTCAACTACTCTTCCTTATTCTCCAGGTGGACGCCTGATTGCTAATACTTCAACTGCTCTTCCTTGTTCTCCAGGTGGACGCCTGACTTCTGATACTTCAACTGCTCTTCCTTGTTCTCCAGGTGGACGCCTGACTTCTAATACTTCAACTGCTCTTCCTTATTATCCAGGTGGATGCCTGATTTCTAATACTTCAACTGCTCTTCCTTATTCTCCAGGTGGACGCCTGACTTCTGATATTTCATCTGCTCTTCCTTGTTCTCCAGGTGGACGCCTGACTTCTGATACTCCCGTTGCACTTCCTTATTCTCCAGGTGGACGCCTTATTGCTAATACTTCCCCTGCTCTTCCTTATTCTCCAGGTGGAAGCCTGATTGCTAATACTTCACTTTCTCTTCCTTGTTCTCCAGGTGGACGCCTGATTGCTAATACTTCACTTGCTCTTACTTGTTCTCCAGGTGGATGCCTGACATCTAATACTTCAACTGCTTTTCCTTGTTCTCCAGGTGGACGCCTGACTTCTAATACTTCAATTGCTCTTCCTTATTCTCCAGGTGGACGCCTGATTGCTAATACTTCAACTGCTCTTCCTTGTTCTCCAGGTGGACGCCTGACTTCTAATACTTCAACTGCTCTTCCTTATTCTCCAGGTGGACGCCTGATTGCTAATACTTCAACTGCTCTTCCTTATTCTCCAGGTGGACGCCTGACTTCTGATACTTCAACTGCTCTTCCTTGTTCTCCAGGTGAACGCCTAATTGCTAATACTTCAACTGCTTTTCCTTGTTCTCCAGGTGGACGTCTGACTTCTAATACTTCAACTGCTCTTCCTTGTTTTCCAGGTGGACGCCTGACTTCTGATACTTCAACTACTCTTCCTTGTTCTCCAGGTGGACGCCTGACTTCTAATACTTCAACTACTCTTCCTTATTCTCCAGGTGGACGCCTGATTGCTAATACTTCAACTGCTCTTCCTTATTCTCCAGGTAGACGCCTGACTTCTGATACTTCAACTGCTCTTCCTTGTTCTCTAGGTAGACGCTTAACTTCTAATACTTCAACTGCTCTTCCTTGTTCTCCAGGTGGACGCCTGACTTCTAATACTTCAACTGCTCTTCCTTATTCTCCAGGTGGACGCCTGACTTCTAGTACTTCAACTACTCTTCCTTATTCTCCAGGTGGACGCCTGATTGCTAATACTTCAACTGCTCTTCCTTGTTCTCCAAGTGGACGCCTGACTTCTGATACTTCCGTTGCTCTTCCTTATTCTCCTGGTGGACGCCTTATTGCTAATACTTCCCCTGCTCTTCCTTATTCTCCAAGTGGACGCCTGATTGCTAATACTTCACTTTCTCTTCCTTGTTCTCCAGGTGGACGCCTGATTGCTAATACTTCACTTGTTCTTCCTTGTTCTCCAGGTGGATACCTGACTTCTAATACTTCAACTGCTTTTCCTTGTTCTCCAAGTGGACGCCTGACTTCTAATACTTCAACTGCTCTTCCTTGTTCTCCAGGTGGACGCCTGACTTCTAATACTTCAATTGCTCTTCCTTATTCTCCAGGTGGATGCCTGATTGCTAATACTTCAACTGCTCTTCCTTGTTCTCCAGGTGGATGCCTGACTTCTAATACTTCAACTGCTCTTCCTTATTCTCCAGGTGGACGCCTGATTGCTAATACTTCAACTGCTATTCCTTATTCTCCAGGTGGACGCCTGACTTCTGATACTTCAACTGCTCTTCCTTGTTCTCCAGGTGAACGCCTGATTGCTAATACTTCAACTGCTTTTCCTTGTTCTCCAGGTGGACGTCTGACTTCTAATACTTCAACTGCTCTTCCTTGTTCTCCAGGTGGACGCCTGACTTCTGATACTTCAACTGCTCTTCCTTGTTCTCCAGGTGGACGCCTGACTTCTAATACTTCAACTACTCTTCCTTATTCTCCAGGTGGACGCCTGATTGCTAATACTTCATCTGCTCTTCCATATTCTCCAGGTGGACGCTTGATTTCTGATACTTCAACTGCTCTTCCTTGTTCTCTAGGTGGACTCTTGACTTCTAATACTTCAACTGCTCTTCCTTGTTCTCCAGGTGGACGCCTGACTTCTAATACTTCAACTGCTCTTCCTTATTCTCCAGGTGGACGCCTGACTTCTAATACTTCAACTACTCTTCCTTATTCTCCAGGTGGACGCTTGATTGCTAATACTTCAACTGCTCTTCCTTGTTCTCCAAGTGGACGCCTGACTTCTAATACTTCAACTACTCTTCCTTATTCTCCAGGTGGACGCCTGATTGCTAATACTTCATCTGCTGTTCCATATTCTCCAGGTGGACGCTTGATTTCTGATACTTCAACTGCTCTTCCTTGTTCTCTAGGTGGACTCTTGACTTCTAATACTTCAACTGCTCTTCCTTGTTCTCCAGGTGGACGCCTGACTTCTAATACTTCAACTGCTCTTCCTTATTCTCCAGGTGGACGCCTGACTTCTAATACTTCAACTACTCTTCCTTATTCTCCAGGTGGACGCCTGATTGCTAATACTTCAACTGCTCTTCCTTGTTCTCCAAGTGGACGCCTGACTTCTGATACTTCCGTTGCTCTTCCTTATTCTCCAGGTGGACGCCTTATTGCTAATACTTCCCCTACTCTTCCTTATTCTCCAGGTGGACGCCTGATTGCTAATACTTCACTTTCTCTTCCTTGTTCTCCAGGTGGACGCCTGATTGCTAATACTTCACTTGCTCTTCCTTGTTCTCCAGGTGGATACCTGACTTCTAATACTTCAACTGCTTTTCCTTGTTCTCCAGGTGGACGCCTGACTTCTAATACTTCAACTGCTCATCCTTGTTCTCCAAGTGGACGCCTGACTTCTGATACTTCCGTTGCTCTTCCTTATTCTCCAGGTGGACGCCTTATTGCTAATACTTCCCCTACTCTTCCTTATTCTCCAGGTGGACGCCTGATTGCTAATACTTCACTTTCTCTTCCTTGTTCTCCAGGTGGACGCCTGATTGCTAATACTTCACTTGCTCTTCCTTGTTCTCCAGGTGGATACCTGACTTCTAATACTTCAACTGCTTTTCCTTGTTCTCCAGGTGGACGCCTGACTTCTGATACTTCAACTACTCTTCCTTGTTCTCCAGGTGGACGCCTGACTTCTAATACTTCAACTACTCTTCCTTATTCTCCAGGTGGACGCCTGATTGCTAATACTTCAACTGCTCTTCCTTATTCTCCAGGTAGACGCCTGACTTCTGATACTTCAACTGCTCTTCCTTGTTCTCTAGGTAGACGCTTAACTTCTAATACTTCAACTGCTCTTCCTTGTTCTCCAGGTGGACGCCTGACTTCTAATACTTCAACTGCTCTTCCTTATTCTCCAGGTGGACGCCTGACTTCTAGTACTTCAACTACTCTTCCTTATTCTCCAGGTGGACGCCTGATTGCTAATACTTCAACTGCTCTTCCTTGTTCTCCAAGTGGACGCCTGACTTCTGATACTTCCGTTGCTCTTCCTTATTCTCCTGGTGGACGCCTTATTGCTAATACTTCCCCTGCTCTTCCTTATTCTCCAAGTGGACGCCTGATTGCTAATACTTCACTTTCTCTTCCTTGTTCTCCAGGTGGACGCCTGATTGCTAATACTTCACTTGTTCTTCCTTGTTCTCCAGGTGGATGCCTGACTTCTAATACTTCAACTGCTTTTCCTTGTTCTCCAGGTGGACGCCTGACTTCTAATACTTCAACTGCTCTTCCTTGTTCTCCAGGTGGACGCCTGACTTCTAATACTTCAACTGCTCTTCCTTATTCTCCAGGTGGACGCCTGATTGCTAATACTTCAACTGCTCTTCCTTGTTCTCCAGGTGGACGCCTGACTTCTAATACTTCAACTGCTCTTCCTTATTCTCCAGGTGGACGCCTGATTGCTAATACTTCAACTGCTCTTCCTTATTCTCCAGGTGGACGCCTGACTTCTGATACTTCAACTGCTCTTCCTTGTTCTCCAGGTGAACGCCTGATTGCTAATACTTCAACTGCTTTTCCTTGTTCTCCAGGTGGACGCCTGACTTCTAATACTTTAACTGCTCTTCCTTGTTCTCCAGGTGGACGCCTGACTTCTGAAACTTCAACTGCTCTTCCTTGTTCTCCAGGTGGACGCCTGACTTCTAATACTTCAACTGCTCTTCCTTATTCTCCAGGTGGAGGCCTGATTGCTAATACTTCAACTGCTCTTCCTTATTCTCCATGTGGACGCCTGACTTCTGATACTTCAACTGCTCTTCCTTGTTCTCTAGGTGGACGCTTGACTTCTAATACTTCAACTGCTCTTCCTTGTTCTCCAGGTGGACGCCTGACTTCTAATACTTCAACTGCTCTTCCTTATTCTCCAGGTGGACGCCTGACTTCTAATACTTCAACTACTCTTCCTTATTCTCCAGGTGGACGCCTGATTGCTAATACTTCAACTGCTCTTCCTTGTTCTCCAGGTGGACGCCTGACTTCTAATACTTCAACTGCTCTTCCTTATTCTCCAGGTGGACGCGTGATTGCTAATACTTCAACTGCTCTTCCTTGTTCTCCAGGTGGACGCCTGACTTCTAATACTTCAACTGCTCTTCCTTATTCTCCAGGTGGACGCCTGATTGCTAATACTTCAACTGCTCTTCCTTATTCTCCAGGTGGACGCCTGACTTTTGATACTTCAACTGCTCTTACTTGTTCTCCAGGTGGATGCCTGACTTCTAATACTTCAACTGCTCTTCCTTGTTCTCCAGGTGGACGCCTGACTTCTAATACTTCAACTGCTCTTCCTTATTCTCCAGGTGGACGCCTGATTGCTAATACTTCAACTGCTCTTCCTTGTTCTCCAGGTGGACGCCTGACTTCTAATACTTCAACTGCTCTTCCTTATTCTCCAGGTGGACGCCTGATTGCTAATACTTCAACTGCTCTTCCTTGTTCTCCAGGTGGACGCCTGACTTCTAATACTTCAACTGCTCTTCCTTATTCTCCAGGTGGACGCCTGATTGCTAATACTTCAACTGCTCTTCCTTATTCTCCAGGTGGACGCCTGACTTCTGATACTTCAACTGCTCTTCCTTGTTCTCCAGGTGGACGCCTGACTTCTAATACTTCAACTGCTCTTCCTTATTCTCCAGGTGGACGCTTGATTGCTAATACTTCAACTGCTCTTCCTTATTCTCCAGGTGGACGCCTGACTTCTGATATTTCATCTGCTCTTCCTTGTTCTCCTGGTGGACGCCTGACTTCTGATACTTCCGTTGCTCTTCCTTATTCTCCTGGTGGACGCCTTATTGCTAATACTTCCCCTGCTCTTCCTTATTCTCCAGGTGGACGCCTGATTGCTAATACTTCACTTTCTCTTCCTTGTTCTCCAGGTGGACGCCTGATTGCTAATACTTCACTTGCTCTTCCTTGTTCTCCAGGTGGATACCTGACTTCTAATACTTCAACTGCTTTTCCTTGTTCTCCAGGTGGACGCCTGACTTCTAATACTTCAACTGCTCTTCCTTGTTCTCCAGGTGGACGCCTGACTTCTAATACTTCAACTGCTCTTCCTTATTCTCCAGGTGGATGCCTGATTGCTAATACTTCAACTGCTCTTCCTTGTTCTCCAGGTGGATGCCTGACTTCTAATACTTCAACTGCTCTTCCTTATTCTCCAGGTGGACGCCTGATTGCTAATACTTCAACTGCTATTCCTTATTCTCCAGGTGGACGCCTGACTTCTGATACTTCAACTGCTCTTCCTTGTTCTCCAGGTGAACGCCTGATTGCTAATACTTCAACTGCTTTTCCTTGTTCTCCAGGTGGACGCCTGACTTCTAATACTTCAACTGCTCTTCCTTGTTCTCCAGGTGGATGCCTGACTTCTGATACTTCAACTGCTCTTCCTTGTTCTCCAGGTGGACGCCTGACTTCTAATACTTCAACTACTCTTCCTTATTCTCCAGGTGGACGCCTGATTGCTAATACTTCATCTGCTCTTCCATATTCTCCAGGTGGACGCTTGATTTCTGATACTTCAACTGCTCTTCCTTGTTCTCTAGGTGGACTCTTGACTTCTAATACTTCAACTGCTCTTCCTTGTTCTCCAGGTGGACGCCTGACTTCTAATACTTCAACTGCTCTTCCTTATTCTCCAGGTGGACGCCTGACTTCTAATACTTCAACTACTCTTCCTTATTCTCCAGGTGGACGCCTGATTGCTAATACTTCAACTGCTCTTCCTTGTTCTCCAAGTGGACGCCTGACTTCTGATACTTCCGTTGCTCTTCCTTATTCTCCAGGTGGACGCCTTATTGCTAATACTTCCCCTACTCTTCCTTATTCTCCAGGTGGACGCCTGATTGCTAATACTTCACTTTCTCTTCCTTGTTCTCCAGGTGGACGCCTGATTGCTAATACTTCACTTGCTCTTCCTTGTTCTCCAGGTGGATGCCTGACTTCTAATACTTCAACTGCTTTTCCTTGTTCTCCAGGTGGACGCCTGACTTCTAATACTTCAACTGCTCTTCCTTGTTCTCCAGGTGGACGCCTGACTTCTAATACTTCAACTGCTCTTCCTTATTCTCCAGGTGGACGCCTGATTGCTAATACTTCAACTGCTCTTCCTTGTTCTCCAGGTGGACGCCTGACTTCTAATACTTCAACTGCTCTTCCTTATTCTCCAGGTGGACGCCTGATTGCTAATACTTCAACTGCTCTTCCTTATTCTCCAGGTGGACGCCTGACTTCTGATACTTCAACTGCTCTTCCTTGTTCTCCAGGTGAACGCCTGATTGCTAATACTTCAACTGCTTTTCCTTGTTCTCCAGGTGGACGCCTGACTTCTAATACTTCAACTGCTCTTCCTTGTTCTCCAGGTGGACGCCTGACTTCTGATACTTCAACCGCTCTTCCTTGTTCTCCAGGTGGACGCCTGACTTCTAATACTTCAACTGCTCTTCCTTATTCTCCAGGTGGACGCCTGATTGCTAATACTTCAACTGATCTTCCTTATTCTCCAGGTGGACGCATGACTTCTGATACTTCAACTGCTCTTCCTTGTTCTCTAGGTGGACGCTTGACTTCTAATACTTCAACTGCTCTTCCTTGTTCTCCAGGTGGACGCCTGACTTCTAATACTTCAACTGCTCTTCCTTATTCTCCAGGTGGACGCCTGACTTCTAATACTTCAACTACTCTTCCTTATTCTCCAGGTGGACGCCTGATTGCTAATACTTCAACTGCTCTTCCTTGTTCTCCAGGTGGACGCCTGACTTCTAATACTTCAACTGCTCTTCCTTATTCTCCAGGTGGACGCGTGATTGCTAATACTTCAACTGCTCTTCCTTGTTCTCCAGGTGGACGCCTGACTTCTAATACTTCAACTGCTCTTCCGTATTCTCCAGGTGGACGCCTGATTGCTAATACTTCAACTGCTCTTCCTTATTCTCCAGGTGGACGCCTGACTTTTGATACTTCAACTGCTCTTACTTGTTCTCCAGGTGGATGCCTGACTTCTAATACTTCAACTGCTCTTCCTTGTTCTCCAGGTGGACGCCTGACTTCTAATACTTCAACTGCTCTTCCTTATTCTCCAGGTGGACGCCTGATTGCTAATACTTCAACTGCTCTTCCTTGTTCTCCAGGTGGACGCCTGACTTCTAATACTTCAACTGCTCTTCCTTATTCTCCAGGTGGACGCCTGATTGCTAATACTTCAACTGCTCTTCCTTGTTCTCCAGGTGGACGCCTGACTTCTAATACTTCAACTGCTCTTCCTTATTCTCCAGGTGGACGCCTGATTGCTAATACTTCAACTGCTCTTCCTTATTCTCCAGGTGGACGCCTGACTTCTGATACTTCAACTGCTCTTCCTTGTTCTCCAGGTGGACGCCTGACTTCTAATACTTCAACTGCTCTTCCTTATTCTCCAGGTGGACGCTTGATTGCTAATACTTCAACTGCTCTTCCTTATTCTCCAGGTGGACGCCTGACTTCTGATATTTCATCTGCTCTTCCTTGTTCTCCTGGTGGACGCCTGACTTCTGATACTTCCGTTGCTCTTCCTTATTCTCCAGGTGGACGCCTTATTGCTAATACTTCCCCTGCTCTTCCTTGTTCTCCAGGTGGACGCCTGATTGCTAATACTTCACTTTCTCTTCCTTGTTCTCCAGGTGGACGCCTGATTGCTAATACTTCACTTGCTCTTCCTTGTTCTCCAGGTGGATGCCTGACTTCTAATACTTCAACTGCTTTTCCTTGTTCTCCAGGTGGACGCCTGACTTCTATTACTTCAACTGCTCTTCCTTGTTCTCCAGGTGGACGCCTGACTTCTAATACTTCAACTGCTCTTCCTTATTCTCCAGGTGGACGCCTGATTGCTAATACTTCAACTGCTCTTCCTTGTTCTCCAGGTGGACGCCTGACTTCTAATACTTCAACTGCTCTTCCTTATTCTCCAGGTGGACGCCTGATTGCTAATACTTCAACTGCTCTTCCTTATTCTCCAGGTGGACGCCTGACTTCTGATACTTCAACTGCTCTTCCTTGTTCTCCAGGTGAACGCCTGATTGCTAATACTTCAACTGCTTTTCCTTGTTCTCCAGGTGGACGCCTGACTTCTGATACTTCAACTGCTCTTCCTTGTTCTCCAGGTGGACGCCTGACTTCTAATACTTTAAATGCTCTTCCATATTCTCCAGGTGGACGCCTGATTGCTAATACTTCAACTGCTCTTCCTTATTCTCCAGGTGGACGCCTGACTTCTGATACTTCAACTGCTCTTCCTTGTTCTCTAGGTGGACGCTTGACTTCTAATACTTCAACTGCTCTTCCTTGTTCTCCAGGTGGACGCCTGACTTCTAATACTTCAACTGCTCTTCCTTATTCTCCAGGTGGACGCCTGACTTCTAATACTTCAACTACTCTTCCTTATTCTCCAGGTGGACGCCTGATTGCTAATACTTCAACTGCTCTTCCTTGTTCTCCAAGTGGACGCCTGACTTCTGATACTTCCGTTGCTCTTCCTTATTCTCCAGGTGGACGCCTTATTGCTAATACTTCCCCTGCTCTTCCTTATTCTCCAGTTGGACGCCAGATTGCTAATACTTCAACTGCTCTTCCTTGTTCTCCAAGTGGACGTCTGACTTCTGATACTTCCGTTGCTCTTCCTTATTCTCCAGGTGGACGCCTGATTGCTAATACTTAACTTTCTCTTCCTTGTTCTCCAGGTGGACGCCTGATTGCTAATACTTCACTTGCTCTTCCTTGTTCTCCAGGTGGATGCCTGACTTCTAATACTTCAACTGCTTTTCCTTGTTCTCCAGGTGGACGCCTGACTTCTAATACTTCAACTGCTCTTCCTTGTTCTCCAGGTGGACGCCTGACTTCTAATACTTCAACTGCTCTTCCTTATTCTCCAGGTGGACGCCTGATTGCTAATACTTCAACTGCTCTTCCTTGTTCTCCAGGTGGACGCCTGACTTCTAATACTTCAACTGCTCTTCCTTATTCTCCAGGTGGACGCCTGATTGCTAATACTTCAACTGCTCTTCCTTATTCTCCAGGTGGACGCCTGACTTCTGATACTTCAACTGCTCTTCCTTGTTCTCCAGGTGAACGCCTGATTGCTAATACTTCAACTGCTTTTCCTTGTTCTCCAGGTGGACGCCTGACTTCTAATACTTCAACTGCTCTTCCTTGTTCTCCAGGTGGACGCCTGACTTCTGATACTTCAACTGCTCTTCCTTGTTCTCCAGGTGGACGCCTGACTTCTAATACTTCAACTGCTCTTCCTTATTCTCCAGGTGGACGCCTGATTGCTAATACTTCAACTGCTCTTCCTTATTCTCCAGGTGGACGCCTGACTTCTGATACTTCAACTGCTCTTCCTTGTTCTCCAGGTGGACGCCTGACTTCTAATACTTCAACTGCTCTTCCTTGTTCTCCAGGTGGACGCCTGACTTCTAATACTTCAACTGCTCTTCCTTATTCTCCAGGTGGACGCCTGATTGCTAATACTTCAACTGCTCTTCCTTGTTCTCCAGGTGGACGCCTGACTTCTAATACTTCAACTGCTCTTCCTTATTCTCCAGGTGGACGCCTGATTGCTAATACTTCAACTGCTCTTCCTTGTTCTCCAGGTGGACGCCTGACTTCTAATACTTCAACTGCTCTTCCTTATTCTCCAGGTGGGCGCCTGATTGCTAATACTTCAACTGCTCTTCCTTATTCTCCAGGTGGACGCCTGACTTCTGATACTTCAACTGCTCTTCCTTGTTCTCCAGGTGGACGCCTGACTTCTAATACTTCAACTGCTCTTCCTTATTCTCCAGGTGGACGCTTGATTGCTAATACTTCAACTGCTCTTCCTTATTCTCCAGGTGGACGCCTGACTTCTGATATTTCATCTGCTCTTCCTTGTTCTCCAGGTGGACGCCTGACTTCTGATACTTCCGTTGCTCTTCCTTATTCTCCAGGTGGACGCCTTATTGCTAATACTTCCCCTGCTCTTCCTTGTTCTCCAGGTGGACGCCTGATTGCTAATACTTTACTTTCTCTTCCTTGTTCTCCAGGTGGACGCCTGATTGCTAATACTTCACTTGCTCTTCCTTGTTCTCCAGGTGGATGCCTGACTTCTAATACTTCAACTGCTTTTCCTTGTTCTCCAGGTGGACGCCTGACTTCTAATACTTCAACTGCTCTTCCTTGTTCTCCAGGTGGACGCCTGACTTCTAATACTTCAACTGCTCTTCCTTATTCTCCAGGTGGACGCCTGATTGCTAATACTTCAACTGCTCTTCCTTATTCTCCATGTGGACGCCTTACTTCTGATACTTCAACTGCTCTTCCTTGTTCTCCAGGTGGACGCCTGATTGCTAATACTTCAACTGCTCTTCCTTATTCTCCAGGTGGACGCCTGACTTCTAATACTTCAACTGCTCTTCCTTGTTCTCCAGGTGAACGCCTGATTGCTAATACTTCAACTGCTTTTCCTTGTTCTCCAGGTGGACGCCTGACTTCTAATACTTCAACTGCTCTTCCTTGTTCTCCAGGTGGACGCCTGACTTCTGATACTTCAACTACTCTTCCTTGTTCTCCAGGTGGACGCCTGATTTCTAATACTTCAACTGCTCTTCCTTATTCTCTAGGTGGACGCGCCTGATTGCTAATACTTCAACTGCTCTTCCTTATTCTCCAGGTGGACGCCTGACTTCTGATACTTCAACTGCTCTTCCTTGTTCTCCAGGTGAACGCCTGATTGCTAATACTTCAACTGCTTTTCCTTGTTCTCCAGGTGGATGCCTGACTTCTGATACTTCAACTGCTCTTCCTTGTTCTCTAGGTGGACGCTTGACTTCTAATACTTCAACTGCTCTTCCTTGTTCTCCAGGTGTACGCCTGACTTCTAATACTTCAACTGCTCTTCCTTATTCTCTAGGTGGACGCCTTATTGCTAATACTTCCCCTGCTCTTCCTTATTCTCCAGGTGGACGCCTGATTGCTAATACTTCACTTTCTCTTCCTTGTTCTCCAGGTGGACGCCTGATTGCTAATACTTCACTTGCTCTTCCTTGTTCTCCAGGTGGATGCCTGACTTCTAATACTTCAACTGCTTTTCCTTGTTCTCCAGGTGGACGCCTGACTTCTAATACTTCAACTGCTCTTCCTTGTTCTCCAGGTGGACGCCTGACTTCTAATACTTCAACTGCTCTTCCTTATTCTCCAGGTGGACGCCTGATTGCTAATACTTCAACTGCTCTTCCTTGTTCTCCAGGTGGACGCCTGACTTCTAATACTTAAACTGCTCTTCCTTATTCTCTAGGTGGACGCCTAATTGCTAATACTTCAACTGCTCTTCCTTATTCTCCAGGTGGACGCCTGACTTCTGATACTTCAACTGCTCTTCCTTGTTCTCCAGGTGAACGCCTGATTGCTAATACTTCAACTGCTTTTCCTTGTTCTCCAGGTGGACGCCTGACTTCTAATACTTCAACTGCTCTTCCTTGTTCTCCAGGTGGACGCCTGACTTCTGATACTTCAACTACTCTTCCTTGTTCTCCAGGTGGACGCCTGATTTCTAATACTTCAACTGCTCTTCCTTATTCTCTAGGTGGACGCCTGATTGCTAGTACTTCAACTGCTCTTCCTTATTCTCCAGGTGGACGCCTGACTTCTGATACTTCAACTGCTCTTCCTTGTTCTCTAGGTGGACGCTTGACTTCTAATACTTCAACTGCTCTTCCTTGTTCTCCAGGTGGACGCCTGACTTCTAATACTTCAACTGCTCTTCCTTATTCTCCAGGTGGACGCCTGACTTCTAATACTTCAACTACTCTTCCTTATTCTCCAGGTGGACGCCTGATTGCTAATACTTCAACTGCTTTTCCTTGTTCTCCAGGTGGACGCCTGACTTCTAATACTTCAACTGCTCTTCCTTATTCTCCAGGTGGACGCGTGATTGCTAATACTTCAACTGCTCTTCCTTGTTCTCCAGGTGGACGCCTGACTTCTAATACTTCAACTGCTCTTCCTTATTCTCCAGGTGGACGCCTGATTGCTAATACTTCAACTGCTCTTCCTTATTCTCCAGGTGGACGCCTGACTTCTGATACTTCAACTGCTCTTCCTTGTTCTCCAGGTGGATACCTAACTTCTAATACTTCAACTGCTCTTCCTTGTTCTCCAGGTGGACGCCTGACTTCTAATACTTCAACTGCTCTTCCTTATTCTCCAGGTCGACGCCTGTTTGCTAATACTTTAACTGCTCTTCCTTGTTCTCCAGGTGGACGCCTGACTTCTAATACTTTAACTGCTCTTCCTTATTCTCCAGGTGGACGCCTGATTGCTAATACTTCAACTGCTCTTCCTTGTTCTCCAGGTGGACGCCTGACTTCTAATACTTAAACTGCTCTTCCTTATTCTCTAGGTGGACGCCTGATTGCTAATACTTCAACTGCTCTTCCTTATTCTCCAGGTGGACGCCTGACTTCTGATACTTCAACTGCTCTTCCTTGTTCTCCAGGTGAACGCCTGATTGCTAATACTTCAACTGCTGTTCCTTGTTCTCCAGGTGGACGCCTGACTTCTAATACTTCAACTGCTCTTCCTTGTTCTCCAGGTGGACGCCTGACTTCTGATACTTCAACTACTCTTCCTTGTTCTCCAGGTGGACGCCTGATTTCTAATACTTCAACTGCTCTTCCTTATTCTCTAGGTGGACGCCTGATTGCTAGTACTTCAACTGCTCTTCCTTATTCTCCAGGTGGACGCCTGACTTCTGATACTTCAACTGCTCTTCCTTGTTCTCTAGGTGGACGCTTGACTTCTAATACTTCAACTGCTCTTCCTTGTTCTCCAGGTGGACGCCTGACTTCTAATACTTCAACTGCTCTTCCTTATTCTCCAGGTGGACGCCTGACTTCTAATACTTCAACTACTCTTCCTTATTCTCCAGGTGGACGCCTGATTGCTAATACTTCAACTGCTTTTCCTTGTTCTCCAGGTGGACGCCTGACTTCTAATACTTCAACTGCTCTTCCTTATTCTCCAGGTGGACGCGTGATTGCTAATACTTCAACTGCTCTTCCTTGTTCTCCAGGTGGACGCCTGACTTCTAATACTTCAACTGCTCTTCCTTATTCTCCAGGTGGACGCCTGATTGCTAATACTTCAACTGCTCTTCCTTATTCTCCAGGTGGACGCCTGACTTCTGATACTTCAACTGCTCTTCCTTGTTCTCCAGGTGGACGCCTGACTTCTAATACTTCAACTGCTCTTCCTTGTTCTCCAGGTGGACGCCTGACTTCTAATACTTCAACTGCTCTTCCTTATTCTCCAGGTGGACGCCTGATTGCTAATACTTCAACTGCTCTTCCTTGTTCTCCAGGTGGACGCCTGACTTCTAATACTTCAACTGCTCTTCCTTATTCTCCAGGTGGACGCCTGATTGCTAATACTTCAACTGCTCTTCCTTGTTCTCCAGGTGGACGCCTGACTTCTAATACTTCAACTGCTCTTCCTTATTCTCCAGGTGGACGCCTGATTGCTAATACTTCAACTGCTCTTCCTTATTCTCCAGGTGGACGCCTGACTTCTGATACTTCAACTGCTCTTCCTTGTTCTCCAGGTGGATACCTAACTTCTAATACTTCAACTGCTCTTCCTTGTTCTCCAGGTGGACGCCTGACTTCTAATACTTCAACTGCTCTTCCTTATTCTCCAGGTCGACGCCTGTTTGCTAATACTTTAACTGCTCTTCCTTGTTCTCCAGGTGGACGCCTGACTTCTAATACTTTAACTGCTCTTCCTTATTCTCCAGGTGGACGCCTGATTGCTAATACTTCAACTGCTCTTCCTTGTTCTCCAGGTGGACGCCTGACTTCTAATACTTAAACTGCTCTTCCTTATTCTCTAGGTGGACGCCTGATTGCTAATACTTCAACTGCTCTTCCTTATTCTCCAGGTGGACGCCTGACTTCTGATACTTCAACTGCTCTTCCTTGTTCTCCAGGTGAACGCCTGATTGCTAATACTTCAACTGCTGTTCCTTGTTCTCCAGGTGGACGCCTGACTTCTAATACTTCAACTGCTCTTCCTTGTTCTCCAGGTGGACGCCTGACTTCTGATACTTCAACTACTCTTCCTTGTTCTCCAGGTGGACGCCTGATTTCTAATACTTCAACTGCTCTTCCTTATTCTCTAGGTGGACGCCTGATTGCTAGTACTTCAACTGCTCTTCCTTATTCTCCAGGTGGACGCCTGACTTCTGATACTTCAACTGCTCTTCCTTGTTCTCTAGGTGGACGCTTGACTTCTAATACTTCAACTGCTCTTCCTTGTTCTCCAGGTGGACGCCTGACTTCTAATACTTCAACTGCTCTTCCTTATTCTCCAGGTGGACGCCTGACTTCTAATACTTCAACTACTCTTCCTTATTCTCCAGGTGGACGCCTGATTGCTAATACTTCAACTGCTTTTCCTTGTTCTCCAGGTGGACGCCTGACTTCTAATACTTCAACTGCTCTTCCTTATTCTCCAGGTGGACGCGTGATTGCTAATACTTCAACTGCTCTTCCTTGTTCTCCAGGTGGACGCCTGACTTCTAATACTTCAACTGCTCTTCCTTATTCTCCAGGTGGACGCCTGATTGCTAATACTTCAACTGCTCTTCCTTATTCTCCAGGTGGACGCCTGACTTCTGATACTTCAACTGCTCTTCCTTGTTCTCCAGGTGGACGCCTGACTTCTAATACTTCAACTGCTCTTCCTTGTTCTCCAGGTGGACGCCTGACTTCTAATACTTCAACTGCTCTTCCTTATTCTCCAGGTGGACGCCTGATTGCTAATACTTCAACTGCTCTTCCTTGTTCTCCAGGTGGACGCCTGACTTCTAATACTTCAACTGCTCTTCCTTATTCTCCAGGTGGACGCCTGATTGCTAATACTTCAACTGCTCTTCCTTGTTCTCCAGGTGGACGCCTGACTTCTAATACTTCAACTGCTCTTCCTTATTCTCCATGTGGACGGCTGACTTCTAATACTTCAACTGCTCTTCCTTATTCTCCAGGTGGACGCCTGATTGCTAATACTTCAACTGCTCTTCCTTATTCTCCAGGTGGACGCCTGACTTCTGATACTTCAACTGCTCTTCCTTGTTCTCCAGGTGAACGCCTGATTGCTAATACTTCAACTGCTTTTCCTTGTTCTCCAGGTGGACGCCTGACTTCTAATACTTCAACTGCTCTTCCTTATTCTCCAGGTGGACGCCTGACTTCTGATACTTCAACTGCTCTTCCTTGTTCTCCAGGTGGACGCCTGACTTCTAATACTTCTAATGCTCTTCCTTATTCTCCAGGTGGACGCCTGATTGCTAATACTTCAACTGCTCTTCCTTGTTCTCCAGGTGGACGCCTGACTTCTGATACTTCAACTGCTCTTCCTTGTTCTCTAGGTGGACGCTTGACTTCTAATACTTCAACTGCTCTTCCTTGTTCTCCAGGTGGACACCTGACTTCTAATACTTCAACTGCTCTTCCTTATTCTCCAGGTGGACGCCTGACTTCTAATACTTCAACTACTCTTCCTTATTCTCCAGGTGGACGCCTGATTGCTAATACTTCAACTGCTCTTCCTTGTTCTCCAGGTGGACGCCTGACTTCTGATACTTCCGTTGCTCTTCCTTATTCTCCAGGTGGAGGCCTTATTGCTAATACTTCCCCTGCTCTTCCTTATTCTCCAGGTGGACGCCTGATTGCTAATACTTCACTTTCTCTTCCTTGTTCTCCAGGTGGATGCCTGATTGCTAATACTTCACTTGCTCTTCCTTGTTCTCCAGGTGGATGCCTGACTTCTAATACTTCAACTACTTTTCCTTGTTCTCCAGGTGGACGCCTGACTTCTAATACTTCAACTGTTCTTCCTTGTTCTCCAGGTGGACGCCTAACTTCTAATACTTCAACTGCTCTTCCTTATTCTCCAGGTGGACGCCTGATTGCTAATACTTCAACTGCTCTTCCTTGTTCTCCAGGTGGACGCCTGACTTCTAATACTTAAACTGCTCTTCCTTATTCTCCAGGTGGACGCCTGATTGCTAATACTTCAACTACTCTTCCTTATTCTCCAGGTGGACGCCTTACTTCTGATACTTCAACTGCTCTTCCTTGTTCTCCAGGTGAACGCCTGATTGCTAATACTTCAACTGCTTTTCCTTGTTCTCCAGGTGGACGCCTGACTTCTAATACTTCAACTGCTCTTCCTTGTTCTCCAGGTGGACGCCTGACTTCTGATACTTCAACTACTCTTCCTTGTTCTCCAGGTGGACGCCTGACTTCTAATACTTCAACTGCTCTTCCTTATTCTCTAGGTGGACGCCTGATTGCTAATACTTCAACTGCTCTTCCTTATTCTCCAGGTGGACGCCTGACTTCTGATACTTCAACTGCTCTTCCTTGTTCTCTAGGTGGACGCTTGACTTCTAATACTTCAACTGCTCTTCCTTGTTCTCCAGGTGGACGCCTGACTTCTAATACTTCAACTGCTCTTCCTTATTCTCCAGGTGGACGCCTGACTTCTAATACTTCAACTACTCTTCCTTATTCTCCAGGTGGACGCCTGATTGCTAATACTTCAACTGCTTTTCCTTGTTCTCCAGGTGGACGCCTGACTTCTAATAATTCAACTGCTCTTCCTTATTCTCCAGGTGGACGCGTGATTGCTAATACTTCAACTGCTCTTCCTTGTTCTCCAGGTGGACGCCTGACTTCTAATACTTCAACTGCTCTTCCTTATTCTCCAGGTGGACGCCTGATTGCTAATACTTCAACTGCTCTTCCTTGTTCTCCAGGTGGACGCCTGACTTCTAATACTTCAACTGCTCTTCCTTATTCTCCAGGTGGACGCCTGATTGCTAATACTTCAACTGCTCTTCCTTGTTCTCCAGGTGGACGCCTGACTTCTAATACTTCAACTGCTCTTCCTTATTCTCCAGGTGGACGCCTGATTGCTAATACTTCAACTGCTCTTCCTTATTCTCCAGGTGGACGCCTGACTTCTGATACTTCAACTGCTCTTCCTTGTTCTCCAGGTGGACGCCTGACTTCTAATACTTCAACTGCTCTTCCTTATTCTCCAGGTGGACGCCTGATTGCTAATACTTCAACTGCTCTTCCTTATTCTCCAGGTGGACGCCTGACTTCTGATACTTCAACTGCTCTTCCTTGTTCTCCAGGTGAACGCCTGATTGCTAATACTTCAACTGCTTTTCCTTGTTCTCCAGGTGGACGCCTGACTTCTAATACTTCAACTGCTCTTCCTTGTTCTCCAGGTGGACGCCTGATTGCT
The DNA here is from genome assembly GCF_000715075.1 of Nicotiana tabacum. Classification (NCBI taxonomy): domain Eukaryota; kingdom Viridiplantae; phylum Streptophyta; class Magnoliopsida; order Solanales; family Solanaceae; genus Nicotiana; species Nicotiana tabacum. The sequence continues at coordinate 90,058,721 of NC_134084.1, forward strand.
AATACTTCACTTTCTCTTCCTTGTTCTCCAGGTGGACCCCTGATTGCTAATACTTCACTTGCTCTTCCTTGTTCTCCAGGTGGACGCCTGACTTCTGATACTTCAACTGCTCTTCCTTATTCTCCAGGTGGATGCCTGACTTCTAATACTTCAACTGCTCTTCCTTGTTCTCCAGGTTGACGCCTGACTTCTAATACTTCAACTGCTTTTCCTTATTCTCCAGGTGGACGCCTGATTGCTAATACTTCAACTGCTCTTCCTTGTTCTCCAGGTGGACGCCTGACTTCTAATACTTCAACTGCTCTTCCTTATTCTCCAGGTGGACGCCTGATTGCTAATACTTCAACTGCTCTTCCTTGTTCTCCAGGTGGACGCCTGACTTCTAATACTTCAATTGCTCTTCCTTATTCTCCAGGTGGACGCCTGATTGCTAATACTTCAACTGCTCTTCCTTATTCTCCAGGTGGACGCCTGACTTCTGATACTTCAACTGCTCTTCCTTGTTCTCCAGGTGGACGCCTGACTTCTAATACTTCAACTGCTCTTCCTTATTCTCCAGGTGGACGCCTGATTGCTAATACTTCAACTGCTCTTCCTTATTCTCCAGGTGGACGCCTGACTTCTGATATTTCATCTGCTCTTCCTTGTTCTCCAGGTGGACGCCTAACTTCTGATACTTCCGTTGCTCTTCCTTATTCTCCAGGTGGACGCCTTATTGCTAATACTTCCCCTGCTCTTCCTTGTTCTCCAGGTGGATTCCTGATTGCTAATACTTCACTTTCTCTTCCTTGTTCTCCAGGTGGACGCCTGATTGCTAATACTTCATTTGCTCTTCCTTGTTCTCCAGGTGGACGCCTGATTGCTAATACTTCACTTGCTCTTCCTTGTTCTCTAGGTGGATGCCTGATTGCTAATACTTCCATTGCTCTTCCTTGTTCTCCAGGTGGACGCCTGATTTCTAATACTTCCGTTGCTTTTCCTTGTTCTCTAGGTGGACGCCTGATTGCTAATACTTCTTTTGCTCTTCCTTGTTCTCCAGGTGGATGCCTGATTGCTATTTCCTTTCTTCTTCCTTGTTCTCCAGGTGGACGCCTAATAGCTAATTCCTCCATTGTTCTTCCTTGTTCTCCAGGTGGACGCCTGATTGCCAATATTTCTTTTGCTCTTCCTTGTTCTCCAGGTGGACGCCTGATTTCTAATACTTCCGTTGCTTTTCCTTGTTCTCCAGGTGGACGCCTGATTGCTAATACTTCTTTTGCTCTTCCTTGTTCTCCAGGTGGACGCCTGATTGCTATTTCCTTTCTTCTTCCTTGTTCTCCAGGTGGACGCCTGATTGCTAATCCCTCCATTGTTCTTCCTGAAACAAATGTTGTTTTTGCCCCTATTTAAAATCAAAGAAAATTTTGTTAATTTAAAGCAGGGTGGTTAGTTGTGGCATTCTTGCTGAGGGTGGGGTTTCTCTTTGTCTTGTATTACTGCCTTGGAGTGGTTGAAAAGACTATTTTGTCCTTGTAATTGATCCTTAACTATAGGATCCCCAACTGTTGTTTTCACTTCAAACCCTTTCAATTGTAATCATATGTCTCTCCTGACATTACTGAACCACTTTTCTGATTTCTACTTTCTCACACCCATATCTTATTTTCATCCTATCACTTCCCGCCTTTCATGGGCGTATTTTGCATTATGCAATCTTGAATCTTGGTAGTATACTTTGACATTCCTTTTTATTTGTTTGGAACAAAACTTACCTCAAAAGCTTTAGAAGAGTAAGATTATTAGTGACAAAACATGACGATTTCGACAATATAGAATGAAAAGCAAAATCCAAATTTGGATGACTGTTGGAGAAAGGAATAAGGAACTTATCTGATTGGAGTTACTGGCACCAATGATCAGGGTATGCATTTTGGATTAATCAGCCCAGTCTTTTTAACCAATCTCCTTTTCAATTGTTTCATTTTGCTTTCCCAAAATTTCCACAACCCAACTTTACTTTTGTCAAGTTACAGACCTGTTCGACTTGCAATATCTTAAAGAGTTTTCACTGACAAACCTTCCTCATTTGTTCATTTCTTAATTCCTTTTCGCCTTATGGTGCCTGCGAAGGTTTTCACCAATAAGACTCTCTCGTTTTACTTTCTCTTAGCTTTCGTCATCTCACGGTGCCCGTGCGGGTTTTCACCTATAAGACTCTCTCATTTTACTTTCTCTCAGCTTCCGTCATCTCATGGTGCCCGTGAGGGTTTTCACCTATAAGACTCTCTCATTTTCATTACTTCTTCTTGTTTGGACCAGAGTGTTATGAATCATCTTCATTCGCTCGACTCGACATTTTTCTAAGATTGATCGAAAGGTCTTTTTGGTATGTGGTTGGAATGAAAAGGTATCAAAAGTTAAACAATTTTGATATGGGTTTAAAATTACAACTCTTGGAATCTTTTTCTTATTACCAATACAATTCCTGCCCCAGTTTCTTGATTTGGGTCTCTTGATGTTTCTTTTTATGCACATTATGCGTATTATGCACCCTATGACCGAGCCGTGAGGCGCCTATGTATCCTCTTTGAGGAATCAGGTCAAACGTAGTTCACTTCGTAATAGTGATTTTCTATTTTTTTTTATTTGATTTTCATTGATTCCAAGAGAGGGTAAGAAATAAACGAATGTGGCTCAAAGGGGAAACCAAGGGTACAATGTTTGGATAGCAGAATAAATTGCCTTTGTCATTCCAATCTTCGAAATAATTCCGAATACAAACATTTAATAACTTATACCAAGGAAAAATCATGCATAATATCTCTTTACCACATCAGAATTGATAGCCATGTCTATGCATTTTCCTTCAATATCTGTTAAACATAATGCACCATTGGACAATACTCTGGTCACAATGAATGGTCCTTGCCAATTCGGGGAAAATTTGCCCTTTGCTTCAACCTGATGTGGAAGAATACGTTTCAGCACATGTTGACCAACTTCAAACTTTCGGGGACACACATTTTTGTTGTATGCACTTGCTATTCTTTTTTGATATAATTGGCCATGACATACTGCTGCCAATCTTTTTTCATCAATCAAGTTTAACTGTTCCAAACGGGTTTTGACCCATTCATCATCATCAATCTTAGCTTCGGCGACGATCCGAAGAGAAGGAATTTCAACTTCTGCAGGAATTACCGCCTCAGTGCCATATACCAAAAAATAAGGAGTTGCTCCTACTGAAGTGCGAACAGTAGTGCGATATCCCAACAACGCACATGGTAATTTTTCGTGCCATTGTCTTGAACCTTCTACCATTTTCCGAAGTATCTTCTTTATGTTTTTGTTGGCTGCCTCGACTGCTCCATTCGCCTTGGGCCGATACGGGGTAGAGTTGCGATGAATAATCTTAAACTGTTGACATACTTCCCTCATTAAGTTACTGTTAAGATTAACACCGTTATCTGTGATGATCACCTTTGGGATTCCGAATCGACATATGATATTTGAGTGAACAAAATCGACCACAGCTTTCTTGGTCACTGATTTGAATGTTTTGGCCTCAACCCATTTGGTAAAATAATCAATGGCTACCAGAATGAACCTGTGCCCATTGGATGCTGCTGGCTCAATCGGTCCAATGACATCCATGCCCCAAGCGACGAAGGGCCATGGTGTCGACATTGTGTGCAACTCGGATGGTGGAGAGTGAATCAAATCCCCGTGTATCTGGCATTGATGACATTTGCACACAAAACTGATACAATCTCGCTCCATGGTAAGCCAATAGTAACCAGCTCGGAGAATTTTCTTTGCCAACACATATCCGCTCATGTGGGGTCCGCAAACTCCCGAATGTACTTCAGACATGACAGCCATAGCTTGTCTAGCATCTATGCATCTTAATAATCCAAGGTCTGGTGTTCTTTTTATACAAAACTCCTCCACTTAAGAAGAATCCATTTGCCAATCGCCTAATGGTTCTCTTTTGATCCCCTGTGGCTTGTGCTGGATAGATCCCCATTCTGATATATTCCTTGATGTCATGGAACCATGGTTCACCGTCAAATTCCTCCTCAACCATGTTGCAGTAAGCGTGCTGATCGTGGACTTGAATAGGCAGTAGATCCACATAAGCTTTGTCCGGATGGTGCAACATTGATGCCAGGGTAGCCAATGCATCGACAACCTCATTATGGATCCTTGGAATATGCCGGAACTCCACTGATTGAAACCGCTGACAAAGATCATGCAGACATTGTCGGTATGGTATGAGCTTCAAGTCTCATGTTCCCATTCTCCTTGAATTTTATGTACCAGAAGATCCGAATCTCCTAAGACCAAGATTTCCTGGATGCCCATGTCTGCGGCTAGTCTTAACCTAGAATACAAGCTTCATACTCAGCCATATTATTGGTGCAATAAAATCGAAGTTGAGCCGTAACAGGATAGTGATGCCCTATTTCAGAAATAATTACAGCTCCTATCCCGACTCCTTTCATGTTAGCGGCCCCATCAAAGAAAAGTTTCCAGCCAGGTTTTTCAATTTGCTCCATCTCATCGATATGCATTATTTCTTCATCGGGAAAATAGGTTTTCAATGGCTCGTACTCCTCGTCGACCGGGTTTTCGGCTAAATGATCGGCCAATGCTTGGGCTTTCATTGCAGTCCGAGTCACATAGATGATGTCAAATTCTGTGAGCAATATCTTCCATTTTGCAAGTCTCCCCATTGGCATAGGCTTTTGAAAAATATATTTCAACGGATCCAGACGCGAAATGAGGTAAGTAGTGTAGGATGACAAATAGTGATTCAATTTCTGAGCTACCCAAGTTAGGGCGCAACATGTCTTTTCTAGATGAGTGTACTTAACCTCATAAGCTGTGAATTTCTTGCTAAGGTAGTAGATGGCCTGTTCTTTTCTGCCGGTGAGGTCATGTTGCCCCAATACACAACCAAAGGAATTTTCTAAGACCGTCAAGTAAAGAATCAAAGGTCTTCCTGGCTCTGGCGGAACCAGCACGGGTGGGTTTGACAAGTATCCTTTTATCTTATCAAATGCTTCTTGACACTCATCAGTCCACTCGACCGCAGCATCTTTCTTCAACAATTTGAAAATAGGCTCACAGGTTGCCGTGAGCTGAGCAATAAACCTGCTGATGTAATTCAACCTCCCTAACAAACTCATTACTTCAGTTTTGTTCCTTGGAGGTGGCAATTCTTGGATGGCTTTGATCTTTGATGGGTCTAGCTCGATGCCTCGCTGACTGACTATGAATCCCAACAGCTTTCCAGATGGAACACCAAATGCGCATTTGGCAGGGTTAAGCTTGAGGTTGTACCTGCGAAGTCTCAAGAAGAATTTCCTCAAATCCCCAACGTAGTCGGCCTGATACTTTGATTTTATGATCACACCATCCACGTATACCTCAATCTCCTTATGTATCATATCATGAAATACCGTGGTCATTGCTCTCATGTAAGTTGCCCCGGCGTTCTTCAAACCAAAGGGCATTACCCGGTAGCAATAAGTTCCCCATGGGGTGATGAATGTCATCTTCTGTGCATCCTCTTCATCCATCAGAATTTGATGATACCCGGCATAACAATCCACGAAAGATCCTATCTCATGCTTGGCACAATTATCAATCAAAATATGTATATTGGGCAATGGGAAGTTATCCTTCAGACTTGCTTTGTTGAGATTGCGATAATCGACGCATACTCTGATCTTGCCGTCTTTCTTTGGCACAGGAACGATATTAGCTAACCAAACAAGATATCGAGTGACTCGAATGACCTTTGCCTCCAACTGTTTGGTGATTTCTTCTTTAATTCTCACACTCATATCAGGCTTGAACTTTCTCAATTTTTGCTTGACAGGAGGCACCATTGGATCAGTGGGCAATTTGTGAACCACTAAATCAGTGCTCAAACCTGGCATGTCGTCATACGACCATGCAAAAACATCTTTGAATTCTATGAGTTCTTTAATTAACTCTTCTCGGATCTTTGGTTTGAGATGGACACTTATTTTAGTTTCTCGGATATTATTCGTGTCCCCTATGTTGATGTCTTCGGTATCACTCAGGTTAGGTTTGGTTTTTTCCTCAAAATGAATTAACTCTTTACTAATCTCTTCGAAAGCCTCATCCTCATCATATTTTGATTCATAATCACAATATACTTCTTGAATTATTATTTCGGAATCAGATTGATTTTTAAGACTGGGCTGAGGATTCCTCATGCATGCCATATCACTAGAGCTAGCGTAAAAAGAACTGTACAGAAAAAGAAGAGAAATATCAGGAATGATAATGAAAGGGAAACTGTATTTTATTGGATGATGAAAGATAACAAGGTTTGCACATTTCAAACAAACTGTAAGATAAACATTGGGATTACAACCCTGAGGTAACCCAAACAAACTGAAGGAAAATCAAAATAAACTACCAAGACCCCTTTCGAATGGGGAGAGGAGTGGCTTTCCAATTATTAAGCCTTGTCTCTGGCCCAACGAATTAAACTTCTGCGTTGCTAGAACCTTCACTGCTTTCCACCATGTTCACATCGTCAAACAGCTTTTCGAATCTTTCAATTAATTCCTCCTCAGGATTAATCATGGATTTAGGAATTGTTGTTATCAGGTGATTTCTGGTACCAGACTTGACAAAAGATTTTGATAGATGTGGGACTGGCTTTGGAAGGACCCATGCTTTCTGTTTTGGCTTCTTGGCTTTTCTCACGTTTGCGACAGTTGGTATGAATCCCAAACCAAAAGTTCCCCAGTTCTCGGGGAGAGATACTGGTTGTATAATGCTTTGCAAAGATGAGCCCAAACCTTCACCGGGTACAAAACCATTCTTTAACATTTCATAGGCTACCATGACTGATGCAGAGGTTATCTTTGGATTCGGAAGGTACTTCCCCTCTGGAATTTTCTCTACCGACATTGTGTCGGAAACCTGGTAGACCCATGGTCCCTGGTCACTTTCTATTCCCTTGACCGGTACAATGGCACCACTGTGAGCATTTAAACTGTCCTCCCCATGCACAACTATTTCCTGTTGATCCCATTCAAACTTGACCGTCTGGTGTAGTGTTGACGGGACTGCTTTAGCAGCATGGATCCATGGTCAACCCAACAGCAAATTATAAGAAACAGTTATATCCAACACTTGAAACTCCATTGTGAATTCAACTGGCCCTATTGTCAGCTCCAGCACTATGTCGCCAAATGAATCTTTGCTTCCACCGTCAAACCCCCGTATGCAAATACTATTCTTCTGGATCCTCTCCTCTTTGATTTTCAATTTGCCCAGAGTGGAGAGAGGGCAGATATTTTTGCTTGACCCGTTGTCAACCAACACCCGGGTTACTACGGAGTTTTCACATTTCAATGTGAGGTAAAGAGGTCTGTTGTGCTCAGTACCTTCCACAGGCAGTTCATCATCAGAAAATGTGATTCTGTTTGCCTCAAAGATTCTGTTGGCTATTTTTCCCAAATGATTCACAGAGATCTTATCAGGAACGTGTGCCTCATTCAGGATTTTCATCAAAGCTTGACGGTGCTCCTCTGAATGGATCAGTAATGACAATAATGAAATTTGAGCGGGCGTCTTTTTCAATTGATCCACCACAGAATAGTCATGGAGCTTCATCTTTCTCAAAAATTCTTCCGCTTCTTCTTCCGTCACAGCTTTCTTTATTGGTGTTGGATTATTTTTAGTTTTTCTTAACTCCTTGGGAGTGAAACATCTTCCCGAACGAGTCAAGCCTTGCACCTCACAGACTTCTTCCTTGACTTCTTTTCCTTTGTACATTACCATCACCCGTTCATAGTTCCATGGAATGGCCTTGTTGTTGATTACAGGTAACTGGGTTACTGGTTTGATAATGACCCGATCTATACGGGCTCCTTCCATGACTACAATGGGTTTGCCGGCGACCCCTGGTACAATCACTTTTGATCCTTCTTGCTTCGTGGCAACTTTGCTCGAAGATCCCTTCTCAACTACCACAGATGGCTCATCACCATTTTTGTTCTGCTTAGGTACCGACTTCTCCTCTGCTAACTGTTCATCTGGCTTGGCTTCATGAGACCGAATCATTATAACGGTTTGTGACGGCTTCTTTGTTTCCCCATCAGCCCGTACTATTTCTATCATATTAGCCTCCTGATGGGCTGGCATTGGATTTCTGTTGATATTGGGAGCTTCGGGGGTTTGAAATTCAATTTTATTAGTATCAATCAACTCTTGTATTGCATTCTTCAGATGCCAGCACTTTTCTGTATCATGGCCTGGTGTACCAGAACAATACTCACAGCTTATGGTGTAGTCCAGATTCTTTGGAGGAGGATTGGGCAGCTTGGATTGTATCGGCCTTAGCATGTCTAGATGTCTCAACCTGTGGAACAGACTAGTGTGGGATTCACCCAATGGAGTGAAGGTTTTCTTTTTCTGCCCCCTTTCACCCCTGAATGCTTGACTAGGCCTGAAACCTGGTCCGGGGTAGGTTCGTGGGTAAGTACTTGGTATGACAGGGGCACGCCAATGAGCGTGGGCCGGTGGTTGATTGTATGCTTATGCATGATTGATGGAAAAATGAGGTTCCGACGGGTGATAGTAGTGTTGGGGTGAATTGTGGTGGTAAGTTGATTGGTGGGATCGATGTTGATTGTAGTAATGAGGTGAACCTCCGGATCCCGACCAAGTTCCTGAATCAACCACTGCTGCTTCCTCCCTTTTCTTTCTTCCAATCCCTCCTACTCTGCCTTGAATAACTTGAGTAGTTGCCTTAATAGCCGAATAACTCATGATTTTATTTGTTTTGAGGCCTTCTTCCACCATACCTCCCATCTTCACTACTTCGTTGAATGATTTTCCTACCGCTAAAACCAAATGGGCATAGTAAGTTGGCTCCAGGGCTTGTAGGAAGTAGTCTACCATTTCACTTTCCTTCATAGGAGGATCCATCCTTGCTGCCTGTTCCCTCCATCGGAAACCATACTCTCTAAAACTTTCATTGTGTTTTTTCTCGAATTTTGTCAAAGATAGTCGATCTGGGATGATTTCCAGATTGTATTGGAAGTGGTAAGCAAATGCCTGTGCCAGGTCATCCCAGGTGTACCATCTCCCATGGTCCTGGCGTGTATACCACTCCAAAGCTGATCCTCTCAAACTTTGACTGAAGTAAGCCATCAATAATTTGTCTCTTCCCCCGGCTCCTCGCATCTTGCTGCAGAAACCCCTCAAATGGGCTACTGGATCGCCGTGCCCGTTGTATAGGTCAAATTTGGGCATCTTGAAGCCAACTGGCAATTGCACATTTGGGAACAAGCATAAATCCTTGTAGGCCACACTGACCTGCCCTCCTAACCCTCACATGTCTCGGAACGATTTTTCTAGGCTTTTGACCTTCCTGAACATCTCTTATTGTTCAGCATTTTTGACTGGCTTGTCAATTTCGGTTGGGAGGTCAAAACGAGGAGTAGATGAATGGATTTTGGAGGCTTTGAAGGTGGGCTCCGGGGGGTAGTATTGGTTGTCTTGGGCCTGGAATATAGGCTCACTAGGAGATTTGTGGAATGTAGCCGGGGGAGGTGCTACGAAAACAGGAGTTACTGGTGGAGGAAGGTATGGAACTGGTTTAGGAGGTGGATACTGCGGTGTCTGAGAGGTGGTGCCTCGGTAGTGTTGGTAGATGGGGAAATTTAGGGATAGTTCAGTGGTAAGATTATCCTGAGTTTGGGCTAGCGATGGAGCAGGGTTAGCTAGGTAAGATGGGGGTGATTGCCCTGTAGACCAGGCCCGGTACATCTCAGCCATTTGCTGCTTGAGTTTAAGCATCTCTTCTTTCATTTTACCGACATCCATCTCCTCTATCTCAATACCTGTGTCGACATCTGGGATAAACATACTTTCGGGTATTGGTCCTTTTGATCTCGTGTGATAATGATAATATGCCAGTATACTCTTTAGAGAAACTAACTGCTTGAATTCTGGAAATGAGCAAACTTGTTAGTTTTGAGAGTTTTAACACATATATAATTACACGTTGAGATGCAATGTTCCTAGACAAATAACCCTTTTCTATTATGCATTTGCTCGGCTGCTTGTGTCATCCCAGCTTTTCTTGGTCTTTTATTGTTACTCACTCTCATTTTATTTTATTTTTTTATTTTTTTATATTTTTTTATTGTGGTCGAATCTTATAGAGATTGCCTACGTATCATGCCCTCGCATGAATCAGACCTTGCGTAGTTCGGACGTAAAGCAATTGTCAATACTTTTATTTATTTTACAAAGATGGAACAGACATTACATTTGAAAAACATTATAAAAATGGTTTAAAACCCAAATCAAACAAAAGACATAACTCTCAATAGTTGTGAACATGCTCCACTCCCCACTTTTGTTTTCAATTACTGGATCATCTGCTCATGGTGGGGCTTGACCCGGATGACCTCCCAACGTACGATACATTCTTTCTAACTCCATTTCCAGATGACGAGCAAAAATAGGTGCGTGCTCTATAAACCTTTCATAATCCATTTCATTGGCAGTTTACATAACTTTGAGATGTGTAAACCGCTAAATCATGGGTTTGTGCCCTGAAGTCTTGGAGACGCTGGTCTTGGTTTTGCAGTTGCTGTTGGCGAGTGGTGGCTATATCTCTGATACGGTCTTCACGATCTAAAAATGACTCTAATTGAGCTCGGAGTCTGGCCTGATCGAGTCTTGCCTGTGCTCTTTCTCTGTCGATGTCTGCATGCTGATGTTCTCTGTTGTATCTTCTCGCTTCTTCCAGTTGTGCATAAAGTTGGGCTTATGAATGTATCCAACGGTCTTTTTCCTTCTTGAATTATGCCCTGTCTTCTTCGGATTGCCTTACTTGACGTTCCTTATTAGATCTGGCCTCTTCGTTTAATTGTTGGATTCTTTCTTTAGCTTTGCTAAACGCCTTTTCGGTTTTTGCCAAAATAGAATCACAATCTTGCATTTTTTCAAAAAGATTGGCGATGATTTTTTGATCCTTCCAACTCCTCATTGGTGTTTCAGAAGCTTTCTTCATTTTTTGAAATTGAGCGTGAAGTTTTTTATTCTCACAGGCTAGACTCTTCTTCTCGCCTTCTACTTCTTGTGCTTGCAAATCTTTCTCCAAACTGAGGCTCCTCAGATTTTCCTTTAGGGCATGGATAGTCGCTTTGTACCCCTTTTCCTTTTCTCCCCAAATCAGCCGCTCTTGGATTTTATCGTTAAAGGTTTGAACATGGGGTCTTTTTGTTGGCCTCCTTAGATCGGGTTCTGGTGCATCATCCACGCGGGACCGTTTCTCAAACCACCTTGCATATCCTGGATTTACCTCGCCCTTTGTAGTGTCTGGAACTTGAGTATCATCTTTCAAGTATCGACATCCATTCCACATTTGCTGAATTAAAGCCTCTGGAAGAGTGGCTTCAGGGTGTAACTCGATTACTTGCATACTCAAATCTTTATCATCAGGAACCACTTGGTATCTCCCTAGTTGTCTTAGAACTCTCTGTGGTGCATATGGTTGGATGCTCCTCAATCCCAATAGTAGCAAATAACTATTCGAGGTTGACATGTGTATCACTTCCCTTACTGGGAGCCATCCAAAAGTCCACTCAATTTGACTTGCCGTTAAAGATCTTAGATGAGATACCCAGGCTTCGACCCCTTCTGGTGACTTATAATCTTTTATTCTTTCTTCATAACTCTCGATGAAATTATCATGGCTTGGACCATACTGTATGAACTTGGGGTGATGTTGGAGATGCTCAATCATCCACATTTGCAACAAAATTTTGCACCCTTCGAAGATCTCTGCCCCCGATTTACATAAGGTCAATGCCTGATAAATGTCTGAGAGAATGATCGGGGCGAGGGTGTGATTTTCCTTGGTAGTGAGGACCTGCACGACTTTCGCTGTGCGAATATCAATTGTTCGTTCTTTATTTGGGAAGACCATGATTCCTAGAAAAGCCACCATGAAAGCGAAGCGATGGTGAATCTGCCAGGTGTCTTTGTTCTGTTTGTTAGTAAGGCACTTCTCATGAATTTCAAATCCATCTGGTTTTCCGAACCTTGAATATAGAAAGTTGAAAGAACAACACCCGTTGATAACGTTGCTTTTTCTGATTTGATTACTGATGTTAAGGAGCCCAAAGAATCGATGCACTGAGGGAGCTTTTGGGAATATAAGACTTTGATTTCTCAAATCTCTGTCAAAACCGGCATATCCAGCTATCTCTTCTAATGTAGGAGTAAGCTCGAAATCAGAGAAGCGAAAGACATTGTGAACAGGGTCCCAAAAGGTTACTAATACCGCAATCAAGTCATCACGCAGTTTAACTTTCATAATATCTGTGAGAGTTCCCAAATGCTTAATGACCCATTTTTGACCATCTTCTCCTAACTCATGCCACCACATCTGAAGCCGAAATAGAAACTCATCTGCATTTGCGGATGGTGGGTTTTGGGTGGTGCTCATTTTGTATCTGCGATTAATTTTAACAAAATCAAGACTCATTTTGAAAAATGACACTCATAAATAAAAAAGATCATTTTTTATATATATATTTTTTATTTATTTAACACTTCTTTTTTTTCAAGACTTAAAACTATTTTTGGGAATTTTCTAAAACAACCCATTTTATTCCTCGGCTCTCACAATGATTTTTTTTTCAATTAAGCTGGTCAACAAGCAAATCCGAGGCAAATGAATGCACAAGTAGCAAGTAGGATGCATCAGGATGGTCTTTTCATTTTGGGTTCACCTGTCCTAGACAGACCCAACCCCTGTGTTGAGTCTCCAAGGCCAAATGTACATGATGCAAATAGACGTTCCTACTAGGGATCCGGTGCATGGCTGAGTTATTCTAAGTGAAAAACCTGAGGCAGATTGTTCTAGACCTGGCTTACCCAAACAGACAGTTTGAGCCGAAGTGGGGGCAACGTACCGGGAGCACGAAAGTCTACCCGGCCTAGTTACTTGTCCCAACTTCGTCTTATTTGGTATGACTTTAACAGAAAGGTGGGCCACGCGCACGTGTGCACCATAAATTCAGAAGACTCAGAAAGAAGGGGGGTTTCTTAGCAGTTTTATATACGCAATTCAGATGATATTAAAGCGGTAAAAGTGTCATTTAGCACATTGGGCATATATCATGTAAAAATCAGATAATAAATAAAGCCAACTATAACAGTTATTTTAAGCTCGAATTCTTAAACCCTGAACCAGTGGTTTTGGGTTAACATCACTTAGTACTTTTGTCCCCAGCAGAGTCGCCAGAGCTGTCACACCTCCTTTTTCCGCCCCCGCGAGGGGTGCGAGGAGTTTTCTCCAATTAAAGGATAATCGAAACGGGATTTGTTTATTTGTTTCAGAGTCGCCACCTGGGAATTTTATGGCGTCCCAAGTCACCGGTTTTAATCCCAAATCGAGGAGAATATGACTCTGTTTGTCATTCTGTGAACCAGAAATCCGAGTAAGGAATTCTGTTAATTCGGGAGAAGGTGTTAGGCATTCCCGAATTCCGTGGTTCTAGCACGGTCGCTTAACCGTTATTATACTTGGCTTAATTATCTCGATTTGTTAAATACATTTTATTGCATGATTTTGTTACCGCTTTAGATTGTTCATAATTATAGACCCTTAAACGAATCACACGTATGTATATTCGTGTTATATATTTTTTATAAACGTGAAGAATCGTGTCACGTATACGTGTACACGATAAGATTGATAATATTATTTTTTTTGCATATTTTTATTATATAAAAAAAAACTTATGTTCGAAATTGTGCTTAAAAATAAAGTTAAGAACATCGTCACTCTTGTATGATTAAATAGTGAACTGCACATTTCGGGTTTAATTTAACATCCTCCGAAGAACCTCTTTTATTAAAAGTTTTCTCGAAGCTGCGCGAACGCATAATCCGAATTGCCTTTAGAAGTATAATCAGGTCACGCGAACGCATCCCTAATTACACAAAACATTCTTTATAAATTCTCTACAAATGTTTATTACATCCATCTATTTTTAAATATGAAGGTCATAGAGAAACACTGAATTGGACATCTTCAAATTTTCTTGAAAAGAATTCAAAATTTATTATGTGTTGACCGCAAATCTTATTTTACGTGTATGAATTATATACCTCAAAACTATTCAAATTTTAAAGAATTAATGATATGAAAAACCAACAACATGTAACTTAAAACTACCATTTTTATCGTGAATACAATATTAGTATACCCAAAAAGTGAATTGCATGCAAAACTTGGGAAAAGAATTAATTTGATAAACAAATTAATAGTTTTTGAAGAATTTTCGTTGTTATATTTAGTGCGAACTCTATTTCTATATATCTTTGACATAAAATGTTGCAATTCATATTTATAAATCCCACCTCCTTCTCATATACTTGTTTTTAGTCCAAAGTTATAATTGTTTGGTTAATTTGTTTACGATGATAGATAAAATCAAATTGTTAAGAAAGAGAACTATTATACAAATTGACTCAATAAAATGGCATCACATGCAACGTAGTTGTACGTCTGAACCATTCATCATATTCCAACATCGTAAACATGACGGATTATATCAATTCACATTTCCACCATGGCTATTCACATAACCGCTATTACGCCATATATGAACAAAATACAACTAACATTATCTAGCCTTAAACAAAATCGGATATTTGACAAAATAGGCTAGTAATATAGTTTTTTTTTGATATTTCTATACTATTCTTTATTTAGCTAACAATATCACAAGATTTAATTAATGGCCAACTTTCTGCCATGTTCCCTATCTTGAAAATTCGAACATAACTTATACTTAATGAAATTCTGAAATAGATAACATTATTACAACGCTTATACGAACTTCAAAAGGGAATGATTAACTAATAGTCATCATGTCAAGCATACTACTATATTAACCAACTGAAACAAAACTGAAATTTAAACTAATAGACTTAAACGAGTAAAAGACATAATTATAATTCCAAACTTCATTTATTTGGCAATGTTGAAGCTTTCCACAACATGAGTCTAAAAATATATACCTGGAAATGAGGGTAAAAGAGGCAAATTTCAGCAGAAGCAGCAGCAACAAAATCAGCAGAAAATGCCAAATAACTCAGCAGATTTGAGAAAAATAACAAGACCCTTGGAACCAGACGAGCAGTAACAGAATTTTAAGAAAAATTTCAGATTTAAACCAAACAATATCAACAAACAGACCCAGACAGATTCAAGGAAAACTATGTTTCTGATTTTCTTTCCTTCCTCTATATCTGTTTCAGATTCTGTGTGTGTGTGAGTGTTCTCTTTTTCTGTTTCTTTTTCTGTTTCTTTTTTTTTCCTGTCTATCTTTCAGTTTTTTTCTTTTCTCTCTCTATTTTTCCACTGTCCAGTTTTTCCTTCTGTCTATTCTCTTATTCTATATCTGGTTCTCCCCTTCAAAAATCAGTCCCTAAACCCCTTCTTATACAGGTCCGCCCCCTTTTAACAACCTACTGTCTGGACCCCTTTTCTCTTTTAAAAATCAGAAAATCTCCACTCAAATAACACTAAGGCTGATTTTCTAATAAATCAGCCACTAAAGATACTTTTTCCCTTATTTTCAGCACTCCCAATTCCCTTTGTCTCCAATTATCCTATTAGATTATAGCCATTAACATTCCACTATTAGCACACTAATACTATCATATTACTCTCACTGTTTCATTCCCAACAGTACCCCTGAAAATCCCTCAAACTACAGCTTCTACCAATAGCAGCCAGTTTTTTTTTTGGATTAAATCTTAACTGAAAATGCAACCTTCTAACCCAATTATATCTAACCAACATTCGTAAAACTGAATTCAAACCTAACATCACATAGAACTCAACAGCACAATTTAAACTGAATTTGAAATCAGCATGAATGCAGGGGCATTGTCAGTATATTGACAATGCCTTGAAACTTACTTCCCAGAAACCAACATACATAACATCCATTTGATGAACTTACTGATTTGCAAACAAGCATGATTTAATTTACGAGTACTAATCAACTGACTATCTACAATGATTGTCAACAAACAGTCTATAAGTAGATAAACAGGTTATTTCAATCAGCATTATCAGAAACAGGATTTTATAATATAACTAATCGACGAACTTAATCGAGTCGATTACACACATTGTAAATAATCACAACCAACAGAAACAATGCCATTATTTGATCAAATAGACGGGTATGAGACAGAATCAAATAAACAAATAGGAAAATTACACAGACTACTGAAACAAATAACAATATACACATAGAATACAAAAAAGAGTAGGAAAAATACCTTTGAACCTTCAAATTTATACGGACAAAAGCTCAACTTTGGATTCGGACCTTTTGAGGCTGAACAGACTTTATTTAAAGTATTCTCAATTGAGAATACCTCGATTAAAGTCTCTTAGACCTCAATCCCTCATTTAATTTGGGCAAATTCCACGATTGGAATTTTTTAGGGTTTCAGATTCCTTGATTTAAGGCTCAACCATTTCTGGTCAGATTCGAACCAAACCAGGTTTGGTTTAGTTACGAGTGAAGTTAGGAGAGTGATTGGTGTGAGTTTGGGGTACATTGGGGTAGGTTTAGGTTATGCTCGAATCTTCGATTGAAGATTCGAGATGCTGTAAGGTGATTCGAGGTGAACGAACAACAGATCCATAACGAGGCCGGTCAGGGGGTGCTATGGTGTTAATTGTGGCTTGGTTGGTTTGGATCTGAGTTTGGCTTGAATCTTCAAATGAAGATTCGAGAAACTCCAGGAAGATTCGAGCTCAGTGGTTATCATATTCGGATAGAGGATGGTCAGGGGGTTCAGGGGTGTTAAGGTGGTGACCGGCGGCGTCGTTGCCGCCGGGTTTCAGGCGAGGGAGAGTTAGGGCGGCTAGGGTTTTGGGTGTATCGTCTGAAGATGATGATGAATAGGAGAGGGGGGGGGTGCTTGGTTTGGGGGCTGGGGTAAGGATTTGGGGTCTATATAGGGGAGGGGTGGTTTTATCTCATCCGTCGGATCAGGTAAGATACACGGTTGAGATTAATTTATTTAACCAAACGATGTCGTTTGGTTTAGTGTTGGGGTCGGATGAATTGGGGCAATGGGTTGGGTAGGGGTTACGGGTAAGGTCAAAACTCTGGGAGCCCTTGGATCAGAAACAATGAACGGCCCCGATCAAATTCAACCATACGACGTCGTATGGTTTGCCTTTGAAATTAACTGACCGGGCATCATCAAACGGCGTAGTATTTGCCATATACTACGTCGTTTGATGGTCTTTGGGTTGACTGACCTGGGCTGGGTAAATGCATTGTTTTGGGCCTGATTTTTTCCAATTAAATGGCCCAGTCCGTTTTTCTTCACACTTTAATTCCTAATTTTAATTTATAAAAAATCTAAATTATCCTTAAAAATATTAATTACCTTTTAACAACCATTAACACACAAGGCAAAACATTAAACACACAATGACACATTTAAATGACAAAAATAGAATAAATGCATATTTTTTGATTTTCTTTTTGAATTTAATCAATTCTTAAATGCATAATTAAATCCTAGATATGCATGCAACTATAACAAAGTAAACATTTACGGACAAAACACAAATAATTAATAAATGCCAAAAAAAACTGCACACTAAGAGAATTTTTATTTTTTTTTATTTATTTTGGAGTAGTTTTTGTGAGGCAAAAATCACGTGCTCACAATCGTTGCAAGACAAAGAAGTATCGGCCTCTCGGGACTCCACTTACCCCAGGTTGTCCGAGTACAATTTCAAAGTTAGAGTAGTGGAACTGGTTTCGGAAATGAGAAACATTAAAGAAGCTCGGTTCTCAAGGCCAATGAGATCCAATCCTAGTTATAGGTATCTCAATATATGGTGAATTACGGAACTAACGGTCATCGAATAAGGGACATCTGTCATTTTTGCAAGGAGGTGGCAACACTACTAAAAAATGGTCATCTAAGAGAATTCTTAAGCAACCAGGCTAAGAATAACTATGACCGCAATCGGGATAACACATACCCCTCAAAAATAGGAGAAGATCCCTCTCGTCTAACGATCAACATGATTTTAGGAGGTAACGAGATTAATGGTGTAACTTTCTCAGTAACAAAAAAGACAAAGGTATCAGTGACCCACAACAAGAGACTTCGGGAAGTTGCCGAGGACGACATCACCTTCACGGAGGAAGATGCAGGTGGACTCTTACTATCGCACAATGATGCCCTGGTAATCTCTCTTAATATTTTAGATTTTAAAATCAAACTTGCTTTCTTGGACCAGGGAGGTTGAACCAATATTATCTAATGGAGAGTGTTGGAACAAACCAAGCTGACTAGAAGTATCATTCCAGTCATAAAGCTCCTCCTTGGGTTCAATTTAGCAAGCGTAACAACCTGAGGGGAGATTCTACTACCTACAGGTGCCGAAGGGGTAATGAAGACGACCCTCTTTGAAGTAGTAGACGACGATATGGGCTACAATATTATTCTTGGGAGACCATGGCTATATGATATGAAGGCTGTGCCATCAACATACCATCAATTTTTAAAATTCCCAACTCTGGAGGGAACAAATATGAGGAGACCAACCGGTAACAAGGGAGATGAATGAGATATCAGTTTCCAGCAACAAAGGGATGGAGCATACATCATAGAATTTACAGGAGCTGGTGCATGCTCCCAAGTTGGTCGAAGTCAACAAGGGGAGGAGTCGTCGAAATCCTATCAGGTACCAGGATATTTTCAGGTATCAGAAGAGACAAAAGCAACAAAATTCACAGTGGAAGAACTTGAGCAAGTCGCATTGTTTGAGAAATTCTTGGAAAGAAAGTTCCACTTGGGGACATGACTAAACCCCAAGTTGAGGTTAGGATTTATTGAATTTCTTAAGTTTAATGTTGACTATTTTGCGTGGTCGCATGCAGATATGATGGGTATTCCTCCAGAAGTGGTCGTGCACAAGTTAAGCTTGGATCCTAATATCCATGCAGTAAGGCACAAGAAACGCCCTATTGCCGAGGTCAGAAACAAATTCATCAAAGAAGAGGTAACTTGATTTCTTGATATCGGTTCAATCCGGGAGGTAATGTATCCTGATTGGCTAGCTAACATAGTAGTAGTTCTAAAAAAGAATAACAAATTTTGCATGTGCGTAGATTATAAGGATTTTCATTTTATGATTGATGTGACGGCCAGGCATGAGTTGATAAGTTTCCTCGATGCCTATTCCGAGTACAACCAAATCAAAATGAAATCGAAAGATCAGGAAAAAACTTCATTCATAATGAATTTTGGCACATATTGCTATAACATGATGCTTTTCGGGCTTAAGAACGCTGGAGCCACTTATCAGAGGCTTGTAAACAAAATGTTTGAAAAGCAAACCGGGGAAGCGATGGAGGTTTATATAGATGATATGATGGTTAAGTCTTTGAATGCAGGTGATCATCTGAAACACCTTCAAAGAACCTTTGACATCCTAAGAGAGCACAACATGAAGCTTAACCCCGAGAAATGTGCATTCAGAGTCAACTCTGGTAAGTTCTTAGGGTTCCTGGTGTCACAAGGGGGGATCCAAGTCAATCTCGATAAAATTAAAGCCATCGAAGACATTCCTAACCAGTTGTCATATGTGAAAGAGGTCCAGAGGCTGACAGGAAGACTGCTGGTCTAAGTAGGTTCATTTACCAGCCTTCAGAAAAGTGCCATCACTTCTTCTCACTTCTAAAGAAGAAGAACAATTTTGAATGGACTCCAAAATTCCAACAGGCTCTGAAAGATTGTAAAAGGTATTTATCGATCCCTCCCTTACTATCGAAACTTGAGAAAAGCAAACAACTACTTAATTACTTAGCTATTTCAGAGGTAGCCGTTTGGTCCAGGCTCGGTATGGTATTAATCACGTCTTCAGGAGAAACCTTGAGGCATGACATAAGGACTGTTCCCTTGACTAACAATGTAGCGGAGTATGAGGCCTGAATTGCAGGACTCGAGTTGGCCCGGGGACTGGACTTCGAGTTCATAGAAATCAAATATGATTCCCAACTGATAGTAAATCAGGTCTACTGAATCTTCAACACCAAAGAAGAGCACATGCAACAATATGTAGTGAAAGTCCAGGCTCTACTAGCACGATTCAGGGAATTGTCAATAAACCATATTCCGAGGGAGGAAAACACAGAAGTTGACGGGCTAGCCAATCTACGCTCGTCCATGAAAATGAAGGGGACAGACTCAGGTATGGTCGTATAGCTTATAAATTCGCTATTGGATGTGGATGATTATTATGAAGCAAACACGACTAAGTTGGTCTAGGACTGGAGGAATGAGAACATTGACTATCTCCAACACGGAAAACTACCCGATGATCCTGAGGCATCCGGGGTTCTATGCACTAAAGTAGCTCGATACAGCTTCAAGGGAGGTCAATTGTATAGAAGATCTTTCAAAGGCCAGTTGACCCGATGTTTGGGAGCCTCTGAAGCTAACTACGTCATGAGAGAAGTTCACGAATGGATCTGCGAAAATTACTTGGGTGCGAACTCCTTGGAATTTAAGCTAATTTGGGCAGGATACTACTAGCATCGGATGGAACAAGATGCTAAGGCTTATATTCAAAAATGCGATAAGTATCAACACCACGCACCATTGGTGCATCAACTGGTAGAGTTCTTGCACTCGGTTTTGTCGCCCTGGACATTCATGAAATGGGGGATGGACTTAGTCGATCCGCTTTCACCAGTTCCCTGTAAGGAAAGATTTCTTTTGATTTTAACTAACTATTTTTTTTAATGGGTTGAAGCAAGTCCGTACCAAAATATCAGTGAGCGCGAAGAAGTTAATGTCCTGTGGGAGAACATAATTTGCACGTCGGGATACCAAAAGAGATAGCATGCAACAATGAGCCACACTTTATACACGCGAAGGTCATAAAATTCATTGAAGACCTAAAAATCAAAAGGATCACATCATCATCGTACCATCCGAGTGCAAACAGACAGGCGGAATCGACAAACACAATAATTATTCAAAATCCCAAAAAGAGTTTGGAAGCAGCTAAAGGCAAATGGACCGAAGAGCTACCGGGAGTGCTATGAGCATACCAAACAACAACTCAATTAAGCACGAGGGAGACACCTTTCTCTCTCGTATACAGAGCAGAAACATTGATACCGATGGAAGTAGGAGAACCTACCATGAGATATTTTCGAACTGACGAAGAAGCAAACAACGAAGCACTAATGGTCAAATTAGAGTTGCTCCATGAATGCAGGGACTTGGCACATATAAGGATGACAACCCAAAAACAAAGAATGGAAAGATATTACAATCGAAGAGCCAATTTTTGTTTTTTCATAGTGAGAGACTTGGTTTTAAGAAAAAGTGACTCAAAATACCCAAGAGATCAACACGGGAAAGTTGGGTCAAACATGGGAAGGCCCCTACGAGTTTCAACTATCCCTGGGAAATGATCGTACGAATTGGGAAATCAATACGGAGTAAAATTACCAAGCAACTAGTATGTGGCACACCTCAAAAGATATTATTGCTAATGAAGCATCGCCTATACTGAAAATATGTGCTACACTTTTTTTTCCTTCGTCCAGTTTTTGTCCCAATTGGGTTTTTCTAGCAAGGTTTTTAATGAGGCAGCAATGAAAAGCATACTACAAAGAAAGCACCCTCAGCAGAAGTAAGGACTTTAAATGACAAGGCATGGAAGTGATAAGACACTACAAGATGGTTAGATAGTCTCTTGCTCAATATCAAAGTTCCTACCAGGAAATGAAGCTTGCTATCGGGACAAAGGTTACCCAACTATTCACAAGTGCAAGTCACTGGGGGTTGGTTAAGTAATCTTTGGCTCTATATCAAAGTTCCTAATGGGAAATGAAGTTTGCTATCAGACCAAAGATTATCCAACCATTCAATAGTGGGATTTTTAAAGGAACAAGACTTCTAGAATTCAAATTTGCATTCTTCGCATTCGAACACTTGAGGGGAAGAATGATATGAGAATACAGAAATATGACTGCCACATGCACCGAGACTGTGAAATTTGGGAACAAAGATGTAACATCGGGACCGGGGGCTGTGCGGCTAGCCCGTAGAAACAAGTTGTACAAATTAGCCACAAGGACAATTTCTTTTTCAGCATAACGAATGCTTATGTACTTCAGAAAAGGGAAGGAATAAAATAAAGTCCTTTTGTTTTTATCTTGTTTCTTATTCGAACGATGAATTAATTTTATCATTTGAATGTTAATCAAGTACTTCAAATGCTGGTACCATAATGAACAGGAGATGTCATCTTCAAGCGTACCGTAAACATAAAAGGGCCCTCTCTTATGAAACCCTCATAGTAAAGGTTTGATTCCGGAAGGATCTATTCCAGGAATCCAAATGCCATCAGGAATAAATACACCCGAAGCCTTGCGTAACTCGACGCAAAAAAAGAAAACTTTGCACAATGCTTAAATAAAAAAGCACTTTTATATACAACAAATGTTCCAAGCAACACAAGTACAAAAGTATGGAAAAGAAAAGTAAAGAAAGCAAAAGCTAAACTACTGCATCTCCAGAATCCGGGGGAAGAGAAGCATCTGCGCCCCCAGGAGAAGCAGGTGGATCTACCGTCGGCTCAAGATCTTGGCCTTCACTATCATCCCCTTCAAGTTCTTCTTTAGTTCCAAAGAACACGAAACCGAAACTAGAAGAGTCAGTCGCATCAGGTTGGACTGGGAGACCCCTTCAGGCAGTTGACTCCAGCTCACGGGCCTTGTCAATTTCGGCAGGAAAGTTAATGATGCCCGCTTTGGCCTCTTCCAAGGTTTTTCTCCTCATACTATACATAGATATGTTTTTTCAATAACGAGGGAAGCCGCTCGGTGCTGAAGTTCTTCCTTAAGCCGGTCAACCTCAGTCGAAAGTTTATTCCCCTCAAATCTAGAAGCTTGGAGGCAGACATCAAGGTCATGGATATTGGAGTTATAAACTTTATTATGCTCTATGACCTTCATCTGCCTCTCTTCCAACCGGGCATCCTTTTCTGCAGCAGTAGCAGCCTCTTTAGCTTTAGAGTTCAAGGTTATCTCCAAATTATTTAGTCTTTCAATAGAGGTAGCCTCGCGATCGGCAGCAACAAGAACAATATTTTGGACCTCGACCCACTTTGCCTTGCCTCTTGAAATTGTACCTTAACAGGGTGACCTCTTGGCTGAGGGTCACCACCTCTTGCTCACTTTTCTGCAACCAAGCCTCCAACTCAACGACCTTAGTAGCTTGTGTTTCCATTGTAGGGAGGCGAGAAACAATTTGATTCCGCACAGCTAATAGTTGATCCCACTCAAATGTAAGCTTTTCTTTATCAAGGATCAACCTTTGAAGGCCCTCGGAAGCAAGGAAGTTAGCCTACAAAGAAAAAGTTCAAATTAAAAATCTTGTCATAGAAAAGATACAAGGAACAACAAAGGTAACAAATATTGTATTGTTGCTGCGTTATGCATGACATTGTTGTCATGACCCAAACCTAGGGAGGCATGGCTGACACCCAGTGTCGTGCTGGCCCGAGCGAACCACTCCGTAACTCAAAGTAGAATAGACATAGGTCGAGTTAGCTGGACTCATTCCTTTTGTAACCATCATGGGCCAACATGGCTACAACTCATAATGTATAACTATAAGTGGGAAAAACACTGTATCACTGAGCCATCTTTCTTAAAACATGAATACATCTGGGCCGTCAAGGCTTCTTACAAACCGTACAAAATGAACCTCTATCTATAAAGCCTCTAAGATTATTTGACATCAAATGGGATAGGGTACCGGCCTACCCATAAGTTTGTAGCAAAACTCTGACACAATGACTTATAGACTTCGACTGTATACCAAATGAGGTGGAGTCTTACCGATCCTTCGTTGAATGCTAACCTCGTATACTATGAGGACTCGTCAGACTGATTATCTATACATGCAAGCATGAATGCAGCGTCCCCAACAAAAAGACGTCAGTACAAATAGTGTACTGAGTATGTAAGGTAGAACTGAAACGTAACAATAAGTCAACATTAATGAAAGACATATAAAAATCAACCTGAATCTCTGAAGTGCCACCGTATATGCTACTTATTATACTTATATATATAATGCTTCTTTTGGAGACTATTATCCATATCGTATGATGCATGACTGCCCAACTGATCAGTGGTAACTGCCCGACCGGCCGTTGCGCGATGGTAAATGCATAACTGCCCAACTGGCAATAGCTCGGTGGTAAATGCATGACTGCCCGACCGGCCATAGCTTGATGGTAAATGTGTAACTGCCCAACCAGTCGTAGCTCGGTGATAAATGCATGACTGCCCGACCAGCCGTAGCACGATGGTAAATGCATGAAAATGCATGTATTACTATATCATGAACATTAACATCTTTATCATATACCTTAATAAAACTTAGGAACATACTTAGACATGCTTGAATATCATTTTACATGAATGAATAACATAGGCATCCTTAACTACTAAGAGTAGAATCACTTATGGAATAACATTACATTTACGTATTGTTACTTGAATCATGCCACAAGAAAGAAGGATTAGCCTTAACATACCTGAGCCAATTCTCTTGACAATCCCTCTAACACATGTCAATTGTGACAAAACACGTAATGTCAGATCGAAGTAGGAGAAAATTCTTATGATATTCTTGAGAAAGATTGCACCGTACTCCCTTAGAATCTCAAAGAAAAAAATAGCTTAATTGGACCATTCAAGATTTTCCCAGCTGAAACCCTAAATTTACATGCACAATTGGAACAATCTTAGACAAAGATCCAAACTTTCAAATGAAAATTCGTGACAAAATCACAAAAACCTAAATATGATCAAGGAATTGATAAACATGATTCAAAATTCAAGTACCCCAAAATGAGCTTTACCTTGATACCTCTAAATTCTAAAGCCTCTCAAATCTTACGTTTCATTAAATTAAGAGGAAAAAAAGTAATAAGAGTTGAGAGGAATTCAGTAACAAGGAAAGAGAAAAACATATAGGGGATTTGAAAGATAAAGATAAGGACATTCTCAAAATGATTTATTTTTATGGGCCCCAGGATGACTAAGCTTTGGCCTAAAGGCCCCTAATTGTGCCACCTATTTAATGACTAAGAGTCATTACATGGGTCTTGATTAAGACTTTCTTGGGCTGCCACATTTAAACTTATCCAAAAATTTATAATTAATTAACTCCAAAAATTGTTAATTACCCAATTATCCATATAATTAAGAATTATCTTAAATTACTTAAAATACTACTCACTTTTAACACACTTTATACTCCTATAATGGTCATGTGTTACCTTGTATGACAATAGTCCATAAATACCGGATATTATAGCTTGGACAATATTTTATCCCAAAATGTCAAACTTCGACGAAACTCATTTTCTTCGATTCACTTAGCCTTTCACCTTCATGAATTTTCTTATCACTTGCTTGAAATAACATAATATTTATAATCTGCAAATAATCTTATCCTTGAACTGATGTCAATTATCTTACGACAAATTTATCGTACAATACAACAGGGTATAACATCGTCGTAATATAGTACTGCGGAGCGTAACATCATCGTAATATAATACTGTAAAGCGTAACATCATTGTAATACTGTGGGGCGTAACATCATTCTCCCCTTTGGAACATTCGTTCTCGAATGTTGACTGACGCACTTATCCTTTTCATAATGTATGTCTTCCGAATACTTTAGTACTCTCCTTGCCATCTAGGCAACTATTCTGTGAATAATTCCAAAGTCTATGGCATTCCCCCGTTAGGTCTCTTTCTCACATCACGACTTGTGGTCGGAATCCTTCCAATCTTGTAACTGTCTCTGACCCTATAAATGCGCCTATGCGACTCTTCTCTCCTTTGTAAACTAAACTAAAACCCAACCTCTATCTGATGTCTGGACTATTTACAACCTTTTGTACTTGAGTATCTCGTATCTTCTTCTCCTTTACCTTACCTTTCAATCTTGCATCGTATCTTTTGTTTCTTTCAAAACCTCCCTTACACATAGTTGGAAATTATGCCTTAAAGCTCTACTATAATACATGCACCTCTGGTGCATACAAAATCTAGCGAAAGGTTTATACTGACTTCTTACGATTAAGCTCTATGGCACGATCTGGATACAAAAGAAGGGTAACAATTCCTAAATGCTCTATAGCATCTGAATTCTAAATGTGGCGCGCAACACACCCATAAGTGAGAGTCTACTAGGCACGAGTTTTTAGAGTTCCTAGGACATAACTTTCTCTGATACCACTTTGTCATGACCCAAACTTGGGGAGGCGTGGCTAGTACCTAGTGCCGTGCTGGCCCAAATGAAGCACTCTATAACTCATGATCGTTCGACCAAAACTAGAACATACATAGGTCGAGTTAGCTGGACTCATTTCTTTTATAACTATCATGGGCCAACATGGCCACAACTTATAACGTATAACTATAAGTGGGAAAAATACTATATCAATGAACCATCTTTCTTAAAACATGAATACATCTAGGCTGTCAAGGCCTCCGACATACTGTATGTAACGACCCGGCCAGTCGTTTTAAGAGTTTACACCTTGATCCTCTATTAACTACTTTCCCCATGTTTGTTTCTTCTATTTTGATTTGCTGGGACATTTGGTTTTGAGTTTCGGAGTGTTTTAGGACACTTAATCCCTAAATTAGAGCTTAAGCTTTAGAATTTGGATTGTAGTTGGGAGCAATATGAAGATTGTCTCGGAATGGAATTCCGTCGGTTCCGTTAGCTCCGTTGGGTGATTTCGTTATTAGGGACATGTTCGGATTGTGTTTTGGGATTAGGGGCGGTTCGATAGTTTGATTTTAATATAGGGGTCATAATGGAATTCCGGAATTTAGATTAGCTCCGTAGTTTTGAATGTGACATGTGTACAAAATTTCAGGTCATTCAGATGAGGTTTGATAGACTTTTTGATCGAAAGAGTAATTTGATAGTTTTTGGAATTCTTAGGCTTGAATCCGATGTTAAATTGGTATTTTGATGTTGTTTTGAGCATTCTGAAGGTTAGAACAAGTTTCAATGATGTTGTAGAATTGGTTGGCATATTTTTTTGAGGTCCCGAGGGCCCCGGGTGTGTTTCGGGTGCTCAGCGGACCATTTTTGAACTTGGAGAAGGATCAGATATTTGCTAGTATTTGTTGCAAACTTTTCTTCATTGCGATCGCGAAGGCTTAGATAACGCAGAAGGGATTTGTTTTCTACGTGATCACGGGAAGGTGAGTGCAAACGCGTAGTAATAGCAGGAGTTAAATCGCGAATGCATGGGCTACACGCCGCATTCGCGAAGAGGAAGAAGTGTAGCAACAAAGGATTTGGAAGTTGCTCTTCGCAATCGCGTGAGGTCAACCGCAATCACGTAGAGTTAATTCGGGAGTCAATGATGTTTCTCTTTGTGATCGCATGGGTGCTTCTGCGATCGCGATTAAGGAATTGCCTGGGCAGTATTAAACATTTAAAAAACGAGGGTTTGGCCATTTTTATCAAAACGTAAGCTTGGGAGCTCGGATTTGAGCGAGGTTTTGAGAGATTTTAGAGATATCGGTTGGGTAATGATTCCTAACTCCTTTTTGCTTGTAATCCATTAATCTAAACATGAATTCATCATTTAATTTCGGAATTTGTATGAAAATTGGGGGAAACGTTCTTAGACCAAAAATTCGAGTTTTGATTAAGGAATTGACATTAGATTTGGATAATTTTGGTATGGTTGAACTCGTGAGAGTATGAGGATTCTGAAAATGTAAATTTTACCCGATTCCGAGATGTGGGTTCGAGGGGCGTTTTGGTCATTTTACTTAGTTTTGCGTATTAGCTTAGAATTTGTTTGTAGAATTAGTTACTTGAAGTGTTATTTACATTATGCAATTGAATTGAATAGATTTGGGCCATTTGGAGTAGAGTACTCATGGCAAGAACGTGGTTCCGGATTGATTTTGAGCCGGTTCGAGGTAAGTGGCTTAGCTAACCTTGTGTGGGGGTAACTCCCCTTAGGATTTTGTGTTATTTATGTTTGAAATGCCTTGTACATGAGGTAACAAGTGCGTACTTGTGCTGATTGTTATAAATACGATTTTCTTTATGTAATTTTAATTGTGTTTCTTTTTCCTGTTTATACTACTTGCAACTTAAGCCTGTCGTTAGCTTAGAAAAAGCATGTCTAATTGACTTAATTGCTTTACTTGATCAACCTGCCTTATTTTGATTATGTGTAGCATGCTAGGCTAGAAGTACCTATTTTACCTTAGTATGTAATTTGAATTGAATTGTGTATTCTTCGTGTTGTTGCGGTTTGTTTACTTTGGGACTACGGGACGGTATCCCGGTAGATACCCCCCTGCCTGTTTACTTTGGGACTTCAGATTTGTATTCCAGTAGATCCCCCTGCACATTTACTTTGGAACTATAGGACTGCACCCGATAGATTCCCCCTGGATATTTACATTTGGGACTACGAATCGAATTTTTCGGCACATCCCCGCTCATTATGAGTTTCTAGCTTCCGGGCTAATGGACGAAAATGATAAACGGGATATGCATTTGCAGCACGATAGAGCTTTTAGCAGAGCAAAACGGGGCCGAGTCTTTTTGAGGAGGGGACATCTCCCGAGTCTGCTGTACCCGTAGTTTTTGGTCTAGGAGAGGAAATTCCCTCGAGCGATCATGTTTCGACCGAGGTTGGTTTTTCCAGGGCCAAGGGGGCTGGATCAACAGAGGTTTTCTCGGCCTAGGAAGTCCGCTGACTTCACTTTGTAGTGAGTTTTGGCATAGGCTTTCCGAATCTTGCGTTTCCCCTTCCTTATCGAGCTTTTCTTTTGCTGGCCTTTGACAGGCTTAGGTCTGAGCTGCTCCGTCATGGGGCTAGGCTCCGGAAAGCTCTAGATGGGGGTAGGTCTCTTAGGCTCCTTTCCGAGGATAAGGTAGTTGAGTTGATGCACTGGCGATTTGAGGCATACTGGAGCTCAAATTACGAGAGCTATTTGATGGAGCAGGTAATTTCCCGTGGTATGCATTTCGCTTTTTAACCCTTTGGGTTAACTTTTTGCCTATCTCAGTTGCAGAAAAATACGGAGGCTCTGGAGCACCTTAGGGGCGAAGCCGACCGAGTTAGGAATGACTGTGACGAGCTAAAAGCTCAGGTGCAGGATCAAGCTTCAGAGGAGAAGGGTGCCTTGGCTAAAGTTCATGCCTTCGAGGCCCAAATCTGCTTGGTTCGTGACAACACTTCAGTTCAAGCAGACATGATCACGAAGCTCGAGTCCGAACTTTCTAAGGTCAGGGCTAAGATCGTTGATGCTCGGGCTGAAGCAGCATTGAGCCGGACTAAGGCTGATCAAGAGATGGAAATTCATTTGAAGGATGCTACTGATGCCCAAGCCGAGTTGAAAAGGGCCCTTGATCATAAAGAGAGGATCGAGGAATATGTTTGTTGCAGATCCCGAAGAAGGGTACTTGAACAGATCAACGCCATTGGTTTTATTCTCCCGAAAGAGCTAGCGCGAGCGAGGGCAGACGAGTGCAATGCTCAGTCATTCCTGCCCGATGTTGAGGATAGTGAAGACGAGGCTGATAGGTCGTAACCCTCTGGGGCAGGGCATAGACGCTAGCATCTTGTTTGTAATATTTCCAGAACGCGTCTGTAGACGGAGGATGCACTTTTTATTATGTATGTAAATATAAGAGAACTTGAAATTTTATTTCTTATGTATCCCTTTCTGCTTCTCTTCTGACCAGGTGGACTAGTTTCGGAGTTGGTGAGAATCTTTAGATTCGTAATATGGCCCCGGGGCTCATCCGACATTCGGTCGATGCGGCCTTTAGTGTAAGCTGGCGTTAGAGCTCTTATGCTTTTGCTCAACTGTTTTGGGTTTAATCTCCGAGTCGGGCTTCGACTGGAGCCCATTCGACCCTCAAGCTTTTGTGTCTCCATGGGTGGGCAACAATGACTCTTTACGCCTTGCCCTTGGGCATTTGTATTTTAACTATTTTGGGGTTCAGACTTCGAGTCGGGCTGGGACTCGAGCCCATTCGACCCTCAAGCTTTTGTGTCTGCATGGGAGGGCGACAATGACTCTTTATGCCTTGCCCTTGGGCATTTGTATCTTCACTATTTTTGATCCGGTCTCCGAATCGGGTTACGACTCAAACTCACTTTGACCCTCAAGCTTTCAAATTTTTAAGCTGGCAACAGTAGCTCTTGCGCTTTTGGTCATTGCGACCGTTTAGTGTGTGTGGACCTGAGGCTCATTAGGCTGGCGATAATGGCTCTTACGCTTTGCCTTTAAGCATATGTAGGCTTTGTTTTCCTCTCATTAAGGACTTTTTAAAATATTTTTGCCTGACCCGTCATCGGTTCAGGGATAAACCTCGATTTCAAGTCGTTCGTGGCGATGTTCGAGCACTTCGGAAGGTTTAGCTCATAGGCTGAGTAGCTCGAAGTCTTGTGATTTGGAGCTGACATGGTCGAAGCTCATTTGCCTATCAAGGGTAACCTGTTTAACTGGTTCTTTTTAAAGTATATTCGAAGTAATGGCCTATGATTTTATAGCGACGGTCGGGCGTCCCCGAGTCGCGTTAATTTGGGTAGTGCAGCCGTATTGATCGTAGTCATTTATGTTTGGTCGGAGCTATTTTTGATCCCGAGTATGGTAGTTTAGGCGTCTAAATCGAGGGTATGACCTTTCGAGAGTCTTACAAATGCGTCATATAGCCTAAACTTCGAGATCGAGTTTTATGCTTGTAGTAAGGTCTTACAAAATTTTCATGCCTGTTGAGGTCTTACAGTTTTTTCATGCCTATTGAGGTTTTACAGTTTTTCCATGCCTGTTGAGATCTTACAGTTTTGTCATGCCTGTTGAGGTCTTACAGTTTTCCCATACCTATTGAGGTCTTAAAGTTTTGTCATGCCTGTTGAGGTCTTACAATTTTTCATTGCCACATTAAATAGGTCTCACTAGACCGAGTCAACCCGCTCGGGGTCTTATGGCCTCAGGTTTTTAAGTGAATGGCGATTGGTGACAGTTTCCGAGTCATCGAGTTTCTTTAGGCTCAAGGGACGCTACTCACGACCTCAGAGTTGTCTCATTGAGGACTTACATTTTTTGGAGATTCCGACCCTGGGGTCATGCATTTTCCGAGTTTGTGATGCCAATCCCCGAGTGCTCCGGACAATTTTCCCTTTTGAAGATGTTTCGTAATTTCCATGCTGCCTCGTTGGGGGATTATGAGTTTGGAGTCCCGACCCTGAGGCCATGCGGGTGCCGAGTTGTTGGCGCTAGTCTTTGAGTTTTTCAAAACGTCCTCGGCGCAGGGATCCTCATAGTGAAAATGGTGAATTTTCTTTGGAGTACGAGATGCTTTGGCGAAAGATGTTCTTTGATTGTTCGGCATAAGTACATGCTGTTTTGTTGCGGTGAGCTCGGCTTATGTGGACATGGTTCATTTGACCATTTGGCCCGGTGCGTTGTTTTCTATTGGAACTTTATCCGTTGTTTCCTGGCTCTTCCGATCGGATGGCCTCTCAAAAGGGGTGCCCTCCAGTGTTCGGGGTTGATTGCAAAAGAAGCCCCGGAAGCTTGTCGGATCCTACTTAGGTAACATGTTGCCCTGTTAAGAACCTTGCCGGCGAAACCCTCTTTGGGAAAAAAACTCGGCCGAAGGGAAAGAGTGAAACGGATGTCATTAAGGCCTTGGTATCTTTGGGTTGAGTTAACCTTTTCAACCACCCTGATCGGGCGCCTGCATATGGGTTAGTGTAAAATAACGAAAGAGGGGGTTGGTCTTACCTTATTGCGGGGTGCGCAGGTGATAATCTGAGGCCTGGTGTGTCTCTATTGTTTTGGAGCGAGGACTCTGTACGGCCCTCCGCTGTGTTTAATCGGGCTTAGCCGAAGACACAGTTTGATCACCCTTTGACTCTTTCGAGAGTGGAGATTTTGGTGTCGGTTCTACGTTATGTAACTCGAACACTTAGCTGGCCACGTGTTGTTCCCCATAGATGGTTTTAATTCCGCCCTTTGCTGGGGATTTCATCATTTGGCAAAGAGGGGATGGTACTGCCATTACGTAGTGCATCCGCGGCCATCTGAATAAGTCATTTATACCTCACATCTCTTTTGACGATATGGAACTTGGCATTCCGGTCTACGCCGACCATGCTGACTGAGAGAACGATCTCTTCTCTCATTGTTTCGATTGCCATGTTGAATTCCCAAAGATTTGAGAGGCAGGCATGATTTGGCCTAGCAGTCCGAGCTGCTATATCACCTTTGACTCGATAATGTCGTTCAAGCCACCTGAATCCACGAGCACATGTTTTATTTGAAATAATCGAATGAGGAAGAAGGTTACTAGTGCGTTGTTATGTGGTTGGGGCGAGGTTTCGGAACCTTTCTAGCCGAACGTGAGGGTGTCTTCGGGTACGTGTCCCCAGGTCCGTTTTTCTGTGGTGATGGATATTTTTGTCCTCCTCGTCACAAGTTTCTGGAGAGTGTCAACGCTCCTATAATATCATGGTAATATGTTGCGACCCATTTGATTCGTTCTTCTTGGCCGCTTTCCTTTCTCGGAACTGAACTTGAGCTCAATTTCTTAAAAATCCTCGGTGGTGGTTTTTATTATATAGCTTGGCTATTTTCTTTCGGATTTGGTGGCAATCTTCGGTCTTGTGGCCGTGCATATTATGAAGTTCGCATACCAAGCTTTGATTCCTCTAGGAAGGATTCGACTGACTAGGCCTGGGCCATTTGGTGTCACTGGTTTTGCTGACGGTAAGCATGATGTCTGATATATCGATGTTGAAGTTGTATTCTGATGGGCGAGGCACTCCTGCTGGCCTCGTGTCTATGTCGAATCTGGCTCTGTTGACGAGCCCTCAAGGATACTATCCTCAATCCATTCTCTGACCGTTGCGAGGTTGGTTGCATCCCGGGTGTTCCTCCTGTCTTCGGCGTACGACCGATATCTTTCTTTGTTTGGTTTTGATTTTTTTGCCCGGAGCCTTCTTGGGTATACTGAGCTCGAGGGGGCTCCCAGCTGGTCATCCTCGACCCTGATTTGTGACTGGTATTGGTTGTGGGCGTCCGATCAGGTCGTAGCTGGATATTCGATCAAGTTCTGTTTCAATTGTTCCGAAGCCACCGAGCTTAATTCGTTCAGGCCCTAAGTGAAGGCATGCACCTCCCAGTCATCGGAGACCAGGGGTAGTTGCATTCGTTCCGTTTGGAAATGAAATACGAATTCTCGCAACATTTCATTCTCCCTCTGCTTAACCTTGAATACGTTGGACTTCCTTGTTGATACTTTGATGGCACCAACGTGTGCCTTTATGAAGGAATCTGCTAGCATGGCAAATGAATCTATGGGGTTGGGAGCTAGGTCGTGATGCCACATCATGGCCCCCTTCGAGAGCATTTCTCCGAATTTCTTCAGTAAGATGGACTCGATCTCATCGTCCTTTATGTCATTGCCATTTATCGCGTAGGTGTAGGCAGCTACGTGTTCGTTAGCATCTGTGGTCCCATTCTACTTAGGGAGTTCCTGCATTCCAAACTTCTTTGGAATAGATTTCGGGGCTGCTTCTTCGGGGAATGACCTTTGTATGAACTTCTTCGAATCCACATCATTGAGGACCGGGGGTGCACCCGGGATCTGGTCGACTCTAGAGTTGTAGGTCTCGACCTTCTTGTCGTTGGCTGCTATCATTTTCTCACCCTATTCGATCCTTTTGGTGAGATCATCAAGCATTTTTACGATGGTAGAGTCGGCTGTCGATCCGTTATTGCTCGATCTCTCAGGTACCTGTTCGGCTAGGGGAGCTATTTCTGGTGCTACTATGCTGGGAGTCTTTGGGCGGCTTTGCAACTGAGTGATAGACAACTGTTGTACCTGCAACATTTCGAAAATAACATGAAGACTAACTTCTTGTTCTTCCCTAGCTGGGGCCTTTTAGGCTCCCTGTTGGTTGCCATGTCGTATGCTCCTATTGGTGTGTAATATCTTGTCGACCTGCTGCACGGCTTGCGAATTCGCGTCTGCTGGAATCGGTCCAGGTGCGTTATCGGGGTTTTGCGGTGGTGCGCCAACAACTGAAATAGCCATACAGTTTTCTCCGTGGTTTTCGAGGTTTTCGTTCTCGACTCTGTTTACTGAGCCAGAAATTTTGACCTGAAATTGAAGATCTTGGACAAGAAAAAGTTTTAAAGATAACTTGCTTTTGTGTAATGAAACCAGCAAGAAAATAATCACTATTATTTTTAGCCCCACGGTGGGCGCCAAACTGTTTACCGCGAAAATGGTAATAACAAATAAATTTGTTGATGGGACTCTAAAAATACGTGATCTATTTTTATGCTAGTTGTAAGAGCAGTTGATGCTAGATATGTGTAGCTTAATGACGAAATACGAACTAAAATAGGGTTATAATCAAATCGAGTAGCTAGCTATCCGGGCCTCGGGCTAACCGATGAAGGGCCTCTAGGTCGATACCTGGGCTCGAGGTCGAGCTATCGGGATAACCAGGAAGGGGATAACAGTTAGGATATAATTTAAAGAAGGCTCTTAATGGCCAATATCAAGCAATGAATGTAGAACAAGTATGAAAGCAATAAATGAAAGAGGTAGCCTCGAGCGAGTAAGTTAGAGAGAAAAGAGAGAGAGAGTTGTTATTGATCTTGTGTAGAATAGTTGGAGCAACGGCCGCCCCTTACAAAGTGGTGGGGATCCCCTTTATATAGGAGGGGAATCCTATTATAGTACAAAATACATTAATTGTAAATGTATGGAGATGGGACGGCGAGATGTGATGCCTTGATACAGACTTTGGGTAGGCTGGCTTTATCAAACTTAGCCGTGTGCCTTAGGAGTTCCCCATTTGAATCCAGCCTCGATCTGTATCTCCTTTAAGTCCGACCTTGACGAGCCCTGAGGGAGGGAACTCGGTCACAGCTTCACGTCCTCGGGGTGTTCTTCTAAAGTGACTCAATAGCGAGAAATTAGGCACTCTGATTTCGCCGCATATAGAGTTGCTTGATATGAAGAAGAATATAACATGACTTTAGATTGGAATGTATTGTCACACCTTTAGTTGATGTTCATGAGGAGTGAACAGACTTGTATAGCTGGTGAATGAGCACGGGCTCAGGATAGGTTACTGATTTTGTTGTAATTTTACCCAGAGCAATGCCATTGGAAGATGTCAGATGTAATTTCCACAGGTGGGTTATCTCCTGTGAGCAGGTTAGCGGTCACGTGGTTGACGAAGCTTCCAAGAAGAATTCTACTGGCTATCCGAAAAGAGGTTGAATATGTAAATGTGGCTAGTGATTCAGCGTTCATAAAATGCTAACAGAAAGATTTCGAGGAATTTGGCGGGTTGATTGTGCAAGATCATGTCAATGGGGGATAAGGAATCTTAGTGGGTTCTGCAATTGTAACTTCAAGCTAAGTGAGGGAGTCCCGCCATCTATATTGGATCACGTGGTTGTCTGCTTGTGCGGTTTCTAGTTATCAGTGTATCGACAGGTTAATATGACTAAGGAAAGAAAGCATTATTGGTAATTTGATCAAAGAACTTGTGGATATGTGCCATATTTGGGCCTTATCGATTCATGTTCAGTTTTGGGAAAACTCAGAGTTTCTGTTTCTGGTAGAAGTAATATACAAGGGAAAAGAATTCAGTCAGGCACTTCTCGAATAGGGTGTTCACATGCTAGCAGAGCGCTAGAGTTTGGCTTATATTCGGGGCCAAGTCAGAGTAGGTGACTCTCAATAGTGGTTTTAGTGGGTTCAAGAATTTGAGTACAGTGCCTAAGGTCTTGGAATGTTCTATGCTATCATTGGGTATGCAGTGCAGTATTGGAGGAAGGGAAGAAGTAGCTTCGGATTCGCGGAAGGTCTTGCAGAATGGGTGTACTAGTTGGAGATACTATTGTGAGCTTAAGGAGAATATGATATGGTTCATGGGTATTGAGATGATGTTGTCTCGTGGATTGGGTCACTCGTGATGAGTGTTTTTGGGTTTTGTTACGTTTATGAATGGAGCTATTATTATTTCTAAGGCAAGTTAAGAATAAACTGGGATAAGACGTGTGGGCTAATAATGGTTGAATCGACATGATTGCGGCCGTGATCAGTTCCTTCAACGTGTTTAATTATACATGTGATTTGTGGCAGAACATGCGAGGCTTGACAACTACCATAATTCGATTAATTTGGGAGGTATTTGGTTCTAAGGACTAGGTTGAGTAAATGGATTCCAGAAGAGTTATGTCAGTTTAGATCGCGACATGAGGTTTTAATTCCCACGGTTTGAGAATTCAGTTGCGTGTTGCAATGGTTCTTCTGAGATGAGCTAAGTAAGTTTATTCTATTTAATGGCTCACGAGTATGGTGAAATTCTTGTACTGTCGCGTATTGGCATGTTAGGTGCAGTGAGTGGCATGAGAATCGAAAGTTGAGGATCAAGGTTGCCATTTGGTATTGGCAATAATATCACGAGCTCGGGTGAGCAAGAAAGGATTCAGATGGTCAGAGTAAGCTAGTATTGTTTTTAGCATCATCTGAGATCAGTGTCCTGTGTAAGAGGCTTTACATACTGATGGCGGATTCATGATTTGCTTTACGACATTAGTGTGGCCGGTGGTTTGGATGTGCAGACTTTTTACCTGGTGCGGAAGGTCGTGAGAGCGTATACCACGGGAAATTGTATAAGTGTGACATGTAGTCACTTGATTGATTGAAGATTGAAACCAAGTGTGGAGAATTTTGGCACTATCACTAATGTGAGAGTAAAGGCCCGAAAAGCGCTCTATTCAGTTAGTTGTGACTTTTGAAAGTTTGGTCTGGATTCGACGGCTGTTCTTATGTGTCATGAATAGGTCATTGTGGGTCCTTGAGAGGTTATTTGCCCAAGCATGGTATGATCAGAATCGGATGAGGTTTGTTGATGGATCTATACGTGGATGTTTACTCTACACCAACCTAGGTATGTTCATTCAGCATAACACTCCTTATGGAGGAGTATTCAAACATTGGATGTTATTTCATCGTCGGTTATTTCATGTAATACTCTATTATGTCGTTTGGGTTGTGAGACGACTTGATTAATTGCACATGTGTTGAGGTTCCGCGTAGCGATGGTACTATGTGAGTAAGATGGCTGTCGAGATGCAGATCATATATCGCACCTTAGTCGTATTTGGGTTTTGTTGCATATGGCGCTATCTGTTCCCCTAGGGATGGTATTACACATTTGGCATGCTTGTGGTCGATATTCGGGTATTTCGTAGTTATGAGAATTTTTGCTTGGTAACTATTTCCTTATAGATTATTATGTATGGATCGGGTGGCACGCCGCCACAAGTATGTTGTTTAGATCGGGTGGCACACCACCACGGGTATGTTGTTTGGATCGGGTGGCACGCTGCCATATGTATCATGGTTGGATCGGGTTGCACGCCGCAATGGTATCATGTGTGGATCGGGTTGCATGCCTTAACTTTATGATGTTGATTACAATTTCCTATATCTATTCTTGTGTGTTTTGCTTCTCATTTATGAGTAAGGTTCATAATATCTTTTCGCTTATTAAATTAGTTACATGGGTTTAGAAGTTCTTTCCGAGCTCATTTATCCTTATGTATCACATTAAAGGTTGTGGCTTGTTAGAACTCTATGGCATCATATGCGACTTTTTGTAGTATCTGAGGTGGCTTATTGCCTAAGCAGCTTGTACTGGGTGAGACAAGATTATGTGACCTGGGATTAGTGCGATCAAATTTATATGAGGCATATTAAAGAGTAAATATCGATATTCAGTCCAAAATGAGGTAATGGTTCTTGTAGGGAGGATAGACTCCATGAATTGTGATTCGACAGGTGGTTATGAGTTTCTACACATCTCTTCTATTATGGCAGTATTGCAAGAGTTGAAACGGGACTTATATGCTTCATGAGGTGTGTTGAGGGCACCAGATTCATGGGATTTCGGTTATTGTTGTCAGAGGATATTATTATGGTCATGTGAATAATACGGTGCATGGTGTGAATTTGGTATAAGTATACAATCATGTATTGGTACATCGTGTAGTGATGGATACGGTGTTCGTATGTTGGAAATAGACCTGGTAGAGGATTTCAGATGTTGGAATTGGGCTCTAAGGCTAGTTTGACTAAATAAAAGGGGGAATCTGCATAATTGCACGAGCTAATGTGCTCAACTGAGTTGCGGCAGCACGGGTAGGTGCACCAGGTGTTAAACAGTCATTTCACATGACTCCGGGACAATTCTTAGCACGTTCAAGGATGAACATATGTTTAAGGGAGAGAGAATGTAACTACCCGACCGGTCGTTTTGAACACTAGCGCTTTGTTCGGCAGTTTGAGGCCATGAGTAGCTTCACTTTAGATATTATGACTTGTACATGTGGTCGGAATTGAATTTTGGGAAGTTCGGAGTTAATTTGGAAAGAAAATTCTCATTTCGGAAGCTTTAAGTTGGAAAATTAACGAAGGTGTGATTTTTTATTAAACGACCTCGGAATCGGGATTTGAAGGTTCCAACAGATTCATATGATGATTTTAGAGTTGGGCATATGTCCGAATCGTGTTTTGAATGACCTGGGAGCGTTACAGTGCCTATTGTGGAAGTTGGCATTTCAGAAGAACTTCATAAATTTGGGTTGAAGTGCATTTCAATGTTATCGATGTTTGTTTTAGATTTTGAGTCTAAGAATAGCTCCGTATGGTGATTTTGGTATTGGGAGTGCGTCCAGAAGTAGATTTGGAGGTCCATAGGTCATTTTGGGGCCATTTGGCGAAAGTTAGAAATATGAAGGTTTTTGGGCAGTTTGACCAGAAGAAGACTTTTTGATATCGGGGTTGGATTCCGATTCTGAAAGTTGGAGTAGGTCCGTAATGTCGAATGTGACTTGTGTGCAAAATTTGAGGTCAATCGGACATGATTTAATAGGTTTCGACATCGAATGTAAAAGTTTGAAGTTCTAAAGTTTATTAAGCTTGAATTGGGGTGGAATTCATGATTTCAATTTTATTTGATTTGATTTGAGGCCTTGAGCAAGTTTGTATCATGTTTTGTGACAGGCTGGGGTGATTGGACGGCGTCCCCGGGGCCTCGAGTGTGTTTCAGATCATTTTGGGCTAGTTTGGATGCTGATTTTTTTTATATTTGGGGTTCTTCTTTACGTTCGCAAGGATCCCCTCACGTTTGCGAAAAAGGATTTAGCTTCTAGTATTTTGTTCTTCGCGTTCGCAAAGAGACTCTCGCGTTCGCGAAGAAGGAAATCTCTATTGCACAGG
This sequence comes from Nicotiana tabacum, assembly GCF_000715075.1. NCBI lineage: Eukaryota > Viridiplantae > Streptophyta > Magnoliopsida > Solanales > Solanaceae > Nicotiana > Nicotiana tabacum. The sequence goes on from NC_134084.1 coordinate 90,098,204, forward strand.
TCTGACTTCGGAGGCACATATCTCGCAATCTATAAGGAATTTGGAGATGATCCAAAAACTAAAGTTGTAGCTCTTTGTATCTAGTTTGCAGAAAGGTAAATCATTTATCATTTGGAATTTTTATTATGGATGATACACTACAAGTTATCCGTGAAGATGAAGAAGAAATTTGTGTTGCACAAGGCCGACTTTGGCAGATCGTATCTCGAAATTTATAAGGAAATGAGAGATGACTAAAACATAAAAGTTGTAGATCATGATGTCTAGTTTTCAGAAAGTTAAACTATTTGTCATTTGGAGTTTTGTATAAAAAGGTATGACCATTATACTAGAGGCTATCTGAGAAGAGTTTGGAAATGGATTTTGAGAATTTTGTTCATCACGAACATGATGGGAGGCCCGCGAACGCGAAGAAGGGTCGCCTGGGTAGTGTATAAGTTTGCAAAAATGGGTTTGGCTCATTTTATCTCATTTCCTCCATGGGAGACGACCTAAGAGCGATTTTGGAGCTCCATCTTCATCATCTATGTCAAGGTAGGTGATTCCCACTTATTGCAGTTAAATACATGGATTATATATTAAATTTAACATGGAAATTCATAGAAAATTAGTGGAAATTTTGGTTTTGGTAGATAATCTAAATAATTGGTATTTTTGGATTTTGACCACGAATTTGAGCATGGAATTGAGACTAAATTATATATTTGTGTTCGTGATCTTATGGGTAATATTTATCTTCGAAAATTTTCGGAATCCGGGCACGTGAGCCCCAGGGTTGATTCTATCGACTTTTCGAGCGAAGTTGAAAATTATTGTAAATTGGATTATAATACGTATTAGAGTATATATTTATGAATTTGCATAATTGTTGACTAGTTTTTGAGCGTTATGTATCGGTTTGAGTTGTTGGAAAGGCTTGGGAGCCAGCTATGGAACTATGGAGCGAGGTAAGTATGTTTTCTAACCTTGTAAGAGAGAATTAACCCCATAGGTGAACTAAATTAATATGTTCCTCTATTTGTGGGGGTTACGTACGCATGAGGTGATGAGAGTCCATACGTAGCTACTAGCTGTTCCTATGTCCGAGTAGTTTTAGGTTTAACCATGCCTTGTTAATATTGTTATTTGATTTATGTTTATTGTTTGCCTTGAGACGAAGCGAGATTGAGTTTGCTTATTAAATGTCTTGAAAAGAGTTAAAATTGAGGAATTTGAATTTTAAAAGTTTTCATTTGAACTTCGTATGTTTGAAGAGAATTGAAGAATATTATAATAACATAAAAAATCTATGTGTAACCACATCACAATTATATTCCCCGAGCGGGGTAAATTTCTACTACTCTCACGGGAGCGGGCCGTTCGCCTCGGCAGATTAAATAGATGCATCTATGGTTCATGCCGTTCGATCCTCGGCAGTGCACAATTTATATTTATATATTGGATCGGGCCGTACGACCTCGACATGATTTGTGCATGGTTGAATTGATTGCTTTGGAATTTATAATAATTGATATTACCTCTTTGGCGTGAGATAAATTGTTAAATGATGAGAAATAAATTTGAAAATTTCTTAATTTTAAAATAATTACTTACTTCATAATATTGAGCTTACAACCGTTTTATACAACCCATATTTTTTTAATCAAATCCACTAGGTATATATATATATATATATATAATAATAATAATAATAATAATAATAATAATAATAATAATAATAATAATAATAATAATAATAATAAAACAAAAACAACAAAGTAACATGTTGCTTACAATGAGTAAGACTATAAGAGATAGCTAATACATAGATCCTATTACCTAACTTGGGCTTGTGAGGCCCAAAATTGGTATTACACTTTGATCCAGAAAATATATAAGCAAAGTATATAAAAACTAGCCTATTACAGTAGTAGCCATATTCAGCAAACTTGCCATTATAGACCATCTTCATGTTGATAAACTCAGTAGCCACATCATATGTTTGAATCTGTAGCATCCATATATAAAAACTACACTGCCCAGAGTGCCATTGTGTCGTGTATCCAAATAGAAGTGCCTTTCTGGGCTGCCTGTTGTTGTCCCACCTCACCCATGATGGTCAGTGATGTCGTTGTTTGGGTTTTTCCCTTCTTAATCTTGTCATTTCATGGAGGTATTTTTGTAGTAATGTACCAGAGTAGTACATTGTAAAGATGTTCCAAAAAAAGCTCCCAAAGCTGCCTATGTATCTTTTAATTCCATCAAAACTGCCCCAGTGAAAGTGCCCTACTGTACCTTTCATTTTTGAATGAACCGGCTGCTTTATCCTCAGTTGTCCTAACTTCAAATCGTACCTGATACTCCTTCCATCGTTGCTTTATTATTCACGCAAATTCGTCCAAAGTGCATTGTCTTGAGCGTAACTTGAGCTTCATATTGATAAAGAGATGCCATATGAATTTAATCTTGCTGCTGCACCAATCCTTTAGTACCCATATTAGGTCCGAATTACTAGGGTAATACAAATCTACCCAGCCATTAGCCTTGCCAAAATCAGTAGGCATATTTGATTTGTGATGGCTGGGTTTCTCTTTCTTCTTGCTCTCATGCTTATGCTTACCCCTAACTCCCTTCAATGGAATGAGTACATAGTACTAATACCAAAAATTGAAGATTTGTTAGTAGATAAGGCATGAGTACAGTAACGTGTCCTGCAAAAAATAAAATAATGTTAGTGTGAAACACATCCCTTATGTTCTCCACCCTAAGGTTTTGAACATGATGGATATCCCTTCCAACACCCTTTTCCTTCTCTTTTAGACCTTCCTTCATATTGCCTTCTATATCGTTGACACCTTTATTCTCAAATGTGGACATTGGAGCTTATCATCATTCACTATCCTCCTTCCTTGTGCATCCAATTTTGCAAAGCATTCAGCTTCAATATTGCCATGATCAAGTGCGTAATTAGCAAGGTGGTCTGCCATCTTATTGCCTTCACGAAAAATATGCGACACCTTAGCCTCACATATCTCCATTAATTTCCATATTTCCTTCACATATTCAACAATTATCTATGGTGGTTTCCATATCCCTTCAATTACATTTTTGATCATCATTGAATCAATTTATACAACCCATGTTTAAATTATATCATTGAGGTTAGACCACCTTCTTCACTACTTCTTAGAGGTTAGACTAGATACTTACTGGGTACGCGTTTATTTTTGTACTCATACTACACTTGTTGTACATTTTATTGTACATGCATATATATATTTAGTGGCCTTATGGAGAGGTCTTGTCAGCGCAACATCGTGGTTAATGCGGGGACTTAGGTGGGTTGCAATCCATATTACCATTGCAACCAGTAGAGTCTCCTTTAGAGTATTTATATTTTCTTTCTTGTCCAACTTGTATTCCGGACATATGTTGTATTTTATTTTATTTATTAGTTGATGCTGATGCACTTGTGACACCAGATTCTGGGGGGTGATTATGGGTTATTCAGTATTGTGATTGTTAAAAACATTATTATTTACTTTGTAATTCCCATCTCCTACTATTTTATGAAGGAAAATTATGATTTCAAAAATATTAAAATGAGAACCAAATTAATTATTTATTGTTCGCTTTCCTGACAACGATGTCTGACGCCATCACGACTTTTAATGGATTTGGGTTGTGACACTATACAATTTATTTTAAGCTCAATAACATTTTATTTCTCGCTTATTGTTATTACTACCATATCCGAAAGCTCTGCTTCCGGAACCAAGATATCTACTATGTCATCTTGATTTCAACGCTAAGTCCTGTATTTTATTTAACTTATTTATCATTTTGGGATCAAATCGATTCTCTTTCTATAAACTATGTATAATTTCAACTGTACCATTTATAGGTAAATAGTTTGGCGCCCACCGTGGGGCTTAAACAATTCCGTAATTGGGTTGATCCTTGCATCTATTACTAACAAATTTAAATTCTTTGTCTCTTAGCGAAAAATCCTAAAAAATGGCAAATAAACATGTTAAAAACACACACGACGTTAAGTCCCAAGGAAATCAGCCTCAACACGAAGATTCAATCTACGATACCCGCAACGCGGAGGGTGTAGCCACTCAGGTCCATGGCGTACCGTATCCACAACACGTTTGAGAGGAAACTCTTGATGATGCTGAAGACAAGCACATTATGGAAACAATGAAAATCTTAAGGAGCAACAAAGAGCTATTATGGGTCACCTCTCATGATAAAATCAGGTCATGACAGAGTTGAAGAAAGCATTGTCGGGCGCTTCCAACAACGTGAATGGAAGAGGTCCAATTCCTCCCGATGCCCCAGCAAACCAAACAACACAAAGGGTTGATAACAACACCCCAGGGGGTGAGGTCAACTTCGACAGGGCCGGGGGGAACGGCGGCAGACCAGGTAACAATAATCAGATTGATCCATTTAAATTTGAGCTCATGCGATTAATGAGGTAAATAAACGTCCGAATGGATCAAATCCCGGGCATACCACAAGCATTGAAAGGACCGGACTCAAACAAATACACTTAGTTGCCGGTCAAACCAAACGCGACACCGAAATGGATCTCGAAGCAGTTCAAGATGCCAAACGTGCCAAAATACGATGGGACTTCGGATCCTCAGGAGCACATCACCACCTCTACAACGGTGGTGAAAGGACACGAATTAGCTCCGCACAATATTGAATCGGTCTTGTTGAAGAAGTTCAGGGAGACCTCACAAAAAGGGCTCTGACGTGGTATTCACTTTGCCCGAGCACTCATCAGATTCTTTCGAGATACTTGTAGTTTCTTTTATCAAGGCCCATGCCAGATCCAGGAAGGTACATGCCTGAAAGGCCGACATATTTAAAATTGCATAAAGAGAGTCTGAATTGGTGTGGGAGTTTGTGATCGAATTTCAAAAAGAGAGGATGCTGCTACTGGCCGTGCTAAATGAGTGGGCACCAAAGGCATTTACTCAAGAGCAGAATCCGGGGAGTTCTGATGCTTCCCGGAAATTAAATAAAGTCTGCTCGAGTTCAACTCAACGATGTGGACAGATTTTCACAACCGCTACAAGTCGAAGATAAGAATTGATGATGACTAGCTCGTTTTCTCGGCATCGACCTAGGATCGGGATTGAGAGAAGAATAAGAAAAAGTTGAAGGATGATTTCGATGCAGACCGATGGTCCTCCAAAGGTCAATTTTTGCCCTACGAGAGAGTTGAAGGATGTGGCAGAGGTTTTCGGTCGGAGGATATATTCGCTACCAATAAAAGGGCTGATCGCAAGATAAAGAAGTATCGGGCTCTCGGGACTCCACTTACCCCAGGCCGTCCGTGTACAATTTCAAAGTTAGAGTAGTGGAACTGGTTTCGAAAATGAGAAACATTAAAGAAGCTCGGTTCTCAAGGCCAATGTGATCCAATCCTAGTTAGAGGTATCTCAATCTATGGTGAATTACGTGACTAACGGTCATCGAATAGGGGACATCCTTCATTTTTTCAAGGAGGTGGAAACACTACTAAAACATGGCCATCTAAGTGAATTCTTAAGCGACCAGGCTAAGAATAACTACGACCGCAATCAGGATAATACATACCCCTCAAAAATAGGAGAAGAACCCTCTCGTCTAACGATCAACATGATTTTAGGAGGTAACGAGATTAATGGTGTAACTTTCTCGGTACCAAAAAAGACAAAGGTATCGGTGACCCACAACAAGAGACTTCGGGAAGTTGCCGAGGATGACATCACCTTCACGTAGGAAGATGCAGGTGGACTCTTACTATCGCACAATGATGCCCTGGTAATCTCTCTTAATATTTTAGATTTTAAAATCAAACTTGCTTTCTTGGACCAGGGAGGTTGAACCAATATTATGTAATGGAGAGTGTTGGAACAAACCAAGCTGACCGGAAGTATCATTCCGGCCATAAAGCTCCTCCTTGGTTCAATTTAGCAAGTGAAACAACCCGAGGGGAGATTCTACTACCTACAGGGCCGACGGGTTAATGAAGACGACCCTCTTTGAAGTAGTAGCCGATGATATGGGCTACAATATTATTCTTGGGAGACCATGGCTACATGATATGAAGGCTATGCCATCAACATACCATCAATTTTTAAAATTCCCAACTCTAGAGGGAACAAATATGAGGAGACCAACCGGCAACAAGGAAGATGAATGAGATCTCAGTTTCCAGCAACAAAGGGATGGAGCATATGTCATAGAATTTACAAGAGCCGGTGCATGCTCCCAAGTCGGAAGAAGTCAACAGGGGGAGGAGTCGTCGAAATCCTATCAGGTACCAGGATATTTTCAGGTATCAGGAGAGACAAACGCAACAAAATTCACAGTGGACGAACTTGAGCAAGTCGCATTGTTTGAGAAATTCTTATAAAGAAAGTTCCACTTGGGGACATGACTAAACCCCAAGCTGAGGTCAGGATTTATTGAATTTCTTAAGTTTAATGTTGACTATTTTGAGTGGTCGCATGCAGATATGATGGGTATTCCTCCAGAAGTGGCCATGCACAAGTTAAGCTTGGATCCTAATATCCATGCGGTAAGGCACAAGAAATGCCCTATTGCCAAGGTCAGACACAAATTCATCAAAGAAGAGGTAACTTGATTGTTTGATATCGGTTCAATCCGGGAGGTAAAGTATCCTGACTGGCTAGCTAACATAGTAGTAGTTCTAAAAAAGAATAACAAATTTTGCATGTGCGTAGATTATAAGGATTTGTATAAGGTGTGCCCAAAAGATTCGTTCCTATTTCCAAACACTAATCAAATGATTGATGTGACGGCCAAGCACGAGTTGATAAGTTTCCTCGATGCCTATTCCGAGTACAACCAAATCAAAATGAAATCGAAAGATCAGGAAAAAACTTCATTCATAATGAATTTTGGCACATATTGCTATAACATGATGCTTTTCGGGCTTAAGAACGCTGGAGCCACTTATCAGAGGCTTGTAAACAAAATGTTTGAAAAGCAAACCGGGGAAGCGATGGAGGTTTATATAGATGATATGCTGGTTAAGTCTTTGAATGCAGGTGATCATCTGAAACACCTTCAAAGAACCTTTGACATCCTAAGAAAGCACAACATGAAGCTTAACCCCGAGAAATGTGCATTCAGAGTTAACTGTGGTAAGTTCTTAGGGTTACTGGTGTCACAAAGGGGGATCCAAGTCAATCCCGATAAAATTAAAGCCATCGAAGACATTCCTAACCAGTTGTCAGATGTGAAAGAGGTCCAGAGGCTGACAGGAAGACTGCTGGTCTAAGTAGGTTCATTTACCAGTTTTCAAAAAAGTGCCATCACTTCTTCTCACTTATAAAGAAGAAGAACAATTTTGAATTGACTCCAAAATTCCAACAGGCTATGAAAGATTTGAAAAGGTATTTATCGATCCCTCCCTTACTATCGAAACCTGAGAAAAGCAAACAACTACTTAATTACTTAGCTATTTCAGAAGTAGCCGTAATCGCCGTTTTAGCCCGTGAAGATGAAGGTACGCAATCTACTATTTACTGTATCAGTAAAATTTTAAACCTAAAAAATTGGCCTTATCTCTCATAGTCGCCGCTCGAAAGCTTAGGACTTATTTTCAATGTCACCTAATAGACGTGTTGACAACCTTTCCCCTACGAAATATCCTTCATAAACCTAAACTATCAAGTCGACTGGCCAAGTGGGCAGTCGAAATGAGTGAATTTGACATAGAGTATAAACCTAGGGCTGCGATCAACTCAAAAGTTTTGGCCAACTTTGTGGCTAATTTTAGTCCTGGACTACTGCCTTTGGCCATCAAAGAAGCAGTGATGGTGTCGGAATCGACATCGAAATTCTAGACCTTGTTCACAGATGGAGCTTCCAACATAAAAGGGTCCAGGCTCGGTATGGTATTAATCACGCCTTCAGGAGAAACCTTGAGGCATGGCATAAGGACTGTTCCCTTGACTAACAATGAAGCGGAGTATGAGGCCTGTATTGCAGGACTCGAGTTTGCCCGGGGACTGGACTTCGAGTTCATAGAAATCAAATATGATTCCCAACTGATAGTAAATCAGGTCCACTGAATCTTCAACACCAAAGAAGAGCGCATGCAACAATATGTAGTGAAACTCCAGGCTCTACTTGCACGATTCAGGAAATTGGCAATAAACCATATTCCGAGGGAGGAAAACGCAGAAGTTGACGGGCTAGCCAATCTAGGCTTGTCCATGAAAATGAAGGGGTCAGACTCAGGTATGGTCGTATAGCTTATAAATTCGCTATTGGATGTGGATGATTATTATGAAGCAAACGCGACTAAGTTGGTCTGGGACTGGAGGAATGAGAACATTGACTATCTCCAACACGGAAAACTACCCGATGATCCCAAGGCATCTGGGGTTCTGCGCACTAAAGCAGCTCGATAAAGCTTCAAGGGAGGTCAATTGTATAGAAGATCTTTCAAAGGCTAGGTGACCTGATGTTTGGGAGCCTCTGAAGCTAACTGTGTCATGAGAGAAGTTCACGAATGGATCTGTGAAAATTACATGGGTGCGAACTCCTTGGTATTTAAGCTAATTTGGACAGGATACTAGTGGCCTCGGATGGAACAAGATGCTAAGGCTTATGTTCAAAAATGCGATAAGTGTCAACACCACGCACCATTGGTGCATCAACTGGTAGAGCTCTTGCACTCAGTTTTGTTGCCCTGGACATTCATGAAATGAGGGATGGACTTAGTCGATCCGCTTTCACCAGCTCCCTGTAAGGTAAGATTTCTTTTGATTTTAACTGACTATTTTTTAAGTGGGTTGAAGCAAGTCTGTACCAGAAAATCAGTAAGCGCGAAGTAGTTAATGTCCTATGGGAGAACATAATTTGCACGTCGGGATACCAAAAGAGATAGCATGCAACAACAGGCCACACTTTATACGCGCGAAGGTCATAAAGTTCCTTGAAGACCTAAAAATCAAAAGGATCACATCTTCATCGTACCACCCGAGCGCAAACAGACAGGCGGAATTGACAAACACATTAATTATTCAAAATCCCAAAAAGAGTTTGGAAGCAGCTAAAGGCAAATGGACCGAAGAGATACCGGGAGTGCTATGGGCATACCAAACAACAACTCAATTAAGCACGAGGGAGATACCTTTCTCTCTCGTATACAGAGCAGAAGCATTGATACCGATGGAAGTAGGAGAACCTACCATGAGATATTTTCGAACTGACGAAGAAGCAAACAGCGAAGCACTAATGGTCAAATTAGAGTTGCTCGATGAATACAGGGACTTGGCACATATAAGGATGGAAGCCCAAAAACAAAGAATGGAAAGATATTACAATCGAAGAGCCAATTTTTGTTTTTTTATAGTGAGAGACTTGGTTTTAAGAAAAGTGACTCAAAATACCCAAGAGATCAACACGGGAAAGCTGGGTCCAACATGGGAAGGCCCCTACGAGTTTCAACTATCACTAGGAAATGATCATACGAATTGGAAAATCAATACGGAGTAAAATTGCCAAGCAACTGGTATGTGGCACACCTCAAAAGATATTATTGCTGATGAAGCATCACCTATACTAAAAATATGTGCTCCACTCTTTTTTCCTTCGTCCAGTTTTTGTCCAAATTGGGTTTTTCTAGCAAGGTTTTTAATGAGGCAGCAATGAAAAGCATACTACAAAGAAAGCACCATCAACAGAAGTAAGGGCCTTAAATGACAAGGCATGGAAGTGATAAGACACTACGAGATGGTTAGATAGTCTCTTGCTCAATATCAAAGTTCCTACCAGGAAATGAAGCTTGCTATCGGGACAAAGGTTACCCAACTATTCACAAGTGCAAGTCACTGGGGGTTGGTTAAGTAATATTTGGCTCTATATCAAAGTTCCTAATGGGAAATGAAGTTTGCTATCAAACCAAAGATTATCCAACCATTCACTAGTGGGATATTCAAAGGAACAGACTTCTAGAATTCAAATTTGCATTCTTCGCATTCGAACACTTGAGGGGAAGAATGATATGAGAATACAAAAATATGACTGCCACATGCATCGAGACTGTGAAATTTGGGAACAAAGATGTAACATCGGGACCGGGGGTTGTGCGGCCAGCCCATAGAAACAAGTTGTACAAATTAGCCACAAGGACAATTTCTTTTTCAGCACAACGAATGCTTATGTACTTCAGAAAGGGAAGGAATAAAATAAAGTCCTTTTATTTTTATCTTGTTTCTTGTTTGAACGATGAATTAATTTTATCATTTGAATGTTAATCAAGTACTTCAAATACTGGTGTCGTAATGAACAGGAGATGTCCTCTTCAAGTGTACCGTAAACATAAAAGGGACATCTCTTATGAAACCCTCATAGTAAAGGGTTGATTCCGGAAGGATCTATGCCCGGAATCCAAATTCCATCAGGAATAAATACACCCGAAGCCTTGCATAACTCGACGCAAAAAAGAAAACTTTGCACAATGCTTAAATAAAAAAGCACTTTTATATACAAAAAATGTGCCAAGCAACACAAGTACAAAAGTATGGAAAAGAAAAGTAAAGAAAGGAAAAGCTAAACTACTGCATCTCCAGAATCCGGGGGAAGAGAATCATCTGCGCTCCCAGGAGAAGCAGGTGGATCTACCGTCGGCTCAAGATCTTGGCCTTCACTATCATCCCCTTCAAGTTCTTCTTTAGTTCCAAAGAACACGAAACCGAAACTAGAAGAGTCGGTCGCATTAGGTTGGACTGGGAGACCCCTTCAGGTAGTTGACTCCAGATCACGGGCCTTGGCAATTTCGGCATGAAAGTCAATGATGCCCGCTTTGGCCTCTTCCAAGGTTTTTCTCCTCATACTATACATAGATATGTTTTATCAATAACGAGGGAAGCCACTCGGTGCTTAAGTTCTTCCTTAAGCCGGTCAACGTCAGTCGAAAGTTTATTCCCCTCAAATCTAGAAGCTTGGAGGCTGACATCAAGGTCATGGATATTCTTTATTATGCTCTATGACCTTCATCTGCCTCTCTTCTAACCGGGCATCCTTTTCTGCAGCAGTAGCAACCTCTTTAGCTTTGGAGTTCAAGGTTGCCTCCAAATATTTCTATAGGGGTATCTATTCCTTCCCTAAAACATGCTTTTATTAGGATCTCCGTTCCTCCTAAGTGTACATATTTTATTGGATTTTTTGCTTTTATATGTTGTATTTCTTTATTTAGTAGTCTTTTATTTAAAATTGGTATTTGTGCTTTACCTTTGATGTATTTACAATCTATTATATGTTCTCTTTGGCTTACTACATAGTATTCTTCTTTTTGTCTTTTATACCAATTCTTTATTGTTGGTACTTCTAATATTTTGTCTATACTTAGATCCAATTCTTTTCCTTTTATTTGTTCAAATATATTAGCGTCAAATATTATTTTTTGTTCTGAAGATTGTTCATCTTGGTGTTCTTCTTGTTGTATAATTTGTATATCTTTTTCAGTCATAATTTTCTTCATCTGACTCTTCTATATCCTTGTTTATTTCATTTTCAGAGAACTCGTTTTCTGATATCTCATATATGCTGTCTTCACTGCTTAATTCATAATCTACATATTCTACTTGTGTATATTTATCATTATCTATCAATATTTCGGTAATTTGTTTCTTCTTTGGGTTTTTTGGTAATTTACAATCTTTGGCTAAGTGTCCTAGCTTTCCACAATTATAGCAAGTACATTCTGTTAGTTTTTTCTTTTTCCTATATGGTTTTTTATGTTTATAATTTTTTACATAATATCTTCTTCTTGGTTTCCTATATTTATACTTTGAATATTTTGATTTAAATTTCTTTTTCTTTCCTTCTTTTTTGTAATATTTATCTGTGCAGCCAAATTGGGGTGCTATTCTACTTTTGCAACATGCCAAATTTTTTACTAATATTTTTTCCATTTTCATGTTTTCTTTATATTTTTCACATAATTCTATAAACCAGTTTTGTAGAAATTTTATCCTTACTCCTAATGTATCTGCTAGTCCTGCTTCGTTCCAACTTTTTATTATTTTTGAGCTAAAGGGTTCTGGTAATTTTGTAAAATATAATTTTCTTATCTCTTTACTTTCATCTGGACTATATGTTCCTTTATAATAATAGTCTCTAAATGCACAAGTATATTCATCTATATAACACATATTACATATTGCTAATTTTGTCATTAAATTTCTATTTGTAATTTTTTCTTTATTTTGTTCTTCTACTTCTGTTGTCATACTACTAAATTCATTTCTTATTGCTATTTCATATTTATTTAATATATCTGTAACTGTTGTTGTAGTTGTACCGTCAAGTTTTTTATTACTCCTTAATTTGTCTAAGCTTTCACTTGATAAATTTTGTAACCATAATTTTACAGTTCCTATTAATGTTCTTTCTATATATCCTGGTGTTTCCGTTATTGTTATTTTATTATCTATTGGTTGTTTTGAGATATATCCTATCCATAATTGTATTGTTTTATTTATATCTGCTACACAATCTAGATCTAAAAAATTATATTGTTCAGTTATCTGTCTTGGTGCCCATTTCTTATTTAACCTTTTATCCCATAATGTTTTGTTTCTGTCATATGCATCATAACTTACTCTGTAATAGGTTGGGTTTAATTGTTTTGGATTTTTTATTCCTGATATGCTTGGTTTATCTTCGTTCATATCTCCTGTATTTATTTCTGGGTTTATTTTTATCTTTCCTGTTTTTTCTATAAATTCTGTGTATGTTTCACTTGTTTCTGAATAGTTTTCTCCTAGTTCTGTGTCTTTATCACTTTGGTCATTTATTTCGTTTATACTTATTTTTGATGGACTCTCCTGTACTTCTTCTAACTGTAATTTGAATCTTTCTATCTCATTTGTTAGTTTTAGTTCTTCTTCTTCTTCTTTACGTTTTTCCTTTTCTTTTAGTTTATTTGCATACATCTGTTTTAGCATCTCTAATTCTTTTTCTAATTCTGTTATTTTAGTGTTTTTTACTTCCTCTATCTGTTGTATTTTTTCTTTAGCTTGCTGTTGTATTTCTTTAATCTCTCGTTTTCTATCTATTTCTTCGTTTTCTTTTGTTATTCTAACCATGACGGTTAAACTATCCTCTAGTTTTACAGTTTCTTTTTCTAACATTAAGTTTAGGTTATTTCCTATTTTTTTATATCTTCTTCCTAAGTTAGAAAATATTATTGTTATTTTTAATCCTTCTGGATTCTCATATGTTTTCTCTTCTAATGCGAATTCTTCTTTATTCATCTTTTATCCTTTAGATAACAAACATATTTATATTCTGTTTTAGATATTATATCGATTAATTTGGACAGCCTAGCTTTGTTTATTTTTGTGATACTCAAGTATTCATATTCTATATATAGTTTCTTTAGTTTCTTCCTAATTTTCTGCGATTTCTTAGTTATTTTGATTGTTTCACTGTTTTGCGGGTTTGTACTATTAATGTCAGTGTTATTTTTCATGATTTGCTTCTTAATATAAATGTTTATTTTTCATAGCTCTGATACCAATTTGGGGGGGGGGGGGGTTGTTTGAGTTCATCTTATTTTTCATAGGATCTTTTTTATGTAGTTGTCGAATTAAATGCTTTTTCATGATTATCTGTAGCTAGCGAAATTAACCTTGAAATTTCTTTTATATTTTCAAGTGTGTATTCTAAGTATTTAATATCTTTAGTTTTTTGATATTCTTCTATATTTTTTTCTAATATTATTTTTGACATATTTATATGTTTTAGAATTTCTAACCAGTACTTAAAATATTTGTAACTATCAATTTTTGATTTGTTCATATTAATACTAAGATGTATACCTGTTGATACATATATCCATGGTTTCTATATTTCTCAGTGTTATTTCTTTTCTGTGTTGATAACTTTCAAGTTTATCTTCATAAAATTCAATTTCATTTTCTATAGTTAATAAAGCTTTATTACGTAATTTATTATATCTAATAATATCTTTGCAGGTTTTAATATTGTATTTAACACAATCTATTTTTCTATTTATGTTACTGAGGTTTTTAAGAAGTTTCCATTTGTGGGTATTATAGAATCTTATATAATGAAAAGTGTTATGTTTCATTTATAAAAAGATTTTATTAACTTGATATGTGATCATTAGTCTGAATATAAATCTAGTTCATATAGATCTAATATATCTATTTCATGTGATACAATTAGTTCTGTAAATGCTTGTTCCATTACATATATTATTTCAAAAGTAACTAAAATATCGTAAATTTTTTTTTAACATCGTTATTAAGTCTCTTAAAGATATATAACATAAGTATTTTGTAGTCAATATTTTCTTCTAATAAATACGTGTGGTTGTTCATTTAGATTTATTATTTATCCTTATCATGTGTTTACTAAACATATTCCCTCTAACCTCTTTGTTTATCATAGAGTTTATCATATTTTAATAAGTTATACTGAACAATCTTTTCTGGTCACTACCATGTTTTTCATGCTTCAATCATTTACCCTAACAGCGCCTCAACTCTGTGTACTCCCCTAAACGGCTTCCTTGCCTACTGGTTTCCACTTTAGGATGGCATAGTCTGGGCTTAACTACTCTCAGCATTATTAGACAGGCAAACTTTCTCAAGATGTTCTTTATAACAGTACTATAACATGATAAACAATTATGATATTCAAGAGATTATAAGGAATATATGAGTTTAGTTAAACATGATTATGAATAAACTTACCTGGTTTTGTAACTCGTTTGAATGCTCCATAGCTTTCTGAAGTTTGTATATAATTAGATATTTTATTGATAGAAGATAAGAGAGAGTAAGGGTGAGGATGTCTGAGGATGTCCTCCTTCCTCAGATTTACATTCTATATAAAGAAAATTAAAACGACTCTTACTGTTTACAAATGACTCCTACTATTCATGAACGACCTTTACTGTTCATGATTATGACATATACTATTTACTTTATGACTCTTACTATTCATGAACGACCTTTACTGTTCATGATTATGACATATACTATTTACTTTATGACTCTTACTATTCATGAACGACCTTTACTGTTCATGAATGCGACTAGTACTATTTACTTTACATTATATGTTTCCAGTAGCTGTCTTCTTCTTTTGTCTTCTTGTTGATACCTTCATTCTAGTTGGACTTCTGGTACATAGTTATCATCTCCGTTGCACTTTGAACATATGTGGTCTGGATATTTGTGTCCTACTAGTTTGCAGTATCTTGTTAATAACTCGTTTGAAATAAATTCTTTTTTCAATGCTCTGGTAGTTGGTTGCATTTCTGGTTTTAATAATGATAAAATCCATTTCTGGACTTCATCCATATCTCCTTGTCGTAGTTCCTTCGAGTTGGCATATATCATCAACTGGTCTCTGGAATAGTAGCTCCAGATAGCATTTCCTTGTAGATAATTGTTAGCTAGTTCTTGAATAATAGTTGCTATACCAATTATTCTTTTATTAGCATAGAAACTTGGTATCTCCATTTTCTGTATCTCCGGTTGTTTCTCTATCTCTTCCGGTATTATCATATCTCGTGTTAGTCCTATCTTTATCACCTGTATTATGGGTTTTATTTCATCATATAGTATTTCCGCTGGTGCTGTATAGAATTTGATGAAGAATAGGTTGCCTTTTGTAATTCTCTTGAAGGTGACAAATGCTTTGTATAGCTCTGGTATTCCAATTATTTCTTCTCCGTCATGGGTATATACTGTGCTAAGTAGTCCGTAGTTGTAACATGTTTTTACTAGGTTTGCTTTTGTTTTTGGCTGGGCTATAAGCCTATTATATCCCTGTAGTTTTTGGGTTACATAATCTTGTGTTGGATCTGTAGTAGTTGTTGATCTAGGGTTTAGGTTCAGAAATGTCTGGATTTTATATATATTCTCAATATATGTTTGAGTAATATGGTTATATACCTTTTTGTTGTGGTGTAGGCTATTAGCATAGGTTGAAGTTTGTGGGGCTATAACTATTGCTTCTCTTGGCTTTTTTGATGTAAATGGCTTATCAAATACGGTATTTAGGTTTACATTGATATGTGGCTTTTTGCTAACTTGTTTGCTTGTACCTGCAGCTGTATATAAAGCAACTGTGTTATGGGTTTTTTGGAGTTTCCCAACGTCTCCTTCTACCTCTGGAAGTTTAGAGTCTTCCGATTGACTTAGCTCCGCATTTTTATAGTCATGCTGCTGACTTTCTAGCTGTTGTAATCTTTTTCCCATACTCTCCATCTGTAAGGATAGAGTAGTAAGGATTGTAAATATGTCTTTTGATTCTTGGCTTTCATCTGTTTGGGTACCTTTGTCTTGATAGGTAGTCTGCAATAACATTCTTGTCAGTTCGTATTACTTCAATTGTAAATGTAAAATTTTGTATATTTAATACAAGTCTCCTTATTTCCTTTGTAGTTACTGAATCCTGTACTTTCCGAGTTATCCACCATTTTACTTGTGTATTATCTGTTCTTACTATAAATTTGTTATAAACAATATATGGCTCAAATGCTAACAAACATTTATATAATCCAAATAGTTCTTTCCTATTTATTTCCCATTTTAATTGTGGTTCCGTGTATGATCCGGAATAATATCTACAATGGTGTTCAATTTTTTCATTATCATATTTATATTTTAGAACTCCTCCGTAGCTGTGATCACTAGAATCAGTTTCTACAATATATGTAAATTGTTTCTTTTCATCTGGAAAATATAGTTTTGGTAATTTTTTACACATATTTTTTATCTTCTGTATATGTATTTTATCTTTTTCGTCAAAATGATATTCTATGTCCTTTTTTAATTTTTTCTGTAATGGTTTTAAGTTTTCTGCTAATTTAGGAATATATTCTCTTACTTGGTTAACCAATCCTAAAAATGATTGTAACTTCTTTTTTGTATCAAGTGTTTCATTCAAGTTAATTATTTTTTGTACTACATGGGTTTGCATTTTTATTCCGTTTTTATCTATTTGTATACCTAAAAATTCTATTTGATTTTTCATTACTTCTGCTTTCTTTTTACTTAAACTTATTCCTGATATTTCTACAATGTGTATGAATTTTTCTAGTAGTTTTATATGTTCGTTCTCTGTTCTAGAATATAGCAATATATCATCTATATATATTATACAATTTTCTAATTGGTTGAAGTAATTATCCATAAAATGTTGATACCTACCTGGTGCATTTTTATATCCAAAAGGTAATACGTTCCATTCGTAAAATCCTTGTGGTACTGTGAATGCTGTTAACTTTTTAGATTCATCTTCTAGTTTTAAATGGTAAAATCCTGATTTACAGTCAAATTTACTAAAATAGTTATATCCTTGTATTTGTCTAATTTTCAGTATTTTATTTGGTATCGGATAATTATATGTTT
This sequence comes from Nicotiana tabacum, assembly GCF_000715075.1. Lineage (NCBI taxonomy): Eukaryota > Viridiplantae > Streptophyta > Magnoliopsida > Solanales > Solanaceae > Nicotiana > Nicotiana tabacum. The sequence continues at coordinate 90,115,624 of NC_134084.1, forward strand.
TTGTTTTTGCATTTAAGTTTCTATAATCTATAACCATACGGCTTTTTCCTCTTTTTTGTTCACTATGCTTATTTACTATAAATGCTGGGCTAGTATGTTTACTATTACTTTCTTGTATGTAGTTATTATCTAATAATTCTTTTATATGCATTTTAAATTCTGTTAAATCATTAAAATTGTATTTTAAAGGTTTTTGTGTTATTATGCTATTTTCATCTATTAGTTCAATCTTTATTTTTGTTTGATGTTTTTCCCATCCTTGGAGTGGATTATCATTATATAGTAATTCTAGTTTATCTTGTAGTGGTTTTATCTTATTTATTGAGAAAATGATTATCTCTATATTATGGTTACTTTGTATTACATTTTCTAATTTTTGGGTAATCTTTTCACTTCCTTTAATCCAGGGTGTTGTTTTTCTTACTTTATTATTTACTCTTTTTGCTCCTAATTTTTGTTTACACGGGGTAGTAAACCACCAATGTATTTTTGTTATAATATGTGGGTATAATTTATCTAAAAATGGCATTCCTAATAATATATCTTTATTTGTGAATTCGTAACTATATATTTCTTCTATGGTTAATATTTTATCCCATATTTGTATTTTTATATTTCTTGCTTTATATGTTATCATACTTCCTTCATTATTAAATCCTGTTACTACTATGGGGTTTTTTAGCTTTTCCCATTTACTTTCTGGTAAACAATTATGTCTACACATATTAGCTTCTGCTCCTGTATCCACCATAGGTGTATAATATCTATTATAATATCCTTCTACTATTATTTTGGAAAGTATGTATATCTTTGGCATTATATCAAAGTTCTTTTTATTATTATTTTCTTATTTTCATAACTTATTGTTAATTGCCTATCTTCTAATTTATATGGTTTGACTTTTTCTAACCATTTTATCCCTAGTGTAATATTTTTATCTCCTTGATATATTTTAAAATTTATTAATATTGGTATTCCTCCAATAATTAATTCTTTTTCAGTTGTTTCTTCGTTTTTTCTTAACGCTTTTGGTAGTTCTGAATTTTGTTGTTCTATTGTTACTATCTCTTGTTCTGGTATTAGTTCTCTTATAACATAATTCTCTTCCTGCCCTGTATTTATTAGTATTAAATATTTTCTTTGGTCCATTATTCCTGTTATATAATAATGATGTGGGTTTATTTCTTCTATTTTTTGTTCTATTAATTTTTGTGGAGTGGTATAATTTATTCTTTTTGATGTACTTCTTGATGTACTTCTTGATGATGTTTCTGGCATTTCATTATTTATTCGTTTTGATGTGCTTAATCTTTCTTTTACTATTTCTAAATCTTCATCCATGTCTATTTCTGTATAACTATAATCATTGTTGTCTATAACTGATACTATTCTTTCGAATGGATTTTCTATTTTTATTTTATTTATTTTATTTTTAGCTGTTATCTTATGTTTTGTTGTTAAGACATATAGATTTTTACATCTTGCTGTGAATATTTTACTTCCTGGTGCTAATTCTATTCCAGACATTTTCCAGTATAATACTAATGATTTATCTATATTTTTATCATCTACTGCTACTGAATAGTTAGCACTTACTATAAATTTAAATTTTTGGTATATTAAGTTACCTCTTACAGCACTTATTATATCGATTGTTTATCAGAGCTATGAAAAATAAACATTTATATTAAGAAGCAAATCATGAAAAATAACACTGACATTAATAGTACAAACCCGCAAAACAGTGAAACAATCAAAATAACTAAGAAATCGCAGAAAATTAGGAAGAAACTAAAGAAACTATATATAGAATATGAATATTTGAGTATCACAAAAATAAACAAAGCCAGGCTGTCCAAATTAATCGATATAATATCTAAAACAGAATATAAATATGTTTGTTATCTAAAGGATAAAAGATGAATAAAGAAGAATTCGCATTAGAAGAGAAAACATATGAGAATCCAGAAGGATTAAAAATAACAATAATATTTTCTAACTTAGGAAGAAGATATAAAAAAATAGGAAATAACCTAAACTTAATGTTAGAAAAAGAAACTGTAAAACTAGAGGATAGTTTAACCGCCATGGTTAGAATAACAAAAGAAAACGAAGAAATAGATAGAAAACGAGAGATTAAAGAAATACAACAGCAAGCTAAAGAAAAAATACAACAGATAGAGGAAGTAAAAAACACTAAAATAACAGAATTAGAAAAAGAATTAGAGATGCTAAAACAGATGTATGCAAATAAACTAAAAGAAAAGGAAAAACGTAAAGAAGAAGAAGAAGAACTAAAACTAACAAATGAGATAGAAAGATTCAAATTACAGTTAGAAGAAGTACAGGAGAGTCCATCAAAAATAAGTATAAACGAAATAAATGACCAAAGTGATAAAGACACAGAACTAGGAGAAAACTATTCAGAAACAAGTGAAACATACACAGAACTTATAGAAAAAACAGAAAAGATAAAAATAAACCCAGAAATAAATACAGGAGATATGAACGAAGATAAACCAAGCATATCAGGAATAAAAAAATCCAAAACAATTAAACCCAACCTATTACAGAGTAAGTTATGATGCATATGACAGAAACAAAACATTATGGGATAAAAGGTTAAATAAGAAATGGGCACCAAGACAGATAACTGAACAATATAATTTTTTAGATCTAGATTGTGTAGCAGATATAAATAAAACAATACAATTATGGATAGGATATATCTCAAAACAACTAATAGATAATAAAATAACAATAACGGAAACACCAGGATATATAGAAAGAACATTAATAGGAACTGTAAAATTATGGTTACAAAATTTATCAAGTGAAAGCTTAGACACATTAAGGAGTAATAAAAAACTTGACGGTACAACTACAACAACAGTTACAGATATATTAAATAAATATGAAATAGCAATAAGAAATGAATTTAGTAGTATGACAACAGAAGTAGAAGAACAAAATAAAGAAAAAATTACAAATAGAAATTTAATGACAAAATTAGCAATATGTAATATGTGTTATATAGATGAATATACTTGTGCATTTAGAGACTATTATTATAAAGGAACATATAGTCCAGATGAAAGTAAAGAGATAAGAAAATTATATTTTACAAAATTACCAGAACCCTTTAGCTCAAAAATAATAAAAAGTTGGAACGAAGCAGGACTAGCAGATACATTAGGAGTAAGGATAAAATTTCTACAAAACTGGTTTATAGAATTATGTGAAAAATATAAAGAAAACATGAAAATGGAAAAAATATTAGTAAAAAATTTGGCATGTTGCAAAAGTAGAATAGCACCCCAATTTGGCTGCACAGATAAATATTACAAAAAAGAAGGAAAGAAAAAGAAATTTAAATCAAAATATTCAAAGTATAAATATAGGAAACCAAGAAGAAGATATTATGTAAAAAATTATAAACATAAAAAACCATATAGGAAAAAGAAAAAACTAACAGAATGTACTTGCTATAATTGTGGAAAGCTAGGACACTTAGCCAAAGATTGTAAATTACCAAAAAACCCAAAGAAGAAACAAATTACCGAAATATTGATAGATAATGATAAATATACACAAGTAGAATATGTAGATTATGAATTAAGCAGTGAAGACAGCATATATGAGATATCAGAAAACGAGTTCTCTGAAAATGAAATAAACAAGGATATAGAAGAGTCAGATGAAGAAAATTATGACTGAAAAAGATATACAAATTATACAACAAGAAGAACACCAAGATGAACAATCTTCAGAACAAAAAATAATATTTGACGCTAATATATTTGAACAAATAAAATGAAAAGAATTGGATCTAAGTATAGACAAAATATTAGAAGTACCAACAATAAAGAATTGGTTTAAAAGACAAAAAGAAGAATACTATGTAGTAAGCCAAAGAGAACATATAATAGATTGTAAATACATCAAAGGTAAAGCACAAATACCAATTTTAAATAAAAGACTACTAAATAAAGAAATACAAGATATAAAAGCAAAAAATCCAATAAAATATGTACACTTAGGAGGAACGGAGATCCTAATAAAAGCATGTTTTAGGGAAGGAATAGATACCCCTATAGAAATATACTTGGCAGATGATAGGATTGTACAACCTATAGAAAAGAGTATAATAAGTGCTGTAAGAGGTAACTTAATATACCAAAAATTTAAATTTATAGTAAGTGCTAACTATTCAGTAGCAGTAGATGATAAAAATATAGATAAATCATTAGTATTATACTGGAAAATGTCTGGAATAGAATTAGCACCAGGAAGTAAAATATTCACAGCAAGATGTAAAAATCTATATGTCTTAACAACGAAACATAAGATAACAGCTAAAAATAAAATAAATAAAATAAAAATAGAAAATCCATTCGAAAGAATAGTATCAGTTATAGACAACAATGATTACAGTTATACAGAAATAGACATGGATGAAGATTTAGAAATAGTAAAAGAAAGATTAAGCACATCAAAACGAATAAATAATGAAATGCCAGAAACATCATCAAGAAGTACATCAAGAAGTACATCAAAAAGAATAAATTATACCACTCCACAAAAATTAATAGAACAAAAAATAGAAGAAATAAACCCACATCATTATTATATAACAGGAATAATGGACCAAAGAAAATATTTCATACTAATAAATACAGGGCAGGAAGAGAATTATGTTATAAGAGAACTAATACCAGAACAAGAGATAGTAACAATAGAACAACAAAATTCAGAACTACCAAAAGCGTTAAGAAAAAACGAAGAAACAACTGAAAAAGAATTAATTATTGGAGGAATACCAATATTAATAAATTTTAAAATATATCAAGGAGATAAAAATATTACACTAGGGATAAAATGGTTAGAAAAAGTCAAACCATATAAATTAGAAGATAGGCAATTAACAATAAGTTATGAAAATAAGAAAATAATAATAAAAAGAACTTTGATATAATGCCAAAGATATACATACTTTCCAAAATAATAGTAGAAGGATATTATAATAGATATTATACACCTATGGTGGATACAGGAGCAGAAGCTAATATGTGTAGACATAATTGTTTACCAGAAAGTAAATGGGAAAAGCTAAAAACTCCCATAGTAGTAACAGGATTTAATAATGAAGGAAGTATGATAACATATAAAGCAAGAAATATAAAAATACAAATATGGGATAAAATATTAACCATAGAAGAAATATATAGTTACGAATTCACAAATAAAGATATATTATTAGGAATGCCATTTTTAGATAAATTATACCCACATATTATAACAAAAACACATTGGTGGTTTACTACCCCGTGTAAACAAAAATTAGGAGCAAAAAGAGTAAATAATAAAGTAAGAAAAACAACACCCTGGATTAAAGGAAGTGAAAAGATTACCCAAAAATTAGAAAATGTAATACAAAGTAACCATAATATAGAGATAATTATTTTCTCAATAAATAAGATAAAACCACTACAAGATAAACTAGAATTACTATATAATGATAATCCACTCCAAGGATGGGAAAAACATCAAACAAAAATAAAGATTGAACTAATAGATGAAAATAGCATAATAACACAAAAACCTTTAAAATACAATTTTAATGATTTAACAGAATTTAAAATGCATATAAAAGAATTATTAGATAATAACTACATACAAGAAAGTAATAGTAAACATACTAGCCCAGCATTTATAGTAAATAAGCATAGTGAACAAAAAAGAGGAAAAAGCCGTATGGTTATAGATTATAGAAACTTAAATGCAAAAACAAAAACATATAATTATCCGATACCAAATAAAATACTGAAAATTAGACAAATACAAGGATATAACTATTTTAGTAAATTTGACTGTAAATCAGGATTTTACCATTTAAAACTAGAAGATGAATCTAAAAAGTTAACAGCATTCACAGTACCACAAGGATTTTACGAATGGAACGTATTACCTTTTGGATATAAAAATGCACCAGGTAGGTATCAACATTTTATGGATAATTACTTCAACCAATTAGAAAATTGTATAATATATATAGATGATATATTGCTATATTCTAGAACAGAGAACGAACATATAAAACTACTAGAAAAATTCATACACATTGTAGAAATATCAGGAATAAGTTTAAGTAAAAAGAAAGCAGAAGTAATGAAAAATCAAATAGAATTTTTAGGTATACAAATAGATAAAAACGGAATAAAAATGCAAACCCATGTAGTACAAAAAATAATTAACTTGAATGAAACACTTGATACAAAAAAGAAGTTACAATCATTTTTAGGATTGGTTAACCAAGTAAGAGAATATATTCCTAAATTAGCAGAAAACTTAAAACCATTACAGAAAAAATTAAAAAAGGACATAGAATATCATTTTGACGAAAAAGATAAAATACATATACAGAAGATAAAAAATATGTGTAAAAAATTACCAAAACTATATTTTCCAGATGAAAAGAAACAATTTACATATATTGTAGAAACTGATTCTAGTGATCACAGCTACGGAGGAGTTCTAAAATATAAATATGATAATGAAAAAATTGAACACCATTGTAGATATTATTCCGGATCATACACGGAACCACAATTAAAATGGGAAATAAATAGGAAAGAACTATTTGGATTATATAAATGTTTGTTAGCATTTGAGCCATATATTGTTTATAACAAATTTATAGTAAGAACAGATAATACACAAGTAAAATGGTGGATAACTCGGAAAGTACAGGATTCAGTAACTACAAAGGAAATAAGGAGACTTGTATTAAATATACAAAATTTTACATTTACAATTGAAGTAATACGAACTGACAAGAATGTTATTGCAGACTACCTATCAAGACAAAGGTACCCAAACAGATGAAAGCCAAGAATCAAAAGACATATTTACAATCCTTACTACTCTATCCTTACAGATGGAGAGTATGGGAAAAAGATTACAACAGCTAGAAAGTCAGCAGCATGACTATAAAAATGCGGAGCTAAGTCAATCGGAAGACTCTAAACTTCCAGAGGTAGAAGGAGACGTTGGGAAACTCCAAAAAACCCATAACACAGTTGCTTTATATACAGCTGCAGGTACAAGCAAACAAGTTAGCAAAAAGCCACATATCAATGTAAACCTAAATACCGTATTTGATAAGCCATTTACATCAAAAAAGCCAAGAGAAGCAATAGTTATAGCCCCACAAACTTCAACCTATGCTAATAGCCTACACCACAACAAAAAGGTATATAACCATATTACTCAAACATATATTGAGAATATATATAAAATCCAGACATTTCTGAACCTAAACCCTAGATCAACAACTACTACAGATCCAACACAAGATTATGTAACCCAAAAACTACAGGGATATAATAGGCTTATAGCCCAGCCAAAAACAAAAGCAAACCTAGTAAAAACATGTTACAACTACGGACTACTCAGCACAGTATATACCCATGACGGAGAAGAAATAATTGGAATACCAGAGCTATACAAAGCATTTGTCACCTTCAAGAGAATTACAAAAGGCAACCTATTCTTCATCAAATTCTATACAGCACCAGCGGAAATACTATATGATGAAATAAAACCCATAATACAGGTGATAAAAATAGGACTAACACGAGATATGATAATACCGGAAGAGATAGAGAAACAACCGGAGATACAGAAAATGGAGATACCAAGTTTCTATGCTAATAAAAGAATAATTGGTATAGCAACTATTATTCAAGAACTAGCTAACAATTATCTACAAGGAAATGCTATCTGGAGCTACTATTCCAGAGACCAATTGATGATATATGCCAACTCGAAGGAACTACGACAAGGAGATATGGATGAAGTCCAGAAATGGATTTTATCATTATTAAAGCCAGAAATGCAACCAACTACCAGAGCATTGAAAAAAGAATTTATTTCAAACGAGTTATTAACAAGATACTGCAAACTAGTAGGACACAAATATCCAGACCACATATGTTCAAAGTGCAGCGGAGATGATAACTATGTACCAGAAGTCCAACTAGAATGAAGGTATCAACAAGAAGACAAAAGAAGAAGACAGCTACTGGAAACATATAATGTAAAGTAAATAGTACTAGTCGCATTCATGAACAGTAAAGGTCGTTCATGAATAGTAAGAGTCATAAAGTAAATAGTATATGTCATAATCATGAACAGTAAAGGTCGTTCATGAATAGTAAGAGTCATAAAGTAAATAGTATATGTCATAATCATGAACAGTAAAGGTCGTTCATGAATAGTAGGAGTCATTTGTAAACAGTAAGAGTCGTTTTAATTTTCTTTATATAGAATGTAAATCCGAGGAAGGAGGACATCCTCAGACATCCTCACCCTTACCTTCTCTCTCTAATACTTTCTCTTCTCTCTTAAGAAATATCTGAGTTATTTACAAGTATCTAATACAGCTATGGAGCCTTCAAACGAGTTACAAAACCAGGTAAGTTTATTCATAATCATGTTTAACTAAACTCTTATATTCCTTATAATCTCTTGAATATCATAATTGATTATCATATTATAGTACTGTTATAAAGAACATCTTGAGAAAGTTTGCCTGTCTAATAATGCTGAGAGTAGTTAAGCCCAGACTATGCCATCCTAAAGTGGAAACCAGTAGGCAAGGAAGCCGTTTAGGGGAGTACACAGAGTTGAGGCGCTGTTAGGGTAAATGATTGAAGCATGAAAAACATGGTAGTGACCAGAAAAGATTGTTCAGTATAACTTATTAAAATATGATAAACTCTATGATAAACAAAGAGGTTAGAGGGAATATGTTTAGTAAACACATGATAAGGATAAATAGAAATCTGAATGAACAACCACACGTATTTATTAGAAGAAAATATTGACTACAAAATACTTATGTTATATATCTTTAAGAGACTTAATAACGATGTTAAAAGAAAAATTTACGATATTTTAGTTACTTTTGAAATAATATATGTAATGGAACAAGCATTTACGGAACTAATTGTATCACATGAAATAGATATATTAGATCTATATGAACTAGATTTATATTCAGACTAATGATCACATATCAAGTTAATAAAATCTTTTTATAAATGAAACATAACACTTTTCATTATATAAGATTCTATAATACCCAGAAATGGAAACTTCTTAAAAACCTCAGTAACATAAATAGAAAAATAGATTGTGTTAAATACAATATTAAAACCTGCAAAGATATTATTAGATATAATAAATTACGTAATAAAGCTTTACTAACTATAGAAAATGAAATTGAATTTTATGAAGATAAACTTGAAAGTTATCAACACAGAAAAGAAATAACACTGAGAAATATAGAAACCATGGATATATGTATCAACAGGTATACATCTCAGTATTAATATGAACAAATCAAAAATTGATAGTTACAAATATTTTAAGTACTGGTTAGAAATTCTAAAACATATAAATATGTCCAAAATAATATTAGAAAAAAATATAGAAGAATATCAAAAAACTAAAGATATTAAATACTTAGAATACACACTTAAAAATATAAAAGAAATTTCAAGGTTAATTTCGTTAGCTACAGATAATCATGAAAAAGCATTTAATTCCACAACTACATGAAAAAGATCCTATGAAAAATAAGATGAACTCAAACAACCCCCCCCAAATTGGTATCAGAGGTGTTCCGAATCTTGCATTTCCCCTTCCTTATCAAGCTTTTCTTCTGCAGGCCTTTGACAGGCTTAGGTCTGAGCTGCTCCTTCATGGGGCTAGGCTCCGGAAATTTCTTGATGGGGGTAGGTCCCTTAGGCTCCTTTGCGAGGATAAAGAAGTTGGGTTGATGCACTGGAGATATGAGGCGTACTGGAGCTCGAATTATGAGAGCTATTTGATGGAGCAAGTAATTTCCCGTAGTATGCGTTTCGCTTTTTAACCCTTTGGGTTAACTTTTTGCCTATATCAGTTGCAGAAAAAGACAGAGGCTCTGGAGCACCTTAGAGGCGAAGCCGACCGAGTTAGGAATGAATGTGACGAGCTAAAAGCTCAGGTGCAGGATCAAGCTTCAGAGGAAAAGGGTGCCTGTGCTAAAGTTCATGCCTTCGAGGCCCAACTCTTCTTGGTTCGTGACAACGCTTTAGTTAAAGCGGACATGATCACGAAGCTCGAGTCCGAACTTTCTAAGGTCAGGGCTAAGATCGTTGATGCTCGGGCTGAAGCAACATTGAGCCGGACTAAGGCTGATCAGGAGATGGAAATTCATTTGAAGGATGCTACTGATGCCCAAGCCGAGTTGAAGAGGGCCCTTGATCGTGAAGAGAGGATCGAGGAATATGTTTGTTGTAGATCCCGAAGAAGGGTACTTGAACAGATCAATGCCATGGGTTTTATTCTCCCGAAAGAGCTAGCGCGAGTGAGGGCGGACAAGCACAATGCTCGGTCATTCCTACCCGATGTTGAGGAGAGTGAAGACGAGGCTGATAGGTCGTAACCCTTTGGGCATGGCATAGACGCTAGCATCTTGTTTGTAATATTTCCAGAACGAGTCTGTAGACGGAGAATGCACTTTTTTATGTATGTAAATATAAGAGAACTTGAAGTTTTATTTCTTAGGTATTCTTTTCTGCTTCTCTTCTGACCAGGTGAACTAGTTTCAGAGTTGGTGAGAATCTTTAGATTCGTAATATAGCCCCGGGGCTCATCAGGCATTCGGTCGATGCGGCCTTTAGTGTAAGCTGGCGTTAGAGCTCTTATGCTTTTGCTCAACTGTTTTGGGTTTAGTCTCCAAGTCGGGCTTCGACTCGAGCCCATTTGACCCTCAAGCTTTTGTGTCTCCATGGGCGGGCGACAATGACTCTTTACGCCTTGCCCTTGGGTATTTGTATCTTAACTATTTTTGGGTTCAGTCTTCGAGTCGGGCTTCGACTCGAGCCCATTCAACCCTCAAACTTCTGTGTCTGCATGGGCGGGCGACAATGACTCTTTATGCCTTGCCCTTGGGCATTTGCATCATAACTATTTTGGGTTCAGTCTCTGATTCGGGTTTCGACTCGGGCACCATTGACCCTCAAGTTTTGCGTTTTCATGGGCTGACGACAATGGCTCTTACGCCTTGGGTAGATGCGACCTTTTATATATGTGGCCCTGAGGCTCATGAAGCTGGAGACAATGGCTCTTACGCTTTTCTCTTTGGTATGTATATTTAACTATTTTGGATCCGGTCTCCGAATCAGGTTACGACTCGAACTCACTTTGACCCTCAAGCTTTCAAATTTTTAAGCTGTCAACAGTAGCTCTTGCGCTTTTGGTCACTGCGACCATTTAGTGTGTGTGGGCTTGAGGCTCATTAGGCTGGCAATAATGGCTCTTACGCTTTGCCTTTAGGCATATGTAGGCTTTGTTTTCCTCTCATTAAGGGCTTTTTGAAATATTTTTGCCTGACCCGTCATCGGTTCAGGGATGAACCTCGATTTCAAGTCATTTGTGGCGATGTTCGAGTGCTTCGAAAGGTTTAGCTCATAGGCTGAGTAGCTCGAAGTCTTGTGATTTGGAGCTGACATGGTCGAAGCTCATTTGCCTGTCAAGGGTAGCCTGTTTAACTGGTTCTTTTTAAAGTATATTCGAAGTAATGGCCTATGATTTTATAGCGACGGTCGGGCGTCTCTGAGTCGCATTAATTTGGCCAGTGCAGTCGTATTGACCATAGTCATTTATGTTTGGCCGGAGCCATTTTTGATCCCGAGGATGGTAGTTTAGGCGTCTAAATCGAGGGTATGACCTTTCGAGAGTCTTACAAATGCGACATATAGCCTAAACTTCGGGATCGAGTTTTATCTTGTAGTAAGGTCTTACAAAATTTTCATGCCTATTGAGGTCTTACAGTTTTTTCTTGCCTATTGAGGTTTTACAATTTTTCCATGCCTGTTGAGATATTACAATTTTGTCATGCCTGTTGAGGTCTTACAGTTTTTCCATGCCTATTGAGGTCTTACAGTTTTATCATGCCTGTTGAGGTCTTACAATTTTTCATTGCCACATTAAATAGGTCTCGCTAGACCGAGTCAGCCCGCTCGGGTTCTTATGGCCTCAGGTTTTTAAGTGAATGGCGATTGGTGATAGTCTCCGAGTCATCGAGTTTCTTTAGGCTCAAGGGACACTACTCACGACCTCAGAGTTGTCTCATTGAGGGCTTACATTTTTTGGAGATTCCGACCCTGGGGTCATGCATTTTCCGAGTTTGTGATGCCAATCCCCGAGTGCTCCGGACAATTTTCCCTTTTGAAGATGTTTCGTAATTTCCATGCTGCCTCGTTGGGGGATTATGAGTTTGGAGTCCCGACCCTGAGGCCATGCGGGTGCCGAGTTGTTGGCGCTAGTCTTTGAGTTTTTCAAAACGTCCTCGGCGCAGGGATCCTCATAGTGAAAATGGTGAATTTTCTTTGGAGTACGAGATGCTTTGGCGAAAGATGTTCTTTGATTGTTCGGCATAAGTACATGCTGTTTTGTTGCGGTGAGCTCGGCTTATGTGGACATGGTTCATTTGACCATTTGGCCCGGTGCGTTGTTTTCTATTGGAACTTTATCCGTTGTTTCCTGGCTCTTCCGATCGGATGGCCTCTCAAAAGGGGTGCCCTCCAGTGTTCGGGGTTGATTGCAAAAGAATCCCCGCAAGCTTGTCGGATCCTACTTAGGTAGCATGTTGCCCTGTTAAGAACCTTGCCGGTGAAACCCTCTTTGGGACAAAAACTCGGCCGAAGGGAAAGAGTGAAACGGATGTCATTAAGGCCTTGGGATCTTTGGGTTGAGTTAACCTTTTTGACCACCCTGATCGGGCGCCTGCATATGGGTTAGTGTAAAATAACGAAAGAGGGGGTTGGTCTTACCTTATTGCGGGGTGCGCATGTGATGCTCTGAGGCCTGATGTGTCTTTGTTGTTTTGGAGCGAGGACTCTGTACGACCCTCCGCTGTGTTTAATCGAGCTTAGCCGAAGACACAGTTTGATCACCCTTTGACTCTTTCGAGAGTGTAGATTTTGGTGTCGGTGCTACGTTACGTAACGCAAACACTTAGCTTGCCGCATGTTATTCCCCGTAGATGGTTTTAATTCCGCCCTTTGCAGGGGATTTCATCATTTGGCAAAGAGGGGACGGTACCGCCTTTACGCAGTGCGTCCGCGGCCGTCTGAATAAGGCATTTATACCTCGTATCTCTTTTGACGATATGGAACTTGGCGTTCCGGTCTGTGCCAACCATGCTGACTGAGAGAACGATCTCTTCTCTCATTCTTTCGATTGCCGTGTTGAATTCCCAAGGATTTGAGAGGCAGGCATGATTTGGCCTGGCAGTCCGAGCTGCTATATCACCTTCGACTCGATAATGTCATTCGAGCCATCTGAATCCACGAGCACAAGTTTTATTTGAAATAATTGAATGAGGAAGAAGATTACCAGTGCATTGTTATGTGGTTGGGGCGAGGTTTTGGAACCTTTCTAGCCGAACGCGAGGGAGTCTTCGGTACGTGTCCCCGGGTCCGTTTTTCCGTGGTGATGGATATTTTTGTCCTCCTCCTCACAAGTTCCTGGAGAGTGTCAACGCTCCTATAATATCATGGTAATATATCGCGGCCCATTTGATTCGTTCTTCTTGGCCGCTTTCCTTTCTCGGAACTGAACTTGAGCTCAATTTCTCAAAAATCCTCGGTGGTGGTTTTTATTATGTAGCTTGGATATTTTATTTCGGATCTGGTGGCAATCTTCAGTCCTGTGGCCGTGCATATTATGAAGTTCGCATACCAAGCTGTGATTCCTCTAGGAAGGATTCGACTGACTAGGCCTGGGCCATTTGGTGTCCTTGGTTTTGCTGAAGGTAAGCATGATGTCCGATACAACAATGTTGAAGTTGTATTTTGATGGGCGAGGCACTCCTGCTGGCCTCGTGTCTATGTCGAATCTGGCTCTATTGACGAGCCCTTGAGGATACTGTCCTCAATCCATTCTCCGACCGTTGCAAGGTTGGTTGCATCCCGGGGCGTTCCTCCTGTCTTTGGCGTACGACCAATATCTTTCTTTGTTTGGTTTTGATTTCTTTGCCAGGACCCTTCTTGGGTATACTGAGCTTGAGGGGGCTCCCAGCTGGTCATCCTCGACCCTGATTTGTGATTGGTACTGGTTGTGGGCATCCGATCAGGTCGTAGCTGGATATTTGATCAAGTTCTGTTTTAATTGTTCCGAAGCCACCGAGCTTAATTCGTTCAGGCCATAAGTGAAGGAATGCACCACCCAATCGTTGGAGACCGGGGGTAGTTGCATTCGTTCCGTTTGGAAACGAGATACGAATTCTCGCAACATTTTATTCTCCCTCTGCTTAACCTTGAATACGTTGGACTTCCTTGTTAATACTTTGATGGCACCAACGTGTGACTTTATGAAGGAATCTGCTAGCATGGAAAATGAATCTATGGGGTTGGGAGCTAGGTCGTTATGCCACATCATGGCCCCCTTCGAGAGCATTTCTCCGAATTTCTTCAGTAAGATGGACTCGATCTCATTGTCCCTTATGGCATTGCCATTTATCACGTAGGTGTAGGCAGTAACGTGTTCGTTAGCGTCTGCGGTCCCATTGTACTTAGGGAGTTCCGGCATTCTAAACTTCTTTGGAAAGGATTTCGGGGCCACTTCTTCGAGGAACGACCTTTGTATGAACTTCTTCGAATCCACACCCTTGAGGACCGGGGTTGCGCCCAGGATCTGGTCGACTCTAGAGTTGTAGGTCTCAGCCTTCTTGTCATTGGCTGCTATCATTTTCTCACCCTATTCGATCCTTTTGGTGAGATCATCAAGCATTTTTACGATGGCAGGGTCGGCTGTCAATCCGTTATTGCTCGATCTCTCAGGTACCAGTTCGGCTAGGGGAGCTATTTCTAGTGCTACTGTGCTGGGACTCTTCAGGTGGCTTTGCAACTGAGTGATAGACAACTGTTTTGCCTGCAACATTTCGAAAATAACATGAAGACTAACTTCTTGTTCTTCCCGAGTTGGGGTCTTTTGGGCTTCCTGTTGGTCGCCATGTCGTATGCTCCTATTGGTGTGTGATGTTTTGTCAACCTGCTGCACGACTTGTGGATTCGCGTCTGCTGGAATTGGTCCAGGTGCGTTATCGTGGTTTTGCGGTGGTGCGCCAACAACTGAAATAGCCACACCGTTTTCTCCGTGGTTTTTGAGGTTTTCGTTCTCGACTCTGTTTACCGAGCCAGAAATTTTGACCTAAAATTGAAGATCTTGGACAAGAAAAAGTTTGAAAGATAACTTGCTTTTGTGTAATGAAACCAACAAGAAAATAATCACTATTATTTTTAGCCCCACGGTGGGTGCCAACCTGTTTACCGCGAAAATGGTAATAACAATTAAATTTGTTGATGGGACTCTAAAAATATGTGATCTATTTTTATGCTAGTTGTTAGAGCAGTTGATTCTAGATGTGTAGCTTAATGACGAAATAAAAACTAAAACAGGGTTATAATCAAATCGAGGAGCTAGCTGTCCGGGCCTCGGGCTAACCGATGAAGGGCCTCTAGGTCGATACCTGGGCTCGAGGTCGAGCTATCGGGGTAACCAGGAAGGGGATAACAGTTAGGATATAATTTAAAGAAGGCTCTTAATGGCCGATATCAAGCAATGAATGTAGAACAAGTATGAAAGCAATAAATGAAAGAGGTAGCCTCGAGCAAGTAAGTTAGAGAGAAAAGAGAGAGAGAGAGTTGTTATTGATCTTGTGTAGAATAGTTGGAGCAACGACCGCCCCTTACAAAGTGGTATGGATCCCCTTTATATAGGAGGGGAAACCTATTATAGTACAAAATACATTAATTAAAAGCATGGAGATGGGATGGCGAGATGTGATGCCTTGATACAGACTTTGGGTAGGTTGGCTTAATCAAACTTAGCCGTGTGCCTTGGGAGTTACCCATTTGAATCCAGCCTCGATATGTATCTCCTTTAAGTCCAACCTTGACGAGCCCCAAGGGAGGGAACTCGGTCGCAACTTCACATCCTCGGGGTCTCGAGGTGTTCTTCTGAAGTGACTCAATAGCAAGAAATTAGGCACTCTGATTTCGCCGCATATAGAGTTGCTTGATATGAAGAAGGATATAATATGACTTTGGATTGGAATGTATTGTCACACCTTTAGTTGATGTTCATCAGGAGTGAACGGACTTGTACAACTGGTGAATGAGCATGGGCTCAGGATGGATTACTGATTTTGTAGTAATTGTACCCAGGG
The DNA here is from genome assembly GCF_000715075.1 of Nicotiana tabacum. Lineage (NCBI taxonomy): Eukaryota > Viridiplantae > Streptophyta > Magnoliopsida > Solanales > Solanaceae > Nicotiana > Nicotiana tabacum. The sequence continues at coordinate 90,131,906 of NC_134084.1, forward strand.
CAATGACATTGGAAGATGTCAGATGTAATTTCCACAGGTGGGTTATCTCCTGTGAGCAGGTTAGCTGTCACGTGGTTGATGAAGCTTCCACGAAGAATTCTACTGGCTATCCGAAAAGAGGTTGAATATGTAAATGTGGCTAGTGATTCAACGTTCATAAAATGCTAACAGAAAGATTTCGAGGAATTTGGCGGGTTGATTGTGCAAGATCATGTCAATGGGGGATAAGGAATCTTAGTGGGTTCCAGAGTTATGCAATTGTAACTTCAAGCTAAGTGAGGGAGTCCCACCATCTATATTAGATCACGTGGTTGTCTGCTTGTGCGGTTTCTAGTTATCAGTGTATCGACAGGTTAATATGACTAAGGAAAGAAAGCATTATTGGTAATTTGATCAAAGAACTTGTGGATATGTGCCATATTTGGGCCTTATCGATTCATGTTCAGTTTTGGGAAAACTCAGAGTTTCTGTTTCTGGTAGAAGTAATATACAAGGGAAAAGAATTCATTTAGGCACTTCTCGGATAGGGTGTTCACGTGCTAGCAGAGCACTAGAGTTTGGCTTATATTTAGGGCCAAGTCAGAGTGGGTGACTCTCAATAGTGGTTTTAGTGGGTTCAAGAATTTGAGTACAGTGCCTAAAGTCTTGGAATGTTCTATGTTATCATTGGGTATGCAATGCAGTATTGGAGGAAGGAAAGAAGTAGCTTCGGATTCGCGGAAGGGCTTGCAGAATGTGTGTACCAGTTGGAGATACTATTGTGAGCTTAAGGAGAATATGATATGGTTCATGGGTATTGAGATGATGTTGTCTCGTGGATTGGGTCACTCGTGATGAGTGTTTTTGGGTTTTGTTACGTTTATGAATGGAGCTATTATTATTTCTAAGGCAAGTTAAGAATAAACTTGGATAAGACGTGTGCTAATAATGGTTGAATCGACATGATTGCGGCCGTGATCAGTTCCTTCAACGTGTTTAATTATACATGTGATTTGTGGCAGAACATGCGAGGCTTGACAACCACCATAATTCGATTAATTTGGGAGGTATTTGGTTCTAAGGACTAGGTTGAGTAAATGGATTCCAGAAGAGTCATGTCAGTTTAGATCGCGACATGAGGTTTTAATTCCCACGGTTTGAGAATTCAGTTGCGTGTTGCAATGGTTCTTCTGAGATGAGCTAAGTAAGTTTATTCTATTTAGTGGCTCACGAGTTATGGTGAAATTCTTGTACTATCGTGTATTGTCATGTTAGGTGTAGTAAGTGGCATGAGAATCGAAAGTTGAGGATCAAGGTTGCCGTTTGGTATTGGCAAGAATATCATGAGCTCCGGTGAGAAAGAAAGGATTCAGATGGTTAGAGTAAGCTAGTATTGTTTTTAGCATCATCCGAGATCAGTGTCCTGTGTAAGAGGCTTTACATACTGATGGCGGATTCATGATTTGCTTTACGACATTAGTGTGGCCGGTGGTATGGATGTGCAGACTTTTTACCTGGTGCGGAAGGTCATGAGAGCGTATACCACGGGAAATTGTATAAGTGTGACATGTAGTCTCTTGATTGATTGAAGATTGAAACCAAGTGTGGAGAATTTTGGCACTATCACTAATGTGAGAGTATAGGCACGAAAAGCGCTCTATTCAGTTAGTTGTGACTTTTGAAAGTTTGGTCCGGATTCGACGGCTGTTCTTATGTGTCATGAATAGGTCATTGTGGGTCGTTGAGATCTTATTTGCCCAAGCATGGTATGATCAGAATCGGATGAGGTTTGTTGATGGATCCACACTTGGATGTGTACTCTACACCAGCCTAGGTGTGTTCATTCAGCATAACACTCTTTATGGAGGAGTATTCGAACATTGGATGTTATTTCATCGTCGGCTATTTCATGTAATACTCTATTGTGTCGTTTAGGTTGTGAGACTGCTTGATTAGTTGCACATGTGTTGAGTAGTCGCGTAGCGATGGTGCTATCTGAGCAATATGGATGTCGAGATGCAGATCATATATCCCACCTTAGTCGTATTTGGGTTTTGTTGCATATGGCGCTATCTGTTCCCCTAGGGATGGTATTACACATTTGGCATGCTTGTGGTCGATATTCGGGTATTTCGTAGTTATGAGCATTTTTGCTCGGTAACTATTTCCTTATAGATTATTATGTGTGGATCGGGTGGCACGCCGCCACAGGTATGTTGTTTGGATCGGGTGGTACGCCGCCACGGGTATGTTGTTTGGATCGGGTGGCACGCTGCCATCTGTATCATGGTTGGATCGGGTTGCACGCCACAATGGTATCATGTGTGGATCGGGTTGCACGCCGTAACGGTATGATGTTGATTACAATTTCCCATATCTATTCTTGTGTGTTTTGCTTCTCATTTATGAGGAAGGTTCATAATATCTTTTCGCTTATTAAATTAGTTACGTAGGTTTAGAAGTTCTTTCCGGAGCTCATTTACCCTTATGCATCACATTAAAGGTTGTGGCTTGTTAGCACTCTATGGCATAATATGCGACTTTTTGTAGTGTCTGAGGTGTCTTATTGCCTAAGCAGCTTGTACTGGGTGAGACGAGATTATGTGACCTGGGATTAGTGCGATCAGATTTATGTGAGGCATATTAAAGAGTAAATATCGATATTCAGTCCAAAATGAGGTAATGGTTCTTATCGGGAGGATAGACTCCATGAATTGTGATTCGACAGGTGGTTATGAGTTTCTACACATCTATTCTATTATGGCAGTATTGCAAGAGTTGAAACGGGACTTATATGCTTCATGAGGTGTGTTGAGGGCACCAGATTCATGGGATTTCGGTTATTGTTGTCAGAGGATATTATTATGGTCATGTGAATAATACGGTGCATGGTGTGAATTTGGTATAAGTATACAATCATGTATTGGTACATCGTGTAGTGATGGATACGGTGTTCGTATGTTGGAAATAGACCTGGTAGAGGATTTCAGATGTTGGAATTGGTCTCTAAGGCTAATTTGACTAAATAAAAAGGGGAATCTGCATAATTGCATGAGCTAATGTGCTCAACTGAGTTGCAGTAGCACGGGTAGGTGCACTAGGTGTTAAACAGTGATTTCAGATGACTCCAGGACAGTTCTTAGCACGTTCGAGGCCGAACATATGTTTAAGTGAGAGAGAATGTAACGACCCGACCGGTCGTTTTGAACACTAGCGCTTCGTTCGGTAGTTTGAGGCCATGAGTAGCTTCACTTTAGGTATTATGACTTGTACATGTGGTCGGAATTGAATTTCGGGAAGTTCGGAGTTAATTTGGAAAGAAAATTCTCATTTCGGAAGCTTTAAGTTGGAAAGTTAACTAAGGTGTGATTTTTTAGTAAACGACCTCGGAATCTGGATTTGAAGGTTCCAACAGGTTGATATGATGATTTTAGAGTTGGGCATATGTCCGAATCGTGTTTTGAATGACCTGGGAGCGTTACAGTGCCTATTGTGGAAGTTGGCATTTCGGAAGAACTTCATAAATTTGGGTTGAAGTGCATTTCAATGTTATCGATGTTTGTTTTAGATTTTGAGTCTAAGAATAGCTCTGTATGGTGATTTTGGTATTGGGGGCATGTCCAGCAGTAGATTCGGAGGTCCATTGGTCATTTTGGGGCCATTTGGCGAAAGTTAGAAATTTGAAGGTTTTTGAGAAGTTTGAACAGAAGAGGACTTTTTGATACCGGGGTTAGATTCCGATTTCGAAAGTTGGAGTAGGTCCGTAATGTCGAATGTGACTTGTGTGCAAAATTTGAGGTCAATCGGACATGATTTAATAGGTTTCAACATCGAATGTAAAAGTTTGAAGTTCTAAAGTTTATTAAGCTTGAATTGGGGTGGAATTCATGATTTCAATTTGATTTGATTTGATTTGAGGCCTTGAGCAAGTTTGTATCATGTTTTGGGACAGGCTGGTGCGATTGGACGGCGTCCCTGGGGCCTCGAGTGTGTTTCAGATCATTTTGGGCTAGTTTGGATGCTGATTTTTTTGATATTTGGTGTTCTTCTTTACGTTCGCAAGGATCCCCTCGCGTTTGCAAAGAAGGATTTAGCTTCTGGGATTTTGTTCTTCGCGTTCGCGAAGAGACTCTCGCGTTCGCGAAAAAGGAAATCTTTATTGCACAGGTCTGACTTCGGAGGCTCATATCTCGCAATCTATAAGGAATTTGGAGATGATCCAAAAACTAAAGTGTAGCTCTTTGTGTCTAGTTTACAGAAAGGTAAACCATTTAGCATTTGGATTTGTGAAAAAAACATTATGGCTGTTACACTACAAGTTATCCGTGAAGATGAAGAAGAAATTTGTGTTGCACAGGGCCGACTTTGGCAGATTATATCTCGAAATTTATAAGGAAATATGAGATGACTAAAACATAAAAGTTGTATATCATGATGTCTAGTTTTCAAAAAGTTAAACTATTTATCATTTGGAGTTTTGTACAAAAGGGTATGACCATTATATTAGAGGCTATCTGAGAAGAGTTTGGAAATGGATTTCGAGAATTTTGTTCATCACGAACATGATGGGAGGCATGCGAACGCGAAGAAGGGTCGCCTGGGTAGTGTATAAGTTTGCAAAAATGGGTTTGGCTCATTTTATCTCATTTCCTCCATGGGAGACGACCTATGAGCGATTTTGGAGCTCCATCTTCATCATCTATGTCAAGGTAAGTGATTCCCACTTATTGCAAGTTAAATACTTGGATTATATATAAATTTTAACATGGAAATTCATAGAAAATTAGTGGAAATTTGGGTTTTGGTAGATAATCTAAAAAATTGGTATTTTTGGATTTTGATCACGAATTTGAGCATGGAATTGAGAATAAATTAGATATTTGTGTTCGTAATGTTATGGGTAATGTTTATCTTCATCCGGGCATGTGAGCCGTAGGGTTGATTCTATCGACTTTTCGAGAGAAGTTGAAAATTATTGTAAATTAGATTATAATAAGTATTAGAGTATATATTTATGACTTTGCATAATTATTGACTAGTTTTTGAGCGTTGTGTATCGGTTTGAGTTGTTAGAAAGGCTTGAGAGCCAGCTATGGAACTATAGAGCGAGGTAAGTGTCTTTTCTAACCTTGTAAGAGGGAATTAACCCCATAGGTGAACTAAATTAATATGTGCCTCTATTTGTGGGGGTTACGTACGCATGAGGTGATGAGAGTCCATACGTAGCTACTAGCTGTTCCTATGTCCGAGTAGTTTTAGGTTTACACCATGCCTTGTTAATATTGTTATTTGATTTATGTTTATTGTTTGCCTTGAGACGAAGCAAGATTGAGTTTGCTTATTAAATGTCTTGAAAAGAGTTGAAATTGAGGAATTTGAATTTTAAAAGTTTTCATTTGAACTTCGTATATTTGAAGAGAATTGAAGAATATTATAATAACATAAAAAATCTATGTGTAACCGCGTCACAATTATATTCCCGAGCGGGGTAAATTTCTATTAATCTCACGGGAGCGGGCCGTTCACCTCGGCAGATTAAATAAATGCATATATGGTTCATGTAGTTCGACACTCGACAGTGCACAATTTATATTTATATGTTGGATCGGGCCGTACGACCTCGAAATGATTTGCGCATGGTTGAATTGATTGCTTTGGAATTTATAATAATTGATATTACCTTTTTGGCGTGAGATAAATTGTTAAATGATGAGAAATAAATTTGAAAATTTCTTAATTTTGAAATAATTGCTTACTTCATAATATTGAGCTTACAACCGTTTTATACAACCCATATTTTTTTAATCCAATCCACTAGGCTAGGTGCCTAGGGATATATATATATATATATATATATATAATAATAATAATAATAATAATAATAATAATAATAACAATAATAATAATAATAATAATAATAATAATAAAACAAAAACAACAAAGTAACATGTTGCTTACAATGAGTAAGACTATAAGAGATAGCTAATACATAGATCCTATTACCTAACTTGGGCTTGTGAGGCCCAAAATTGGTATTACACTTTGATCCAGAAAATATATAAGCAAAGTATATAAAAACTAGCCTATTACAGTAGTAGCCATATTCAACAAACTTTCCATTATAGCCCATCTTCATGTTGAGAAACTCAGTAGCCACATCATATGTTTGAATCTGTAGCATCCATATATAAAAACTACACTGCCCAGAGTGCCATTGTGTCGTGTATCCAAATAGAAGTGCCTTTCTGGGCAGCCTGTTGTTGTCCCACCTTGCCCATGATGGGCAGTGATGTCTTTATTTGGGTTTTTCCCTTGTTAATCTTGCCATTTCATGGAGGTCTTTTTGTAGTAATGTACCAGAGTAGTACATTGTAGAGATGTTCCAGAAAAAGCTCCCAAAGCTGCCTATGTATCTTCTAATTCCATCAAAACTGCCCCAGTGAAAGTGCCCTACTGTACCTTTCATTTTTGAATGAAACAGCTGCTTTATCCTCAGTTGTCCTAACTTCCAATCGTACCTGATACTCGTTCCATCGTTGCTTCATTATTCCCGCAAAATCGTCCAAAGTGCATTGTCTTGAGCGTATAAGCTTCATATGGATAAAGAGATGCCATATGAATTTAATCTTGCTGCTGCACCAATCCTTTAGTACGCATATTAGGTCAGAATTACCAGGGTAACACAAATCTACCCAGCCATTAGCCTTGCCAAAATGAGTAGGCATATTTGACTTGTGATGGCTGGGTTTCTCTTTCTTCTTGCTCTCATGCTTATGCTTACCCCTAACTCCCTTCATTGGAATGAGTACATAGTACTAATACCAATAATTGAAGATTTGTTAGTATATAAGGCATGGGTACAGTAACGTGTCCTGCAAAAAAACAAACAAACAATGTTAGTATGAAACACATCCTTATGTTCTCCACCCTAAGGTTTTGAACATGATGGATATCCCTTCCAACACCCTTTTCCTTCTCTTTTGGACCTTCCTTCATATTGCCTTCTATATCCTTGACACCTTTATTCTCAAATGTGGACATTGGAGCTTATCATCATTCACTATCCTCCTTCCTTGTGCATCCAATTTTGCAAAGCGTTCAACTTCAATATTGCCATGATCAAGTGCGTAATTAGCAAGGTGGTCTGCCATCTTATTGCCTTCACGAAAAATATGTGACACCTTAGCCTCACATAACTCCATTAATTTCCATATTTCCTTCACATATTCAACAATTATCTATGGTGGTTTCCATATCCCTTCAATACATTTTTGATCATCATTGAATCAGTTTATACAACCCATGTTTAAATTAAATCATTGGCATTTTATTTATAGCCCATAGTAAGTGTCAGAGTCGACCCTTCGTAAGGTTAGCACATATTTATTGGCATTTTACTTCTTAGAGGTTAGACTAGATACTTACTGGGTACGCGTTGTTTTCGTACTCACACTACACTTGTTGTACATTTTATTGTACATGCATATATATATATATATATATATATATATATATATATATATATATATATATATATATATATATATTTAGAGGCCTTGTCGGCGCAACATCGTGGTTAATGCAAGGACTTAGGTGGGTTGCAATCCATATTACCATCGCAACCAGCAGAGTCTCCTTTAGAGTATTTATATTTTCTTTCTTGTCCAACTTTGTATTCCGGACAGATGTTGTAGTTTATTTTATTTATTAGTTGATGCTGATGCACTTGTAACACCAGATTTTGGGGGTGATTATGGGTTATTCAATATTGTGATTGTTAAAAATATTATTATTTATTTTGTAATTCCCATCTCCTACTATTTTATGAAGGAAAATTATGATTTCAAAAATATTAAAATGAGAACCAAATTAATTATTTATTGTTCGCTTGCCTGACAACGGTGTCCAACGCCTTCATGACCTTTAATGGATTTGGGTCGTGACAGTATACACTTTATTTTAAGCTCAATAACATTTTATTTCTCGCTTATTATTATTACCACCATATCCGAAAGCTCTACTTCCGGAACCAAGCTATGTACTATCTCATCTCGATTTCAACGCTAAGTCTTGTATTTTATTTAACTTATTTATCATTTTGGATCAAATCGATTCTCTTTTATATAAAATACGTATAATTTCAACTGTACCATTTTATAGGTAAATAGTTTGGCGCCCACCGTGGGGCTTAAACAATTCCGTAATTGGGTTGATCCTTGCATCTATTACTAACATATTTAAATTCTCTGTCTCTTAGCGAAAAATCATAAAAATGGCAGATAAACATGTTAAAAACACACACGATGTTAAGTCCCAAGGAAATCAGCCTCAACACGAAGATTCAATCAATGATACCCGCAACGCGGAGGGTGTAGCCACTTAGGTCCATGGCGTACAGTATCCACAACACGTTTGAGAGGAAACTCTTGATGATGCTGAAGACAAGCACATTATGGAAACAATGAAAATCTTAAGGAGCAACAAAGAGCTATTATGGGTCACCTCTCATGATAAAATCAGGTCATGACAGAGTTGAAGCAAGCGTTGTCGGGCGCTTCCAACAACGCGAATGGAAGAGGTCCAATTCCTCCCGATGCCCCAGCAAACCAAACAACACAAAGGGTTGATAACAACACCCCGAGGGGTGAGGTCAGCTTCGACAGGGTTGGGGGGAACGGCGGCAGACCAGGTAACAATAATCAGATTGATCCCTTTAAATTTGAGCTCATGCGATTTATGAGGGAAATAAACGTCAGAATGGATCAAATCCCGGGCATACCACCAGCATTGAAAGGACCGGATTCAAACAAATACACTTAGTTGCCGGTCAAACCAAGCGCGACACCGAAATGGATCTCGAACAGTTCAAGATGCCAAACGTTCCAAAATACGATGGGACTTCGGATCCTTAGGAGCACATCACCACCTATACAATGGTGGTGAAAGGAAACGAATTAGCTCCACACAATATTGAATCGGTCTTGTTGAAGAAGTTCGGGGAGACCTCACAAAAAGGGCCCTGACGTGGTATTAACTTTGGCCGAGCACTCATCAGATTCCTTCGAGATGCTTGTAGTTTCTTTTATCAAGGCCCATGCCAGGTCCAGGAAGGTACATGCGTGAAAGGCCGACATATTCAGAATTGCATAAAGAGAGTCTGAATTGGTGTGGTAGTTTGTGACCGGATTTCAAAAAGAGAGGATGCTGCTACCGGTCGTTCTAGATGAGTGGGCACCAAAGGCATTTACTCAAGGGCTGAATCCGGGGAGTTCTGATGCTTCCCGGAAATTAAAATAAAGTTTGCTCGAGTTCCAGTCAATGATGTGGGCAGATTTTCAAAACCGCTACAAGTCGAAGATAACAATTGATGATGACTAGCTCGGTTTCTCGGCATCGACCTAGGATCGGGATCGAGAGAAGAATAAGAAAAAGTTGAAGGATGATTTCGATGCAGACCGATGGTCCTCCAAAGGTTGATTTTTGCCCTACGAGAGAGTTGACGGATGTGGCAGAGGTTTTCGGTCGGAGGATATATTCTCTACCAATAAAAGGGCTGATCGCGACCTGAACAAAAATCGTTGCAAGACAAAGAAGTATCGGGCTCTCGGGACTCCACTTACCCCAGGCTGTCCGAGTACAGTTTCAAAGTTAGAGTAGTGGAACTGGTTTCAAAAATGAGAAACATTAAAGAAGCTCGGTTCTCAAGGCCAATGAGATCCAATCCTAGTTAGAGGTATCTCAATCTATGGTGAATTACGGGACTAACGGTCATCGAATAGGGGACATCCTTCATTTTTGCAAGAAGGTGGAAACACTACTAAAAAATGGCCATCTAAGAGAATTCTTAAGCGACCAGGCTAAGAATAACTACGACCGCAATCGGGATAACACATACCCCTCAAAAATAGGAGAAGATCCCTCTCGTCTAACAATCAACATGATTTTAGGAGGTAACGAGATTAATGGTGTAACTTTCTCGGTACCAAAAAAGACAAAGGTATTGGTGACCCACAACAAGAGACTTCGGGAAGTTGCCGAGGACGACATCACCTTCACGGAGGAATATGCAGGTGGACTCTTACTATTGCACAATGATGCCCTGGTAATCTCTCTTAATATTTTAATTTTAAAATCAAACTTGCTTTATTGGACCAGGGAGGTTGAACCAATATTATCTAATGGAGAGTGTTGGAACAAACCATGCTGACCGGAAGTATCATTCTGGCCATAAAGCTCCTCCTTGGGTTCAATTTAGCAAGCGTAACAACCCGAGGGGAGAGTCTACTACATACGAGTGTCGATGGGGTAATGAAGACGACCCTCTATGAAGTAGTAGACGGCGATATGTGCTACAATATTATTCTTGGGAGACCATGGCTACATGATATGAAGGCTGTGCCATCAACATACCATCAATTTTTAAAATTCCCAACTCTGGAGGGAACAAATATGAGGAGACCAACCGGCAACAAGGGAGATGAATGAGATCTCAGTTTCCAGCAACAAAGGGATGGAGTATACGTCATAGAATTTACAGGAGTCGGTGCATGCCACCAAGTCGGACGAAGTCAACAGGGGAGGAGTCATCGAAATCCTATCAGGTACCAGGATATTTTCAGGTATCAGAAGAGACAAACGCAACAAAATTCACAGTGGAAGAACTTGAGCAAGTCGCATTGTTTGAGAAATTCTTAGAAAGAAAGTTCCACTTGGGGACATGACTAAACCCCAAGTTGAGGTCAGGATTTATTGAATTTCTTAAGTTTAATGTTGACTATTTTGCGTGGTCGCATGCAGATATGATGGGTATTCCTCCAGAAGTGGTCGTGCACAAGTTAATCTTGGATCCTAATATCCATGTGGTAAGGCACAAGAAACGCCCTATTGCCGAGGATAGACACAAATTCATCAAAGAAGAGGTAACTTGATTGATTGATATCGGTTCAATCCAGGAGGTAAAGTATCCTAACTGGCTAGCTAACATAGTAGTAGTTCTAAAAAAGAATAACAAATTTTGCATATGCGTAGATTATAAGGATTTGAATAAGGCATGCCCAAAAGATTCGTTCCTATTTCCAAACACTGATCAAATGATTGATGTGACGGCCAGGCACGAGTTGATAAGTTTCCTTGATGCCTATTCCGAGTACAACCAAATCAAAATCAAATCGAAAGATCAGGAAAAAACTTCATTCATAATGAATTTTGGCACATATTGCTATAACATGATGCTTTTCGGGCTTAAGAACGCTGGAGCCACTTATCAGAGGCTTGTAAACAAAATGTTTGAAAAGCAAACAGGGAAAGCAATGGAGGTTTATATAGATGATATGCTGGTTAAGTCTTTGAATGCAGGTGATCATCTGAAACACCTTCAAAGAACCTTTGACATCCTAAGAAAGCACAACATGAAGCTTAACCCCGAGAAATGTGCATTCAGAGTTAACTCTCGTAAGTTTTAGGGTTCCTGGTGTCACAAAGGGGGATCCAAGTCAATCCCGATAAAATTAAATCCATCGAAGACATTCCTAACCAGTTGTCAGATGTGAAAGAGGTCCAGAGGCTGATAGGAAGACTGCTGATCTAAGTAGGTTCATTTACCAGTCTTCAGAAAAGTGCCATCACTTCTTCTCACTTCTATAGAAGAAGAACAATTTTGAATGGACTCCAAAATTCCAACAAGCTATGAAAGATTTTAAAAGGTATTTATCGATCCCTCCCTTACTATCGAGACCTGAGAAAAGCAAACAACTACTTAATTACTTAGCTATTTCAGAAGTAGCTGTAATCGCCATTTTAGCCCGTGAAGATGAAGGTACGCAATCTACTATTTACTGTATTAGTAAAATTTTAAACCTCAAAAAATTGGCCTTAGCTCTCATAGTCGCCGCTCGAAAGCTTAGGACTTATTTTCAATGTCACCCGATAGCCGTGTTGACAACCTTTCCCCTATGAAATATCCTTCATAAACCTAAACTATCAGGTCGACAGGCCAAGTGGGTAGTTGAAATGAGTGAATTTAACATAGAGTATAAACCTAGGGTTGCGATCAACTCACAAGTTTTGGCCAACTTTGTGGCTAATTTCAGTCCTGGACTACTGCCTTTGGCCATCAAAGAAGCAGTGATGGTGTCGGAATCGACATCGAAATTCTAGACCTTGTTCACGGATGGAGCTTCCAACATAAAAGGGTCCAGGCTCGGTATGGTATTAATCACGCCTTCAGGAGAAACCTTGAGGCATGACATAAGGACTGTTCCCTTGACTAACAATGAACCGGAGTATGAGGCCTGTATTGCAGGACTCGAGTTGGCCCGGGGACTAGACTTCGAGTTCATAGAAATCAAATATGATTCCCAACTGATAGTAAATCAGGTCTACTGAATCTTCAACACCATAGAAGAGCGCATGCAACAATATGTAGTGAAAGTCCAGGCTCTACTTGTACGATTTAGGGAATTGTCAATAAACCATATTCCGAGGGAGGAAAACGCAGAAGTTGACGGGCTAGCCAATCTAGGCTCGTCCATGAAAATGAAGGGGTCAGACTCAGGTATGGTCGTATAGCTTATAAATTCGCTATTGAATGTGGATGATTATTATGAAGCAAACGCGACTAAGTTGGTCTGGGACTGGAGGAATAAGAACATTGACTATCTCCAACACGGAAAACTACCCGATGAACCCAAGGCATCCGGGGTTCTGCGCACTAAAGCAGCTCGATACAGCTTCAAGGGAGGTCAATTGTATAGAAGATCTTTCAAAGGCCAGTTGACCCGATATTTGGGAGCCTTTGAAGCTAACTACGTCATGAGAGAAGTTCACGAATGGATCTGTGAAAATTACTTGGGTGCGAACTCTTTGGTATTTAAGCTAATTTGGGCATGATACTACTGGCCTCAGATGGAACAAGATGCTAAGGCTTATGTTCAAAAATGCGATAAGTGTCAACACCACGCACCATTGGTGCATCAACTGGTAGAGCTCTTGCACTCGGTTTTGTCGCCCTGAACATTCATGAAATGGGGGATGGACTTAGTCGATCCTCTTTCACCAGCTCCCTGTAAGGTAAGATTTCTTTTGATTTTAACTAACTATTTTTTTAAGTGGGTTGAAGCAAGTCCGTACCAGAAAATCAGTGAGCACGAAGTAGTTAATGTCCTGTGGGAAAACATAATTTGCACGTCGGGATACCAAAAGAGATAGCATGCAACAACAGGCCACACTTTATACGCGCGAAGGTCATAAAGTTCCTTGAAGACCTAAAAATCAAAAGGATCACATCTTCATCGTACCACCCGAGCGCAAACAGACAGGCGGAATTGACAAACACATTAATTATTCAAAATCCCAAAAAGAGTTTGGAAGTAGCTAAAGGCAAATGGACCGAAGAGCTACCGGGAGTGCTATGGGAATACCAAACAACAACTCAATTAAGCACGAGGGAGACACCTTTCTCTCTCGTATACGGAGCAGAAGCATTGATACCGATGGAAGTAAGAGAACCTACCATGAGATATTTTCGAACTGACGAAGAAGCAAACAACGAAGCACTAATGGTCAAATTAGATTTGCTCGATGAATGCAGGGACTTGGCACATATAAGGATGGCAGCCCAAAAACAAAGAATGGAAAGATATTACAATCGAAGAGCCAATTTTTGTTTTTTCATAGTGAGAGACTTGGTTTTAAGAAAAGTGACTCAAAATACCCAAGAGATCAACACGGGAAAGCTGGGTCCAACATGTGAAGGCCCCTACGAGTTTCAACTATCACTGGGAAATGAACGTACGAATTGGAAAATCAATACGGAGTAAAATTGCCAAGCAACTGGTATGTGGCACACCTCAAAAGATATTATTGCTAATGAAGCATCACCTATACTGAAAATATGTGCTACACTCTTTTTTCCTTCGTCCAGTTTTTGTCCCAATTGGGTTTTTCTAGCAAGGTTTTTAATGTGGCAGCAATGAAAAGCATACTACAAACAAAGCACCGTCAGTAGAAGTAAGGACTTTAAATGACTAGGCATGGAAGTGATAAGACACTACGTGATGGTTAGATAGTCTTTCGCTCAATATCAAAGTTCCTACTAGGAAATGAAGCTTGCTATCGGGACAAAGGTTACCCAACCATTCACAAGTGCAAGTCACTGAGGGTTGGTTAAGTAGTCTTTGGCTCTATATCAAAGTTCTAATGGGAAATGAAGTTTGCTATCAGACCAAAGATTATCAAAGCACTCCATTACTCATGATCGTTCGACCAAAACTAGACCAAACATAGGTCGAGTTAGCGGGACTCATTTCTTTTATAACTATCATGGTCCAACATGGCCACAACTTATAACGTATAACTATAAGTGGGAAAAATACTGTATCAATGAACCATCTTTCTTAAAACATGAATATATCTGGGTCGTCAAGGCCTCTGACATACTGTTTGTAATGACCCAGCTGGTCATTTTAAGAGTTTACGCCTTGATCATCTATTAACTACTTTCCCCATGTTTTTTTCTTCTATTTTGATTTCTGGGATGTTTGGTTTTGGGTTTCGGAGTGTTTTGGGACACTTAGTACCTAAATAAGAGCTTAAGCTTTAAAATTTGGATTGTAGTTGAAGCAATGTGAAGATGGCCTCAGAATGTAATTATGTCTGTTCCGTTAGCTCCGTTGGGTGATTTGGGGATTAGGGGCGTGTTCGGATTGTGTTTCGGAGGTACGTTACTAATTTAGGCTTGAAATGCCAAAAGTTGAATTTTGAAGTTTCCGGTTCGATAGTTAGATTTTGATATAGGGCTCATAATGGAATTTCGGAAGTTGGATTAGCTCCGCAGTGTTGAATGTGACATGTGTACAAAATTTCAGGTCATTCAGATGAGGTTTGATAGACTTTTTGATCGAAAGAGTAATTTGAGAGTTTTTGGAATTCTTAGGCTTGAATCCGATGTTCAATTGGTGTTTTGATGTTGTTTTGAGCATTCTGAAGGTTAGAACAAGTTTGAATGATGTCTTAGAATTGGCTGGCATGTTTGTTTGAGGTCCTGAGGGCCCCGGGTGTGTTTCGGGTGCTCAACGGAGCATTTTTGGACTTTGAGAAGGATCATATTTTTGCTAGTATTTGTTGCAAACTTTTCTTCATCGTGATCACGAAGTCTTAGATAAGGCATAAGGGATTTTTTTTCTACGCAATCATGGGAAGGGGAGTGTGAACGCGTAGTAATAGCAGGAGTTAAATCGTGAATGCGTGGGCTACACGCCGCGTTCACAAAGAGGAAGAATTGAAGTAGCTAAGGATTCAGAAGTTGCTCTTCACAATTGCGTGAGGTCAACCTCGATCACGTAGAGTTAATTTGGGGGTCAATGATGTTTCTCTTCGTGATCGTATGGGTGCTTCTGTGATCGTGATTAAGGAATTGCCTGGGCAGTATTAAACATTTATAAAACGAGGGTTTGACCATTTTTTTCAAAACTTAAGCTTGGGAGCTCATATTTGAGCGAGGTTTTGAGGGATTTCAGATATATCGATTGGGTAATGATTCCTAACTCCTTTTCGCTTGTAACCCATTAATCTAAACATGAATTCATCATTTAATTTCGGAATTTGTATGAAAATTGGGGGAAAAGTTCTTAGACCAAAAATTCGAGTTTTTATTGAGGAATTGACATTAGATTTGGATAATTTTGGTATGGTTGGACTCGTCAGAATATGAGGATTCTGAAAATGTAAATTTTACCCGATTTTGAGGCGTGGGTCCGAGGGTGTTTTGGTCATTTTACTTAATTTTGCGTATTAGCTTAGAATTTGTTTGTAGAATTAGTTACTTGAAGTGTTATTTACATTATGCAACTGAATTGAATAGATTTGGGCCATTTGGAGTCGAGTACTCATGGCAAGAACGTGGTTTCGGATTGATTTTGAGCCGGTTCGAGGTAAGTGGCTTGCCTAACCTTGTGTGGGGGAAACTCCCCTTAGGATTTTGTGTTATTGATGTTTGAAATGCCTTGTACGTGAGGTGACGAGTGCGTACTTGTGCTGATTGTTAAAATACGATTTTCTTTATGTAATTTTAATTGTGTTTCTTTTTCCTGTTTATACTACTTGCAATTTAAGCATGTCGTTAGCTTAGGAAAAGCATTTCTAATTGACTTAATTGCTTTGCTTGCTCAACCTGCTTTATTTTGATTATGTGTAGCATGCTAGGCAAGAAGTACCTATTTTTCCTTAGTATGTAATTTTAATTGAATTGTGTATTCTTCGTGTTGTTGCGGTGTGTTTACTTTGGGACTACGGGACGGTATCCCAGTAGATACCCCCCCTGCCTGTTTACTTTGGGACTTCAGATTTGTATTCCAGTAGATCCCCCTGCACATTTACTTTGGAACTACGGGACTGCACCCGATAGATTCCACCTGTACTGGATATTTACATTTGGGACTACGGATCGGATTTTTCGGCACATCCCCGCTTATTATGAGTTGGACTACGGGATTGCACCTGGGAGATCCACTGGATATTTATATTTGGGGACTACAGGACGGTATTCTGGGAGATACTCGGTTGTTATCTCTGTGTTGAGTTGTATTCCTTTCCGTGATTATTTTGTCTCTGTTCTAGTTGTTCTTGTTCTTTCTATTTTATGTTATTTCTTACTGTTGCACTTAATTCTACTGTCTTATTCTACACTGTTATACCTTATATTTCACTTAATCTCAGTAAGGCCCTAACTTTCCTCGTCACTACCCGACCGAGGTTAGGCTTGGCACTTACTGAATACTGTCGTGGTGTACTCATGACCTTTCTGAGCATGTTTTCTCATGTGCAGATCCAGGTACTGCCACTCAGTCTTATCATCCTTGAGGCGAGGCACTTTTGTAGAGACTTCAAGGTATATCTGCCACGTCCGCAGACAAAGGAGTCCTTCTATATTCTCTCTTTAAACATTTGCCTTTTTGTATTCTCTCTTGTTAGATATTCTGGAGTTAGATACTTGTAGACATCCAAAAGCTTGTGGTTTCATGAGATTTTGGGTTTCGGGAAAAATGTTGTAGGTTCGAGAGTTGTATTGTATATGCCGAGCGGCATCTTAAATACTGTTTCCTTTTGTTATGTTAGTTTTTAATTAATTCTTCTGCAAATTGTTATTTTCGCATTTGTTTGGCTTACCTAGTCGTATAGACTAGGTGCCGTCATGATAGTTCACGGAGGGCATCTTGGGTCATGACAAGTTGGTACAAGAGATCTAGGTTCATAAGAGTCATGAATCACAAGCCGATTTATTAGAGTATCGCGGATCGGTACGGAGACGTCTGTATTATCTACGAAAGGCTATGTAACTGTTAGTAAAATTCCACTTTATTTGATTTCCTTGTCGTGCAAGATTTTTTTGATATCACAACTCTAAACTTCAGTCTTGTATTCTCTCACAAATGGTGAAAACACGTGCTACCCGAGATGATCAGGCACCCGTGCCCCCTACTGCAGCCGTCAGAGGCCGGGGTAGAGGTCGAGGACGCGCACGCGGTGTAGCCAGAGCACCCGCACGAGCTGCCATCGAGGAGCCACCAGTAGTTCCAGCTATAGCCCAGGCACCAGATACGCCTACTACTACTACTACTACTCCAGCACTTCAGGAGACTCTGGCACAGTTCATGAGCATGTACACCACTTTGGCTCAGGCAGGGTTGCTTCCCCTTGTTGCAGCTACAACTCAAGCCAGGGGAGGAGCACACACTCCCGCCGCCCGCACTTCTGAGCAGCAAGTGCATTTTGATCAGTTCCAAAGATTATTCCTGTATAGCCTGTAGTCCTAGGTTAGCCCGAGGACAGGGTAACGACTTCAGAGGATGAGCAACGGAGACTTGAGAGGTTCAAGATGTATGATCCTCTGGTATTCAGTGGGTTCGCATCAGATGATGCCTTAATATTTCTGGAAGAGTGTCACCGTATCCTCCGCACTATGGGTATATCAGGATCGAGTGGGGTTTCTTTCACTACCTTCCAGCTTCGAGGATCTACCTATGAGTGGTGGCGTACCTATGAGTTAGACAGTCCGAATAAGGTAGATTCACTAACTTGGACTCAATTTTCAGATATGTTTTTGAGGGAGTTTGTTCCTCAGAGCCTCAACGATGCATGGCGCGCAGAGTTTGAGCATTTGCGCCAGGGTACTATGACTATCTCGGAGTATGCTATCTGTTACACTAGCTTGGCTAGACATTGCCCCAACCATGGTTTCTACTATTCGCGAGAGGGTTCGCCGGTTTATTGAGGAGCTTATTCCTAGCATCAGGTCTAACATGGCTCGTAAGTTGGAGATGGATATTTCTTATCAGCAGGTGGTGAGCATTGCTAGGAGGATTGAGGGTATGCATACTAGGGAGAGATAGGAGATGGAGGCCAAGAGTTCTCGAGAGTCAATCCATTATTCTGATTCTCGTTCCCTAGCTGTAGGTCGTCATGGTAGGGGTTATATGAGTTGCCCCGTTCATTTAGATCTTCCAGTAGCCAGTGGTATTACAACTCCTCCTAGGCCTTAGGAGCCTTATTATGCACCGCCATTATCTAGTGTGCCTCCTGCACGGGATGCTTTTAGTGGTCAATCCAACAGACCTGGCCCGAGCCAGTCACAACCACCACGTCCTCCCATAGCTTGTTTTGAGTGTGGTGATACATGCCATATGGTGAGGGATTGCCCTTTAGGAGGGGTGAACCTCTACAGACTTCTCAGCCACAGCGTGCCCCGTAGGTTATAGCTCCAGTTGCTGCCCCACCTGCTCAGCAAGCTAGAGGTGGAGGTCAGGGAAGTAGAGGTTGCCCTAGAGGGGGAGGCCATGCCAGATACTATGCCCTTCCTACCCGTACCGAGGTTGTTGCCTCCGATACTATCATCACAGGTATTGTCCTGGTTTGTCACAGAGATGCATCGGTTCTATTCGATCCAGGCTCCACTTATTCTTATGTGTCTTCTTATTTTGCTCCGTATTTGGGTGTATCTCGAGATTCTTTGAGTTCCTCTATTTATGTTTCTACTCCTGTGGGAGATTCTGTTGTTGTGGACCGCGTTTATCGATCCTGTTTGATTGCTCTTAGTGCTTTTGAGACCAGAACCAATTTATTGTTGCTCAGAATGGTTGGTTTTGATATTATCTTGGGCATGGACTGATTGTCATCCCATTATGCTATTCCTGATTGTCACGCCAAAACCGTGATGCTGGCTATGCCAGGTGTACCGCGTGTTGAGTGGAGGGGTGCTTTAGATCACACTCCCAGTAGAGTTATTTTTTTCCTTAAGGCTCATCGAATGGTTGAGAAAGGGTGACGCGTATCTAGCTTATATGAGAGATATTAGTATTGATACCCCTTCTGTTGATTCAGTCCCAGTAGTGCGGGATTTTTCTGATGCGTTTCTAGCTGACCTTCCAAGCATGCCACCCGATAGAGATTTTTATTTTGGCATTGATTTGTTGCTGGGCACTTACCCCATTTCTATCCCTCTGTATCGTATGGATCCTCCGGAGTTGAAGGAGTTGAAGGATCAGGTAAAGGAATTGCTTGATGAGGGTTTTATTAGGCCCAATGTATCACCTTGAGGTGCTCCTGTCTTGTTTGTGAAGAAGAAGGATGGTTCTATGCGTATGCGCATTGATTATCGCCAGTTGATCAAAGTTACAATGAAGAATCGTTATCCTCTTCCTTGTATTGATGATTTGTTTGACCAGCTACAGGGTGCACGAGTGTTTTCTAAGATTGACTTGCGTTCAGAGTACTATCAGTTGAAGATTCGGGAGCCAGATATCCCAAAGACTTTTTTCAGGACTCGGTATGGTCATTACGAGTTCCTTGTTATGTTATTTGGGCTGACCAATGCCCCAACAACCTTTATGTATTTGATGCACAGTGTGTTTTAGCCATATCTTGACTTGATCGTCATTGTTTTTATTGATGATATTCTGTTGTATTCCCTGAGTCGAGAAGATCATGAGCAATACCTGAGGACAGTGCTCCAGACTTTGAGAGAGAAGAAGTTATATGCTAAGTTCTCGAAATGTGAGTTTTGGTTGGATTCTGTGGCATTCTTGGGCCACGTGGTTTCTAGTGAGGGGATAAAAGTGGATCCGAAGAAAGTGGAGGCAGTGCAGAGTTGGCACAGACCATCCTCAGCTACAGATATCCGTAGTGTTCTTGGTTTGGCGAGTTATTACTGTCGTTTTGTTGAGGGGTTTTCATCGATTGCAGCCCCTATGACTAGGTTGACCCAGAAGGGTGCTCCGTTCCAGTGGACGAAAGAGTATGAGGCGAGCTTTCAGAAGCTCAAGACAGCTTTAACTACAACCCCAATTTTGATATTGCCTATAGGTTCGGGGTCTTATATTGTCTATTTTGATGCCTCGAGGATTGGCCTTGGAGCGGTTTTGATGCAGGATGGTAGGGTTAATGCCTACGCGTCCAGACAGTTGAAGGTACAGGAGAAGAATTATCCTATCCATGATCTTGAGTTAGCTGCTATTGTTCACGCCTTGAAGATCTGGTGTCATTATTTGTACGGTGTTCCTTGTGAGATTTATACTAATCACCGGAGTTTGCAACATCTGTTCAAGCGAAAGGTTCTTAATTTGTGCTAGAGGAGGTGGTTAGAGCTACTGAAGGACTATGATATCACTATTTTGTATCACCCGGGCAAGGCCAATGTGGTGGCTGATGATTTGAGTTGCCGGGTAGAGAGTTTGGGGAGTTTGGCTTATTTACCAGCCATAGAGAGGCCCATGGCGATGGATGTTCAGGCCTTAGCCATCCAGTTTGTGAGATTGGATCTTTTGGAGCCTAGTCAGGTTCAAGCTTGCGTGTTTT
The DNA here is from genome assembly GCF_000715075.1 of Nicotiana tabacum. Taxonomy (NCBI): domain Eukaryota; kingdom Viridiplantae; phylum Streptophyta; class Magnoliopsida; order Solanales; family Solanaceae; genus Nicotiana; species Nicotiana tabacum. The sequence goes on from NC_134084.1 coordinate 90,152,732, forward strand.
CCCGGTCTTCATTATTTGATCGTATCAGGGAGAGTCAGTTTGATGACCCTCATTTTCTTGTCCTCAAGGACAAGGTTCAATATGGTGGTGCTAGAGATGTTATTATTGGTGATGATGGGGTATTGAGGATGCAGGGTCGAATTTGTGTACCCAATATTGATGGGCTTCGGGAGTTGATTCTAGAGGAGGCCCATAGTTTGCGGTATTCCATTCATCTGGGTTCCGCGAAGATGTACCGAGATTTCAGGCATCACTATTGGTGGAGGCGGATGAAGAAAGATATAGTTGGGTTTGTAGATCGGTGCCTCTATTGCCAGCAGGTGAAGTATGAGTACTAGAGATCGGGTGGGTTGCTTCAGCAGATAAAGATTTCGGAGTGGAAGTGTGAGCGGATAACCATGGACTTTGTAGTTGGGCTCCCACAGACCTTGAGGAATTTTGATGCCATTTGGGTGATTGTGGATCGGCTGACCAAGTCCGCAAACTCCATCCTTGTGTGTACTACCTATCTTCGAAGCGTCTGGTAGAGATTTATATCCGGGAGATAGTTTGTCTGTATGGTATTCCAGTTTCTATCATTTCAGATAGAGGTACTCAGTTCACATCACGGTTCTGGAGGGCTATTCAATATGAGTTGGGTACTCGGGTGGAGTTGAGTACAACATTTCACCCTCAGACGGACGGACGGTACAAGCGTACTATTCAGATTCTTGAGGATATGCTCCGTGCATGTGTGATTGAGTTTGAAGTGTCTTGGGATCAGTTTTTGCCATTGACAAAGTTTGCCTACAACAACAGCTATCAGTCCAGCATTCAGATGGCACCGTATGAGGCTTTATATGGTAGGTGGTATAGATCTCCGGTGGGTTGGTTTGAGCCGGGTGAGGATAGATTATTGGGCACAGACTTGGTTCAGGATGCTTTGTAGAATGTTAAGGTGATTTAGGATAGACTCTATACAGCACAGTCCAGACAGAAGAGTTACGCGGACTGGAAGGTTCGTGATGTTTCCTATATGGTTGGAGAGCAAGTTCTACTTCGGGTATCGCCTATGAAGGGCATTATGAGATTCGGGAAGAAAGGGAAGTTGAGT